>NC_083423.1:8448268-10848268 GCF_020745735.1 Hemiscyllium ocellatum
CTCTCCCTCATTCCCCCCCCTCCACTCTCTCCCTCATTCCCCCCCTCACTCTCTCCCTCATTCCCCCCCTCACTCTCTCCCTCATTCCCCCCCCCTCCACTCTCTCCCTCATTCCCCCCCCCCCACTCTCTCCCTCATTCCCCCCCCTCCACTCTCTCCCTCATTCCCCCCCTCCACTCTCTCCCTCATTCCCCCCCCCTCCACTCTCTCCCTCATTCCCCCCCCTCCACTCTCTCCCTCATTCCCCCCCCCTCCACTCTCTCCCTCATTCCCCCCCCCTCCACTCTCTCCCTCATTCCCCCCCTCCCCCATCCAAAACCGCCGTCTCCCGGGTAACCGCAGCGTCAGGCCCGACGAGCCGATGCGGCCGCCTCGATCGTTCGAGCCGCCGGCGCTCGATGTGCCTGGCCTGGGAGTCCAGGGAGCCGGCGGGCGGCGGGGACACAACATGGCGGCTCGGGAGTGAGGGGCCGAGCGGCAGCGGCGGCGGCGGCTCCGGGCGCAGTGCTGCCGTTTGTCTGAGGGCGGGGAAGTGATGGTGGTGACAGGAGAGACGGAATAAGGCCATGGCGACCCGCCGCGTTTGAAGGACACCGGGGTGGGTGGTGAGGGGGGGGAATTTTGTTTTGAAATTATTATTATTTTGAGGCCGGGATGTGCGACACTTACGGTCGGGCCTTGCTGCGGGTGGCGGTGGCTCAGATCTGCCAGGCTCTGGGATGGGACTCGGTGCAGGTCACGGCCTGCGACATCCTCACCGATGTGCTCAACAGGTACATCGAGCAACTGACCCGGGGCTGCCATCGTTACAGCGAGCTGTGTGAGTACCATAGGGCCCTCAGAGCTGCACCCACCAGAGACACACACCCTCATTACACCCCCCCACACATACCCACACACACCCTTCACCCAAACAACCTCTGTCTCTGAACTGCCAGCCCGCACTGCACCCTGTAGGCCCGCAGTTCAGAAGATCCAGAGACTGGAAATAAAAACATCTTTATTCCCAAATAAAAAGGGGGGTGGGGGAGTGCCTTGACAGGTTGAGCGCTGGGATGACTCTTCCTCTGATTGTTCTCTGGCAGCCACAAGTAACGGCTCAGTTGCTTAGGGTCTGGAAGGAGTGGCAAAAGGTTTAAGAATCCTTGGAATTTTCTATCCCCTCCCACAGAGCCAAGGATGTTCTGTTCAGCTGAAGGCTGACACACTCATAGAGGTGTCATTGGGATTTAGAAATTCAAGGGGTAAACGTATAAAATTGTGAAGGGGATGGGCAAGGTAGAAGGAGAGAGGATGTTTCCACTTGCCTCTGAAACTAGGACGAGAGGGCATAGCCTAAAAATTAGGAGGAGTAGATTTAGGACTGAATTGAGGAGAAACTTCTTCACCCAGAGGGTTGTAAATCTGTGGAATTCCCCACCAGTGAAGTAGTTCACGCTACTTCACTAAACCTTTTTAAAGCTAAGACAGTTTTTTTTGGACAATAAAGGAATTAAGGGTTACGGTGGGAGGGCAGCTAAGTGGAGTTGAGTCCACAAAAGGATCAGCCTGATCTTATTGAATGGCAGAGCAGGCTCAAAGGGCCAGATGGCCTACTCCTGCTCCTAGTTCTTATGTACAGTGCAGAAACAGACTCTTTGGTCCAACTTGACCATGTCGACCAGATATCCTAACCTAATCTAAACCCATTGCTAGCACTTGGCCCATATCTCCCTAAACCCTTCCCATTTATATACTCATCTAGATGCCTTTCATATGGATGGATCTTTTGAGTATTACAGGATTTGGGATGCTGTAGCAGGGTGTAGGCTAGAAGGGAAATCAGCCCTGATTGTTCTGAATGGTGGAGTTGACTCGAAAGGCCAAGTGGCCTGTTCCAGTCACCCTTTCTCACATTCTCACTAGGCCTGGATGTTCCTGCTTGTAATGCTGCTTGTTTACAATTGACCAGCTCCATGGATATGTAATTTCACCTCAAATCTGACTGAGCATGTTATTTTTCAGTGTTGGCAGCTGAACATCACTGTAAAGCAAACATTGTTTAATACAAACTTAAATTTTTCCTTTTTCCCCATTGTCATTTGAGTGAAGTAGGGTTCTAATGAAGTACAAAATAAACAATAAGCATCCACTGTTTTGAGCACTTAGTATCTGCCATAAGCTTCCCCTTTCTTCCTTGTCCGATGGTGTACATTCTTCAATTACAGTTTGACTCAAATTTTCCTTTGTATTTGCCTGTGTTTCACCCACTGGGCAAATTACACCCCCCCAAGTTGTTCACTCATGCACCCATCACATCACACCATACCATGTCAGTTTCCAGGTCAGATGCAAGACATTGGACTTGTACATGTCCCACCTTCTACAGAAATAGACCCACGGATCCAGGAATCTAAAACCTTCAATCGTGCATCAATTCTTTATCTGCTATGTCTGCCTATTTCTATACTCATCAGAATGTGGCCCCTGATGTAATCTAGCAATTGCATCTTTTAAGGTTCTGATTCTCAATCTATAACATAGCTATCTAGATTGTTGGAGAGCTTCATCCTTCGTTTTACCTGTTATTTGTATCTATATGAACTTCGACTTCTGTCACCTACTCCCTTCAGATTCCATGCAGCCATTCATTGATATCCTTGATCCTGGTCTTAGCATGGCAACACAGTGACCGGTAGTTGCATCTGTACCACAGAAAAATGCCTATCTGGACCCTTCACTATTGAATCTCTTATCATTATGATCAGTGGTCACGATTCCTTCTTTGACTGCACTTCCGTAAGCTGTGCAATAACCATATCTAAAAGCATTCTGAAAGCTCTCAACCTCAAGAACCCACTTTATGTCTCTGGCTAATACTGAAGCTCTGAAACCAGTGCTTGAGCTGGTCAGGCCTGTGGCATCTCCTGCTCATGTGGCCATTTAGATTGCCAGGCGCATCTAAGACTTCGCACCTCCCACAGGCCATACATAACACGTGATTGAGCTCCCTTACTCTAAGGCAAGTACAATATAATTTAAATTGTTTATTTTTTTTAATAAGGTCTAACTTTTTAAAAGGACTTTAACTTTTCCTTAATCTAAATGTAAAGTGGAGAAAAATCATTTGCCCACTCCAGGCTAATCTGTTTTGTGCTGATTTAATTTTGCCAACCTTTCCAAATGCTGGTGGGTTAAGCTACTCCTCCAAATGGCTCAGTCTCTTGTTCATCTTGCCGCTGGTTTTATAGCCATGATCTCCTCCAAAATCTTGCTGTTTCTTGCACTGGTTTAATGGCCCCAAACCTCTCTGATCTCTCACTCTTTCTTGTGCTTGTTTTATGGCTCCAATCTTGCCTTTGGCCTTGACAAGGGTTCTCACAACATTTAAGAAATATTTAGATGTCTTAAAATGTCTCAAAATGCAGGGCTATGGGCCAATAGCTAGATAATGGGATTAGGGTAAATAGGTGCGTAATAACTGGCACAGACACGATGAGATAAAGAGCCTCTTTACACGTCACAAACCTCTATGACCATGACAAATACACATCAACTCCAGATGTAACCTGTTCTCTGACTATTTGGTTTTAAAGTTCCAAACACTGACAATATTGACATTTAGTTGATATTTTCCCAGTGACATCAAATGTAAAAATGCTGCAGATATCTTGCATATATGAGCAAATTTTAAGGTTATATTAGTTAATCTTTATGTAAGTAGTAATTGTATTTTGTAATTACAAGTGCAATGGTCATGTATTTTTTAATGTTTTCTGAATAAAAACTGAAAGAACTGTGGATGCTGTAAATCAGAAACAAAAATAGAAATTACTGGAAAAGCTCAGCAGGCCTGGCAGCATCTGTGGAAAGAAGTCAGAGTGAACATTTTGGGTCGAGTGACCTTTCCTCAGAATAAACCTGTGATACTTGGAATGCTATACCGGTTTAAAAATACCTTGATTTAATTTGGAGCAAATTTCTTAAATTTCTAAACACCAAATTATCTGTTGCAATGTTGTTTTTGATGAGGTACAAAAGAACTGAAGGGCAGTTTTAGGTTTTGTTTGGAGACAAGACTTAAGTGTGTGATAACCATTATATGAATGGATGTATTGTATGTACGCTTTATAGCATTCATCCACAGAAACATCTATGATATCTTGATGAATTTTATAACTACACATAATGGGCATTATATATTCAGTGTTTAGCTCCAAATTTGAATGGTAGTAAATGACAGTTCCATGTAAAAATATTCAGTCACCTGCTGACAATTCCTGTTATTGTTCACCAAATATTTCTTTAGGCTGTGGAGATGAGGATATAGTCTAAGAAATACCAGTTTTGTATTTTACAGATGCATTTTGGCATTTGTTAAGTATGTTTTTGAGGAAATGGAAGAAGGTTTGTTCAATATTTTCAGATGTCATAAGACTCTATTTGTGTGTGGCAATCCTTGCAACATCTTGGAACTAAGGTTACAATTTTGTTGCATTAGAGTTTGGATGGTTGCATCCTGACTGTGACTTTTATATGAACTTGGTATTTGGTATATATGTGTTACATTTGATACTGATATTTTCTTAATTAGTTTAATAGCAACTATGTATAGATCAGTTGATACTCTTACTGATGTGGTACGCTTCTGAAACACCAATGTCTTTATCAAGAAATCAGCTAGGAGGCGCTTCTGAAATTAATTGTGAATGAACAGCATTAGTTTCAATGAATACAGCTGTGAACTCAGCATACTATGGCAATTTTATTCAAATAAGCCATTTATTTGCCCCTTATGCTTTTGGACTTAGGTGTTTTTCAGTGCAAGTCTGCAGATCACTTTGATGAAAAAATGTTTAAAATGCAGTGAAGAATATTACAACACAGGGATAGCAAACCAAACGAAATCAGTCAATATCACTGGATTTGCAACACAGTGGTCTTAAAACATTCAGTGACCCTCAAAAGTGTTCAATTGTTCCTTGCCAGACTTTATAAATAAAAGATCTCGGACACCAAGTTTATATTTTAAATAAAAAGCAACAATTTATTGTTAAGAATGTAACTGTAGAAAAACACAGATAAACTACAATGCAATTTAATTAATATCTATAATCTAAGCCTAATCTTTATTGAATATAAAACCCCATACACACTGACAGACAGACACAGCAATGGGACAAATTTGAATAAAAATGATAATTTGCCAGTTTGATAACCATTTCAATGATGGATATGACAGATTCTAAAGCAAAATGGTCTTCTGCCAAAATTCCAGTCAATCAGTTCACTTTTTGTTCCTCTATCAACATTCTCTATGGTTGGCTGGCCAGCTTCAGTCCTCCCTTGATTGGCCAATTCAGCTATTGGATTGGAGGCATATCAACATTTTGTTGCCCAATCATCTACAGACTTGTTGGAGCAATAATTAACCTGCGCTATCTTTGCAAGCTAGTTCCCAATAACAAACATCAGTCTTTTGCTTTCTCCTCTTTTAAAACAAGCTACCGTTCAAAGATTAATTCTCAACTGCAACTCTGAGTTGTAAACCAGTAATGAGAACAATAATGACAGTCTCAACAAGGAACAGAATGCTAAACTGTACAGTTTCTTTTAGTTTATTATTTATCCAGTAATGTTACCAATCATATTGATCAAGAAGTTCTAAGTTCAATCCCCAGTTTTTGTGGAACTTTCCAAATGCAACTTGGGATTGTGTTGAAACTGTTAAATTTGGTCTTAGTGTCCCTGCATTATGAAAGTAAAAATTAGTTTAGAGTTCATATTCTTGATTTCTGTCAGCGATCTTTGATAGAAGTATACCCAAACAATAAGATTGTGCTTTGCCACGATATTCCCCATTATTAAAACACATCACTCTTATAAATATTAACACTGATCTAATTAAATGGTAGCAGGTCCAAAGCTTTTATATTCTTATAACAAGCAAACAAGGGAAATGCACAGTCCACCTCAGCAAGAGGCAATGTTTTCAAGAGAAAGGGGAAGAAAGTTGAAAAGAGGGACAAATAAGTTAGATGGCTTATAAAATAATTATGGATTTCGAGCATACCTGAAAGGGAACAGATCTATGTAGATGTTTGCATACATTTGTTCACATAGTAGTTCAGAAGATTGATTTTGCCATTTAGATGACTGTGTAACCACCGATCATCAATCACTTCCACAAGCACCATAAATGCCTTTACTGTTTAAGTAATTGCATTTTGAGGGAGTTTATTTAAAATGATCTTTCATTCATCTTTTCAGTACCAAGTCTGTTGGAAAATGGCTAGCAGGTTTTGAGGTTGATGTGTGGGCCTGATTGAAAAGGGTTAATGGACCTTTACAGGAACTTGATTGAGTTAGCCTTTCTCTGGATTTTTGTTTTGGTCTGATGCTTGGGGTAATCAGCTAAATTAGAGTTGGTGCTAAATGCATGAGTATTATTTTAGGTGGAAAAAAAGTCTGCAATTCCTTACAGGACTGCAGGAAGCAGTATTTCCACAGGTTTCCTGTGACAATGTATATTAAAATGTGTCAGATGGTTTACAATCATTTGACCATTACAAGTAGCAAATATATTCAGTATTTTGTGACTTGTTCTGGAAGCCCCATTAAGAACCGTATTATTTGTGTGAGATGAAATTTCGGTACATTCTTACTAGTTTGTCATAGTCTTTGAAATCTATTGCTAGCAGTTAATGTGGGACTTCATCAAGGTCATTTTTAGAAAGCAACTCCTAATCAGACTATTGCTATTTTGAAGCTGATAATGATTTTTCGAAGTTCTCCATTAGTTTTTCACTTGTACATTTATGTCCAAGTATGATGAACCTATCCATCCCAAATGTGAGTGTCTTGGGAAGAGAATATCACTGGCAAGGCCATTTGTTGATCATCCTTGTGTGCCCCTGAGAGGGTGTAGTGAGCCATCTGTTTGAACTGCTGTAATCCATATGATATAAATACATCTACAGTGCTGTTGGGATATTCCAGGATTTTGACTTGGTGACTGTGAAGAAACAACGATATACTTCCAAGTCTGAGTGGAGTGTAGTTTGAAGAAGAAGTTGCAGGTGGTCATGTTCCTATGTGGCTGTTCCCCTTGTTCTTTTAGATGGTAGACGCCTTGGTTTTGGAAAGGAAACTTATGAGTTGCTGCAATGCATCTTGTGAATGATACGGACTGCTACCACAGTCCGATTGTGGCGGAGAGAATGAATGCCCCACAAAACACGCATTCCCTTATAGATCAAAAATCTGATGAATTCATCCTTAAACATATCCAATAACCCAACCTCCACTGCTCTCTGAGGTAGAGCATTCTGATGATTTACAGTGCTCTGAGACCAGAAATTTCTCCTCAACACTGATTTAAATGACAGCTACTCAATCTTCTTAGCATCTAGTCAGTCAAGCTCTTCTGATTCCTGTACACTTCAATGAGTAAGCACCTGTCCTGCTCCCAACCTTAATTATCCTTGAGGAGCATCTTGAATCACTGCAGTTCTTGTAGTGTAGATGGACCTATGGAGTGAGTTCCAGGATTTTGATCCAGCGACAGTGAAGGAATGGTGATGTAATAAATCAAGATGGTGAATGAAGTGGAGGGCACCAGCATATGTTCCCATATGTCTGGTGCCCTTGTCCTTTTGAGTTGAAAGTGGTCACCAGTTTGGAAAGTGCTGTCTCAGAAACCTTGATGAATTTCTGTACAGCTAGAAGATGGTACACACTGCTGCTACTGATTTGTCCGTGTTGAAGAGATTGAATGTTTTTGGATATGGGCTGCATTATCCTGGATGGTGTCAAGCTTCTTAAGTGTTGTTGGAGCTGCACTCATCAGGCAAATAAGGAGTATTTTATCAACACTCCTGAATTGTGCTTTGTAGATGGTGGGCAGGCAGTGAAAAGCAGGAGGAAAGTTACTTACTGCAGTATCTCTAGTCTCTGATTTGGTCTTTAAGCTATTGAATATATATGGCTTGTCCAGTTCAGTTTCTGGTCAGTGGTAATCATCCAAGATGTTGGTAGTGGAGGATTCAATAATGGTGATGCCATTGAATACTAAAATATGATGGTTAGATTCACTTTTGTTGGAAGCTGTCATTGCCAAGCATTTATGTGGCATGAATGTTATTTGTCACTTTTCTATCCAAACTTGGATATTGTCCAGGTCTTGCTGCATTTGGACATGGACTGCTTGAAGTATCTGAGGAATCATGAATGGTGCTGATCATTGTACAATCAGCAGCGAACATCAACTTGTGCAAAGAACTGACAAATAGAATACAATGTAGAGAATACAAAGTTAAAGGTTATGCACTTTGGTGGATGAATAGATATGTAGTCTATTTTCTAAATGGGGAAAGGCTTCAGAAATCTGAAACACAAAGGAATTTAGGAGTCCTAGTTCCGGATTCTCTTCAGGTGAACCTGAAGGTTCAGTTGGCATTTCGAAAGGTAAATGCATTCAATATGCGAGGACTGGAATATAAGAGCAAGGATGTACTGCTGAGGCTGTCGTTATACTGCATTTGGAATATTGCTATACCTTAAGGTCAACACTGATGATGTCTCCTAGCCAGGGGACGAAACGTTTGCAACAAAAACTCCCAGCTCGGCGAACAGAACCACTACAACAAACACCCGAGCAACAAATCTTCGCACAAACTTTGAACACCTTAAGGTCTATGGTCTATAATGCATGAGTTTGATTCACTCTCACATATCAGACCATGAGTAGCAAATGGTGAACAGAAATGGGTCTCTGGCATAAAGTTCAAGCTCGAAGCTTTTAAGATTTGCTAACTCATCAAATTGCTATAATACAGATGGGCCTAACTCTGCTGCTAATCTTATGGTCTTATGGCTAGGAGTATGGTAAGTGCAGCAGCATGTCTTTGATACTATTGCCTGAATGTCAGGGCTCACAGCCTTTGAAGTAGCTAGTGCCACTTCCTGCTGCTTCTTGATATCACATGGACTGAGTTGTATTGGCTGAAGACTGACACCTGTGATACCGGAATCCCCCATCATTGAGGATGGAGATATTTGTGGAGACTCCTCCAGTGCATTACATAATTGTCCAACATGATTTATGATTGGATGTGACAGGAGTAGTGAGCTTAAATCCAGATTATCCTTTGTGGAATCACTTTGCTCTGTCCATCACTTGCTCCTTATGTTATTTGGCAAGCAACCAATCGGATAGGTACATGGATGATAGTACAATGAAGGGTCCAATAGTTAGAGTAGGATAAAAAGTTGGCACAACATCGAGGGCTGAAGGGCCTGTCCTGTTCTCTGTTCTGTGACTGTCTGTGTGGAGTTCGCACATTCTCCCCATGTCTGCATGTATTTCCTCTGGGTCCCTCTATTTCCTCCCACAGTCCAAAGATGTGCAGTTTAGATGGAATGGCCGTGCTAAATTGCCCATAGTGTCCAGGGATGTGCAGGCTATGCAACACCTACTAAGAAGCAGATGAGTCAGCTATGACTGACAAGGGAAGTTAAGGACAGCATAAAAACAAAAGAAAAAGCATATAATATGGTGAAGACTAGTGGGAAGCCTTTACGTCCCCCTGAGGATAACTTAAAAAAAAACAATAATTTGGGGAGAAGATGAAATATAAGAGTAAGCTAGCTCGTAATTAAAATAGATTGCAAGAATTTTGTTTAGTTATATGAAAGATACGAGAAAGGTAGAATGTACATTGATGTCTGGAAGTGGGGAACAAAGAAATAGCAGAGGAACTGAACAGGTACTTTGCATCAGTTTTCACAGTGGAAGACAACAGCATCATATCGGGACTTGAAGAGACTCGGGGTCGTGGTGAGTGTAGTGGCTGTTACTAAGGAGTTGAAAGTTTTGAAGATGGATAAACCACCCAGGTTGAAGGATAACAGCCCAAAGTTCTGAAGGAGATAGCTGAGAGATTGTAGAAGCATTGGATGTGATCTTTCAGGAATCTCTGCATTCCGAGAAGGTCCAAGAAGACAAGAAATTGGCTAATGTTACATCCCTGTTTAAGATGGATGGGAAGGAGAAGATAGGCAACACTTGGCCTGACCTCGGTCACTGGTAAGATTTTAGAGACCATTATTCGGATGAGATTGTGGAGTTCTTGGAATTGCATTGTAAAACAGGGCTGATCAGCATGGCAATGCTAAGGAGAGGTCATGCCCGATGAATTTGTTAGAATTCTTTAAGGACATAACGAGTCCCTTAGACAAAGGAGAGCCAGTGGACATGATCTATTTGGATTTCCAGAAGGCTTTTTACCAGGTGCTTCAAAAGAGGCTGCGAAGTAAGATAAGAGCCTCTGATATTAAGGGCAAGGTACTGGCATGGATAGATGATTGGCTGACTAGCAGAAGGCAGAGATTAGGGATAAAAGGGGTCTTTTTCAGGATGGTAACCAGTGACCAATGGAGTTCCACAGGGGTCTGTTTTGGAACCACAACTATTCACCTTAATTATTAACAATCTGGATGAAGGAACTAAAGGGCATTGTTGCAAAGTTTGCAAATGGAACAGATACATGGAGGGGCAGGCAGTGTTGAGGAAGTGGGGAAGCTGCAGAAGGACTTGAACATGTTAGGCGAGTGAGCAAACAAATAGCAGATGGAGTACACTGACAAAGTGTAAGTTATAGATTTTAGGAGGAAGAATAGAGGCATAGATCTTTTTTTAAATTGGTAAAGATTTCAGAAATCTGAAGTGCAAGCAACTTGGGGAGTCCAATTTTAACATTCTCTTAAGATTAATATGTGGGTTCATTTGGTGGTCAGGATGGTAATACAGTGTTGGCTAGAAAACAAGAGCAGAGATCTACAGCTATGGCTGTATAAGGTTCTGGTCAGTCTGCATTTGGAATGTTGAGAGGAGTTTTGGAGCCCGTATCTAAGGAAAGATGTGCTGACTCTGAAGGGGGTTTGGAGAAAGATTATAAGAATGATCCTGGGGATGATGGGCTTGCCATTTGAGGAGTGGTTGAGGACTCTGGATCTGTGAAGGATGGAGTATAGAAGGATTGGCGGTGGGGGGGGGGGGGTGTATATGATTGAAGCTTACAGGATACGGAGAGGCTAAATAGGCTGGGGCTATTTTCCCGGGAGCAGCAGAGGCTGAGGTGTGACCTTATAGAGATTTAGGAAATCATGAGGTAGACACATAGGTTGATTAGCCAAAGTCTTTTCCCCAGGGAAAGGCAGTCCAAAGCTAGAGTGCATAGGTTTAAGGTTCGAGGGAAAAGATTTAAAAGGGACCTAGGGGCACCTTTTTCATGCAGAGGGTGGTGCACGTAAGGAATAAGCTGCCAGAGGAAGTTGTGAAGGCTGGTGCAATTACAACCTTTAAAAGACATTTGAACGGGGCCATGAATAGGAAGGGTTTAGAGGGATATGGGCCAAATGCTAGCAAATGGGACCAGATTAAATTTGGATATCCGGTTGGAATGGACGAGTTGGACTGAAGGGTCTGTTTCCATGCTGTACAACTCTATGACTCTATGATACTGAGAGGCCCAGATTAGAGTGGACGTTGTTTCCACTTACAGGCAAGACCAAGACCTGAGTGCACTGCTGAGATGAGAAGCAATTTCTTCAGCCAGAGACTTGTGACTCTGTGGAACTGATTGCTGCAGACCATCATGGAGATCAACTGATTGAGTGTATTTAAGGCAAAGATAAGTAGGTTCTTGATGAGTAGCAGGATCGAGGATTATAGGGAGAAGGCAGGAGAATGGGGTTCAGAAATGTGTTGGCTACATCAGATGGTGGAGCAGACTCCATGGGCTGACTGACTTAATTCTGCTTCAATGTCTTATGGCCTTATTAACCATTCCTTCAGCATCTTTCATGGTCTTCTGATACTTCAGATTGGTGAAAAAGATTTTCATGTTGCTCTGTAAATTAAATTTTACTGTTTAAATGCATTTTTGTTTCTTTATTACCTGTGTCTGATGTGACCATCACAGTCTTTTTCATGCTTTTTTTGAACTTGGACATATGCATGTTTTCGATACATTTTAGTTTTTCTCGAGAAGAAATTACTTGTGAGTGGATGAGTTCTGTCCCTACATTGTTGTATTGATCAACTGACTTATTTCAAACCCTTTACATTTTCATTGTATTGCGTAAAGTCAATTAACAAAATTGTACAACTGAGAAAAGAAATCAGTATTGACAGCTAAGGAGTAATTACTATATCAGTACTTGTGTTAGAAAACTTGTTGAAGAATGTTGGGTTGAACTGTTGCCTCAACTAGTTAAGGGAATAAGTGCCTAAGCCACATACATCAGATATGTCCTAGATTCAATGTTGTGCTCATGATGAGTTAGCTGATTTTAAATAATAAGGGACCCTCAGTAGACCTCAGCTCCTATGGAGGAATGGAGTCATGTGAGTTTTTGCTCCTTTATTATGTAGCAAGTAAGAGGCATGTTGTTTATGGACATTATGGATATGTGATCAGATTTGGCTGTAATTGCTGCTATTCCTTCTCTTGCCATGATTCACCAGCCTGCCAGCATTTTCAACCAAAGAATAGCGTCCTAGTAACCATATTTCAGTGAGGTGGGGCAAGAGGACTGAAAAGAAATTAACTCTTTGACAGCCATATTCCACGAATGAATTAAAAAACACCTAGACTTTGAAGCAAGCATGAAACGTGGTAGCTTTGTGAAACAACCTTTAGGTACAAAGATAAATATTAAAAGAGCAAAGCTAAAGGCTTAGCCATGTTTCTAATATGGATGATAGTATAATCCCAAAGATCATCTGTATGGTGAACTAATCACTGGGGCACAACCATTTGGTGTCCATTTCTCTGCGACATGAGCACATGCAAGTAAGCTATGAAGATGGGAAAAATTGAAAGTGAGACCTGGGAGGCAGTTGTTAGTGGCCACAAGCTCTGGATGCAGCAAATGTGGAAGAACATTGGAAAAGGTGAAGAGAAATGAAAATCTAAGTTGATCAAGAAGAAGGCCCACGTGAAAAGAGGCAAGCTGGCCATGCATTTTCTCTGCCCACTATCTACCTGAGCAACAAATATGGTAGAGACTTCTGCTTGAGTGAAGTCTCTGAGTTACATGAGACCATACTTAACAACGAGTTGACCACAATGGCACTTTTCCTGAGGTTTCACTTGAGATGCAATTCACACACACCAGCTTCTGCAAACTGTTGAAGTTTATTAAAGCATGTAATGCTAGGTGACCCCCTTTGTTTTATTTCAAAAATATACTTTATTCATAAAATAATTTGATGGTCTGTACAGTTGGTCATGCCATACATAACGTAAACATTCGCATACAGAGATCAGAATTTATCATTTGTATATACATGTCTGTACATTTATCAATCATATATCCATATATTTAGCTGAGGCATTAGCAGAACCCAAGTGACTGCATGGTCCCCTGTTCTTCTTAGGCAGACAGATGTTACACGGTGGTCTTTCCCCACCGTGCTTTGGCGGCAGCTGCCCCAAGCTTCAGAGCATCCCTCAACATGTAGTCCTGGACCTTAGAATGTGCCAGTCTGCAACACTCAGTCAGGGTCAACTCCTTTAGCTGGAAGATCAACAAGTTTCAGACTACCCAGAGAGCGTCCTTCACCGAGTTGATGATCCTGCAGGCACAGTTGATGTTCGTCTTGGTGTGCGTCCCGGGGAACAGACCGTGGAGCACAGAGTCCCGCATCATGGCACTGCTCGGGACGAACCTCGATAAACACCGCTGCATTCGTCTCCAGACTTCTTCAGCATAGGCACATTCCAGAAGGAGGTGTGTGACAGTCTCGTTTCCCCCCCCCCCCCCGCAGCCGCTTCGAGGGCAGCGTGCGGTGCGGCTGAGAGTCTGGGCGTGCATAAAGGATCTCACAGGCAGAGCCCTTCTCACCACCAGCCAAGCCATGTCTTGGTGCTTGTTGGAAAGTTCTGGCGATGAGACATTCTGCCAAATGGCTTTGACAGTCTACTCAGGGAACCGCTCAAGAGGATCCACCCCCTCCTTTTCCCAAAGGGGCTCAAGGACACTGCGTGCTGACCACTTCCTGATGGACTTGTGGTCAAAGATGTTTTCTTCATAAGCTTCTCCACGAAGGTCAGGTGATACAGAACGTTCCAATTCCTTGGAGCGTTCTGCGGCAGCGGGGCCAGACCCATCCTTCGCAACACCGGGGACAGGTAGAACCTCAATACATACTGACACTTGGTGTTTGCGTACCGGGGATCCACACACAGCTTGATGCAGCCACACACAAAGGTGGCCATCAGGGTGAGGGTGGCATTGGGTGTATTTTTTCCCCCGTTGCCCAGATCGTTATACATCGAGTCCCTTCAGACCCAGTCCATCTTTGATCTCCATATAAATTGGAAGGTGGCCTGGGTGATTGCAGCGGCACAGGTTCTGGGAATAGGCCAGACCTGTGCCACGTATAACAGCAATGACAGTGCCTTACACCTGATGACCAGGTTTTTTCCCGCGATGGAGAGTGATCGTGGCTTCCATCTAACCTACACTATTCCATGTATGTCCATATGCTTGTCCAATGACGACTTAAATGTACTTAAAGTTGGCAAATCTACTACCATTCCAGACAAAGCATTCCATACCCTTACTACTCTCTGAGTAAAGAAACTACCTCCGACATCTGTCCTATATCTATCACCCCTCAATTTAAAGCTGTACCCCCTCGTGCTCGCCGTCACCATACTTGGAAAAAGGCTCTCCCTGTCCACCCTATCTAACCCTCTGATTATCTTACGTCTCTATTAAGTCACCTCTCAAATCTTCTTCTCTCTAACAAAAACAGCCTCAAGTCCTCAGTCTTTCCTCATAACACCTTGCCTCCGTACCAGGCAACATCCTAGTAAATCTCCTCTGCACCCTTTCCAAAACTCCACATCCCTCTTATAATGCGGTGACCGGAACGGTACACAATATTCCAAATGCAGTTGCACCAGAGTTTTGTACAACTGTAGCATAGCCTCATGGTTCAGGAACTCAATCCCTCTATTAATAAAAGCTAAAACACTGTATGCCTTCTTAACAACCCTATAAATCTGGGTGGCAACTTTCAAGGATCTGTGTACCTGGATACAGAGATCTCTCTGCTCATCTACACTACCAAGAATCTTACCATTAGCACAGTACTTTGCATTCCGGTTACTCCAACCAAAGTGAATCACCTCACACTTGTCCACATTAAACTCCATTTGCCACCTCTCAGCCCAGCTCTGCAGCTTATCCATGTCTCTCTGCAACCTACAACATCCTTCGTCACTATCCACAACTCCACCGACCTTAGTGTTATCTGCAAATTTACTAACCCACCCTTCTACGCCTTCATCCAGGTCGTTTATAAAAATGACGAACAGCAGTGGACCCAACACTGAACCTTGCGGTACACCACTGGTAACTGGACTCCAGGATGAAAATTTCTCATCAACCATCACCCTCTGTCTTCTTTCAGCAAGCCAATTACTGATCCAAACTGCTATATCTCCCACAATCCCATTCCTCCACATTTTGTACAATAGCCTACTGTGGGGAATCTTATCGAACGCCTTGTTGAAATCCACATACACCATATCAACCAGTTTACACTCATCTACCTCTTTGGTCACCTTCTCAAGGAACTCTATAAGGTTTGTGAGGCACGACCTACCCTTCACAAAACCGTGCTGACTATCCCTAATCAAATTATTCTTTTCTAGATGATTATAAATCCTATCTCTTATAACCTTTTCCAATGCTTTACCAACAACTGAAGTAAGGCTCACTGGTCTATAATTACCAGGATTGTCTCTACTCCCCTTCTTGAACAGGGGAACCACATTTGCTATCCTCCAGTCTTCTGGCACTATTCTTGTAGACAATGCAGATCAATGTCAAAGGCCCGGCAATCTCCTCCCTGGCTTCCCAGAGTGTCCTAGGATAAATCCCATCCGGCCCAGGGTATTTATCTATTTTCAAACTCTGCAGGATTTCTAATACCTCTTCTTTGTGAACGTCAATCACACCTAGTCTAGTAGCCTGTATCTCAGTAATCTCCTCGACAACATTGTCATTTTCTAGAGTGAATACTGTTGAAAAATATTCATTTAGTGCTTCCCCTATCTCCTCTGACTCCACACACTGAGATTATCTCCAGGTTAACTGTGGTTAACTCCAGGAAAGGTAAGAGAGGTAGGCAGCTAGTGCAGGAGTCTTTTGTGGATGTACCCATTTCAAACAGGTATGCTGTTTTGGAAAATGTAGGGGTTGGTGGATTCTCAGGGGAATGTAGCACAGACAGCCAAGTTTCTAGTATTGAGACTGGCTCTAATGCAATGAGGGGTATGTCGGGTTCCAAGAGATCAATTGTGTTAGGGGATTCTCTAGTTCTAGGTACAGACAGACGTTTCTGTGGCCAGCAACGGTAAAGCAGAATGGTGTGTTGCTTCCCTGGTGCCAGGGTGTCTCAGAGAGGGTACAGAATGTTCTCACGGGGGAGAGGGGCCAGCAAGAGGTCATTGTCCACATTGGAACCAACGACATAGGAAGGGGAAAGGTTGAGATTCTGAAAGGAGATTACAGAGAGTTAGGCAGACATTTAAAAAGGAGGTCATCGAGAGTAGTAACATCTGGACTACTCCCAGTGCTACGAGCTAGTGAGGGCAGGGATAAGAGGATAGAGCAGATGAATGCATGGCTGAGGAGCTGGTCAATGGGGGAAGGATTCATATTTTTGCATCATTGGAATCTCTTTTGGGGTAGAAGTGACCTGTACAAGAAGGACGGATTGCACCTAAATTGGAAGGGGACTAATATACTGGCAGGGAGATTTGTTAGAACTGCTTGGAAGGTGGGATTGCAGGGGAGGAGGGTTGGGACCCAGGAAGATAGTGAGGAAAGAGGTCAATCTGAGACTGGTACAGTTGAAAACAGAAGCAGGTCTAAACAGTCAGGGCAGGCAGGGACAAGGTAGGACTAATAAATTACACTGCATTTATTTCAATGCAAGGGGCCTAACAGGGAAGGCAGATGAACTCAGGACATGGTTAGGAACATGGAACTGGGATATCATAGCAATTACAGAAACATGGCTCAGGGATGGACAAGACTGGCAGTTTAAAGTTCCAGGTCAGGCAGCATCCAAGGAGGAGGAGAATCGAAGTTTCAGGCATAAGCCCTTCTTCAGGAGCTTGCAGGGCTTATGCTCGAAACGTTGATTCTCCTGCTCCTTGGATGCTGCCTGACCTGCTGCGCTTTCCTAACAACATATTTTTCAGCTCGGATCTCCAGCATCAGCAGTCCTCATTTCCTCCTAGCTTAAAGTTCCAGGATATCAATGCTACAGGAAAGGTAGAAAGGGAGGCAAGAGAGGAGGGGGTTGTCATTTTTGATAAGGGATAGCATTACAGCTGTGCTGAGGGAGGATATTCCCGGAAATATATCCTGGGAAGTTATTTGGATGGAACTGAGAAAAAAGAAAGGGATGATAACCTTATTGGGATTGTGTTATAGACCCCCCCAATAGTCAGAGGGAAATTGAGAAACAAACTTTTAAGGAGATATCAGCTACCTGTAAGAAAAATTGGGTGGTTATGGTAGGGGATTTTAACTTTCCAAACATAGACTGGGACTGTCATAGTGTTAAGGGTTTAGATGGAGAGGAATTTCTTAAGAGTGTACAAGACAATTTTCTGATTCAGTATGTGGATGGACCTACTAGAGAAGGTGCAAAACTTGATTTACTCTTGGGAAATAAGGCAGGGCAGATGACTGAGGTATCAGTGGGGGAGCACTTTGGGGCCAGCAATCATAATTCTATTAGATTTAAAACAATGATGGAAAAGGATAGACCAAATCTAAAAGTTGAAGTTCTAATTTGGAGACGCCAATTTTGACAGTGTTAGGCAAGAACTTTCGAAAGCTGATTGGGGGCAGATGTTCGCAGGTAAAGGGACGGCTGGAAAATGGGAAGCCTTCAGAAATGAGATAACGTGAATCCAGAGAAAGTATATTCCTGTCAGGGTGAAAGGAAAGGCTGGTAGGTACAGGGAATGCTGGATGACTAAAGAATTTGAGGGTTTGGTTAAGAAAAAGAAGGAAGCATATGGAAGGTATAGACAAGATAGATCAAGTGAATCCTTAGAAGAGTATAAAGGAAGTAGGAGTATACTTAAGAGGGAAATCAGGAGAGCAAAGAGAGGACATGAGATAGCTTTGGCACATAGAATTAAGGAGAATCCAAAGAGTTTTTACAAATACGTTAAGGATAAAAAGGTAACTAGGGAAGGAATAGGGCCCCTCAAAGATCAGCAAGGCAGCCTTTGTATGTAGCCACAAGAGATACTAAACAAGTACTTTGCATCAGTATTTAGTGGAAAATGATATGGACGATATAGACAGTAGGGAAATAGATGGTGACATCTTGCAAAATGTCCATATTACAGAGGAGGAAGTGCTGGATGTCTTGAAATGCACAAAATTGGATAAATCCCCAGGACCTGATCAGGTGTACCCAAGAACTCTGTGACAAGCTAGAGAAGTGATTGCTGGGCCTCTTGCTGAGATATTTGTATAGTCACAGGTGAGGTGCCGGAAGACTGGAGGTTGACTAACGTGGTGCCATTGTTTAAGAAGGGTGGTAAGGACAAGCCAGGGAACTATAGACCAGTGAGCCTGACATTGGTGGTGGGCAAGTTATTGGAGGGAATCCTGAGGGACAGGGTGTACATGTATTTGGAAAGGCAAGGACTGATTAGGGATAATCAAAATGGCTTTGTACATGGGAAATCATGTCTCACAAACTTGATTGAAGTAACAAAGAGGATTGATGACAGCAGAGTGGTAGATATGATCTACTGGACCTCAGTAAGGCGTTCGACAAGGTTCCGCATGGGAGACTGATTAGCAAGGTTAGATCTCATGGAATACAGGGAGAACTAGCCATTTGGATACAGAACTGGCTCAAAGGTAGAAGACAGAGGGTGGTGGTGGTGGTGGTGGGTTGTTTTTCAGACTGGAGGCCTGTGACCAGTGGAGTGCCACAAGGATCAGTGCTGGGTCCTCTACTTTTTTGTCATTTACATAAATGATTTAGATGCAAGCAGAAGAGGTACAGTTAGTAAGTTTGCAGATGACACCAAAATTGGAGATGTTAGTGGACAGTGAAGAGGGTTACCTCAGATTACAACAGCATCTTGACCAGATGGGCCTATGGGCTAAAAACTGGCAGAAGGAGTTTAATTCAGATAAAGGTGAGGTACTGCATTTTGGGAAAGGAAATCTTAGCAGGGCGTATACACTTAATGGTAAGATCCTAGGGAGTGTTGCTGAGCAAAGAGACCTTGCAGTGCAGGTTCATAGCTCCTTGAAAGTGAAGTCGCAGGTAGATAGGATAGTGAAGAAGGCGTTTGGTATGCTTTCCTTTATTGGTCAGAGCATTGAGTACAGGAGTTGGGAGGTCATGTTGCGGCTGTGCAGGACATTGGTTAGGCCACTGTTGGAATATTGCGTGCAATTCTGGTCTCCTTCCTATCGGAAAGATGTTGTGAAATTTGAAAGGGTTCAGAAAAGATTTACAAGGATGTTGCCAGGGTTGGAGGATTTGAGCTATAGGGAGAGACCGAACAGGCTGGGGCTGTTTTCCCTGGAGCGTCAGAGGCTGAGGGATGACCTTACAGAGGTTTACAAAATTATGAGGGGCATGGATAGGTTAAATAGGCAAAGTCTTTTCCCTGGGGTTGGGGAGTCCAGAACTAGAGGGCATAGGTTTGGAGTGAGAGGGGAAAGATATAAAAGAGACCTGTGGGGCAACTGTTTTACACAGAGGGTGGTACGCGTATGGAATGAGCTGTCAGAGGAAGTGGTGGAGGCTGGTACAATTGCAACATTTGAGAGGCATTTGGATGGGAATATGAATAGGAAGGGTTTGGAGGGATATGGGCCGGGTGCTGGCAGGTGGGACTAGATTGGGTTGGGATATCTGGTCAGCATGGACGGGTTGGACCGAAGGGTCTGCTTCCATGCTGTACATCTCTGTGACTCTATGACAGGATAGGGGAGTTTGCTGGGTCCGGGTGGGATGCCCTTCAGAAGGTTGGTGTGGACTGAATGGGCTCAATGGCTTGCTTCCACATTGTCGGGATTCTATAATTCCAACTGCTAATTAAAAGTTTGGACTATTTACACACCACAGTTCTGGTGTGCTGTTCACTGCACTGTCATGATAACAATGCAGGTTCTTAGTTGACAGAAGTGTCTTACACATTAAGGCTTAAGTATTTCTTAATTAAGACAACATTGAAAATGTTATATTTTTACAGTAGCATAGGCAAAATAAATAACTTTGCTCTTGCTGAAAAATATCAAAGTTTAGTTTGAGAACATTTAATAATTGCTGAGGGAATATTAATGCTGAAAAGTGATAATTTTTAAAATTCCTTGGATGTCTCTGGCCAGGCCAGCATCTATTGCCCATTCTAATTTCCCAGAGGGCATTTGTTGGTCAGCCACGTTGCTGTGGGTCTGCAGTCACATGAAGCCTAGACCAGGTAGAGATGGCCGATTTCCTTCCCTGAAGGATACTAGTGAATCAGATGGATTTTTCCCACCAATCAGCAAGAGCATTGATCATCATTAGATTCTTAATCCTAGATTTTTATTGAATTCAAATTCCACCACTGCCATGGTGAGATTTGGAGCCAGGTTTGTAGGACATTAGCTAGGTCTCTGAATTAATAGTCCAGTGACAATACCACTAGTATACTCCCTAAGTATGATCATCAACATTGGACTAAACACTAATTCAGCTTCATTTAAGTTCATTTTATTGAGAAGTTGAGTGAGGATTTGTATTAGGGACAGCCTTCCATGGAGAGAATGGGATATATTGGAATAAGTTTAGAAGTTTGCTGTGGAACCTGACACATAATGATATCACCTGATAAAACCTAATTATTTTGACATCTGCGGTAATTGATATATTTTCCAATAATGTATATAAAGCCAAATGTATATTAATGCAGGTACTTTTTCTACAATTTAACAATACTTAGTCATTCAAATTCAAATGTAACTGTCTTGTTACTTTTATTCTGCCACCACAATGAATTCTGCTGTTGATTTAGTTCTTTCAATTTATGTTCTAAAAATGCTACAGTCTACAAGACATTAATGATAAATAATGACTGACCAAAGGTGACAGACTGAATTGTTACTGTACTTTTGAAAAGTGGCAAAACTGGATGCATAAATAATTGTGTTGATTTACCACTGCTTTTCTGGAATTGACGGTATTGAATTTTTTCTACACAACAACAGGAAAGTCGCAAGAAGAAGCTCAGTTCCTTCCCAAAAGGAAGGAGGGTAAATTGACAGTTAGATTGCTTTAGGTTACTGTCACCTATAACAAAAAAAAGCAAATGAACAGATCGGCCTGAATGAAACTGTATCGTGTTAATATTGTACTTAGAAACTGATTATTTACCTCTGCTTTCCAGTAGTACTTAACCATGCCATTAAACTTTCTTTATTCTTTGCCAGATGGCCGGACGGATCCTGTTTTGGATGATCTCGGCCAGGCGTTTAAATTAATGGGAATCAGCCTTTCAGAACTTGAAGACTATATTCACAACCTCGAGCCCATTGGATTTGCACACCAAATCCCAGCATTTCCTGTCAGCAAAAACAATGTACTTCAATTCCCTCAGCCTGGAACCAAGAGTCTTGCTGATGAGAAGGAATATATTCCAGAGTACATGCCTCCGCTCATCTCATCACAGGAAGGTGAGATCTTTAAGCGTTAAACTTGACTGGTTGGAAATGTAACATGGGCATTTAATCAGAAGCATCAGTAAAACAACATATTAGTAAGACGTTTATTTTAACATTAGCATGACAAATTTTTGTAGTGTAACATCATCAGTTAACAACGAATGAGGATGTGAGTCGTCGTTTTGCACCTTGAACCTCCTTTGTTATTCAGTAAAACCGTAGATTATCTCATCTCACTTTTATCCTGCTTAAAAACTGCATCACTTCTGCAAACTTTTAAAAGTTAAACCAAAGTAAGAATGAGCAAAATTGCATTTATATAGATCTTGATCAATGCTTCACAGAAATGTGTCACTACCCAATGAATTACCTTGAAGGTACAGTCACTGTTGCTTTTGGTGCAATGTTTGTACGTGCACCACAAGCAGTAAATGTAGAGAACAACCAATTCATTTCTGTTTGTTAGTATTTTAGGGAGAAATATTGAACAGAAATTGGGTGAATACCTTGATGTTCTTTTCATCTAAAGTATTGAAAAAAGCATGATAAATATTCATTTCACCTGAAATATGCCATTTCCATCAGTCCATTCCTGCAAAATTGTACTGAAATATAAATTTAGTTTTATGCATACAAGATTCTTTGAAAAGGACTACTTCAAATCAGTTAGAAATTTCACTTAAGCACAGGGCAGTATTGAGGAATTCAGAGTTGTTTCTGCAATCCATCAAGGTTAAATACATTCCAAATTTGTATCTGCAGTCTTCTTGATAATCTTGTATCTTATGCAGTCTATTGTTGTGCTGTATGCCTGAGCAAAAACCTCTTTTTGATGTTGGAAGTGATCCAATTTGGTACTAATAAGGTGAGACATTTATTATTAGAATTTGAAAAAGAAATAAAGACCAATTGGGGCAGCATTGTGGTTCAGTGGTTAAGTACTGTTGCCTTACAGCACCAGGGTTCCAGATTCGATTCCAGCCTTGGGTGATTGTCTGTGTGGAGTTTGCATATTCTCCCCGTGTTTGCGTGGGTTTCCTCTGGGTGTTCCCACAGTCCAAATATGTGCAGGGCAGGTGAATTGGCTATGCTAAATTGCCCATAGTGTTAGGTGCATTAGTCAGAGTGAAATGGGTCAATAGGGTGGGTTACTCGTCGGAGGATCGGTGTGAACTGGTTGGGCTGAAGGGCCTGTTTCCACACTGTAGGGAATTGAATCTAATATAACCTAATCTAATTAAATACTTTTACATTCAGAAATCTTACTAAATACCTTCTATATTTGCAGCTGCTGAGAGCATTCTCAGAAGAGAAGTGAAGGTGTAATGGAACCTAAATCAGATTATTCATTCACAATAAGTGCTTTTCATTAGTTGCAAACATGCAGTCTGCTTGTGTTTTAAGGATGGATTAGATGCTTTTTTTCAGAACCTCGGAGTTTTACTTGTATGCTTTTTAAATAAGCTCATAAATGGTCAAAGTTATAAACATTTTTTATGCGCTTTATAATTTGGAGGAGGTGACCTTTGTCAATTTGTGTCTGTTTGAAATACAAATATTTCTGAGTCAAGAGATTATCTAACCTTTGACCACATAATCTAAATTGACTATCAACTACAGGTTCTGCGATGTAAGGGGCACCATCCTTCATATGCATCTTTAACTAGAGAGCCAGTCTTCCTCTGTGAATGGTAAAGATCCCATGGATCTTGCTATACACACAATTGATTGACCTGTTGACCATAACAACAGTCATGTGCTTTCAAAGTAATTCATTATATATTTGATTTTATTTATTCTGGGAATGTGGCAACATTGACAAGCCATGATTTATCATCGGTCCCTAAGGGTATTAAGAGTCAAACATGTGGTGTGAGACTAGATTCACAGTTGGGTAAGAGTGAGTGGCAGTTTTCCCTCCCTGAAGGAATTAGTGAGCCAGCTGTGTTTTTATAACACACTGGCAGCTTTCATTGTCATTTTTCTTTCTGGTGTCAGGGTACAAATTGCCAGATTTATTGCATTCATTGCTACAATTTGTCATAATGGGAATTGAACTCATGACCTTAGATTATTTGTCAGTATAACCAATAAACTACTGTACCTCCTTTATGTGAATTGCTTGGGATTTTCTGCAAGATTTAAAATGCGCTATTAAATGCAAGATTTGGAGATACTAGTTGTAAACTTACCTAATATTTGCACGTCTTTAGATAATTTATGTGTTAAAATGTGCCTTTTTTGGTTGACTTTACATTATTAAGCCAAATGTTGTGATTATTTAGCAAAATGTTTTGTTTGAACACTTTGATCTGCTAGGAATTTCTTGTTTAATTGATAAAAATTACTGTTCGACATCGTAAATAATCAGAGGTCTTCTCATGCGGAGGTCATAACCTTATAGAGTCATATAGCATGGTAACAGACCTTTTGGTCCAACCAGTCCACACCAACCACGTTCCTAAACTAAATTAGTCCCACCTGCCTGTGTTTGGTTCATATCCCTCCAAGCCTTTCCTATACATGTACTTATCTAAATGTCTTTTAAATGTTGTAACCATACCTACAT
The DNA here is from genome assembly GCF_020745735.1 of Hemiscyllium ocellatum. Classification (NCBI taxonomy): domain Eukaryota; kingdom Metazoa; phylum Chordata; class Chondrichthyes; order Orectolobiformes; family Hemiscylliidae; genus Hemiscyllium; species Hemiscyllium ocellatum. The sequence continues at coordinate 8,472,597 of NC_083423.1, forward strand.
CTGCCACTTCTTCTGGCAGTTCAGTCCACACTTTGTGTTAAAAAACATTGCCCTTTGTCCTTTTTAAACCTTTGTCCTCTCATCTTAAAAGCATGCCGTCTTGTTTTGAACTCCTCCACCTTAGGGAAACGACCTTTACTATTCATCTTATCTGTGTCTTCTCATGATTTTATAAGTTTCTATAAGGTCACCCCTCAACCTCCTGAGTTCCAGTGGTGAAAAGTCCCAGCCTGTTTTTATATCTCAAACCCTCCATTCCAGCAACATCATGGTAAGTCTTCTCTGAACCCTCTCCAGTTTAATCATAGCCTTCCTATAACAGGGCGACCAGAACTGTACGCCAAAAGGGGCCTCACCAACGTCTTGTACAATCTCAACATGATGTCCCAACTCCTATATTCAATGGTCTAACCAATGAAGGTAAGCGTGCTAAATGCTTTCTTAACCATCCTGTATAACTGTGACACAAATTTCAAAGAGTAATGCACCTGAACCCCTAGGTCTCTTTATTCTTTAACAGGGGTATACCATTAATTATATAAGTCTTGCTGTTGTTTTACCAAAACACAATACCTTGCATTTATCCAAATTAAAGTCCATTCTGCCACACCTCAGCCCATTGATCTAATTGATCAATATCTCTTTGTAAACTGAGATAACCTTCTTCATTGCCCTTAATATACCACCAATTTTAGTGTCATCTACAAACTTACCGACCACACCTACTTTATTCTCATCCAAATCATTTATTATAAATGACAAACAAAAGTGGACCAGTGCCAATCCCTGTGGAACACCGCTGGTCAGAGACCTGCAATCTGAAAAAACAACCCTCCAGACCACCCTGTGTCTCATACCGTATGACCAATTTTGTATTCATTTAGCAAGCTCACCTTGAATACCATGTGATCTAACTTGACTAATTAGTCTGCCACGCGGAATCCTATCAAAGACTTTACTAAAGTCCAAGTAAACAACCATCTACCACTCTGCCCTCATCAATTTTTTTTTACTTCCTCAAAAAATTAAATCAAGTTTGTGAGATATGAGTTTCCTCACAAAACCATGCTGACTATCCCTAATCATTCCTTGTCTCTCCGAATGCATGTAAATGCTATCTTTCAGAATCACCTCCTTTACCTTACCACCACCGATGTCAGACTCACAGGTCTACAGTTTTTAGGTTTCTCCTTACAGCCTTTCTTTAAATAAAGGTGCAGCAATAGCCATCCTCCGGTCCTCCAGCTTCTCGCCCGTGGCTGTAGATAATATAAATATTTCTGCTAGGGGTCCTGCAATTTCTTCTAACTTCCCATAATCTCCTGGTATACACTTGGTCACGCCCCAGAGATTTATCCACCTTGACGTTTTCTAAGATCTCCTGAACTTCCTCTTCTCCAATGTGAACTGTTTTCAAAACATCAATATTTATTTCTTTGCGTTCTCTAGCCTTTCTCTACAATCTTTCTCTGCAGTAAAAACTGACGCAAAATATTCATTTACTATCTCTTCCATCTCCTGAGGTTCAACACAAAGAAGACCTGTTGATCTTTACGAGGCCCTACTTTTTGTCTAATTGCTCTTAATATACCTCTAGAATCTCTTCGGATTATCCTAAACCTTATCTGCCAAGGCTATCTCATATTCCATCTTTGCCTTCCTGGTTTCCTTCTTAAGAATGCCCTAACACACTCTAGACTCTTCAAGATTTACATTTGATCCCAGTTGTTTGTATATAATATTTAATTCTTTTCTTATTTCCAGTATCTTTATTCATCCATTGTTCGCTAATCTTACCTTTAACTCTATTAAGAATATAATGCCTCTGAACTCTAGTTATCACAGTTTTGAAAGCCTCCCACTTGTCAGTTGTGTCAATTTCAGCAACTCTACAAAGTATTACTGGGAGAGCAGTTTTAGTGATTTTAACTTGTTCAGTGAAATGTGATCCTGCATGACCACAGAACTATCCTGTATTTTGTAGGGTTGAATTGTATGGCGTAGCAATTCATTTAAGTTTAGTTACTGTTGTTTAAGCAGATTGATGTATGATTATCCAATGTTTTTCTTAGTTTGTAACATGATGAAATAAGTTCAGTAAATGCATGTAAAGGCAGATGCATTAAGCACCTTTAAAAAGGATAAATGATTAAGTTATTTCATTTAATTTGCATCCACCAATGTTTATTAGAATAACCTTACCTAGTGAAAGCATAAATGTACAATCGCATTATTATTCATTTCATTACAAGACTATCTAAATTTGATCTTCCTCATTGCACATTTCCTTCTAACATATACAGCAGTATGTTTCTTCTATTTTTGTAAAATTCAGTTCTTCAGTTGGGGGTTACTAAGAGAAGTCTATCTTTAATTCATTGTCCTGCTCAATGCCTTCCCACAACAGGATAGAGCAGAGGAGCTGCTCAGCATTTTTAGCCAACATAATTTCAGTCTATTCCAAGACTCTTGAAAAGATGAATGCTCTTTTGCACATTATACAAGGACCAGGACGGTCCAAGCTTCCTGTCTTTGTCCACTGCACAAGTGCGTATCATGAAGATTCTTGGGCTACAAAGAAAGTGTTCAATCAATATTTCTAATAACTGTGCAAAAGTCAATGTACAGATTATAACAAATCTTGATGTGATCTTGGCTTTATTCATGAATAAAAAGAAGAAAGACTAACATTTGTTTGGACTTCTTGTGACCTCAGGATGTCCGACAGCAGCTTACAGCCACTGAGCTACTTCTGTAGTGTGGCAAAAGTAAGGACTGCAGATGGTGGAGTCGATTTGCCCGAAATGTCGATTTTCATGCTCCTCGGATGCTGCCTGACCGCTGTGCTTTTCCAGACCACTCTAATCTGATTCTGAAGTGTAGTCACTGTTGTAAATGTAAAATATATGAACAGGCATTCTGCACACAGCTTAGCTGTCCCTCTTCAAATAGTGCCAGAATATCTTTTAAGCCCACCTGAGTGGGCAGATGGTTTAGCAACACATGCAAAATGACATTTTCAACAGTGCAGCACCTTTGCAGTACTGTACTGGAGCACTGCTTGAGATTCAGTTCCGTGGAATGAGATTTGAACCCCTGGCTCAGAAATTCGACTACTACCACTTAGCTATGACTGGCACTTATACTGAACCAGACCTTGCAAGCCCATGAACCAAAACAGAACAAAGCAGTAAGGAAGAGATATAAGTGCAGCGGGAGCAGAGATGTTTGAGCTTTGAAAGCCACTTTGACAGGGGATATTGTCAACCTTTAAACAGTAATTTTGACACTGCAGATTGGACATGATGTATGCAATGTACCCACTACCTACAATTTTATGCCTTTATTTTTGTATCTGGTTTTAAATGCAGTAGCCATTATTTGTCTTCTGTAAAACTAGTTGTCATAGTTAAAACAAAAAGAATGATCAAACCTGAAATTAAGTAACAATTTTGCATTTGGCTGCAGTACAATGGGAGGAAATTTTAAATTTTGTGTTCTTACTAGCATCACTGGAGAAACAAATACTTCTCACATTGCACCTGCAGGCTTTATCGAATATTGTTCAGATTTGTTATTTTGATCTAAGTTTGTCATCTGACAATCAACTAATCTTGTCCAAAGAAAGCCTGCTGATTTTGAAAATATTTTTCCTTGTAAAAGAGTGTGAGCATATAATTCTCCTGATGTTCAGGTAAACTGTAACACTTGCCTCCTACAATTCCAGACTTGGAATTCTCAGTAGTGTGTCTTTCCACAGTCACTTCTCTTATGACACACAAATCAGAAAAGCTGCAGCTAACTTTCTTGTTGCTGGGTCAAATGAAATTAACTACAACTTGAATAACTTCCTAAGCAATCAGTTGCGAGTTTAACGAAAGTAATTCTGCTTTGGTAAATTTGTGATTGTGCTGCATGATGTCATTTAATTACATGGGGTACGCTGGTACAGGAAAGGAACTCTTAAGTGGTGTTGGTGGTGGTGCAATACAGTTCACTTGGAGTCTGAATAGTTGTAGCAGCATGCACCTTTTTACAAGTTTATTGTAGCCCAGCTATGCATAGAGATGTTTGAGGTTCCAGACTTCCTTCTAGCATGTGACTGACTAAGATTCACGACTGCTATTGCTGCCTGTCATTAATGTATGTTGGAAGACTTAAACACTCATACCCAACCTTTTTTGGCCACTTTATGAATAATTCTTCTTTGAGCATTCCAATGTGGGACTCGAACCTGGAGCTTCGGGCTCAAGGTGCTATCCAATGAATGGCACCAGCATGAAAATGAGTAGATTTTAAGTTCCTCGCTTTTATTTGTTGTTTACTTGATCCAAATCCTCCAGTTAAGCTACTGCTATAAAATCGCTGCCAGTTTTCCATAATTCTGTACTAGGTGTTGTCTGTATTGTATGTTCTTTGTATGTATAAGGCATCTCACGTGAATATTCGTATTCAGTAGGTAAAACTGAATAGGTTGCATTTGACCAGGGTTGTCAGGTAAAATAATTTGTATCCTATTGGTAAAAGTTAGAGAATAGTTTCCACAACTGTCTCAAAAAACTTTGTAACCATTTTGTTTTTAATCTGTTTTCTGAAATGTTTACTATAAATTGCCTTCTGCCTTACAAAAGGAAATATTAAAGCAACTTGAGCTGTATTCCTATAGCATCCAGAATAGAGATTATCAATAAGTTGATTTACAAACTATTTGAACATGTATATTAGGGGAATTTTAAATGAAGCCTGACAAGGTATTCAGGATGAAAGCATTTTGCAAACTTTTCAGCAACCCTTGAATAGTTTTATTTGGTTGAAAAGATTGATTCTTTAGAAGGTGAAACAGGAATCTAGATTTGAATCTGACAGAAGATTGGGAAGGACAAAAATACTTCCATCTGAAAATTGGAAGTGCTTAAAACGATGACACTAAAAAGGCTTCTACAGGCTTTTTTAAGCTAAAGTAACACAAGCTCAATTATGCTGTTTGCTGCAGTTATTTAACCACCGGGATTCACTTAGTTGTGCAATGGGATTTGTTCAGGACCTCTGTTGTAGGAACAACCAGTGGAACCGTACAAGTGGTAAACCTCATCCCTTGGAAAATCATTTTAATTATTTTAAATGGATGTCAAATTGAAGTGTTTTATGACCTGAAGTGATTAATTCTTGAGTTAAAAACTGAAGTATTTATTAGGCATTCTTGTAATCTAATGACCAGTATTATTTTCAGTAAAATCATTCCAACAAGTCTGTTTAGTCGTTTTTGCTAGATGTGGTAGAGCTGATTTTATTTTTTGCCTTCCAATTTCCTTCCTTATCTGGGTTTGCATTACCCTTTCAAGTAACAATTTTCCATGTTTAAACATGTTTAGTTGAGTGTTTAAACTTTTCTTTCCCAACTTATGCTGCTCTCGCTCATACTTCTCATGGACAGTGACTCTTTTAGGATAGGAATATTTAGTACCATCAGTCAACCAAAAGCCAAGTTGAGTGCCATTCTTATATGTGGTTCTGAGCAATGAATATTGAAGCCTTTTGACATTTCCACAACACCGAAATCATGGCTGGTTTGTCAGTTTTGGCTGAATTAGTTAAGATCCAGAGAAGCTACAATGACTACATAGTTGGGATGGCTGTACTACAATGGCTTATACACAGAGAATGCAACAGACATAGAGAAGGCTGTTGAATTGGTATCATGTTTATTAATCTCTGGGAGTGCAGATGGAAGCAATTGCTTATGTACTGCAGATTAGGTCTCTCCAACCTACCGACGGCAAAAGAATTTGAAAATAACAGTAAAAATACAGTGCCTAAGGTTTTAAGTAATGTACGCTCCAGATTGTTGCACCTTACCTATAAATCGTCAACATTTTAAATCCACTCAAATTCTGTGAATAAATGAAGGATTTAGATGGAGAATAAATGTTTGCATATATTCTTTAATTGAATGAAGATGATGTATAGAATAATTTTATTGAGGTGCAGTACCTGACTCTTCCTGGATTGCTAATTTGGTAACAGTTGAGCCTTTGATAGAGACAGTTAGGAGATCCTTTAAATGGATGTGAAACGGTGAAGATGAAAAAAGGTCAGAAATGTCATCATTGTTGCCATTAAACTCAGCAGATAGTTGTGTAGGAGTTAATGCTATTTGAAATAGGATAGAGTTGTTTTAAGATCCAATATTATTGTCATTTTTCTCTCGAAGTAAAACTTGATCTTATGAGCATTGTGCTTCGATTCATCAAAGTATGGTACGTTTACTTGGCTATTTTAACTAAAAATTATCTTAAACTTTGGAAGCTATGAGGAGCTTTTTTAACTTTTAATTAATGTTTTATGGAATTGCTACATGCAGTTTGAATAAAGCATAAATTTAGTTTTCTAAAGTATACTTACTTTTAAAGGGTCCTCATTTGGTAAAATATTTTGTGTAAGTGAAAGGATGATAATAGTTGTGTATTGCAATGCACAATGGTTAAGAATTTGCGGTTGCAATTGCATCAGTGTTGCTGCCATTAAGATGTAAAACTGACTGCAATTTCTGGCATCCATATGTGCTCATGTAAATACAGAACCATGGTCACTGCTGTCAGAGATACCCTACTCATCCACAAGAATGCTGTGTTGCAGTCTTCACAGATACAGTCACAACAAAATCAGTAATTTGATATGAACTTAGTTTTTACAAAGTATTGTTGAAAATCTTTGAAAAGGTTGAACTTTGTTGAGTGACGTGTAACTAAGTGTTTCATGGCATGCTAAATCATAAGTAAAAAGTGAGGTCTGCCGATGCAGGGCTTGTGCCCGAAACGTCGAATTTCCTGTTCCTTGGATGCTGCCTGACCTGCTGCGCTTTAACCAGCAACACATTTTTCAGCTCATGCTAAATCATAAGTCTTGTTGAACACTGAACTTTTGATGTGCAGAGTGCCAAGAACATTAAAAATCATACCACTTCTGTTTGTTTATCTATGATAATTCAGCTTTAATCTTAATTCCATGTGAATTCCCTTTACTTATTATAATCTGTGCTTTTTTTTTATTTCTGGCTGTGCTGTCTGTAGGAGTTCTTCTGATTGGCTTCACTGTGCATGATGATGTCACTGGTAGTGGATGTTTCAATCTTTAAACCCTGCTAAATCTTAATAGACAGCTTTTGTCAGGATCTGTGGCAAATGTTAGCACAAGTGTTGTCCATTGCCACTGACTGCAAAATCTAGGTCAATGCTTTCTTGTTTTTGAGAAATCAAGTCAAGATCTATGCTACTAACACTGTCATTATATTTCTTATCTAATTGTTTTCTTTTCATCACAAGAAACTAATTTTCTGTTCGAAAGGCCAAAGGAAAGAAAAATAAATTCAGCAATCCAAAAACTTTGCAATAAGAAAAGGAATAAATTTGTGGGTGATGATATAAGGAGTCTTGCATGAGAGATTTGGAAATTAGCGGGAATGATATGCAAATTTGAGAAGCTTTGAGCATAATATTAATGCCTTCAGCCACTGTATCACTCATAACTTTACTTTTTTTTTCCATAGTAATTGATTTCTGCAAAAATATACTTGTAGAATCCTAACATGTTTGGAGTTTTGCTAACAGCCATCATTGTGGACAGCTTCAAGTACTTGAATTAATTTTATATGAGACATTGATTTCAAGATATAGATGTAACATTTCTTTAAGACATTTGTGCAGTTGTTAAATATTTTCTGAAGTTCAAGAATATGCACAGCAATAAGCAGGAAACTTAAAGAATCTTGTGGTTTGAGCTTTTAGGCTATTGATTTTCATAGATTTTTATCGGCAGGAGAATTGAATTGAATTTATTGTCACTTGTACCAAGGCTCAGTGAGAAGCTTTGTCTTGCGAGCAATACAGCCGGATCACAGAGTTAAGTAGCATAGATAAGTAAATAATAGGTAAACAGTGGCAAAAACAAAAACATGGGTACAGGTGAATGTTAAGAGTTTGTGAGTCCATTCAATGTTCTAACAACAGTAGGGTAGAAACTGTTCCGAAACCGGCTGGTGTGTGTGTGTGTTCAGGCTTCTATACCTTTTCCCCGATGGTAGATGTTGTAGAAAAACATAGTCAGGGTGGGATTTACCTTTGAGAATGCTGACGGCCTTTCCTTGACAGCGGGCCTGGTAGATGGATTCTATAGATGGTAGGTTGGCCTTTGTGATTGTCTGGGCTGAGTTCACCACTCTCTGTAACCATCTCCAATCTAGAATGGTACAGTTGCCATACCAGGTAGTGATACATCCAGACGTAATGCTCTTGATGGCGCACCTATAAAAGTTGGCAAGGGTATTCGCCGTCGTGCCAAATTTCCTCAGCTGCCTGAGGAAGAAGAGACATTGTTGGACCTTTGTAACCAATGCATCTACATGAAAGTCCAAGAAAGCTTGCTGTTGATGAACATTCCCAGGAGCTTGACACTCTCCACTCATTCCACTTCTGTGTTGTTAATGTGTAGGCGAGCACGAGTAACATCCTGCTGAAAGTCAGTAATTGAAAGTCAAGAATCAATGTAAGGTATTTTTATAAGAGAGTGCCAGAGGGTAGAGGTTTACCGGCTGTAAAGGTAAAGCCCCCTTTATGGCTATTAAGGGGGACGTAAGTTAGATAAGTAGATGGAGTCAGCTAAAACCTAAGGAGGCCAAAAAAAAACACATATAGAGTGTGTATTGGCATCTAATAACATTTTTAGGGTTTGGGATTTAAAATAGTGACATCTGGGATTGGATTAATTTTTGGAGGGGCTCTAAAATAATAATAATAATAATAATAACTTGACCAGTAATCTAATCGAGTATCTGTCAGAGAGGTGGATAGCTCAGCAGTATTAGTGGAAGATTGTTTGCGTTGTGCTGGTTTACAACAGTGAGTGTAAACACTGAGGACCATTAGTTTGTTTTTGGTTGAGCATACTGGAGGATTAATTCTATCTTAGAAAACTCGGAGCAGGTTTTGAGCAGTTTGGAGAAGGCCTAACTGGGGTCAGAAGCAAATATTGACTCTATCCTAAGAAAGGAGCATTGAACAGTTCAGTAAAAACACAGTTAATTCACTAGAAATGTTTAGTATGTGCAACTTCCAGAGACCAGGAATGTTTGGTTTGAAATCTGCAGGTTACAAAAAAATCTGAGAAAGTCATTTTATGAGTATTCATAAGATTTATTCTTAGGAAGGAATCAGCTATGTCAAACTAAAAGATTTGATACATAGCAGTAATTTCTCCAGATTTGAATTGCTGCATGGTGATGGTGTTTGAGAATAGGTTGAAACTTTGTTTCGCTGGGTGTTTTTCTTCCCCCCTAACTGTTCTACATCTAGATAATTCTCTTTGATTTTCATCTTTTGTGGAATGAGCTTCTGCAGCTTTGCATGAAAATGTTTCCATGAATAACCACCTCATTAACTAAAAAGAAGCATGTGATCTTTCAAGCCATTTTCATTTTGGGATCTGACTCGTCCAGTAGTACTGTCAGCTGGGATCATACTTAACAAATGGAAAAGGTATGGAAAGATTTAACAGTGAGAACTATTAAGGGATTTTGAAGTCTTATTTGCTGATTCATGGAGAGTCAGGAAAAGGTTAAATGTGGGGGAAAAAAAAAGAAATTGGTGAAACAAATCTTTTCCAAAAGCAGGTTATGTAGCATTTACCTCCTTATGAACTTTACTCATTTATTATCCAGGAGTCCCTGATTATTTTTTCCTTAAACACCAAAACAAATCAAATAAAATATCTGAATAGTTATCCACTCCTAGTATTCAGCATGGATGGTTGTTTGATGTGGATGAGATTTGCCTGGTTCAGTAGGGAAGGTGCAGTTGATGTCATGAATATTCAAACTCGATTCTGACCAGATATTGTTCGTTTCGTTTTGGAAGTAGTTAATGTGGTTAATATTATATTAGCCGTTTTTTCCAAATTGTATATTTTACATGTTCATCAGGCTGAGATAACGATACTTTCTTTACACCTATAGTCTTTTCTTCGGCAGGTCATTTCTTCTACTATTCCAGGCAATCCCAAGTTACATATCCTTCTCTTATTTATTTGGTCTGTTTTTTTTATCTTCAGTACTTTGAAGGATTAGAGCTTGGTTTAATCACTGGTAGATGTTCCTTTTATCTGAGGGGAAGACTCTGAATGAAAAAAAAGTCTTGAGGCAATGACATTTTATATGTTGCTGTTTGCAACAAATTAGACACTGTAATGCCAAAGCTTTTTTTGTCAAGAAGAAGCAATGCACCAAGCAAGTAGGAATCATAAATAGGAATCAATTCCATGCAAGTGATTAACTTAGGATTTTAATATTTGTATAGAATAATACAGGGCAAAACATGTCTGCAAAATGGATATTGTAACTTTGTATCACATGATATGCAGTCTAGGATTCATGAAGAATGGGCACTTTTTACCCAAAGTTGAGTTGTGAGGTCAGGTGACTTTCCACAGTGGTAGCCTTCATGGCTGCACAAGATACTAAAATGCAAACACATCTTCAGGACATCTCATTGAGAAGTTGTTACAATGTAGCAGGCAACCTTTTCCAAATAATTACAGAAACTGGCTCACTCTGGACTCAAAGACATTTTGTCCTTGAAGTGGAATTCCAAAGATTGGGTATGGGAGAAAGAGTCGTGGTAATATGTGAATAGATGAAATTTGGACCTTATTGTTTGTAAAGTTGTTAGAAGCCATTTGTGAGGACTGATAAACCGGTATTTTGGTCACTTAATGGAAATCAGGGTTCCAATGAGGAATTTTGAAACAACGAAGCAGTGAGAAAGTTTGAGACCAATAAACGTGCTGATCTCTGCCCAAGAACTGTCTGCAAGGCAGAGAATTCATGTTAACTTATATCAATCTGTTTGATTTAAATGTTTGCTGCAGTGTTTCAGGTTAACCCTGATTGGAGTGAAATCAGAGAATTCTGCTGCTTCAAGCAATAAGCTAGGTAAATCTATTTTCTTCAACCACCAGACTCTGTCTTCATTGTACTAAAAAGGAATCAAAGGCCTGTAATATTTTAAGGTTTCATCTTGAGAGGCAAGTGTCGCAATGAATTTTTGAACTTAACAGACTTGAGTGCATGCTAACTCTTTTGTAATCGTCATCCTTTCTTGTATATATGTCCATATGCATGTATGAGTGGTGTGGTTGTGAATATATTTCTGGTGTTGAGCAATTAATGTTTTTTTTAAAACGTATGAGACAATCTATCAGTTCAGACTTAGCACTCTGGGGTTAAAATACTTTCATACAACCAAAATACGGTGGACATGGATATCTAAAATAAAACAAAGTCCTAAAAAAATTCTCAGACCTGGATATATCTGTGGGGAGAGAAACATAATTAATGTTTCAAGTCCAGTGATGCTTCACAATGCTTTTTAATTCTTTTCCAAGTGCATGTCTTCGTTGTAGGTGGAAAATTAGTGAACTGTTCTACCATTTCCACCATATCCAAGTAAACCATATTAATTTTTGTGACAAAGCATCTACATTGACGTCTAATTTCAGGACACTCCACTGTAAATAGTCTACCCTGGTAATTAGTTGTTAATTTATTCATGTGGTATGAAAATAATGCAAGTCAAAATGCCCTTTTACCTTAAAATCTTCATAAGATAGCCTAGTTGTGTGTTCAGCAGTAATGTCGGCATGGTTAGAAGATTGGCATGCTAACAGGAAGCAAAGAGTAGGAACAATGGGGTAATTTTTAGGCTGGCAGGATGTGACAACTGTGTGACATAGGGGTCTTTGTTGGGGCCTTGACAATTTGCAATTTGTACGAATGATTTGGATGAAGGGATTGAAGGTATGGTAGCTAAATTTGCTGATGACACAAAGGTGGGTAGGAAAGTAAGTTCTGAAGAGGCACATAAGGAGCCTACAAAGGGTTATAGATAGGTTGAGTGAGCAAAGATCTAGCAAATGGATGCAGTGTGAAAAAATGTAGACTTTAGAAGAGTCAGAGATGACTTAATTGAAAGATATAAGATCCTGAGGGGACTTGACCAGATGGATGTTCAAAGCATATTTCCACTTTTGGGAAAATCAAGAACTAGGAGTCACAGTTTAAAAATAATGGAGTTCCCATTTACGAAGGTGAGGAATTTTTTTTTTCTCAAAGGGTTGAAAGCCTTTGGAATTCCCTTCCTCAAAAAGTGGAGGATGCAGAATCTTTAAATGCTTTTAAGACAGTGGAAGTTAAATCCTTGATTACTAAGGGTGATAAAACATGATTGGGGATGTACAGGAATGTAGTGTTGAAGTTAAAATTGCATTGGCTATGATCTTATTGATTGGCAGAGCAGGCTGAAGAGGCTGAGTGGCCTGCTCTTGTTCCTTGCTCATAGGTTTGTAGTTTTAAAAACAACTCATGGAAAGTCTGTAATTCGCAGCAGATGTACATACGTAATTTTGAAGCTTTTGAAAACAGTGGAAGGTCTCGTGGAGTAAGGTTTTGGTGAATTTTCAATACAAACATGTGCATCCACCTTGGGATATATTTGCTAACACAAACTTAGCTGTGAATAATCTAAATTTCATTATTCATTTTCCAATTAGAATTCACATTTCATTTTTAAGTGTTTGCAATTGTTTTTCAATTATGTAGTACTGTGTAGATTGTGTTAATACCTGCAGGTGGCAGTCTTAGCTCAAATTTGGCAGTAGTTGTGAACTAATATTCAGTGTGATTGAAGCAAAAATTGGCCTCTTTGAGATTGAGTCAGCAGCTCCAAAGATCCAATAAAATAGAAGGGAAATCGCGATGAGTCTGGGATAGCTAATGTGCGAACAACTTCTCTGAATACCTAATCTGAAATATCAAATGTATAATCCTATAAATCATAAACTTTAGGCTATACAATATGGAATTACCAGAATGTTTAATTCAATATATTAAGAATACAGACCCCTTTCACTCCCTTCTCTGTTATCAATATCGTCTGTACTGAGATCTCTGCCAATGCTATTGTGTACTTGCTTGGAGCTGTTCCTTTCTATTCATTTTTACTTTACTGTAAAGAAATGGTTCACCGCTGCTTAATGCTTCCCCAGAACAATTCCCATTTGAGGGTTGGCAATGAAGCCTTCATAGGCATATATTCTCATTTAAGCAGAAAAGATAAAAGCATGTATAGGGTCAGTAGGTAGATGTAGAATTAAAAATAATTGCTTATGGCATTAAGATGTATATTTATCAGAGCTGAAAAGACTTAACATGATAGTTTTTGCATGGATAAGAACTGGCTAGCATAATTTTGTGCTTTAATTTAATATTCCCAACATTTGTAGTTTCTCTTAGTATTTATATTTATTGTATTGAAAGTTACTAACTAATTTCTAAACTCATCGTAAATCTCCCTTTGGGATTAAAAATATTATTTTAATTTGTAAACTGAAGTTCAAACTTTCCCTAGTCTTGAGTTTAATAATAAATCTGTTCCACAGTATGACTCTTGTGCTGTCTGTGTATTTGCCATATTGAAATAACTAAGAGCTGAATCTGGATTAGAATGTACAGTAGATGTCTAAGCTAATTGTAAGTCATGGACTACCTTGAACTGAGTCCACTGACTATGAAATTGCCCACTACTTTACAAGACACCAGTTGTTCTCAATACCCTTGGAAAAATGAAAAGTGTGACTTTATCAGATTTTTGTAGCAGGCATAGCTTCTAGAAAGGGGGTGATTGAAAACCAAACTGCAGAAGCTGAATTTTCATTTTCCAGGAGAACTTTAATAATTGAAGCTGAACGTGTTGACACCTCATTATACTAATTTTCAAGCATGACACTAGTGACTAAAAATCTATTCTGGTTTTACTGACTTTTCAATTTGGTGTCAAATCCATCAAATATCCACCATCCAGGACAAAGCAGCCTGTTTGGTTGGCACCACGTCCATAAATATCCACTCCCTCCACTGCAGTAGTGTCTACTATCTGCCAGATGCATTGCAGAAATTCATCAAAGATCCTGAGACAGTACCTGCCAAACCTACAACCACTTCCCTCTGGAAGGACAAGGGTAGCAGATACATGGGAACACCACCACCTTCAAGTTCCCCCCCAAGCCATTCACCATCCTGACTTGGAAATGTATCATTATTCCTTCACTGTCGCTGGGTCAAAATCCTGGCATTCCCTCCCTAAGGGCATTGTGGGTATGCCTATTGCACATGGATTGTAAAGGTTCAAGAAGACAGCTCGACACCATCTTCTCGAGGGCAGCTAGGAGCGGGCAATAAATGTTGACTCAGCTAGAGAAGCCCATGTACCACAAATGAATTTTTAAAAGTCAATTGTTAATTTGCATTCTGTTGTAACCATCCCTAATAGTTCAAAAAGATTCACTTCTGCCACACATCAAGCCCTAGTATTGACTGTTGATAATAATGTCAAGAGTATGCAAAAATGTTGCAGAATCAGTATACCAGGTTAACTACTTCTAACTACTACTAACTTCAATATCCTATTCCATTTTTAAAGTTGAAGAATGTGTTTTGTTTACATGAGAGGCCTTAAGTTGAAAAGGGAAACTAATTATGATATGTTGACATTTAATTTGGTTGTGGTGTGGCTCCTGAAACAGAGACCTGTGACCACTGAGTGCTGCTGCCTTTTATTTACCTTGGTGCTATCGCTACAAATCAAATCAAGATTCATTAGAGGCTAGAGACCAACAATTAATGCTGCAAGGCAGTGGAATCTGCCTGTGCATATTTACAGATAATATGACCTAATATTAACTTACAAGGCCCATCACATCTCCCATGTTGATGGGACTATGGAGGTAGATTATGGACTGCTTGCTTTACTTGTGCCCCATTTACTCATTGAGAATCATGGCCACAAGCCTTTTTTGTGTTAGTTAAGAATTCTACAGGTCTTTTTCTATTTCTTTTGGACAACACTAATTATCCCTGTCACACACTATTAAGAAAGAGTTGACAGGAAATAATAGTTCACAACCAACCGGCAATTGAGCGAGACATGCAGGAACCTCTAGTGCCACATGAACTCAGGAAGGATCGCTTTTCATTTCCTCCTGACTCCAGTGTATTTAAGGACAAGAATGCCTGGCTTGAATTTAAAAGAACAGGATAAGATTCTTTCAGCTTTCTCTGCCTTGTGACAGAATAGAAAATACTGTTGGTCTCCTGATAGGTGGCTCATCTCAGTTCAAAATGAACTTGTACTGGCCACTAAAAAGGGCTTACCATTGGCTAGAAACTCATGCAGTATTTTAGAAGAATCTGTTGTCAGTGTCTGTTTCCTGTGCTGCTTTTATTAAGTTACTAGGTGTTGTTTGCACATAGTGTATATTGATTTAAGAAAGCATATTAATCTCTAAGATTAGCCCTTTCCCAACTTGCTGCTGCTGTATGGTGAGCTATATTTGTCAGAATTTTGACAAGGAAGCAGTGACAACATTTTAAAACTTGCTTTGAAAGAATTGTCAGTGATAATTGGCATTTGTGTATGGTGAAAAATGAATATAAACTCTCATTTTAGCCTCTGATATATTGCAGCCTTTAAAATATGTTAAATATCTTGCATATAACAATATCCCTATTGTGTATGGCAGTTATATTCTTGAGACTATTTTTTAAAAGAACTTTTGCAAAAAGTAAAATAAATCTTCATGTCGCTAAGAAGGCATACGTTTCTTATAAATTAGAAACAAATCTGGTAAATAAATATAATTACCCTGTAATGTACTGTTCCATCTGTATTTTCTCATTTTTTCGAGAAGAGCTGGTTGTAGTTCTTGTTAAGTAGAACTGTTCTACAAATAAATGAAAAATATGTAGAAAGACTTAGTGGTTAATTCACCCAGAGGTTTTGGGACTAATGTGCGAAAAGGAAGGCTGTTGAATGAAAGTTAAAACAGTTTCATCTGTCTGAGTTAGGAACCACTTAGGCAAATACTCATGCTATAATGGCTCTTTAATCTTGCTCTGGATTAGAGTGGTGCTGGAAAAGTACAGCAGTTCAGGCAACATCTGAGGCGCAGGAAAATCAACTTTTCGGGCAAAAGCCCTTCATCAATCTGGTTTCCAGCATCTGCAGTCCTTGTTCTTACCTTGAATCTTGCTGCAAAATAAATGAAATGATTGAATCCTGTTTCATATCAGACTTCTTTATCCAGTGTCTATGAGGAGGGCATATGCTCTAGTATTCAATAAATAGTTATTTGTATACATAATTTATTTTCTTGAGCCGTTGATGATTGCATGTCCTTGTTGTTGGTCTTGCCATTGAAAACATGAGCTACAAAATGTTGAAAGGCACGTAGAATTTTATTGAAGGTGCTAACCTTTTTGGAAATAATGTTCTTCCTTTGTTGTCTCATGGTAGTTATTGTTTCGGATATAACTGTTTATTCATTTGTGTTCAAATCACCTATACAAGTTTAGCAAAAGACCATTTGACCCACAGTTTATGAAGCTTCCCTTCCCCAGTCTCAACTGTTTTCTAACCCATGCCCCCTCTTGCACTAATGTGACCCCAACATAAGATCTGTATTTTTTTTAACTCATTTTCTATTACTCATGTCAGATCTATTAATATCTCTGCAACTTTCAATTTGTTTTCATGTAGCTAACATTGGTAGGATGGCCCAGTGAAATACCATATGTTTTAAGTTGTACGTCTGGCAAGCACAAGACTGTGGCATAAGTTAAGTGTCCCTGAGTACCACACTACAAGCAAATGAATTTTTTTATGTATTTAATTTTGCATCTTTGAATGAAATCCATTTTATTTTACTAAAGAAAAGAACAGTGAAAGTTTTTATTCTCACTGTGAACTGTATTAATCAGCAACCATGTTTAGATAGTCTTTCCTTTTGCTTAATAAAATTTTCAGAAATATGGTGCAACTAAATAAGCAAGCCCCTCAGCACTTGCTATAGCTGAACTATGAAAAATGTTTGAGAACAGCCCAGTGACATTACACATGTAGTTTACTATTCTTGCCTTTGACGCAACACATCCCAAACTAGCACATTTCTTTTTGTAAGTTTTCTTCAAGTTTTGTAAACTAATACATTGTCAAGTTTTTATGAACACTTTTGTACCATCTAGATGTAGAGCCTTCCATTCTTAATTGCCAACAGCACTACAGATATTAGTTAATGAGAAAAGGCTAAGTATAATAGATTCTATTGGTAGATGTTGGGGATCAATTTTTTTTCTGCAAGAATGCTCATATTTATAACATTACTCCCAATAAGTGAAGGTCATCTAAATTTGTATGAGAAGACATGAATCATTAACTCATTTTTTATATTTACTGTGTGAATGTACGTTTAAAATCAATGCAATAATTTGAATCATTCTTTGGAAATAATTTTGTTTCTGAAATGTGACATGCCATCTTGTAGAGGTGTACTTCCTTACCTTTACATTAGATGGTGCTGTTAAACCAGCAATCTCTGGCCAATTGTTCGGTCACTGATCAAATCTGAAGCAGATGTCTTTATTCTTCAAGACATCTTGTATAAGTGTAGAAGTAATATGTGGAATCAATGCTATGCTAATGCTGTTTTTTTCTGTTCTGAATGTGGAAGTATAGCTTGGGTAGTAGCTTAAAGGAACTGGGAATAGTGGTGTGACATTGTTTCATTTGAATAAAGGTCAACCTCATCTTCAGTCTTCTGACCATTTAAATATATATTAATATAAGCATTTTTGAAGAGCTACTTTGAAGTAAACAGTTACGTTTAGATTAAATGTCAAGATGTATTTGTGACATTTAATTCACAAAACAATTCATTTGAGTTTATTGAAATTTTGCAAATGTCCAAAGTTACAGTCCATAATATTTTTAAACATTTTTTTCTATTCTGGCATTGGATTCTGCATTGATGTCTTTTGTACCAAATTCATATTTGGAGTCATATTATATGAGTTGTGAGGTAACTATCTGTGGTGATAAATGTCAACGTAAGTTTTTAGGAAATGTCTTTTGAAATTTATTTAGAATATTGTTTGCAACGTTGCGTATGTTTGAGTAGCAATGGCATCGGTAACTAATCATTTTCCTTAAGACATTGGTGGTTGCAAATGATGAGTGACCATTTCATGACCAACTAGAATAACAGAACATTGGATTTGTTGTTGGAGTGCTGGTGGTGTTGTGATTATTGTTTCATTTTGTCTATGTATAGCCACTTTCTAAAGACCATGCTATTAAGTAAGCAATTAGTTCACACTGAGATTTCTTTTAGCTTAATTCACAATGCATGGATAAATGGGTATGAATCTAGTGATTTTCTACTCCTTTTTCTAAAATATGGAGGTTTTTGTGGCAGTTTCTGAATATGTATATACTTTCTTGAAAGTATATAGCAACTTAATTTTAAAGATGAAATAATGGATGCATATAACTAAAACCAAAACCTGCAGGATAATATTTAAAAGGAAGTTTGATTTTATTGTGCAGGTTGACAAGTGTTCTCAAACATTTGGCTAGTTATGTAAATCTTTTGATCAGTTTTGTATGAAAGTATTCTGCTGGTTGGAATACTTAGAATAAATAACTTGATGGAGAAAATATTTTGAATTATAATCAATAATGAAGAGTCACATTGTTTAAATGCAGTATCTGAACTAATTTAGTTTTTTTTAGTACTGTATTGTTGAGGGGCATATTTACTGCGGAGTTGATCAACCTTAATTTTTTTGTGTATTTGATGTAAATTTGTCATTCCTTTAATAAGATTGTCACCAACAATGATAATCTTTCTTAGATGTAATGCTATTTTTGGACCCAGTGTAGATTTCTGTTCTTCAACTAACACCATGAATGCATCTTAGTAACTTGCAGATAAGAATGAGTTGAAACATTATGAATTTCCAAAGGGCCTAATGATTATAATTTTTCATGAGTATTGGAAAAACAGAAACATCCACAAATTTAGACAAACTCAATGTTGATGCTTTGTTGTGGGAGAAATTTAAGGAATGGAATGGGTTAAAAATTAAACCTAAGAGTACCAGAAAAAGAACTTTGCCTAGCAGTAGTTTAATAATAGTGAGCCGACTAAAAGCTGTACCCAGAGATTGAAATCGGAATCCAGTATACCAACAAAAATGTACCGGGGCAGATCCATCCGGTCCAGCACTTTTTGATTTAGGATTACAACATCAAAGAATATAAATCAAGGTTCTTGTAGTAGAGGTCAACTTCAGTGTAATGCTATTATTTCAGTTACATTTGAGGTAGGTAGAGTGGGGAGGTGGATAGAGACGAATCAGTTGTTTCAGCGCTTCTAAGATATATGGTTTTCCTTCATCATTCTGTCTCCACCCCGGCAACGTTGGGTTAGCCAGATTTATATCTTTTTTTTAAGTAAGCTTTTGGTGAGGTGGAGCTGTCCGTATTTTACTAAAAAGTGAAGAGTTTATAGTGCTGTTGTAAATTGTCTCAGATCACTCTTGAATTATATTCAGATTTCCGGAGACTAATATGCAGCCTTCTTATTCTTGCCCCTGCAATTGTTTTTCAAAAAGAGCTAGATCAATTTCACAATAGTTTTCCATCTACCAACTGATATTACTGCTGATATACCCTTCCAATATTATCTCTACAGCTCTTATCTCTCTGCGTTTCACTCACTGGAGGCTATCAGTTTTTGTAGTCTTCAATATTTCTTCAGCGGAAAGTCCACATAATTTAAAGAGACCATTTTATTTACAAAGATAAGAGCTTTGGGATCAATGTGGTCAGAATTTATTTTTGCTTTGTATCAAGTTCATGCCCTGATTTTGGAAAGGGTTTGTACTTAGATTTTAAATGCATATCCTGACCTAGAATTGGCATAAGGAGTCCAAATTTCTTCTAAAAATTGATATAGCTCTTTCTGAAAAACAGTCAGGCATCTTAATACATTTTCTCTTTCTGATCTTGAATCTGACTTATTTTTGGGGAAAATATTAAAATGAATTTTACATGTGTATTTCATTGCTCTAACATTATGTTTACATGTTAATATTGCCACATTATTTCACTATTTGATCAGGAGAGATGAGTAGTGGAGATAATGCATCACAGACAGCATAGGTGCCACAGATTACAGAAAAGACACACAGTGTAGAATGGAAGGAGCAGTGTTTCATTATTAATTCCATGTGTTTAGTGCTACAAATTATTCATTTTTTATTCATTCACAGGATGAGAGCATCACTGGCTGTGCCAGCATTTAAAACCCTCAATTGTTTTGGGTCTGGAATCACATAATGTCCACACTGGGTAAGGATGGCAGATTCCCTCCCCAAAGGACATTGGTGAACCAGATGGGTTTTTCCAACAATCATGGCCATCATTAGACCTTTAATTCCAAATTAATATTGAATTCATAAGCCCCCATCCGTACTAACAGTCCAGCGTTAATGCCAGTAGTCCGCCATCTCCCTGATTCATTATCCATTATTCATCATCGCTTTTGAAAATAGTAACCTATATTTCTCAGTTTACCCAAGGTTGGGAGTGAGAGAGGAAGTTGTTTAGCACCAAACTGAGATCACTCATTTATTCATATATAGATGGTTGGTTAATTAACTCAGTCTTCATTGGCCATTTAAGTCTCTGAGTGCTTTCTTTCGATTATTCATTAATGGGGTTTAATCATCCCTGGTGAGGCCAGTATTTAATGCCAATACCTAATTGCCCACTGATCTTGAAAGGCTGTAATGCATTATATAGTGCACTGGCAACGCTGTTTAGAAGGGAGTTCCATGATTTTGACCCAGTGATGCTAAGGTATGGCTATGTATATTACTAAGTCAGAATGGTGTGTGCAGTACTGTTCCAGGACTTCCTATTCTTGTCTTTCTCAATGGTAGTAGTTGGGGATTTGCAATGTTCTGTTGAAGAAGCTGCAGTGTATCATGCAGGTGATTCATATTGCTGCTGCTGTGGATCATGGAGAGGGTAAATGTTTGGTGTGGCAGATATGGTGTCAGTCAAGTAGCTACATAGTCCTGGATGGTTTTGAGTGTTGCTGGAAGTACGAGAGTGTGGTACTGGAAAAGCGCAGCAGGTCAGGCAGCATCCGAGGAGCAGGAGAGTCGACGTTTCAGGCAAAAACCCTTCGTCAGGAATTATCCAGCTAGGCAGAGGATATTCCACCACAGCTCTGACTTGCTCCTTTTGCAGACTTCAGTGAGTCATGAATTGAGTCTCCACCAAAGAATGCATAGTCTCTGATTACAAGAGCATGTTACAGTATTTATATGGCCAGTTGGTTTTCCATCATATTTCAGCTTTTTGACCATTTAGGCTATTATGGTTCCGAGCATCCAATTCCATAGTCATGGGTCACATGAGTATGTACATTTACCAGTGGTTTAGGGAGTGGGAGTATGAGCACAGATTATCCTTTTAAAGCTAAGGATATACAGGGGTTGTCTGAGGCATCTTTGGTGGACTCATTCACACCTTGCAATGTATCAACCTGTTAGACCGTTAGGAGATAAATGAAAATTGATTTTGTTTAAAGGTAATATGCGAAAGAATCCAAAAAGCATATAAATACATATTTTATATATTTTTTTATGAAAAGATTGTTTTCTCTTTGTATTTTTGTGAATTATCACAATAAGTGTGAAATGAAAAGCTTTGACAAAGTGTGTTTTTTCAGCAATGCTCAAGTTCTGACCACTGCATCTTTGGAGTTGGTGTACTTCAGAGGCATCAGTTTCTCTGGTCAAATATCCATAATGCTGTCCTGATTTTCAGGTTACAGAAGTTTGCATGTGAATTTCCTGCAGATGCATTTGATCAGGAGATTTCTTCAAAATAAATCTTAGTGGCAATGTTCAGTTTTTACTTGAAATGTTAATTCTGTTTCTTTCTCTCCACAACTTTTCATGAAGTCAGTATTTTCAGAATTCTGTTTATATTCAGATATCCAGAGTCTGCAATATTTTATATTTGTTTTTGGTGTTTTACTGCAATTTCTTTGAACATTTCTTTAAAATAAATATTGAGTCCGATGAGTTCCCTCTGTACTTTAATAACCCTTTGAATGGATTTTTGTGGCAAGGGGGACAATTATGTTATATGTTTGCAATTGCGGATTCTTAAATCTACTATTCATAATGTGCGTAAAAGTAGTTGAACAAATTGAAACTTAAATTTTCATATTCAAAAGCAATATATGGTGCAAATTTATGCGTTCCTTGTGTACTAATTGTTTCCAAAAAAATTATTTACACCAATTTTACTTTGGAATGTTCTCGAGCAATTTGGATTAAATTTGAATCAGACGTGACATTGGCAGAGTGTGTACATTTTTTCAGGATAGACTTCTGGGTTACATTCCATGCCTCTGTCTTAAGAAAACTGTCTTTTGATGTTCCTAGGCACAGAGGTTTGTGCACTCATTGCTCTGAATAAGAAGAAGAATAACAATAGGCTCTAGTCTTTCTATTGAAAGAGTAAATTGTTTTAACTCTTCTCTCACAGTTCTAATTTCTGGTAGATAATGCTTCAAAAGTTTGCCATTAAGGTTAGAGGAAACCAGGCGTTAATTTGACATTTCACTGATTTGTGACACATATACATAAAATGATAAATATTGTATTATATACCCATTAAGTTACTGTCCTGGTCAAAGTTGGTCGATTTCAGTCAAAATTTTGAAAATTAATTTTTTAAAAAACTGGGGAGATGGTGGCATAATGGTAATGTCACTGGACTGGTAATCCATGTTAAAACTCTGAAGACACAGGTTCAAATCCTACCACAGAAGCTAGTGAATTCAAAATGAATTAATATACTAGGGACAGCACAGTGGTTACAGGGCCGGCACAGTGGTTAGAGGGGTGGCACAGTGGCTCAGTGGTTAGCACTGCTCACAGCACCAGGGTCCCAGGTTCAATTCCAGTCTTGGGTGACTGTCTGTGTGGAGTTTGCACATTCTCCCCATGTCTGCGTGGGTTTCCTCCGGGTGCTCCAGTGTCCTCCCACAGTCCAAAGATGTGCAGGGCAGGTGAATTGGCCATGCTAAATTGCCCATAGTTTTAGATGAAGTAGTCAGAGGGAAATGGGTCTGGGTGGGTTACTCTTTGGAGGGTCGGTGTGGACTGGTTGGGCCGAAGGGAATCTAATCTAATCTCTGTTGAAAATAAAGAACTCTCTTCTCTGAAGGAAAAGAGCCCAGTTTACAGTATACAGGCACTAAGATGCACTCAGTTGTTTTTAGAAGCTTTAATAATTATTTATTATTAAATCAAATTCTGTGATTTTGAAATAACAAAATGCAAGACATGATGTTCAGAATCCTCCTATTTTCTTCATTTTGGTGTAGGAATGAACAAACTATATCCTTAATTTGGTTTTGACCCTGTATTGAACAGGATGAACTTTCATAGCTTTCTTAACTATGACTTGATCTTTAATTCATGGTTGTTGAAGAGTCAAGTAACTGGGCCTTCTTGATTTTGTTTATCAGTACTTGGGGCAATCAGAAACTTTTAGCAGGTGTCAAAATCTCTGTAGCTAAGTGTCTGTGTGATTATTTGTTTACAGGGAGCATTTGCTCAGTGACCAATTCATTCCCTCCAGCTTTTGCACTGTTTGTTTATTAGAACAGATTGAATAAAAAGATTGTTTGCTCATCACAAGTGTGGTTACAAGGCTGCTGCAGTATTTTCCCATTCTGGCTTCTGCTCAGCTGAATCTATCAGCCCAGCAGTAATTGCATTGATATATGTTTGAGTAATGTTCTGGCTTCCTCCTGACTTTGGTCCTATCAAAAACAATTCTTTCAAAGCATTTTTACTAAGATAAGTTTGTTGAGAAAAATTTTGGTAATAGGGAAAAAACGGTGATATACTTTTCAATAACAAATATACAGGTTCGGAGTGGGAGTTGGAAAATTAGCACAAAGCTTGCTTTCCAAGAAAATGTTCGCATTATGTGTCCCAAAATGCATCCTTTTTCATCATTTTAGTATTTACAAAGACCGCACCTCAAACAAATAAATGGTTTACTGGATAGCTGGCAATCACTTTTATGCTGCCCCAATGTTTTCAATCTTTGCCCTTAGTAAATAACAATAGGTTGAGTATAGTGGCTGTTAAGAGGCAGTGTTACTTTATTGACTCGCATTTATACAGTGTTCAGATGTTTCACAGTAATATGACGAGAACAGTTGTCTATTCAAGCAAGAGAGATGAGGAGCAAATGTTGGTGACTGTGCAGAATCAGTTACAAAAGTACTGAGGCAAATTATTTACTGACTAGAATGTGTAAATTCCTCCAGAAGTACATTGATTAGAAAGGTCACAGAAGAATTGCATTATCTACTATTTAACTATGTCCAAATCAATACTGGGGTTCAAATTTGTGTGAATGCAAAAATCAGTTTATAACCACAGATACTCATTGCTAAATTGTAACTTTAACTTGGAGGGTGAAAAATAACATTCAATTACATAAAATGAACATTTGAAATGCCCAAGAGTGAAGAATGAAATAGAGCTGTTGAAAAGCGTTAAGGTGAATTTTATGCCCCTTCTGCAGGTTTGTTATACTGTTGTGTTTTGTTGCAGTCTTGCTCAATATTAATCTTGCCCCCTCCCAATATTCCCTGATTGACTATGTGGAACTGAGAACAGGCAGATTCTTAGAAATCCATATATTTTGACCCTTGAAATTTAAAACAAAATTAACAATTTGCAGATTAAAGTTACTACACAACACTTGTAGGCACCAAATACTGCCAACCATGCTGTTAACATTTTTGTTGATTTAGGCCACATACAACACTTAAATGAACACTGAATTAGTGAAAAGATAATCCCATGTTTTTTAAAAAGTTTACTTACAAGCCTGGGGCTCTTATTCTACGATGGTAATCCCTATCTCTGAACCAAAAGGCCCTGGTTCAAGTCCCACCTGCTTCAGCCCTGTGCAATGACATCTTCATGCAGATTGATTAGAAAATATGTACGAGGAGAAAGTGAGGACTGCAGATGCTGGAGATAAGAGCTGAAAATGCGTTGCTGGAAAAGCGCAGCAGGTCAGGCAGCATCCAAGGAACAGAAGATTTGACGTTTCGGGCATAAGCCCTTCTTCAGGGCTTATTCCTGAAGAAGGGCTTATGCCCGAAACGTCGAATCTCCTGTTCCTTGGATGCTGCCTGACCTGCTGCGCTTTTCCAGCAACACATTTTCAGCCTAGAAAATATGTACATCAAGAACTTAACATTGATTGGAAAAAGGGCTTCCTAGCTGAATAATCAAGATTTCTGCAATTCATTTTTAAAAATTCATTTAACAAGGGCAATTATTGTTAGAAAGGTTAAAAATGTGACTTATGTGTGGAGACTTTAAAATTTTGTCTTTCATCACTTATTTATTTCAATGAACTTGACTGTGCCAGTGTTTCAAATGTGGCACTGTTTAATAAAAGCAAAATGCTGCACGTGCTGGAAATCTGAAATGAAAAACAGTGCTGGAGAAGCGCAGCACATCTGGCAGCATCTACAGAGTGGGAAACAGTGAACTTTTGAGTCTGTTATAACTGCTGTACTCTGAAGAGTCATATTCAGGTTCGAAATTCAGTTTCTCCTTCCACAGGTACTGCAAGACACGCTAAATTTCTCCAGCACTTTCTGTTTTTATTTTAAATATCTTGAGTGGTTTGGTTCAGTAAACTAATGGTGGATAAGCTTAGAAATAACTTGAGAAGTGGAAGCTAAAAGTGTTTAAAACTATTATGTGAAACTATCCAACTTCATTACTTAATTAGCAAGTTAACTTTGTACTTTAAAAATTGTCTACTAAAAGTGAAATGTTGAGTAAGAAAGCAAAGCCCAGAATATTGGACAGATTGGTGTTGTCTTGTACTAACTGGATCCCTGACTTTTGTAAAATAAAGTATTATTAATATAACTGCTTGACCAATCAAGATAGCCAAGTTGCTTACCAATAGTCAGACATTGTCAAATTGCAAATCATCTTTGCAGCTCATGGTAGCTTATCTCATTGACATATAAATTATTTTAAGTGAGAAGGTTTAGATCCACTTTTAAATGTGCAATTGGTTTCCTCTGTCCAGCCTTCTGCTCATTTCTAGTTGCTAAGTTCAGACAGTTACCTTGGTTACTGTGAATGGTGCTAGCTTTTATTGCCTACTGTAAACAATTCCTCACTGGCTTTGAATAGAGCTCATCTTGTGTCTTGCAGAACACAATTGGCTGGTGAATTCAAAGTCTGTGCTGCATTGTGTACAAAGATTTTCATCCAGTTTACATGCGCAGTGTTGCTTTTTGAATATTATATTAGGTTATGTCATGTTTTTCTCTGAAAATTTACAGTTGATATTCACTAGTAAAGGAATTTACTATGACTGTTGACAGAATGGCATTTCATTTAAATATTCATCCAGTACCCTCAAATTATTTTCATCAAAGCTGTCAAGGATTGTTTTTAGACCTCCCAGTCAATTTCATGATTAATTGTAATAGCCTTGTGATTGGATGATCTCGATCACAACCAGATGACCCGAACTGTCCAGTTGTACTAGTGAATTGTGCATGTATGGGACATTTTTTCAGAATGTTTGAGCACGTGTTAGGGTAAATAAAAACTTCAATGCATAAATGAAGGATGGTAACTTTCCAATGGTCAGATTATAGTTTCTGAAGTGTAGATAGGAATTATGCTGGGAACCCTGCAGAATTTCCATAGTGCAGACACCGAAGGAATTGGCTGGGCAATTGAAGCTCCCACTGGGCAATTTCTTCTCGGCCTGCAACCCCCTGTAAGTATCCATTTAAATTTGAGAATTTGGAGAGTTCTGCGACAGTTAGTAAATAGTTACTCAGGAAATATTAGGCTATTAAATACCTTGGCTAACTCCTGAGTAATTGATCAACTGCTCTCCACAACATACTAAAATCCCCAAATGCAATTTCCCCCTAGACCTTGACCTACACCACCCCTCTCCTTGCTCTGAATCCAACATCTGCTGTCCCCTTGAGACCTGATACGGAACTGATATTCCCAACCAACTTTAGCATACCCTAAACATACCATCAATTACCTTTTCATCTCTACCTTGCACCCTGGCGACTATCCATCTGGAACCCTCCCCCCAGCATACTCACCTGGCACCCAACACCATAATCCCTACCTGCTTGTGACCCTATTTAGCTGGAACCCTACCATCCTGGTACACTAACTTCACCCCTTGCCTCATGTACTCTCTTTCTACAGGCACTATGAAAGTGGCTGCCTGTGATGCATGAACTTTAAGTTTTAGAATACAGCAACTAACTACTGTGAAAAAGGGACCATGGTTTGCTTTCTCTTCACTTTTCTACACACAAGGGACTCGTCAGAACGGAAGTGTAGTTCTACATTTGATTGGAATCTCCTTTCAGAAATGCTGAGGTCTTAGTAACAAAAATAATCTCTGTAAGATTGCCACTTTTTGGAAAATCTGGCCCTAGGTTTCTTCCCCATATTGCCTTAACTGATTTTATCGAGTTAATGTTTTTATTTGTTATGATCTAAAATCTAAGGGTAAAATCAAAGATAACCTGCTGTTTTAACATTGTTTTGTCCTCTGTACTCTAGTAGTGACTCCTTTACTGATAATTTAAAAATATCAGTTGTTTGTGTCCTATTGAAACCATAAGTACTACTAATAAAGATATTTTGCTTTTTTACAAATCTATGGAGGACCTTCTGTATTTATTTGATTCTCATATCCAACACAGATTTGCCAGATTTTGTTTTACTTGAAGTGACCTTTTCAGTAGCATCTTTGACTGTGTGATAACGATGTTTAATGTTAATGGGAATCAAGCCCATTTAACTCCAGTGATTTGAGCTGCCTTTATTTTTCAGTTGCATTGATAGAGGTTTGCCATTTACCCCCTGGTTTTTGTATTTTCAAAGGCCCGCTGTTGAATGATAGTATCTTTATTCAATCTTGCATTTATTTAGAGTGAAACATTGCAAACATGGAACTCCTACCTCAACCACACAACAGCTTTAATAAGTGATTCTTTAAATGTGCTCAATCAAAACCCAAATTAATGCCATGTATGATATAATTAAGCACAATTGTAATGCATTTAACACTCCTTTCAAGTAGTTTAGGAATATTGTTTTATGCATAACTAGCCTCATTAAATTTACCTGCATAATATGCTGTCATCTTCTCTCTGTATTAGGCATCGATAAAGTATCCTAATTAGTTCTGTTTGATGTGGTTCTGTTCGCCGAGCTGGGAGTTTTTGTTGCAAACGTTTCGTCCCCTTTCTAGGTGACATCCACAGTGCTTGGGAGCCTCCTGTGAAGCGCTTCTGTGCTGATTCCTCCGGCATTTATAGTGGTGTGTCTCTGCCGCTTCTGGTTGTCAGTTGCTGTCCGCTTCAGTGGTCGGTATGTTGGGTCTAGGTTGATGTGTTTGACTATCAACAACCACATCGACCTAGACCCAATATACCGGCCACTGCAGTGGACAGCAACTGACAACCGGAGGCGGCAGAGACACACCACTATAAATGCAGGAGGAATCAGCACAGAAGCGCTTCACAGGAGGCTCCCAAGCACTGAGGATGTCACCTAGAAAGGGGACGAAACGTTTGCAACAAAAACTCCCAGCTCGGCAAACAGAACCACAACAACGAGCACCCGAGCTACAAATCTTCTCACAAACTTAGTTCTGTTTGAATTTTTTATTCCTCCTTTTTGTTTAAACAGTATTGATCAGAAATTGACAAACAAAATATTCCCTTAAACAGCAAGTGACATGAATCTAGTACATTGAAACTTCTGTTCTTCACCCTGCAGTTTCCCACATCTTTAAGTATCCCTGACAATAATTTGAGAGATAAAGAAAACGTCATTGCTTCAGTGTAAAAGCCACCAATATCAGCCTCATCCTGCCTAACACAAATCAACACCACAAATTCAGCTTGTTATCTACATTGACCTTTCCTTGGCAGCAACCTCACCCTTTCGCTGTATCTCGAGCATTAGTATATAGCATGTATAGCTCAAAACTTTGGTAGCCAATGATCATCTGACACTTTGTTAGTTACTGACTGGTCCTCTTCAGTAATAGGAAATCTTTGTTTAAAGTTTGAGTTTGTACAGCTCTGTGATTTTTAGGCATTGTTTTTCATGAGAGTGTTTAAAATCTTAAACTAAGTGCTTGTATGAGGTCAGGATAGTTTTGTTATACTATAGTCAAAGCAACACCTTGGCATTCAGTGAAATTCACCATCACTGAATTTCCCCACTGTCAGGATCCCAAGGGTTGCCATTGACCAGAAACTGAATTGAACTCGCCAAACCAGTACAGTGGCTACATGGGGAGCCGATGGCCTTGTGGTATTATCGCTGGACTGTTAAACCAGAGACCCACATAATGTTCTGGGGATCTGAATTCAAATCGATGGTGGAATTTAATTCAATAAATATTCTGAGTTAAAAATCTATTGATTACTATAAATCCATTGCCAGTTGTCTGGTTCACTCCTGTCCTTTAGGGAAGGAAATGCCAGTCTTATGTCATCTAGTTTACATGTGACCACAGCAATTTGGTTGACTCTCAACAGCCCTCTGGGCAATTAGGAATGGGCAATAAATGCTGCCTAACCAGTGACGCCTTCATCCCATAAAGAAGAAAGAAAGAGTAAGTTGGAGGCTGGGAATCCTGCAGCAAGCAGCTTATCTCAAAAGCCTGTTCATCATCATCAAAGTCCAAGTCAAATTTGAGGTGGAATACTCTTCACTTGTCCGGATGAGTGTAGCTCCAAAAACATTCAAGCAGTTTGGCACCAGCTAGGGCAAAGTAGTATACTTGATTGACACCACATCCATAAACATCCACTTCCTCTACCACCGATGCAAGGTAGCATTAGTGTGTATCATCTGCAAGATGAACTACAGAAATTCACCAAGGCTCCTTAGAGAGCATCTTCCAAACACAAGGCCACTTACTGAAAAGGCGAGGGCAGCAGATCAGTGCGAACATCACCATTTGCAAGTTTACTGACAGCCCACTCAACAACCTAACATGTAAATATATCACTGTTCCTTCAGTGTCACTGGGTTAAAATCCTGGAGCTCCCTCCCTAACAGCATTTCATTTGATTTGATTTATTGTTGTCTCATGTGCAGAGATACAGTTTTAAAAAAAAAGTTGTTTTGTATGTTCAACAGGCAGATCATGCCATACAAAGTGCATCAGGTAGCAGTACAGAGTGCAGAATACAGTGTTACAGCCAAAGAGAAGGTGCAGAGAAAGATCAGCATTAGCATTTGAGAGGTCTATTTAGAAGTCCGATAACTGGGGAAGGAGCTGTTCTTGAATCTGTTTGTATGTGTCTTCACACTTTTATATCATCTGCCCAGTTGAAAAGGGTGGAAGAGAGTATAACCAGGTTGGGGGTGTCCTTGATTATGTTGGTTGTTTTCCCAAGGCAATGGGAAGTATGGATGGAGTCAGTGGATGGAAGGCTGATGGACTCGACTATGCTCACGACTCTCTGTATTTTCTTGCGGTTGCCATACCACGCTATGGTGCATCCAGATAGGATGCTTTCTATGGTGTATCTATAAAAATTGGTAAGAGTCATTGTGGACATGCTGAATTTCCTTAGCCTCCTGGGAAAGTCAAGGTATTGTTGTGCATTCTTGACCATCACCTCAATTGTTGGTGATCATCACTCCCAGGATCTTAAGGCACTGGACCATCTCCATCTCAGTACCATGGATGCAAATAAGGGGTGTCCTCCACTCCTTGGTTTTGCTGATGTTGATGGAGAGATTGTAGTCTTTACACCATGCCACTAAGCTCTCAATCTCTTTTCTGTAGTCTGTCTTGCCATTATTTGAGATCCAACCTACAATGGTGGTGTCATCAGCAAACTTGTAAATGGAGTTGGGGTGAAATTTGGCCAAACGGTTGTGAGTGTATCAGGAGTATAGTAGGGGGCTGAGTACGCAGCCTTCTGGGGTCAGTGGTGTTGATGATTATTGTGGAGGACATGTTGTCGCCTATTCTCAATGATTGCAGTCTTTGGGTCAGCAAGTCGAGGATCTACTTACAGAGGGGGAGCTGAGACCGTGGTCTTGGAGTTTGGAGATGAGTTTGTTTGGAATTGTGGCATTGTGGGCTACCTATAGCTCATACTGCAGTGGTTGAAGAAGACAGCTCATCACCATCTTTTCAAAGGAAACTTGCAATAGTGAATAAATGTTCTTCCAACCAGTGACGCCCACATCCTATGAATTTTGTACAAAGTTAAAATGCTATATATTTGAGTAGTGTCTTCAATTATAATTACGACATATATGTACACACATGGAAAGTTGCTGCCACTATAAGCACTTACTACCATGGAAAATATTGTCAGTAGATTTGAGACAAGGTTTTCTTTCGTGCTGAGTATTGAGGTTTCACTTTGGGTCTGTGGGTAACTTTCAATCTTAATGGTAAAGTTTCCACAAAGTCCAAACATTGGTTTAGATTGTAACTGAACAACTCAACATCTGTATCTGTATTCCTGCTGGGAAAACGTTGACTCCTAATTGCTAGCAGTAGTAGCTAGTATTACAAATCTAGTCATCATAGAAAGATACAGCTTTTAGATTTGTAAAATTAAAAGGAAATGAAATGTCTTCAACTTATACATATGTAGTGAACCCAGAAATTGCAGTACTTATCAATATGGATTAGGAACTAAGGAACAAAATTTGTTATTTGATCAGTTTCTTTACCTGATTAACCTTGAATTGTTTTGTTTGACATGCATCAAGTGTTTATGATCTGATTATTTTTGTAAGGAAGAAAGATGAAACTTGGATGCCATGACTTGTGTATGTCCAAATTAATATACATCTGCATTCCTTTCTGTTAATTTCCTTTTTTTCTCGTCTGTTTTCTTTGCTCATTGATACTTTTGCTTGAGGAGATCTTCATTTGTAAAAAACAAGTGAAAGGTCTAATTGTTGTTCATTTTTTTAAAATAGATTAGAACATATGTGGAACTTTTGTTCTGGGGAAAGTACAAAATTTGTTTTGTGGTCATGTCTGATATATCACAAGCAATTATCTTGAATGAATTTCCACATCTGTTAAATAGACGGGAAATTAATTAATTCTTGACGGTTGTATTGACCGGATTAAGTGAAGAAAGGATTATGTTTCCACCTATGAAGTTGAAGCATCAACATAAAGTTGTTGATCTTGTTTCAGTGCTGTTCTTCTATGTAACTAATGCTCTAATTAATTGTACATCTAATATAATAACTTGGAATTTTTTAGCCACTGCAGCATTCTTGTAACAATGTTCATTTCCGTGGAAGTAATATAGAGTCATAAAGATGAACTGCACAGAAACAGACCCTTCGCTCCAACTCGTCCATCCTGACCAGATATCCCAACCTAATCTAGTCTCATTTGCCAGGACTTGGCCCATATCCTTCTGAACCTTTCCTATCCATCTACCCATACCTTTTAAATGTTGTAGTTTTACCAGCCACTTCCTCTGGCAGCTCATTGCATGCACGCATTACCTTCTGAGTGAAAAAGTTGCCCCTTAGGTCCCACTTATATCTTCGCTCTCACCCTAAACCTATGCCCTCTATTTCTGGTCTCACTCACCCCAGGGAAAAGACTTTGTCTATTTATCCTATCCGTGCCTCATGATTTTATAAATCTCTATGAGGTCACCCCTCAGCCTTCAACGCTCCAGGGAAAACAGCCCCAGCCTATGCAGCCTCTCCCTATAGCTCAAATTCTCCAACCCTGGCAACATCCTTGTAAATCTTTTTCTGAACCCTTTCAACTTTCACAACATCCTTCCGATAGGAAGGAGACCAGAATTGCATACAGTATTCCAAAAGTGGCCTAACCAATGTACTCTACAGCTGCAACATGACCTCCCAACTCCTATATTCAGTACTCTGACCAATAAAAGAAAGCATACCAAACGCTGCCATCAATACCCTATCTACTGCGATTCCACTATCAAGGAGCTATGAACCTGCATTCCAAGGTTCAGCAACACTCCCTAGGACCTTACCATTAAGTGTATAAGTCCTGCTAAGATTTGCTTTCCCAAAATGCAGCACCTCGCATTTATCTAAATTAAATTCCATCTGCCACTCCCCAGCCCATTGGGATGTGAAAGAACCTAATTTTTTGATATTCTATTTTCTTTTCTCATCCTACGTCGTCTGACTTTGCCCTCGGTATGAACTGCGATTCAACATACTTATTTAAATGCATTCCTGTTTAGTAACTGTTTGTATCATCACTACTGTTTATTTTGATCACTTTACTATAAAATGACCATTTAATAAACCTTTATAAAAGAAGTAATATCCATGTATTTGTTTTGAACAAATGGTAGTTTTCCAATGCGTAATATGTCTGCATACATATTGTTTCCAGTCCTTTTATTTGACAGAATTATACCACCATACAATACATACCATGTTGCAGCAATTACAGTTAAGCAATATTGTGAAATAAAACAAATGTCCCATTTCAAGCCATTTGCTTTGCATGAATGCTATATTAAGATTGCCACGGAATTATCGATAAAACGTTTTGGATATAATTTCAAAATTATATTCGACTTGTATTGTAGTCCCATTGATCATAAATCGCCATCTTAAATGGTCTTAGATGTATAAAAGCCACCTGTCCAGTTCAGAGTTTGAAGGAAAATCCCTTTAGCTGCTACAACTAATAAAGGGTTTAGAATGTACATATGCATGAATAGTTCATGTTGATTAATCTTTGCGCTTTCAAGTTTTTTTTTTGTTGCACAGGTACTCCGTGCATGTCATTGTTCAGTTGAGTGTTTTTAATGGCCAACAGCTCAAATGAGAAATTTACAACCCTCTCAATTAACTCAAGCTTTTTTGAAGAATAAAATTTAATTTTTTTACATAATGCACGAGGTAATAAACATTGTTGCCAAAGTGCTCTTGTTGTCTTTACAAGTTGATTTTAAAGATGTTAGGCTTTTGTTGATGATAGCCAGTGCATTTTGATGTTATTTATTTTTTCTATATAAGCCACACTTTAACACTGTTTTTGGCAGAGCCTGCTTCGTCTCCATAAGTGTGTTTCTACTGCAGAATTACTTTAAATTTGCAGCAAAGAAGCAGGTTATTCAGCCCAGCTGATCTACACTGGTGTTTATGTTCCACAGAAGCTTATTCTGGCCTTACTTCATTCCTTACACAGTCACAATACTCAGAGTCACTCAACTGCACTCATCTCTTTCCACGATGACATAGCAGCTTCTCAAATCTCTTGTCATCTAAATCTAATTTGCCATCTGCCTTCTTCTGAATATGAAAGTATGTAGAAAAGGTCCTGCAAGCAACATTAGATATCTATAGTTTAAATTGACTCTGAATTTTGGAATGTGATGTAGCTAGTTACCAATGGTGGCTTTTAGTTTGGGTAGATTAATGATACCCTCAAAGAGGAGCAGAAGCTATTTATTGTGGTATGGTACTCAGAGACCTATACAAATTAGAACTCTTTCTGAAGTCTTTTCTGTTGGGAAGAAATAAGAAGAATTATTGTTGTTTGCTCTGCACTTATGAAGGAGAGGGAATAACAGCAAAGGAAGTAACTCCGAGGGATCAGAAGGGTGGTTCAGTGGTTACAGAGCCAGGGACCCGGGTTCGATTCTATCCTTGGGCAACTGTCAGTGTGGGGTTTGCACATTCTCCCTGTGTCTGTGTGGGTTTCCTCCGGGTGCTTCAGTTTCCTCCCGCTTTCCAAAGATGTGCAAGTTAGATGGAATGGCCATGCTAAATTGTCCATACTGTGTGTCGATTAGGTGTGTTAGCCATAGGCAATGTAGGGTTACAGGGAAAAGATAGGGAGATGGGTCTGGATGGTATGCTCTTCAGAAGTTCAGTGTGGACTGGTTGGACCAAATGGCCTCTCTCCACACTGTCGGGATTCTATGGAAGGATGAGAAATAAAGAGATATTATTTGTTTTGTCAGTACTCGAGCTACTATGGTACTTTCCTGCTTTTACATTCTGCGTTTTTTATTTTGCAGCCTAATAATAATTTGATCACTTTTTAAACCAGACCAAATAACAATCTAGAACTAGAATCAACCCTTTTTTTTAAGTCACTCAGGATTATAGTTCTTCAGTGGTAAAATCACCGACTGAACCATCTCTAAGTGCAGCACGTTAGGGCAAAAATGTTGCACACATGCAGGAACCATAGGCACCCGCAAGGAACCAGAGACCAAGGTGGAGTCAACTTCAAACAGGTGGGAAGGGGTGGGGGTCGGGGTCTGAGAAAAAGCTGAATATTGTGATTTGCTTCAGGGACAGAGGCCCTCCAACAGTATGATTTGCCCCATGCCCAACACTCCACGTCATCTGACAGATGGCTCTGGCTCATAGCTTTTATTCTATCCTGGTTTTTAGTTTGGTTAAATGAAAGCATGAAGTACCATAGACTTTGGCATAAGTTGATCTTTGAAACTTTGGAAAATCTTCCCAAAAATGGTCTCAATTTGTATGCCGAGTATAAAATGGTAGTCTCTGAGCAACCTTGGTTTTCTGTCGCAACATGAAACCTTTCATTCCACAAAGCAGCTATATCAATCAGCTGTTGCTCTGAAATCTCCACTGGACTCTGACTTTGATTAAGTCCACTTAAGTACATATGTATACGTTACATTTCTGATTAAACCATTCAAGAACCTATTTCAGTACTTGCTTCTCAATTTTACACTAATACCAAGTTCTCTGTCTATATTATAATTATTTGATGAGTTAGCAAATCTTAAAAGCTTTTAGCTTGAAACCAGCTTAATCTTTTTGCCAGATACCCATTTCAGTTTGCCATTCACAATGCTGTGCTCTGTGAGAGAGTATCTTATACTCATATATCATAAACCATATGCAGTTAAGATGCAAGAGTAGAATTAGGCCATTCAGCCCATCAAATCTGATCTGCCATTCGATCATGGATGATATGTTTCTCAACCCAATGTTCCTGCCTTCTCTCAAAACTTTTGATCCCTTACGATCAAGAAGCTGTCTATCTCTGTCTTAAGTGACTATGCCTCCACAGCCCTCTGCGGCAATGAGTTTCACAGATTAACCACCCTCTGGTTGAAGAAATTCTTCCTCATTTTAGTTCTAAAGGGTCATTCTTTCACTCTGAGGCTGTGTCCTCAGGTTCTAGTCTCTCCTACTTGTGAAAACATCTTCTCCATATCCACTCTATTTAGGCCTTTCAGTATTCAGTAAGTTTCAATCAGATCGCTCCTCATCCCCAACGAGTACAGACCCAAAGTCCTCAACCACTTCGTATGACAAGCCCTTCATCCCAGGGATCATTCTTAAAAACCTTGACTGGACCCCCTTCATCATTCCCGAGATATGGGGACCAAACTGCCAACAATATTCTACGTGCAATCTGACCAGAGCCTTACGCAGCCTCAGCAGTACATCTCTGTTCGTGTATTCTAGCCCCCTTGAAATGAACATTTGCCTTCCCAACTGCCAACTGAACCTCCTAAGTCACTTTGTGCTTCAGATTTCCGTAGCCTTTCCCCAATTAGAAAATAGTCGCCACCTCTTCTTCCTACCGAAGTGCACAACCTCACACTTTCCCAGATGGTATTCCTTCTGGTATTTCTTTGCCTACGTTACTAGCCTGACCAGGCTCTTCTGTAGCCTTCCCACATCCTCAAAATCACTTGTTCCTCCGCCTATCTTTGTATCATCTGCAAAATTTGCTATAATGCCTTCAGTTCCTTTGTCCAGATCATTAACATATAATATGAATAGTTGTGTTCCCAATACTGATCTCTACAGAACTCCACTAGTCACCAGCTGCCATCCTGAAAAAGTTCCCTTTATCCCTTTTCTTGTTGGCCAATTTTCTCTGCATGCCAGTACTTTGTCCCAAACACCATGGGCCCACTCTTATTTAGTAGCCGCCTGTGTGGCACCTTGTCAAAGGAAATTCAAACAGAGCACGTCCATTGGCCATCCTTTGTCTAACTTGCTTGTTACCACCTCCAAGAATTCTAACAGATTTATCATGTATGACCTTGATTTGACAAAACCATGCAGAATCATCCCTATTTAGCCATGTGTTTCCAGAACCTTTACAGTCTCATTGTTAATGATGGATTTTAAAATCTTACCAATGACAGAGGTCAGGCAAACCAATACATGATTTCCAGACTTCTGCCTCCCTCCCATCTTAAAACAGGGTGTCACATTAGCCATTTTCCAGTCTTCTGGGATCCACCCTGACTCCAGTGATCCCTGAATGATCAAAATCAATGCTGCCACAGTTTCCTCAGCTTTCTCTTTCAGAACTCTAGGGTGTAGCCCATCTGATCTAGGTAATTTATGTACCTTCAGACTTTTCAACTGTCCAAGCACCTTTTCCTTAGTGATGGCCACTACAGTCACCACTGCCTCCTACTCTCTTGAAGTTTTCATATGCTGGCAGTGTCTTCTACCACGAAGACTGATGCAAAGTGCCCATTCAGTTTCTTCCCCATTGCTACTTATTTTCCAACCTTATTTTCCAGTGTTTCAGTATTCATTCTTGCCTCTCTCTTACTTTTTTATATCAAACATAATTCTTGCAATTTTTAAACTATTATCATCTAGCTTATCCTAATATTACATCATCTCCTACTTTAGTTGTCCTGGTCTGATTTTTAAAGGCTTCCCAATCTTCTGGCTTCCCACTAATCTTTACCACTTGTATGCTTTTTCTTTTGCTTTTACCTTGTCAGTCCCTGCCTCATCCTCCCCTTAGAAATCTTCTTAGAAATCAAGCCTTTGTCAGCTGCTTGGTACCATATGCCATTTTGTAAGGTGAATATCCCTTCTTACATGCATTTCTGAGCTGAAAAATGATGGTCACTTTCTAATGCCCTGAACATGTATTTATTAGCTGAAAAATGAAAGGTTGACTTATTTGTTGCTATGGACTTAAGCATGCAGTCTAACCTTAAAAAGTGTTCTTTTCGATGTCATGTTGAATTGTATGCTGAAACCAATGGTGCATTTGAAATGCGAAATGATGTTGAACTGTAATGAAATAATTTTTAAAATATCTCTTCCAGTTTGTTCTTTTTATTAGAAAATATTGTCGTTGCCTTTCTGCATGTGGGCTACAAATCTATTCTGCTATTCAGTTGTTAGTGTATAAATTAGGTATTTAGTTTTGATATAAAATGATTTGTTTTCAATTAAATATTATGTAAAAATTTAGCTTTTCATACTTATTAAAGAATAAAGTGCTACTCTAGTGTAAAATTACAGATTTATTAAACAACCAATTTGTCAAGGAACACTTTCAAACTTTGTGGTCACCTGGTTACTTAAGGGATTATTATGGAATTTGTTGGCAAATTGGTTTCCAAAATGTGACATGCATTAAAATAATTTCCACTTAACTTATTGAATGAAACCAAAGATGAATAAGTGTGTGCTATAACTGCTTTAGGCTCAGTAAACTTTGCAGCTGGCAGTCTGTTGCTTGGCAGCTTGCCAGTGGTGTCATGTACAGTCATTCATTTGGCTAAAGGCCAAAGGCTTTGGTCGGAGTTTGTTTCCACTAATGGGGTGGATTTAAGTTTAGAAAATAACATAATACAGTATGTTATTTTGTGATGGCGCTAAGATTCAGAATTCAGTCAAAGAATGAGGATAATATTGAACAATGCCAAAAGTCAGCAATGTTGCTTTTTTTTGTCTGCGTACCAAATTTATGAGTTCACTAGTGCCTACTGTAAACAGAAAAAATGGATGAAGAATGTATCTAGTCTGTTGAGCAGATTTTTTTGCCTATCTTGAATGAAAATGATTTTATAGTCTGGAGGTCTGACAAATTCCTCAGAAACTCTTGTGCTGTACTCATCACAAAGGAATTTGGAAAGTGCTTAAACAAAATATTTCATTGGAAATCAACTATAACAGCAAACGTAGGTACTTCCTAAGATAGGATTTACCCACCTTAATTTCACAGGAATTAAAGGCTCATAGTTTATAAATGTATTGGCTATTTTGGAAAGAGCACCAACATCCTAAGTAGCAGGACATGGAGAAATGAATGGATATTGGTAAAGGGGGAAAGCTCTGAAGGAATTCAATTTGAAATGCGATTTGTGCTGCAGCAGCCATAGATCAGGTTAATGACCGCCAAGTTTAGACAGACATCAGGAAGTACTTCACAATGAGGGCCATCACCAGTGGAAATCGATTGCTGGTAAGGATTTAAATTAAAGCATCAGATTTATGTAAGGGTCAGCTGGATGCTTTAATGGGAAATGGTAGAATCAGTAATCTGGAAGATTTAGAAAAGCATGCTGAAGAGTCACATTCATCTGAACCAATGTTATCAATTTGAACACTGTTCCCCAAATGCCTCTGTGTACAAATTCCTGAGATTATGTTCAAAGGAGGAAAAATTAGGAACGGTCAAGACTTTTCAAGGGACGTCTAATTGAGAGTGTGGTGCTGGAAAAGCACAGCAGATCAGGCAACATCCAAGGAGCAGGGGAATCAACATTTCAGGCTTCAGCCCTTCATCGGGAATTCTTGATGAAGAGCTTATGCCCGAAACATCGATTCTCATGCTCCTCAGATGCAGCCTGACCTGCTGTTCTTTTCCAGCACCACACTCTCGAATCTAATCTGCAGTTCTCACTTTCTCCAAGGAGCTTCCAGCATATGAATGCCTCTCGATAAAGACTAACATCCAAGCTGCATTTGACCAAGAAGTTTCTGAAAGAAAGGTTTGACACAACCCGAGACCAAAATGTGTAACCATGTCAGAAAAGGCAAAGGAGTCTCGTGTGAATGAAGCCTCCATATTGTGAGTCCTTGACAATCCTCCACTTAGTTTTATAAATGGAATATTGTTTCTGTGATGGATGCCAAGGAATATTTCTGAGGAAAGTTTTTGAATGTCAAACAAAATAATTACATTTGATAAAATTTCATGGTTCAATTAATGGTTGTTGTATAGAGTCCTGAAGTATAGGTGTAATGTTACATTGGATAAATAATTGGATTTAGAATCAGAAATCAATTACGTTCAGAATGAAAATTGCCCACAAAGCTGCCTATGAGGTTGGTCTTTGGATTGTTGCTATTTTTAATGTTGTCCATTTTTGTTGGTTGAAAAGTGTGGTGCTGGAAAAGCACAGCAGACCAGGCAGCATCCGAGGAGCAGAAGAATCGACGTTTCGGCATAAGCCCTTCTTCAGGAATCTCCCAATCCTCGGATGCTGCCTGGCCTGCTGCACTTTTCCAGCACCACACTTTTCAACTCTGGTCTCCAGCATCTGCAGTCGTTACTTTCTCCCATTTTTGTTGGTGTCTTGCTATGCCATGGGCACAGCGTTCTGACACCTATTTTACAACAACCCACCGCTATGGATGCTTTATAGTAATAGAGTTGATTGTTGATCAGGGATGAAGAAGTTGACTACATTTGTCAGTCTTCAAAGAAGTACTACAGATTGGGCACTGCTTTCTTCTGCACAACAGAATTGTATTCCCCTGTTTGTAGGCAGTCCATTGGAAATGCAAAACTTTGATTCTGTTCAAGTACTTCAGATCTGTTGGAAGGCACAAGAACACTACTGGAAGTATCTAATTCCAGGAACCAAATTGCAAGACCTTAAAGATATTTTGTTGACTATTAATTCCTTGGGTTTATGTCTTTAGAGGTGACATTCAATCCCTTGGAAAGTCAAACGATTAAATCTGATCAATCAGATCTTAGATATTATTTCCCAGACTTTTCATCCTGTGAAAAGTTCTAAGTCTTGAAGTAGTTCATTTTTGTCAAATTTAAGTTTTTGAATCTCTTGTCATCTCTTAGAGCTCTTATGAAATTTACAAAGTTTAGCATCCAGCAATGTAATTTTCACTTCATACCACAGCTACACTTGCATTGTAAATCTGCAATCGAGGCCCAAGCTGACTCCCGAGCAAAGGGGTTCAGACTTCCTGGAGGCAGTAATCTTGCATGTTTTGGTTTGTCACTGCACAGAGCATAAATCGACTGTCTTGTCAAATCAGTATTCCAGAACCCATTGGGCTTCCTCAACACTTGGTATGCAACTTTTAATTTTAATGAAAAGAACAGGGTTTCTCTATTTGCATTCTCTAATTCTTTATATTTTCAACTGGTTGAAGCGAACATTACTTGTGTATATTGGCATATGTAAAACTCTTCTTTTGTGCGGGAGCTACATCAGTAGGAGCCAAGAAATATAAACACAGTTCTGCTTGACTGGAAACAGAACTCCAGCTGCTGGTCTCAGAATGAAACAAAAACTCCTAATGATCCAGTGTGGCAATCTAGCGACTTTCTTCCTGGCACCTTTGAGTTTTCAAGCAAGTTACCCAACATTTTACTTCCATAGAAATCAGGTGGGTGAATTATTTCTTAATTTTTCAACAATGACATCAACTGCACAACTGTACTGGGTCGTAGATTTTGGAATACTACAAGATCTAGCCAGCAACAAGCCTGCTGTTCAGTTGGAAATGCACAATTCTGAAAGGACCAACATGTATGGAAATTTAAAAGATGGGCATTCTCAAAAATAGAAAATAGTTTGTTTTTGGGTCTTTGGACCATTCGGATTGCCAGCATTATACAGTACCTTCAAGATTATGAACTAGTACCATCAGTCATACTAAGTCCAGGTTAATTCAATCCATGTTATCATTGACAGAATATCGTATGTTTAGAGAATTATTGGTGGCATATTAGTGGGTTTCCAGCTCAACCTGGTACCACCTTCAAATGCTTAAAAGCTAAAAGTACAACGATGATGCTCATCAGAGCCTATCCTGTCTTTCCACTTTTGCATTCCATCTACATCAGAAGTTGTTCACAAAACACAGCAAATTAGAAGCTGAGTTTGAACTTGTGCATGCATTTGATTTTTAATCTGTGATCATTACAATGAAAAAGAAGCATTAAATAGGCACTCACGATACCAGGTAAAAACAATGACTGCAGATGCTGGAAACCAGATTTTGGATTAGTGGTGCTGGAAGAGCACAGCAGTTCAGGCAACATCCGAGGAGCAGCAAAATTGGGCAAAAGCCCCTCACGATACCAATTTGACTGTTAATATAGAATCAGAACAGAATGTCCCTTGTGTCATATTGTTTTTTATTGTTCGCATAAATCAGAGCTGAAAGTCTGTGGTCCTGTGTTTCTGTGCAGGTTAAACTAGGGCTCAGAAATCCAGTTTTTTTTTGCGGTTTTTAGAGATCCAGAAGAATTACACAAATTGATCACAAATCCAGTCTTAACAAGGGAGGAAATCATTAAGGAAAATTATGACTATTCAAGAGTTTGTAGTCTTTATGGAATCATGCAATTGGTGTGAAGAAGAGGGTTGAGGAAAGAGTAATTCTGGAATAAGGCTAATTATTTGCTCTATGCCTAATCCATTGATTTATTTAGGTAAGAATGGCTTTTAGCAATGTTTTCCTAAATTTCCTTTGGTAATTCATTCATTTCAGCCACAAAGAAAGACGCGAGAACTAAGTCTTTTTCTTTCAGAAAAGATTATTCAATTCTCCTGCAAGTATTTTGTGGTGTCCAGGATCCAGGAACACTGGAGTGCAAAATTAATAAGGCACAAGTAAAATTAGTAGGATAGACTGTCCACTACTTAGGACAGTAAAGGGTCAG
Source organism: Hemiscyllium ocellatum (assembly GCF_020745735.1). Lineage (NCBI taxonomy): Eukaryota > Metazoa > Chordata > Chondrichthyes > Orectolobiformes > Hemiscylliidae > Hemiscyllium > Hemiscyllium ocellatum. The sequence continues at coordinate 8,515,370 of NC_083423.1, forward strand.
CTTTCCAGCAAAACAACACCCTTCACACAATTTCATTTCAAACTAACTTTATCAAAAATAATTTGAACAGGTATGACTAGGAGCAACATTTAGTGGTATTGAGGATGAACATATAAACATCATTCACAGGAAAATTCCACTTCCTAAGCTAAAGAGAACATCATTAAAATGTTGTAACAAGAAAAATAACTGATTAAGAATGCTAATATATCCTGATCGTTTTAGCAGTGAGAAGTCCCACTGTATAAATGAACCTAATCTATATCTGCTTTACTTTGAAATTATGATCACTCTCCATCTCAAAATAGTCTTATTACTTACCAATAGCGATCATTGCCTGTCCCTAGTTGCCTGGAAAGGTGGAGTAGACTACCTTGAACCACTGCAGATGTATGTGCTGTCAAAAAGGGAGTTTGACCCAGAAACTGCGAATAATTATTGATGTTACATAAAATAAGGACGATGTGTTCCTTGGAGGGGTATTTGCAAGTTGTAGCATTACTGTGCATCTGCTTTTTAAATTTTTTTTATTTCATTCATGGGATACCAGCTTTATTAACTAGGCCAACATTTATTGCCCATCCCTAGTTGCCCTCCAGAAGTGGTGAGCTGTGTCCCTGAACTGTTGCAGTTCGTTTGGTGTGAAGTCCTAGGAATTTGACCCAGCAACACTGAAGGAATGCAGACATATTTCCAAGTCGGGATGGTATGTTACTTGGAGGGCATTTGCAGATTGTGGTGTTCCCACACATCTGCCCGTATTATTCTAGATGGAAGTGGTCTTGGATTTAGAAGATGCTGTCTAAGGGACTGTGATGAATTTCTGCAGTGCGTCTTGTAGGGGGTAAGCACTTTTGCGAAGCGAGTGAATGTTTATGGATTGATACAATGGGTTGCTTTGTCCTGGATGGTATCAAGCTGTGTTGAGTGTTGTTGCAGTTGCATTCATCCTGTCCAGTGGGGAATATTGCATTATGTTCCTGAATTGTGACTTGTAAATGGTGCACAGGGTTTGGGGAGTCAAGAGATTGTCATTGTCTGGCACCTGTATGGTGCATCTGTTACTTGCTATTGTGAGCCCAAGCATGGATATTGTCTCGGTCTTACTGCAATTGGACATGGCTCTTCAGTATTCAATGAGCCATGAATGGTGCTTACCATTGTTCAGTCAGGGAATATCCCATTTCTGACCTTATTGCGATAGGAAGGTCTTAACCTTCTAAGTGAAAAAGGTTACGGTTTGAAATCTACTGTGACGAATAATTGGTAGGTTGCTGCAGGGCACCTTGTAGATACTGCACACTACTGTCACTGTGTGCATGCTGTGGACGAAGTGAATGTTTTAGTCTGGTGGATGGTGTTTTGATCAAGTAGGCTGCTTTGCACTGAATGGCATTGAGCTTCCTGAACTTGTTGAATCTACAGTTATCCATGTAAGTGAAATAATATCTTGTAAAGAGTCCATATTGCGGAGGAGGTGTTGGACAACTTAAAATGCTTAAAGGTGTATAAATTCGTGGGTTGAATTCGTGCATTGGTTTCAACCCAGGAGAAGGATATGGAGGACAGTGAGAGTAGTGTGGAGCATGCCAATATGCCAGAGCACTTTCAGATCAAGAAAGAAGTAGTGTTAGGTCTCTTGAAGAGCATTAAGGTGTATGCATCCCAGGGCCTAATTATATCTGCCCCAGGTTATTGAGAGAGGGAAAAGAGGAGATTGCTGGGTCCTTGACCAAGGTCTTTGTCTCCTCACTAGCCACTGGAGATGCCAGAGGACTGTCAAGTAGCTAATGTTGTTCCTCTGTTCAAGAAGGGGATTAGGAATAATCCCGGAAACTGTAGACTGGTGAGACTCTCATTGGTGGTTGGGAAGCTATTGGAGAGAATTCTTAAGAATAGGATTTGCACACATTTGAAGAAGCATGGCCTATTTGGGAGAGTCAACTTAGCAGATCATATCTTACTAATTAATTGATTTTTTTGTGGAGGTGATGAAGCTGATTAATCAGGGTAGACCAGTGGATGCTGTCTACGTGTATTTGGGTAAGGCTTTTGACAAGGTATCTGTTCAATTTTATCTGTACTTTATCTGTTAAGTCTGCGATTGTGCATTTGCTATCACATTCTCATGACCTGCAACATGTACAGTTTGTAAATTAAAAGTCTGTAACCTAAGACTCTAATGAAATAGTTTCATATTCTTGTCTTTAAATCATTCCAAGAATGTAAGAGTATTGTGATCCGTGTACACAACCGTCTCTGACATATTGTTCGTGACATACACATTAAAATGTTGTTAGACCAGTTGCAAACTCCATAATTTCTTTTAAATCGTAGAGAATTTTTTCTGGTGGATGTTGAAAAGTAACCAACTGGCAGTTCAATTCCATCATTATCCTCCTGTAGCAGAACAGCTCCAACTCCTGTGTCGCTCGGATCGATTGCAACTTCATAACATTGGTCAGTGCAGTGAGTATAGGAGTTGGGATGTCATGTTGCGGTTCTTCAGAACATTGGTTAGGCCACGTTTGGATTACTGTGTTCAACTTGAAAGGGTTCAGAGAAGAATAATATGGATGTTTTCAGAGTTGCAGGGTTTGAGCTAAAGGGAGAGGCTGAATAGGTTGGGGCTATTTTCCCTGGAACATTGGAGGATAGGGAATGACCTTCTAAAGGTTTATAAAATCATGAGGGGCATGCATAGGTTGATTAGCCAAAGTCTCTTCCCCAGGGTAGGGGAGTCCAAAACTAGGGAGCATAGGTTTAAGGTTAGAGGGGAAAGATATAAAAGAGATCTAAGGGGCAACATTTTCACGCAGAGGGTGGTGCGTGTGTGGAATGAGCTGCCAGAGGAAGTGGTGGAGGCTAGTACAATTGCAACATTGACAAGGCATCTGTATATGAATTGGAAGGGTTTAGAGGGATTTGGGCCAAATGCTGGCAAATGGGGCTAGGTTAAATTAGGATATCTGATGGGCATGGGCGAATTAGACTGAAGGGTCTGTTTCCATGCTGTACAACTCTGACTCTATTCGGTTACACTCCTTCTTGTGCCTTACCTATGGGAGGTTGGTTTTGGGAAGTCAGATCTGAGCTACTCACTGCTGGATTCCTCGTCTGTTATCTACTGCATTTTTGTTTCTGATTGAAAGATGCTTCTAGTAAATTGTACACATCCCACGCAGTCATCTGTTCGTGAGCAGTATGCACAGCATTGTCAGGATCAGAGACAGCAGTATCAATAGTCTGAGTGACACCATTAGAGCAATCCTACATTTTGGTAACAATGCTATGGAAGAAAATTCTTTGACTGTAGCTACTGCGATTGTAGATACTACTTTCTTATAGTGACCGTCACCTTCTGAAATGCCTCAAGTATCAATGAAGCTTGAAAATATTTCATATCTTTTTTTTCCTCAGATATAATTTTAATAGTTGCAATCGAATTTATGACAGTCAGGTCAGTTGCAGCTGAAGACAGCCTATTTCACATCTTTTACAAACTGCTGTGTTTTGCGTGTTCATTACAGAAGATGTGGCAATCAGCTTGCTGTTGAATTCAGCTTTGATTATCTATTTCAACAAGCTTGCACTGTGGAAAATTATGCCAGGATTATGCCGTAATTTGAATGATTCCTTCAAGTGTTTAAACAGGTGTGGATTTTCTTTTGAGAATATCTTTTCTACTTTAGCTCTTGAAACAGTGAAAGAGAAAGCAAATACAGGCACTTTTCCTGAAGATGTACAGGGCTTAGCGGAGCTCAGAATCAAGACTGCTGGTTCAATGGTCAAAGTAGACACAGAAGTAATTGACTTATTTGATAAAAATTCACTAATCTTAAATAATAATAGTCTTCTATCCAGTATACATTTTTGTTTCTTGAATTGGATTATAAAATAAAGCCTGTTTTAAGTTTTTCTCCTATTTGTGTGACAATTGTGTGTATTTATACATAAACACTTTCAAAACGTGGAAGCTACTGAGCTAATAAAAGTGTGTTATTTGGTAAATTTACACCACATTTTGCAATGGTCTTAGCTTGGGTTTAAATGTTTTAAATCCCAATTGTTATGAGAGAGACCAGGATGACAATGATAAGTTAACTAATCTTTTGCTTCGAAAATTTATGTTCGATTCCATGGGATTAAAAAGGTATAAGAAGTTCAAACATTCACACTTCTGTTCTGAAGAGGGATAATTGGACACAAAATGTTAATTCTGTTTTCTCTGTACAGATGCAACCAGACCTGCTGAGTTTTCCAGCTATGTCTGTTTTTGTTCTTGAACATTGACAACATAGTTGCCAGTGACAGAAGGTCCATATCACAGACTTTACCATTCATGCCATTAGCATGATTGATGGAAAAAAATCTTGTTCCTCCAAAAAGAATGAGCAACAAATATCAAATCTCATCTTTGTTACTTTAAGTTTACTTCAAGCCTTTTAGTTGACTCAACAATCCAGTTGGTTGCCTCACAATAACTTGTTTGCAATTGACAGTTAATATTTTAAGTGTGTGCTCTTAGCTTTTAAATTGCGGGAAGGACTCGCAATAATGATCCACGAATAATCTAACTAGATATTTTCTTGGATCTCCCATTGTTTACACTCCTTTATTGTAATTATCCTATTGTTGAAAATGCAGTTCGCTAGAACCTATACGTTTACTTTTAGCTGATGGTGGAGCCATTCTTCATGAATGTTGCACCACTTCTTTTTTCACAGATTGCTACATATTTGGTACAATATGATTCAATTTCATTATTTCCACTTAGCCTAATGTGGTGAACAGAGTTACAGCTTTGGTGCTCATACAACCCAACCCTAAGCAGAAAGGCAAAGAACCATATCTCTTGTGCCACCACTTCTATTGTAGTCAACTTGGATATAAAAATAAGCTGATATCCTAATTTTAAAACATTAGAAAATATTTAGTTGCTAACTTAACTAAAACTGTGCAGTTCATTTGATTATACCAAATAATTCCTTGCTAGGTTTCCCTTCCAATCAACTCTGGACAGCTCCTCCCTCTTTATATCATAACATTAAAGTACTTGATGCATCTGTACAAAGGAAAGATATATTGTATTGTAACTTGGTGTGTTTGCCATGTCTCCTTTATAACAGAGATCAGATTATATAAGTGTCAATGCAAAGATAACCACCTAGACGTTTCCCCCCTGAATGTTCACCCAAAATTAGATATTGTCCATTAATGCCTCTATTACTATTCCATCCTCCTCTATGAAAAGTGTTCAATCTTATGTCATCCTCCATGGTGACATAAATTCATTTAGATCTAGTTTGAAATGAAACTGCTACTGATTTTATGCACCCAGTGTATCTCAAGTACTTCTGTACTTCACCATTGTCAACTTGTCATACTACTTTGCTGTTCTTCAACTCTGCCCACCTTCAAACCTAACCTTTTTGACCTTTTCTTCAGTTATCTCCTTTATCTTTGCTGTCAATTACTACAGGACTTGATATCCAATTACTTTCTTCACTCTTTTGTAAATGTGCCTTGGGGTGTTGCGCTACATTAATACTGGTGGATGTAAATTCTTCTTTTTTTCATAAACCAATGTAATATTGTTGTTGTTTAACAATGGAATTATTTTTCTTGTGTGAGTACTTTACAAATGGGTGAAATGGTACAGTGCAACAACAATTCTGCTCATATTTGAAATTACAAAATCAATCCCATTTAATTACTTTAACTCTTTACAAAAGTTAATAACAAGGTCTAGTTAACAACCCACTGCTCAGAGCCATTTCTGCCAACTTTGCAGGTGGAGAAATAATCACAGCGGTTGAGTAGGTAAATGTACAATGTTCTACAACATCGAACCCTGCAACCTAACAAGGAATCAGGTTAGAACTGACTTGAAAGTACGAAGTAGAACTCCCCATTCTTGAGTGAAAGAGGAGAAAAGTCTCCTTTTGATGTGCTCCTGATCCATGGATAGCTCCTAGAAAATGTTTATGGGTACCCTTCTGGATGAAAATTCGGATTTACTTGATGCTATTCTGCCGCCCTCACCCCTATCCCGTATGTTCTACAGGTACTTCCACAATTGCTTGGCTGTGTTCACAAACAGCTGTCATTATCTGTTGACTATATAGGAAAATGAACCACCAACTCCCTCTCAATACTAATTTATTCAAGCATATCACGGTTCAAGCCCTGATTTCTAAAACTGCATCATTCTTCTCTACAGTAATTGCAGAAGCAAAGTGCTCATTCAAAACTTTCACTGTGCCCAACACATGCATTGCCACTTTGGTCCCTACTCTTTCCCTCGTATTTTCTTGCCCCAATCTAGTTTTAAATTGCCTTTGGGTTTTCCTTAATGTTACCTGCCAATGTTTTTTCTTTCCCTTCTTCACTTTCTTTTTAAGGTAGTCCCCTGCATTTTCTAAACTCTTCATGCGCATCTATGTTTTGAACTTTTGGTATCCACCATTAGCTTTCTCTTTATTCCTTATATAATCTTATATATCCTGTGATACCCAGGATATTTTTTGATTCATTCTTTCATCTTGACCCTAAAATTTTGACCCTTTGTCATCTTGAGTATCTCCCCTGTATAATTGACGCATAACGTTGTTACTTTTATGTTCATTTCTGTAGTGATTGTAAAGAGGTTAGCCAGTGGACCTCACAGAATATGAGTTCCTTGATTGGGTCTGTTATTTTGGTCCAATCAGGGAGCCTCGGCTGACAGATAAGATTAGGAATGTCAGACATCCTGTTCAGTCTGAGAGCTGGCTCATGAGGGAGCTGGATTAGTGTCAAGGACTCTCTCCATATAAATCAAGGATGACTTGGTGATGGGATACCAGCCTCTCCGGAGTTATTTCAATTTCCTCTCATAATAAAGGAGAGCACCCAATTAGCCGCCTTGACTACATGCTGTATCTATATACTAACCTTTTGTGACTCATTCACCAGATCATCTAGATCCCCTTCCACTTAGGAATTCTGTAGTCATAGAGATGTACAGCACGGAAACAGACCCTTTGGTCCAACTCGTCAATGCCGACCAGTTAGCCTAACCTAATCTAGTCCCATTTCCCAGTACTTGGCCCATATCCCACTAAAATTGTCCTATTTATGTCATTCTCTATTTCAGTTTTTTTTATTGTTCTTGCCAAAGTGAACTGTTTCATATTTTACCACAACATATGCCATCTTCCACATTTTTGCCCACTCACTCAACCTATTTATATCAGTATATCCTTGACTTTTTCACAACACACTAACTAACTTGGTGTCATCTCTGAATTTAGCTGCCATGTCTTTGCTCCCCTTATCTAAGTCATTGATATAAATTGTAGAATATTGAGGTGCCAGCGCAGACCCTATAGGACCCTTACTCATTACATCCAACCAAACATAGACCCATTTCTACATTCTTTTTGTTTTCTGCCAGCCAGCCAATCTTCTATCCATGCTGTGTGTTACCCACTATATCACAAGATATTACTTTCTGCAAGAACCTTTGATGTAGTACCTTGTCAAATACTGTCTTGAAATCCAAATATAATGCATCTACCAGCTCCTCTTTACCTACAATGCATATTGCTTCCTCAAAGAATTCCAATAAATTGATTAAATGTGATTTTCCTTGAACAAAACTATACTGACTCTTCCCAATTACCTTGATATAACAGGTTAACTATCTCTACATAGCTGGTCAACCTGACTGAATGTGAGATTACAGTTGAATTGGTTCCCATGAGAGCAGAGAGTTAAGAGGGTCAAAGAAATCAGTTTAGCTGTTCTCCCTTAGGAAAACTGATAACAGAATCTATCCAAATAGTTTACATGCCATTGTAGAACAAGTACTATGACTAAGCTATGCATCGTTAGTATTGTGAACCCTTCAGCCCTTTCTCATTGCAGCCAACAATTCTACATATTTTTGATTGTTTCAACTGTTGTTTACAGTTTATCACTACTTGACCCACCCCATTTTTTGATTCTCTCCCTTCACCTCCAGTGAAGTAGATTATGGACTGTGGTATTTTTGTTAACTTTTCCCTCTGTCTATGGAATCAGGACGAACATGAATGTATCTGTTTAAAAAGGCACAAACCACAGGCATTTGAACCTCTTATACTCAACACTCTACCAAGAATTATGCCATTGAAACAGAAGTGATTCGGTAAAGCTGGATTCTAGGGTTGATATTCTATCTTTATGTGGGCAGTTTGAACTCTTCACCTTTGATATCCAAATGGCTGGCCTGTCTGGACCCTTACAAGATTTAGAGAATTCCACATTGTAAAATACAAGTTTCTGCCTGACTTCTGTACAGCTGCACTTACATTGAGCTACTTGTCCCAAGTCCTTTCAGTGCTATTGTCGGAGCTTTACGTTTTCTTTGCAGTGCCAAAAAGATGAATTTAAAATACTAGCAGCACAACAGTATTAAAAAACTGTGTCGTGGGAAGTAGTTCCCTAACTAAAATCAGTAATCCCTAACTATCAGCAGTAACTTCAAGTATTTCTCTTCATGTGCAATATAAGGTGACATAAATAACTTTGCCAGGCAATGCTGTAATATTTTGCATAAATATATTCGCAATGTAGAAATATCTTTGGATTTATCAAACAAAGCTTCAACCAGACTTTTTTCCACTTATGGTTGAGATCCGTTGAATTGTATGTATGAATTGATATGTTTTGAAGCCTCTTATCTATTTCAGTTTCTTTATCCTTCAAGCATCTCCTTACGCCCTACTATTCCATCAGAATTCTGTAACTAAGATTATATTGGCTTTTTCAAAGTGAATGTTAGCTTTATTGTATTAACTGAATTTTATTTTGAAAAAATATATGGATATGATGTATATTAGAAAACAGCTGAGTCTTTGTTTCTTTTAGAACAACCCAGCGTATGGATTACATATTTAGAGAATTTCATTGGGAGTGTAAAGATGAAAGAACTGTTTGTTTTGGTCCATTTATACTTATTTCTTTTAGCTTAAGTAGAAGGTAAAGTATTAGGGAAAGCATTCTGTGCAAAATACTATGTTCTCCAAAGGTAGATTGTAAGAATCTTATTAATTCTTCCTCCCTTGCCATCTTTCAGCCATTTTAGTTTAAACTGGCTCAACTGTTGTCATCTGTCAGTCTTCATGGAGTTCAGCAGTGATCATTACCTTGCTTAATACTGGATGCTGATCTGGAGGCAATAAAAGCCAGAAAATTGAGTGCTAATTATGTTCTCCTGTTTACTCAGCCGTTCTCTGATGCCTTCTGATGGTAAGAATGACTAGAAAAAAAATGTCAATCATTATTCTAATGGGGGGGGAGGAGGAGGAGGGGTGGGGGGATTGTGGGGGAGGGGGAGGGAGAGAGAGAGATAGTGAGTTCCACATGGTCTACTGCTGTGCTACAGTAAGTTTGAAAGCTGAAAAGATACGTCTGCAGAGGAAGGTTATAATTAATAGGACAAAATATATGTTTCTTACTGAATATTAAAAAGGACAGCACCTTAAGACTGACTAAAGAGGACAGCTACATCTGTTTTTTAATAAGTAATGTTAGTATGTATTTTTGATCTGTATCAATTAGATAAATTTTCTCAGTGAAGTGCAATCATCACATATAAAGAGGGTAATAATCAACATATGGAGGAAAGTTGAATTGTAAGAAGTCCATGTGGAATAACTCTTCCATATAGTGTTCCTCTGTTGTATTTTAATTGACAAAGACAGTGAAATGACATCTAGCATTTTTCAGTAGTGTAAAACTAGATCAGTTTCTATGTCATTACAGTCAGTCAGTATCAAATCAGACTGTGTGTAGGCTGGCAATGACTTTATACATGGAGAGTTACAATATTGTAAACTTTGCAGAGCACTACCTTTGTTGGTACCAGCAAGTTAATTTACTTGGAGAATTTTGAACTACTGTCTGCATTTTGGGACATATCCCCCCTATCTCTACTAATTTCCATCTCTGGTTTCAGAAAATATGTGATAAACATCTGGTGACTTAGAATCAAAACCGGGAACCAGTCAAAGCCTCAGTCTCAGGCATCAGACAGCTAGATAGGCTCTGGACCAGATAGATAGAATTTGCAAATGTGACTTGAGTGAACAATATCAGACATCTCTTTGGTGAGATAATTAGTGGCTCCTACCATAACCTCTGAAGGAAACCAATTGAGACAGGATATAACTAAATGAAATTGGATGAGAGTATCAATGTTAAATGACATCAGGTCTATAGTTGAAATCAAATGTGTCTTTACCTGCAAAGTAGTAACCCTGCTGTCAGTAATACAGTAATGCTACTCACATGCTGTGTTATTTTTGACTTCAATGACCAGAGTCAATGAAAGCACAAAACCCTGTTTATGGTGATGAAAATTAAATTAGAGTTGATTGTAGAATCCACAACACTCCAAAGTGAATCACAAATAAACAGTTGCCAAAGTTCCAGCACCAACACTGCTTTCTGAGAAGCTTGGTTTGTAAATTACCATCCAGAACAAAAAAAAATCAGCTTGAACAGCATCAACACAGACTGCATGTCTTCTGTAAGATGCAATGCATCAATTTGCCAAAGGGCCTTTGACAGCAGCTTCTAAACATGCAACTTCTAACACTTAGAAGAACTTTAGCATCCGACTTGTGAGATCACCAACATTTTCAAGCCCTAGAAAGCATTCTGACTTAGAAATGTATCACTGTTAGTTTGCTGTTGCTGGATTAAAATCTTAGACCTCCTTCCTAATTGCACCTGACCGATGTATACTGAAGAATTTCAATAACTCAACTCTCCATCACCTTAAAGGCAATTAGGGGGTAGTCATTAAATGGTAGCCTATCAAGTAATCCCCCAAAACAAATTTAGAAACAACTCCTACAGCATAGATAATTGTAATTTTGGTTGCAGAGCTGCAAAATGTTCAGCATACAAACTTGAAGGATTTTTTTCAGCACAGTGTTCATATGCTGTCTGAATTAAAATAGAACAATGAAACTGATTTCTACTGAAATGTATCTTAGTTTTTGGGTGTGATTCCAACCTTTAGGTTTCAATGGTGGTTTGTCAGTAGTAAGTACATAGGAACTCATACAATTTTTTTTTGCTTTTTATTTAAAGGATATGGCTTCCTCAATTGTTTACTAGGCAAATAAACTTTGTGCGAAAATAGGTGTCTGGACAAAGTCTCATCTGAAACTCTCAGGTGTTCTTAATGTGAAACAAAACTATGGAGTCCTTTAATACATCAAACTAATCACATTCTTAAATCGTTATTGAAAGGAAAAATAGCTTTTACATTTTAAAAAGGATAACTGATCCATTTAATGACTTTCATACGTGTGTGTCAGCAACATTTTGGGGTGGAAACCTTGCAGTGGGATAAAACTAGATTTTTAATCCAATATACGGAGCAAAGCTATTCTGTCCAGTATAACAAATACAGATTGAAATAGTTCAGGCCAAATTATTTTGTTGATGCTGTAAAACTGTAAGTGACGTTATTCGATGATATTTCTAATATTTGTTTACTAAAGCATCCTAGTTTGTGGATAAATTGATTGTTAATGATTAAACAGGCCGAGGTTTCTTTTTATTTCTGTTTGATTTGTACACTGCAGGTCAAAAATTGTACTTTTCATCTGAATACCAATTGAGACTTTGTGGGAATAATATTTTTGCTGCAGTCTTTTACTACCTCTTTTCTGAAACAAATCTTTACTAATAATACATTAAAAAAGCATGACAAGGATCCTGAAAGTGATTTGTTGAGGGGTTTGAGTGGCGTAAACTGTAAGAGCAAAGGTTGAGCAACCTTGAAATTGAGATTTGAAACTACTCACTTGTATCAGTTGTGATTTCAATTCTAATTTTTCTATGGAAGTGTTTTAACGTATTTTTAGTCAATTTGATTCCAGGGAGGGGATTCTGATTTATATGTTATATTCATCATAAATGACAATGTTCACAGAAGAAGTTTAATCAGTAATCTGAGAAATTCAATTTCCACAATATAGAGTATTATATCTATAACTAAAGTATATCATGATAGACCACCTGTCTCACTGACTGTGTCATCAGTATTGTGGATTGAGCAGCAAGGGCATGTAGTTAATAATGTAGCTAAAGATTTTTTTTTTGAATCCTTAGTGTTCAAAGATCATGCTGGATAATTGAAATATAATGTTCTTGATGTTTAGCACTGCACTGCTATAGCAAGTAAATATGTTAGAGACTAGAATTACTTTATTAATGTAATGGTACAGTGCAGTTTTCTATTACCAAAGGAGCTAGAAGATAGGATTTAATCGCAACATAAAATGTGGGCGGAAGATTACGTTGCAGTGCAGTCAGGAGTTCATTTAGAAACATATAAAAGTAACAGTAATAGCACTGAATGCAAAGGCCAGTCTGCAGAATACAAACAAAGTATTGAGAATGCTGTTATGCCTCATAGAGCTGGCGCTGGTAAAAATGCACTGATAAATGTGCTGATAAACCAATGAGAAAGGGACGCTGCCACAAAGCCTGTCATGGTCGAAGGAAGTGTCCAGTTAGAGTAAATTTCATTGCGTGGTCAAATACAATGAAATTAAGCATAATTTGCTAAAGTGAAATGGCAGTGAGAAAGCTTGAAAATGCTCCTGGGAGCAGAAAGCGATCAATTTGCAGTGCATTCAGTGGAGGAACTGAAGTAAGCAGAGTCAATAGACAGAGGCATGTCTGCCTCAGGAACCTCACATTTCAACAGACTAGTGTTAAAGTACCAGTTAATACTGATCAAGAATTATGCTGTACTTTGCATTATTAAAAAGACAATTGGATTACATTTACAACAAATTTGTAACAGAGCTATTATGATTGTGTGTATACTTTGAAACATAAAGCTACTTGATCTAATTATAAAACTGTGCAATTAAAATAAAACAAATCACTGAAGTGGTAAGATTGTTCTTTCTTACCAATCCTAAGATTTAAATTAAGTTAAAAATTTGTGCATTGTTGCTACAATATTTATTGTGACTTCATGTGTATCCTCAGCTTTTATTGTGTACAGGATTGATCCTGAATATTGTGCGTAAGGACAGTTTACCACTAGGTTTTGGAGGAAAAACATAGCATCTGATACTCAGTATATTATAATATTTCCCAAAGGCTTGCCGCCATATTAAGTTACTGACAAGATCCATTATATCGTCATGATGTACACCATAAAACTGTTAATGTCCCTTTTGTCCTCAATCACAAGCTACTCTTTTCAAATTCAAATGACTTTGGGAGAACGTCCATGTCAACTGGACCACTACACATTAAAAAAAATGCAAATTTATAAAAATGAAATACCACTATCGTCTTTAACAGTTTGATGTTATCTGAATCCCTTGGTGGGATTATTGGCTTATAATTCATTTATAACTTTCTATCCTTCACTTTAATAAGTTCATTTGGTAGACTGTGAAAATGTAACAATAGAAAAATCATACATTCTGGAATTCTGAAGTAAAAGCAGAAAATGCTAAAAATGAAAACGGGTTACCATCAGCTTAAACAGCACTCAACTGTGAGCGTTCTGAACTGAAAAAGATCACACCCATAATGCTAACACAACCTGTTTCAGATACTAAACCACCTGTTATGCATTTAAAGTTTCCAAGTTGTTCTTGTGCTTTTTGCAGCATTTTTCATTGCAAATGTAAAGACCTAAAATTTTAGTTCCACTGTTAATATTTGTCTTGCTCTTAAACTCCCATCCTGCTCATCTTAGGTCTGTAAATGACCACTTTTTCTGCACCTGTTCTGAGATCAATCTCAATTTTAGGCAAATGCAATGCTTCTTTTCTTCAGCTTTCTACTTTGGTGCTAAGTGGGAGACCAGCCTTTGAAAAATGAGCATTGCATGTGCATTATAACTCTGAATAATAGGTGCAGCATGTAATGCATTTATAATATTCAGCTAAGTTTTGAAAGCTCACCCCTAAACTTGGTTATGGAATGAAAATAAACGGAAGAGGTAAGGTCAGAAAGTAGCAAGGCCAGATGTGGTGAGACATTAGCAACTAGTTGAGGACTTCAAGGGTTATTATTGCCATTGCACCGTTAGATAAATGTCAGATAAATGCCAATATATAAGTTAACATTTTATGCAATGAAGTATCCATCCAAAAACAGTAGTCAGCTTACACATAGAATATAATGACGTCATTATGGATGAATGGTATTTTGAGATATTGTTGGCATCCAATGCAAAGAATGGGCATGTCTTAAACTACTGCAAATCTTTGCAACACAGCTTGATCCCTTGTGCCTGGTTTTAAGATAGTGGTAAATTAACCATTTGTAGAATGAAAAATTGAGGCTGACTGCTAATATGAGTGTAACATGTCCTGTTTGGAAGGAGCGTTATCATCTTTGTTGATTAAATGCAAATACATGATTTTGGGGCTGGAAACTTTATATAATAGGTTTTACAATATAAATTACTGATGTTCCCTTTCTCTTTTTTCCTCCTCCTACAGAGTATTGTCTTGCTTCCTTTCATCTCTTCTTGACCCAGCTGCATTTCTTACTCTGATTACCATAATTCCTTCAGAGAGAAAGGAACGCAATAATGGCAGGTTGTGCATTAGTGCATTCTGAAGAATGAAATATTAATCTAATGCAGAAATCCTCAATATGACAAATGGATCATATATTCCGATGTTGTGATTAGATCCAATTTTAGATGACTTTTCATGGAATTGCTGTAGAAGTACAGTTTTGCATTATATCCAACTCAGTGAGGATATGTCAAAACACATTGATGAAGGTAAAGCAGTGGATGTGGTGTTCATGGATTTTAGCAAGGCATTTTATAAGGTTCCCCATCGGCTCATTCAGAAAGTAAGGAGGCATGGTATACAGGGAAATCTGGCTGTCTGGATACAGAATTTGCTGGCCCCCTAGAAGACAGAGGGTAGAGGTAGATGTAAAGTATTCAGCCTGGAGCTTGCTGACCTGTGCTGTTCCGCAGGGATTGGTTCTGGGACCTCTGCTCTTTGTGACTTTTATAAATGACTTGGATAAGGAAGGGTGAGTTAGTATATCTGCTGATGACATGAAGGTTGGTGGAATGGTAGACACTGTGGAGGCCTATTGTAGGTTGCAGTGGAACATTCACAGGATGCAGAACTGGGCTGAGAAGTGGCAGATGGAACTTAACGTGGAAAAGTGTGAAGTGATTCACTTTGGAAGGTTGAATTTGAATGCCTAAAACCGGATTAAAGGCAGGATTCTTGGCAGTGTGGAGGAACAGATGTTCTTGGAGTCCATGTCCATAGATCCCTCAAAGTTGCTACCCACGTTGATAGGGTTGTCAAGAAGGCGTATGCTGTATTGACTTTCATTAGCAGGGGGATTGAGTTTAATAGCCTCAAGGTTATGTGCAGCTCTGTAGAGACCTGGTTGGATCATACTTTGAATATTGTGTTCAGTTCTGGTTGTCAAAATATAGGAAAGATATGGAAGTTTTAGAGAAGGTGCAGAGGAAACTTACCAGAATACTGCCTGGACTAGAGGGCATGTTTAATGAAGAGACATTGTGGGAGTTAGGACCTTTCTCATTAGAATGAAGAAGGATAAGAAGTAACAAGGCATACATAAATTGATGAAGCTCGTCATGTTTAGGGATGCTGGTGCGGTTACTAACGACTGGGTCTTCCATACAAATTTTTAAAAATTTCTCTCAGATGCTGTTTCTGTGTCTTTAGTTATATTGGATACCCAGATGTAACCCAGTGAAAGGGAACATTGCATTGTAGAACACTGATTTTTGACAGATGATTCTTCACACACAACTCTAGTAGCATCCAGCTTACCTCTTGTGTGGGCAAATGAATTAAACCAGTGTAACACAACTCAAAGGCCACAAAGAACTGCCAACATTTGGTGCACGTAGTTTCTATAATTGGTTTTGACATGATTCATTACTATTAAATTTCTTGGTTGCTCATGCATGCAACGTTTAACTGAGAGTTTATACATTACCTGGAAAACCCTTCTTTCAAGGAACCAGAATGATTTTTCTTTTAACATTTAAGTGAAGTCAGTTAACAATTTTGCAGGCAAAGCATTGTTTTTTTCATATCTCAATATGTATTATTAAAATTGATTTCATTATGAGAAATAGGATGCGAACTATCCTTGTCAAAGGATACATAGGGATAACCAATAAACATGGAATTATTATCATTGCCCACATCTCAAGAAAAAAACATCAAAATTGATTTTGCATTTTCTTTATATTTTCTGAAGAAATGCATTTTAAATTGATAAACATCATGCTTTAGTAATCATTTATTACTTTAAGGAAAATAACAGATTTTGCAGAAAACATCAGTAGTTATTTCACAAATGTGTAAGATAGGCTTTATAGTTTTCAAAGTATTCAGCTATTATTACTTTCCATTTTGTGCTTCACAGTCAAATGGAGGTCACTTTTTTTCCATACGTTTACCCATTCACTTCATAATCCATTTTGCAGTGTGCTGGGTGTAACTGATTTTATCTTTTAGATTCAAAGACAGCAATTCATTTGCAATTCTAAACAGGAGTTGCCATTATACATTTCAGGTCACTGAAGGTGAGAGTTATTTCTGTTTCTTTCTGTCGGGTTGTCCTAGTTCTTTAGTGGCTATGGTTCACTTCATTGCCCTGCGGTATTCAATAAAGGAAGGATTTTTCCTTCAGCAGGGTGGTCAGCACAGTAGTAGCTCACAGCTAAATGTTAATCACTGAAGAATTGTCTATTGCATGCTCAGCAACTGTTGAGTTTCACCTGTGTATTTTGTGTGATTAGACTTTACTGCCATCAGGACAGTGCTGACTGAGATGTAGCTCTTCAGCTGTGCATCCCAATCAAAATAGATTGAGTCTGGCTGCATCTTAGAGTTGTTTTCTGGAACCAATTGTAAGTATGATTGAACAGTGATGAATGTTTTGTATTTTGAATGTTTTGCCATGGCAGAGCTTATGTTGGTGTGAGGTAGAGGACTGGAGTAACTGAGCATTAAAAACCCCTTGTTCATATGTACAGTTGAAGCTCATAATTGCTCGTAAATCCTATGTTTTTACATTCTTACTGAAAAGTAACATTGGATTTAAATGGATATCAGGATCCAAACTAACAGTGGTGTTAATATCGACATGGGAACGAACATTTAAGTATGAAGAACATAAGTGAAAGTTTGCAAACCTGTATTCTGAATGCGTATATCAAGGGTTTAACAAGCACTGCATTATTTTTCACCTGTAAGTGAACATATCAATATGGGCTAGTTAATTTTCTACTGCTTTCCATGCTTTTTATTCTTTTAAACATTTGGAAATCTGGCCTTTTTGTAGTATTTCGGGCATAGCTGATCTTGATAGCTTCATGTTTTGTTGACTTTCGTACAAAGCATTGAGGCAAATATAAGATTATGACTGTCATTTAAATTTTAGGAAGTCGGCCCTGTTCGTACACTTTTATCACTTGCAATCTTGATGCACCAAGTTGTGACTTAATGTGTAACTATGAGTTTCTATCCTGTGCTGTATTCTTAAATGCCATTGTTACCATCTGCTTAAAAATCTGAAAATATTGAAAGAGAATTCTATACTAGAACATAGTAATTTACCACTAAGTAAATACCTGTGAAGCTGAAAAGATTTGAAGGCCTGACATAAGGATTTTTAATGCAAAATTGATTTCCATTTATGTTATATGGAAATGTAATGAACAGTACAAAGCTTGGTGGGAAGGTGAATTGTGAGCAGGGTGCAAAGATGTTTCACTCTGATTTGGGCAAGTGGACAAGTGCATGGTAGATGAAGTATAATTTGCATAAATGTGAGGTTATCCACTTTGGTAGCAAAAATTACTTCAATGGCGATAGATTGGAAAAGGGGAAGGTACAATGAGACTTGGGCATCCTTATATACCAGTCATTGAAAATAAACATGATAAGAAGGCAAATGATAGGCCTTCATAGAGAGAGTGTTTGAGTTCAGGAGCAAAAATGTCTTGCTGCAATTGTTCAGACCTTGGTGAGACCACACCTGAATATTGTATGCACTTTTGGTTTCCTTATCTGGGGAAGCATGTTCTGGCTATGGAGGGAGTGCAACAAAGGTTTTATCAGACTGATGGCAACACTGAAGTACAAAGAGAGACTGAATCAGTTAGGACTATTTTCACTGGCGAAACCTACACAATCCTAACGGGACTAGACATGATGGCCAGAGAGTCCATGGTCTAAAGATATGTGGTATGCCACTAAGATGAGGAGAGGTTTCTTCACCCAGAGAGTGATGAGCCCGTGGAATTCTCTTTCGCAGAAAACCGTTAAGGCCAAATGTTTTCAAGAAGGAGTTAGATATAGATCTTCGGGTTAAAGGAATCATCGGGGAGAAAGCAGGAAGAGGGGACTGAATTGGATGATCAGCCATAATCATATTGAATGGTGGAGCAGATTCAAAAGGCCAATTGCCCTTAAACAGTGGGCAAAATAACTCCGTGCATGCACATTAGGCTCATGTCACCCACAGTAATTTTGAGGTTCATCCATTTCTGAGTGCTTTGCATATTGGAAAACAACTTTATTATCTATATAGATCCTATTCTTACACTGATGGAGTCACATGGCATGTTATGAGTTTGGATTAGGCAAAAGTGAGGACTGCAGATGCTGAAAATCAGAGTCGAGATTAGAGTGGTGCTGGAAAAGAACAGCCGGTCAGGCAGCTTCCGAGGTGTAGGAAAATCGACCTTCCGGGCAAAAGCCCTTCATCAGGATGGATATGAGTTTGGCAAAGAAGGACTCTGGTGAAACAGTTCACGATTGCATCAAATGGTTAAAATACTCCCTTTAGTTTTATCAGTTATACTCAGGAATACATTAAATATTTGTCACTGGTATAAGTTATTGTCATGAGAGAAGGTAGCTTAAAACTACTGTCAACTTAACAATACTTAATAGAAATATTGCATAATGTTGTATGTTGTACAATTTTGTGAGTCAAAAATGTGAATGTTTTGTTGAAGATAACATGAATTACAGATTTCAACCTATTCCAAAAGATGTACCATTGAACTGCTGCAGCTATTGTTTTAAATATATTACACAAAATAACAGAGGTCCGAGCAGAGTATGCAGAATTTCATGACCTGATGCATTTGATTCCTTTTTGTCCAACAGGAAATTTTTAAAAAGTTACTATAATCTTCTGATGGCCAGTTAATGCACTTTAGAGAAGCATTAGATAATATGTTAAACATTTTTTATCACTGTGAATAGTGATGGTTACTGATTAACTGTGACCAGTGTAAAAAAGAACACATAGTTTAATAGGTCGTAGTTACTGAATATGGAGAGGTCATGATCTAAGATTTTTTTATTGGTCAATCCCTTTACATGCATGCAAATACAAAATCATTTCAGTTTTTCATTAGAACATAGAACAATACAGCACAGAATAGGCCCTTCGGCCCACGATGTTGTGCCGAACGTTTGTCCGAGCTTAAGCACCTATCCATGTACCTATCCAATTATCGCTTAAAGGTCACCAATGATTCTGACTCTGCTACTCCCGCAGGCAGCGCATTCCATGCTCCACCATTCTCTGGGTAAAGAACCTACCCCTGACATCCCCCCTATACCTTCCACCCTTCACCTTAAATTTATGTCCCCTTGCGTCTTATGTCTCATTATTTCTTTGAGTTTGTCTATACTTTCATTTTATCACATCATTCGAAATGTTTAATTTGTTTAGCATTCTCTCAGTCTTATTTCAATAAGTATTCTCAAGACTTTTTGTTCTAGCATTGCCTTGCCAATCTTTACCCTTTTCAGATTCCATTCCTTAATTAGTTTGCAATAAGATCTAGAGAGTCTTGTTATGTTTACACATGCAGTTGGAAATTCTTTTTATTTAATTTAGAGTTTTACATGATGTGGACATTGCTGGTTAATCCAGCATTTATTTTCTATTGGCATTTGCTTTTGGAAGGAAGTGGTGGCCACAGCCCTGAGCCCAGCAGTAACCTGTAAGTATTCCCACAATGCTTTTGGCAATGTTATGACTATCAGTATAGCTCTGTTATAAAGAGGAGGTTGTCTCCCCTGTGAAAACTAGAATCGAAATACCCAAAGAGGAGCGCCTTGCCCTATTATCTGTAAACGAAGTGTGAAAAGTGGCGTAACCTGCTTTCAACAACTTCTAGTGGTTAAATAAAAAATCTCTAACACTCACTCTAAAATCACCAAGCAACAATTAATTTTACTTAAATCCAACAGTGAGCAAATTAGCTAAACTATTATCAAACTGAATAAATTCCTTCTAATAGGTATTTCCGAATAAAACAATATAAGTTCCACTATATGCAAAAACAAATTAGTCTTTCAAAATTATGTCTAAGTTAATGCTTTGTGCCGCCTTCTGTCAGGAATGCCTCCTCTAATTCTTCTGTCAGGAACGCTTCCTCTGATTATTTGGTTAGGAGCGCCTTTTTCCATCATTGGTGCTGTTATTTTTGAGGTGGTACGTGGTACTTTTTCTAATACTTGGATGACCCGGTGAAAGCCAGTTTCTCTCTTGAGAGCTGAGGGCTGTTAGCTCTGGCAGAAGGCAGTTAACGCTGGGGTCTTTGTCCAACTGCCCCCTTCTTTTATACCAGTGAAGATATAACCATATGTCTTACATAGAATTAGTCCTATATTGTGAAAACCATGAAATTTAAATTGAATAGGTTTCAGGTATCTACGTTCTTCAAATTTATTGACTAAATTCAAAATCTGGTGTCTTGATGAAGACTTATACTTGGCCTGCTAACTGTATGGCCTTTCAATACAAATGTTTCAGTTTGGGTGCTCTGTACTGGCAAACTCAAGCTGCTGCCAGACATCCATTTCAACTCTAAGCACAGAAAAAAATCATCTTTTAAAGGGACCACACTATGCTTCCCACCCCTAGCATTGTACAATTTTACACACACCAAGTTCTAACTTGTTGTCTTCCAATCTACTATTCCTCTACCCAACTTCACAACAAGCTCCAAGTCAACATGGTATGTGTCTTGGAAGGGTGATGTTTCCTATGTATCTGCTGCCATTTGCCTTCTAGATTGAAGAAGTCAGGAATTTGGTAGGCGCTGTTGAAAGAGCCTTGGTGAGTAACTACAAAGTATCTTGTAGTAGGCATACATTATTACCATGTGCGTTGGTGGAGGGAATGAATGTTTAAGATGGTGGATGGATACCATTTAAGTGTGATGCTTCATGCTGGCTAGTGTCAATCTTTTTGGGGATTAGTGGAGCTGCAGTCATCCAGACATGTGGAAAGTGCATATTCCTGACTTGTGCCATCTATATGGCAGACATGTTTTAGGGAGTCAGGAGGTAAATTACTTGCCACAAAATGTTTTCTGATAGGCTTTGTAGCCACAATATTTAAATGGCTGTTGCAGTTCAGTTTCTGGTCAATATCCCCAGAATGTTAATGGTGCCAGTGCCTCTAATGTTATGGGGAGATATTTAGGTTTTCTCTTGTTTGAAGGTTCATATGGTATAAATGTTGCTTGCCTGATCTTGATGCATATGTACATGGTTTCCTTCAGCACCTGAAGAATTGCAGATGATATTGATTATTTTGCAATCATCAGCAAACATTCCTGCTTTTAGCCTTATGATTGGAGCAGCTGAAGATGGTTCGGACAAGTACTCTACTCCTGTAGCGATGTCCTGGGATTAAGGTGACCAACTTGCAACAATTATAGCCACCTTCCTTAGTGCTAAGTCTAGCTATGATGAGTGGAAGGTTCTCTCCCTAATTCCCTTTGACACTAGTTTTGGTCGAGATCCTTGATAGCTAATTCAGTCAAATGCTGCGCTTAGATCTTTTATCTCTGTTGGGCCAAGGCTGCAATGAAATCAGAGCTAATTGGCCAAGGTGGAACCCAAGCGGAGTATCAGTTCACACGTTATTGCTGAGTCAATGCTTCTTCTTTTCATTCGTGGAGGGAATGTGAGCATCTCCGGCAAGGTCATTCTTTATTGCTTATCCTGAATTACCCAGAGGGCAATTGAAGATCATCTGCATTGGAGTCACAGCTATATCAGACCAAATAAAGATTGCATGATTGGGACCAAGCATTGAAAATGCTGGAACAGTTCAGCAGGTCTAGTGTCATTGAGTAAAACAGCATGGAAATAGACCTTTCAGTTCAACTCACCTGCGCTGACCAGACATCCCAATCTGACCTAGTCCCATTTACCAGCATTTGGCCCATATCCCTCTGAACTCTTCCTAAGCTTCTTAAATGCTGTACATTTTCCCATTTCCAGCATCCACAAAGATTTCCTTCCCTTAACACTTTGACCATATCTTCCATTGCTTTTAAGATAATGGGATAGCAATTGCCTGGACTGTGCCATCCTTTTTCTGGTTTATGTAATTTTACACATCACCAGTGTTGTAGCCTTTGCTGGAACAGCTTGAATAATGGTGTAACTCGTTTGAATGCATACACCTATAATACTATTTCCAGAATGTTGACAGGATCCATAATCATTTCTTGTGATCATGTAGAGTGAGTCAAATTGGCCCAAGACTGGCACCTGTGATGTTGGGTGGTTAAGGAGCAGACTAAAGTGGATTGACCATTCTGCACTGACTGAAAATGATTGCAAATGCTTTAGCCTTGTCTTTTACACTGAACTGCTGGGATTTACCATCATCAAGGATGGGTATATTTGTGGAACCTCATCTTCCAATAAGTTGTTTAATTGTCCACCACCCATACTATTAAATGTGACAGGACTGTAGATCTTTTGATTGTGGGATTACTTAATTCTGTCTACTGCACTGAAGACCAAAGCTGCGCAAACCATCCATGGAGATTGAGCAAGCTAACGTTTTGAGTCTAAATGACTCTTCATCAGAGCTGAAGAGCACAGCATTTATGCTGTAGTTTGAGGAGGGAGAGGAGGAGGAGGTGGGGTGGGGTGGGGGTAGTGGGTACAGGCTGCTGGTGGAAAAAAGATATTGATAGTTCTGTCTATTGCATGCTGCTTTCTCTTTTGCATGGAAATAATTCTATATTGTAGCTCCACCAGGTTGCCATATTATTTTTAAAAAACTTTGATGTGAAAGTGTAGGTGTTGGACTGGGTGGACAAAATTAAAAATCATATAACTCCAGGTGATAGTTCAACAGGTTTATTTGGAAGTACAAACTTTTGGAGTGCTGCTCCTTCGTCAGGTAGCTTGTAGAGTAGAATCATAGGACACAGAACTTATAACAAAAGATCATAGTGTCATACACTGATGCGATATATTGAACAAACCTAGATTGCTGTTAAGTCTTTCATCTTTTAGAATGGGATGCAGGTTTTGATTAATTAATATGTAAGTTAAATGTTCCTAGCTAGGAGAGATCACAGTATTGAAAGTGCTATGTATGAAGCTTTAGTGATAGTGCAGTTTGTGGATGGTGTACACTTCTGCCACTGTGTATCAATAGTGGAGGGAGTGAGCGTTGAGCTTTTTGTGTGTTATTGGAATTGAACCATTAGGCAAGTATTACATCACAAACCTGGTCCACTCATGCCTTGTAGATGCTGAAAATGTGTTGCTGGTTAAAGCACAGCAGGTCAGGCAGCATCCGAGGAACAGGAAATTCGACGTTTCGGGCCAGAGCCCTTATCCCCTTAGTAGTTCTCACTTGGTTATTAGCATTGCTTTTTTCAGAGTGCAGGACCTTCTGTAATAGGTACTGCTTATAGTGTACTAGTGAGTGATTAAAGTTTCTCTCAACAAGCAGTTCCCTTATCCCCTTATTAGTTCTCACTTGGTTATTACCATTGCTTTTTCCCGAGTGCAGGACCTTCTGTAATAGGTACTGCTTATAGTGTACTAGTGAGTGATTAAAGTTTCTCTCAACAATTCCTGATGAAGGGCTCTGGCCCGAAACGTCGAATTTCCTGTTCCTTGGATGCTGCCTGACCTGCTGTGCTTTAACCAGCAACACATTTTCAGCTGTGATCTCCAGCATCTGCAGACCTCAGTTTTTACTTGTAGATGCTGAACAAGTGCTGGGGAGACAGAAGGTGTACTACTTCTGCACAACTTCTTGGCCAGCCCTCTAGTTTTGGATAGCCCACAGTAGGAGACTTGTGGACACTTACGTAAAATAAATGATAATGTTCAGTGTCACACATCAGCCGAAGCCTGAAGTTCTCTAGGTTTTGCCATCACAGAGGAACCTTGATTATCCGGCATTCGATTAACCGAACTTCAGATTAGCTGAACAAGATTGCTAGGTCCTGATACGTGGCTACCAATATTTTCCGACATTTAATTAACTGAACGCAGTTCTCCCTGACCATGTCCTTCAGATAATCGCGGTTCCTTTGTATATGGGCATGGAAAATGTTTGTTGAGTTGTGAATAATAGCAAACATTTCCCAATTATCAGCAAGCATTCACACTTCAGACCTTAAATTGAAGCAAAGGCAGTTGACGAAACAGCTGAAGATGGTTAGGTCTAGGGCACTAGATCTTTGAAGGAATGTTGCAGCAATGTCCTAAGTTTGCGATGATTGCCGCCCCCAATACCCACAAGCATCTTCATTTTGGCAGAGAAACTACAACCAGCAGTTAATAGGTCTGATTACGATTGACTCCTATTTTGCTAGTGCTCCTTGATGATGCATTTTGTTAAAAGCTGCAATGATATCAACAGCAATCACTTTCACTATACCTTTGAAGTTCAACGCTATTGCCCATGTTTGGGTACGATGGCAATGAAATCACAAGCTGAGTGACCCTTTCAGAACCCAAATTGAGCATCAGTGAGCATTGCCGCTTTACAGCATTGTCACTGACTCCCACTGATGATTGAGAGTAATTGGTCAGGAGTTTTAATTGGCCAGGTTGGATTTGCTCTGCATTTTGTTGATAGGGTCTGTGCAATTGTCAGGTTGATAACTTTTGTAGCTATACTACAACAGCTTGGTTAGTGGCATGGCAAAGGTTTGGAATGGAAGTCTTTAGTATTGTTGCCAGACCTACAGCCTTTTTGGTAGCCAGTACCTTTAGCCATTTCTTGATAAAACGTAGATTGAATCAAATTGGCCAAAGGCTGCCATCAGAGATGGCTCATTCACTTGGCACTTCTGGCTGAAAGCAGCAGCAAATGCTGCAACCAAGATTTTTTCTAAGATATCCTAGTGTTTCCCTTTAATTGAGGATGGAGAAATTTGTGGAGCTGCTGCCTCCTGTTAGTTGTTATTTTATTGTCAGTTTGAGACTGGAGGTGACAGGACTGCAGAGGTTAGATCTGATCTGCTGATTGTGCCATCATTTGACCATCTCTTTTAAATGTTCCTTCTGCATTTTGACTTGCAGTAGTTCTGTGTTGTAGCTTCACCACAATTTTTGGTATGCTTGATGCTCCTGGAATGCTGTCATGCACTCTTTATTGAACAGTAATTCGTCCCCACTCTATTGAGTGGGGAAAATGCAGGCTACAGGATGGCAGATTGTGCTTGAATACACTTGTGCTGCTGATGACCCAACACATCTTTTGGATGCTCAGTTTTCAGGTGAGAGATCTGTTTAAAGGCTGTCCCATTTAGCACTGCTATATTGCCACACTGCATGATAGTAGGTTATTCTAAATATGTTGACTGTACTTTATCTACCTAATGACTTTGTGTCATTACTCCTACCATATTCTCATGCTCAGATATATCTGCATCAGGAAGATGAGTGAGATCAAGGTCAAGTAAGTTTTCTGCTTTTGTTCGTTTCCTCATCAACCTGCCACAGACCCAGTCTTGCTGATATATCCTTTTGGATGCTGCCATCTCTGTATGAGGTAATGCTGCTAAGCCACTCTTGATGTGGACCCCGGGTACATTTTGTGCCCTTTCCTCCCTCAGTGCTTCTCCCAAGTGATGTTCAAAATGGAATTGTACTTATTCATCAGATGAGAGGGGCCACCATATCCAGCAGTATGTTTCCTTGTCCTTGTTTGATCGGATGCATGAGAAATCATGAGTCCAGAGTCAATATTGAGGAGTCCCAGGGAATCTCCCACCTAGCTGTATATCATTGTAGCGTCACTTCCTGGTGAGTTTGTTCTGCCAGTGGAACAAGACATATCCAGAAATGGTGATGGTAGTGCCTTGGCTATTGTTTGTAAGGTATGATTCTATGAATATGATTATATCAGGCTATTGCTTGACTAGCATGTGGACTAGCATGTCTCTTGGACAACTCTCCCAAATTTGGCATTCAGATGTAAGGAAAGAGGATTTTTCAGTGTTGATAATGCTGGGTTTGTGTCAAAGTATTTGGTGCTTAGGTCCCTGCTAAATGGTCAGTCTTGAATAATTCCTTTAGTTAAACTTTGCAGTAGTTTTGACACAACTGAGCCACTTCCTAGGGCAGCGGGGTCAGCCATATTTATATGAATCTTGAAACCTTTGTAGGCCAGTCAGGTAACAAAGACAAATTTCCTTCCCTAAAGGGTATTAATAAATGAGATGTGTTTTATGCCAATTGACAATGGTTGTATGTTTGCCTTTAGACATGTCTTTAATTTCAGATTTTATTCAATTCAAATTTCAACATTGGCCAATATGGGATTCAAACCCTTGTCATCAGTCTATTATCTTAGAGTTCTGGATTGCTAGTTCAGTAACATTACCCCTATGCCTCCACCTGCCGTCCCTATATTCATTCTGTTGTCTTTCAGTAAATGTAATTGATGTGTTAGTCTGAATTGAGTGGTCTGACACCAGGATGTTTGCGCATGTATCAAAGATTAAAAAAAAACACATTTTCAATTTTATGATCCAAAACTGCCTTTATTTGTGACAATGTGTTTTGTGTATTTATTTCTGAGGAAATAGTAGGGGTGACATGGGTGACTAGAGGCTTATTCTTTTTTGCATAACAGTGTACTGTTGAAGTAGTTACCAAGCATCATGCAGGGTGAAAAAAAGTTAAATTGCTTTTAGATAATAGTTGTGCACCTCTTAAAAACCAGCTAATGGCAGAAACTTGGCAAGGGTTTGACCATTTTTCGCCAAAATAAATGCCAGGTCTGTTGAGCTGAAGGTAACAAGGACAGAAAGTTCAGTATGATTTCAATGGTAGAGTTGATCGACAGCATTCCTTGAAATAAATTTTCTTTTAATGGTTTCAGTGCAATGATGACTTCACTCCCTGTTGGGATGGTTGAAGACTGATGAAATGCAGTAACTCTGGTTGGTTTTTCAGGTTAGGAGTTGAAATCCTTGCAACGGTAAAATGCAAGGAATAGGAATTGAAATCTGATCGCTAATGGCTCATTTTGAGAAGTTGATGATTGTTGCTGTCCATAAATGCAAAAATTGGCTTATCGTCAATTTCTTAACGAATAATTGTATGGAACTTCTCATTTTAATTTTATAAGCTCTGACCCTTCTTGACTGTAGTTTTAAGATGCTAATTTTGGTCTCCTTACCTCCTTAAATAGTCAGTACAGCAAAAGCATTACCAAACATTGATAGGGATAAAGGACAGCTACAACTTGAGAGTGTTTATTGTAAAAACGTACACAAAAATCTATTTGTTTATAAACCACTTTCACTTTTGTGTTTTAATGGAATTGTACAAGAACAGGTCTGTTACACACCTGTGCAATACTTTGTAATGTTTGCTTCTAGCATTTGTAGCACATGGACATACTGTTAAAAATTAATATTTTCATTTCAGTATATTTTCTTTTCCTGCTTCTGCCTTTTCTTCAATGTAAACGTTTGTATTACTGACCTTTGTTCCATGTTAAGTAAACTACTTGTGCTCAACTGTTCTTGCGTAAATACTGAGAGAATTATTTTACTGAGTGCAGTTGTTCACAGTGAATAGCTGGATTGTAACCTATTTGAGTACATTTGGTCTGTTTTTAAAAAGTGAGTATTGTTATCAGGAGCAATTTACAATTCTACCTTGTGATTTTTTCATTGGTGTTATACTTAGTAAATGTTGA
This sequence comes from Hemiscyllium ocellatum, assembly GCF_020745735.1. Classification (NCBI taxonomy): domain Eukaryota; kingdom Metazoa; phylum Chordata; class Chondrichthyes; order Orectolobiformes; family Hemiscylliidae; genus Hemiscyllium; species Hemiscyllium ocellatum. Next base: position 8,543,429 of record NC_083423.1, read on the forward strand.
TGATTTAACATGGAAGCAGATTTGGATAATTATTGAACTCGACAACGTGATGGGTTTGAATTAACAGTGCTGGATGCCTTAATTTATCCAGTGTTATTTCGTTGTCATGTCATTTCAACAGAATATGTTAATTTGCTTCCCTTGAAGTGCTGAACTAAGTAAGTCTTTGAAAGCAGCTTCTCTGCCATCAATTGTCCCCGACATACCAATGCTGCAACTTTTACAGCAAGAATTATTTTCCTGAGTTTTTTAATGTCTAAATGACGGATATAGAATAAAAACAGAAATTACTGCAAGAATTCACTGAATGCAAGAGAGGGGATCCAGACTTTCTTCTGGCAACTTCCCTTTCCTGTTTTTTCCTAAAAACAAATCGCCACCAAAATTACATTGTATAATTATGAAATTCTTAGCTGCTATCACGCATGATGGAGCTGAACAGTTTATTCTTCAGTAATCCAAGTTATTTTTTATTACACAATAATGCTAGCATGAGAAAATATTTGTGAAATAATGGTTTATTTAGATCTATTTTCCTATTTTTTTCCCTTCCTGCTCTCTCTATTAGCCTCTTATTATGTCATTTTGAACATTATTCTTCATCACTGTCCTTTATTGATATTGCTTTCATGTTTGCAGCAATTTAATTTTTCCAGTTACACATAGCTCAATGTTTTAAGACAGCTGCTTCCCTTTTAAGCCATCTTGAATGTCTTCGCATTCATGTAATCCACTTTTAAAATGGCTTACTTTAATCAATAGGTTCTGTACAATATTAGCTGCGAGAGCAGGTGATTTTTAATGGTTGATAATGCAAATCAATTTTTACAAGATAGCCATAAAAGTGCAGTTAGGACTTGTATTATTTCTTTGTGACTTGTTTCATTTCATCATTGTCTTTAATGAATTCACCAGACCATGTTGTCTGAACCACCAAGCGTGAAAACAGTAAATAAGGCATTAATATAAATTCCATGAGTAATAAGGCGGTACCAAAAGTAATTTAAAAAACTGAATATTGTAGGAATTTTGAGTTAACAATAACTTGAACTGATGGTAATGGCTCAACCCTTGAAAATATGCTTTCTGAATACTTAAATGTTTCTTTCTTAAATGTTTCAATTAATAAGTATTATTCAGAAAGTTAAAACTTCAATTTTAATTTGTTCCTTTCTTTGCTACAACTTGCTGTGTAATTTAAATATGTTTTATTGGTTTTTTTCTGAATGCTAAATGTATTCCACGAGGAGAATGTCAAGCAAAACAATTTGATTTACAGCATGTGTGTTGTGCTCATGTTAAATTTAAGAGGGTCACAGAAGTGTTCAATTCATGTTTGTTGTTTACAAGTTCAGACCTGGCCACTGGATAACATGGATTCTTCCAGTCCATTCTGTGATTCGCTGTGAGATCTATTGAAACGCTGAAATTAGCACAAGAGGTATAAAAAGAAGACAAAATTAACCCTACACTGTAAATTGCAAAATGTTTTTTATGTAATTGTGTAATTTTTCAATGTACAGTTATTATCGAATGCCAATATGAATGCAAAGGTTGAAAATGCTCATTTAGTTGACTTATAGTCAAAAATAATCACTGGCTCCATTGCAACAGTGGTTCAGTCAGGTAGGCAGAGAGTCCATTTAAATACCTTCTAGCAGTTTCTAGAAATTTTATTTATTTTCCTCTAAGGTAATTTAGGAGGTAAACAGAATAGCATAAAGGCATTTATAAGAAGAATATTGATTTTGTTCCAAATAGATTCATAAAGTTGTACAGCATGGAATCAGACCCTGTATTACAACTCATCCATGCCGACCAGATATCTAGTCCCATTTGCCAGCATTTGGCCCAGATCCCTCTAAACCCTTCCTTTTCATTTACCTATCCAGGTGCCTTTTAAATGCTGTACTTTCACCAGCCTCCACCATTTCCTCTAGCAGCTTATTCCTTACATGCACCAACCTCTGCGTGAAAATCTTCTAACTCTTTTCCCTCTAACCTTAAACCTATGCTCTCTTGTTTTAGCTTGAACTTTGATTAAAGTGAGGTGAAGTAGCACCTACCTCAATAGTGAAGTTCAAGAATGGAGTAAATAAAATCTGTTCTTTGAATCTTCAGGTTTTACAAAACTTTCATATGCTTTACCTTAATATCAGTAATGATTTGCGTGATATATATTGATGACTGTCGCTGCACCAATTTTCAGAAGGGGAAATGAGAAATAGGTATCAAGTATATAGATTACCCATGAAACAGGTAATCTACACATTCCAGGATTAAACTGTTTTCACTCAGTAAATATCACATGAGAGTGGACGGTTCAGGCATAAGCCCTTCATCAAGAATTCCTGATGCCAAAACAGTCAACTCTCCTCCTCCTCGAATGCTGCCTTACATGCTGTGCTTTTCCAATGCCACGCTTTTCTACTTTGATCTCCAGCATCTGCAATCTTCACTTTCTTCTCATGGAAAAAAATGTCAATCATTTGTGATTTGTGAAATGTGACTGCCACATCTGCCTACATCGTTGCATTTTAGCTTAAGTGTAATGTTTATTATTTACTTAAGACTCTGGATATTGAGCTAAAATCTAGAATATTTGGCTTAAGTCAATTTAAATTCAGCATTTAGCACCAGTGAGATTGAAGTTATCCGACCTTCAGTTGCAATTGTGGAAAGTCCTGGGTAAATTATTGTAACTAACTCAGCTCCTTCAAATCATCAGATTTCGTAACTATTATAAAGTAATTATTCCTTGTTGTAATTCACATTTGCTGAAACAGAAAGGCCCCTTTAGAAAAGAAAAGCAAGATGAGAAAAATAAAAGGAAATTGAGGATCATCCCTTGTTATTGTTTTATATTTTCAAATTGACTTTAATGGGGATTGTGCTAATGACATTTTAAAGAAATTGATATTTCTTTTGCCTGTGCTATGCCAGATGTCACAGTAAAGGTCATGGAATGAGCCTTTTTGAAATGTAATGTAGGGTATTGTGTCCATTTATTAAGTTTTATTTGTAGAGCTAATATGATGTTGAAACATGAACAATAATGGCACCAACAGCTATGCAAGATTAAATCCTAAACAAATTATTCTATGAACTTACTGTATTCTCTAGGAAGTGACCTTCAACAATTCTTTGGAAACTATTTGGAATATATTTTATCAAATCTTCAGATAATATGTAATTAGATTTCAGGACCGTACTCTGTGATTTTGAGTTGTTATGTGGTGGCTGATTCATCTGCAGCAGGCAATTAAGAAATGGAAGATAATTTTATGGCTGTATTTTTGAGGCTACAAATTATTTTCTCCACACCTATTATGTTATCTTCTTTCATATTTTTCATCCATTTCTCTCAAAATCTTTTTACTGTTCAAGCATTTCTGAATCATGATCCATTGTTCTCATCACAAAGTTGATAGGAAAAGTTTAGTAATTTTATTTAAACATAATTTCCAACTTCCCATGCAGAATGGAAATACTAGGAAACAGTGTAATTATGTCGTTCATTTGATCATTTCAGTTTGTTCCTGAATTTGTACTCTGGAATAAAATCTTCACTGTCTTATTTGCAGTTTTGACTACATTTGCCTGGGTAGACTCATCAAGACATGAACTTTGCCTAAAAAACTGCAATTTGCCTTTTTTCTGTGATTGTAAATGATGTTTATAATTGAATTTTACTTTAAAACTATGAATCACCAGTTAATATAAAGCTAACACTTATGAATGCTACAGTTCAAGTCTTTGCTCTTTTTAAAATAAATCTGTGTTTTGCAATAAAAGTGAGAAGGAAGAATTATGGTTATTGTAGTAGTGCAAGGGAAAACATGGTTATTCCACAATCTCTGCAGACCTTTGATAGTGTGAAATACAGTCTTGCAATGGGTTGGGTTTGTAGCAAATTGCAATACAAGAATTGATTTTACCATTATGAATATTGTATTTCAGCTCATACGCAATACCTTTTGTTTTAGTCTTGTTTTATATTATTATGGCAATTAATTAAAATTTTACAAATTTCATTCATCACAAAATATTTTGGTTTTGAGTCTTTCTTTTCAGCAATGAAGAAATATCACATTGTTTACTCTGTTGCAGGACTCCTTGCAACTTGACTAAGGACAGTTTCTAATAATTTAGCAGTAAGTCGTTGTGAACTCTAACATTTATATTGGTGTATATATATGGCTGCAGGTATTTTAGTAATTACTATACTCTGCTTTCATTAGTGTCTCTATAATTATTGTCTTGTCTATAAAAGTGTAACAGTACTCAAATTGCAAAGCCCTCTCTTTCGCATATTTAAATATTTCCTGTTTAACTTGCATTAGTCCCTTTAGCCTGAAAATGTGACACTCCCAGAAAAGAAACTTTCTGTGAATGTTTAATATGAGCGAATTTTAAAATGTCAAGTGTAAATTACTCAAACACATGATGCAATTCAGTAACTGAATTATTCATTACCCCTGCCTGTCTTTTATTTTGAAAAAATGTAAAACTGAGCAATTGGAGTTCTTTATTTTAAGTGAAATGTTGTGAGTAACTTCCATTACTTATAAATATGTCACTGCCAGTTCCACAATAATATGTTTTATGCACATGATGCTAAGCACATTAGAGCATGTGTGAGAGTACCAGATTAAGGTAGCAACACAGAGTTGGGAAATTAAGGGTGAACGATTCACCTATACTGCAACAAATAGCCTCCTTTACAGCTATTTAAAGTGACATTTGGGGTAAATTTCATTGGAAGAACAGACAGTCCATCAATAAATGGAGGTATCCCATACACACAATCAGAGCAAATACAAATCAATTACTTTTAGTGAATATGTTACCACACTTGCTTGATTCAGAAATTGGCAGCAAAATAACTTTTCTTAAAAATCCTTATGAATTTGCGAATGTAAATTATTTAATGTAACATTTCCTATTTAGCATAGAACTTACAATCCTCACCAAAACGATCTTTAAATTTTAAAGAAATTCATTTGATTTGGTATCTTAGAGTTTAAAAATAAGCCTAGTCAAGTTAGAATAATTTGGTTCAGTCACTGTGCTAACATTTTGATGTTTTCAATATTCATTGCATGTTTTATTAATTTTCATGCATCATTTTCATCAAAAATAATTCAACAAGTAACAAACAATGCCAAAGTTTTGGTCAAGACTTACAATGAGTAAGTATTTGAATAGATTGGTGATGAAAAGGGCTTGAGGGAAAGAAGCTAGGAATTCAAATACTCTTTCTCCTCCTGAACAACTGAATACAGAAGCTTTCCTTCCTCTCTCACCCGAAAATAAGAGCAGTATTTCTTAAGCCGAGGATGTAACTATTTATTACAAAATTCCTGGCAATTTTATGCTTCAACTTAATTTTCTCCCATATTTGTACAAATTGTGTTTCATTCACTCGAGACTTGTATGCACTGCAGCATCTCAAGTTGCTTTTGCTAAATGTTTTTAGTTAAGTAGGGTTAAGGAAAGAGTTTATTGTTTTGAAATCTGCTGAGGGACTAAAATTACTTCAGGCATGGAAACGAAAGGAGCTCATTTAGGGAGGAGGGGAAGGCTCCATTTTTCTTTCTCAAACTGGATATGAAATTTTAATTGTTTAGAAATTGCAGTTGTAATTATATGTCTTGCACTGGACTTTAGCTAGGAGGTGTCTGGGCAAAACAGTGTCTGTACAGTTTCACATGCCAATACATGCTGCTGCAAGCAGTATGACTAGATGACATCCATTGTCATTCAGCCGTTTCTTTCTCATGGAGATGCCAGACGCCAGGCGCCAGTCTGTTTGGTCTTTTCCCCATGAATGCTACAAGAATGCCAGCCCACTACATGGATGGCACGTAACCAGCAGATAAGTGGAAGCATGTAATACAAATTAGGTACATTGTCATATCTTTTAAGAAAAAGCCTTTACCTTACTGTGATATGTATTGCAACATGGGAGTCTAACAGAATTTTTTAATGCAAGTTTTTACATAATTCATTAAGAGTGACTTATATTTCACTGATTTATAATGGAACGCTTTCAACTTATATTTGCTAATAAATTATTTTATTGGTATGTGTGGTTTAGTGACTTTTTAATTGAAACAGATTCATTCATTTTGCTAAATTCTATATTATTTGCACAGACTAGTGTTTTGGTGTTAATTGCTGAATACTGTTGATAAATTCAGGATATTGATTTGTTCATAAATATCCAAACACAGCTTATTTTTGTCAGGCCTTAGATTTCCTTTGGCAGCATCTACATTATTCCCATTTTAATAAGGGACGATACTGTTCATTCTAGGAATAGCACAGTTGGTATTTGTAATATTTCTATCCATTTAGAAATTTTGTCCAATGTTCACCCTGAGTCTGTGTATATGTAAGACGACTGGAGGCTTTTTAAAGTTCATACATTTTGGTCATTAGCTATATTGACTAGTTAAAAAATGGAATTCTATTTACATAATACTTCTGCCTTGTCAACATAAGAATATTCCAAAAGTTTGAATGTAAGCGTCAAAATTGTCTCGAATTTTTCAAAAGCCTGTTCATTGAGTTTTACTTTTTAAATGTTCTTTATTCAGTTCATAAAGTAATGAATTGCAGTTTCAAACTTTGTTCTTTTTGATATTACTTAGGTATTTTATTGAATTTTATGGCCACCAATTTAGTAATCGGTGAAATTATCATCAGATAAGGATATCCAAGTCTGGACAGTTGTAGGCAGGCCATTGGTTTCTTTCATGTTTTACTTGGAAACCACAGAAAATGCTCTGCTTGAACCAGTGTGTTTAAAGACAACTAACATCAGAAATAGTGGTAAATGGACCTTTGCTCGTACTGTTAGTGTGAAAAGTCGATATTTTTAAAGATTAGATGAAAATATGGTCCTAGAGGGTAATATTATTTTAGTAAGAATTGGGTAGGAGAGGATGGAGGAGTGACTCCAATTGGAACGCATTTCAATCCTCCAAAAAGTGGTAATAAATTTCATGAAGTGGCCATGCTGTCCATTCAAAAGCTGAATTTGTTTGAATTATATCTTATTTGGGATAAGCCCCCTCAGTTCTGTGTTATGCCTTTGACTATTTTTATGCCTTGTTTACTTCTGTTTTGCAAATGTATTTTGATTTAGTAGCCAAATGTCTGTTAGATGAAATCACAAATAATTGCACTAGATAGTCCCCATTATTTTCATCAAGGTTTTTAATGCATTGTAAGCACGTAAGCACGCTTTTTTCTTCAAACTGTTCAGGCCTTTGAAGTGCAGATGAAACATGGTTCTTTTGCCACAGTGATGGTGATTTTATAAAATTACAAGCTGGTAGCAATTGAAATGCAGTGGAAATAATTTTTCCATTGATCTTAGCAAGTAAATGATTTTTAACTTTTTTTTTGTTCGTCCATTTTTGAGGCAGAGATTTTAGTGTATTGTCGTTGGATCTTAAGACTCCTAAATTTCTTTGACCTTTCAGATGAACCCATCCTGAACGTAAACATTTTCTTGACACAGTTAGAAAAGGGGCCAGCAGATCTGGAGAGTATTAGTGGCGCTATATTTTGAGGGAAGTGAGGTCCCCAGGTAATTCTTTCGAGTTCCTTTCCAAGCCACAGTACGTTTAGGCTACATTTTTTTCAAGTAGCATATAGGGTTCACTGCCAATGCCTGTACAGCTTTTTGAACTGTGATTAGGAGAAAACTTAATTAGCCTTTGCCTCTGCCATGAACCTGGGCTTATACAGTATAACTTCAATATGGTCTTTGTATATTTGATTTCTACTTTTAAAAAAAACTTGGCTGCTAATTTCTTATAGTCTAAATGATGCCAAAAATGTAAATTAAAACAATCCAGTACAGAAAATCGACATTGGCCTTTAGGATCTGAGTTTGCTTTTGCAATTTACTGCAAAATTTACAAAATAAATCTTTTTCAGTTCAAATAAAATACCTCCTATCTAATTTCAGAGAGTCTGGAACAGTGATGATTACACATTTAAGCATTAGGAGATTAAACAAGCTTTATTGAATAGTATTTGTCTCCAAGATATCCATTCCTTCCTCAAACTAATGCAGTTTGAGTGTCTGAAACGGAAGTTAGGATAGTTTCTTAATATAACTGAAGACGTGATCATTTGTTTTATTACTGTTGTCACTTCCATTTTTTCCTCTTCTTGAAGTCTTGCTAGAATAATTGTGTAGCTTTAATGCACTGTACAGCATTGGAAAAATGGCACAAATACCTTCATTGAACATCTTTTGATTAAAAAGGTAATAAATTATGCAAAAAGGTTCATTGGGAGTCTGCTTTCAGGGTAAAATCTTCAGTAAAGTTAAGAAAATCTCCAGTAAATATGAGACATGTGTAAATAACCTTATTCAATTATTGTAACTGAGATAGGTTTACATTCAGAGCAATGGAACATGATGAATATTTTGTGTATTTTAAATAGAACTGGCATTCACTCCTGAAATTGTCATTATTCTCAAAATGTATATCAAAGAATCATTATATTATTCATTGAAAAAAGTAACAGATATGGTTCTCTTTAATCGTCATTGCTGTCAGTTGTATATTATAACATCCTTCACATTATTTAAATTAATCTAGGTCCTCTTTGGTGCGGTGGTAGCATCTCTATCCCTCGATGGGGAGGGTCTGGGTTCAAGTCCCACCTGCTCCAGGGGTGTGCAATAACATCTCTGAACAGGTTGGTTAGAAAAATACATATCTGAATCAAGCGGGATATTTAAAGGACAGTTCATTGTTTATGGTCTGATTCTTTTTAGTCATTTTAATGTATTATTTTAATTTATTTATCATTTTTAACCAAATAACACAACAGCAAAGCAGCATGAAAGGATTTTTATTTTTAAATAAGTAGTTTTTTGATAACTGAGCCAATACATTGTGGCAACCCTGATAACTAGATTAGAGAAGCAAAGAAGAATGTAAAAGGAAAATGTTGTTTTCTTTTAAAAAAAATAAATATTGAGAACCAAAAACAAAAGTTTTAGGTGTGAATAAGAAATTGCTGAAAGTTTTGCTTTAAATAGCTAATTTGAACCTGACTAACCATCCCCTTGCAGATTTGAAAACTGCTTGGTGTCAAAGTAGCGAATGTGCGAACAAGTTTCATGGCTGCAGCATTTTATAACTGCATAATTTAATAAATAATCATTTATATATTTCCAGGTTTGTATTGAGTTAATCAGAGGACAATAACACTTTTTAACCAGTGAAAAGTTATATTGCACATATTGATCAGCATTACATTTGTGTGATTTGCATTCTCAACTCAACAAATTTCTTTTCCCAAAATAATTTAAGAATTATTTGGTATTCAATCAGCCAATGCTATATATAGTGGTAAATTAGCTTGGTTTTTGTCAGTGTTGTACTTTTTGTTGGCTTCAAAAGAGCCCTATCTAAATATAGAATCTTTGTGAACACGGCACCAAATTTCATAATTGCATATTACATCAACTCTTTATACTCTGGCATTCTGGGTCACTGTGTTCCAGATCTGCATTCTACCTCTCCACATCCTCTTGTGGCGTTCATTGCAACTTTTGAAACAAAACATGCTTGGCCTCCCCACTTGGGAAGATCTGAAGTTTGAAAAGACTCTAATCGCAGTCTATAGTCAGAGATTGTATCTGTCATATTCTCATATGCAAGGAACTGGACAGATTCCACTTCCACATAAGCACTGAAGATTCACATCATGAGATCTTTCTGACATCTAGTAGCGTGTGGAAAGTTATAGAGAAAGAGGGGATTCTGACAAGGAGGTACCAGTGAACTTTGTGTTTTATATTACCTCAAATTTTAGAAAGAGAATACTGGATCTTAATGGTATACCGTTCGAAGCTCCAGAATGACTACAATTTGATGTGGTTCAGATGCTCTCCATAAACTTTATTCCATGCTCAACAAAAAGGACCATTTCTGCAGCCAGTTCTATTGCCAAGTCCATATTTCCCCCGAGACCAAACATTTTATGTATACATGAATATGAGTAAACCATAAAGCTGTATTATCAATAATTTCCATGAATGTTGTATAAACTGGTAAATACAGGTACAAACAGAAAAGTAATAGAATTAGTAGTGCACTTAACATCCTAACAGTAAATTGTTATGATTTACTTGACTTCAAAAATATTTATTTTAAAATATGACATCTTGAAACGAGCATTATTTCTCATAACTTGGGCACACATTCCTGAGAAAGAGGTTATCGATTAACTTCGCTATTCACCAAGTTCTATGATCTGCTGCCCAAGCCTTTTGAGAACTGCTCTGAACTACAAGTAGAAAGAGAAAAAGAGCTTGTACTGTACCTTTCTGAAGTTTCTGACTTCAAATTGCTTTACAGCTAATTAAACACTTTTGAAATGTAATCACTATTCTATTGTAGGAAAATACAGCTTATTTATGCACAGCAAAATTGCAATGAGATCTTTTATATGAATCTGAGAGTTGTGGGTAAGATCTCAATTTAATATTTCATCAAAATATTAGCTCCTTCAACAGTGCAGTGCTCCATCAGTACTGCTCTGATATGTCAGCCAGGGTTATGTATTTGAATATCCAGAATTGAGATTGAACTCAGAACTTTCTGACACAAAGACAATAGTGAGCTGAGACTGCACTTACTCCAAACAATACAACAAAGCTGTCTATTGAAACAGATTCAAAGATATCGATGACCTTCATATCACAAATCTGTATTAGGCTGCTGATCCGTTTCAAGAATAAAAATGAACTGTGTGTTTAATGAAGGGAGCTCACTGTTGAGACACAAATCGTAGCTGGTAGCCCTTCTAAGCACAAATAAATTTGCAATGTTTTGTCACAACCATCTAAATTCGATGCAGTACTTGATATTCATAAAAAGGAGCAGCTCAGAAAGGCTATTTGGACCATCATGGTTATGTCAGCTCTTTGATAAAACTGACTTTGATCAAAACCCAGAGTTTCTTCTTGCCTTTATGTATTTTCCAGATCTTCTTGTGAATGTTACTATTTAATCTGCTTACAGCACCTTTTCAGGCATTATATTTCAGATTACAACAATTTTCTGTGTAAAAATAAAGCTTCCAATTGTCAGTTTTGATTCTTTGCCAATCACCTTAATTGTGTGTAATCTGGTTTCTGGCCCTTCCGTGGATTCGGTATTCATTGGATAGGGTTTTCATTCATTTACTCTTTTGAAATCAGTCATAATTTTGAACATGTCTATCAAATCTCCTCTTATCTTCTCTACTCTAAGGAGAACAGCTCCAACATCTCCATTTTCTCTTCATTACTGAGTTTTCTCATTCCTGAAGCCCTTCTGTGAATCTCTCTGGCACCCATTGCAAGATTTTCATTTCATTCTTAGTGTGTTTTCTAGAATTGAACACAACTGTGCAGAGGAGATCTGACCAATTTTTTCGAAAGGTTCATAAAACTTGTTTGTTTTGGTACTCCAAGTCTCATTAAAAAGGCCAAAGTTTTTTTTAACGACCTTCTCAACTTGCCCTGCCACCTTTACTGATCTATGTACAAATATCCCTTCCCCAGTCTTTGGACAGCCTTTAAAATTGTACAATTTATTTCATGTTGCCCCTCTTTATTCTCATCAAATTGTTTCACTTTGCATTTTAGCTTCTGTTAGATTTTGTTTGCCAACTAGTTTATGCCCTGCTGAACTGTTACTGCTGTCCTTAGTGTTTACCATTCTAACTTTTGTATCATTTTGAACGTTGGAATTATGCCCTCTATATGCCTAAGTCCAGGTCATTAATGTATTTAAAAGTACCGTGGCTGTAATACTGACCAAATGGTTGCAAATCTCTGATCTAATTCATGCTCCATTTAGTGTAATTTAACTTTTAGAGGCAGCTGTATCTCACAAATTACCTCTGGTGCGCAATGTGAGGGTGGAACTTCGTTTTCGACACTGATGGGCTTGATGCACCAGCTCTGAACTTGCAGAGTACTGATTAAATTTGCATCTGTAGCTTTGAATCAGGTTAGCATTTATCCACTTGCAGAGTAAATCCAATTTTATTTTGTTCTATGTTTTTATCCATTGTACCTGATTATCTTGTTACAAAAGCAGTGTTAAATATTTCTCTTGGGGACAACTTGGGGAAGGTGTACAAGAAGCTGTTAATTGCAGAATTTTATTTTGGGGGGAAAAAAATCCTCAACTTCTAATTGTTAATGGGAAAATGTAGCATATATTAAATGTTTCACCTGAGTGCAAGTCAAATTCCTTACTGCAAAAACGGATCATGTACTGTACTATGTCATCACTTGTTCAACTATAAAAAGCAATTTGTCATTCCTAACCCTTTGTTTATTGTTTACTGTTCTCAGCTTGGCGCCAAGCATTGCAAAAACTAGAAGTTAAAAACATTTTGTTTTGGGGACGAGCACAGCCTGTGGTTTTGCCGTCGCTCCGATCAAAAGGAATCTTTTGTATAAACAATGTATAGTAGGTTGTGCTTCCTTCTGAGGCATATGCATTACAAGCCAACCACAGCAAGATGTGGGTTTGGATGTCCCTTTTGGGTTTCGGTCTGTTGCAGCTTTTTTTTTGCTATACATACCATAGTCGTACATTGGTGCCAGTGTGACCTGGGGAAAGTATGCATGTGGTTCCCTAATCATTTGCAGTGGTCCAAATCATTTAGCCTTCTCTCCTGTGATGTCATGCCGATCAAATGATTTAGCTGTACTTCTTAAGTGCTGCTACTGAGCAAACCTTCAAAGAGTCACCTTAATGACTGCCTTTGTACAACAATATTAACCCTTTCAGAATACTGGAACATTTTGAACAAGCTATAAAGAGCTTCTAATCGCATTTATATTTGCTTTTAAGTGATACTTTCTTGTGTCCTTGTGATTATTTTGAAATTTAGGCAACTTCATACTCGCAAAACTGTGCTTCCTTTAAAACCAGGTATCAGCAGGTAAAATCCAAGGTGACTGCTTTTTTTCGACGTTCTCCATGAACAGTACTTTTTAACAGGAACATCTCTGATTTCTGGCACAGCTCATTAAAAATGGAAGATCCGAATTCCATTGTTATGCCTGTTTTGTTCCTTGCATTTCAGTTACTTTCCATTCAAAATTTTGAACTCACTTTTACTTTTCGACATGCATCAAAGTTACTATCTCATTGTTTGCATAATATGAAAAAGGAAGGATTATATCATTTTTCTTTCACTTTTTCGTTATTAATGCAAATGACTCCTTGTTTTGCAAAATTCGGAAATAATTGTCAGAAATTAGCAAAATATGTGCAACCATAAGACATCTTGTTTTTTAAGGAGAAAAAAAAATGACCCAATTTGCATGAATGAATTGTGTTAAAACAGATGAAGAAAACATCTTTATTTTGAAGTTAGAATGTATGGACAGTATTAAACATTTTTATAGGATCATAGTAAGCCAGAGGATTGAGCAATTGCAGATATAATCCATCTCCTGCAGCAACAAATGAAGACCCAAGCTAAACATTTGCATTTCATTTTCAGTTTAAGTATATCAATCAATAGCTATCAATCAATAAAATTGCTACCATTTTCAAAGGAAATATATGGAAGCCAAGATACAAAGTAAGATACATCATAGAAAGTAAAGTTTTAAAGTACACTCATCTTTCTGTGCATAAGAGCTAATTCTTCAAATACTTTTGAAAATACGATAAAATACCTTCTATAGAAACCATTTGAAAACACCTTAACTGTTTCAATTATAAGTGTTAAGTGTTATAAATCTTAAGTGTTAAGGTACCAGCCTACAATGGTAATTTGACTATTCATGTGGCACAATGGTGGTGTCCCTTCTCTGAGTTGGGGGTCTGGATTCAAGTCCCACCTGCCCTGAAATTCTGTCATAATATGTCTGAACAGGTTAATTAAAAAAAACCTATGCAATCTGTTATGATATTTTAATTTTTTTAGGAATCCTCCAGCATATAGAAGAAAAACAATAAAATGTATTTAATATTTTATTGTGATATAGATACTTATTATAAATCAGATGATAGATACTAAGTTGATTATGCGCAACTTAGATTCCATGCATATTCAACTGTTCATTGTTTAATTTAAAGCATATGGAGTTTGCAAAGTGACTCCTCTCTCGAGGATTCAACATTTAGTCTCAAATTGAAAGTGTCAAAGTTTTAAGCTGATTTTTTTTCTCTCAGTTCATTTAAATTATCTGCACTTTTCCCAACCTAAAGGATTTTGACATAACTTAGATGAGAACTGGAAATAATTTATTTAAATAGGAAAATCATTCTTGTACGAATCTAGTTTTATTGTGAGCAGGGGCTATTGTGAGCAGTCAATATTGTTCGTGGCTACAGTAAATAGGAGATTTGCTAAATATAGTTGAATTACCTTTTGAAGTAAAACCAATCTGTTTTGTACATCCCCTCCCCCTGTCCCCATTCTTCATATTTAGTTCTTGTGTTTTAGGTTGTGAATTATATCCAATAAAAGACCAAAGCCATTGCTAATTATATGACACGCAAGTTCGGAGCCAAACTTTCAATCAATCTGTGATTATCAAATAAAAATATGACAATTATTTAACAATTAGTTAACATGAAAATGTAAAAACTATCCTGCTAAACTCCTGCCACAAAAGAACAAAAAGTATTTTGTATTTATGTCAATTAGTATACCATGATTGTTGTGTTTTTATCTTTTTGTTTCTTCATATTTGTATTTTCATTCTGAAAAGTTGTGTTTTAAAATGTCACGAGCATACACTTTGTCACTGCTTCATAATGGTCTAAAAGGAGTACTTTATACAACTCATATACATTACAATTAAATAGTTGCATGCAAACATACTGTTTATAAATTTTAACCTTTATAACTGAAAGTTTCTACAAAATCAATTTCTGACTGCTTCCTATGCTTTGATCTGTGCAAATGATTTTCTTAACCAATTTACCACTTAACTTAAGGTCTTATATTTTTCTGCACATATTCTTATGGCCATCCCCCAACTAATGATAATTGCTACTAGATTTGAAAGTTATTTTCCACCCACATTACAGACAATAAAAGCTAACTCTGAAGGCAAGTCAGTGGCTTGTCCTTAAGGAAGTTGGCTTCATGGTAGTTGTAGAGTATTGCAGCCAGTTTGAAACCAATGACAATGATGTTGGCTGGCTAGTGATCTGAGGCCAGCAGATGGAGTTTGGACTCCAACCAGGCAGAACTCTGATTAGTTTACTGATCGGCTAGAACTTCAGGATTGGAGTAGAATCCTGTATATGCTGGGGTACACAAATACATAGAGAAATGCACTTACTGTACTTCTTTTGAAAATGAAGAACTTCTGATCGTTACATTTAAGCTGAGATAAAATAAGTTTAAATAGTGGTAGCCAGAGTCTAATAAGTTATCCAGTAGCCCACCTGCCTGCAACTATATACAGAAAATTGCAAACACCGGGCTTGGTATTCCACCACGTTTACAACATTAAAAGCAGATATGTGAACAATTAATACAAAATTTGTTATAGATTAAAATCGAAAAGCATTGCATTGCTACTGAATTTGAACTATTAAGTGTATTTTGTGGTTACCTTCCCAAGATGATATGCTAACATGAATCCTAAATTAATACACCTTGACCTATGCAAAATATAAATTCAGTCTATTGAATTGTATATTATGGAGTTACTACAGCTACTTTTTATTTCTGTGGATTTTTTTTATATTTGGAACAGGCATTTCAAACAAACAATGTGTACAGAATTGCACAGTGTTTGAGGTGTAGTCTTTTGTTGAAACATTTTGTGCAAAACTAGAATGAAGAAATTATCGCAGTTGGAGTTTATGAATCTCACAATAAATGGTCATAATTATTAGATTGGTTATCCAATGCTGTTTAAAATTTCAGTAATCTTTGATTGCCATGATAATCTCTCCTGCTGTTCCCATTAATTTTAAGGCATTAATGTTTTGCTAGGCAACCAACCGTCTGAGGATATTTTGCATTAATGCTGCTTGTGTTTCAAATTCTTCTAATATGTAATATATACGGTGTAAAATGTTTGAGATACCTTTTACAGAGCAGAGTCAAGAGAACGTACATTTTAAGCTATGCTTGTCGTGTAGAATTATTTTTAAAGTTGTTTACAACAGTAAATAACATTGTGCCAAATATCTGTAAACTGAATCATTCCACCTTTCCTCTGAACTTGTCATATAGCCTGCAATTACCTTGTCTGCATTAGCAGCAAGAGGGTTACATTTAAAATAGTGCTAACCAGAGGGCTTTCAAGTCTGGTAGCACATTTGTGTATAGTGCACATAGCATCTGAGACCAATGAGTTGTCCCTAATTTTTGGCACACTAGATTGGTAAAGATATAGTTTGCATTTGTTGAAATGAGTGAATGAATCATGGGTAGATAATGTATAAATTAAAAAACATTTATTTTGTAGGAGAATTACCTTTGGTTTCTGATCTCATGTATACAGATGATTAGAATCTAATTCAGTTACACAATATATTCCTGATCATTCTAAGTTGTTTTTGACACTCAATTCCTTTGAACTACCCAACAATTTGAAGTGAAAGTACATTGCACAAAAGTCACTTCATGGTGTTCCTTAATTTCCCATCTATGTTTCCCAATTTGCATACTGTGGTCTTGCCATTGTTCGGAATACATATTTATATTTAGGGACGATCTGGAAAAAATTGATGAATAAATTTTTTTTAAACCATGTGAATTCTTAAAATTGAAGCTTGTAGTTTATTGAGTGCTGTAATTTACCTGCTGTTTACCAGAAGTCAAATGACTTTGGAGAAACAAAAGCAAGCAAACCTTTCAAGGAGTTGAGGGTTTATTGGCATATTGTTAGAAAACTTGGCGTTGAAAGCACCAAGGGCTCTCTATGCTAATTGTTGCCCAGGTGCAAATGTAAACAAGACAGACCAGAATTTGCAAGACTCTCTCCTGAAATTTTGTTTCTCATAGAAATTCCTAGAAATCTCATAAAGTTTCCAAATACTGGTGTTTCAGTTTGCCTGGTAAAGTCAAGAGGAAGTGGACTGTGACCAATCTCCAAACATTCAACTCCAAGTTGATTGCAGTCAGAAGTGAGTGTCTGACAGCAATTCAGTTTTGTCAACAGTAAAGCCTGTAGGTGTGTTAAGCCATAGTATTCTGTCCTTTGCCCAGGCTTTTTTTTTGTTGCTTTTGCCTTATTTTTTTCAATAACAGTATCTCTGTAGAGATATTTTTATGAGGTGTGTATGTATGTGTATGCACCTGTATGTGTGGGATTAAAGAAAGAGAGTTTAATTGCTTATCATAACTTGGGTGTTAACCAATGTTTGTCACTTAGTTTAAGACTAACTTTTGTTCCTGATAAATGCATTATTTTGAACTCGTTAAGCAAGCCTGGTAAACTTTATTTTTTTACTCTGAATCGTAGTACGAAAGAGAAACAGTTGGCTTTTTTGGTAATTGAATCAACAAGTTTGAATGAATAAAGTGACCAGTAAATTACCAAGGAGATGAATAAAAATCTCAACCCATTTGTCAGAATTTGGCACATATCCCTCTAAACCCTTCCTATCCAGATGCCTTTTAAATGTTATAATTGTACCAGCCTCCACCACTTCCTCTGGCAGCTCATTCCATATACATACCACCCTCTGCATGTAAAAGTTGCTCTTTAGATTCCTTTTGTATCTTTACCCACTCACCTTAAACCTATGCCATCTAGTTTTGGACTCACCCAACCCTGGGAAAAGACCTTGTCTATTTATTGTATCCTTACCCATCATGATTTTATCAACCACTATAATATTACCCGTCAGCATCTGACGCTCCAGGAAATGTAGCCCTAGCTTATTCAGCCTTCCTCTAAGACTCAAACCCTCCAACCCTGGCAATATCCTTGTAAGTCTTTTCCGAACCCTTTCAAGTTTCACAACATCCTTCCTATAGCAGGGAGACCGGAATTGCACGCAGTATTGCAATAGTGCACTGACCAATAAAGGCAAGCATATCAAATGCTTTCCTCACTATCCTATCTACCTGTAACTCCATTTTCAAGGAATTATGAAGCTGCACTCCAAGGTCTCTTTGTTCAGCAGCACTCCCCAAGATCTTACTATTTAGTGTGTAAGTCCTGCACAGCTTTCCTTTCCAAAATGCAGCACCTCACATTTATCTAAATTAAACTCCATCTGCCACTCCTCGGCCCATTGGCCGATCTGATCAAATTCCCATTGTACTCTGAGATAACTTTCTTCGTTGTCCACTACACCTTCAATTTTGGTGTCATCTGCAAACTTACTCAGCATACCTCTTACGTTCACATCCAAATCGTTTATATAAATGATGAAAAGTGGTGGACCAGCAATGATCGTTGTTGCACACCACTTGTCACAGGCCTCCAGTCTGAAAGCAGCCTTCCAGCACCACCCACTGTCTTCTACCTTAAAGCTGTATCAGGACACTATTCCAACAAGCCACCACACACTACAGCACAGACGAACTTCGGAAAACAGAGGAGAACCACCTATACACCGTATTCAAGAAGAACGGATACTCAAAAAATACAGTGCACAGATTCTTCAAGAACAAACCACAACAAGCAGACCAAACACAGCCAGAAATCCTAACCACCTTACCGTACATCAAAGAAGTTTCAGAAATGACAGTCAGACTACTAAGACCCCTCAGAATCCTAGTAGCACACAAACCCACCAACACTCTCAAATAAAAACTAACAAACTTAAAAAACCCAGTACAACCCATGGACAAAACTAACGTCATCTACAAAATTCCATGCAAGGACTGCCACAAACACTACGTAGGACAAACAGGAAGAAAGTTAGCCACCAGGATTCAGGAACACCAGCTAGCCACAAAAAGACACAACCCTCTCTCCCTCGTAGCCCTACACATGGATGAAAAAAAACACCATTTCGACTGGGACAGCACATCTATCCTGGGACAGGCTAAGCAAAGACATGCCAGAGAATTCCTAGAGGCCTGGCATTCCAACCACAACGCCATAAACAAACACATAGATCTAAATGCCATCTATCAACCCTTCAGAAAACGAACAGGGAATCACATCACCACAAAACCCCAGGACCCCCATCCAGGAGAAAGATATAAATAGAAAGCAAGAGACAACAGTTTCGCTTCACTTGGAGGTCGCCACTGATGATACCTAGCCAGGTAATGAAACGTCTGGATATCAAACCTACAGCTCAACGAGCAAACCTACACTCTTCTACCTTAAAGCCAGTTCTGTATTCAAATGGCTAGTTCTCCCTGTATTCCATGTGATTGAACCTTGCTAACGAGTCTGCCATGAGGAACCTTGTCGAACACCTTACTGAAGTCCATATAGATCATGTGCACCACTCTGCCTTCATCAATCCTCTGCATTATTTCTTCAAAAAACTCAGTCAAGTTAGTGAGACACAATTTCCCATAACAAAGCCATGTTGACTATTGCTAATCTGTCCTTGCCTTTCCAAATACATGTAAATCCTGTCCTTCATGATCCTCTCCAACAACTTGCCCACCACTGAGGTCAGGCTCACCAGTCTGTAGTTCCCTGGCTTCTCCTTACCACCTTTCTTAAATAGTGTCACCATGTTAGCCAGTTTCTAGTCTTCTCACACTTCACCTATGGGTATTGATGATACAAATATCTCAGCAATCACTTCCCTTGCTTCCCACAGAGTTCGAGGGTACACCTGATCAGGTCCTGGGGATTTATCCACCTTTATGCATTTTAAGACGTCCAGCACCACCACCTGTATAAAATGGACATTTTTCAAGATCTCACTATTTATTTCCCTACATTCTCTATGTTCCATATCCAGTCATGGCTGATATGTTTCTCAGCCCTATTCTCCTGCCTTCTCCCCATAACCCTTGATTCCCTTAAGGGTTAAGGGAATCTTAACTATTTAAGATAAGAACCTAACTATTTCTGCTTAAAATATATTCAATGATTTGGGTGCCACAGCCCTCTGCAGCAACAAGTTCCACAGATAAGGCAACCAAGGAGGTAGATGAGGGCAGTGTGGTAGATATTGTCTACATGGATGTTAACAAGGTCTTTCACAAGGTACTGCATGGTAGGTTGTTGAGTAAAGTTAAATCTCATAGGATCTTGGGAGAGCTAGCCAATTGTATACAAAATTGGCTTGCTGGTAGAAGACAGAAGGTGGTGGTAGAGTATGTTTTTCAGACTGGATGCCTGTGATCAGCAGTGTGCCACAGGGATCAGTGTTGGCTCCACTGTTACTTGTCATTTATTATTTATTTTAGAGTTTATGACATATGGTTAATAAGTTTGCACATGGCACCAAGACTGATGGTAAAGTGGACAGGGAAGAAGGCTATCTGGGACTGCAGAGATCTTGATCAACTGGGCCAGTGTGTGAAGAAATGGCAGATGAAATTTAATTTAGATGAATGCAAGATTTGCATTTTGGTAAGGCAAACCAGGATTTACACAATCAATGGTAGGGCCCTTGAGAGTGTTATAGAACAAAGAGGTCGAACTGGATAGGTTCATAGCTCCTTGAAAATGGAGTCACAGGGTGGTGAGAAAGGTTTTCAGAATGCTAGCTTTCATCAGTTAGAGTGTTGAGTAGAGGAGTTGGGGCATCTTGTTGCAGCTGTACGAAACCTTGGTGAGGCTACATTAGGAGTACTATGGTCAGTTCTGATTGTCCTAGTATAGAAAGGATATTGTTAAACTACAAAGAGTACAGAAACTATTTACGAGGATGCTACCTGGACTAGAAGGTTTGAATTACAAGAAAAGGTTGGATGGGCTGGGAGTTCTTTCACTGGAGCGTAGGAGATCGAGGGGTGACCTTAGATAGATACATAAAATCATGAGGGGCATAAAAAAGGTAGATAGTCAACAGCATTTTCTCATGGTATGGGAATCTAAAGCTAGAAGGTTTAAGGTGTGAGCTGGGGTATCATAGGTCTCTTCACTAACCCACTAACTAGTGCTTTATCTTTACTAATTTATAACTCCTTTACTAACCCACTTACAAGCGAATACCATGTTACCGTTTCATTCATTCATATGTCCCTAATGTAACACAGTTTCATTCATTCATTCATAAAACTGCAGTTCTGTAGTATATTTTACTATTATAAGATAGACCAAATTAAAACAATCTATTACTGCTTTTCCACACCTTCAATCCTTATCAGCCCTTGCTATAAGTCATGTTTAATGCTGAATAGGTGTAACGTATTCAGAACAATATCAACCCCATCTACATGTCTCCATGAAAGTTTAGAATATCAATCAGCCCTTACTAACCGTTTTGCAGACTTGAGTAGATTACAGGACACTAAACAGTTTCCCCAGTTAGTATGTACTTGTTAAATGCCTTTTAACTGGGCTGTTATGCCTTTAAGTAACTAACTGTCAAAACATTGCTTAGGTGAAATTGCATGAATGTAGTAAATAGTAAACCAATCTCACAACCCAGCTGCAGTAATATGTTTAATATCTTTTATTCATTTATTAAGTACAGGTACAATTTCTAACTTATTTAGCCAAGATGTGGAGGTGTCAGTATTGGACTGGGGTGGACAAAGTTAAAAATCACACAACACCAGGTTATAGTCCAATAGGTTTAATTGAAAGTAGTGGCTTTCAGAACACTCCTCTTTCTTCAAACAAACCTGTTGGACTATAACCTAGTGTTTTGTGATTTTTAAGTTATTTAGAGCATATAGGCCTAGTACTTTTACTAACATTTGCTAATTTAAAAGACAATAGAACTAACACCTCTTAATTATACAAGCAGACCAGACAGACTCTTAATTGCATCACAAGTAATAGCCACCATTTAACAGATGTTTAGCCCATCTCCCACCCCACCAGAACAGATTTCGATTTTTATTTGAACATGATCCCACAAAGGTGAGAGGATAGAGAAATAGGCGTCCAGTGGGGTAGTTTTTTCAAACATAGGGTGGTAAGTGTCTGGAATGGGCTACCAAAGGTAGTGGTGGAAGTGAGTACAATTTTGTTATTTAAGAAACATTTAGACAGGTACATAGATGGGATAGGCATGGCGGGATTTGCACCAAAGGCAGGCAAATGGGTCTATCTTAAATTGTGAAACGTGGGTGGCATGGGCAAGTTGGGCTGAAAGGCCTATTCCCCTGTCGTAGACTTCCATGACTCTAAATGGGTCCCAAAATAGTTCACAATTTTCAAAATTCCATCTAACCAGATCCTTATAGAGCCTTAGTAGTACATTTCTGTTCTTGTATTCAAGCCCACTTGAAGTGCGTGCTAACATTGCTTTTGACTTCCTCATTGCCAACTGAACCTATATGTTAATCCTAAGAGAATCCAGAACCAGGACTCCTGAGTCCCTTTGTGCTTCAGATTTCTAAAGCCTTTGTCCATTTAGAAATTAGCTTCTTTCTTCCTACCAAAGTACATAACCTTTCACTTTCCCACATTTTCCATTTGCCATTTCTTCACCCACTTTCCTAGCTCGTCCTTGTCCTTTTGCAGCCTGCTTTTTCCTCAACACTCACACTCCTTCCACAAGTCTGTGTCATCTGCAAATTTTGCAACAGTGCTGTCTGTTCTTTCATCCAGGTCATTAATGTATAACATGAATAGCTGTGGTCCCAACACTGGCTCCTGCAGAGCTCCACTAGTCACTGTCTGCCATCCAGGAAAAATATCTCTTTATCCCCACTCTCTTCCTCCTTCCTGTCAGCCAATGTGCTATCTGCCAGAAACTTGCCCCAAACATCATGGGATTTAGCAGGCTCTACAGACAAGAGTTACCTACTTTGGCTCTTTGCCTTCAGTGTAGCAGTGTGGCTTGATTATTAGTATGTTCCTCATACCACAGTCATAACATCATTCCAACAAACTGTGCATTCACATTTCTGATGTTTTAATTCTGTTTCAGAGCTTTTTAAGTTTTAGAAGCTATCCTCTCAAGGTTCCTAATTAAATCATTTCTTTCTTTCTTCACATTTATTGGTGGTGCAGAAACCTGACTTTTCTACTGTGCATTCAGCCAACTCTCAAAGTTCTTCTATCATTCAGTGTATTTGTCCTATGTGAAATGTCTTAGTATAATATATTTATATGTTACACTTTATTATGAGTCGCATTGCTTGTAATGAAATCAGCAACTCTCATATGATTATGCTTTATGTAAGGGAAACAATTTGATTGAAAAATGCTGAAGATTAAATGATATAACCAGCTCTTTTTTGCATTGATGCAACGTTACTGCGACCCATCGCCTTCAGACCAAAACTGCTGTCACTGAGCTAAGCATTGCATTTGAACTCAAGATAAATATTGTCAAGGACATTAGATTTGATTATCATTAAAAACAAAACCTGTGCAAGAAACAGCTTCAGGCCTACAGATGGTCTAAACTGTATGTTTCGCACCAACTAAAAAATGGAGTACCCATTTCCATTAAACAAGATGTTCTCTATGATTGGGCAGATTTGAATTTATCCAGGGATACATCACATTGTTTTAGCTGTTCTTAGATCTATCTACATGTCTTTGATTACCCATGTACTTTTATGATGTGATGCTGATGTCGTCAATCTTCAGCAACAATTATTCCTCAGGCACTTATTTGCTCAGAACTGTAAAATATAAAGTGAATTCTTCATTATATTTTGTTTCCTCTTTAATTATTTGAAGTTCATTTTATTTGACATGTTAGCGATATCTTATTCAAGGAAAGATCTTTATCATACGCTGGCAGTAATGCGTATCAGCTGCAAAATGAATGACTGTTCCTTGCCAGCCTCTTCCAAATACTTGGACCTTGATCCCTTAAAAACCACAAGGATAGCAGACACATGGGAACAACACTTCCTCCACGCGATTATCTAACATCATACGCACACTGACTTGGAACTATCTTATTGTTGCTTCGCTGTTGCTGGATCAAAATTGTGGAACTCACTTCTGAATAATATTGTGGCTGTCCCCACACCATATGGGCTGCAGTGGTTTGAGACATCTGCTCATCACCATTGTCTTCAGGGCAATTAGGTTCAGGATATAAATGTTGGCCCTGACTATCACACATGAATGAATATGGCCGGGAGAGGTGGGATGAAAGCCTTTATACATATTTATTATGCAATGGGCCAGTTAAGTGTAAGATGTTGTTTCACAGGTAAATCAACAGGTAAAACAACAAAGAAACAGTAAAGGATGGAATGGCTGACTGCTGCACATTGCTATGATGTTCAGGAGGATGAGTAGGGAATTGTGGTCAGAATCATAAAATACAATGTTGGTGTGATGGAATTTCTTGTGGAATACAGCTCGTGACGTGTTCTTCCTCTTCTCCAAATCTAAATTTATTGCACCATTGTCTTATTGTTCTGCAGCATTGGAATGTGAAACCCTCAATCTTCTCCTCTTTCCATAATCTTCAAACATTTAAACCTCATGCTTGGCATCGTTTACTAACTACTGACTGGCCTTAACAGTGCTTTAATTATTTTCTATCTTGTACCATGGCTCTTGACTTTCAGAATATTAAGAGAAATGTTTTTATTTGCAATTCCCATCAGTTTTCAGTTTTCATTAACAATATATGATCCTCAAACAGCTTTTATTTTATGATACAGCTACGAATTCTACATATTTGATTGTTCAGGGATGTTGCACAAATTGTACAAAAAGACCCTGTTATTCGATAGAAATTTGAAAAGGGTTTTAAAGAACAACTAGTAAATGAGAATATGAATGAAGAAAATAAAGGTATTCGGAAGAAAAGGTCAGAGTGAAAAACAAAGTAAGAAGATCATGCTGGGGTAGCAGAAAAAAAATTATCAAGACGTTTGTGCCAAATAGGGCAGCATGTAATGTTTTGATGAAATCTCTGTTTTCTTGGTTTATGAAAGCCTAATTTCAGTTTATTGTTTGAATTCTGCTTTGGTATTTGTGCTGAATTAAAACAGACCAGGTTGAATTTTGATAGATGGACTAGTTGTGTATGCCACTGCTTCATAACAGGTTAAAAAAAAGGTTTTGCAGTTGTTGTGTATTTTTGATATTTATGATTCCAAAAATTGGGTTTAAGGAAAAATTTCCGTGAGATTACAGTAGATGTATTATTTTTCAAATTGCATGCTGGTGGATTGTGTATACTGATGATAAAGGAGACTCTCAGAAAGTGGAGAAGACTGCCATATGTTCTCTGAAAATATTGCTAATAACCCAATGACCCTTTAACATGTAACTAAATAATTACCTGATATTAATGTTAATGGTATGGGAAGAGTTAATCCTTTTTTGTCATTGTCTGCTGGTTAATCTTTCTGTAATACATTTTGCCCTCTCTGGCAGCTGTGAGCTTTCCTTCTTTGCACATCCCTCTGTGTTTGCAAACTAGGGGGAGAAAGCGATTGTGGAAAGTAATGGAACCACTGGAGGCCAGTGAGGAAAGTAGGCCTTATCTCAAGCAATTAATCAAGAAACTCATATTGTGTGACAATTATTCAAAGCCAGTTCAAAAATAGCTCAGAGCTGGAGGTCCAAAGATTATTTTTCGAGAAGTTTGTCAAGGTCATTACAAGCATTGAGCAAGTCTATAGCAGTGTATAAAATACATGGTTGACAGGAGATGCTGGTGTGTTTAAGAATGTCTAATGGTTTGCAGTATTTGGATAAAGTGCATGATAACCTAATAGGCATATCAGGTAATTTACAAACTAACACCATTTAAACTAGAATAAAATAATTCTGGAATACATGTTCTTTCTCTTAGTGTTTGATAAAAGTTTAATACTATTTTAATAAGGAGAAAACCTATCCAAACACAAACGCTCAATGACAGAATGAGCATCTACATACCTTCCAAACTTCCGATAGGTACTCTTACTTTTTGAATAAGTGCAGATATAGTCATTATGTTTTGGACCAGCAAATAATTCTGTGATTTCTCCTTAAGTATCACTTAGTAGTGCTTGTGTTGGTTCTGCCTGTGTACATTTCTTCCTCTTCACCCTCCCTTCCCTGATTCCATGAATAAAAGTCTCCTACATCAAGTGGAAATTGCAGATTTGGTCCCCAATAGGTTGTCAGCCATATATTTGCATTCTTCTTTCCAGTGTTTTGGTGAACAGATATATGGAAAATATATTAATTACTGCAGGTAATTAATTAAATTGTAAACAGAATGTTGAAATTGATCTAGCTAAAAGCTAAGCCGAGCAAAAATAGCAATATAAATATTGAAAGTGCCTTGCAACTTTCATGTTCAAAATTGTCATTTGAAGAGTTTGCATAGACAAAAAGCACAAATGGATATATACAAAGGTTTTTTTTAAATTTCCTGTGAGATTCCATGATTGCAGGCAGAATGGTAACTGGTAGAATTGACGCATAATTAGTAGAAACACAGAAAATAGTAGCAGGGCTAGGCCATTTCAAGCCTGTGACATTCAACATGATCATGGCTGATCATCCAACAGTGTGTCCTGCTCCAAGTTTCTCCCCGAACCCTTTGATCCCTTTAGACCCAAGATTGATATCTAACTTCTTCTTAAAAACATTCAGTGTTTTGGCTCCAATCACTTTCTGTGGCAGAGAATTGCACAGGCTTGTCACACACTCTAAGAAATTTCTTCTCATCTCAGTAATTGTGTCATTACTGCTTCGGAAACTCATGAAAATCCAGCTGGTCTTTCTGTTTGTGTGTTCAGGCAGCTTCTGGCTGTGGAGCTGACAATGAAAAGCAGAACAGTGAAAGTGTTCCAGGTTGATCACACCACCTATGCCAGGAAATGGCAGTTCTGACTTAATGTCTTCATGTCATATATATTTAGTATCTCTTTATCTGATTACTTGGTCTACTGTCTTTCAGACAGAAAAATCACTCTTTGAAACTTGGCAATAATCAATTTTAAATTTCCTGAATGTATATACTGACAAATCTAATTGTAAAATTATCCCTTTGTTTTGAGTTATTGGTTTAACTCACTTGCCTGGTTTATCATGCAAAGTGATGCCAACAGCATGGATTTAGTTCCTGTATCAGCAGAGGTTACCATGAAGGACTCTGTCTCAACCTCTCCACCCACCTGAGGTGTGGTAACCCTCAGGTTGAGCCACCACCACCACCAGTCATCTTTTTCTCTGGTAAGACTGTGGCAACTTTGTTTTAACTTTATTGTGTAATCATAATAAATATTACCAAGAAAAGTGAAGAGGTGAATCACTAGCATGCCTAGCTTAGCTATCTGTGTTAATTCAATGTCTTTGCGATTGTGCAGCTCTCTTGGGTTTACAATCCATTTAGAACCCAGCACCTTGTAGGACAACCTTGCAATGGCCAACAAGGCAAAAAAACTGTCCTCATAAAGTAGATTGTCCAGTTTACAGTTGTCAAACAAGGATCCTGTCCTTCAATGTTCTTTCACTTACCTGTATGCTCTGTAGCGCATCTTCAGTTTGGGTTTGATATCTTTTACTTTTTTGCCTGCCATTTCTTCTCCTGCAGTAAATCTGTTTTTGAAAAATTAATTTTTGACATTTAAGCTACCATCAGCAAAGATACACATTATTCACCACATGCTGTTCAGAAGGTGTAAGCTATTATTTTGAATTGCTGTGGTAAGGATACCCAACAATATTATTCCTTTGGAGTTCCTTGATTTTCATCTGGCGATGGTGAAAAAATGCAGTTTTTATACCTCTGTTAGACTGTTCTGTGACATGGGAAGGTAACCATGCTCCTCTTGGATGACGTTTCATATTATGTGGAACTTGGTTCTTAAATGGAAAAATGACATATTGGTGTATTTTTAAAAATTGAATGACATAGAACTCAAAAACGAAGTAACTGAGAATGGTGATGAATTGTGTTAATTTTTGATTGTGTGCATTTAAATTAGGTCTTTCAAAAACCTGAGGTGAATCATTCAGTGCATTAGTAAATAAGGTAAAAAAGAGAAAACAAATTGGGCTGTTGCCTAGCAACAAGTTTGTGACACAGGGTGACAGAAACAAGTTAATTTAGAAAGCCAGTGTGCAGGTTTACTTTAAAGAGAGACAGATCATAACAGAGTGATAGTAGTAGTGATAAAATTTATCAGTCTCCAAAGTAGTTTGACAGAAAATGTCCTGAGTGGCTTACGGTCAGTCAGAAAAAAGCTCCAAGAACGCAAGGAAATGGAAGAAGAGTTTAAGGAATCCATGTTAAGAAATAAGTGAGCTTTGTTAGCAGTTTGTTTAAGGGTCTAAGGAAGAAACTTTAAATAAATAATTTAGCATTGAATGAATACAGGAATTTGATGAAAAGAAACCAATACAGTTATGAACCTCCAAACGGACCCCACCACCAAGGACCACCTCCAAACGGACCCCACCACCAAGGACCACCTCCAAACGGACCCCACCACCAAGGATATATTTCCCTCCCCTCCCCTATCAGCGTTCCGCAAGGACCACTCCCTTCGTGACTCCCTTGTCACGTCCACACCCCCCACCAACCCAACCTCCACCCCCGGCACCTTCCCCTGCAACCGCAGGAAATGTAAAACTTGCGCCCACACCTCCACACTCGCTTCCCTCCAAGGCCCCAAGGGATCCTTCCATATCCGCCACAAGTTCACCTGTACCTCCACACACATCATCTATTGCATCCGCTGCACCCGATGTGGCCTCCTCTATATTGGTGAGACAGGCCGCTTACTTGCGGAACGCTTCAGAGAACACCTCTGGGCCGCCCGAACCAACCAACCCAATCACCCCGTGGCTCAACACTTTAACTCCCCCTCCCACTCCACCGAGGACATGCAGGTCCTTGGACTCCTCCACCGGCAGAACACAACTACACGACGGCTGGAGGAGGAGCGCCTCATCTTCCGCCTGGGAACCCTCCAACCACAAGGTATGAATTCAGATTTCTCCAGCTTCCTCATTTCCCCTCCCCCCACCTTGTCTCAGTCGGTTCCCTCAACTCAGCACCGCCCTCCTAACCTGCAATCCTCTTCCTGACCTCTCCGCCCCCACCCCACTCCGGCCTATCACCCTCACCTTGACCTCCTTCCACCTATCCCACCTCCATCGCCCCTCCCCCTAGTCCCTCCTCCCTACCTTTTATCTCAGCCTGCTTGGCTCTCTCTCTTATTCCTGATGAAGGGCTTATGCTCGAAACGTCGAATTCTCTATTCCTGAGATGCTGCCTAACCTGCTGTGCTTTGACCAGCAACACATTTGCAGCTGTGATCTCCAGCATCTGCAGACCTCATTTTTTACTCTTAGTTATGAAATTAAAAATCATACAACACCAGGTTATAGTCCAACAGATTTAATTGGAAGCACTAGCTTTCCGAGCACTGCTCCTTCATCAGGTGATTGTCACAACCACCTAATGAAGGAGTGGCGCTCCGAAAGCTCACGTTTCCAGTTAAACCTGTTGGATCATAATCTGGTGTTGTGTGATTTTAACTTTGTACAGCCTAGTCCAACACCGGCATCTCCAAATCATGAATACGGTTATGGCAACTGAACAAGGAAATTTAAAGTGGAGAGACAGTGACAGTTCGCTGAGGTTAGAGGATCCCTAGAGTTATTGTCCAGGGTTAAAGAAACCTTTATTTCTGACACTTATGTTGTGAAGATGGATCAAAACTTCCAAGCACTTACACACATATGAAGTTTCAAATCTAATTTTTTTTCAAATGCCATGGTTAAAAGATGACAATATATGCAAATTTAATGGCAGTCTGGAGAGAAACCCTGGTGTATCACAACTAAAGATGCCAAAGGAATGTCAAACAGCAAACTTCAGAGGGAGATAGACAACTCAAAATATACTGGACTACAATCTTCTATGGCTCTAAAGATAATGAGGAGCTGACTCCCCTCCACACTGCTTGATTAGATGGGTGGCACGGTGGCACAGTGGTTAGCACTGCTGCCTCACAGCGCTAGAGACTCTGATTCAATTCCCATCTCAGGCAACTGTCTGTGTGGAGTTTGCACGTTCTCCCCATGTCGGCGTGGGTTTCCTCCGGGTGCTCCAGTTTCCTCCCACAGTCCAAAAATGTGCAGGGTAGGTGAATTGGGCATGCAAAATTGCCCGTAGTGTTCGGTGAAGGGGGTAAATGTAGGGGAATGGGTTTGGGTGGGTTGCTCTTTAGAGGGTCCGTGTGGACTTGTTGGGCCGAAGGGCCTGTTTCCACACTAAGTAATCTAATCTAATCATGCTTACATTGCAAGTTAAAAGAAAATGAATTTTTCTGTCTATCTTTGTTGAACTCAGAAAGCAAGTGAAATTACAGTTGGCGTTAAATGAGACAAAGGCTTTTTAGCTGATGTGCACAACCAAACATCTCAACCAACTTTTCGTCTACCACTGTAATGACATCAACATTTATCTGTGTGATCTTTACAGACAATCCAGAGACTGACTGATATATCTTTTACCATTTTGACATTTTTGGACTTGTTTCTCATATGTGTGTTGTGTTTTATTTTTTTCCTTGTTTCTTCTCGACCTTTCTTTAAATTAGGAAATACAACATAAATTGGTTCCTTATAAAGCATAAATTCATTTGATCTGGAAGAAAGGCATCCACAGGGAAAGGATAGTTTTTGTCATCGGTTTCAGGTGGGGCCGTTGAAGTGGGTTCGTGATAGGAGAGTGTATACAGAAGGGTAGCCGTCTCATCTGGTTGTGTTTGTGTTATAAACACCCATGCATCAAATGGAATTGAAAATGATGCATAACATAGTTAAAATGTTATCTTCATTTCACCATTAACCATTGCATGGTATTATTTAAAGAAGAACAGGGAGTTTTCATAATACCTGTATCTGACAAATGGCTTCCTTTGGCCAACACCATCAAAAACCGTTATTTGTTCTTCGTCTCATTGCTGTTTGTGAGTTTTTGCCATGTGCAGCATATTTGAAGCAATTGCTTATTTAGGAATAGTGACTACTCTTCAAAGTATTTTGTGAAGCACTTTGGAATATTTTAGGAGATACAAGACACCACATAAATATCATTCTTCTTTCCATCCTCTAATAGGAAAGTAATTATGTAAATCTGTTATGCACCCAAGCATGTATGAATTTAAGCAAATTTCTGTTGATGTCCACTTAATTTCTTTGCAATTGGATTTTTTGATAAAATGTAATGGCCTAGGTTTTGCAGTCTATGGAGTAGCTGACCTTGAAGAAAGCTGCATAGAAGCATCAGACTGTCTCAATGGCAACAACTTTACCCCTCGATATGCAGTTGATTGTGGAACTTTTTTTTAATGGAAATTTCCGGTTTTGCGCTGCAGTGATAAGCTGTCCAACCAATGAAATTAAGAACAAAGGCAAAATACTGTGCATGATGATATAAACACAGAAAATGCCAGTGGCACTCAGCAGATCTTGTAGCATGTGTGGAGAGAAAAGCAGAGTTTAAAGTCATAGGGGTTTACAGCTTGGAAGCACACCCTTCGGTCCTACATGTCCATACTGACCATATCCCTCTAACCCTTCATCTATCCAAGCAGATGTCTTTTAAATGTTGTAATTGTACTAGCCTCCACCACTTCCTCTGGCAGCTCATTCCATACACACACCACTCTTTGCATGAAAAAGTTACCCCTTAGATCCCTTTTCAGTTTTTCCCCTCTCACCCTAAACCTATGCCCTCTAGTTCTGGATCCACCACCCCAGGGAAAGACTTCATTTAT
The DNA here is from genome assembly GCF_020745735.1 of Hemiscyllium ocellatum. Taxonomy (NCBI): domain Eukaryota; kingdom Metazoa; phylum Chordata; class Chondrichthyes; order Orectolobiformes; family Hemiscylliidae; genus Hemiscyllium; species Hemiscyllium ocellatum. The sequence continues at coordinate 8,575,211 of NC_083423.1, forward strand.
TGGAGGCATAATGGTCAGCGAAGAAGGTTACCTCAGAATACAACGGGATCTTGATCAGATAGGCCAATGGGCCTAGGAGTGGCAGATGGAGTTTAATTTAGATAAAGGTGATGCAAATCAGTGCAGGACTTATACATTTAATGGTAAGGTCCTGGGGAGTGTTGCTGAACAAAGAGACCTAGGAGTGTAGTTTCATAGTTTCTAGAAAGTGGAGTCTCAGGTAGATAGGATAGTGAAGAAGGCATTTAGTATGCTTGGTCAGAGCATTGAGTATAGGAGTTGGGAGGTCATGATGAGGCTGTACAGGACATCAGTTAGGCCATTTTCAGAATATTGTGTGCAGTTCTGGTATCCCTCCTATCTGAAGAATGTTGTGTAATTTGAAAGGGTTCAAGTAAGATTTACAAGGATGTTGCCAGGATTGAAGGGTTTGAACTATAGGGAGAGGCTGAACAGGCTGGGGATGTCTTCCCTGGAGCGTCAGAAGCTGAGGGGTGACCTTATAGAGATTTATAAAATCATGACTGGCATGGTTAGGGTAAACAGGCAAGGTTTTTTCCAACTGCAGATTCAGGATTTTCATATTAATCTATATACTTGGGCTAAATCCTGAAATTACAGTCAAGACTCTCAGGGGTAATGAAGGTGAACGCTGACAGTTCACTGTCAAAAACTCACAAATCTCATATCATTATCCTTCACAGTTATATACTGTGAACAATGGAGGATTACTTTATCCCACATATATATATATATAAATTACACATTTACAGGTTGTACACTTCAATTATCACTAAACCCTGCTATTAACTACTGAAAGTCTATAAAGCCACATGTTCTTTTAAAGGAAAGGCCCAAACTACTTCAAGCAAAACTAAGCCAGAAGTTCAAGAGTAGTCACATCTGTGGAGTGTTATAAAACACTTTTTTTTTAAAATAAGACATGACGTTTTAAACAGATTGATCCTTCACATGAGTTGTACAAGAACATCCTTTCTTCATCTGCTTTTTCATGGAGATTTACAAATTGCAATAATGTACTTTGCTTCTCGATTAATCAAGTAGATGAGCGGCAAAACTAATTTATTTAGAATATGAATGTTTTGGTGCCTATTAATGTCCACGATTTATATTTATTTCCTTAATTTATACGGAAAGACTATCATTGGGTTTTAAAATTTGTGCAGAAATGAAGATGAAACTTTAACTGTGTCATGCAACATTTTGAATTCCACTTATTACAAAGGTGTTAATAACCCAATGATACTCAAAGTGAAACCTAATTGTTCTTGCAGTTATTGCTGAATAAGTTCCTCGATGCATGCCATTTGTTTTTGAAGTTTGTAAATTCCTTGCAAATAACAGTTTTAAAGATGTAGGATTAGTATGTTTATATAAAGATTGCTTAAATTGCCGTTTAATTTACAGAAACACCAGAAAACAAGTTCAAACGCTGTATTGTAACACTGATGTGTAGTAATGCAGATGTGTAGAGCTGCCATAACTCTTTATATTATTTTAGTCTTATTAACCAATCCATTTTTTGTATATTGTAATAAGGCTTTTTGTAAGAAAAATAATGATACTTTTTTTCTTCACTAGACAGTTTCCAGTGCCATTAGGGATTGCAGTTATTAAAAAGTATCTACTGTCATGTTGTTATCCATCTGCTGTAACAGATGGACAACTTACTCTTTGACCTTGTCATTTTGATAAAATCCTCCTCATTTTTGTGTTAGTGCAGATTTTAAAATACTGTGGCCGTTATTAAATAACTGATGTCATGTGATAAAGAAATGCAGCAGGACTAAATTCACCTTGCTATTTAAGTGTGTGTATCTCTGTCAATGTTTTCAGGTCAAAATAGGGAAAAAAATGATGTGCAACTCAGATTTTCTCTCTTTTTAAAATATTCTCTTTTCCACTTGTAAGTTTTGTTTAACCCTCCTTTATGCTTTTCTCACAGCAGGTTATGACATATGACAAGAACAGGTTGTTCAGTCAGTATCTGTCACAAGATGGAATCAGCTGACTTGTTAAAGGGCTTTTTTTAAATGTACTTTGTCACACTTATTCTGGAGAGACAACATACCTCCACTCTGTATTTAATACTTCTTAGAACTGATGGAGACCAGTCCAGTTTATTAGCTGGTAAATGACTAATAGCGTATGATGAACAGTCGTGATTTAAATTTTTGAAGTCGGGCTGGGAGTGGGCAGAAGAAGATGTAAGAGAAGTTGTCGTTATCATAGCTTCATATCATAAGCAACTGCTGGGCACCAATTGAACGGTGTGCTATGTCAGTCAAGCAACCTTTCAGAACAGTTACCATTGGTGGTAACTATAGAAACCCTCCAACCATACCCCTATCTTATTCAAGCAGGAGTTATATGATCCAGTCGTATTAACATATAGATTACACCATTCATAATACTGTAAATTGTTTCACCTTACTGTGCCTACACAGTTCAGTAGCTGCTTTACTCTTCAGTACAAAAGTGTGCATCCTGATGTCACAAAGTGATTTTTATTTACTTTTGTAAAATTGAAATAACTCTCCAACCCAGAACCATGGGCTACTATTAATTCATTTTCTTCCTTTCACAAATGTTACTTTAGTTCCTCTTGTGATCTAGCAGAATCATGATAATCATCCTTGCTATGAAAATACTGGCAGGTGGAGAAAACAGTAATCTGGATTTTATGGGTTAAATGTATTAGTAGGTCTATATTACTCTTAATTGTCACAGTCATCATTAATGGTACTTCATAGTTTTCTGCCTTGCTGTTTACCAAGAGTTGTGAATTTGAGCAACATTTTTTTAAGAAATTGTGCTTTATGACCTCTATTAGCCCTGCATTATTATTTCCTGATCTTTTTGAACTTGTAATATTAAGTGTTCAAAAGTATTTCTCCCTGAGACATGTTAGCTATGCATATAATTTGTGTGTAAATCACCTATATTTGAGAATAGAGCCAGACAAATGAATACATGACAAAATTAGTGCCTTCACCCATCCCTCCAGCAATGACTTGATATGTAATATTTGCAAATGAACTGCAAATCAAGATTTGATTTAAATCATATACCAAACAACACCAACCTAGACTGAACAATTTGTCTCATTGCTTAACACATCTGTTCAAATGATGGGAGGCTCCATCCATCCAGATCATCTTTATACCATTATATAGGTCATGTTCAACTCCATGGTTGTTGCATCCCATTAATTGTACCAAAATGGTGCTTGGTATTGAGTAAAGTTTCAACTTCTACTGTCATTCCTTGCATTGCAGTTCTCAATTGCTGGAAAATCTCAATTACCAAATTATTAGTTCAGCCTGATTGACAAAGTTGCATGTCTGTATCTAAAAGACCATTGATCGTTGTATCATCCTAGTTGTAATATTTTCATACTGTTTCTTTTCTGCTGCATTTGATCCTGTCCTAGTTCTTTAATTTCACTTCAACTCATTTTTAAATGAATGAAGGAAAGAAACATTAACTGAATTGACTTTCCAAACAGCCTCTATGCTAAATACAGCTTAGCTTTATTAACCTCCTTTGGCCAAGGCTGTGTATATAACAGATGCTAGGGTGACCGCAGAAGGCTGTAATTCCATCTCTGGGTTGAGCTGACATTTGTAGACTACTTGTGTTCAGCTACAATCTGTCTTCATCAGTACCCCTTCTAAACGTCTGGTAATTGTAGTACCAGTGGTAACTTAACAGGAAGTTAATTGCCATGTTTCAGTAAAAATTAATTCTTATGTTGGAGCCCAGAGTTTGTACAAAATAAAAGGAATAATTACAACCGCTTAACTCATGAGTTGCATCCCCAAAACAGCAATGGATTGCATTTATGTAGCACCTCTAACATGGGAAAATATCCCAAAGTGCTTAACGAGGGCATAATCAGAAGATGTAATAAGAAGCAGAGCGGGTTAGATTTGGAGAGGTGACCACACACTTAAGTCATAAATATTTGAGGCCTGCTGACTGAAGACACAGCCTGGTTGGGCAAAGTAGGTAGACATTGCACAAGAAGCTAGTTTTGGGTTGAATATGTTGTCAGCATACATGCGGATGTTAACCTCGTCTCTGAAAGTGATGTTAATAAGGAACAGAAGGAAGCTACATTTGCACACTTGGAGGAGAGCTCTTGTGGCACAGTGATAGTGTCCCTCCCTATAAGCAAGAAAGCCTGGATTTAACTCCCACCTGCTCCTGCAATGTGTCGTAACACATCTGAACAGATTAATTAAAACCATCTATACCCTTTGAGAACTTTAAAGAAAGTGGTACAAATGTTAGAAGAGAAGCCATTGCTGAAATTGTTCTGGCTACGATTGGATTAGTTAGAATACAACTAAGTGATGAAATGAAGTTATGATTTCATATGTACCTGATGTTCACAATGTGCACTAAAAGCAGAAAATACTCATCAGGTCAGGCAGCACTGTAAAGAGAGAAGTTAGTTACATTTAATACTTTAATTTGATGACCTTTAATCAGAGTAAAAGATGTGCCGAATGAGCCATTTTTGGTTTTAATGAAAGATTATTAAATCGAAATATTAATTGGAAATTTCTTTCACCACAGATTGAGTGTTATGTTTTTACTTCAAATTTTGAGAAATTGTTTTTTCCTCTTGTTTAATAAATATTGTACATTTTATTAATGCTTAACTTCATTGCATTTCTAATTAACTGATGCGTCTCTTTTGCTACTCACTGTCTGTTGAAGAAGTCCTTTGGCATCGTGGCCTTTAGCCAGGCAGCCAAAGTATATTTTTCCTTAAAGCAGAATTCTCTCCTGCCCTAAGAGGTAGCTAATTACCTTCCTTCCTTCCTCCTCCCCCACCTCTCTTAGCCTTAGCCTCTCTCTCTCTGTCTCTTCCTGATGTCTCAACAGGGTGTTTCTCGTATCCAGACAGAATGTTCTGCTACAGTGTCATCTGTCTGTGTATCGATGCATGTATTTTGTGACTATCTGTGTACATATACTTATGTGTATATATAGTGTGAACAAAGTATTTCTTGAAATGAGTTTGTTCCTGCACATCTTAAGCAATGTTTGCTTTGAATTGCTGGTTACTTACAGCCTTCAAATCAATAGAAAACGTGTGCTACAGTTATTTCTGTCAAATTATATAAAGCAGTCAGAAAGTAGGAATGAGGAATGAGGTAAGATTTCAGCACTGCAGAACTTCATTTCCTGTGGCCAATGTAAACTATTTCCCTGTGGCTTTTTCAATAAATGTAGTATTGTTGTAATTAAAATCTTCAAGCAGAAGGAAAGAACATAAAATAACTAGGTAGACTTGAGCATGAAAAGAATCTGTAGTTTTTCATTTGGATTTTTAAAATGTAGTTGGACCCATACATATGCATTATTTGTTAACATAACCTCTGAGTATCAAAATCATGTCTTTGTCAATTTCATAACTCTTACTTATAAATAGTGCAAGCTGTTTTTACCAGCCTGAGCTGGACCTGCAAGCTGGGTTTTTCATTGTAATTGGAGAGTGAACTTGGTAGTTCAGTGATAATGCTGTTTCAAAACAGGATCTTCTGTTATCATGTGTCCAGTTTTCTTGTTTAATTGAGGTAGCTGTTAATTGTGTCAAACAACACTCGCACCCACCCCCCCAACCTCTGAAAGACCACCACCACCTCAATATCAAAGTCCAAATGGACTACCATCTCACTAAACCCAAGATAGAACAAAGGCTTTAGGAGAAAAATGCTAACTTGCAGTTGAGTTCATTAATTAATGTCAAAAGATTAATTAATATGTCAAGACCCTGAAGAACCCTTTCACTCAAATTATCGACCAAGCAGGAAGGAATATCTTCCTTCCCGAGGTCATTGGACCAGGTATTACTGCTTCAGTGTAACACTGAAAATCTGATAGAGTTGCCCAGTAGGTGTGAGAGATTTCAGAACACACAAATTTTGCAAAAGATGAAGAGCCAAGTTAGGAGAATTGTTTTTTGCAGCTGGTTGTTAGAACATGAAATGTACAATTATTTACAAGGTGAAAAAAGAATCCATAATAGGTACATGATTAAATATTTGAAAAATAAAAGCTTGAGAGTTTGGGAAGAGCAGGGAAGAGGTCAAAATGGAAATCTCAAAGAGCTGGTCTAGATAGGCATGGTAAGTTGAGTGATGATATAAATGCTGAACAGAAAGCAAACATTTATGTGAAACTCTCTTATAGTACTTGTCACGGAAGCAGGCTGATCTGTGTTTCACAAATAACAAAATATATGTAACTTAATTCAGTGTCAATAATTGTTTTAAGAGTTCATCTTTTTCAGAACTTAACTGCAAATCTCTAAATTAAGTCCTGGTTTCAAAACAATCTCCGAATAAGATGTACTGCAATTGAGTTTGATTGAATTTTGTTTTTCTTGCCCTTAATCATTTTGCCAGTTACACACCAAATATGAATAGAAATTCAAATAATAAATAGTTTGGGTTTTACTGTAACCCAAGATGAAACTTACCTGGCTTGTTGGCATTTAAATGTGGTAAATTAGTAAATGTTCAGTAAATTGATGATACTACATACGGATTAGTGCTATAAAGTGTGATTGTAAAAATTTACTTTTTACAGTAAGAGTGTTGTCTTCCTGCTGATGATCAATTCAGAAGCACTTGCTTGTAAAGAGCTTAAAATTTATTAATGAATATATCTGAGCCCAAGAAATTATCGAGTGCAGATCTGAAATTTGTAGCAGAGATCAAACTTCTAAGTCATCAATTATATGTGTTAACTCAGAAATCTTTTTGTTAGTTGAGTGTAAGGTGCCATTTATTCTTTCTGCGCCAATTCCATGAATGTATAATCCTTCAATGCTTTGAGCTGCAGACATCCCACCAACGCTGGTCAGGTTTAAAATCAGAGCAAAGTATGATGTAAAAAGAACTCCAGTCTAAGAACAATTTGTATTTGTATAGCATCTTTACTGTTGACTTGAGACTGTCTGAACCAATTCTACTGAACTGGATTCAGATCAATCCATGTGTCAAAATAAGGGATTAGTGTTATTTTCCAGTTTTATTCCACTTCTATTCCACTTCTAATTTGTCTGTATATAAACAATTGTGTGTACTCTGTTATGGATTTAATTCTTCATGTACGTCAGCTGACAGCACTTCGATTTGAGTCAGAAATCATTTTTGTATAGCAGATTTTAAGTGAAGCTTAAGAGCATCTTTCTTCCCAATAGCACCATTGTTCTCCCTGTGGGTCCTTGACCAAGAACAGGTCTTTGTACAGGTGGGATGATGAATTGATGCTTGGATTATGCAAAATGGCATCAATAATCTAGTAGAAGATGGGACATATTTATGTTGATGTTATCAAAAATGTGTGTTAGGTTTGTCACTCCTGTCATAGAATTATATTGATTCCTGCCTTTAAAATACAGTATTTATTTTTTGGCTGGCAGTCTTAAAAGAATCCTGCAGTTTTAGCCTCATCTGACCACCAAGAGTTGACTATCTGAGTTAGAGAAGCCAGTGGCCAAACACAAATGTAAACATTGGGAGAAAGTTATTTAAGCCCACTGAGGCATTAACCTTTCAAACTATGCTAACACTTCAGTGCATCGCTGATGGAGTTTTTAGTATTGTTGGAATTCTTTCCTTTTGGATGAGACCTTATCTGTTAATGATGCAGGTAGACATAAAAGACACAACAGCACCATTTAAGATGTACCAATATCCCAATATCTTGGCCAACATTCCTTTAACATCAGAAGAAAAATGCGATTAATCTTATTTGTTATTTTTGTGACTTTTCTTTGAAAATTTGCAGTGGATCTGTCTCATTAGTTGTGAAGCTTATTGAAAGTGACAAACTGTTGCAAAAGTGCAAGTTCCTTCTTTTCTAATGTGTACTTTTTTTCCACAGAGGAAGAGGAGGAGCAGGTCCCCACTGATGGAGGTACATCAGCAGAAGCTATGCAGGTTCCCCTTGAAGAGGAAGAGGAGGATATGGAAGAGGAAGAGGCTGTTAATGATGAAAACTTTCTGGGAAAGAGACCACTTGAAAGCCCTGACTCTGTTGACTTACCAGTTGCAAAGCGAGCTAGAACAGCTGGCTGTAAAATAGAGAGCCCTGATGGTGTCTTAGAACCAAGGGAACCCTTGAGTATGATTAATTCTCAAAGAGTGCCTCCTGTTTTGTCTCCAGTTGCACCACCTGATCATTCTAGTTCATTGCCTCTTTCACCTGAACCTCCAATGCTTGCACCTATACCAAAACCATCACAACTTTCAACTCCCAAATCTTCAGATTCAAAAATTCTCACATCTAAAATTAAATCTAAAATTTCCTCTTCGCCAATACAAAAAAGCAAATTCCCTAAAAGTTCTCAGTTGGCATTTTCAGGAAGTCCCATTCGTTCTCCAAAGACTTCATTGAAAACAGACAAAAAATCACCTATGCGTACAAAAAGTCCGAAAAGTCCTAAAAGCCCAAAAGTACCAGCAAACGTCCCTCATTCCACTGCGAAGAATGAAACTCCAAACCGAACACCTTTGCCTGTCTGTAATCCTGGGTCTGAAAAACTTGGTAAAGAAAGTGTTCACACAAAGCAGCCACATACATCGACAGAATTGGAAAAACCAAATGTTTTGGATACATCGCCAAAAAAGATGCCAGTGCCTGATAAAAGTATTGATGACTCTATTGATGCTGTAATAGCTCGAGCTTGTGCCGAGCGTGAGCCAGACCCCTTTGAGTTTTCTTCTGGGTCTGAGTCCGAAAGTGAAATCTTCACTAGTCCCAGAAGGCTTACTATTTCAGAGTCATCAACACCTCGAATGCTTTCCCTATCTAACAGTTTTAGCAGGGGTAGTGTTACGCCAGTGTTGTCTTCTGGGCCAACAACGAGCACAAATGTGTCATGGACTTTGGATGATTCCATTAATGAGGTTGTCAGGAAGGCAAGTTTAGGTACACCCCCATCCGTACCTCCATCTGTGCCTGACCTGTCCTCGCCTTCTGCTTCCCCACCAACCCCAGAACCACTTCTTAAGCTCTATGAGGAACGTACAAAGCATGCATCCTCATCTGATGTGAAGAAAAAACTGAAGAAAGAGATTAAGATGAAAATCAAGAAAAAAGAAAAAGAAAAGCTGAAAGATAAGGACAGAGATAAAAAGGAAAAGGGCAAAGACAAGGAGAAAAACAAGGATAAAGAAAAGGAAACCAACAAAGACTCCAAGATATTTTTAAGGGAATTTGGAAAAGAACATGAGAAAGATCCATTTAAATTTAGAATTAAAGACTTTGATGAGAGTGAAGTAAAATTAAAACATAAAGATGGGAGCTTTAAAAAGGACAAAGAAAAGCACAAAGAAAAGAAAAAAGATAAAGAAAAGGGGAAAAAGGAAAAAGAAAAAAATAAAGATAAGGATAAGCATAAAGCTAAGGCCCCTTCAGCAGGATTTGGGTATATTCCAAAAGAGGTCCAGTTGCCTTCATTCAGCACCCCAAGCAGTGTCAAGACTCAATGTGTTTTACCAGCAGTGTCTCCAATGGTTCCAGAAAGGCTGTTTGAGGAAAAATCTAAAGAGAAAGACAAGAAAAAAGACAAAAAGGAGAAGAAGAAAAAAAAGGACAAGGACAAGGAAAGGATGAAGGAAAAGGAGAAAAAAGAGAAAGAAAAGAAGGAAAAGGAGAAAGAAAAAGAAAAGCATAAGAACGAAAAAGTAAGTTGTAATGTAAAGTGTGTATGGATTCTTCAGTATTTGAACATTACCAAAACTAAATTGAATTGAAATACCAGCACTGTTAGTATTTGTATTTATAACAAACTATTGCTTTAAGAATGTTGGTTCTCATTTTTATTAGGCTTCTTTAAAGAACTATTTTGCAAAACTGGCCTTCATGCAACTAAAAGAAGGCTGAATTTTTAAGTTTGAACACCAGTGTGCAGTATCAGAGGCAATTCACTAACATGTGATATGGAAAAACCCTTAGGTTAGCTATTTATTTATTAGGTTTAAGTTTAATTATTTTCATCAAGACGTGCATATATTTTAAAGCTGAGTCTTCAAGTAGTTTTACCATACCAAAATTTAATGAATGATTAGTGCTGAGTCGTGATTTAAATATATTGTAAAATTTCATGAATGACTAAGTTGTCTGTTACTGTTAATTTTGAGATGTGAATTATGCCTTTGCCAAATTTGTTAGAACAGCTGCAGATTTTTCTTCATCCTCCTGCATATATGTAGCAAAAAAAATCATGAAGCCAGAAGACATCAGATGTTCCGAGATACTATTGTAATTTAGATTAATCTGCTTAGATAAGCTTCGAAGTTGTTTTTTTTGCTGCAAGACAGGATTTGAAAAATGAATTTTTCAGAGAATCGCTCTAACGCTTTCACTTTGTGATGGCGCTTCACGGGTGTCCTAGAAGAAATGTAGAGCGACAAAACATTATCAGTTCATGCCTTGAGGTATGTAGTAAAAAGAATCTAAATCCAAGAAGATTAACAGAAAAATGCAACACACTCCAAAAAGGGGCTTATGTGACTGGTATTATTTATCCAGGTGAAAAGAATGGTGCTTATATATAAGACTTTGAACAAATCCACTGGCAATGTATTTCTAGTACTCCACAAAGGAGTCTTATATTAGTGGCCCTTCACTATCTTGCTTTGAACTCTGTCACCAGCCCAACTTTGTATGTTAGTCTACTTATTAAATTTGGCTTCTTGTGAAGTTGTCTTTTTTCTCAAATATACAAACTTGTTTCTATTCACAGGCATTTTAAATCTGTAGTGCCCTCCAGCATGTGTGCACATATATTTCGATCAATAAGAAATAAGTGCCTTAATTAAACCATCTATTGTATGACTAATTGATTCATCTGTGATCTACTAAGTTATATTTCACGTGAATGTGACTTCATTACAAAGGAAATACTTTTAGAAGATAGCAACTCAGATATAGTGTTAGTATTTGAAGAGCAGAGATATATCTTTAAAAAATCTGAGTTTTATATCAGTGGGAGGCAAAATCATTTAAATGAATTTCAAAGGATTCTAGCATGGGGAAAATGTGAAAAGCATTTGAACAGAAGAAATTGTTGCAGGAGTAGGCCATTTGGTGTCTTGAGCTTACTTCACCATTCAAAAGATCATAGCTGATTTGATTGTGGTCTCGACTACACTTTCCTTTACAATGCCTCCTCCTCAAAAATCTGTCTCATTCAGCCTTGAATATAGTCAATTAAAATATGTAATCCCAGCCTTAACTGTTTGGTGGTGAAGCAAATTCCAAATGTCAGTGACAGACTGCAAGAAGTTGTTCCTCTGCATCTGCATTAGGTGGCACAGTGGCTCAGTGGTTAGCACTGTTGCCTGACAGCACCAGGGATCTGGGTTTGATTCCAGCCTTGGGTTACTATCTGTGTGGAGTTTCCATGTTTACATAGGTTTCCTCCCACAATTCAAAGATGTGCAGGTTGAGTGAATTGACCATGCTAAATTGCCCGTACTGTTCAGGGATCTGTAGGTTAGGTGCATTAATGAGTGTTAAATGTCAAGTAATAGGGTAGAGAACTGGGTCTGAGTGAGTTACACTTCAGAGGGACAGTGTGGTCTTGTTGGGCGAAATGGCCTGTTTCCACACGGATTCTATCATTCTGTCTCTGCATTGAATAGTAGACATCTTATTTGGAATTCTTTGCTCTGAGATAATGTATTAATCTGACCCCATTACATATTACCAAATCCAAAATAACCTGATCCCTGGTTGGATCCACAACATATTTTCATAGAAAGCTATTCCAAAAGCACACTGACACATGGCTGCCTTTGCAAATTTGATTTTCAGACATAGATGTAATACAGTGTCGGAAAGTGTGAGGTCTGCACTTTGGTAGCAAGAATAGAGGCTTGGACTATTTTTTAAATGGGGAGAAAATTGAGAAGTCTGAAGTGCAAAGTGACTTGGGAGTTCTAGTCCAGGGTTCTCTCAAGATAAATTTGCAGGTTCAGTTGGTAGTTACGAAGGCAGATGCAGTGATGTGCATTTATTTTGAGAGGACTTGAATATAAAAGCAGTGATGTACTTCTGAGGCTCTATAAGGCTCTGATCAGACTACATTTGGAGTCCTGTGGGCAGCTTTGGACCCAGTATTTCAAGAACTATGACCTTGGAGTGTGTTTAGAGGAGGTTCACGAGAATGGTCTCAGGAATCAAACGTTCCTAATAACACATGAGAAATGTTTGAGGACTCTGGGTCAATTTTCGATGGAGTTCAGAAGGATGAGGGTGATGAAATTGAAACGTACCGAATAGTGAATATACTGGACAGAGAGGACATTGGGAAGATGTTTCCATTGGTAGGAGAGACTAGGACCCGAGAGCACAGCCTTAGAGTAAAGGGAAGACTTTTTGAGAATGGAGAGAAGGAGAAACTTCTTCAGCGTTGAGTGGTGAATCTATGGAATTCATTGCCACAAAGGCCAGGCCATTGAGTATATTTCAGACTGTGAGAAAGATAGGTCCTCGATTATCAAGGGGATCAAGGGTTACAGGGAGATAGCAGAAGAATGGGGTTGAGAAACTTATCAGCCATGATTGAATGGTGAAGCAGATTCGATGGGCTGAATGGCCTAATTTCTGCTCCTATGTCTTATGGTCTTCCCAAACCTCTCAGTGCAATAAAGCATATGTTCCTATTTTACTGACTTAAGTTCATCAAATATTCACTGTGGAAAACAAAGGAAATGGACGTAAATTTGCTGGCTGAGCTGGAAGGTTCATTTTCAGACCTTTCGTCACCATAGTAGATAACATCATCAGTAAACCCCCGGTGAAGCATTGGTGTTAGAGACCCACATTCTATTTATGTGTTTAGGTTTCCTTGGGTTTGTGATACCATTTTCTGTGGTGATGTCTTTTCCAGTTCTTTTTCTCAGAGGGTAGTAAATGGGGTCCAAGTCGATGTGTTGATTGATTACAAAATACCTTGCAAGAACTGTAATAAGCACTACATTGCACAAACAGGCAGAAAACTAGCCACCAGGATATATGAACATCAACTAGCCACAAAAATACATGATCCACTCTCACTAGTATCCTTACATACAGATGAGGAAGGACATCACTTCGACTGGGACAACACATCAAACTAGGGCAAGCCGAATAAAGACATGCACGAGAATTCCTAGAAGCATGGCATTCCAACCAGAACTCTTATCAACAAACATGTCAACTTGAATCCCTTTTACCATCTCTGAGAAAAAGAACAGGAACTGACATCACCACAGGAAATGACATCTCAAACCCAAGGAAATCAAAACACACAAATAGAAAATACATGGGTAACATGTTACCTAGTTGGTGACGAAATGTCTGAAAATGAAGCTTCATTACATCCAGAACCTCAACCTGAGCTACAAATTTTCTCAAAACAAAGGAAATGCATTGGATCCTATAACATTAGAATTCTTTTTATAAAAAAGAATATGACAAAGTTCCTCAGCTTATAATCTTGCCAAGGAACTGTCATTGAAGTAAATAACAATCAAATACTGAATACATAATTAACTCAAAATTGAAAAGCAGTCAAAATATAAATGTTCTTTGCTATAAGATGGTTGTTAGTATCATATTCTTGGGTATAAGTCTTTGGACTTGTTCATGGACAAGTGAGTTGAAACAGAATATTCAAAGGGGCAACTGAGAAACCATGCAAGAATATAAAAGGGTTTGGATCAGTGATACAAAGGAATATTGATGACAAATCCAATGTAAATGGATCTAGAATAATTAACTTGCAACATTTTTAAAAAAGGAATTTGTTTTGAATTAAATGGTTTTTCAACATTTTGAAAGATTATTGTGTCAAAAATTACCTGAGGAAGAGACAAATACACAATTATATTAGCACAGTGGTAGAATGCAAATTAAAAATGATATTATTTTGCCTCGGCCACTTGAAGCACTGTTTGTAATAATGGTTTGCCTTGCCAAAAGAAAAGTGTTGTTTACCATAGGACAAATTAGTATAGGGAAATAGTAATTTGTGTTTCAGGGACATGAATTTTGAGAAAACGATGAGAAAATTGTCCATATCTGAAATCACTAATAATTGAGGTAGGCTTGGCTCGCTGGTGTACTAAAGATCTTCTCACACATTGTCATTTTTAGATTTGTTCATGAAGTCAGGTGTTGTTAATAATTATGCTAAATCTATTTTAGGAGACAGAAGCTTATTGTGGTGATGAGATTTTCTGTTGGGTACCTCAGAAAATCATCTTTTTGGACGTTGTGAAAATGTGGTATCTTTCTTTACCTCTCAACTGTTTCTTTATCATCGGGAAGCATTTGATCTATCTGCATAATTTTACTATCAACTGTGCCTAATTTGGCAAACGATAACATTCTCTAACTAATCTCAACAGAAATCTGTTCCTTTTTGAAGTTACTTTCCAATTCCTTCAATAAATTCTTCCTCTTCCCTTCATCCATTATTTTCTGAAATCAAGACATATCAGAATGGTCTACTCTCCAAATAATTCCTAAACTTCAAGGTTTCTAACATTTGTTTATGTCTCTTCCTGTACATTTTTTAAACTCAAGCTTGAACTTACCACTGCCACATACCTAGTCTTTTATTATTTTCATACTTTAAGTCATTCAACAGACTAGATTTAGTCCTTCACTTTGTTATTTCCGATTTTAAAAAAGATGACTAAAATGTTATCAAAACTCCTTAGGAAACTAATGGCAGAACTTTATTATTTTCATTTATATTATTTGATTCACACTTCCTAAGCCTTGGTTTCTGCAAATCTGCAGTGTAAAATATACCTTGACTCTATGGACATTCACTAAATTTTTAATATAGTGAGGAAGCAGCCCGAGTAACTTCAGGCACGTTTATCCCTAATCAGGTTTGCCATACCACTCAAAATCTTCGAGTAAAAAATGAGGTCTGCAGATGCTGGAGATCACAGCTGAAAATGTGTTGCTGGTCAAAGCACAGCAGGCCAGGCAGCATCTCAGGAATAGGGAATTTGACGTTTCGAGCATAAGCCCTTCATCACTCAAAAGTAAAACCAAAACAGCAGACGCTGGTGACCTGAAACACACAGAAATTCCTGGCGACATTCAACAAGTCTGGCAACATCTGTGGGAAGAAAGCAGAGTTGTTTCGAGTCCAGTTACTGTTGATAAAGAGTAACTGGACTCAAAGTGTTAACTCTGCTTTCTTCCTGCAAATGCTGCCAACTTGCTGAGTTTTGCCAGAAGTTTGTGTTTTTGTTGCCAAACCATCTATTGGATTTATTTTACATTGGAACTATGTGGCTTAAAAGAAAGTCAAAATAGGTAAGGATTCTTGATATCATGTATAAGTAAACCTTAAACAAATCTTCCATAGATTACTTTGGACCATTAAGGTTACCACATACCTTAAAAGGAAGATCACAGTGAATACTATCAATATTGTGATCTTTAAAACTTCTTCAGATAACATCATGCTTCTAATTCTCCCTATTGTTTGTTGGGCATACCCATAAAACCAGATGTTATTGAAAATTATCTGCTGCTGGTATTCAGATAAAGAACAAGCCACTTGAACTTCATCCTTGCACTATAATATCTGAAATCATGAATTATAATGCAGTATGTTAGCCAATTAAGAAGGCATGCTTTATGTAGTTATTATACATGATTGTGAATTCAGAATTCATAAAGTAAATTTGCAGTGTGTCTCATTCAGTAATCCTGTGTGCGTGGCGTGGCACATGAAAACAAATCCGCAGGTGGCTCGATTTTCTGCCCATTAACTCTGAATGGGAGGAAAATCCAGTTTGGGGTGAATTGGATATAATTTTTGAGCATAACACTTGCCAATAGCAATGGATATAAAATAAGCTTCACAACCTGTACACTTGTTCACTGTTAAAATGGAAGTTCTAAATTTCTCCTCATTATTTTCAAGGTTTAATTCACCATGTAAAGGTTTTAATATTTGCTTGTTGACAATCCCTACTCAATTTTAATTATTCATATTTTTACTTGAGCAATCCACATTTCAAAGAAAAGGATTGGTGTACTTGAAAGGAGAATAAGTTAACTCGAAACAAATCTACCATAGAAAGAATTCTATGTTGTTTTAGTATTGGTATATATAGAATATTAAATGTCAAGCTTTCGTCAAATGATCATTGTACCTGACCCCCTTTATGAACTAAAATGGTTAATAAAAGGATTGTTACTGACCTAAAATGGATGCTGTGATTACATGACCACAGATTTAGGGAAGTCTAGTACACGCAGGAGTAAAAGAAACCATCTGCACCGAAATTACTATTTTACCAAGAGCCATCAAACCAAGGCAACTGAGTTAATGATGGGATTTTTGCATCTCCAGTTTTAATTCACATTTATGTGGTAATTTCACACTTGAGACATGGAAGGTTGGCAGCAGTGTATCCAACTTGAAGAAACAACAGGGCCAGGCTCAGGAATCCACAAATGAATCCACTTTCAACAACCTTATTTGACCAACAGAAGAGAGAAAGAAAATGGATTTGTAAACAAGAGCTAGAAGACACTCTCTCTGTTTGTTTCTCTCATCATCTGGGAATACCTGATACTTGGTGAAAAAGTGAATTGGGAAAACAACCATCCACCAAAAACTCAAAGATGTGTACACTGCTGAGGTCACCAGTCAACCATTCAACAACGTTTTTTTTAAAGCTGTGTCCAAACACCTAAAGGAGTCTAAGGACTTCTAAAGGTTGTGGAGACGCTCTCGCTTTTAAACTTTTCATATGTGCTTGTTTATGAGTTTGGTGTTGCATTTAATTATTTCTTTCCTGGCGTTAATAGTGATAAAATTCACTTTTCTTTTGCGCAAGAATAACTTGAATCAAATTGTCATATTGTCAATTACAAGTACAATAGCTGCATGCTAACAAGAAATAAAAATATTTGTTGCACCTGACTGGGAGGAACTAGAGAAAGGGTAGAGCCAATATCCCATTTGTTATCTGGTTGTAGCAATGATGCACATTGTTATAACCACAAGCAGCTGTAATAGTTGAAATTGGTTATTCGCTTTTGTAGGTTCTTATATGTGTGCAGTAGGCGTTTAATATTTTATTTTCGCCCCTTGGAGAGATTCTAGGACAGAGGGTGTAATCTCAAGAGTTAGGAGTGGTCCATTTAAAACTGCAATGAGAATGACATTTTTTAATGGTTCAAGTATTTTCAAGGCTGAGCAAAACAGATTTTTAATTAGTAAAGGATTCAAGGGCTATGGGGAATGTGTCGGAAAGTGAAGTGCAGGATTATTAAATCAGCCATGATCTTCTTGAGTAACAATGCGTATCTGACAGACTGAATGGCCTACTTCTACGCCTGCAACTTATGGTCTACCACTTCTCTCTCATTTGTTTTTTGCCTGGTCAAATATAAATCCACCTACTCAAGGCAGAAAGGGATGGACAACAGTTACAGCCTTTCCAGCATTGCACATATCTTAAAACAAAATAAGGGATTCTAATGATTGTATATTTTAATACTAATTTGATGCACCAAATTATGATAAAGTAATGATTTGTTCCATTACCACATAATGAATTTTTGTCTCAAACTGGCCATTAGGGAAAGAAACTTAGGATGAATGATGATTCTTCCTCAGAGCTAAGAAACAAATTTCCTGCTGTCAGATTTGTGATACTGATGGGGGCCTAAAAAATGGAAGAATATGACTTAAAAATTAAGGGTGAATATTCACTTAGTTAATTATAAGCCCAGATTTATTATCCTAGCACCCATTTTGACTATTGATTTCTGCTTCAAAATCTTAGATTCCCTTTGAAGGTTGTTGATGGTATCAATGAACTTTTCTATCAACATCGAAAACAACCATTGACTTAGAATAGGGTCTTGCATGTAACTGCATTTGATGTGACACCGGAGTGCATGAAAACAAGCTGTAATTACTTTTTATGCAAATAAAGTTTACTTGTTCTTTTTTCAGCATTAACATTATTTGACTGAAACTGACTTTTTATTTATCAAGACTTGTTTTTGGAAATTTCTCACAGTTTACATTTCTAACAGTTTCCAATACATGAATTCGTGCAGCTGGGCTTATCACTGTATTTTCTGTCCCAGGCAAAACCTGAACCAATTGTACCAGCCCCTTCCCCTGTTATTCCAAGGCTTACACTGAGAGTCGGTGCTGGCCAGGACAAGATGTAAGTACTATATATTTTATAATTATTTTAAATGGTCATATTGTTCACATGAAGATAAAGATCAGTGCCATTTTTTGTAAAACATGTTAAATTTGCTGAACTTGCTTAATAGTTCTCCAATGTTCTTATTAAAATGACCTTATCCAGTGCAATTCACTTCATACTACTTATTCTAATATAATTTTGTTAATGACGGGAAACAAAGTATTGAATAAATAAATTGTGATTTAACTGGACACAAACCTACCAGGGCAAGGATTGTACATGTCCTCTTAACATTTGAAATTTCCTATTCGCTTCTGCAGATCTGTTCTACAAGTGCAATATGCTTTCATTACTTTTCGTCTCAATTTTTTTTATATTCTAGCTAAATATAACACTCTGAATGGTAAACCAGTGAGTGGAATTAAAAGAGAAATGGTTGGATCTGTGAATAAAGTTAGCCAAGGGAATAGCCAGTTTCATTCCAGTCTGGAAGCTGCAGTGTTCCAAGTGTTAAAATGGTAGTGTATGGATTTGATGGAACTATAAATTTTTGAATCATATGCAATAATTTGTGATATCTGGTCATCACAGATAAAACAACCTTTTGTTGTTCTAGTGGTTTACTGATTTCAAAATACCATACAAAGCAACCTTGAACTGACTTTTATTTGGAACAGAGACTTCTTTAGAGCACAGACTTCGGTGACTTCATAAAATTCTGTTTTACTGACTCCATGAATGAAGTGAAAGGCACAGAGAAGTCAGTTCATCATTTTATGACACAGGGAGGTCAGCTGTGCTCTGCAGCTTGTAATTGTGATGAAATTTGTGATAAATTATTATTTCAAAGCTTAGATTCTAAAGTGGTTTTTGGTTTTCAGTCTGTGAAGATGATTTTGTTTTAATGACCGGAAACAATTTTAGTACTGGCTCAATACAGCACTTCCAAGAAATAAACTAAATAAGACTTAAGCTAAATGACCAGACTACATGATCAATGAAATAATTGCTGAAATGTTTGCTAAGTTACCCTTTTATAACTAAGAGAAAGACAGATCACAAGCATGCTTAGTCCAGAAGAAGGGAAACACACCCGCATTGAGGAGACATTTTCCTAGTGTTATTATCGCTAGACTATTAATCTGGAGACCCAGGAAATGTTCTAGAGATCTCAGTTCAAATCCTGCCACATGAAATGGTGGAGTTTGAATTCAATAATACTTTGGGAATAAAAGTCTAACAATGACCATCAAACCATTATTGATTGTCAGGAGAAGCCTACCTGGTTCACGATGTCCTTTGGGGAAGGAAATCTGTCATTCTTTCCTGGTCTGGCCTACATTTGACTCCAGACCCGTAGCAATGTGGTTGACTCTTAATTGCCCTCTGTGCAATTAGGGATGGGCAATAAATGCTGGCCTGGCCAGGGACACTCTAATCTCTGGACAAATGAAAAGAAAAGGGCTGTTCGACAGCTTTAAAAATAACAATGTAACTAGAAGAATTATTTTCCTTAGAATTTGGTAAGGTACCTCAATTCAATAAGTTGATTTCTTTATGTAGCAAAGAGAGAATCACATCAGGTTTACAAGCAGCTGGTGAATGGAAATGATCTCAGCCTTGTCAGTGGGATAAAAAATTAGAGTGAAAATAAAAGGATAATTCATTGGGGTTGAGTATCTAACAAGGATATTTTGAGGAAGCAGAGTTAAATATTTTTGCTGTTTTTAATAAGATACTTACCTTTTTTTCCTTTTGTATAATTAACAAAGTTCTTTTAGTTAAATTGGCAACCTCACCTGAACATGTCCCAAATTATATATAAAAAAAGGTGCTCTATCAAGCCAGGTTTCACTCAAGATGCTGATTTGTCTTGTGTTACCATCAACTGGGATCATAACAAAAGCATAAAATATTGGACCAAGGAAAGACTCAGAAAAATATGTAAAATGTTCAGTATTTTATAGTAATTTTGTTAAATATTTAACCCCTTTGGATATCCTAATAATGCATTCCTAGACCACAGCATAACTCTGATTGTTATTCTCTGAAATATTAGCTCAGATTTTTGCTATGATGGATAGCACCACCGCTATGCTTAAAATGTTCAAAGAAATCAACCCTGAGCACGGCATCTCTCATATTTGCATGGGTGGGATTTGGGGCAGGTTGTAATTCTTGCATCTGCTGTTTCTGGAGATATTTAACTGATCGACCTTATCTGTAATTGGAGCTACAAGACTCCTGGAGTGTGACGATTAGTTCAGAGCAGTTCTATTCTCAGTGCACTTCTTTGGTATGGCCAGGGTGTCCTTTCAGAGAGGGCAAAGTACCTCTTTGAATCTTGTCCTGAGTACTTTTAATGGGAATAAGTTACGCTTTGGAAGATTTAAGACACCTTAGTGAGTTTTGAGAAGGTTTGTAGCTCAGGTTGAGGTTTTGGATGTAGGTTTGCTTGCTGAGCTGAAAGGTTCATTTCCAGAAGTTTCGTTATCTTACTAGGTAACATCTTCAGTGGGCCTCATGTGAAGCAATGCTGAAAATTCCTGCTTTCCATTTGTATGTTTGGGTTGGTGTTGTCATTTCCTGTGGTGAAGTCACTTCCTGTTCCTTTTCTCAGTTGGTAGTGGATGGGGTCTACCTCGATGTGTTTGTTGATAGAGTTCCGGTTGGAATGCCATGCTTCTAGGAATTCTCGTGCATGTCTTTGGCTTGTATTGGCAATACGTCCATCCTAGGTCAAGCCAAACAAAGACATGCACGAGAATTCCTAGAAGCATGGCATTCCAACCGGAACTCTATCAACAAACACATCGAGGTAGACCCCATCCACCACCAACTGAGAAAAGGAACAGGAAGTGACTTCACCACAGGAAATGACAACACCAACCCAAACATACAAATGGAAAGCAGGAATTTTCAGCATTGCTTCACATGAGGTCCATTTAAGACACCCTTTGGGATTTAGAGTCACAGTCGAAAGTATGATTTCCCAACCCCTGACCCGCCCTGAAAGATCCTGTATTTATATTGCAAGTTCAATTCAGCTTCTGGTCAATGGTAACCGCCCAGGATGATGATAGTGGTGAATTCATTGATGGTCCTGATCATGGGATGTGGGCATCACTAGCTGAGCCAGCATTTATTCATCATTCTCATTAGTCTTGATGAAGGTGATAGTGAGCTACCTTCTTAAACTGCAGTCCTTGGAATGCAGGAATACTTGCAGCACTGTGAGGAGAGGAATTCCAGAACTTTGACTCAACAACATTGATGGAACAGCGATATATAGTCAGTTCTGTTAATATGTGGTAGTTCCATTCTCATGCAAACTCTTGTTTTAAGAAAATCATGTAATAACACCACCATTTAAACTAATCTTGTAACTAATACATGCTTTAAAAGTTTGTGCTATGGAAATAGCGCCCTCAATTTGTCAGTTGTGTTATAGCGAATTTACATTAACGAAACACACATTCTTGAAGAATGACCTGTAGTCCCTTGTAAGGAAGGTGTTTACCTTGGAAGGGAAATTGCAGGTGGTGATGGTCCCATCTGCAGCTTTTCTCCTCCTAGGAGGTAGATATTGCAGATTTTAAAGGTGCTGTTTCAGGAGTCTTGTGAGTTACTGCAATGCATTTTGTAGTTGGTCGCCACTGCTGCCATTTTGTGTTGGTAGTGAAGGGAGTGAATGTTAAACATGATGGACAAGATGGCTGGTTCAGGATGTTGGTAATGTGAGATTCAATTACAGTATTACTGCAGTTGCAGTATCTGAGACATCACGAATAGTGGAACTTCAGTGGCCAGTACTGCTGCCTCACAGTGCCAGGGACCTATGTAGCTTTTATTTTAGTCTTGACTGTGTCTCGAGTTTGCATATGTTCCCCATGTCTGTGTGGATTTCTGCCTGGTGATCCGGTTTTCTCCGACAATCCAAAGATGTGCAGGTTAGACGGATTGGCCATGCTAAATTGTCTGATAATGTTCAGGGATGTGCAGGCTAGGTGGATTGACCACGTTAAATGCATGATAATAGGGATGGTGTAGGGGGCTAAGTCTGCATGGGATGGTCTTTGGAGGGTTGGTACAGACTGGATGGGCCAAATGACCTCTTTATGCACTGTAGGAATTCTGAGATTCTATAGTGCATTCATCAGCAAACATTCCTACTTTTTACTTTATAATGGAGATCATTGATAAAGCAGCTGCAGATGGTAGTGGCTGGGACACAACTGAAAAGATCATGTTGTGATGCTCTGGGATTGAGATGATTGACCTCCAACAACCATAACTGGCTTTCTGCATGCTAGGTATGACTGTAACCAACAGAGAATTTTTCTCCTGATTCCCATTGACTTCAGTTTTCTGAGGGCCCCTTGATGACTAACCTGGTCAAAGAGTAGGGGCTGATTTCAAGGCACATCTCACCTCTTGAGTTCAGCCCTTTTATTCATCAAACCACTTTCTTTAGTGATATAGGTAGGGTGATGATGCTAACCCTGAATGTACTTCCAGTGGAACGAGGATTGATTCCCATGTTGTTGCTATTGATCTGACCTACACACTAGCTAAGAGAGCTAACCAGGCACCTTTGAAAAATCTAACAATGCTCAATAGCACTTGAGCTGGTTTCAGTAAAACTAACCTTACACACGCTGAAAAACATTTACAGATAATTGACACCTGAATAATGGGGGTGCTGAGAAACAACGTTCTAAACTAGTACTCTCTGTGAAAAATAACATTGAAGATAAAGCTAGTTCTCATAGCACATTCTTTCAGTTAGGAAACAAATTAATTAAAAAATGCACATATACCAACACCAAGAACATGCCTATAGCTCTTTTATGCCCATGGCCATTTCTGTCATTTGTATAATCATTGGAAAAGTTATGCAGATGATTTCTCATACTGATGGATATCTGCAGTTTTAAAAAATATCTTTCAGAGCAACAGTAGAAACTCTGTCAGAACATACAAGAATGTGAGAGATTGAATGAAACACATCTTATAGAACAGCATGAGTTTTTTGAAATATTTAAAATCATTGCAATCCAAAAGAATTAGTCCTCCAATGATGTCTATAGCTTGATTCATTAAATCTAAGTTTGCATCCAGGCAGTGCTGAGTAGCATTCTTTATTCATTCTATCTACTATAGACTTTCTTTAAATATTGGAGTTCCTTTTAAACAAAGGGTGTTTTTTATGCTTCTATACTCTGTCTTTACCAATCAACTGATTTCCAAACGTTATTGAAACTTATGCAGAAAAGTCAAAGAACATAGGATGACCACAAACTTCAGTACAGACTGTTCAAGGCAATTAAATAGGTTTAATCTATTTAGGGTGCTGAAAACAGCAATTGTCCCTATATAATCAGAGTCACTATGAGCTGAAACCACTATGTAAATATATCAGGTTTGTGTTATTTCAAATGAAGAAAAGGGCAGGTAAAAAAATAAAGAAAATAACAGTTAGGAAAAGCTCATCAGTAAATATAGTGCCTTTGATACAAAGTTACTGAAAGAGAGAGTACTGACTTTAGAAAAACCCTATAAAACTTTGTTAATTGTCCTCTCAGTTTTTAGGTGGTCACTTAGTTTTTCTAGTGAATCCTGAGATTGCCCAAATCTGTTCATTGTACAGTAAGACTTTTTAGTAGTGAGACAAGGGCCATGATTGCTATCTGAAGTAGTATAAGTTACCAAGTTCATGTTCTGTAATTGAGGAAAGAAACCAGTGACTGCTCCCTACAAAAACCTGAGCAATGGATTGAGCCACATTTGCATCAGTCATTAACAGAGTTATTGACCTCATACAATGCAGTGAGAGCAAACAAAAGCAAAGAGCGTCAGGACATAGGTGGGAGTGTTGGTACCTCATTCACGCAAAAAGACATAAAAGCCAGAAACTGGAAATAGGAATTGTAAATGCTAGAAATGTACAGTGTGCCTGTCATATCTAAGAAAAGGAAGAAATAGGAGACAGAATCATCATTAATGATCAATGTGCTTTTTTACTGAATTCCACGGCTGTGACATAGCTGTGGGATTCAGGTGACAAACCTAGGTTACGTGATTTACTTATATGAATTTAAGTCACCCGAATCCCTCACCAAGATTATATTGATGTTTTGTATTTCAGTGACAAGCAGGTAGTTTTTTTTTAAAGCACATTCCCAGGATGTTTGACGTAATGAAGTAGAAGGAGTTCACTGTATTTGTGGGTAAAAGTGCAAAAACAGGTTTGCATATGGCTTCCATCTTGGAACTGAGGGTGGTGACCTGAGACAGTTTGGTTGACTTTATAATGGCACTAATGATGTGTGAGAATGAACCACAGTGATCACTTGTATATTGTAGTACTTAAGTGATTGACCCCCAAGGCCAGAGGATGATGAGTTTCATTCCAGGATGGCCTGTCCCCAGTGTAATTACTTGTAGGAATGTAGCACAACTACATTCGCAGAGCCACAAATTGATCATTTTACTGTGTGCAGTCTTCTATTAATTGCATTTCATTGAGAATAAGGATCAACTGTTTAATAATGTTTGAGTATATTTACATTTGAGATAGATAGATTCTTGATTATCAATAGGATCAAAGGTTACATGGAGAAAGCAGGAAAATGGAGTTGAAAATCTTATCAGCCATGGCAGAGCAGACATGAATGGTCTAATTTCTGCTCCTATGTCTTGTGTTCTTATGCTTGTAAGCTATCTCACCTTTCAAACTGGTACATAGAGAAGAAAAAAGCATGCTTTATAACGAAATACGAATCTCACATATGTCATCAGAGTCATTCCGAAAGTTGTTGTGGTTCTGTTCGCCGAGCTGGGAGTTTTTCTTGAAAACGTTTCGTCCCCTTTCTAGGTGACATCTTCAGTGCTTGGGAGCCTCCTGTGAAGCACTTCTGTGCTGATTCCTCCGGCATTTATACTGGTTTGAATCTGCCGCTTCCAGCTGTCAGTTGCTGTCCGTTGCAGTGGCCGGTATATAGGGTCTAGGTCGATGTGTCTGTTGATAGAATTCTTGGATGAGTGCCATGCTTCTAGGAATTCCCTGGCTGTTCGCTGTTTGGCTTGCCCTATAATAGTGGTGTTGTCCCAATCGAATTCATGTTGTTTGTCATCTGAGTGTATGGTTACTAGGGATAGCTGGTCGTGTCGTTTCGTGGCTAGTTGATGTTCGTGGATGCGGGTTGTTAGCTGTCTTCCTGTTTGTCCTATGTAGTGTTTTGTGCAGTCCTTGCATGGGATTTTGTAGTGTAGACTTGCAATGACAAATGCAGGTGTATCTTGCAGGTATGTATTATGTTGATGTTACTGCAAAAGTAAAAATAAATGTTTAAATTCTGTGTCAGTTTAAACTATTGTATGAATGATGTTTTATTCAAGAAGCAGTATTGGAAGGAAAAAAAAATGGGGGAAGCAACTAGAGTGATGTGGATTGAAGAGAAAATGAATGGTTCTGTACATTAGATAGTCAGACTGAATGAGGCTTAATTTGCTGTCACTGAATTCTGAGCTTCCCTGTAAAGAGTTTATCTGGAGATGTGATCAACCCAAAAATTTAATTGCTTTATTTAATCACTTTGGGAGATCTTATCCTTAATGGATCTGAAATTTAATTGGCTTGTTTAGATTTTAAACATTTATGTACTGTGTCCAAGGGCCCCTTAAAAAATGAATTTCCATTAATGACTTTTCTTTAACCATCCTTTGTTCAATAGCAACTAGTGGTAGTTATCACAAACTGAGCTAATTTAACTGATTGCTTAAGATTTATTAGTTTTAAGGGAAAGTAGTCGTAACAAATTATTTTAACGTCATTGATACCATTGCACAAGCTGTATTTCACTTATACCACTGTGACGTATGACTTCATTATAGGCTGCATTTTTAATTTGAACTCAATTAACCCTTTGCACTCCACAGGCTATTTTTATTTATTTCATCTGAATCTTATTACAGTAATCCATTAACCACTCAGTAATGAGATAAAATTTTAATTACTGCTGTTTTATAGCGGATGTTTGAATTACATGTATAAATTCTATTAAAGGGTTCAGAATCTATGAAATTGGTGATCTGAATTCTGGAAAGGCTGATCATTCCAGCGTGATTCCATTCTCACAAATACAATTGTATATTCACTTATTTAACTTTGCATCAAGTCCTGCTTGTGAAACAGACAATATCTGTCTGATGCACATGATCTGAGTAAGATTTTGTTCACAAGGCATTTGGGGTGGTTTTGATTCTCATTTCAATTACTAAGAAACATTTCTAATCTATGCCAACTTTTAGTTTTGCTTTTAATGTAATTACTTCAGGAGAAAAATAACAGATCTACAGCCATCTTTGCTGTCAGTGTTCAGCAGACCCCAGAGTTAAAGAATACTGACCTCATATTCTGTGCTGTGGAAGAAAGGAAAACATACTGTTTGAGGAATGCGCAGTGCTGCCAACTTGGTGTATTATGGCATTAAACTGTGCATCAAGCATCATTTGTGAAGAGCCAACTGGTTTCAGTCTTGCAAGAGATAATCTATTGAGATATTCACATTATCAAGATAATTGCAGAATTTTTATTTCTCAAATTAATCATTGCACTTGACAATTATCAATAAGAATATTTCAGTACAAAAGATATCAAAATAATTTTTGACGTCTTCTGTGGATAAAGTTGGTCAGATATAGTTAATTGAAATTACATATGTTTGATAAATTTATGATATAAATGGGAATTTATTGATTTTGAGAGGATCAGTGACCTATAATTTCTTGAGGAAGTATTATACTTGCCAGAAAAATTAGTATTATTCAGTTTCTGTGCAATTACTACATCAAGATCTTTATCAACCTTGCAAAATGCGTTCAGTTCAGTGCCTCAACCAGGTGACCAAGAACCTTACTGAGCAATCTATTTAATGATACACCATTGCAATGGTTTTAGGCATATGTACTATTTCCTGCACAAAACTTTAATCTTACACCATCGTTGGAAAAAAACGAGAGCAAACCATCACTAACTGAGTCAAATCACCAAAGTGACATGACTTAAGCGAAGTTGTACAGACCTAGTGCCGGAATTATATATCAGAAACTTGATGCAAATTTCTGAAATTTGTTGACAACCATAGAGAAACTTTGCAGACCTTTCCTTTAAAGGTTGAAATGGTTATGACATATTGTCAACAGAAAGAACAAATCTGTTGGTCATTTCTCATTCTATACTTCCTGTTTTTCTTATGTTCATTAATTGAATTATATACAGCTGAAACTGCAGTTTGATCCTGCGACCAAGACAATGTCAGGCTGTACACCTGTGTGGAGCTAGCTTCTGTCATGCACTGTTCAGGATCAGAGTTTGGCTTCCGTGCAGTTAGGGGAAACTGTGAACGTCAAGTTCAAAATAAGTCCCACAAACAGATTGAGGATTTCAATATGGTATTTATTCACCTTACCAAGGCTTTTGATGGTATAAATGGAGAAGGCCTGTGGAAGATTTTATAAAATAATAACTGTCCTGAAAAGATGTTGAACCTCATTTGCTCGTTTCAGGATCCACACAATGACCAGCATTATGGAAAGTGGTATGTTATTGGATGCCTTTCCTGACAGCAATGGCACCAGTCAAAACTGTGTATTAACTTTAACTCTGTTTTCCACATGCTCTGTTATGCACTCAAAGACCTTGACATAGGAGTACACATTCAGCTCAGTGCAGATGGCAACTCATCCAACTGGCAAAGGTTTGCACAAAGATTAATGAACAGTTGCTGAGCGATTTCTTGTTCACAGATGACTCTGCTCTCACAGGGTATACACCAGAGAAAATTCAGGAACTTACTGATCACTTGGCTTGATAACAAACCTGATGAAGGCAACCTGTTCCTTGTGACTTAATTATAAGGTCCAGAGACACAATCAGCATCATGTCCCTACTTCAATCCAGAGCTTTTGCTATCTTCTCCAGTAATTCCGTATTGGATGACAAAATCAATCATTGCCTAGCAAAGTCAAGCTCAGCATTTGGTAGGTTTGCTGTTAGACGTGTGGAAGAACATGGAGTTTATCTCCAAACGAAGATCAAAGTCTACCAGGCAATGGTTCTTGGATCATTTCTTGATGGATGCAAGACTTGGACAATCTAACAGCTTCATATAGAACAACTAAAAGCATTCCATCTCTACTGTCTGAGAACTATTTGCAACATGAGGCAACAGGACTCAATTACTGACATCAAGGTTCTTGTGAAGTAATATACACCCAGCGCTGAGAATATTGGACAGAATATTTGAAAAAAGCAAAGAATGACCAAAAAACTGATAAATGGGGTAGAATTATAATATGAGAGAGAGCTCGTCATAAATACGAAAGCAAAGGGTAAGAGTTCTTCGAAATTGTTAAAGAAGAATATAGTTAACAAAGTGCGCAATAGCCCTCTAGAAAGTCAGGGACAATTATTCACGGAACATAAGTACATGATAGATGATTTGAACAGATAATTTGCAACTCTCTTCACTATAGACGATTCAATTTGACAGCACGCAAACTCTCTTTAGTCCAACTCATCCATGCTAACCAGATGTCCTAACCCAATTAGTCCCACCTGTCAGCACCTGGCCCATATACCTGGACTGTCTCAGACTCCTCCCTCCCCTTCCTAGACCTTTCCATTTCTATCTCGGGCGACCGACTCAACACAGACATCTACTATAAACCGACTGACTCCCACAGCTACCTGGACTACACCTCCTCCCACTCTGCCCCCTGTAAAAACGCCATCTCATACTCCCAATTACTTCGTCTCCGCCGCATCTGCTCCCAGGAGGACCTGTTCCAATACCGTACAGCTCAGATGGCCGCCTCCTTCAAGGACCGCAGATTCCCCCCAGACGTGATCGACGATGCCCTCCACCGCATCTCCTCCACTTCCCGCTCTTGAGCCCCACTCCTCCAACCGCCACCAAGACAGAACCCCACTGGTTCTCACCTACCACTCCACCAACCTCCGTGTACAACGTATCATCCGCCGTCATTTCCGCCACCTCCAAACGGACCCCACCACCAGGGTTATATTTCCCTCCCCTCCCCTATCAGCGTTCCGCAAAGACCACTCCCTTCGTGACTCCCTCGTCACGTCCACACCCCCCACCAACCCAACCTCCACTCCCGGCACCTTCCCCTGCAACTGCAGAAAATGTAAAACTTGCGCCCACACCTCCTCCCTTACTTCTCTCCAAGGCCCCAAGGGATCCTTCCATATCCACCACAAATTCACCTGCACCTCCACACACATCATCTATTGCATCCGCTGCACCCGATGTGGCCTCCTCTATGTTGGGGAGACAGGCCACCTACTTGCGGAACGCTTCAGGGAACACCTCTGGGATGCCCGGACCAACCAACCCAACCACCCCGTGGCTCAACACTTTAACTCTCCCTCCCACTCCACCGAGGACATGCAGGTCCTTGGACTCCTCCACCGGCAGAACATAACAACACGACGGTTGGAGGAAGAGCGCCTCATCTTCCGCCTGGGAACCCTCCAACCCCAAGGAATGAACTCAGATTTCTCCAGTTTCCTCATTTCCCCTCCCCCCACCTTGTCTCAGTCGGTTCCCTCAACTCAGCACCGCCCTCCTAACCTGCAATTTTCTTCCTGACCTCTCCGCCCCCACCCCACTCCAGCCTATCACCCTCACCTTGACCTCCTTCCACCTATCACATCTCCATCGCCCCTCCCCCAAGTCCCTCCTCCCTCCCTTTTATCTTAGCCTGCCTGGCACACTCTCCTCATTCCTGATGAAGGGCTCTGGCCCGAAACATCGAATTTCCTATTCCTAGGATGCTGCCTAACCTGCTGTGCTTTAACCAGCAACACATTTTCAGCTCTGATCTCCAGCATCTGCAGACCTCACTTTTTACTCATACTATTCATATACCCATTCAGATGCCTTTTAAATGTTGCAATTGTACTAGCCTCCATCATTACCTCCTACAGCTCATTTCCACACACGCACCAAACTCTGCGTGAAAAAGTTGCCCCTTAGGTCTCTTTTATATCTTTCCATTCTCACCCTAAGCCTATGCCCTCTAGTTCTGGACTCCCCCAACCCCAGGGAAAACACCTTGTCTATTTACCCTATCAATGCTCCTCATGATTTTATAAACCTCTATTAGGTCACCCCTCAGCCTCTGATGCTCCAAGGAAACCAGCCTTAGCCTATTCAACCTCTCCCTGCAGCTCAAATTCTCCAACTCTGGCATCATCCTTGTAAATCTTTTCTGAACCTTTCAAGTTTTACATTGTATCGGAAGCATGTTGTGAAACTTGAAAGGCTTCAGAAATGATTTACATGAATGTTGCCAGAGTGAAGGATTTGAGCTAGAGAGAGAAGTTTAATAGGCTAGGGTTCTTTTCCTTGGAGCATCAGAGGCTGAGGAGTGACCTTACAGAGGTTTATAATATCATGAGGGGTATGGATAGGGTAAATAGACAAGGTGGTTTCCCTGGGGCAGGGGAGTCCAGAACTAGAGGGCATAGGTTTAGAGTGACTGAGGAAAGATATAAAAGAGACCTAAGGAGAAACTTTTTCAATCAGAGGGTAGTGCATGTGTGGAATGGGCTGCCAGAGGAAGTGTCGGACGCTAATACAATTGCAGCACTTAAAAGGCATGACTTCGCTAATTCTCAATCTTGCCTGTTTTAAAGTAATTTGTTCCATTGAATACGGCTAATGTTCTTAAAAATTCAAAATGACCGTGTTTGTGACAGCCATGTTACATTGTTGTTCTCCTGTTCTGTTGTCAACACATTTTATGGCTTTCATGTACAGCACTTAAAAATGTGTTGCTGAAAAAGTGCAGCAGGTCAGGCAGCATCAAAGGAACAAGAGCTTAAGCCCTTCTTCAGGAATGAGGCGGGTGTGCCAAGCAGGCTAAGGTAAAAGGTAGGGAGGAGGCACTTGGGGGAGGGGCGCTGGGAATACGATAGGTGGAAGGAGGTTAAGGTGAAGGTGATAGGCCGGAGAGGGGGTGGGGGTGGATAGGTCGGGAAGAAGATTGCAGGTCAAGAGGGTGGTGCTGAGTCTGAGGGTTGGGACTGAGATAAGGTGGGGGGAGGGGAAATGAGAAAGCTGGAGAAATCTGCATTCATCCCTCGTGTTTGGAGGGTTCCTAGGCGGAAGATGAGGCACTCTTCCTCCAAGCGTCATGTTTCTGTGGTCTGGCGATGGAGGAGTCCAAGGACCTGCATGTCCTTGGCGAAGTGGGAGGGGAAGTTAAAGTGTTCAGCCACGGGGCGGTTGGGTTGGTTGGTGCGGGTGTCCCAGAGGTGTTCTCTGAAACGTTCCGCAAGTAGGCGGCCTGTCTCCCCAATGTATAGGAGACCACATCGGGTGCAGCGAATGCAGTAAATGATGTGTGTGAAGGTGCAGGTAAATTTGTGACAGATATGGAAGGATCCCTTGGGGCCTTGGAGGGAAGTAAGGTGGGGGGGGGGGTGGTGGTTGTGGGCGCAAGTTTTGCATTTCTTGCGGTTGCAGGGCAAGGTGCTGGGAGTGGAGATTGGGTTGGTGGGAGGTATGGATCTGACAAGGGAGTCACGGAGGGAGTGGTCTTTCCAGAACGCTGATAGGGATGGGGAGGGAAATATATCATTGGTGGTAGGGTCTGTTTGGAGATGGCGGAAATGACGAAGGATGATGCGATGTATCTGGAGGTTGGTGGGGTGGTAGGTGAGGACCAGTGGGGTTCTGTCCTGGTGGCGATTGGAGGGGTGGGGTTCAAGGGGGGGAGGAGCAGGAAGTGGAGGAGATGCAGTGGAGAGCATCGTCGACCACGTCTGAGGGGACATTGCGGTCTTTGAAGAAGGATGTTATCTGGGTTGTTCAGTATTGGAATTGGTCCTCCTGAGAGCAGATGCGGCGAAGGTGAAGGAATTGGGGATATGGAATGACATTTTTACAGGGGCAGGGTGGGAGGAGGTGTAATCTAGGTAGCTGTGGGAGTCAGTTGGTTTATAATAAACGTCCGTATTTCTGTATTGTTTAGTTTAGTGGGATTGCAATTATTTGATTCCATACTCACTGAACCAAACATAGTAAGAGGACTTCTAAATTGCCTCCTCACCCACTTAACCTCTAGAGTTGCCAAGGATTTGTCTTTAGGCCCTTCCTTATCTGCTTACCATGCCTAGGTAATCAATTACCAATATAAGATCTACCAATAATATCAAGCTCTGTATTAATCAATTTTGTGCAAAATGGCGAGGTAGCCTTTGAAGAATCTGTTTACATGCATTCCTGTGGTTTTTATTATAAATATAACTCAAGAGTTTGCATTTATTTTGTATATTCTACTTGATAAAAACTTTTTTATGCAGCATTTCTCCCTTTCTCACCCATCCTGAATATTCCTCAGTTGTACTATGTTATCATAGGTATCGATCATGTCAAATCCCTCACCAGAATGGTGCTCATACATGTATTAGCTTTAACAGTAGAAGTGCCAGTCATGTCACTCTGGAAGAAACAGAGACAAATCCAATTGTGCTGTCATCTAATGTCAATACATTTGTTTTACCAGTGACACTTTGGCTATCTTTCCCTGAACTTAAACACTGAGGTCACATGCTTACATTGTCCCTAAATCCTGTGTACCCTGTAAACTGTACACCTAACTTAGTTGGATTTTCGATATCAACATAATTACTTTTTAAAGAATTAAACATTCTGCAATGAAGGTTTAACTTGTATTTCATGTATCTTAAATCTCAGTCCTATAATTTTCCTTATGTTTTGCTATCGGTTGTATATATATTTTAAATTGAGACACAAACATTATTGGGTGGGTTTAGGTTGGAGATATTCATTTAGGCTTGACTTTATCTCCCAAATGATGATTTTTTACTCTCAGTAAGATTGTGGTTAAATTAAAGAAATAACTTATTCCTCATTCATTTGTCCTCTTCATATAATTGAAAAATCTGTGTTCTAACCCAGCTATTTTTTATTTTGAGGTGATTGACTGTTCTGTGAATCTTAAGAAACCCAGTTAATGAACAGTTGTCTGAAAACTATTGAATTAATTGTGCGGCCTTAAGTGGGCAAGGCACTTAACTGTGTTGGGTAATTTATATGGCAGGCCATATAATGTTTGTACACAATAGCTAAATAAAAGGGTTATTAAACTACAGCTATGCTTTATCCACATGATGAATGCGGATAACCTTCCATCAATATGTGTGGTCAGGAGTGGAAAGGATTGACTCATTGCTAACTTGTCAAGCAGCAGGCTTGCATTTCAGTCTGTGCAGCTTGTGACCCAGTCCGTATACTTGTCTTTTTGTGGTAGAGCATTAAGTAAAGGGACACTGGTGAAAGCCCCTCCTGCAGCACGTTTTCATGAATGCAACCAGTGTTTTTAGCAGTTAGCCCACCGTGACCAGCAGTGCAAATGGTGAAACGTAAGCAGCATGGGGCCATTATTAAGCACAGCTGTGGGCGGTGTTTGTTTCCTCATTGAAGACTATCTATTCAATTGGCCTGCTGTAGGACCTGTTATTCATGATCTAAATGCAAGCAAAGGTGATACTTTAGAAAGAAAATGTGGGAGGATAATTGAACTGTGCAGAACAAACTCTTTTCAGAAAATAGAAATTCTAGTATAACAGGTAACTGGCAACTCTTTAGCTAAGTTTTCACCATTGAACGGAATGAAGTTAACCATGGAAATCAGTTTAAGCTGGAAAGAAAAGCAGCTTAGTTGTAAAAAAAAACATTGAATGGAATTATTCAGCTCTAATTTTATATCAGGCCAAACACTGTCAAACCTGACAACTGAAATGGCTCCTACACCAATCAGATTAGCTGTTTGGTTAATGCAAATAGAAGGGTTTTTTTCAGTGCAAAATGCAGTACTGTGTAATAATCTGATATCTGCTTACGCTCTGAAAGTTAGGACAGGATGATAGGCAGTTTGTAAAGATGATACTCAGTCGTCATTGTTACCATATGCGCTTCATCTCAGCAATGGGAAAGACTCTACATAGGATGAGTGGTTTATTTATAGCATGCCATCTTGAGCAGAATAAGATCTAACAATACAATTAGTTGCTTATTTAAAAACTCTTAGTTGAAAAGCACGTGAGCAAGAGGAATGTCGACACCAGAGATATTTGTAAATCATGAGGACTTTTTGTAATATCTGAGTAACTTTACTTAGAACTAATTACCATATTCAGGTGAAGCAAGTTTCATGGAGCTGGAACATCTTCAGCTGGGCTGTACACTTTCCCCAGCCTCAATTACTTAAGGGTAGGGTGCTACTTACAGAGCAATGGAAATGTTGTCATTGAACTATCAAATGTCTCGAATTTACGACTCCAACTAGTCATCTGATATTTTCTCGAAACCTATGGTATCCTGTCACAGTGTTTTAAATATGATGGTTGCCAGAGTAAAGATCTTATAAGTGTATTAAGAATAATAGAGACAAAAAGTGCCAGAAAACTCATCAGGTCTGGCAACATCTGTGAGAGAAACATAGTTAATGTTTTGACTCTTCTTCAGAACTGAAGAAAAGCAGAAATATAATGAGACTTATATTGTTGATAAGAGGAAAAGGAGCAAGTGGAACAAAAGGGAAGGATGGAGGGTGAGGGTTCTGGGATATTTTAGTGTGTTAAGAATTTTTTTTTCTATGCCATGGAAAACTTCAATTTCCACTAGTGAGATTGTGGTACAACCTTCAGGGAGATGGCGTCCTCATGAGTCACTCCAGCTCTCACCATTGTATTACAGACAATGGTTGAGCTCTTGACATTGCTGGCATGATCAGTATTGGCACTTTTCGAGCTTTGCTGGCCCATCAAGAGAGATACTTGCTGCTGAGGCAACAAGGTATCTGCAAAGGTGCCTCAATGTGGAATTTTCTTTGCAGGCAGAGATCAAAATCAAACATTATGACCCAATAAGCCTCTCAGAACAGAGAAGGAACATCTCATGAGGAGACGTTTAGGCCACATATGTGGCCTTTCCTTCTTCTAGCCCAATCAACAGAGTCTTGAGGCTCTTGTCCAATGGCCATTGAACTGGTAGCCTCTACCTGGAGTAGAAAGCTGTTCTGTGGTCAATGTAGCCCATTGTGCTCCCATCTCACCCTGAGAAAATTTGCCCCTCACCTCATCATTTCCCAACTCGAAATCCACCGTCATGAGCCTGGGAAAATTCTGATCCAGCAGTCAGACAGAACACATGCAGCAGAAGTTTAGTTAAATTATTTCTGAAAGGGGGTACTTCTGGACACGAGCAAAATGAGCATTATAATTGTTGAGTCTGATGGTAACAAACGCATGAATAAGAATTGCCACGGTTAGTAAAATCATGCATTTTTTAAATAATTTGCTTTCTATTCATTCACCCACTCTACATTATCATATGTAATAATGTCAGAGGACCAGGAAGATCACAGTTGGAATTTTAGCTGTTAAAATGATTTAACCCTTATATAAACGCACATTTCCATCCTTTAAGCAATGGGAGGTGTCCAGTAAATGCTTATTCGATAGGCACTCCATTGTCATAAAGTCATAGAGATGTACAGCATGGAAATAGACCCTTTGGTTCAACCTGTCCATGCCGATCAGATACCCCAACCCAATCTAGTCCCACCTGCCAGCACCCGGCCCATATCTCTCCAAACCCTTCCTATTCATATACCCATCCAAATGCCTCTTAAATGTTGCAATTGGACCAGCCTCCACCACTTCCTCTCGCAGCTCATTCCATACACGTACTACCCTCTGCATGAAAAAGTTGCCCCTTAGGTATGTTTTATATCTTTCCTCTCTCACCCTAAACCTATGCCCTCTAGTTCTGGACTCCCCAACCCCAGGGAAAAGACTTTATCTATTTATCCTATCCATGCCCCTCATAATTTTGTAAACCTCTCTAAGGTCACCCCTCAATCTCCGACGGTCCAGGTAAAACAGCCCCAGGCCTGTTCAGCCTCTCCCTATCGCTCAAATCCTCCAACCCTGGCAACATCCTTGTAAATCTTTTCTGAACCCTTTCAAGTTTCACAACATCTTTCCAATAGGAAGGAGACCAGAATTACACGCAATATTCCAAAAGTGGCCTAACCAATATCCTGTACAGCTGCAACATGACCTCCCAACTCCTGTACTCAATACTCTGACCAATAAAGGAAAGCATACCAAACGCCTTCTTCACTATCCTATCTACCTGCAACTCCACTTTCAAGGAGCTATGAACCTGCACTCCAAGGTCTCTTTGTTCAGCAACACTCCCTACGACCTTACCATTAAGTGTATAAGTCCTGCTAAGATTTGCTTTCCCAAAATGCAGCACCTCGCATTTATCTGAATTAAACTCCATCTGCCACTTCTCAGCCCATTGGCCCATCTAGTCAAGATCCTGTTGTAATCTGAGGTAACCCTCTTCGCAGTCCACTATACCTCCAATTTTGGTGTCTTCTGCAAACTTACTAACTGTACCTCTTATGCTCGCATCCATTTATGTAAATGACAAAAAGTAGAGGTCTCTGCACCGATCCTAGTGGCACTCCACTGGTCACAGGCCTCCAGTCTTGAAAAACAACCCTCCACCACCACCCTCTGTCTTCTACCTTTGAGCCAGTTCTGTATTCAGATGGCTAATTCTCCCTGTATTCCGTGAAATCTAACCTTGCTAATCAGTCTCCCATGCAGAACCTTGTCGAACGCCTTACTGAAGTCCATATAGATCACATCTACTGCTCTGCCTTCATCAATCTTCTTTGTTACTTCTTCAAAAAACTCAATCAAGTTCGTGAGACATGATTTCCCATGCACAAAGCCATGTTGACTATCCCTAATCAGTCCTTGCCTTTCCAAATGCATGTACATCCTGTCCCTCAGGATTCTCTCCAACAACTTGCCCACCACTGAGGTCAGGCTCACCGGTCTATAGTTCCCTGGCTTGTCATCGTAAAAAATGATAGTTTGAAAAATCAGTCATGCAGCTCAATTCTTACAATGGTGTATGTCAACACGGGCTGAAATACCTCGCAATTTTGTTTAACTACACACAGTTTCTGAGCCAATTCCTTGATAGCTTTAGTAGTCCCATTCATCATCCAAGTCATCAGCAAAGTGATAGAAGGAGTCATCAACAATCAGCTGTTCACTGAAGCTCAGTTTGGATTCTTCCAGGTCCACTCAGCTTATGACCTCATTGCAGCCTTGGGCAAGAGAGTTGAACTCTAATGGTGAAATGAGTATGAATGCCCTTGATATTACGGCAACGGTTGACTAACTATGGCTTCAAGAAGTCCTAGCAAAACTGGAGTCGGTGGGAATTAGATGGGAATCTCTTTGCTTGTTGGAGTTATACCTAACACAAAGGAAGATGATTGTGTTTGTTGTTTGTCAATAATGTCAATCCTAGGTCATCACTACAGAAATTACCCAGAGTATTTGTAAATGGCTGCTTCATGGATAATGCATAATGGTGCATGTCTCTGCGCTATTGCAGAATAATCAAGATTGGCAGCTGAACATGCAAGGATATTCAATCTTTAGGAAGGACAGTCAAAATTGATGAGATGGGGTAGTGTTGTTGGTGAAAAATGGAATCAGTCAATAGTGAGAAATTATACTGGGGCAAAAATCTAGATGTAGAATCAATCTGGGTGGAGCTAAGAAACAGCAAGGTAGGGAAGACATTAGTAGACTTCTAAACAGTAGTGGCAATGTAGGGAATGACATTAAATAGAGTTAGATTTAAGTCCTACAGTCCTGCCGCAATCCTCAATGGCAATGCATACTAAAACAACACCAATGTGCTTAACTCTTAACTACCCTCTGGGGTGGATAGTAAATGCTAGCCTAGTCAGCAACATCCTCATCACATGATTGAACATTTAAAAATAAAACTACTGAAGGAGAATGCTCCATAAACATTCCCACTCTCAATAATGGAGGAGCTCAGCCTATCAGTGCCATAGGTTTGATTTGATTTGATTTATTATTTATTATTGTCACACGTACCTAGGTACAGTGAAAAGTGTTGTGTGCAGTACAGGCAGATCATAACATATAAAGATCATAGGGTGATAGAACAGAGCGAGGAATACAAAGTTACAGCTGCAAAGAAGGTGCAAAAAAGCAAGATCAATGTTCGATTTGAAATTTGAGAGGTCCATTAAGAAGTATGATAACAGCAAGGAAGGAGCTGTTCTTGAACCTGCTGGTACATGTGTTCAAGCTTTTGTATCTTCTGCCTGATATTGATATTGGCTGCCTTACAGAGGCAGTGAAAAGTGTAGTTGGAGTCCGTGGATAGATGCATTAGGCTGTGTTCACAACTCTCTGTAGTTTCTTACAATCCTGGGCAGAGCAGTTGCCATACCAGATTGTGATGCATCCAGATTTATATGGGGCATCTGTAAAAGTTAATGAGAGTCCTTATGGATGTGCTGAATTTTTTTGGACTCCTGAGGAAAAAAAGGCAATGTTGTGTCTTTTTGACTGTTGCATCAATGTCAGTAGTCCAGGAACAATTGTTGGTGATCATCACGCCTAGGAACGTGATGCCGTCAAGCATCTCCACCTCAGCTCCCTAGATGTAAATGGGGGAGCGAGGGCTTCCTCCTTGCTTTCTGAAGTCGATGATCAGCTCTTTAGTTTTGCTGACAATGAGGAAGAGATTTTTATCTTACCGTGACACAAAGCACTCTATTTCTTTCCTCGGTTCTGTATTATCGTTGTTTGCTGTCTGGCCGACAACGGTGGTGTCATCAGTGAACTTGTCAATGACGTTTAGATGACATTTGGCCACACAGTCATGTGTGTACAGTAAAGGACTGAGTATGTGAGGCATCCTTGTGAGGCACTGGTGTTGAGAATTGTTGTGGAGGAGGTGCTGTTACCTATCTTAACTAATTGTGTGTCAGAAAGTCGAGGCTCCAGCTGCAGAGGGTGGAGCAAAGACCTAAGCCTCAGAGTTAGGAGATTAGCTTGGTTGGGATCATAGTTTTGACGGCAGAACTGGAGTCAGTGAGTAGAAGCCTGACGCAGGTATCCTTATTATCCAGAGGTTCCAGGGATTAGTGTTGGACTAGGGGGATGGCGTCTGCTGTGGACCTGTTGCGCCAGTAGGCAAATTGCAAGAGGTCAAGGTGGGCTGCGAGGCTAGAGTTGATGTGAGTTATGACTAATCTCTTGAAGCACTTCACAAAACTGAAATAGTTGTAACAGTCTGCAACCAGAACTGCTAAGTGAATGATCCATCTCAGCCTTCTCCATAAATGTCCAACATTTCAGATACCGGTATTTAGTCAACTCAATTCACTCTGCATGATATGAAGAAATGGCTGGAGCACTGGATATTGCAAAGGCTATCGGCCTTGACGATACTCCAGCAATAATACTGAAAACTTGAGCACCAGAGTTTGTCATACCCTTAGCCAAGTTGATCCAGTACAGCTACAATTCTGACATCTACCTATGAATATGGAAAATTGTCCAAAATCACACAAAAAGCAAGAAAAATCCAACCTTACCAGGGCCACATAGCACCTGACCTCAGTACAGCCTTGGTTCAAACATGGACAAAGCTGAA
Source organism: Hemiscyllium ocellatum (assembly GCF_020745735.1). Lineage (NCBI taxonomy): Eukaryota > Metazoa > Chordata > Chondrichthyes > Orectolobiformes > Hemiscylliidae > Hemiscyllium > Hemiscyllium ocellatum. The sequence continues at coordinate 8,615,094 of NC_083423.1, forward strand.
TTTCAGAGGTGAGGTGAGAGTGATAGCCCTTGACATCAATACCGCTTTTGAAGTAGTGTGACATCAAGGAATCTAGTGAAAGTGGAGTTGATGGAAATTGGAAGGAAAACTTTCAGTTGGTTAGGGTCCGATCCGACACAAAAGCAGATGGTTGTGGTTATTAGAGGCCTTCAGCTCAGCCCCAGGATATCTCTGCAGGAATTCCTTAAGAGTGTCTTTTGCCCAACCATATTCAGCTGCTGCTTTGATGACCATCCCTCGATGAAAAGTTAAGAAGTGGGGTTGTTCATTGGTTGCACAATGTTCAGCACCATTTGTGACTCCTCAGATACTGAATTCATTACCTGATTCAGCAAAACCTGGACAGTATCCTGTTTGGGCTGAAAACTGGCAAATAATATTCCTGTCACATCGTGCCAGAAAATTGCCAACTTCAACAAGAGAGAAATCAAAGCACCACTCCTTAACAGTCAATGGAATTAGCATCACTGGATCCCATGCTATCAACATCTTGGAAATTTCTATTGACCAGAAACTGAACTCAGCAGCACTCGCCACGTAAATGTTGTGGTTACAACAACAAATCAGGAGATAGGAATCCTGCAGCGAGTAACTCATCTGCCGATTCCCCAAAGCCTATCACCATGTAAAAGGGGCAAGTCAGGAATGTAATGGATTGTTCCTCACTTGACTGGATGAGTGCAGCTCCAACTGTGTTCAAGGAAATTGACACTATTAAGAACAAAGCAGCCTACTTAATTGGCACTGCACTAATATGATGTAGTGTGCTGCATTTAGTCTGAGGAATGAATTCGTTTGATGATCACAATGATCTTTTCACAACCTCTTGCTACTTTCCATAGTAACTGTAATTCCCACATTGCGAACAAGTTGGGTTTTATCCTTTTTGAGAAAGGAGGCAAGCTGTGGCACTGCTGCTGATCTCTCCATGAACAATTTTCTGCAATCTGTCTACAGACCCTCAAATATTATTCTTCATATGATTGCCATTCCTCAGTTCTCTGCTCAGCAACATTATTGCTCAGGAAAAGGAAGATATTAATGTTCTGCCCTTTCATATATAACTGTACTTGATGCATTCTTTAAAAGCCTGGGCTTTTTTCTAATTTCCAACTATTAAACCATCTTTAACCTCCTCCTCCTCTAACCTTCTATTCCTCACTCATTGCTATCAACACCTCACTCTGTGCCGTTTTAACCATTCCGTCCTTCTAGTCAAATTTATCATCTCACCTGAAGCAACAAAACCGCCCCTTTCAAAGTCAGCAGTGACAGTCTATGTGATGATAACATGTATGCCACGCCTCCATGACTTCTCCTCAGTATTCAATATGAATGACTTTTTGGGTCTCCTCCTTATCCTACCTGTGTTGGAATCTAAAGTCTTTTTTCTGTCTTTAACCTACAGAATTACCACTACTGCTGTTGTTGACTTGCCATTGAAACCTCAGAAGTTTACATCCTGTCTCCCAGAAATACGTGCTCTGCCCTTTCAACAAATGCATTTACTTAGAAATGTTAAGTAAATGTAGTTCATGTTCTAAACCACAAATATGTCAGACAATATATTAGCAAGGGTAATTACAAATTGTGCTTTATTATTCTGCTTAAAGCAAATTCCCCAATAGAAATGATTAACAGCAATCATTTAAAATTCTGACCAGCAGCAGCTTCCTTTTTGCTTTTAGCAATTTCCATCTGGTCCCAATTTTCCCCACTACTCTTGCGATTGTACTGACTCAAGACAGCAATCCCACAACCCATGGCTGCCCTCTGGTACCTTTCCCAGATGCCATGTTTGATGTCTGAACTCAAATAATTAGTGAATATCAACAGGTTATTTGGTCACAGAGTGTATCACACAGCTGGCGGTTAACAATTATTAGTTTGTGATCTGAGCGCAATTGAAGCAGAAGTCAAACCCATCTTGGCATCAATAAATGTGCTACTTTTCCTAGAACCACTCAAACTGTAGCGATCTAGAGTAGGAATTGTAGATGCTTCTTCTCTCTGCTTGATTGAGAGGCACTGAGGCATCTCGTAATCCCCAAATGGATTCTTTTATAAAATGTTAATAGGTCAGGAATCTTTTTACAATCTATCAATTTCACTGTCTAATTTATAAAGCTTTCCCAATTGGTAATTGATAAATTATTATGGATCTCAGTTGGGTTCTACTTTTATCTTTTACTCCATGACATTCTACTGAATAGATCATGCTTAAGTGCAATTTTAATTTGGCTTCACATTGCATTTTAATAAGAGACTTTTGTCAGGTTCCATAGCCTTGTACTGGAATTTGGTTGTTCTAATTTTCTGTTTTGAAGTTCCTTATCATATAAACTGCCATGTCATGTTGCAAGTGTTTTGTGCAAGGTTTTTTGTGATAGCGTGTAATCACATTAGAATGTGGATATTGGTATCAATCATGTGTGATAAAAAGATATGGTTGCACTGGAGTCAATGAACCCAAATGATTTCAGCCTGCAGAAACTGTATTTAATTGTTGTTTGTCTTGGTTACTGCACTCCTTTGGATAATGCATCTTTGATAGAAGTTAAGATTTCAGTGTAAATGCAGAATTATGTTGCTCGTTTATATTTAATTGATTGTAGCACTAATTTGGTTAGAAGCTGAGCGACAATTCCCAGACTGCAGCTTTGAGTTCACTAGACATCTGCAACTATCCTGCATGCCTTTTTCCAACTATTACTTTAGGAAGGAAGTGCTGCATTAGATAATGTTTTAAAAATCCCTTTTAAGTGCAAGCCTAATAACCTCCTGCCTTTGTGTATGTCCCATTTCTCACTGATTAAACTGTTCAGCTATTTAAAGTCATTTTAGCAGGGATGAGAGCATTTTTATGAACTTTACTTTCCCACATACAAGTGTGACTCAGAATATTTCACTTCTGTCTGGCAAATGGTTATTAGAGGGAATGATTCCACCCCCCCCCCCCCCTTCCCATACGATATTTTGAGTTCATGATTAGTTCAAGTTAATGGTTATTAATTGTTAAACAATGCAAGAACCATTACATCCTTGACAAGTAGAGTTTGCAACCAAAGAGCATTGTGTTGGATTAGTTTTAATCTTTTGTCTATTTAATCAGCTTCACAGTTTTTTTCAATTCCTTGTGAATTTTGCTCTCATTCACGATGTGTGAATGTAGTGAATGGATCATCCTTGAATCAATACAAGTTGCAAATCATGCTTCCATCCACATTACCCTACAATATTACTTACTGCAGTGTCATAGAGTTCCTTCTATTGTACCAATGTAACAAATCTTCATTTCCCGACTAATGACCAGTGTAATAATATTTCATAGCAGTCAACTTGTATCCCTCTTGAATGAAATGCCAGGTTAGTGCTGAATAAAAAGTTGCTTTGAATTGAATTGAGCCATCAGAACTCATGTTACATAGGTTCCTTATCCCTAAAAAAGCAGAAGATTCTTATTCCATCAGTTTGAGCTAAATTTCAGAAATTATGTTGAGGGAAGGAAGAATACCCAGTTCTTGAGTGAGTTATATTGGTTACAGTAAATTATACTATCTGCTATCCATCTTTAGATTTATTTTTATTATTGTTCAAAAACATACCTTGCTTATTTTTACTTCAAAAATCAGCAATTTAGGAATTGTGACATTGCATGCTATTGAGTCAGTGTCAATAATGCTCTAATTCATCACTTGGCTTTAATAATAAATCATTGTGCAAATATATGTTACACTGTTAGAACTTGTAAGCTTCATAAAATCGAGTGACAAGACTTGTCTTGGAAGATTAAAAATTAAAGAGAGTGAAAATAAGAATCGAACATATCAAAGAGAAAGGTGAATTTGTGCAGGAAAGGAGTAAAGGAAACAGAAAAAGCAGGTCTGATGATGTCATAGAATGGCTATGGTTTTTTTTATAGAATCCGGACAATGTGGAAACAGGACATTTGGCCCAACAAGTCCACGATGATCCTCCAAAGCACAACCCACCCAGACCCATTCCTGTAACCCTGCATTTTCTATGGCTAACCCACCTAACCTACACATTTCTGAACACTACAGGTAAATTAGCATGGCCAATTCACCCTTGAATTGTGGGAAGAAACTGGAGCACCTGGTGGAAACCCACGCAGACACAGGGAGAACGTGCAGACTCCACACAGACAGTCGCCTGAGAGTTGAATCAAACCCAGGTCCCTGGCGCCATGAGGCAACAGTGCTAACCACTGAGCCACCATGTTGGCCCTGGTGATACTGATAGTGCCATTCAGCCTATAATGTCCGTGCAACTATGTCTCACTCTCTTGCCTTTTCTCCGTAACCCTACAAGTTGTTTCTCTTCTAATAATTATCCAAACCCTTTTCAAAGTCACGGTTGAATTTACCTGCACTACCCTCTGAGGTCATGTGCTCCAAATCCTAATTGTTCACTGAGTAGAGCAAATAGTTAGAGAACACCAGCACCTCCAAATCCTGGAAAGAGAAGGTTTTCATCGTGTTGCCTTTGTTTTGTTGTATATCATAAATCAATTTCCTCTCTTTGCCCTTCCACGAATGGGAGTAGTTACTTTCTGTCTGAACCCCTCATAGTTTGAATGTTTCTACCTATTCTCTCAACTTTCTCACTTTATGGGCGGCACGGTGGCACAGTGGTTAGCACTGCTGCCTCACAGCGCCTGAAGACCCGGGTTCAATTCCCGACTCAGGCGACTGACTGTGTGGAGTTTGCACGTTCTCCCCGTGTCTGCGTGGGTTTCCTCCGGGTGCTCCGGTTTCCTCCCACAGTCCAAAGATGTGCGGGTCAGGTGAATTGGCCATGCTAAATTGCCCGTAGTGTTAGGTAAGGGGTAATGTAGGGGTATGGGTGGGTTTCGCTTCGGCGGGTCGGTGTGGACTTGTTGGGCCGAAGGGCCTGTTTCCACACTGTAAATCTAATCTAATCTAATCTTTATCTTGCAGGAGAACAACCTCAACTTCTCTAACCTATCCCCATAACTAAAATCTCTCACTCCTGAAAAAGAAAATAGAAAATAATTCACTTCCGGAAAGTGATATACCTGTATAGTAATACCTGTATAGTAGTTAGAAGCAAAAGTATGTATGCCAGACTACAAATTGGGGGTAAGTATTTGCCACTCAGCAAGTACAGGCTATGCTGTAAAGTTCCTTAACTTAATATGCAATATCCATTGCTGCCCTTTTGTTTTCCCTTCCCATTTTCTTTCCCTGTATATGTTTTCCAAATGTTGCACAGTTTCCCAATTCAAGCACGGATTGGGTAACTCACCATTTGTATTCTCAGAGATGATTATGAAACTGATTCATCCTTCTGTATCTCTAGAGAAACACTCGACATGCACCCAGCTTCTGCATTGTGCTTTCCTAACGTTCTGATTAACTGTAGCCACAAATAAAGGAATTGGGGCTCCAGACTTTTATTTACCCAACTTTTTAAAATTTTTCTAGGTGTGCTGAAGCACTGTAATTTTATCCAGCTACAACCAAATATTTGTTTGTGAAAATAATAAATCTTAACGAATAAGCAACAACTGCAATGATCGTGAATTTTATTTTAATACACTTTTTGCCTCTACATCTACCTTGACTATCCCATCTTAAATTTGAGGACATAGCTTGACTATTAATAAATCAATACACAACATTATTTTCAGTTTAAGATGAAATAGTTAAGGATTAAATGCTGCAAGATTATAAAAACCTCAAGCACTCTTTCCAATACCTGTGAAAATCTGACTGTCGTTATCTAATTCCACCCACATCAATTTTGTTTTTCTCTTTAGTTTCCTGTGTGCCTATTTCCACAGTCAGAACATTATGTTATGGAAAGGTCACGTTGTTTGCTGCCTTCTTTAATAATTGCTATGTTTAGGTGTAATTTAGCCTTCAAGGTTAGTCAGTCATAGACATTATGTTGTTTCAGCTACACTGTAAATTGCTGGTCACATTTCATTTGGCAACTTGCATTTATATAGCATCTTTAACAGCACAAAATATTTGTGCGCATTTTATATGCAAGTTGCATGATGAATATATAATGACAATCATTTTGCTTAACTGCAGCAGATTGCAACAAGATTTACAAGCAGAAACATATGTACCAAGTGTAAGAGCGCTGAAGCTAGACCAATAGTATGTTTTCTTTCATCATGGAGTTATATCTTTGCAGGTTTGGTTGATGCAGGCAAGAGTTTCTTGGCACCGAGAGCTGGAAGAAATGGTTAATTTTCCAACTTGCATAAGCGATATTTAGTACGTAGGTGGAAACTGTATGAATTCCTATATGCAAAACAAATGTAGCTTCTTAAACTCCTTTGCTTAATTACTTCAAATAATTTTTGATAGTACTTAAGTGGTGCTTGACATGGCCTTTCATACGGATGTCTCCCTGGAGACATTCTTGTGCCTGGTGCAGATAGTTTGCCAATGTGTGGTGCATAAAATAAAATTCAAGAGCATTGTACAAGAAAATGAATGGCACACCACAGAATTTCATCTGAAAATATTGCATTCAGAAAGAATTATGAAAACTTGTAATTAGCTATTCTTAATCAAATATAAAAGATATTCATTATCTTTCATTCCTTCCACTTAGATTCTTGATTGTGTATGATTGACCTTGAAAGGTTTTTCATTTTTAATGTTAAATATCTATTCTTAAACTGCACATTGGGACTGCTCTAGCTAATCACTCAAGTACCTACTGCAAACTAAAATAGTATGATAGATTTTATCTCATACACGCACACTACCTTTCATGTCCGTCAGTCATCATTTGCTTTACCTTGTAGGCTTTGTCAAAAATAGGAAAATAAAATACATTCTCAATTTATTAACTTCTATTTAAGGGCTGAGTTAGTTGGCTCAATAGGTTCGTCATCTAGAGTGCGGTGCAGAATAATGCCAACAATTCTTGCATCATCTGAGGTTGATCTTGTAGCCTGCGTTCTCACCTAGCCAGTAATGATACCATGATATTGCAAATTAACAACATCTAAATTAGCTCATTTCTTGCTTTCTATTAAGAGGCATGGAACCACGTCTGGTAGCTGCAATTAAGATACAGACTATACATAACCTAACTGAGTAATAAAAATTTGCAAATGGCTGAAAAGGCATCCTTCAGATCTCCTGTTCTCTTACCTGATCTCTTTTTTTGTTAGTTTTAATTTTACATTTGCTTATTTTCTTCCATGTTTGAAGTCTGCAAATTTTCACTGTTTTAGAGACATATTCATAGAGCCATTCAAAGTCTACAGCACAGAAAAGGGCCCTTCGGTCCATCAAGTCTGTGCCAGTCAAAAATAAGCACCTAACTATTCTAATCTGATTTTCCAGCTCTTGTCCCATTACATTGTATGCTTTGGCATTGCAAGTGCACATCTAAATACATGCTTTCTTCTGTCACTGTAACAACAGTCAGTGGCAACTTAAATACGTGAAACAGTTACGGTGTTTCAAAGATTTTGCAGAGGTCTTTTCCAACACTTTCCTTATTGCAACTATTCAGAATTATTATTGGATGAAAATATGGCTTAATTGTATTGATTTGGGCAGTGTGACCCAATTAATTTTTGAGTCAGAAACCACCTTCAAGTATAGTCATACCCACACACTTCTGGCATCTAGGGCAGTGAATTTGTCCATGACAGTGGAGGAGTTAAGGATAAACTCTATCATGGTTCCATGGAAAATAATGAAGATTGCTAATGGCCCAGTATTAATGGAATTTAACCCTAATGCAACTCAAGACATTAGAATTTGAAATTACTGGAGTACTTTATCCAAATAATTCTTTTAAAATATAGGTATTCAACAAGGTGTAAAATCTCAATGATGTGCAGTTTGTGGAATACATATGCAACTTTGACTGGTTAGGTTTGTTTTAGCTTTAAACATAGCTTTTAATTTGAAGTGCAAAAACAAATTCTTAAGCATGTTCATCATTTTTAAAAGATAAATGTTTGCATAATTAATATTCTGGTAGATCAAAGAGAAATACGGGTTTCCTGGGTTAGACTGCTTGAAGTTTGGCCATTTAATTATTCTTATTTGCATGTATAACTAAATAGACTTTCCTTTTAAATTTATCTTATTCCTAGTTGCTAACTTGTAAGGAATCCAAGATGTTATCTGTAGTGAGTATTAGTAATAGCAATATTATTCTCATTCATATTAAAATTCAACATAAATGTCCTTGTACTGTCTCCCCTGTTCTTCCTCCTGTCCTAAAGATTAATGTTTGGATGTGCCATGTCTCCAACATTTGGATATTAATAACAGAACACCTTTTCCAGAAAATCTGAAGGAGGGTGGTAAGAGTCGTAGAAAGGGGAAACTACAACCTGAGACAATCCTACGCAGACACCAACAATTTCAACAACTGTCATGGGATAGCGGTTTGATGAGAAATCCAGCTATATTTTTCTTCCGTCCTTGGCCAAAGCTTAACCCTGTCCACTTATGTTTCCATTCCTGCTTCTGATTGATATTAGCTGGTTCAACGCAGCACCAGTATTGAATTTGGAGCTTTTCTGGTTTGTTTGGTTCAGTGCCACATTCATGGGTAGTAATTGAAAATATTTTCACAGGGACCACTTGAGACTTCAGCCTGGTCCAAACTAAATAATTTTCTCTACATGATTTGCATAAGTGACATCAAAATGAATTTTAGCAGCTTAATTAAATGTCTTTTCCAAGTATGAGAATTAATGAGAAGTGAGACCAACCATCTCCTTATAACTAATTCACAGTGAAATAAGCATTTGGTGGCTATGATGCAATAACTTGTCTTTTTTATTTGCTCTTTCAGTGTCATCAGCAAGGTAGTCCCAGTCACAGAGGCAAAGCCATCGCCTCCTGCGGGGCACCCAAAGACTCCACCACCACCATCTCCAGCGCCAACTCCAATTCATATAGCCCCACCAGTTACACCAACGTCTCTTCCTGTACCCACAGCAGTTCCATCACCAGCTCCTACTCTTCCTGTTATATCTCCTGCAGTTTCAGGCTCTGGAGCAGGAGCCTCAAAGACACCAGTCAGAAGTGTAGTTACAGAGACGGTCAGTACTTACGTGGTGAGTAGCACTTCAGAAATTAAATTCATATTTTTCAAAATATCTACTTTTTAAAAGTATTCTCAAGTTGACAAAATCTTAAACAATCAAAGGAATTACAGACAAAACAACTTATTGCATTGGAACTGTATAGATTAAAATTGTCCTTGTTCTGCAACATTATGTTAACTTTCGAGTTCCTTGAAGAAAAAAATTGTGTTAAAGAGCTTATTTTCACTTCTCATCATCTCACATCCTGTTCTGTGGTACAACTTCATGGGGCTCCTTAATATCTTGTCATTTCTCATGTGTGACTGTAGCAAAGTATTTACGATGGAACACACTGCAACTGAGCTCCACCCTGTACTCACCAACTCTTTGTTTCACCATTAAAACTATGTTTCAGTCCAGAACAGGAATCCTGAAAAGTCTTACCCTGCTCTAGTCTGAAGTCAGCTGAAGCACCTGTACGTTTGTCCCTGCTAAAGTCGACAAAACATAACAGTCTGGGCATCAGTCTAGCCTGAATGACTTTGTTTCGTGCGGAGCAATTAAGTAATCAACTAAGCCTTGAGAGGAGATTTGCTATTTATTTAAATGTGACCTATGGCTTTACTGCAGAAAATCTGGAAGAATTCAAAAGGTTTCCTTGCTCTGCCATCAAATGAAACTATCTTAAACATTGTGATCTCTTAAAAAGAACTTGTTCAGTCTTAAGTCCTGATTACAATCTTAAATTTTTCATCCATAAATAATATATCCACATGGTTACTTAATTAATAATATGATTGAATTAAGTTGAAATTAAGTATACTGTGCTGAGACTGAAATAAATTTAACCAACCTTTTCTATAACTACAAACAATATTTGCACAATCAAAAACATAATTTGCATAAAGATTTTGATATAAAAATTTTCAAAGAACTTTTTTACACCAAGGAATGAAGGAAAAAGATTTGAGGAGTGCTTTGAAGGAGAAGAAAGTAATAAATGACAGAAAGGCTTAGGTTGAATGTTCTAGAATATTGACCAAGATAGGAAAACAAGGAAGAGAAATGCAAAGAAGGATGGATACAGAAACATATGGCAAAATGAAGTAGCTGAGGTAGGGAAGAGAAAAGGTATCTGTGATTTGAACAATAAATATAAGACTTTTGAAACTGGAATGTAGCCATTGAAGAAGGGCAAGCACAAATATATTAGGGAGTGGGAGTTAGTGTCAGAGGAAAGGCAGACTGTGGCCATTTTGACAAGTTGCAATTTGTACAGCTCTGAAGTTGTAGGATCCAGGAAGAGGATTATTGGAACAGCGGAATCAAGGTGACAAATAAATTGATGAAAGAATGAGATGGAGTTAAAGATTCTGCGACACAACCTAAGAGACAAGGATGTGGAGGTTTAACGTTTCCACACATACCTGAATGGGACCATGATGTGTTGCAGCTCCTGACTTACTGTGTAGGAACTGTCAAAGTTTGAGAGGAATTTTGTTTCTAAGGTCGAGAGTTCTGGCTTGGAGTAAAACATAATGATTTCTGATTTTGCAGAAGTTGAATCGGCAGAACTTCTTGCTCAACGAGGTCTTGATGCCTGCTCAATAATATAATGATGAAGTGGTCAAGAATAGAATCGTTAGGACATGTGATATGTGTATGATTCAGAAGCAGAACACAGGGAAAGAAAGAAACAAATCAAAACGTGCAGCACTGACAATATAGAGTCAGGAAGGTAAGATTTTATCCTGGGATACGTTGGTAAGGAGTCATGGAAGGGCAATGCCATATCGGTTACCAACTAAGAGAAAATAACTAACTGTGGCAAACACAATAGAGCAGTAGAAGTAGTATGGGAGGATAGTATAAAAGCAATCACCAACAGATCTTATTGGTGACTTTGACAAGGGCATATTCAGTGCTTCAGGCAAGGTAGAAGCTTATTAAATGGTTTCAAAAAAGAATGGTAAGAAGTAGTAAGGTTGGTGCAGGGATGTGTGGCAATTCATGGTGAGGCATTTTAGGAAAAAAGGGAAAGATTATGTCATTAGAAAGGACACAATGATTAATTGAGAGCTTTTTTAAGGAGTGAGATCTTTTCTCCCTTGCCCTTTAGAGTTGCCATATGTGATGGTGCCTGGGCCTTAAGTAACTTAATTCTTTGTTCAGAACTGTTTCTTTTCTTTATGTATTTTAGCTCTTCCCAGCTGACTCTTTCTCTGTAAAGTTGTGGTACCCAATTACAGTCCAACTGCTGGTGTCCTTTGTCTTTGTACAAGGTCTGGCCCTCTTTTCCACAACAAAATGTTTGATACAAATTGAGTAAACTAATGAGATCAGCCCTTAGAGACCCATCCATCATTTTGCAATCTTGAATGCCACAGTTGATTGTATAGAGAATTAATATGTTAACTCATGAATTTGTTTTCTGCAGTAAATTTTGTCGTCTTGCACGAGAGAGTCTATCATTGTGTATGTAGAACCAGGGAAGGAAATGGTTACACCCTCCTACACTGTTCACCTGCCTCCCATATTAAATCTGCTAAGTAAGCTTGTTCAGTGCTTTGATTGTGCGATGTAAGAACCACAAGTATATGCATTTCTCGGCAAAGTATAAACGGTGCTTCTGCATTTGTACTTTATCTTTTATATACATGTTTCCTGCTTCTCAAAGTACTTACGTTAGTGGTGGGTGTAATGTATGAAACAACGTGAAATGCATCATGGTTTACAGCTGGTTGGTAATGAAATAACAAACTCAAAAGACCAATTTTAAGAACTGTGTCCATTTAACCACCGTTTTCTTATTTGAAACCTTATTTCCTCTGTAAAGTATGTTCTGAAGTTATCATATCTAGCATTAAGCTCTGTGACATACATGATGTAAACTTATTCAGTTGGCCTGTAAAAGCATGTCTCTGAACGCCTTTAGCAGCCGTGTGTTCCTGGAGTGTGTAAACAGTGGCATGGCGGGGTGAGCAAAGCAAATGTCACAATGAAACACTGTAATGTAAATGCTGTGTTCTCTGATCATATCTCAATATTTCACAAACTGAGCCTGGAGTCACTTGCTCATCTGTTGCATGCAAGCACTCTATTGTAGTATGTGAAATCATTTTGTATTGATCATTGTTCAAAGGTATAGAAAAAGCAAGCATAAAATGCATTAAACACTAGATTTTTCCAAGAAGCAGGCAGTGACTATTAGGGTACAGCAGGGATCAGTGCCTGGACCTCAGCTATTCACAATATATAATTAATGATTTAGCTGAGGGAATGAAATGTAATGTTTCCCAACTCTCAGATGGCACAAAAGCTGGATGGGAAGGTGATCTGTGAGGAGGACGCAGAGGTGCTTCAGTGTGATTTGGACAAGTTGAGTAAGTTGGCAAATGCATGTTAGATGCAATATAATGTACATAAATATGAAGCTCTCCTCCTTGGATAACAGGAAGGTAGTTGATCATCTGAATGGCATAGATTGAGAAAGGGGAAGATGCAACGTGACCTGGGTGTCCTTGTACACCAGTCACTGAAGGTAAGCATGTCAGTGCAGCAGGCAGCGAAGAAAGCAAATGTTTTGTTGGCCATCAGTGGATTTGCGTACCGGTATGTCTCGCTGCAATTGTATAGGGCCTTGGTGAGACTACAGCTTGAATTTTGTGTGCAGTTTCAGTCTCCTTATCTGAGGAAGGTTGTTTTGCTATGGAGGAAGTACAACAAAGGGTTAGCAGACTCATTTCTGTGATAATGAAACTGACATGAAGGCAGACTGGATCGGGTTCGGACTCGATTCACTGGTGTTTAAAAGAATGAGGGGAATCTTACCAAAATTTATAAAATTCTAACATGTCTCGTCAGGATAAATGGAGGAAGGATTTTCCTGATGACCAGGGAGTCCAGAATTAGGGGACACAGTCTAAAGCTTTGGGTTGGGCCATTTGGACTGAAATGAGGAGACATTTCTTTGCCCAGAGACTGGTGAGCCCAGTGGAATTCGCTACCATTGAAAACAGTTGAGACAAAAAAAAACTGCAGATGCTGGAATCCAAAGTAGACAGGTAAGAGGCTGGAAGAACACAGCAAGCCAGGCAGCATCAGGTGGTAGAGAAGGCGGGTTACATCCGAAAAGTCAACTTCTCCACCACCTGATGCTGCCTGGCTTTGTTCTTTCAGCCTCCTGCCTGTCTACTATAAAAAGCAGTTGTGACCAAAACATTGAATACTTTCACAAATTAGTTAGATATAGTTCTTGGAGCTAAAGGGACTAAAAGCGGAACTGAAACAAGAGTTGGATGATCAGCCATGATCATATTGAATGGCAGAACAGGCTCGAAGGACTGAATGGCCTCCTGCTCCTATCTTTTATGCTTCAGTGTAACACAGGATTCTTTCACTTGTTAATTCATCAGAATTCAGTCCATTCCTGCTGGATGAGTACCAACCAAGGGACTAAATATATGACACTTCACTTGGCAAATTCACGCAAGACTTTTGGTCACTGCACGCCTTCCACTTACTTTCAAGCAGCCTGAATTTTAATTCTGCCCGTTTTTAAAGTGAGTTTAGTTAATTTGAACGACCAAAAAGGAATGTCTAGAGCTTGCTGCGTTTGGATTCCCCATGCAGCATTTTTAAAATATCTGCGTGAAGAGGTGGAGACTAGGTCCTGTCAGTTAACATGCTTTCATTGGAATAACCGATCAAGGTTTAAAATCTGAACAGGGATCCCTTTAATCTGAATCGATGCTTTTAAAAGAGGAGGGAGAAAATTAGGTGGTGTGGCCAAATCTAAAATTACCTGCATATAAGCCCATTATTTCAGGGTGCGTTGCATTGGAAATAATAATCCTATTTTCCAACAGGTATTATATGTACATTTTTAGTAAATTTATTCCAGTTGCAGTTACAAAAGTGCAGCAGACATAAAAAGTTATGAAAGCACATAATGATAACACGAGAGAAATTGTATTAATGTCATTGTGGCGATTCATGCTCATTGGCTTCAGATAGGACATGAGACATATCAGAAGAATCCATGTTAGCAAGAAGCTAGTACCCAACCTAACTGAAATTACAACACTTAGGAAGAATTATTACAGTTATGTGAGCCAATGTGCAGGTGTCATACTTGTATCAGAGCAGCCGAGGAGACTCGGTATCTTTGTTCCATGAGCTCCAGGTAATAAATTTCTCTCTACTATTTCCATAGGTAGATTCCATCTCTATGGGATGCTGCACTGCTTGAGTAGATGGAAGGACACTAAAATGCTGCCGTTGCTGTTAATTTAATAGCCTAACAGTAATTCATTTGGTTGCCGAGGGCTCTGCAATACCAGTGAACTCACATTTAAATTTTGAGCTACCTGAATGAATTCTGTTTGCTTAGCTATTCCCAGCCCAAGCTTTTTTGACCTCTTCAGTTGATAGTGCTGAATTACAAAGTCATAGAGTTATACAGTACAGAACAGATCTTTTTGTCCAAATGATCCATGCTGACCAGGTATCCTAAATTGAATTAGACCCATTTTCCTGCAATGGCCCATTATCCTTCTAAACCTTTCCTATTCATGTCCTCATCAAAATGTCTTTTAAATGTTGTAATTGTAGCTGCCACTACCACTTCCTCTGGCAACTCATTCCATGCATGCACGAACCTCTGTGAAAATATTTCCCCTCCGATCCATTTTAAATCTTTACCCTCTCTCCTTAAGACCTTGGCTTATTCACCTTATCTATGCTCCTCATGATTTTATAAACCTCTATAAGGTCACTCCTCAGCCTCCAGGTAAAACAAATCCCAGCCTATCCAGCCTCTCTTTTTAACTCAAACCCTCAAGTCCTGGCAACAGTGTTGTAATTTTTTTCTGCACCCTTTCCAGTTTAACAGCATCGTTGTTCCAGAGTGACCAGAATTGTATGCAATATTCTAAAAATGGCATTACCATTTGTATTTGGACACTCCCCCCTATTTATATTGACTGCTGCTGACCATGTTTCTCAAGTCATCATTCTGTTTAGCTCCTATCAGACGTACACTGATAGTGATCATGCACAGGAACTTTGAAAGTTTTTCTTTCCCCTTCATTCCTAATATGAGTTTAGTTTAGGAACTATTTATTTCATTATTAAACGGACCTATGTTTTCATGACCACATCAAATTCCCTTATGGAGTACCTCCCATACCGACAAACTCCCAATTATGTAGTTTCTTCTTTTTTTTTGAAACTCTGTGAAACTGGGATCAAAGATTGTACTTATTATGTGCAAGGTGTGAATGGCAAATTTGATACCAAAATTATCTATTTTAATTGTTAGACAATTATCTCAAAACAATGTTGTCTTTGCTTCTTCCTTGCCCCTCTCAGATCCGAGATGAATGGGGAAATCAAATTTGGATCTGTCCTGGTTGCAACAAGCCAGATGATGGCAGCCCAATGATTGGCTGTGATGACTGTGATGACTGGTACCATTGGTAAGGGATCTTTTGCCTTTAATTTCTTGAATATCTGTGAAACAGTTGAAATAATGAGTGGTGACTGTAAACCCATTGTGCTCCATCCAAACACAAGCAACATAAGACAGTGTGTATTTATACTGAATAATTACAGTAAATCTTATAATCTAAGAGTGAGACATGTCAAAGTTGAAGCAACAGTCCTCCTTATATTTGCTTTCAGTGCATTTTTAAAATATGGCAATGACTGACCAATTACACCAGAGCACTGATGTACTCCCCTTACATTATTTGGATAGCAGTTTGTGTTTACAGTTTGCACTGTGCAACGTGTTGAGGGGAAGGCAACTGTTTCTTCACCTGAAAAAATCAAAGATGTATAGACAGAAAGAATCTTGAAACCAAGTTGCACAACACCTCTATTATTGTGAACCTTCTGATGATTGCGTCCAGAAGTCCCTTAGAAAGATCCAGGGAAAAATTGCCTGCTCTCTCCACCAGTGCAGACTTGGAGGAAGCATGATATGAATGAAAAGGCAGGAAAGGATTAGGACAATGTAAATGCATCCCAAAAAAAATTCAATACATGATGCCAGCTTCATAGTGGTTGCATTTGTATTAACCATCTTCTGATGGTCCCCAATCTTCCTTTGACAATATTTTTCATAAATCTCTTAAAATATGGTTTCACTTTATTTCTCTGCATTACTTTTATCATCATTTATAAATATACCTTTTGACTTTCCCGAGTGAAGGTTTTTTTGTGACTTTTAGGATATATTAATATACAACCTGGGCAGCACGGTGGCACAGTGGTTAGCACTGCTGCCTCACAACGCCAGAGACCCGGGTTTGCACATTCTCCCCTTGTCTGTGTGGGTTTCCTCCGGGCACTCCGGTTTCCTCCCACAGTCCAAAAATGTGCAGGTTAGGTGAATTGGCCATGCTAAGTTGCCCGTAGTGTTAGGTGAAGTGGTAAATGTAGGAGAATGGGTCAGGGTGGGTTGCGCTTCGGCGGATTGGTGAAGACTTGTTGGCCGGAGGGCCTGTTTCCACACTTTAAGTAATCTAATTTAATCTAATCTAATCTAATTCTAACCTTAATGAAGCACAATTTCGCGAAGGCACGTAACATTTGAGTTTAAATGGGACTATAATCCATCACTTCATATTAAAGGCACCAGAGGCATGATCTGGTTAGTTTCACATTTCTTGCTTGTGCAATGCCTCAGGTGTTCAACCATTTAAATGCAACACATTTTAAGATTTTATCAATTTACTTTCAGTTTGTTGAATCATAATTTCCTATCACAAGTAAAAGTATACATAAGGCAATGACACACTGTTTTATATATATAGTCAGAAGTTGACACCAGGTTATAATCCAAAAGGTTTATTTGAAATCAGGTTTCTGAGAACTGCTCCTTCATCAGGTGGTCACTCCGAAAGCTGGTGATTTCAAATAAACCTGTTGGACTATAACCTGATGTATGACTTCTGACTTTGTCCACCCCAGTCCAATACAAGCACTTGCACATCACTGTTTGTAAAGGTATATGTCTCAACGACTTCAGGCAAATGGATCTGTGGTTAAATGTAAATCTCCCAAAGTTACTGTCACTATTGCATGGCTCCATAGTTAGCTTTGCAAAATTAGCATTTTAACCCGAGCATCCCTTTTTCTTAAAGACATGTTTTATTTGTCCATATATGCTCAATAAAGTCAGTGCAGCAAGTTAACTCTTAACATGACCATTTTGTCAATTAAACATTAATGATTTATAGTCAGTTCCTGTGACACTGAAAAATAAGTATTACAAATTTGGAGTCTCATTTTTCCAGGGTTTAAATTCTTAACTTTTACAAATGTCAAACTTAAAATTTTGGTTTTCTGTGTCCCCTCTCTCAATCCAGCATTTTGCCTTTATCTCTCTTTTGCTTACTAATTTGACTCCAGATTCAACCTTTTTAATTCACCCTGCTTTGCATACCTTTCACAGTTTATTTCACAATCTTTAAATCTGTTTAGTTGAGGATGATATTCTGCTGATTGTTCTATTCATGTATCTTAGTTGCTTCCCTTGCTATGCCATTTTTAGCTTGTGCTTTGAGCAATTTTGTAACAAATATTTTTGAATGGAAGGGCGTTAGGCGGTATCTTCCCAACAGAAGATAATTTTCAATGTTCTAGCGCAGCAAACTCTGACCTGTACTTCAGGAGAATTACAATGGTCTACACTAAAGTTAATTTCTGCCGTACTCTTCAATACGCCTAATATTTATGTTTGTTGATCAGCTGGTGCTTTCTAAAAAAAAATGAGCATGAATTTTTCAGTTCTTGAAACTTTAGCTCACTGGATATTTACTTTATCAGGCCTTGTGTTGGGATTTCTGCTGCACCACCAGATGAAGTCCAATGGTTTTGCCCAAAATGCATCAATAAGAAGAAGGAGAAGAAACATAAGAGAAAGAAATCGCGAGCACATTAAGAGGCCTTTCAAACTACGTTCCTCTTTTTTATAGATTTTTCCTTTTTATTTTCAGTTTTTGAATGGGCCACAATGGTAGTGAACTGTACAAAAACAAAAAAAATCCAATGCAGTGAGAGACGTGATTTACTATCTTTATACAATGCAGAAAATGTAAAATTGCTTATAGATCCCACCTATTTCCAAGAAAAGGCTAGAGAATTAAACCCATTGTTAGCCTTTTTGTGTAATTAATTGTATACTTTTAAAATGAAAGTTTGTATTATATATCACAGTCATTTTTTGCATTCTATATGGACTTGTCATCCTTATAGTTAAGCTTGTAATATATTTTATCTTCTCTGCTCAGAACTCTCATTGCTTTAACAAACAGTGGCATGGTGATTATAACCAAAATAATGGATTGCTACAGTTTATTAAGAGAATAAATTACATTTTTTTTAAAAAACGGTGCTGCTTTGACCATTTGTACTGATTAATAAGGAATATGATGGTTTGTGGCAGGCCTTCAACTTTTCAGATTGTATGTGGAAATATTTCTGTCAAAGCTGAAAAACTTCAGTTGAAGTACACCAGGGTCTTCCAAGGGGGAAAAAAATCAAATAAATAACTTTAAAATAAAGCGAAAAACATTCCTCATCAGTATTGCAGTTTATAAAGTGCAAGAGAAAGGAGTTGATGTTGAACTTGTGTAATACACTTGTTAGACCTCAGCTGGAGTATTGTGTACAGTTCTGGGCATCATATTATACGACCTGGGATGCACTAATTCCATCAATATCCACTCAGTTCTGTGCTAAAAATGTTTACACTGGCTCTGCCATATTCATCAGGTAAAGAAACAAAAACAGACATTACTGGAAAAGCTCAGCAAGATTCTGAGGAATGGCCACTGGACCCAAAACATTAACTTTGATTTAGAAATGATGTTAGAGCAGATGACCAAAAGCTTAGTCAAAGTGAGGTGGATTTGAGGCAGCATCTTGAAGGAGGAGAGACAACTAGAGACTCCGCGAAGTTTATGGAGGGAATTCAAGAACAGCCGCTGAAGGTGCAACCACCAATGGCAAAGTGAATAAAATTTGGGATGCTCTCGCACCAGAATCAAAGGAGCATGAATACCTCAGAAGGTTGTGGGCTGGAGAAGGTTACACAGACAGGGAGGAATGAGACCAAACTTTAAAATCAGAGTGGGGATTTTAACATTAAGCATTGCTTGAACATGAACCAGTGTTGGGGCTAGCAAGCGTGTTAATGATGATTAAGTGGAACTTAGCATAGGTAAGGACGTAAGCCACAAAGTTTTCAACAAGCTCACATTTACTGAGGGCTGCAGATGTGAGTCCAACCAGAAGTGTCATCAACTTCCTTTACATTTTTTGTGTGCTGCTATGGTTAATTTGGATGAACTGTGCTGAAAAAAGAACAAAAAGGCAGAAAGTCCAAGCCCTCGATTTTACTGTTGAGGCTGGTTATTGGCAACTTTTAGACTGTTTCATTTGGAAGCTTTGCACCAAATTTTCTGAAGCAAATTCACTAGCATTGCTTCATTTGTAGATTCCATGAGGCATCTAATGCTGGAAGGAAATAATTGTATGTGAATGAAATGCAAAAGGAAAGCAATTGGAGGGGCAAAGATTCTGAAAGCACTTAACAGCTTTTTCCAAGACTGGCGTGAAAAGTTGCTTTAAAAAGAATGCAAGAATATAAAGTGCGTCTGTTCTCAACAAGATTCGAAACATGGTTGAACCATTAAAGATTCTAGTTCCAATCAGAACCATTTAAATCACTTTTACTGTCACTGGTTCCCTAGCAACACTTAACACCCATTTCATTTCAGGCCATTTTAACATTTATGCTTTGCATGTCCACACAGCAGTAAATGGCATGTAGACCCATCAGATCCTGCAGTGAACAATTAAATGAAGCAGCTGCTGATTTGAGATTGGCACTTCCATTACCATGGCCACTCAACACCTAGAAACTGCAGTGGCTGAAAATGGGCAGACCTCCAATAAGGCAACACTGTCTCCCACATTCAGTGGTGGACCACCCAGGTTGTACGGCTTCAGCACTCAGCTAGCATCGAAACAAAATGTCTAAGCTACCGTCTTAACATCAGCCTCAACAAGAACAGCCAGAGTTTATATAGCACCTTTAATGTAACAAAACATCCCAAGGCAAATTGACTAAAAATAACATAACATGGAGCCAAATAAAAGAAACACTTAAGAGCAATCACAAAAAGATTAGTAGAAAGGATGGGTTTTTAAAAGGCTGTTAGAGAAGAACTGGGATGTGGAAAAACCAGGGAGAAAATTCCAGATCTCAGCGTGAAGGTCGCTGAAAGCACAGCTACAAACCAGGCAAAGGAATTGGACCGTGTACAAAAAAAACAGAATTGGAGGAGGTCAAGTCTTCAGCAGGTTGTTGGACTAAAGAAGGTTATGAGGGCAGGTGACAAGGAAGGGATTTAAACATCAACAGGAATATTTTCAAGTAAAGGTTTAGGGGACCTGGGATCATTGTAGGTCAGGGAGCATAGGATTGATAGGCAAGGGAGGGACATATTGTAAGCAGGCAAAGTCTACATTGTCTTACCAGACCATAGGGCTGCCCTGTCAGAGGGAGCTGACCAGTGGTGGTTTAACCTGAGGGTCACAATGCTGCAGGCAAGGGGAGAGATTGAGAAGGAGAATGCCCCCACATCAACCTCAGCGCAGGAATTGAACCCATGCCATTGGTATGACTATGTGCTACAAACCAGCCATCCAAGCGAACCACCCCCTTTGTTGCCGAAGAGTAGATGCCTAGCACAGTAGTTGGAGAATGGGAAACTGCCAAGGGACCTTTGGAAATATCAAGCCCAGAGGTAACAAGGCATAACTTAGTGATTCAACAGTAAGTGGTTTGAGGCATGAACAACATTACAGAGCTGGAAAGAATGTCTTTTGATTGGGGGGGGGAGAGGGGGTGATCAAAATTGGAAACTCTTCAAGAAGACAAATAGGAAATAGTAAATAGCCTGGTCTAACTGGAGCTATATGCATTGGAATTGGTAATGAGATGGTCAATGGCAGGGGAACCTGTTGTGCCTTTGTTCCACTCTCCTCAGGTGAAAAACCTTCTCTCTCTCTTTGGGTTGAGGGTCTATGTGAAATCCAGTTCAAACTGTTTCAATCTGGTTCTGAACATCTTTTGAGCCATGCAATACCTGTGACTTTGAACAGACTGATGAATTGGAATCATGTTAGTATTTTTGTCTGTTCTATCCCATGCTGTATCCTTTCGTGCTCATGGGAAATGGTTTCATGAGGTGGGAGTGCTGGTATATTTTCACTAGTAAGTCTTCTATGTATATGTGCCCACACAGTGAACGTCAGAAACCTACTTGGATAAATAAACCTCACAGCTCAGCTCAAATCTATTCTCAAACCACCATCCACACATATATATTTACCCACATGAGGCATTGAGGAGATGAATGCCTAACCAAAAGGTACTGAGATTAACCTTTCTACTGTCATTTTAATTGACAATCCCACAAGAGTAAAAAAAATTAGAAACTGGGTCATTCAAGAGCACAACTGATGCTGTATATCCCCATGCAGCATCGGACAGAGTTCTAACAGCATGGTTTCCATGCACAGGATCAAAATTAATTTGATGTTTTTATCACTGTGAATGTGTTTGTTGTACTATTTTCACATCATAGCATTTAGTGATGTGCTGTGTGCTGGGAAGAAGCATACACCAACACCAGTGTCATAGACCAGAGCAACATCCCCAGTATCAAAGCACTGAACCGCCCCGCCCCCCCCCTCCCCCCCCCCCCTTCCCCCCCCCCCCCCTCCCCCCCCCCCTCCCCCCCCCCCGCCTTGAATGGCAGCGATGGGCTGGGCTTGTCATCCACATGATCAACACGAGAGTCCCCAAGCAGGTGCTGTACTCCCAGCTTCGACACGGCATACGAGCCACAGGTCGGACAGAGGAAGTGCTTCAGGGATACCCACAAGGTTCTCTGGCATTCCCACTAACACCTGGGAATCACTGGGCCAATTCCTCCATAGTGGAGGAGGAACATGCAAGAAGGTGTTGAGTACCACAAGACTTGCTGTCGGGTAAAAGCGGAAGGCAAAAGGAATGTGCTGCCACACTTATGTCCCACCCTCCCCTTTCCCATGACAACCTCCTGCCCCAAGTGTAACACAGCCTGTGGAAGCTGCATCACTCTGTATGACCACCTGCAGCCTCACCCTGAGAGTGCAAGAGAGTCATCCTCATCTGCAAGGGAACACCAATGATGAATGATGCATTTTCTGTACTTGCAATAGAGGACAATTCAATGGTGCTCTAAATGACTTTTGTAAAAAGATAAACCATAATATATTTTAGAAGAAGATTTATTTGTAAACGGAGAAAGACGCAATATTGAAGAATGTCGATCCTGTCCCACTTGCTTCAGTTTCCTGCATTCCTACTTATAACATTGGTATTGCGATTATTCTGTTTCTGACAATATTGGAAAACTTTTCTATGCAAAAATGTACCCTTACAATTAAGAAGTGCAGAGTATCCAGATGATAGCATGTGAATTCATGCTGACTATTAACAGAACCTGCTGATTTCATGATCTCAGTGATGGCAACATGTAGAGAAATAAAAACTTGCATTTATATAGCTATGTATGTCTCAAAGCAGTGGAATATTTTTAAGGGCATTGACTGTTGCTGTGTCTGCAAATGTAGCAACCATTTTTTAAAGAGTAATCTGCCTTGAAACAGCGACAATAAAAATGATTCACTTATTTGTTCTTATTGCGGTGATTGGCAAATTTGAGAAAGGTTACAAGGAGAACTCGCTGTTCTTAAAACAATACTGTAGAGCTCTTAATATCCCAGAACCACCAGAAAATGCAGGCTGGATCATTATTCATATATCGCCCAAAAGCCTGAAATGAAGGTGCAGCATTGTTTTCAGCTTGCTTTGAAGCATCAAAGTCCATGAAAACTCAACCCCTGGAGTTCCATCTCCAACTTTCTGCTGCTAAATTAAGATTGAGTTAAATGATCTTTGCAAGATAAGATGATTAAAGGAAGAAATGCAAAAGCTGGCTTTGTGCCTCTCCTTCACAATTAGTGTTCCACAACATGGTCTCAAGACATTTCCTTCATCCTCACTCAGTTTACTGTGGTGTCAGGAATGACCAAACCTTGAGAATGGTAAAATGTCAATGAAATCATAAAGGCTTTACGCAATTAGCTTATCTCCCTGAAATTGTTCATAAATAGTAAAAACAGAAAGTGCTGGAAAACAACTCATATTCAGAAATAAGCAGTTCTGAAGAGTTATACTGGGCTTAAAAAGTCAACTCTCTTTCCCTGTCCACAGAATCTATCAGACCTGTTGAGCTTCTCCAACAGATTCTGTTTTTTTTATTTCAGATTTCCATTATCCACAGTATTTTATGTTTATTATTGTTCATAGGTAGTCTGGCTTTAGAAGCCCTGCTTCAAGGTTCTACTTCTAAAACTGAACTTTACTTAACCTGGTGACTCCCTGAGGAATCAGCGTTGTCGCAATATGATTTAAGACTAATTGCAGATGGAAGCTTTTGTAAATTTGCATTGCTTATAAATCCCTGGCTCTAGCAGTGAAAGTAAAGCCACATTATCAAGATTAAAATGAGCAGGAAATGGCAATGATTCTTTCCATTTCAATATTCTGAAAAATAGTAGTTATACGCTAGGTGTGCAACGGTTTTATATATATAGACAAACACACACTTCTACAACAATCGTTCAAAAACCAAATATTCTTTTTGTCTGATGTATGTTATAAATAATTAATTAATGCCTAAATGCATTTATGAAAGTAATCTGACCTTCGAGATCAGATATGATCTACAGCCTTGCACTTGCTTGCCACTCTCAGTTTAACATAATTTGGACTCTTAATTCAGGCTTCAAGCCTTAGGATTATCATTCCAAATTCTTCCAAAAAATGGACATATTTACATTTACCTATTGAATCAGGTAAAAATTTTGTTCACAGAGAAAATACTTTGAGTAGTACTTTATTTTTTTCTAGTACCAAAGGTTGTATCAATTTGAGGCAGAGTATTGTATATTTGTAGCATTGTATTTTGGGGAGAAAAATGAGGGTTATTTATGCTATTCACTTTATTCATCCTTGTGTATCAGTTTTACTTACTTTAGTAGATCTTCATGCATATTAAGATTTCTATACAGTCATAACTAATGTAATTTACAACATTTGATGTAGGTATTGAGTTTGCAAGGAGAATTCAATATAGGAATAGCAGTGTACCAGTTGTTGGATAATCACCCTATGCTGGTGAGCAGCTTTACTGCATAACCTTTCCTAGTTACCAGGATTATAGTCTAACCTATTATGGATAATAAACAGGCAACAAAACTTGCAACAATTAATCACCAATGTTCTGGGCATGAGCAATAAAGAGATGCTCATGACCTTGTCATGTACAGTTAGTTACTTGATTGGAAATTGTGAGCTTAATATCTCAGGACTTTTTTTAAATTCAATCTTAGCATATGGGCATCACTGACTGGGCCAGCATTTGTTGTCCATACTCCGTTCCCTTGAGAAGTTGGTAGTGCTTTCTTGAACCGCTGCTGTAAAGTTGTCCACAAAGACCTACCTATCTTTGTGATGTGGATTTTACCTTCCTCGTTGTTAAAGTCACAGTCACCGAGCAAGTTATATCATCAAGTAAGGTTAGTTGCTAATTGCATTAAAGTATTCTCCCAGGAAGCAAATGCCACCGAATTTTTTACTGCTAATTTGATGTTTTCACTTTTTAAAATATTACAGAAAAAGATTGTTTAAAAAGTATGTAGTGTTATTTCATCTTCTATCTTAATGTGTACCTTTGTGTATGTTAGTAAATACTACCTTAGGGGAGTAATGTAGAAGCTGAAAGATCATACACTATTTATTCAAAAAAAGATACAGCATGAGCTTTTTTTTCATAATAGTGAAATTTGATATTATACACATATAAAATTGGTTTATCGGATATATTGAAGATGTTTAGCAACAATTATAAACTTAGTAATCCATTAGAAGTTCAATTACATCTCATTCAAAAAAGTGTAACTTTTTCAAAGGTAGCTACAGCAAGGCTGATAATTTAAACAAGCACGTCTTCGTCAATTCCTTGATATCTTCTTGACTGTAGTTTGCAAAATCTTCAATGCAGCATTGTCTGGAGAAGTGGTGACTATTGGATTTTTATGGCAAGCTATATGTTTATAGAATTCATAATAAAACAGGAAGTCCTGCAGAAACTCAGCAGGTCTGCAGGATATGCAGAGAGAAAAACAGAGTTAACATTTCCAGTCTGGTATAACTTTGCTTTAGAACATACTTTGATTTCAGAATTCTCCAGCATCCACGGTATGTTAATTTATTAATAGAGCCCATACATTGCTGTCAGTTTCAGAGGAGTGATGACCACAAACACCAGCAGTTTCATTTTCGTTGCCACTGTGAAATCTGGATTGTTGCTGTGGCAAAATAACATTTTTATTTTAGAGAACATGCCATCGTAAAATCATCTGCAACACAGATGTGCCAGGTGTGTGAGTGGCAGAATTTTGATAAGTAATGTTCATAAAGATCAGAAAGAATTGAATAAATCGGCAAGGAGCTGGTGAGTAGAGTTCAGTGCACACAAATGTAATGAATTAGAAAATACTAAAATTGGACACTGAAGAAAGACAGAAGGTTGAAAGGGAAAATATGTAGCTGTGATTATTATTCATTTTCTGGAGGATCTCAGCTATTGTACAATTATTATCTGAAAATCTAATCAAATATTAAAGTCTATCTTACTGGCAAAAAAATTAATCCTGACCTTGTGTAGATGACTGGTGAGACCACATTTGAAATATTGGTGTAATTATTTTTACAAGTCAGCATTGTTGTTGCAGCAGATCTTCAATATTTGAGAATGCATATCAAGAATTCAGGCTGATGAAATAATTCCATCAATCGATGTTAAGCACATTGACCTCTATCCTCTCAATTCCCAAAATGTACTCTTGTTACATGAAGCTAAAAGCAATAACTTGCAACAACTACAACTTTGTGAACTTCACTTTTAAAGGCCATTAATGCATTGAATAGGGTTTAGGGAACATAGACAATAATAATGTTGTGTCTAGGGCTATTAGTTCTGAGAACAGAATTACAAAGCTGAACCTTTTCCAGGGAAATCAGAAAGTTGAGATTTTAAAGTACTTCAAAACCTAGATATGAGTCAAATTTTGAATATAGAACAATAGGACACAATATGAAAATTAACACACCTGCACTGAGTCAGATTTCCCCACCACTCTAAACATTATATATTAGAGGCTGTAATTTGTCAATTTGTCCCAGCCACCAAGAACTAGATCAGATTATCTACTCAATATGTAAATACCCCAACTGAGGGATTAATATACAGATCAACTTCATTTTCAAGGTAACTTCATACTCTGAAGGTGAATATCCTTCCATTGGACTTACTTCACTTTCAAAAAAAAAGTAACATTTTGTCCAAAACAACAAATATTATTACAGGCAGTCCCCGACTTACAAACATCTGACTATAAACATACATATTTCGGATTGAGATCCCATACTGGGGTGTATTAAAATTAATTTTAAAGATTCAATATTTAAAATGCTTGCTCATGAGTACGAGCGGCTATTTTATATTGTACTACATTGGGTGCCAACTTGCTTCCAAGTCGACTTAGACTTAGCCATTCCTAAATTGCTTGTAATAGGCTTGAGCCTGGTGCCACTCAATTAGTAATGATGATCCTCTAACTTTTCACTTAAATAAATCAAATGGAAATTTATGGGACTTCTGGATTTTCAACTCCAAATCTTTCCCTATTTTGAGGCAAAATGATGTTGCTTGAATCGAGTAATCTCAGTAAAGTTCTATCCCATGTTCAATCTATTTTTTTATCATCTATACACAGAATGTGGTCAGCACTGGAAAGCCATCATTTATTCCCCATTACTAATTGCACTTGAGAAGGAGTCACTTGCTTGAAAATATTTAACTGACTTCATAGAATCATAGAATCCCTACAGTGTGTAAACAGGCCAGTTAGCCCAACAAGTCCACACCAACCATCAGAAGAGTAACCTACCCATACGCTTTCCCCTCCCTATTACTCTACATTTACCCCTGATTAACACACCTGATGTACACATCCCTGAACACTATAGACAATTTAGCATGGCCAATGCACCTAACCTGCACATCTTTGGACTTGCTAGACCATTTCAGAGACAAGCATTTTGTTGTGGGTCTGGAGTCATGTATAGATCAGATGCAGTAAGTGACTCCAGACACACAGCAGATTCTTCCATACCCTATCCGTCCTCACCCCCCAAAAGGACATTAGTGAACTGAATGGCTTTTTACAGCAACCTGGTATTTTCATTCTCACCATTACAGAGACCTAAGTTTTTATTCCAGATTTATTTAATAAGCTGAATTCATTCCACAGCGGCCAAGGTAAGATTGTGAACTCAAGGATTGCATGTTCCTGTGAAGATGGGATTGGAGCTGGAGTTGGGAAAATCTTGGGGGGGTGGTGGGTAAGCTGAATCATAACGGCACCCCAATGTGATTCCTGTGACAACCTAGTATACCCTTTCTCGCCAGAGAGACTGAGAACCAAGTTGTTTGCATACTCCATGGTGGCAGTCCGCCAATTGAGTCTTCAGAGGGGCCATGTTGTGCTGACATTGGTATTTTATCTACATTGCAGGAGCTTCCCCTCCATGTCTGAAGGCTGCTACCTCAATCATGGTAGCTGCTTCAGTGGACCATCAGAATTGGCGGACCCATGCTCCAGTGATGGGGTCATGGGATGAAAGTTCACCTGCTTTCTCCCAGAGGCCTGAGAGGCTGGTTTCCCTCTGTCCCTAAACTGTGGGCCTCTACTGCTTCTAAGCAATCAATGACACCTCCATATTAATTAGCCATCATGCTCATGCCCCTCTGCAGAGCCATCTGCTGGTAATGAGCAGGTAAGTACACATCGAAATTCATGTATGGTTTTGTGTTTGAGTCAACACTTTCCTCATTCAAGAGCAATCTTCCCTTTCTAAGCTGCAACTTTACACAGGACATCAAATACCTCATAACTAGCATTTTATATAACACCACTAAAATTTATTCCTTCTTATTTTCTATCCTTTTAGTTATATAAGATTCCAATAATCGATTATGATTATTTCTGACTATTCTATTTTTTTAATCTGTGAACATTGAATCCAAATTTGTTTGGACTGCCACTATCTCCAGCCTTTCACCATTTGAAAAGGCTTTGTTCTGTTCTTTTTCAATCTGAAATGAATATATCACACTTCTCTCCATTGAAATCCATCAGTCACAATTTTGCTCACTGTCCTTGTCTTATCAACGTTTGTAATTTTATTCTTCCATCCATATATCCAACAATACCATCAATCTCATCAATCATCTACAAATTTCTCTCTGTATTCTGAAGAAGATATAGAGAAAAGTTCCCAAAGTCATTTTTAAAATTCTGACATGGGGTGTGGACTTTCAGTGGCTGGCCAGCATTTATTGCCTGTCACTAGATACCCTTGAGGAGGTGGGGGTGAGCTGCCTTCTTGAACTGCTGCAGTCCACCTGCTGTGGGTTGACCTACAATGCCCTTAGTGAGGGAATTCCAGAATTTTGACTCAGCTACAGTGAAGGAATGGTGATACATTTCCAAGTCAGAAAGTTGAAGGTTTAAGTATAGATGTGGAACAGCAGAGATGCCTTCCTTCCAATTCAAGTATATACTAATCCCTACTTTCTGTTTTTTCACCAAGGAGTTAGATATAGATCCTCGAGCTAAAGGGACCAAAGGGTATGCAGGTGAAAGTAGGAAATGATCATACTGAATGGCACAGCAGGCTGGAATGGCCCAATGGCCTATTCCTTCTTGCATTTTCTATGTTTTACTTTTTACTGCCTAATGAACCATCAAACCTGATCAAAAATTTGCCATTAATTCCTTGCATTTTAATTTTGGCTAACGGTCTCTTATTTGGAACATTATTAAATGTCTTCTGGAAGACCATAGTCTTTAGTTCCTGCTGAATATGATTTGACTAAGATGGATGGAGATGAATTTCACCTTGCAAATTCATGCGACTCCCTCTAACCAGCTCAAATTTCTCTAAGTGCTCATTCCCTCAGTCTTTAATGATAAATTCCAAATCTTCCCCAGAACAGCTGTATAATTCCCTGGCAAAGCACCTAGCAATAAGAGTTCCATCGCACTTAGTTCAGCTTGCAACTTTATATTTAAGAAGTTCCTGTGGGTACTTCATTCCAATTGTATGGGAATGTAGGGGACCACAAATAAATTAGACTTAACCTCCTTCTTTCAAATGGATCTCAGTGAATTTTAATTCTGCAATTCTCACTGAAATTAATGGAGAGTTCAAATGTAGTTGAAGAGTTGTTCACTAAATTTAAATCATTGTGATAAGCAAAATTTGTAAATTCATATTCATAAATTGTTTAAAATTTGTGCTAAATTGTTTTGACATTGAAGCAAATTAAATTGGTGAATTCTTGAAATTAATGCCACAGTCTCTCGGAAGGGGACTGCATACTGGTATGGTCACTGAAATTGTAATGCTTCTAGAGAAATGACAAAGCATAAATTCAGAGTAGGTATTTCTAGCAGAATAAAGGTCAGCACTTTCTGTTTTTATTCTAGTGAGGAGTGTTGCACTATATCACAACTAATGTAACATTGTTTTCTAGTACTTGAATTCACTAATGCACAAATACTGTAAATCCAGGATTGGCTTGTAGAATCTCCTGCAACATGCAAAACATGAAGAGTGACAAATATCATTGGCATTTCAAGGGACTGACAATGATGACACTCTACTCAAAGTTTGCCATGCAGGTAAGTGTGAATTGCTGTGCTTGGGCTGAAATAACACAGAGTGGGAGATTAATCTGAATGGGACCAAATTACGACTTGCAAGAACAGAGAGACTTATCCAAGCTTGGTCACAAATTTTTGAAGGTGTCAGCACAAGCCTATAAAGTGCTTAAGAATCCCTGTGGTTTTGTAATTGAAGCTATTGCATTCCAAAACAAATAATTTGTCCGAAATCTTTGCAAAGTTCAGTTAGACTTCAGCTGGAGGATTGTGTACAAAGCTGTGCTCCACACTTCAAGTCCTCGAAAGGGTGCAAAGGAGAATTACAGGATGACACCAGGAATGAGGGGATTCACTTATGTAGGGAGAGGTTGGGAGCTAGAACTGTTCTCCTTAGAGCAGTAAGGGTGTCAGAACTATGGAGCATGGTCTGTGGAGAAGTAAATTGGGTTTCCTCTGATAATTGGGTTAGTAAAAACTGTTTGTAGATTATAAATGAATGGAAAATAAGTTAGAGAGGAAATGAGGATGAAATTCCATCACATCGAGAGTTGTTATGATCTAGAATGCGCTGCCTAAAGGCACGATGGGATCAGATTAAGGAAAAATTTCAGAAAGTATTGGCTATGCACTTGAAGAGGAGAAATTTGTAGTGTTTTGAGAGAGAGGTAGAGGTTTGAGGCTAACATGCACAGTTTATCTTCCAAGAATATGCAGAAGCATGATGGATTAAATTGCTTCCTTCTGTTATATAAGATTGTATAGTTTTATACAACGAATGTTCACTGGATTAAATCTGATTATGAAGAGGTCTTAAACTGCAGTTCACTCTCATGGCCAAACAAAATGCAACAGGAATAAGATCATACCTCTTACCAAGAACTGAAACCATCACAAGCTGTACTGCCTATGTGTTTAATTCTTCACCTGGAAGCTTTGTATGGGCTCCTCAATCATTAGAGAACTTGTCAGGTGTCTCTATCTGAAAAAGCTTTAAAATATTTTTCTTTGGGATTTTAAAAACCTAACTCATGTTTAAGTGAATTGCTACCATGTGAAATAACTTGGAGTGCAGCCTTATGCATCATGTAATAATCACTTAATTTGCCAGATGTGACCTTCACTGCCTCAGTCCTTAAACAAATTGGATCTTTCCGTACGCTGTCTTGTTTTCTTATTTCAGATGGAAAAGATCTGTTCTCCAGTAATGCAATGTTTGATTTCATGTTCAGTAGTCAATCTTCAATTCATGGGTGAGGTTAAGTTCATAGTGACTGACATAGGGTGCAATTAGCATATTAGCACATATTAAAGGTAACAGTTTGGGAGGTGACGTAAGCAGTTCTACATCTGGAATCCGCCAAAATCTTTTTTTTTAAATGAAGGGCCTCAGGCAGTATCACACGGATTCAAAAGGCAGAAGTCTCATCTTTCTCATTTGAAACTGCATTCAAAAAACTGTGCAATTTTTTAACCCTCGCACTTTAAAGAAAATCTTTTCTGCTGAATTATTTTTTCTGTACCAGTGACTTGCAAGAAAAGAAACCTGTTTTGCCTTTAAGCAGTTTTCATGGTACTTATGACCTCACAGACAACTATCAGGACTTTCAGAGCACACTGATAACTTTATCCATTAAATCTATTCAAGAAAACGTTGCAGTGTTCCTTAATGTTGTTCCACTTTGTCAGCACTCTAGGTTTCATTTTCCATTTTTCATTGTGGCCTTCTCTATTTTATTATTCTGTTGGTTGTGAGTTTTGTTTAATGTGATTTTCATGGCCACATTTGTGCGTGTCTATATGTATGTCTGTCTGTGTGTGGTTATGTGGATGTATATATGTGTGTGTTTGTGCAGATGTATTTATGTGTGTTTATGTGTGTGTTTGTTTAGATGTATGTGTGTGTGTCTATATGTGTCATTATGTGGATAAATAGGTGTGCTTTGGTGTGTGTCCACACGTGTTTGTGTGGGTGTACATGTGCATTTGTGTTTGTTATTTGTATGTGTGTGTCCATGCTCAAACGTGTTGGGGTTACAATCTAAGAATAAGGGGTAAACTGTTCAGGACTGAGATGAAGAAGACTTTCTTCACTCACAGAATTGTGAACCTATGGAATTCTCTCCCACAGAAAGCTGTTGGAATCAATTCCTTAGATATATTCAAGAGTGAGCGAGACATGGCCTTGAAGCTAAAAGGACCAAGTGGTTTGAAGAGAAAGTGGGAATGAGATACTGAGATTGCATGCTCAGTCATGATCATATTGGATGATGGTGCAGGCTTGAAGGGCCGAATGGACTACTCTTGCTCCTATTTTCAATGTTTCTATATATAACTGTGTATTTGAGCATGTGTGCATGTTTATGTATGTTTGTGTTGTGTATGTTTTGTCCATGCATGCATTTTTGTGGATGCACCTATGTACAGTAAATGTGTGTGTATGTATGTATGTCGATATATGTGTGTGTTTGGGTATGGGCATTAGAACAACAGCAGAAATAGGCAAGTAGCACCTTGAACTTGCTCCAGTTTCAATACAATCATGGTTGATCTCATCTCGGCCTCAACTCCACTTTCTTGCCTGTTGTCCATAACCTTTTAACTCGTTACTAATTAAAAATCTGTCTATCGCTTCCTTAAATTTATTCAGTGTTCCCAACATCCATTATATTTTGGTGTAGTGGATTCTACAACCCTTTGAGAGAAATAATTTCTCTTTTTCTCTGTGAAATTTGCTATCCCTAATCCTAAAACCATGATCTCTTGTTATAGATTGTACTGCATAAGGAAACATCCTCTTTATATCTACTTTGTCAATCCCTTTTAGCATCTTCTGTACCTCAAATAGATCTCACCTTTTTCTAAATTCCAGAGAGAATAAGCTTAAACTGCGTGATGTCTCTTTAGTGTGTGTGTGTGTGTGTGTGTGTATATGTGTGTGTGTGAGAGAGTGAGAGAGAGAGAGATTGTACTTAAGTATGAAACTGAGATGAATAAATTTGAAGAAAGTTACCCGTTACAAGTTCACTGCCTCTGCCGGTGCCACAGCCAACTCAAAATCAGAATTGTCCATCCTGATCCCAATTCCCTACTCCTTTCTACTTCGAACTTTATATTAATCCTGTATTCTTACAATGCACATGTACAAAATGAAAAGAAATACACTTGGAAATGTCAAAGAGGAACCTGACAACTTTAGATTAGATTACTTACAGTGTGGAAACAGGCCCTTCGGCCCAACCAGTCCACACCGACCCGCCGAAGCGCAACCCACCCATATCCCTACCCCTACATATACCCCTTACCTAACACTATGGGCAATTTAGCATGGCCAATTCACCTGACCCGCACATCTTTGGACTGTGGGAGGAAACCGGAGCACCCGGAGGAAACCCACGCAGACACGGGGAGAACGTGCAAACTCCACACAGTCAGTCGCCTGAGGTGGGAATTGAACCCAGGTCCCTGGCACTGTGAGGCAGCAGTGCTAACCACTGTGCCACCGTGCCGCCCGAAGGTTTACAGTTGCTAAAGGCAACATTTACATCAGCAGTTGGGACGATACCCATGAGGAAGTTGAGATGTGAGGACCAGTTTTAATAATATGCACTCCCACATGGAAATCTGACCATGTACTGGAAACACGTATGTGGAAGTTGGTCCTGTTCCTTGTGATGAGCTGGAGAATTGGGGCACATGAAGACAAAGTTGTATAGAGGTGATTATGGAAACCAGATTATAAGTATGTTGTCAGGGTAAGATTACAAAATATTAAGCATTAGTGAGCTACTGAAGTAGAACATGTTGCAGCAATAGTGATGTTATATACAGAGCCAAATGATTGTGCTA
Source organism: Hemiscyllium ocellatum (assembly GCF_020745735.1). NCBI lineage: Eukaryota > Metazoa > Chordata > Chondrichthyes > Orectolobiformes > Hemiscylliidae > Hemiscyllium > Hemiscyllium ocellatum. The sequence goes on from NC_083423.1 coordinate 8,648,953, forward strand.
AGCAGAATATTTAAATAATTTTCCTCAAGTATTTATCTAACTCCTGCTTAAATAGTAATTTGCCTAAACAGAACTTAAGTATTTCTAAAAGGAAACCACTGTCAAAACTTTATGTCTTGCACTCATCAAGACATTTTGCAAGAATACCATTTCAAAGGGAAACCAGCATTTATATTGGATGAAAGGATTGGCTAGTCCACTGTGATTGGTGGAGGCACTGCCACTCTTTGGAAAATGTCTCCTACAGACCTGCCGTCATACTGGCACTGAAATTCATTCACCACATTACTCGCTTGTGTCTTTTTGGTTTTATGATAAAATCCTGTTCGTGGTGAACACCACTCATGTTGCTGTTCCCTAGTCTATAAATTATAATTCCTTGAGAGGCCCTGATTATATACACAATACATCTCAAGGACTGGAAGTTTATATCAAACAGTATGTCCTTCCCAAAGCTCACAAGAGACAAGGTATTGACTGTCCCCAACAAGCCTGTGCTTGTAAAATGAATAGCATAGTGTCTAACATTAGATAGGGCTCTGTAATTGGACAACATTTCCTGGATAACCCCGAATGCACAAGGAATTGTGATGACAATCAATTTAGGATTGTCATTTAGGCTTGCAGTGTGGCACACTTGGGTGTACTGGAAATGGCAAATATTAATTTTCAGATAGAAAGAACATGCATATGTCCTGCACCTGTCTCAACTCAACTAAATTAGAGTCAGCCATAGAGTAATTGAGTTGTACGGTATGAAAGCAGACCCTTTAGTCCAATTTGTCCATGCTGACCAAATATCCTAAACTAATCTAGTCCCATTTGCCAGCACTTTGTCCTTATCCCTCTAAATCCTTTCTATCCATATGTCCATCCAGATGCCTTTTAAATATTGCAATTGTACCAGCCTCGACTACTTCCTCTGGCAGCTCATTCCATACGTGCACCACCTTTTCTCCTCTCACCTTAAACCTATGTCCTCTAGTTCTGGACTCCCCCAATCCAGGGAAAAGACTTTGGCTATTCACCCTATCCATGCCTGTCATGATTTTATAAACATCTATAGGGTCACCCCTCAGCCTCCGACACTCCAAGGAAAACAGCCGCAGCCTATTCAGCCTCTCCCTATAGCTCAAACTCTCTAACACTGGCAACATCCTTGTAAATCTTTTCTGAACCCTGTCAAGTTTCGCAACATCTTTCCAATAGGAAGGAGACCAGAATTGCATGCAGTATTCCAACAGTGGCCTAATCAATGTCCTGTACAGCCACAACATAACCTCCCAACTCCTGTACTCAATAATCTGACCAATAAAGGAAAGCATAGCAAACGCCTTCTTCACTATCCTAACTACCTGTGACTCCACTTTCAAGAAGCTATGAACCTGCACTCCAAGGTCTCTTGTTCAGCAACACTCTCCAGGATCTTCCCATTAAGTGTATAAGTCCTGCTCTGATTTGCCTTTCCAAAATTCAGTACCTCACATTTATCTAAATTAAACTTCCTCTGCCACTCCTCAGCCCATTGCCCACCTGATCAAGATCCCATTGTACTTTGGTGAAGTCTTCCTCACTGTCCACTACACCTCCAATTTTGGTGTCATCTGCAAACTTATTAACTATATCTCCTATGTTCACATCCAAATCGTTTACATAAGTGACAAAAACAGTGGACCCAGCACCGAACCTTGTGGCACACCACAGGTCACAGGCCTCCAATCTGAAAATCAACCCTCCACCACCACCCTCTGTCTCTTACCTTTGAGCCAGTCCTGTGTGCAAATGGCTAGTTCTCCTTACTAACCTTACTAAACAAGCTACAATGAGGAACCTTTTTGAATGCCTTGCTGAGATCCGTGTAGATCATGTCCACCACTCTGCATTCATTAATCCTCTTCTAAAAACTCAATCAGGTTAGTGGGACATGACTTCCCGCCCACAAAGCCATGTTGACTATCCCTAATCAGTTCTTGCCTTTCCAAATACATGTAAATCCTGTCCCTCAGGGTACCCTCTGTCCCCCAACTTGTTAACCACCAATGTCAGGCTCACTGGTCTATAGTTCCCTGACATTTACATATCACCTTTCTTAAATACTGGCACCATTGGATGTAAGTTTAATCGCTGAGCTGGAAGGTTCATTTTCATGAACTCCATTAGCCAACCACCACTCACTTATGGCTATCAATGATGCAAATATCCATTCACAGGTCATTGCTCAGGGTAAAGTCTGACCAATCGGAGTGAACCTGATTGCTTTAAAATTTAAACAAAGCCTGACTGTTAACTGTCAATAAACACTACAAGGTGCAACACTTCTACCAATCAGTACTCACTCAATAAACACTCAATACTCCATTCTCATGCAAAGAAATGCTAGATTTTCCCTTTGAATGACTGAAAGATGGAAAGCTTCAATAAAATCTGTCTTTTTTCAGTAATTCTTAAAGATTGTGATTAACTCGGGTTTAACTGCAGTAGTATCTTTAATATGGATTGCGTGAAAATGTTATTCTAAACTCCCTTTATGTTTTGAGACCTAACCCAAGCTTTTGATCCATGTCACACCAAGTCACCAACCAGTCAAAACATTGGTTTGGATTCTGTGGTCAGTGGTCAAGTCAGGTCACTCATTGTTGACCTGCTGACAAAGATATTGGCATCTCTAAGGAGGCATTTCCCCTTCTAGATATCAACTCACATCATGTGCAATGTCAGTGGGCTGTCTTGATGTACACCAGAGAAGGACAGTCCTTCACGGTAACGTCAGCTTGTGCAGGAATTGAGCCCATACTGTTGGCATCATTCTGCATTGCAAACTGGCTGTTCAGGAGAAAGTGAGGACAGCAGATGCTGGAGATCAGAGCTGAAAATGTGTTGCTGGATAAGCTCAGCAGGTCAGGCAGCATCCAAGGAGCAGGAGAGTCGGCGTTTTGGGCATAAGCCCTTCTTCAGGACCTGATTCCTGAAGAAGGGCTCATGCCCGAAATGTCGACTCTCCTGCTCCTTGGATGCTGCCTGACAACTGGCTGTCCAACCAACTAAGCTAACTGATACCCTTCAATCCTCTAAATTGTAGGGAGAAAAACCTAGTCTGTGATGTGCAATCAGTTTTGAATATATTTAATTTATGTGAATCAGAAGCAACTGGAAACTGATGGTGAGAGCAGGTATCTGGATATTAAGACAGAACAAGATCAAGCTGAGCTGTTACCTTCCCATGTGACCTGCTCCCAATTATTATCTGGGATCATAAATGAAGAACAGACAATTGAGAACAAAGGAGATGGTGCACATGAGGAATCCCCTATCATCACCTTCAGGAAAAGAGGGGGAGAATGCAAGGGGGAAGATCTCTCAATTGTCACTGCTCCAGAAACATTCACCAATTTAGACTTTTCATGTTTCAAAATCTTATCAAGAGGCAAAGTCAAAATAATGGATTTGCTCTTAAAACCATCCATATTGGGAGACAAAGAAATCAGGCAAAAGCATCAGCTCCTTCGTTTCTGGTATGTTAATAATGGGAGGTAGAGTAGGTGGTAAGGATGCACAGCTAGAGTGTAGAAACTATCATAGACCTCGTGGGCCGAGTGGCCATTTTTGGTGCTGTAAATTCTATAGCATATACATGGGCTAAATCAAATTCTCATCTGATCATGATATTCATTCTAAATTCATAGTACTCTGATCTTTCTTTCAATGACATATTTCACCTGAGATGCCTTGAGTTGGTATCGTGTGGCCTAGCACCATGATTTCCCCTTCAGATGCTATCAGTTCATTGCGACATATCCTGGGGAGCTGACCTCTCTGTTGAATCTTTCGTCTGACTGAATGAAGGAAAGATATTATTGCTAACTGACAGTGTGGAAAGAGCTCATTTGTAAATGAAAAGTATGATAATCTCACAAAATATGTTTGTTTAAATAATTTATTTTGCTCATAGCAATTCCTTGTATAAGTAACAACGCCCAGGAGTGATGTGCCAAGATGTGAAAAGTATCTTCTAATTGAAGGCTATAGTTTTTAATCGTTTCTAATCGGCTGTGTGGCTTTCCAGATACACTAGATGGCATTCTTTTACCCCTGCTGGCTAGTGTTAGGATTTTTGTTCCAGTCATGGCACCTCCCTGTCACTGTTTTGCTGCTGGCTTCTACTTCTTGGGAATGGAACCCATTTCTGAGCTGAGATATCACCTTTTTTAAAAAAACCTCAAGTTATCTCGGGAATGTGACTTGAAAGAAGTTCTGGGATTTACACATTAATGAATATTAACGCAACCTGCAATGCACTCTCAGTAATTAAAGATTTAACAGCAATCTAGGTCTGTTCAATACATGGCATCAGTTGTATGACACTTTAATCTTTTATTATTAATTCTGATTCCTACGATCCTGCCCCACTACCTACCTGATGAAAGAGCAGTTCTCTGAAAGTTCATGCTTCCAAATAAACCTATTGAACTATAACCTGGTGTGGTGAGATTTTTAACTTCTAGGAAAGTAACTCTGGACCTGTAGCCTTAGAGAATGGGCATTGTAACTACGTGGCAATAACTTAGACATGGTACTTCATGGCTGGTGTGGGCCCATTTGCAGGAAGCAAATTGAGTTTCCATTGAGCTTTTATTTGCAACAGATAATAGGTCGAAAGGGAGTCCAATGGTTTGTAGAATTGCTTCTTCCAGGTCAGAAGGTCTGAGTTCAAATCTCACCGGCTACAGATGCATGAGATATTGCATTTGCATGGGTTAATTAAATAGAAAAAAAATCAAACACTGAACTCCAGAAATTTTCCAGCCAAGTGAGCTGCAGGAAGAAGTGATTAGTACAATTGCAACATTTAAAAGGCATCTGGATGGGTACACGAATAGGAAGGGTTTAGAGGGATATGGGCCAAATGCTGGCAAATGGGATTAGATTAGGTTAAGATAGCTGGTCAGCAAGGATGAGTTGAAGTGTCTATTTCCATGCTGCGTAACTCTATGATCTATGACTAAGTAATATTATGATTCCATGTGATTTCAAGCCCTATACTTTTAAGGTCAAAAGGAGAACTGGTAAAGGACAGTCAATTTTTTATCCTTTTTTTGAACTTTGAAAATATTGGTGCCCTGAAATGTTCCGCAAGTAGGTGGCCTGTCTTCCCAATGTAGAGGAGACCACATTGGGTGCAGCGCCCACACCTCCCCCCCTCACCTCCCTCCAAGGCCCCAACGGATCCTTCCATATCCGTCGCAAATTCACCTGCACCTCCACACACATCATTTACGGTATCTGTTGCATCCGATGTGGTCTCCTCTACATTGGGAAGTCAGGCCGCCTACTTGTGGAACATTTCAGGGAACACCTCTGGGACACCTGCACCAACCAACCCAACCGCCCCGTGGCTGAACACTTTAGTTCCCCCTCCCACTCCACCAAGGTCATGCAGGTCCTTGGCCTCCTCCATCGCCAGACCATGGCCACACGACGCTTGGAGGAAGAGTGCCTCATCTTCCACCTAGGAACCCTCCAACCACATGGGATGAATGTAGATTTCTCCAGCTTCCTCATTTCCCCTCCCCCCACCTTGTCTCAGTCCCAACCCCCGGATTCAGCACCGCCCCCTTGACCTGCAATCTTCTTCCCGACCCCTCCGCCCCCACCCCGTCTCCAGCCTATCACCCTCACCCTCACCTCCTTCCACCTATCGTATTTCCAGCGCGCCCCCCCACCTTTTATCTTAGCCTGCTTGGCACACCAGCCTCAATCCTGAAGAAGGGCTTATGCCCGAAACATCGATTCTCCTGCTCCTTGGATGCTGCCTGGCCTGCTGCACTTTTCCAGCACCACACTTTTCAACAATCAATATTACACTATCTGCTGCTCACAAATGACCCATAGACATGAATCCAAATAATTTTTAACTCTTATTTATTATTTTGGACTTACTTCTTATTTCTAATCACTGTGCATGCTTGTTGTGTAGTTATTTCTTCTTGTATTTAGTAACTAATAAACAAACCCTCAGGAAAGCCTGGTTCATTTGGCTCATTTTAAAACCTATATGAATTTGGTCTGGGAGAAAGGTATTGGCAAGGGAGAGGATCCTTTGTAACTTTGAGTCTAGAATGTGGTGCTAGAAAAGCACAGCAGGCCAGGCAGCATACGAGGAGCAGGAGAATCAATGTTTCGAGCAAAAGCCCTTCATCAGGAATAACCTGGCTGCAACCAAGTAAGAAGGGATGGGGGTGTGGTGGTGAATAAAGACAGGAGTCAGTTCATCTGTCTTCACTTTGGAGCTCAATAATTTGGGGCAACCCATTAGGAACTGCAATAACTTCCCCATGGACTGGTTCAATCAAAACTTTTCACAATTTTAAAGACCTCAATTAAGCAACCTCTCCACCTACACTTTTTCAAGAGGGGATAGATTCAGCTTCTCAATTTTTTCCTGATATGTAAGCTGACACGTTTCTGGTATTATCCTTCTAAATCTCCTTTGCACCTTCTCCAGCATTTTTCTCTCTATTTTGGATATAACTATGATTTGGTAGGATCACTGCAACTATTTCTGTATTTCATTCAGTGATCTTTCTCTGTTTGAGAGGGAAGACATTAATAGATTAGTTTGTTCCAGTCGGCATTATTTGTGATGCCTCACAAACTTGATTGAGTTTTTGAAGAAGTAACAAATAAAATTGATGAGGGCAGAGCAGTAGATGTGACCTATATAGATTTCAGTAAGGCATTCGACAAGGTTCCCCATGGTAGACTGATTAGCAAGGTGAGATCTCATGGAATACAGGGAGAACTAGCCATTTGGATACAGAACTGGCTCAAAGGTAGAAGACAGAGGGTGGGGGTGGAGGGTTGTTTTTCAGACTGGAGGCCTGTGACCAGTGGAGTGCCACAAGGATCGGTGGTGGGTCCTCTACTTTTTGTCATTTACATAAATGATTTGGATGCGAGCATAAGAGGTACAGTTAGTAAGTTAGCGGCACGGTGGCACAGTGGTTAGCACTTCTGCCTCACAGCGCCTGAGACCCGGGTTCAATTCCCGACTCAGGCGACAGACTGTGTGGAGTTTGCACGTTCTCCCCGTGTCTGCGTGGGTTTCCTCCGGGTGCTCCGGTTTCCTCCCACAGTCCAAAGATGTGCGGGTCAGGTGAATTGGCAATGCTAAATTGCCCGTAGTGTTAGGTAAGGGGTAAATGTAGGGGTATGGGTGGGTTGCGCTTCGGCGGGTCGGTGTGGACTTGTTGGGCCGAAGGGCCTGTTTCCACACTGTAAGTCTAATCTAAGTCTAATCTAATCTAATCTAATGACACCAAAATTGGAGGTGTAGTGGACACCTCAAATTAGAACAGTGGGCTGACAAGTGGCAGATGGAGTTTAATTCAGATAAATGCGAGGTGCTGCATTTTGGGAAAGCAAATCTTAGCAGGACATATACACCTAATGGTAAGGTCCTAGGGAGTGTTGCTGAACAAAGAGACCTTGGAGTGCAGGTTCATAGCTCCTTGAAAGTGGAGTCACAGATGGATAGGATAGTGAAGAAGGCGTTTGGTATGCTTTCCTTTTTTTGGTCAGAGTATTGAGTACAGGAGTTGGGAGATCATGTTGCGGCTGTACAGAACATTGGTTAGGCCACTGTTGGAATATTGCGTGCAATTCTGGTCTCCTTTCTATTGGAAAGATGTTGTGAAACTTGAAAGAGTTTAGAAAAGATTTACAAGGATGTTGCCAGAATTAGAGGATCTGAGCTACCGGGAAAGGTTGAACAGGCCTGGGGCTGTTTTCCCTGGAGCGTCGGAGGCTGAGGGGTGACCTCATAGAGGTTTACACAATTATGAGGGGCATGGATAGGATATGATTTGGAGATGCCGGTGTTGGACTGGAGTATACAAAGTTAAAAATCACACAACACCAGGTTATAATCCAACAGGTTTAATTGGAAGCACACTAGCTTTTGGAACGACACAATCACCTGATGAAGGAGCGTCACTCCGAAAGCTAGTGTGCTTCCAATTAAATTTACAAAATTATGAGGGACATGGATTGGGTAAATAGGCAAAGTCTTTTCCCTGGGGTCGGGGAGTCCAGAACTAGAGGTCATAGGTTTAGGGTGAGAGGGGAAAGATATAAAAGAAACCTAAGGGGCAACTTTTTCACACAGAGGGTGGTACGTGTATGGAATGAGCTGCCAGAGGATGTGGTGGAGGCTGGTACAATTGCAACATTTAAGAGGCATTTGGACTGTTATGTGAATAGGAAGGGTTTGGAGGGATATGGGCTGGGTGCTGGCAGGTGGGACTAGATTGGGTTGGGATATTTGGTCAGCATGGACAGGTTGGACTGAAGGGTCTGATTCCATGCTGTACATCTCTATGAATCTATGACTCTATGACGTGTTATCACCATTTGAATTGAAACAAGAAAGTTCTAGGATTCAGACTCAGAGGTTACGGCACAAGCAGCTCATACTAGACAAACATGAACCCATCCTCACTTGTTGTCCATGCATGCTCCTTTACTTTTTAATTCAGTGCTTTTTGAAAACTAACAAAAGGTATATTTGGAAAGGAAGAAAATAATTGTTAATAAAATGTATTATCATGCCTATCTGAACATGCATTGCAGCCGATTAATTGCATTTAAATACAATCAATATTCAAACATAGACAAACATGGAGGCCATTTTTGCTCTAATGTTACCTCATGCCAGATCATCTGTTTGGGCCAAAGAGCCTGTCTCCATGCTGTAGGACTCTATCTGAGAGAATCTGTACAGCACCCTCTTTGTTCTCTCAAATTGTTCCTGACATGGAGAATTCTATACAAACAACACAACTGTTTTTGCTATATTTGTACTTAGGACGTCATCATAGCTGGCAAGACTGTTTTGCTAATCTCAAATTATCTTTGAGAAGATCATGGTGAACAACAGTCTTGAACTGCTGCAGCCCATCAGGTATAGGTCTACACACAAAGCATTTTTATTTGTGCTTTAACATAGCTGGCTAAGTTTTTATTTATCAAGTCTTATGGCATCTGAGAATCAAACACATTGCTGATGGCAAGACCAAGTAGGGATGTTGGACTTACTTCTGAACAAAAACTAGAAAACAAGGTGGGATGTTAGAATAATCCAAAAGTTTCATGCTGGTTGCCAATAAGATTTGCAATTAATGCAGATTTATTCATTGCTTGAAGTTTACATCCCCTTTAGTTGTTGTGGTGGAATTTGAACTAGTGGGCTGAATGTTCAAAGTGATATTGGAAACTCAACACCAAGATAACTTAAGGCACTGACTCTGGCACTGTATCATTTGTGCAACAATTTTTTGTAATGTTCTAATTGGTTGAAAGATAATTTTGGCACATGATTGGTGGCACCAAGTGTTACCAGGAAATGGGAGCAGCAAAGTTAGATGGAACCCATGATAGAGTGGTGATGAGAGGTCACTGGGTTGTAGCTCTCCCCTTGAAAATTGGAACAAACACATTGAATGGTATTGGGATCCAGAAATGTCCTCTGAGAACCTAATTTTACGTCAAGTCCACACCCCTTCCTGACTCTGGCAGGAACTGAAAAGTTGGCTCCAAGTCTACAGAAATGGTGTATGCATTGATTGTCATCTTCTAGAATTTTCTATGTTCTGGAAGCATTTCAATTGCTTTGGAAACTGCAAAACTAACACCACTATTCAAGGAAGATTGGAAACTGAAAGTTTAGGCCAGTTTACCTATTATATACCATTGGGAAAATGTTGGAATTCATTGCTTTCTTTATAATCGCACAATATTTAGAAGATCATTATACAATCAAGATGAATCAGTACAGTTGTAAGAAAAGGAAATGACGTTTGACAAATTTAATAGAGTTGTTTGAGGATATAACAAGCAGCGTGGATAATGGACAGTCGCTGGATGTAGTGTGCGTAGATTTCCAAAAGGCATTCAATAAGGTGCTGTATAAACATTACTGCACAAGACCTCATGTGAACTATAGGAATCAGAACAGGGATAAATAGATCCTTCTATGTTGGCAATTACAGACTAGTAGAGTGCCACAGAGATCAATGATAGGGTCTCACGTATAAAAATCTGCACGGTGGCTCAGTGGTTAGCACTGCTGCCTCCCAGCACCAGGGTCCCAAGTTCAGTTCCAGCCTCAGGTGACTGTCTGTGTGGAGTTTGCACATTCTCCCCGTGTCTGCGTGCACTTCCTCCGGGTGCTCTGGTTTCCTCCCACAGTCCAAAGATGTGCAGGTCAGGTGAATTGGCCATGCTAAGTTGTCCATAGTGTTAAGTGCATTAGTCAATGGGGAAATGGGTCTGGGTGGATTGCTCTTCGGAGGGTCAGTGTGGACTGGATGGGCTGAAGGGCCTGTTTGCACACTGTAAGGAATCTAATCTAATCTAATCTAATCATAAAAAGACAAAGCGTTTTCTAAACAAATATAACGACATAAAAATAGACAGTCAAGCAAGTCATGGGGATGACTCAAAATATCGGTAAAAGGCTATAAATAAGTTGAATGAGTGGCCAGAATTTGGTGAATAGAGCATGATGTGGGAAAATGCAATGTGGAGGTAGGAAGAATAGAAAAGCAGAATAATGTTAGACTGAGGGAATACGCAGAACTTGAACTGAGTTTCCTTGTATGAATTATAAAATATTTTCATGCAGACCAGCATGTAATTAGGAAGGCCACTGGAATATAATGTTGTCCTTTATTACAAGGGAGGGGGTGCAATATAAAAACAGGGAAATCTTGTTCCAGCTGAGATCCCAGCTAGATTACTGTGTATCCTTTCAGTCTTATTATCTAAGATATATAATGCTTGAATTCAATCATGCTTGAATTGAGAGCAGTTCAGATAGTCAATAGATTGATTCTTGGGAATGACCAGGTTGTCTTATGATGAAAGGTTCGGCCTTTGTTTGTTAGAGTTAAGAAGAATGAGAGTGATCACACTGAAACATGTAAGGCTGTGAGGATGCTCCAATGTGTAGATGCTGAGTGGATGTATCGCCTCAGAATCATGTATAATGGATGTGGTTTCAGAATAAAAGTCTCTCATTGAAGGTGGAAATGTGGAGTGTTATTTTTCTTTTGGAAGGTTGTTAATGTTTGGAATTTACTATCTAAGAGATAAGTGAAAGCTGGGTTATTGAAAACATTCAGGTCTGAGTTAGACAGATTTTTGATCAAAAGGAAATCAAGGATTATGGGGAGCAAGCAGGGAAGTGGAGTTGAAACCCCAATCAGATGAGTCATGATCATATTGAATAGTGCAGTAAATCCACGAGGCAAAATGTTCCAGTCTTGCTTCTTTTGTTTATATCTTTTTATAATTTGTCAGTAATTATATTTGTTCCACTTCATTTTGTCCTTCATCAACATTTTGTCCAGTTCTTCTCTTAAGAAAGTTAATCATCAAAACTATTGTTAACAGTAGTCCATTGTAAACATCTATTGTTCTGGTTTTCATTTCTAATTTGTAGTTTTACATGACTCTTACCAATTTGTACTCAAGCCTTTGTTGTGTGATCACGTTTTAGCTTAATAAAACTGCATGCATTATTTATACTGATCGGAATTTAAAGATCTGGATCAAGTTCCTGATCAGTCTTCTCTCTTTTGAAAATAAATTAATTTCTTAACCTTGTGGCTTATTTTTAAGAACTGGAATCATCCTTGGCCTTTTCCTCTGAACTCTCTCCAAAGTGCCAATATCCTTTTGAAGGCAAGATGTCCAAATTAGTCACAATGTTGCAGATTCTTTTTTTTTTAACTCTTTAGAGTGCAGGAATTGAAAAATCAACTGAGACTAAATAATGGCTAAATAATTGATGTGATTGACAGTAAGACACAACAGTGTTACAGATAAAGTTGATCACAATCTGATCTGAGTGTATAATTCAAAGGCTTGACTGATCAGTTTTGTTCTGGGAGACAGAGTGCTCGTTTTTTCATTGACATCTTCCTTGAACTGTTTCTTGTTCTGTTTCCTAGAAATCATTACCAAATGGCTGGTTTAATTTTTTTTATTCCCTTGCTGTCAAAACACCTTAGATTTCCTCTCTCCTCTTTTCAGATGGTTTGAAAGCTATCTTTCTTATTGTGTCCATATCTTTAACTTATCCTTTAAAAATATGTGACACCATGTTCTTTCTTCACCAGTCTGAAGTGATAATGGAGTGCTGAAGAAGGGCCACTGAATTGGAACCTAACTCTCTTTCTCTCTCCACAGGTGCTGTCAGACCTGCTGAGTTTCTCCAATACTTCCCGGTCTTATTTTTGAAACAACAGTGACGTGCATGAATGAAGTCAAGCATCCAGGCTTGCCTTGTGATTTTGACTAAACATAACCAATCTGTAATCTCTGCTTTACTGTTAACCAAGCTATTATCTTGTTTACCATGGATTCTGGTTTATTTAAGGCTTGTATTTAGAAGACCACACTGAAAAGTCTAAAATGTTTGATTGTGGCATTATCTACAGTTTTGCAAAGTGAATACATATAGCTTAGTTTAATCACCAAATATTATGCATCTGGAACTTAGTGTGATCTATAAAAGGGGCTGTCTTTGATCGAATACACAGCGTACAATTAATAACCAAAACCATCTCCCCCTTCACTGTGCGTTCATTATTCTATACCCATGTGTTCGCTTGCACTGTACATTCCCCACATTAACGCTAACTGTGGCTCCTGAGCCAACCTGTATGGATTGTCCAGCCTTTTCCACCAATCCAACTCTCTAAGTAGCCACTTGTGTCTTTCATGAGTTTTTTTTAACAACAGAGACCGATGGAAAATATTATCTGTGATCTTCTGATAAAATATTTTTTAAAAATTTTCATCTAGATTTATCGAGAATATTTATTCCACCGAAACTATGCCGCCTGCTCAGTCTAACCGGATAAGTCCGCAAATTTACAGAAACTCGGTTTGTGTCTAAAAAATAGCAGGGATGGGGGTGGGGATGGAATCTAGGTATTCCAGTTGAACCTCATTCTAAAGTCAAGGTCTGTTTTCTGTCCGAGTTTTCTTTGTATTGGTTACCGTTTTCTGTTCTAACTTCCCACTTCCATCATATTCTGCATAGCGTTTGGGCCGTGGCGATGTTTGAGAGTGAATTTGTTTGCGGGGCTGACAGTATTCTGTCGAAGGTTGGAGGTTATTTTAAATGTTTTTGGTTGAATCTCATTGAGTGAGATTGTACTGCGATGATTCCACTTGGAGAGAATCTGCTCTGGGATGCGTTTACTAAACCGATGTTCAGCAGGAATTTTAGACATGCACTCATTCGTAATTTAATAAATACTGTGCTTTATAAACGGGATTGTTTAAAGGGTGGAAACAAGTGGTCAGGAATCACTTTTCTGAAATGTGCGAGTGTAAAGGTACAATCCCTGGATCGATTCTCAAAAAAGTCAAATTCCTGTTTTCCCCAAACTAAAACGGTTGACCCGAATTTCTGCGCATATTTTATTGCACGTTACGTTATCAATAATGCGCATCTCCCTGATCCACAATTTGCTGGATAAGTTATAGAATTAATTTCTTAATAACATAAATATATTGGCTGACTCTGCAATGAAAACAGCTGACAGATACAATAAAAGAGGTTGACATGAAATTGGGTTGTTTAATGTGCTCGGTGCATTTTCTCTGCATTAAAAATACAAAGAAGAAGCAGGTACATCAAACAGTTTCACTTCTGGGAGGATTTCACTGGGTCTGACATCCACCTTCTCCCTCAACTCATAGAAATATTGTTACTGAGGAATGAAAAGAAGGGAAGAGTCAGGAATTAATTAAGGGTCTCATTATTTATCTGCTGACAACATTTCTATTTAAGTAGGCAAATCACGAAAAGAGCTAATGAATACTACTTTCGGGTTATCTTCAGCTTTAATAACGCGTACGTTTATAGAGGTCTGAAATATTTTCTCAAGCTGCTTAATCGTTGACAGTTAATAATTCGGTGCCCATTCATAACTCGGATAACAGCAGGACCCCTTGTTTCATTTCCTTTCCAAATATTGATTTGGAGAGAGGTACTGTTCTTATCTGGGATAGCCCCTAAATGAGCTCCAACGTGCCGAAACGTTTAACAACAAAAAATCAAATGTCCCGTCTCCCAACTATGTCAACGTAAAATGCATTGTGCAAATTCAGATATATAGCAAAAACAAAATTGAAAATAACAGAATTAATGCAATGGGTAAATAGATTAAGTTAATATTATTAGTGTTTCAGATTGGCGTTTCTCGGAGCTAACAGTAAAGATAGAAGGGTGGATTAGTAGAGACCTGTTCTTTCACAGAACTTGGTGAAATAGAGAGCATTTTCAAATTGTAAGGAAGACGGCGCGGCGCAGAGCCATCTGCTGGATATTGCCGCCATTGCAGCCTGTCATGTCGCGTTCTGGCCGCCACAGTTGCCAAGGGGAGGAGGGGAGGTTTGTAAACAGAGAAAGCATCAGGGAGAAAGGTCCCTCTGATCTGACTGTGTACCGCCAAGCAACTGAAAGATAAGTGGATCACGTTGAAACAGATAAACAGACAATAACGCCTGGTTGTCTGCCTGCCTGCATTGTAATCAGAACCATCAAAAGAAAATATTAAATCTGAACGGCCCGACTTTTGAGGATTTTTCCCCTCTCGACAACAGATGCAGACAATATATTTTTTTAAAAAATCATAAATAATAGGGCGTCGCTGTCTGGTTCTGCGAATATTTGCATACACTTCGAAGTTACCGGACAAAGCTTAAGTTTATGAGAATGATTTAAATGCTTACGGGGTCACTGTTGTGTCTCATGCTTGACTGCTTAAGGTCATTGTGAATGTAATAAAAACAAAATCACCAGCAGTTATCTCATTCTTAAATAGTGCCGGAATTCCACCCGAATTAAACTTTACAGTTAAACTTTGAACACATCTTTGTATTATAACTGGCAATCCAGTTGGTTAATTCGAAGTCTGAGTCTGTCCCCTTTTCTAATAGAATTATTGTCAAGTATTCAAGCAGCCGTTCACTAATCCAGCACATTATCGATTTCTACGCTACTTTGATGTACAGTATTACAAACCCGAATGTCTCTTGATAAATTCCTGTAACAATATACGGCGCGTAAGTTGGTCTAATGAAAAGCGTCTTCTATATTCTCCTGAAAGATGTTTCTGGTACAGTTTCATGACAAATTGGAGAAGGGCGATTGGTCGCGCCTTCATTTGCAATCGCTTACAAAAGCACAACGTATCATCAAACCAGGCAGACAGTTATCTAAAGGCAGCTAAACAAATGTATCTTGCTATTCCTTTATCTACTTGTTAACAAAATTGTTATCTGACTCCCCTAAACATCAGCATTACTCTCCCAGCCTTTATCGGTAATGAAGTATTGGAGACCATTAATTAGTCCAAGGACGTTTATTATATAAAGGAGGCAGTCAAATATTGTTCTAGCCACCTTACAAAGTTTTAAGAAAACCAGGAGAAGGTGTTTGCAGTTGTTTAGTTCTGCCCCTTTCCCCAAATCCTCGAATTCTGAGAGTGATTTGTTTCTTTTAAAAGAATGAGTCAGGAATCCAATGGGAAGGGCAGTTCACTCGGTAATGTGGTCCATCCAGTGTTGAGAATTGAATGGCCGGTGGAAGACGGGAGAAAATAGACAGTTCCACAAAATTATGTCATATCAAAATATGTGTAAATCAATGCAGTCAGGGCTTGTTTTAAAACTAATAAATGCGCATACCTTGTCTATTGTCCCATTCCGGACAGGTTAATGACCATGGTATCTATTGAACAGGCGTTGAGCGCTTAATGTAGGATACTTGGAGATAAACAGACTGTGCGAATACATTTGTATAAGTGCGTGTGTATCTGCGAATTTTGTATTTCAAACTCCATTAGACGCTCATTAAGATTGCTAATTCGATATTTATTGTACTGCACTATTACAGACTCGTACAACAGGTCACTAGGCGGTTAGACTCTTTTTGGGGAGATTTCCTTACTATAAAACCAAACTGTTTCTCCCGGTTCCAGGCTGATTATTCTGAACGAGTTTGCCTTAAACTGCCGTCTGTGTGGCTTCAAACGATTGTCGCTCTTATTTATTGAAAAGATGTAAAGTGTATTTTTACTGGAAGGGTTTTGTGTGTGTGTGTGTGAAAGGGAGAGAGAGAGAGAGAGACATGGGGGGGGGGGGGGGGGGGGTAAAATAAGACCCAAAGTGGAAACCTGTTCAGTGGCCGATGACTTTGTGGCGACCTTTTTGAGAATGGCCTATGCATGCGGAATAATGGTCTCCTTACAGACATGGAAATGGCTTAGTCCTATCGCTTTCTCCATGGCAACGATCAAAGTCATAATCTAGGAGGGATAAATGAGTTATGAAAACGCAGAAGTGAAGACGGGATTAACCCGATCCGTGGTGCAGGATGTCAATCAAGGAACCTCGCGTCGTTATTAGCTTTTTCCCTAATTCGTCTGGTTTTAGTTAGTTATTTGGGGTGGGGGGGGGGGGGGGGAATCTTCACGATCCCAAAGGGATAACTTTTGCACTCATCCCTCCCGAATGCACGGTGTCAGGGCCCGGGGTGCTGTCAAAGCCCTGACCATCTCCCATATGTGAGCCTTTTACAAACCACTATACCGACAGATTCGCCCTTTATTTACTGGAGATTCTTTAGATCATTTGATGCTGGCGGCATTTAAAGCTCACGGCGCTGGGACCCCACCATATCCCCCCGCCCCCCCCACTCTGAGGGAAATTCTCGGAGCTCTGCAGTCGGATATTGCTCCAGCTAAGTTATGAGAGTACCTTGTGTGAAACCAAACCCGGCCCATGCAGATAGGATGCGTTGCCCCAGATGAAGTTCTCCCCGTTGCCAGTGCAAGTCTTGGGTTTTAGTATGTTCATTGATTGTGAATCATTGATGATCGGTAATACATGCCTGTTGGGAGGACTGACCGGCAGTGAAATCATTCAGAAAGCTCATTGAGTGGATCTGCAAAGAAATTATTGTCTGTGTACCCCCTCAATGGTCACCGTGATCTACAGGGTGTGCTTTCCGCTTGGCAGAGTGAAGTCTTTGCTTGCCCTGTGCTGTTACTTGTGTATCATTCCCGCCAGAGGACCCGATCCACCTCTGAGATAAATTGGGACGTTCGGTCGACACGCGAGTAATTAATTCATCTATTAAATCGATGAAGATATTTAAACCAGACAGAAGTCTGCACTGTTTTCCCGATTTTTAAAATCTCCTTAAAAAAAAGCGTGTTCTAGTAGAGTGAGTGTAGAGTGTAGCTGCAGAAATCCCAGTGAATAAGCATGCAATCCTATCACTGGGTAAAACTATATGAAGCAGAAAGATGTGGGAGTTTACTCCTATAATTTATATCCAGATGAAAAAAAATCAAACTCAGATAAAATTCCTGCTTCTTTGTCAAGAATCAAATCATAAACATCCAATAATGTCAAAGATACCATGTCAATACATTCCTCTTTCCAAATTTGTCGTAGAACGGGAATTTCGAATGTGCGATGTTCACTTGCAGGAAATGAGACCAGTTAAAATACTGACGAGTCTATCTCTTTCAACGTAAATCATTCTGTTTATTTAAAAGAGTTCCAACTTAAGACAGAGCCACGTACAGACAAAAAAAAGAATTAGTTTAACCCTCCCTCCCCCTCCAATTTGATACTGGGGTCTTTGACACTCATTGAGGATTTCACAGCGGTAAGTGAAATTCGGACAAGCCACGTCTGTAACTAAAGCCTCGTGAAATGGGGGCCATCAGTAAAATCTGATAGCCTCCAAGTTGGTCTGTGTAAAGAGTTGAGGACATTTTAGCCGTGTGGAAAGGCAGATTCCGAGCAAACCACCGACAACACGTCGCCAATTGGGGTGTAAACGCTAAACGACCTGCATTTGTTCCAGCGATTGCAGTGAAACCGAGTCCCTTTTCAGTGGAGTTTCCCGACTCTCCACAAACAGCCATTCACTAAGCCGCTTAAATACTCTCTAATAATACTTTAATGAATTCCCGAATGGAGTAAAACTGAAAGCAGCCAGCACAGTGCGGACAGCAGCAACATCAAAATCACAGCATTGTTAGTGCTGCACCAATCACAATTAGTCTCTTAATTTTAAATGTTGAATATTTAAACTTCTTTTTCCAAACTTAGTTTATCAACGCAGGGCTACGTGGGCTTTTGTTAAAAAAAAGTACCTATATCACTTTGTGCAATTCTAATGTTACTACATACTATTTAAATTCGTGATAATTATGCAAAGGCATTTCAAATAAAGTGAGGTTATATGATGATGAAATATTGATCTAGTTATCTCGTGTATGAGCTTTAATAATGTTTTCCTCTACATTCCAGTGCGACACTGCATTTATCTGTCTCTGTATTAAAGTTGAGTGTCCCCGTTAGCCTATGAGTGATGCAAACTTTTCTTGCAACGTACTGTCCAACATTAGCAATATGTTGGTTGGAGGGGGGGAGGGGGGTGGAGGAAGGTGAGTAATTGCTGCACGTAATTGCATTGTCCTGTTTGTCCCTACGGTTACCATTACACCTTGGGTATATTGGTCAGTTTTTGTTACATAGGATGGGCATGGTAATAAAACGACCACCTCATTTGGTAAAGAATCTTACTTTGGGATGCCCGCTCAATGCTGAGATCAACAACTGTGCCAGCCCCATATGGAGGAGAAATCAACCAACCAGCGACCCCAGTGCAATCAGTCTGTCAATTAATAGATTGTCATCAGGAATGTAGTGCTGGAAAAGCACAGCAGGTCAGGCAGCATCCGAGGTGCAGGAGAATTGATGTTTCAGGCCAAAGCCCTTCATCAGGAATGGATTGTCACACTTTGGGGTTAACCCAAACCCCAACACCATCCCCATGTAGGATTGGGGGAGGATTTCCAGTATTGAGATGACAAGAAGCCCACCCAACAGCTCGAACGGGGACAATGTACTGAAGCCTTGAGGTTCTCGCTTGGCTGAGATCTAATTCACCCCCGGATTCCCTCCCTGACTTTCACACAACTACATATGAAACCAGTTGGAGCACCGTATTCGATGACCGACGTGGAGAAATGGTTTCTCACACCTGCTGGGACATCTCCTTAAGACAGTCCACAGCAGTGAACCGATAATGCTCAGGGCGAAATAAAAGTCCTTTGTCCTTTTATTTTGTGAAAATTAAAATCAAATGCAGTGAAAACTTTGGTATCAAATACCAATTGCTGAGAGATTATTGTCGCGGAGGCTCGCCTTTGTTTTAAATGCATACACACTCTCGTGTGTCTGGGGAGGGTTCTGGGGGAACAACAAACGCTGGGGTTTTAAAGAGGAGGAGAGGAAAACTGGAAGGTGTGCTTCCAATAATTAAAGTTGCAAATATCATGCAAATTTATTGCTGGCGAAGGGACGAAAATGCGGGTTAAATATGTGGAACTAATGTTAAAAACGGGGCATGGACAATGAATAAACATTTTCTCCTTTGTGGGGGTCGCGGGAGGTGGGGTGGGTGCCGGTGGTGTTTGTGTGGTCCAGGGTTAGAGCGACTCTCCCCAGCTCTGACAAACTGATGGGAGACGGGAACCGAAATGGGCCAGATCGGTCTCCAATCTTCCTTCCTCTGCATCTTCCTAAAGTCGGTGCTGATGTTAGCGAACAGAAAGCATTGGAATGTGCAGTTTGTGTGCATTAGCATTGAACCGCAGACAACCCGAAACGGGCAAATACTGTGCGGATGCAATGTTTAAATTCGCGTGGAGCTGCTGGAATAAATGCCTTCATGATGTAGGGGAGAGAGCTGCATGCTCTCAATCCAACCCCTGTTGCCCGGGATTGCTTTTGTTTTCCCAGGTAGTGCCAGCCTTTTATCCATAACCACCAATCAATCAGACAAGAAACTGTCAGCACACCGTTTGAAAATGTGCCCATAAACGAAAATTTTACATTTTTAATATAAAAAAATCAAACCGAGACAAAATTTCTCTGGGATCTTGGCACCAAAAACATTCAGTGTAATGGAAAACGCCGTTCCCTCCACAGGGATCAATAGATCAAGAAACAATGAAATTGGCAATGCGTTTCCTACAGTAAGTGTGGCTAGACTTGTCCAATTTTTTTTTGACAAAACCTATCTCCAAATCTCGCCTGTATTTTGACAATCAGAGCGTTATACACTACTTATATATGTCTCACAATGATCATCGAAATGGTACAAGATAGGTGTGTAGACATTTAACGATTTTAAGAGTCGAGTTTCTAGACATTTTCATTCTATATATGCGCTTATAAATCGAGTCCATAATTAATTTGTGGACCATCAGATAGATTTTATGCTGTCTTATGGGAATGTAGATGTGATGATATTTGTATGAGTTTATTCCTGAACACTTAAAGCCGATCAATGTGAATAAATAAACGCTGAGGTTTGGGGGGGGGGGAGGTGGGGAGATAGAGAAAATATATTTAGAAAGTTAGCCAACCCTTTATTTTAATGTTCAAATTACGTGCGCGCGATCTTTTAATGATGCGCCCTATCCCCAATGCTTAAGATAATAATCATCTTTTTTATTCTTCGTTTTTGTAAAAGCGCCAGTATTCTCGACATCCAATTTGATGAAAATATCTTGCGGTGTTTTGGGGAAAGGGGGAAAGGCGCACAATTTCAGGTCGATCTTGTTAATTTCAGGTTGGAAATTGACACACTAATTAAACAGCACTAGACCACTCAAAGCTAGATTATTGGCCTTATCAGATCGACTATATTTTCCCAATTAAAATCGTAAGGCATTTCACTATCCTGTGGATGAAAAATAGGAGACTTTACAACGGTGACCATCGTATTTTTACATCAGATTCATTGTGATGTATTAGATGCAATAAATTACCCGATGTAACAAAACATTGGGAGTTGAAAGGCTGATTATCTGCAGCACAGAGATAAGGCTGCATTATTCGAAATCATTATGAAACCGACGTTGGCGCTGACTTCTTTCTTAATCAGACCTTCTTATCCTGGCTCCGTGAGCAGCACCGATAAGGAGCAAGTAATTTATAATTCGCCACCTTCACTAATATTTAAAAAGTCAAACCCAAGAACGCCATAAAAAAATCCGAACGCAGCCCAGATGAAAAATTGTCGGTATTAACACAATTTAATTAAATTTGCAGCTTCGGTATTACGGAGGGAGGTGTGGAGGAGGGGGGAGGGCGGGAGAGAAAAAAAATGACTTATTTTTAAAGATGTGACTGTGATCATTTTAGTTGTGCTGTTTGGAGAGGCATTCAGACCATATTAACATTTTCATAAATCAGATGCCCACGGTTTATTACATCACTGGGCACGGTGTTAGATCAAGATAAAATAAATTGGAAGCTGAGATATCCGTGGTGTTTTACCTTTATGGGGGACTTTATCTTTCCTATTCTCCCCCGTGCCTGTTAAACCCATTTGGTTTTGGTTGTAAAGTTGAATGCTATTAAGGATGAATTGTTTAAATAAAATTATAAAAGCTTCTATTTTTAAGGATAGTTGCAAATGATCATCAATCATAAAACTGCTGATATCGAAGCCTTTCCAAACATTGCTAATTGTTTCCGCTTAGCAGACCTGGTCATTTTGTTATCGCTGGTTGTGTTTCATTGATTTAATAATAAAATTGTTAATCAGCTCGTACAGAAAAACGTGTTCTTCCTTTTGGAGTAAGCCGCCTGATCTAAACAGTGGGACGATTATTATAGTGCTTTTTAAAAGAGTAGAATTCTATATTGAAGCAAATCTGATATGTGGTTACACGTTCCAAGTGTATAATCTTAATCCATCCTGTCCCGGCCTGGTTTGCTTCATTGTTATATCCCCCTATAATATGAATTTGTACCAAGCGGTGTATCTATGCTCGGGAACTCGAAATGTGTCTCTGATTCCATTCTGTCTCTCTCGTGAGTCATGTAATGTCCACTGGAAACACCCAGAATGTTTATTTCTCAAAAAGCAGATAAAAAGCAAACAAGACTGACGGATTAGTGGGCGGATGTCACAACATAAAGGAGCAGTGCCTGGTGTATTGGATACACTGTCTAAAATCTTACCCATATTAATATATGTCAACTGGTATCAGTCAGATAGCCCAAATTGGATTTTTTTTTCACAAAAACGACATATTGTATTGGCAAAGTAAAATTCTTCACTGCCTCTGTCTCCGTTTGAAAGGGTTTTTTTTCCCCCCGCAGTTTCCTCACCCATGCGTTCAAACACTGGTCTTGAACTGCATTCCCATTTGGTCTCCAGAGATAGTACTGATAGCTCCACCGATCGATTAAGGGAGAATGGGACCGCGATAAATGGGAAACGCCTCAAACTCCTGCCAGTTCCATCCAGGTTGACGGAAACAAAATTATTTGCGAAAAGGTGTTGCAGAAAATGAATATTCAGTCAAATGAACACACACTGAAACGCTGTTGTTTCCCTCCCGCCCCCCCCCATATGTTTATTTGTTTGTCTCTTAGAACCTCACTGTGATTCTGTGAGATCAATTTAAAGTGGACAATTATGAAAAATAAAGATATTGTGTATACTTGCTAACAATGGAATCGGGAGAATAGTGCCCGTGTAACGGAGCCCGTCACTAGACGCGTCATCTATTTTATCCAGCATAATTGAGGAGGAGGGAAACAGATATTTCCTTCATTGTAATATACCCTGCAATAAACATAAAGTCAGTTTCTTCCATGTCAGCTCCTCACTTCCTCGGAATTATTTCATTTTTTTTGGAGGGGGAGAAAGAGAATCTGTAACTCGCCTTTATTGTTTCTGAATGTTACCATGTCATGTTAGTGACTTAATTATCTTGAATCTATTAGCTTGATTGAATTCGCTCAGCGAAGATAGAAATTGTAGCGATCAGTTTACAAGCAGATACAATGAATGATATTAAAGTCCCTTTCATCAGTCCAGTGAGGTTTTTACCATCATCCCCTCTCCCGCCTCATTTATACAAGCCTTATTTAAAGTAACAAACACTGCGAGCGGAGTGAGCCCGTGTTTGTCGGGGGGTAGTGGTGTAACCAGGAGCAAAACCAATATTTAATTAATCGTTTTATTAATCAGGGGATCATGTCCCCCTCAAAATTCAGTTTGAATGTCGTGTGGAAACACCAAATCCCTACTCTCACTGTAACAAAATCGTCACTTTTTTTTTCTTTGCAAAGATACCATCAGTCAGCAACACTTTTGAAAGATTATCTTTTCATTAAAGACATCGATTCCAAAGCAGCGCGTTTAGGAGCATTCCCCTGTCCGTTTGACGGATACCTCCAAGAATACTGTCTGCCTTCTCATACACGGTCACACTCCCAGTGTCTGAACATGCTCCCTCAGAAAGTTTGGTGTGAATAGTCAGGTAAAATAATGCAAATACTAAGGACCGGCCCGTGTATTTTATTCACTCGTGCCTTAGTTTAAGGTAGAGTGAGAGTCATGCTCGAGAGCAGGTAAGTGATGTAGAGATTACATTAAACAGTCCAAAGCATCGATGTGGATTTGGTGAGAAGGTAGATTCCGCTAATAGAACTGACAAGACCTTTTGTTCCTGGACATTTTAAACCCTGTCTTTCTGCTTTTGCAACATTGAAATGGCAGTAAACAAGCAGCGTCAAATTATTTGCATTTGGAAGATACCAACCCATTTATAAAACGACATGTTTGCTGTTTTTTTGTCTCTCTGCACCAACAGCTCCCCCCGCCAACCCTTCCCCGCCCCCGTCTATTTGAATACCATTTAACTGTGAATTTAGTCGTTTTTCGTGGATGGTCAGTCAGCGACTTGACCTGAGCTACCTTAACAACCCGGAAGAGAACTCGAGAGGCTGGCTTTACGGCTGAATGCAGAGTTTGGTCTGATTGAAATAGCGAGTCGAGCTATAATTGCACATTGCTCGTCTGTCTGTCACGAGGCGATAAGTTTTGGGAGAGAGATCAGGAAAAAAAAACACAGCGAGTTGCTAACGCCAGACTCCACACAGGAGCTCAAGAGGTCAGTAAATATTTATATTTTTTCAACGTCTTCCCCACGTGGAGTGAGGCCGAACGCCACAGGCACTGAATCGGAGGGATGACATTCATGAATAGTTCGTTAAACCGAGAATAATATAATCGAGAATAAGGTCCCTGACAACTCCTGAGATCGCACTGTATTCTGTTCCTCTGAGCGTCAAAAACACCCCCCTCCCCTCCCCACTTGCTGTATTGTTGCTATTTCTGTGAATGCCGTTCAGAATTAAATTGTCAGTCCAAGGTCGATTTCACAGTTTGATTCGGGAGTCAGTTCAGGATATCAATTACTTTGCAAACCAACCAAATGATGCGGCTTACACCTAAGTGCGTTTGGTTGGAATTAAGGCGCCAATGCTCAAAGCTAACAGTGAAAATACGCTCAGAGTGCAATTAATCTGGGACTACACGGCATTATGTGTCTTCCACCGCCTCCCACCCCCCTCCAGAAAAAAAAGCAGCGTTTGAGTAATTATGTGCGTTAGGCAAAACTCATGGGAATGAATTTCTGATTTTGACCTTCGAATTAAATCTCGTCAGAACTTCATTTGAATCCAGCAATGAATACCTTTCCCCAACATAACTGATCTCATCAATATCCATTGTCGAACTGCAGTGGGTGAAAATAGCCTATATTTGTTCCTATTTGCTCGAAACTACTCGGATTGGGACGCTCTAGAAATTGCTCTCGTATCAAATGAATATTATACAGTACGTGCATATGAGAAAGCGGGGTAACTGCTGCGGAGTGGAGGCGGGGGATTGGGGGTTAGACCACATTCTCCTGTTCTGGAAGGGACCACCATTAATGAACATTGAGGGGTGCGATAAACAAAGTTGCAGATAACAAAACAAAATGCATTGTTAGAACAGCACGGGGGTAAGGAGCCGCTGAATTAATTTGGCCTCTAACCTGAAAGATATAGCAAAACGCTCACAAGGCATTGACTGTCGCCCGTGCTGGTGTTATTTAACATACGAATCATTGATTTTAACTCCATCTCGAAACTATCCTCAGATTAGAAACTCGGCAAATTGTTTTTTTTTTGTGGATGATGAATATTAGAATCTGATTGATCCTAATGGTATCCCACGGCGGAATTTATGAACCGGAATTAAATCTAATTTGGGAGGGGGGTGGTGGGGGAGATGGTTAGCAGGTAAACTGCGCTGCCTGTCGCCAGGCACGCTGTCAGCGAATGGTAAAATCCACTGCGGCTTGTTCAGGAGCCTTCCTGCTGTGTGACAATGAGACATTTTCTGTAAAATGCTCCTCATGATTGGGAGCTGCTCCGGACTGAGCCAGTGTACCCAGGAGCCCTGATAGAGCAAGAGAAACTGGAGGTTGAGGGTCACGCTGCAAGGTCGTCACCTCACAGCCGTACTGTCTCCTTGCAAACACAAATATACTGATCAATTTCATGTTCATTTCACTCTTTCAGGAAAGCGCTGTCTACCTCCTCGTTGCAGACTTGTCAGCGGGAACATCTGTAAGTGGACTTTACATTTATTCTGTATCTGCTTGTGTATTGGCTAGTCGACAATCCTGTGTGTGTATTTACGGATGGATTTTGGATTCCTCGGTGTTAAAATATGTACACATAATGTGCGGAGACAAACATGTCCATTTGCATGTGTGTAACGTTTGAAATATCATTCCTGAGGATAAAATAATATGATAATGGGGCATATAGATTTGAATTTCTATCGGGGATTTAATTTATCATCATTTAGGGCAATCGTGGTTCATCGAATTTAACAAAACGTTACACGGTTATCTGGTTACTTTGGAAAGAATGAAGCCATTGGAATAGAAGGCAGTGTATCTGGTTATCCCCTCGCTCCCGTGTCTTTCTGCAGTCTCACACATAGCTATCTCTGCACTTCCACCTTCGACTCAGCCTTTTATCTCTCTCTCTCAGCTGCCGCTAGAAGAACCGTTCTTCTGACATTACAGAAGTAACACTTATGTGTATGTGTGTGTGTGTGTGAGAGAGAGAGAGAGAGAGAGATGCTGTTTGTGAAACTGCAAACTTACTGTGGCGTACAGATCAAAATAAGGGGGAAATGAATGAGCACAGACACATAACAGAGTTTTTTTTCTGTGAAATCTAACCCAGAGCAGATAAACGATCAGTTCGCCGTGCTCCTGATCTGGCCGTCAATCTGGCCGCTTATCCTTTAAATGTATGAGTATTTCTGGTTAGTTTATTTTTAAAATTGGACGCTGTTAAAATGTCATCGCTAAATGACTGTCTTGGGAAACAGCAAAGACTCCCGTGAATAGACAGCGGAGTCCCAGCGCATCTGGAGAGAATGTGGAAAAAGACTGAGCCAGATACAGCTTTAAATCAAAACCACAGACATTGCTGGCGAAAGTCAGCATTTACAGATGTTGCCAGACCTGCTAAGTTTCTTCAGCAATTTCTGTTTTTGTTTCAGATCTCCAACATCCGCAGTTCTTTTGTTTCCAGGTAGCGCGAGCTCATTCACCAGTCAAACTTTGCGATGAACCATGCAGCTGAATAACAGTGTGCACCTCTCCCTTGCCATTCGGTCGAACTTCTTAAAATTGAGGATAAATTAAAAACGGAGAGAGAGGTGGGGGGGATGTTCCAATTCTAACTGTCGGCGGTTTCATTCTCTAACCTGCTACATTAAACATACACCGTGTCACCTGTGAGAGGCGATAGGTCCTTCCGAATACTCAAGGGGGAGAATACTTGAGTTCAGAATCGACTGTCGGAGTTATCTCCGCGCAGTCATTGGCCACTATCTCAGTATATGCCAGGTCGAGTCTTCTACCTGACAACGCCAGAGATATGTCAATAGCCCCGACCAGCTCCCCTCCATCCCTCATTCTGTCAAAAGGAAACACAATGACGAGCTGCCCCATGACAATAAACTGGACAACTTAAAACAAAACATCAGCTCAAATACGTATTAAGTGTTTTAGGGAGGGCGAGAGACAATGCTGGGACACAATATTAATGCCATATGTTGGGACTTAGGACGAAGTATTTGTTTTCCCGAGAATGCTAGCCTTTCAACAGAGAGTCAAGAGTTGTTCTGGACACAGGCAGTCACTAGAACAATTCTATTGTCTTTTAAGACAATATGGTGAAGAAGGAGCTGACACATTCTGGCTCCATTCTCACACAGAACGTACTTCTGCTTTTGGTTTAAAGCACTTGCAAAATTGTAAATTGATTATTCTGGAAAATTGTGGAGGGTTGTGACTCAACGAGATTCTTCGCCCTCCTCGGTCCAAACTGATCCAATAGCAAAAAGATACCATTGTGTGTGGGTTAGTTCAGCTTCCAGCGAGATTTCCAGACTTCTACCCAATTTCTCAGGCACTGCCTCACCAAACTTTGAGAATAAACATGACTTTAGCAACGCTCCCATCAGCACAATGAACATGGTCAGATCTGCTCTTTTATATCACTGATAGGACAAAGAACTGTGGCTAGATTTCCCTTTACCAACACATTACTCAATCCAAAATTGAACTGACCTCAAAACTCCCCCTTCTTGTTTCTTAAGTTTACTTCTTTAGATGAGAGAGGCTGTCTTTCTCTTCGGGTTAAAAAAGCAACACGATTTGTTTTAACAAAGAGAAACTGTTATTAGGAATCTGCGGTAAATCCAACCTAAACTGGTATTAATAGAACGCTCGCTACCTTAAGATAGAAACAAGTCGGAGTGAATCAAAGAGTGAAACTCACCGGAACTTACCAACTTGAAACCTGAAATTGACAAGTCATTGCTTTGAGCGTTCACACGCACAAGAAGGGTTTACACACACACATAGACAAGCACATAGACTCACACAGACTGACACGCACATATACACACATAGTTTCACAGATTCCCCCCTTATACACACAC
Organism: Hemiscyllium ocellatum; assembly: GCF_020745735.1. Classification (NCBI taxonomy): domain Eukaryota; kingdom Metazoa; phylum Chordata; class Chondrichthyes; order Orectolobiformes; family Hemiscylliidae; genus Hemiscyllium; species Hemiscyllium ocellatum. Next base: position 8,676,941 of record NC_083423.1, read on the forward strand.
AGACAGATACACAAACGCATAAACTGACACGAATACATAGGCTCACACATTCCCCTCCTCATGCACACATAGACAAACGCAAGTATGTGTACAGGCACATAGAGTCACACAGCTAATCACACACACACGCATATACACACACACACACGGGTGGATTCAAACGGGCACACATACACATATACACACTCCCTCACACACAGGCACACGTGTGTACACACACAAACGCACTCACCCTGGATCCAGGCGGTAACACCTCATTATACGCACATTTTCACAATATCTCGAACATTTCTTTCTCTCTGTGAAACTATGGTACAATCACCGATTAGTCATTTTGCGCTGCTCTTTTTTTTAGTTCGTCTGAACATCGCGTTGATCAATTTTCTGATGAAAACGCGTTTCTCCTGTGTGTTACCATTTAAGTATAAATCTGTCAGCATGGTAACACCTTTACTCCCTCTGTAAGTGATAAATCTGATAAGAATCGAATTAGCACTTAAATAAGAATGTTCTGGCGAAGTGAGGTGGACAATAAATAACAGCCTGTCCTTTGTGCCCACAGATGTCTCGTTTTCTCTAACCAAACCATTCGCTTGTGAATGTCAGATCACTTCTATAAATCTAGAAAACCCCTGGTTTATATCATAGGACGCTTTAGAAAGAGATGTGCCACTGAACAAATTAACAAAAGGACGCTGTAATTAAAATCCGAAAGAGAATATATGACACCTAGGGAAGGACTAACGAATTGTATGATCTCATTTTGTTTTAAAAGCTTTACATATATAAAAAAATCTTTAAAAGAGATACTGATTATAATCTGTCAGTTATATCAATAACTGATTTAAAAGTATTCCATCCTGTATCTTAGATGCCAACTAAGCCCATTCATTGGTTTGAACGGTTCTCAATCATTAATATAAGTTAGGCTCCATGTCTGAAGTTTTTCTTGCTAGTTAACTCTGCCTTGAGGCTCTGTGTCCCCAGTATAACCCTGCGCGTTTGCCACAGGCTATTTATATAACTTTACCTGTACGGGGAGCGGTGATTGAACCGAATATCAGAGGAAGATTGAGACAGAAGATCAAATCCGACCGCAAATAGCATAGGGCAACTGCGAGTCGGTTAATTAAACAGTCATTTCTGACGAGTCAGGATCTGCCCGGTTTACACGTGGTCTATCTCCGCTACGGTGCCTGATCACAACCCAGCAACAAACATTCTACTCAGGTTTTACGAAAAGATCGATTTGAATCGAAGAATAATGTTCCCAAGGCGTCTTGTGTGTGTGTGTGTATGTGTGTGTGTTCGTGTTCTTTGGAGTGGGAGATATCACCGATATCAATTGCAGTGGCGCGCCTTTTAAAATTCAAATCAAAATGAAGCATTTCCTCCCCTCAAAAAATACACAATTGTATTTTTTTTGCGCTTAATTGTTGAAACAATGGCGCACATTAGCTCTGCTTCTGTCAATCAGCACACACCGGGTAACTGGGCGGGATTTCAGAGACAGCCAAGACACACACACACACACACACACACAAAGGTCTTCTTCAGAGACTTGTTAAAGTTATAATTGCAATGAGAGTTTAAAAAACACGGGGAAATGCAACATTTCCTGGTCGCGAGCCACCGAAATGACCAAATGTGTTTGTCTTGCCCAAATGGTGTGTGGTCGCCTCAATAAATTATGGTCCATAGATTGTAATTACAGTACCGGCTGTTCCCGTTGACATTACTCATCCATAAACCTCCCCTTTAACTACTAGGGGCTTGCTAGGCTTTACTGAGCTACTACCTGCAGCGTGAGGATGGGCAGGAGGTTAAACAGATCACCCACACAATGGTCAGCATTCAGTGAGGAAGTGGTGCATTAGGCAACGGGCAGATTCACTCGTCCCGAATCCTGGGCTAGACTCGGGGTTTATAGTCTCCGTTTAACTTACACTCGACACACAAGGGAGCACGAGCAAGTTAACACAAACGTGACAACTTTACGTGCATTTGTTCGGCCCGTGGAGCGCTTCGCGAGGTCTTTAAGCTTCACTCGGTACCATTTGCTAGTCTGGGAAGGTTTCTGAAAACACGGTAGAGGGGGATACATAAAAGATCATCGTGAAAAAGAAAAGCTCACTAGTGCGAGGACCTCTTGACAAATAGAGCAGCGGTCCCTTCACTAAAACAGACCTTTGAGAGCATAGGCAGTAAAGATGTAACCATGTACCGCGGGTAAAATCAACCGAGACCTTCCAAAAGATTATTCAAATTAACTCAAAAAGGAATGCAAAGATTTTGTTGAGAGGACAAAATGGTGACATGGTCACGCGAGTTTTGAATGATGATTTTGAAAATTGATTGAAATACATGGCATTTGTGTAAACATTTTTTTGATGGCTGCGGGGCCCTCTGTGCAGTGACTGGGCGTTATTTGGGTTCTCCGCTCACTGTACAGTGAAGTTCACATGTCTCAGAAGGGACGGGGGGTGGGGGGGGGGGAAAGCATCAGTGCATTTTTGGGTCCGAAATTGTCCCCCCGTCGGTTCTGAATCAGTGAATTGCAATCTGGTCAAATGATTGTGGTTGGTTAACAAATGATGCATGTCCGAATCTCCTAGATTAAGGAGGTTTGTGGATACAAGTCAACTTTGGGAAAGTAAAATCCCACTAGCCCCCCACCCCACCTCACGAAAAAAAAAGAGAAATCTTTGATCCAAGTGAAGAATACTCGCTCTCTGACCTAAACAAATTTATGTTATATGTTCTGTGGCATGTCGCTTCCGCTGGCACTGCTAACTGAAATTCCCTTTTCACTGCCTCATTTCCTGGCTATTTATTCAGCTAATGACGTCACGGCAAGTGGCGTCGGTATGGCTGGCTATTTCAGTAAAATGCAGAGCATCAAAAGAACAACCTCCCATTTCCCCAATTACATACTGTCAGCCCGTGCAGCCGGCCTGGGAATTAGGTTCTAAATACCAGCCCGCGGCCCTCCTATTCTGATGCAGTCAACTGGAATGATTCCCCCAGTGCTGGGCACTGCGCCTACCTGACACGGTTCAATCCCGGGAGAACAGGGGGCTCCCAATCACCTGTCATTTCATAGACGGACCTCCAGTGCCTTTCCCAGTTTCGAAATAAAGTGATTTTCCCGCTCATGCCTTGATTCTGTCTGTCGCTACCTACTCCTGTTGGCGCAGTGTCCCTACCTTTGAACCAGGAGGCCTGCATTCACCTGCTCCAGGCACGTGTCACAATATCTCCGCACCGGGTTGACGAGGGAGGTCTATCTCTACCCGCAGCACTTACGGCTTGCCATTCCATCTCTTCCCCACCCCTCTAAGACCTTCCATCAAACCTACCTCTTTGACCAGGGTGTTGGTTACCTGCCGGAATGTCGTTTCACGTGGAGGTCACTCTGTCGATCTTGTGCTTGACAAAGCTCCCGCCAGGCACAATGGGACGTTTGACGGCTGAAAGGCGCTACATAAATGCAAGTTGCTGTCGCTCTCCCGATTTCTGACGGGCAGAATCTGACCTTTGCCTGTACGACAGTTACCTGCCATTTACAGTGCGTCTGTTCACATGTGAATTAATATTTTATTACTTTCTTCACATGTGAATGTATACTTAAGGCTTTTTCGTGTCGGACCTGAATTCTCAAGGATTTTAAAGCGGCCAGATTCTGCTCATTATAAATGGAGAGATTTAAAGAGTGAACATAGTTATGCTTTCAGTACCAAATCTCTACGTGTTCGGAGTACATCTCCGATAAGAAAAAAAATCCCAGAACGGACAGTCTCTTTTTTTTTAAAAAAAGTTTTTTAAATTAAAAATGATCATTTTTGAATGACTTTTTGGAGGGGGGGTGTAGAGGGCGTTGGGACAATGTTACATTGCGGAAGCGGTATGATTGGCATTTGTAGTTTACCAATAAACTCTGACTTCTACAGCCACCCCACCGTCCCCAACACGCCACAAACCTTTTCCATTAATCAACTGTGCCTCTGGAGGAGGAGATTTCCTCTGATTGTTCAAAGGGAGAGGGGAAAAAAACCCTCCATTCGGCCCCTCCTCATTCCAACCCTCTGACAATAGCTGCCAAGGAGTAGCCAATGGGCGGGCTTGGAGGGGGAAGGGGGCGTGCCTTTCCTTCCACCAATGGGGTGGGCCCGTGGACGGACCAATCAGGAATGGGGTTGTGTGTGGGTGGGCGGGGCTTGAACCCCCGGGGTCCTCGGGGAGGGGGGTGTAGGAGGGCTGTGATTGGCCGCGAGGGGGTGGGTTGTTTTTAAGATCCGACGCGCCGTGCATTGAGAGCCGACTGGCGCCATCCGCCAGTTCAGAGAGAATGCCTTCACTGTGAAAAAAAAACTGGGACATAAACACCATCTGATCAGCTCAGGCTCCTCCAGCCCTAGCTCATGTGCGCGACTGACACAACCTCCTGAGAGACAGCGAAGGAACAGCTAAGGTTCGTTCTGCGCTTCTTACTCGTCCTTTTGAAAGCCCCCAAAATGACAGAACGAACCAGCCCATCTCTTGAAAGGGCGAATGCGTTGCGGAATGGTTCACTTATTGAAAAAAAATTCAAATATTGCAGCACAAAACTGGAATTAAACGGCGTTAAGGCTTAAATTTAGCAGACCCTTATTGATTAGGGATTTACATGGTTAATGTTTGGTTAAAGGTGTTTAGGGGCTGTATTGGATACCAAGTGGATTCAGGCAATGGAACTAATGACTTTTTTTAATGTTCCTTGTTGAGTTAATAACTTTATTCGCATTCAGCGATGCGGGACCTGCAGTGTTCTCGGTCGTTTTAAATTAGTTTCGATTTTAGACTTACTTGTTTTTCTCTGCTCCCCCCCCCCCCCAACATTTTAGGAAGGGTCAGGTGTCAGTTTCGAATAAAGTAACCTTCGCTTTTCTCTCGTCTCTCTCTTTCTCTCTTCCACCACCCCCCCCCCACCCCTCCCCACCCCACCCCACTGTACAGGTGTATGAGAAAGCAGCGCCGAAGGATCTAATTTAAGTGGATTCTGTAAACTGAAAAGCAAAAAAAGACTTGGAAAGGGGACCGGGACTGTAATCACAGAGAGAAACACGCCAAACGCACAAAAAAAGGGGGTTGCGTTGGAAGGTTCACCGTGATGGAAGTGGACCAGCCTCGCTGGATGACTCACCACCACCCCGCCGTGTTGAATGGACAACATCCTGACTCTCACCACCCCGGCTTGGGGCATGGGTATGTGGACTCTGCGCCCTATCTCCCCTCCGAAGAAGTGGATGTACTTTTCAACATTGACGGCCAGGCGAACCACGTCGCCTCATACTATGGAAACTCGGTCCGGGCCACCGTGCAGAGATATCCCCCACCGCATCACGGTGAGAAGTTACGCGTTAACTGACGGGCTGCATTGTCCCTGTAGCCACACACACACACACGGTTCTGTGTAGAAGAGCAGACGCATCAGTTTGCCTTTTGAGTGAGATTTATTTTTGAAGGCCTCCACTGATAACTTGCAAACTGACACTTCTGACAAGTTTTTTTTTATCCGCTTTCCGACCTTATTCCAACTACTTTTGCTAATCACTGAGGATATAGAAACAAAATGAATTGTGCTGCCCGTTCTTGATCCGAACGGTCGAAATGTTTAGAAAGAGGGGCGAGTTTAGTTCGAGTTCTTCCCGGATGTCTTTTAGTCTCTACACAAATATCCCATTCCCAAGTTTTCCAGTCGCCTGGGGAATTATTCCATTTAGTGTTACTTGTCGCGAAATTTGACATTTCTGAGCTTGGACTCCCTAAATAATGTGCTTTTTTTTGCGACCAGTTGCAGCGTGGGCGTTCATTTCGTGACTTGTTGAATACGTTTAAGTACTGTCACTTGCGGTGTTTGTCCGTGACAGGTTTAGTTGTAGCTGGGTGAAAACTGTATACATTGTAAACTGAAAGTTCCTTCATGGGCTTTTATTTCTGAGTTTCCACTTTGAGTGTTTTTTTTTTGTGTGACGCGCGCACACCAAATATTATACAAAAAAGAACATTTGTATCTAAAATGACATATCTGGATTTCACATTGGCCAGTTCTTCCCAAGCGAGTGAACGACCATAGTCGGTGCAGTACACTGTATAAAAGAATGTTTATGGTCAAACAGAATGCAATACAAAGTGCTTAGCTTTGTTTAAAATGAAGCAAAATGCTTCTTTGTGTCAACCCATTGTGCTTGATTTCTTTTTTTTTGAAAATGTAGCTAAGGATGAATTTGGGATAATTAAAATCAAGTAATGAAAAAGGCTGACTAATTTTAATGGAGAAAGTGAGGACTGCAGATGCTGGAGATCAGAGCTGAAAATGTGTTGCTGGAAAAGTGCAGCAGGTCAGGCAGCATCCAAGGAGCAGGGGAATCGACGTTTTGGGCATGAGCCCTTCTTCAGGAATTCCTGAAGAAGGGCTCATGCCCGAAACGTCGATTCTCCTGCTCCGTGACTAATTTTAATATAAACTATCAAATACTAAATCATTTATAGGTGTTAGAATTGAAAAAGAAGTTGCTAAACTTGGAATTGTGCTGTCAGTTGAGGGGTTTGGATGAAATGCTATGTTTACTGATCCGCAATTTTATTTTGTCATTTTAGGGAGTCAGGTTTGCCGCCCTCCTCTGCTTCATGGCTCTCTGTCCTGGCTTGATGGAGGAAAAGCCCTGGCCTCCCATCATAATGCTTCTCCGTGGAATCTGAGTGCGTTCAGCAAGGCTCCACTCCACCACAGCTCCCCAGGAGCTCTTTCTGTCTACCCTCCATCTTCATCAGCCTCCCTGTCAGCAGGACACTCCAGCCCTCACCTCTTCACCTTCCCTCCTACCCCTCCCAAGGATGTCTCCCCTGACCCAACCATCTCCACCCCTGGGTCAACCAGTTCCAGCCGCCAGGAGGACAAGGAGTGCATCAAGTACCAGGTGTCCCTGGCTGAGGGCATGAAGTTAGAGACAGGATCCTCTCACCCCAGAAGCAGCATGGCATTAGGAGGGTGCTCATCCTCAGCCCATCACCCTCTGGCCTCTTACCCACCTTACGTCCCTGAATACAGTTCCAGCCTCTTCCCATCTGGCAGCCTGCTAGGAGGATCTCCCCCGGGCTTTCCTTCCAAATCAAGACCAAAAGCACGTTCCAGCACAGGTAAGCTTTACTCTGTTTCTTACTGAACAAGACATCTAGCAAGGCTGTGCTCACAGAAACACCTGGAGGCACTGTGAAATCAAGGTTACTATATCAAATTGATCAACTTTCTTGCATGCTGATCACGTAGAAATCCGTTACTATTCAGTTAGATAATTATGAGTTAGATATTAATCCAGAATTATTTAAGATAATGTGAACTCATGATTGGAAGAACAAGTGTTTAACCATTGGAAAAGGGTGCACAAACAGATATCAATCGTTTAGAAAGCTACACTGGCGTGATTCAATAAATGCATGCAATGTGTAAAATACCTGACACTTTAAGGGACCTAAAGTCCCAATCTGACTTACTTTTGAATTAAACTGATCATTTTTTTAACCAATTGAAAATTTCCTTTGAATTTAAATTTGTAACAAGTAAACCATTACACTCACCAATAGGGGTTAGTGTTCGCTTACAATTTAAAGGAAGGAAATAGGGCACATTTGCAGTAATACAAATCATCCTGTGATTATATCATTATTAGTAATAAAACCTAGAAAGGAACAATCTTCTTCTGAATGGCTAGAAGTTGAATCCTAAAATTCCTCCAAATACTTCCACAAATGCACACACGAAAACTTATGCACATGTAAATACTAAACTATTTTAGTATGGATACAATAATGAATATTACTGTATTAATCCAATTTTCAAACCTCAACACTGGAAATAAATAAGCTATCTGTGCTAAAATCAAGTCACACCTTCCATTTCCTGGTTGAGCAGCACAGGTAGAGTCAATCACAGATTGGTTGTCAATTGTAATGGGCGCTCAGATGTCAGTTTGTTACTCGACCAAACTGAAGACTTTGAAACAGAAACAACGTCTTTCCCATTAAACTTTGCACCTTGCAAAAAAAACAAAAACGCAGCCGGTAATGTTTAGCAAGCCTATTCTGTGATGTGCCTTTTTACTGCTGGATTTAATCTAGTGCTGGATTTGCAGTGAGGACTAGAGCCAGCGATCCTGGCGATTTCGATCGGGCTTCCCTGAACTCTATCCGCGGAGCAGTTAATGGGACTGGGACAAGCAGACTGGCCCTTTTCGGCTTTCTGTGTTTTAGCTAATCCAATTATTTTCAGACTGATGCACGCGACAGTTTCATTGTTTATCCAGAACTGTGAACTTTAATAAATTCCGCCCGCTACAGGCACAAGCCAAACTGCAAAGCAGTTAAAGAGAGAGGGAGAGGTGGATGTGGGTTGGTGGGGGGACGACTTATACAACTATTAACTGCCATACTGTCGGTGATTGAATAATCAACTGAGCCTCAGATTATGCAGGCGGCTATTGACACTTGCTGTAATTAAGGCAGGAACCAGACATTGAGAGAGAAAGAATAAAGTAGAAAAATGAGCATTTATGGGCGAAATTGAATGCTACATGTCTTCATTAAGACCTCTACTTGTTAAGTAATAACGCGTTAGGCAATGGGTATAGAAACCACAGTAGATCCCACAGAAGAACATAGAAGTGGTTTTTCTGCTCAGCAACTTTTTTTAATGTATTGTTATTTCTTTAGTGATATGAGAAGTTTATCAAAACACGAATTGGAACAATGTCCGGAGGGTGTCACCAACATGTTCCTCAACAGTCCTACAATGGACGTTGCTGGGATAACTGTGAGATTAATATCTATTTGTCTGGGAGATTAGATCCTGGGGCTAATTTATTGAAAATGACTTGCATCAGCAGCATTTTTACAAAGCCGTTCTTGTAGTGTTGTATGTGGCAGCAGACAGGCGTAAGTTGATACACGCTAGAAGAGAAAAAACATGTTTAAAAATAGGTCACTTTTGTCCTCAGTCTGATGTATTTTTTTTTCACAGTGCTTATGGGAGACTTTTTAAATGCATTAGGTTAGGTATTTGCGGTTTGGAAAAACCAAATCGAGAGCAGGTTATTTGCGCAACACCATTCTCTTCCTTTTTTTTCATTAAAGAAAATGGATGCGAATAGTTGAAGGTAAAAGACTAGGAGTGGGTTTTTTTTGGTTCAAAGTAGGGTGCTTTACGTCTGTATTCTTCTGTAGAAAGAGTGTGTCAAGCTGCAACTTTTGGAAAAACGGTTAGAGCTTGCGGTTAGGGTGCGGATGCCTCTTTTCAACGTCTTTACTCAATACTCTGCACAGTCTGTAACGATTCACTGTGATGCGAAAGAGTGACAAGGCCCGAAGAGACACGATCAGGGGGCAAAAAGAGGAGAGAGAAAGTTTGTGACTTATAAGTTGAAGGTGATAGTGCAGAAAAAAAGCTTTAAAGGGCAAAAAATATCTGTAGCTGTGATATTACCAATTAACTTTTGTGGTTGACACCGCGTACACGCGCCAAGTGGAGCTCAGAAGCATTGGTACTAAGACAACGGGACGTGTTCATTTCCTCCTCCTCCCCACCCCCCCCCATACAGCCCTTACTGCACACCAACCCTTCAAAAAATACACCTCTGCACTGTCCCCTCTAGCTGCCAGTACTGTTCGTTCAAGCTCGCTTTATTTTCAGTCTGACAGTGTTCAATAATAACCCCCAAACTAGCCAATTACTGACTCATGTCTTTAACGTTCTGCTCAGCTCCAAGTGGGTCTTGATTTGCAGCGAAGTTTGGACTTGTGAAAATGATAATGTTTTGAATTTGAAGACACCTCAGGATTGATCCCGATAATCCTTCCCCCCTCCCTTTTTTGAATGTTTATTAAAAAATCTAATGCACAAAAGTCCCTTTTAATGTGTCTGAGTCCATTCTTCAGACTGACATACAGAATAAATAAGCAATGCATTGACCGTTCCCCTTCTGTTTTTTCAGGGGATCGCGAAAAAATACTTCGTGACTGTAAATTGCACCATTTGGAAGTTGACCGATCAAGCTGTAGTGAACTGGGGATATGTGCATTCGACATTTTAATAGGTGTGCGACTTTATGTAGGTCAGGACATTGTCCAGTCAATGGCATATGATTGTCAAAAAAAAGATGTCAACTGTCAACAGCTAGGAGTGCTCACATAGTGTCACAATAGTTGATGTGCATATTTTGCTATACTGATGGAGACAGCCAGCGTTAGCACAGTTGACATTTTTGCATCTCAAAATTTTTCCAGTATCCATGGCATTTTATTGTCTTGCAATTTATTGAAAACTGTGAAATGTACAAATATCCACTGTTTTATTTTTTTGTGCGTGTTGGTATGTACATTCATCATATTGTTAACATTATTAATATAACCTGTTCACGCTGACAACACACACATTGCTCACTCCCATCAAGTTGGCTAATATAAGACTGACAAATATTCCGTTACGCCATTTTTGTGCATTATAGCAATCAGCCAATGTCTGTAAATTACTCATTTATTTACCTATTGGCCCTGCAATAAACAGCAGACATTAAAGTTTAGAAAATAACCTTTCGCGAGTTTACAAATAGTTTTAACAAGATATCCTAAGCTCCAAGTTAAAGACTGCACTCAGCCTAATGTAATTTTGGGCTTATTGCATTGCAAATATTTGCCTAAAAAGTGAGTTAAAATCAGCTCTTCCGTACTTTGATGTCCTCTGTGGCGCCAGGCACATTATGTAGAAATTAAATAAAGGATCATTTTAAAAGAGCAATGAAAAGTACTAACGTCTAGAAGTAATGCTAAATCATTTCACAAGGACTTTTATAATGTGATGAGTCCAAAGATAAACAAAAACAAAGGGCCCGATCGCTTACACTGGGAGCAAGCAACTGTGGGATTACCATGAGATAGCAGAAAGCAGGAAGATTTCAACTTGGGTTACAGAGGTGGCTTTGATAAAGGGGCTATTCCACATTTGACTTTCAATATTATAACATAACCTTTATCATTTTACAAACGCAATAATCAAAAGCAGTCACTATCTCTATCTAACAGTGTTATGAAAAGTGTCCAACTGTATAATCCATACACGTAAAGTAAAAAATGTATAAACTTACAATATGCGCATTGTATTTGGTATATACAACCAAAAAAAAACACATTTAGACACAGTACTTACGCAGCTGTTGATACTGTTGTAAAGGGATGTACTGCACACAGTGATATGGGTTGGAAGTTACTGATGCACCTTTTTTAAAAAAAGATAAATTTAAACCTCTGCACGTACACTGTAAATTAGAATTGCTGACTGGGCAACGATGTCACATGCACTAATTTTAGCACAAAATACCTGAATACGCGCACAGACACACATACTTCATATGTGTGTATTTACTTAACAAACATCTGCTTACACTTATAAACTAGGGATGTTAATTAGTCAGACAAACTAAATTAGTCAGAAGGACGAAAACACACACACACACCTTTTTTACTTTTCGCTTTTTTTCCCACCAACAAACGCACAAAAAGGGTAAAACATTCATGAATGTGGAGCTCACATGTCCAAGAACGGTACCTATTATTCATGTTTTATTTACTAAGTAGAAAGGCAATTAGCCACATCTGGATTTCCAATTAGCCACATGTGGCTATTGGTTTAATCCAATGGACAGCGTTGCTGTAAAGTGACACAAATACAGCATGCATTTCCAGCCGAATTAAACAAACAAAGCAAAAAAAATCATCTCATCAACTGAGGTGTGTTAAAGTGACTGCAAGTAACTGGCTTGTGATTTTGTTTTAGAAGGTCGAGAATGCGTGAACTGTGGAGCCACCTCTACCCCCTTGTGGAGGAGGGACGGCACTGGACACTATCTGTGTAATGCTTGCGGTCTGTACCACAAAATGAACGGCCAGAACCGACCTCTCATCAAACCCAAGAGGAGACTGGTGCGTAGCAGGGGATCGAATGATCAAACAGCAGCTTTTCATTTCCTGATCTAGAGTAAGATGTTTCTTGGGGTGGGGGGGGGGGGGGGGGGGGGGGGGGGGTTGGGTGAGTTGCGGAAATTGACACGATACCTCGAGTACTGCAAATAGTTCTTCAAATATTTTGAAAGGAAAGGCGGCTGTGAAAGCGCGCGGGTATTTCTAGTTCTCTTTCTGACACCCTGAAAGAAGACAGAATTTTCACCTTTTTGTCAACATCCAACGCTTTGCATACATTCCCCTCACACAGACATACACACATAGACACACATACACACAGACACACACAGATACACACGCACAAACCCACACAGACACACATAGACACACATACACAGACATACACACAGAAACACACAGATACACACACGCACTAACCCACACAGACACACACGCAGACATACACACACACACTGACCCACACAGATACACACAGGCATACATACAGACACACAGACACAGACACACACATAGATACACATACAGACATACACATACACACATAGATACACAAACACAAACAGATAGACACACATAGATGCATACACACACAGACAAGTTCACACACACACAGATACACATTTTAATTATCAGAAGCTTTAATTCATGATTGGACACGTCTCAAATTCGAAAGCAAATGGAATGGAAGTAAAATTATTTTAAATGAAATTCAACCGAAGTCTTAGTCAGTAACACATTTCCCTACGTGATATTTTTAATGTGACTTCCTGAATGGTTCACAGAGAATGTGTTCATTGGTTTTCTGTTGATAATATTATTGCTTCGCCTTTTATTTCACCGCGTTGCATCTACACCATGTAACAGGAGTCACCCCAACAAAAGTCCTTTGATTATAGTTCACAACATATCCAGACCAGCGTTTGACCATCTGATATCCCTTCCTGTTTGTTCAGAAATGTTATGACACACCTCTGGAACAGGTGGGACTTGAACTCGAACTCCTAGTTCAGAGCTAGGGACGTTACCACGTTACCTACCTTCTTGCCAGGTATTGTTACAACAGCCTATTCAGGGATGTAATGACCCACGAACCGGGGCCTCCTGCCTCAGTGGTAAGGACACTACCACCCTGCCCTTCCCGCTAGCCTCCAGCCAGTCATTGCTGACGTATGAACCAAAGACAGTGAGAGATTTGCCATTAGATTCCTTCCAACCTGCCTTCCAGAAGTCTGTCTGAAATCTCTTTCCCTGGGTTCCTCCCTCTTCTATCGTCGTAATTACAAAAAACGTTCCTTTTATTAGCTGCTAATCAGTTAGCATGCATTTAATATTGTATCAATTCTATCCCCTTGTCCAGACCATTCCCGCTGCCAGGGTAGTCCTTTGTCCTCTTGTCAAAATGGTGTTTGTAACTACTGAGCACCCCCCCCCCCCCCCCCACTAATGGGATTCCAATCTTTCATTGCCTCGTTAGGATCGGAAAGCCTTTCGAGGGAGGGAAATGTTTGCACTACACTTATTTGGCAGTAGGTCGCCCTTTCTTTCCTCTCCCCCCACCCCTGCCCCCATCCTATCCCTGATCTCTTAATTTAAAAAGCTGACTTCCTATGCTAAGGCGGCCGGATATCTGCCGACTTGAGATAACTGCTTTCCACAACAATATCACTTCCCGACCTCAAAACACAAAGGTGTTTGAACAAGAAATCAGGAGGGTGAGGGGGTGGCTGGTTGGGAGTAGGGGGGATGTTTTGAAATATGGAATGATTAAAGTTTGGTGCAAGGAGTTTCGGGTGTCTGTCTAAACAGGATCAGCTTGAAGTCTATGTCATCAGCAAAGAAATATGTGGCAGTTTCTTACTGCAGACTAGTGGGTCTGTGTTCTTATTACAATAACACGTCTTAAGAAATATACATTCCAGGCGTCTTCTGAATTGTGTCTGTCGCTTCTTTTATATTAAAAAAAGTGGATCCGTGTATGTCCTAAAAAATACACTTGGCATTCCGCTGTTGGGAAAATGAAATCGAGATTAATAGCAGAAAACACTGGGTCCCAGCAAGATAGCTTTATTACAAACCAACAAAAGACCTCGATTGTTAGAAAGAGTTTCATCCCCTAATCTCCCAGTCTAAGTCCACTCATTGGAGCTCCCTCCCGAAAAGGACACAAGGCACGTTCCTGCCTAAACATGCCTAAACATTTCAGACGAATTGGCATTGTCTTTTCATATGTTTTATTAAAGATAATGACTCGCTCTCCAGTGCACACAGGGATCGTGTAGAGCTGGCTCATTCCAAACGGCGCAGTTTAAACTGAGTGATTCTGGTATAAAATTTAAATTCAGTGTCGATTTAAAATAATAACAAAACAGCTTTGTTTTTAACAGGAAAAAAAAGGCACAAAGTGCGCTCAGGCACACACACAAAATGTAGCATTTACAAATCTTTTAAGTTCAGTCCTCGCCCTCCAATTGTTTCATGATTTGTGGAAGGTTTGACAGGCTCTGTTTAATAAGTTTCTGTTCAGTTGCCTGGGTGTTACTCATCCATTTCAGGGGCTTGTAAGAGCATCAAAGTCACAAATATTTGTGCAGAATTCATTTCGGCTCCACTGAGCAGATCCTTATCCATCCATCTACCTGGTGGGATGGAGTGAACTTGTGTCTGCATTCCCAAGACAGTAAGAAAAAAAGGGCCTCATTTAAGCCACAAATTTAGAATAGCAAAACACGTCATTTTTTAAAAAAAATCGAGTTATATGGAGAGATCTCCCGCAGGTAAATATAGGAAACATAATTAAATATTTTACGTAAGATTTTTAGAAGAAGAGTTTTTCAGCTCCGGATCGCTAAAGAAAATGGCTTGAGAAACAATATTAAAATCACACCATGATGTAATTCAACAGATACCTGATGAAGGAGCAAGGCTCTGAAAACTTGTGTTTCCAAATAAAGCTGTTGGACTATAACCTGGTGTTGTGCGATTTTTAACAATGTGCACCCCAGTCCAACACCGGCTCCTCCACACCTTGAAGAACAATGTGTATCACGAGTTGTTTGTTTACTAAAAGAGTTGCACTCACACCTTTGACTGTGTGGACATATTTCGTGTGTTTTTTTAAAGAAGGACCCTTTGTGCTTTGTTATTGTAGTCTGCGGCCAGACGGGCAGGGACGTCCTGTGCTAACTGTCAGACGACCACCACCACACTGTGGAGACGGAATGCCAATGGAGACCCCGTCTGCAACGCTTGTGGACTCTACTATAAACTCCACAACGTGAGTGCTCCACCTAGCCAGCCAGGGAATATAGGGTCGCTGTCTGTCCCTTCCCCAGGCAACTTCTGACGATCGGAGAAATTCAGCAAGTCTGGCAGCACCAGTGGAGAGAGAAAAAAAAGAGAATTGACATTTCTGGTGCAGTGACCCTTCTTCAGAGCTCAGTGGGAAGGGTGACTGAACTCCAAAGGCTAATTCTCTCTCCACAGATGCTGCCAGACCTACCTGTGTTTTCTTTTCTCTGCTTTTTCTGTTTTTGGTTCAGATTTCGATTATCCGACGTTTATCTATCTTCTTTTTGGGTGGGAGGGGGCGAGTGATTGGGTTTCTATTGACCTATAGACTGGAAATGCTGATTCTTGGCAGGGAAACGGTGGATCAATTGGTTTCTTTCTGTAAGAGAAATGAAAAAAACGGCGGATGCTGAAAATCTGAAACAAAGTCAACGCGCTGGAGAAACTCAGCAGGTCTGGCAGCATCGGTGTTGAGAGAAACAGAGTTAATTTTTGGGGTCCAGTCACCCATCTTCAGGGGCTGGGGTGGCCGCCAGTTTAATTTAATCCATCAGTTCTGAAGAAGGATCGTTAAAGGTTAACTCTGTTTCTCTCTGCCTGTTGTGTCTTGATTTAACAATGTCTAGTTTTGCCTCTTTCGGTGCCTTTTCCTTCTGCTATATGTATCTTTAATTCTAAATACCAAGATACGTAGCGAATTATGAGGTGAATGAACGTGGTGATAAAAGACTACAGGATGCTGGAGATTAGGGGGATAAAAACAGAATATCTCCGCAAAATAGGCAGTTTCTGGGTGAGGGGACGGTGTACTGGTGGGGAGAGGAGAGGAAACTGGATTGTTTTTAGACTCATGGTCTGTACAGATGTGACAGATTTAGGCGATTGCAGAGAGGTAAAAAGGGGAGGGATTGAAAAGGATGGGAGGCAAAAATGAGACGAGGAGTGAAAAGAAAACAAACCACGGAGGTGGATTTCCAGCGAAATCTCACCCGATTGAATAAAGCCTCTGATTAGGGTCAAGGTGCAGTTGATTAGAATTACCCAGTTGTGGGGCTTGTCGTGAACTTGTGAAATCACCATTACACTGGCATGAAATCAGAAATTGCTGGAAAACACAGCAGGTCTGGCAACATCTATGCAGAGAGAAAGCAGAGTTAAGGTTTCGACTGATGCTTCTTTAAAACAAAACTTGAGCGTAACAGAATTCCAAGAAAGAGAGAGAAATAAAATTAGGAAAATTACTCCCAGCGCGCAATATTTTCGAAGCTGCTACCCGGCAGCATTTTGGTAAAAGGAAAATCGCAAGGAATACAATTGGAATCGAACGGGTTACTAAAGCAAAAGGTGCTGATCGATGAGGCAAGAAGTAGATTGATAATTGGCATTTTGAAAGAAAAAGATGTAGGAAACCGTGAGCTGTTGGGTTAAACGAATGTACAGTCTCACGTATACACCGCTATGGGTGTCATAAAAAGTCAAATTCAATAACACCCTAAAGTTTCATTTTGACATGGGCATTTCGTTGAAAGACGCCAGACAGAGAAAAAAAATATAACGTGAAAAAACCTGCAGTAAACACATCACTTAAACCTATTAATATATAAATTAATCTCCGGGGGGAGGAGGTGGTGGGTAAAATTGCAGAAACTATGCAGGTTAACGATGTGGAATAAATCTAGCCAGTCAAAGTAGGTGAGCGATGCTAAACCTGAAATTGAAGGCAATTCAGTTGTAAATGGGCCGCACCAGTGTAATTGACTTGAATTAGTTCACGTGTTAATGTGTGCGCCGTGCACTTTTAATCTAATTCTATGGAGTGAAGGTTGACAAAAGGGCGATGTCATGAGTGCATGGTTTAAATTGGAACCGATACCTTTTTGATTGTGTTACTTGTGAAATATGAGCAGGTTTGTTCTGCCGGGAGGTGGGAATGTGTGGGAGAGACCACCTCTGTTGTCAGTTTATTGGGGAGGATTTAAGGGCCTGTAGTAATTGTCACGTGAGTGGCGCCAGTCTAATTTAATCAATTAATCCTTACGGTACATCAGTGTGGACAGACTTCATCTGGTGTGCATTTCTCTGGCAGCTGCCAATAAACTTTAGCCCACAGGCTTTTGAGTCATGTTTGTTGATTTAGGCGCTTGCCCCTCTCTGTCCAGTCTTATTATTAGCAAGTTTACAAGAATGTTGCAAAGTGTTACACTGGAAAAAAGATAATGACTAGCCTCCAGTTACTCATTTATGAGAGAGTTCAAGCAATTGCATCAGTCCTTGCATCTCTGCTAATCTTTAATGCATTTGGTACTATGTTCAAACAGGTACAGCACGCAAAATCTGACTGATCATTTGCAGATAAATAATTTCTATTAAATAAACAGTTGTTTGCTCTCCAATAATATGCAGTGGCAAAGGGGCAAAGAGTGGCTTGCTTGTCTCTAATGTCTTTATTTAATCATTTTGTGATGTGCTTGGTAACTGTATATTTATTCTCCATTACTCATCTTTGTATTATGAAATATAGCCTCCACACCGCACTAAGCCATAGTACCACTTACCCCATTGTCTATGTCATGTTGTGTGGTCCATTCTAGGGGCAACCCACAGTATTTGAATTAAATTGTGTAATAAGCTTTCATTAGTATTAAGTCTCCATTACAAAATTCGGACGTCAATAAAATGTTCCAGATATCATAATGAGGCAGTTTAGTTTGTAAAAATAAAATTGTTGGCTACCATTTTAGTTGCAGTTCAACAAATTTGAGAGTTATTGTAATAACAAGTAGATGGAGGAGGTAGAGACTGATTTTCTGTGCACAAATATGTTTTATTCAAGCAGCACATTTGCTGAATTGCTGATTTAAATTAAACTGATAGAACTTCCCAACATTCAGTCATCATTAAATGGGAAGAAAGGTACTAGTTAACTTTGAATTAGACTAGACACCCTACGGTATAGAAACAGGCCCTTCGGCCCAACCAGTCCACACCAACCCTCCGAAGAGTAACCCACCTAGATCATTTCCCTACCCTATATTTACCCCTGACTAATGCACCTAACACTATGGGCAATTTAGCTTAACCAATTCACCTGACCTGCACATCTCTTGGAATGTGGGAGGAACTGGAGCACCTGGAGGAAACCCATGCAGACACGGGGAGTCGCTCAAGGCTGGAATTAAACCTGGGTCTCTGGTGCTGCGAGGCAGCAGTACAGCTTAGGGAGGCTCAGTACAAATTTGACAGCTGGAAGTGAACTCAATAAGACTAAGTTAAAAATCACACAACACCAAGTTATAGTCCAACAGGTTTAATTGGAAGCACATTAGCTTTCGGAGCAACACTCCTTCATCACCTGATGAAGGAGCGTCGTTCCGAAAGCTAGTGTGCTTCCAATTAAACCTGTTGGATTATAACCTGGTGTTGTGTGATTTTTAACTTTGTACACCCCAGTCCAACACCAGCATCCCTAAATCATCAATAAGACTAGGTGTAGTGCCTGGGTAACATTGCCTACCTAAGTGACACAGTGAATGAAGAGAACATGCTCTGCAGAGAGGTGGGACAAGGGCTAATGATTACACAATTTTGACATGGCAAAAAGAAAATCATCAACATTGTTTTAAAAAAAACTAAATGATTTCTTATGATTAATCACATTCCTTTTAGGTCAATCAAAGGCACATGTAGAAATGCAGCCATGCCATTTTAATGTATTCACTGTGCTATAAGGGAAAAGATAACATATATGATCACATATGTATTCTAGACAGCTCAAAGCACTTCTGGAGGAATTTGTTTGGAACAAAAGCACATTATTATGTGGACATTTATTTACTTGGATCTTCCCCCAAGGATCCATTAGACATTTTTCTTAGTTTGATCATTGTAATAAAATAAACTTAAGTGCTGAGTCAGAATTTTAACTATGTAAAAAAGTTTGTTTATACTGTAATAGCTATTTTTGGTCACACTTAGGTAAGGGTTGACCATCATTATTTGGCTTGATTTGATAGATTACGTCCCATATATAAGGTTCGTTTAAGAATTCACTACGTGCTTCTCAGTCTGATCACTATGGCAATCTTCCTGGTTGTGCTTAGGGAAGGAGAGATGAGGCCCAACCAAAAGTTTATCTGCAACCACTTCAGAAGGCTGGAAGGTGAAAGTTTGTCCTTTGCTGGCTCTGTGGAGGAGCTGCTTTCAGCTTAGTGCCAGGACCGAGAGTATTTTAGAAAAGTGAACGCAGAAAGTAGACAGCTGCCTCGCCTGGTCTATGAAGGCGCACACCTTTCACAAAGAATGAAGTTGGAAGTCATGGGATGCCATTTCAAAGAAGATTTTATGTTGAGGAAGGAGAGATGGATTAGCTAAATTGATAACAAAGTTAATAGATTCAGAGATTTGGGGGAATCAGTTTAAAATAGCTTGGGTCTTCCTTATCTGAGACAGTGAGAACTTTTAAAAACTTTTCAATTGTGCTGAGGTGTCAGTTAAGTCCATTCTCCTTAAAAAGGAACATTCCACAGTCTGTTGATCAGTCCTTATTTTCTTTGCTAACTAACTGGCCAGGAAGGTGTTGTAGTCAGAAGGACTGGGTGGAGAGGAATAAAGATGATATGTTTACCTACTGGCTCGCATGCAAAAGAGTTTGAATATTATACATTGAAATCTGAAGCTTGTTTCAAAACAATAGCTTAATGTGTCTAGCAGGCAGGGAGAAACATGTATTTTTGATGTTGACTTTCTGTTTCTTAGTAATAGGTAATTGTGTTTTTCCAGGAAGTGGTGTGGTTTCAGCCATGGGACTATGCTTAGTTAGCAGATTTCAACAAGGACAGTTTTTGGGTTGCTGAATCTGGGTTCAGCAGCCCTGGACTGGGGATTGGGAAAGTATCAGCAAAGATTCTGGCTTGTAATCAACACTCCATGCCCCCAGCCCCTTCCCCGTAAAGGACAGTGCAAGTGTTTTAGCAATGGTGAACTCAGGATTTGGTAATGTTACAGTGAATGGATAGCAACTAGCTGAGGTTTACTAATAGACATCAGCTCAGATACCAGAAGTTGTAGAGAATTCACACCCAACAGGAACTGACACCTTTAAGGAATAGAAAGGAAAAATAGTAAGTTTTGGAAGTTAAAATCAATTCAAGTTGGCTGAATGGATTTCACTGAGCTTACTTTCTCTTAATCATAACTTCAATTTGCAACAGAGGTGTACATGATCTGCGAAACCAATTTACTTACTTAGTTTGTCAAAACAGAAGTTGAATTTAGAATGCTTTGACGACGCAATTGTAAGCTTAACGTTTGCTGTCTTAGCCATTTAACAGTCATGTAGTGTACAGCGTAATGTTGTAGTATGTAGTGTGCAATGTTTGACAGCTATGCTGGTTATACTGTTGCAGAACTGCAGACATGCCCCAAGGGTGTGAAGGAATAAAAGTATTCTAAGATCTGTGAAGGGAGTGTTGAGATCAGCACTTTGACCAATCTAGTGGGGTTGACTTGGGTGTGATCCCAGTGCCTACATGTATTCAGTTCTGTATCAGCAATTTATACGGTTTAGGTGAAGAAAGAAACTATTTAAAGGAATTAAAAGTAAACCAAAAGTTGAAATAACAGCTTTTGAGGGTGATGATTCTGTTTTAAGTGTTAAGTTGTTTGCCTTGGTTGATGGGTCAATCATGAGCGGGCACAGTTTTTGGGTAAGGGGCCGGAGATTCAGAGGGGATTTGGGGGAAAAAAAACTTTTCACTCAGGAGGTATTGGGAATTTGGAGTGCCCTGCCCGGGAAGGTAGTTGGGGCTGGAAACCTTACAACCTTTAAAAATTATTTAGCTGAGTACTTTAAATATCATGACATTTAAGGATCTTGTACAAATACAGGAAATTGGAATTAGCGACATTAGTGGTAGTAATGTCGGTGCAGACTCAATGGGTTGAAGGGTCTTTTCCGCACTGTATGAATCTATAAGTGCACAATATGCATCCTGAGTTTTTAGTAAACAGAGTTTATTTGGAATTGAGCATAGTTACAGCACAGAAAGGGGCCATTCAGTCCCAATGTTTCCATGCTGGCTCATTTCACTCCCACCAAATCATCTATAACTAGGTTCTGATTGCATGAAAATGCACACAGCAAAACAATAAACTCTGTCACTGATGCTTCATGGCAGTCAAAGACTCTTACCTGTTAATTTTGCACATTTGCATAATGTGTCACTGTAGATGGCCTAATCAGCTTGTCAGAACCAATTTGGAAAATGAAGGGAAGGCAGCAGTTGATTGTATTTTGGAAAAGAAGTGTTCTGTGCATTTCTTTTTGATGCTGCTCCAGAGTTATCCAGGGAAGTGTTTAAAATGTACAATCATCTCCTGATGTGTAACCACAAGAAGTATTATTGTTTGTGACTGAATGCATTTTCTTAATGTCTGAAAATCAGTGCTGCAATTCTCTGCAGTGTGATGTCTTGAAGGTGTTAGTTTCCACTTAAAATCTGACTGACAGCTGTTGAAGTTACCTTAGGATCTAAAGACTGGAACTAAGAAATGAAACTCTTAATGAGAATGAGTTAGATAGTGCTTGCAGAATCTTGAAAACATTCCTTTACTCGTACTCATTTATCATATTGTTTCCTGTGTCCCTTTTACACACATAAAAGAAACTGATAGCTGAAAATAGAATCACCTCAGGTTTAGACAGTAAATGTTTTTATTTTGATTGCAAATAGTGGAGTATTTATTTTGAGGCTCTTTGTTCATATGTACAATACATAGAATGCCTTATTGAAAACAGAATTCAGCAAACTGTGCTTTCTTTGCTGTAGCATATATATAAATATGTAAGCCTCTCATTGACAAAGAAATTGCATACTGTTGAGTTCCAAGTCCCAAGAACAATGTGTTAACTCTTCTTAACCAGGAAAGCACTGGGGCTCCTAGGAACAAGCTAAGAGATCTGGTGTTGGGGAAAAACGAGGGAAGATCTGGTGGTTTTGCTTCTCATCCGACTTGAACATACAAATTATGAGCTCCTGAAGCCTACTCCTCTAATTAATAAGATCATGGCTGGTCTGATTATTCCACATTCATGCCTGCCCCTGATAACTTTTTACCCTCTTGCTTGTCCAGCTGGAGTGAAAGCTACTGGAAAGTTGTTCTGCGCCAGTGTGTGAGTCTGTAACTGTGTGGGCTGGCTGAGAAAAGGATTGTACTGAGCCAGTAGTAGTTGGACAATCATCTCAGCCTAGACTTGCACATGAAAGCTAGCTTCTCCCTTGGGAAACCAAGTTGCTGCTGGTCTCCTTGGTATCTTGCGTCAGCACAAATCAGAGCTTAAAAGAGAGAAAATTGTAAGTTTTGGGGGAGTGGAGCAGAAAAGAGAGAAAATATCATAAAATATTTCCTTTCTTTATCTGTAGATTAACCGACCACTGACCATGAAGAAAGAAGGAATCCAGACTCGGAACAGGAAAATGTCCAGTAAATCTAAGAAAAGCAAAAAGACCCACGATGGTCTGGATGAGTTTTCAAAGAGCCTCATGGACAAGGCCAGTTCTTTCAGCCCCACAGCTCTCACGAGACACGTGTCGCCAATTCATCATATTCCACCCTTCAGCCACTCAGGCCACATGCTGACGACACCGACACCGATGCATCCACCTTCCAGCCTGTCCTTTGGACCTCACCATCCCTCTAGTATGGTCACTGCGATGGGCTAGAGGTCTCCCACTCGAAGCTTGGGGATTCGGGCTGCAGAGCAAGCCTGCTTTGCATTAACATTTTCCAAATGAAACAAAAAAAAACAAAACGAGCACCGTCAACTCATTTTCAGATGATAGGAAGCCTCTGAGACTGGACGACCACAAACAAGTCAACTTCGTTCAGATAAAGGGTTTCCCTAGACATCACCTGTAAGGAGCTCATTATGCTGTGTATGTATCGCTCCACCACTGACTCCTCAACCACCATTTGTGAATACGTCATTGTAGACTCATCACATGTTTATTTGTGAGACAGGATCTTGTGCTGTGAAATATAATTTTAAACAAGCTACCGCCCAACTTCCCTCCCTTTACCCCTCCATCTCCAATCTTGCAAATACCTGTAAAATATACAATGATGAATGGGTCAACTGTGAGACTGCGTGGGGCTTATTGTATGTACCCAGGTCAGCCATGGATGGTTGTGGACCCTCGAACCAAGAGGGAGATGAACAAGAGTTTGAAAGAGGAGACAGCAAACTGACAGAAGAGAGCCAGACTACTCCTCTCTGCTCGTAAAACTGCCGAAAACAAACTCCCAGATCTACTGCCTCACACCAGCGGAAGTTGTTTGATGCATTACCTTGTAGACAGACCATTTATCTGGCTTTAGCCTCCACATAGGAAGTACTATCAGTTGCAGGCAATCAGTGTTATACACGGATATTGCCAATGAGGACTCTGGACAGCTATTGTCCTTGACTGAAATGCATTGTGAACAAGTTCCTGTAACTGTTGTTTGTATGTAAGTAATTCAGACTACCAGAAGATGATGTAGAAGAATTATTTCATTACACGCTATACAGACTGAATGGTTGTATACATTTAACAGAATTATTAATGCTAGTGGAAAAAATAAGACTGCTACAGTTTTGTTCAATAATCTTCTTTCTTTTAAAAAATAAACTAGATTTAATTTTGTTGATCTAATGCAGTTCTGCTTGAGAGGGTTTTTAATTTTGTTTTGGGTTGCTAATGTTTGGATGGTTTCCTGGCACCACAGCGTCTGTTTTTGCTTGTCCCTCTCACCACAAAATTTCTGCTTTTGTGGGTGTACAGGAAATATAAAAATTGCATGTTAGCACTATTGGCTTCATAGCCTGAGGCCTAGTGACAAAATACTGTGGTTCTGGTAATGTGTACCTCCTGTGATCTTCAGGTCTTGCTCTAAGGGATTTTGTAGCTTTGAGAGTCAAGTACTGTAACTGTTGTCTCCTTAACTTCACATAAAACATTAAAATAATTATTACAAAAAAACTTTAGCTCCATGTACAACTTGTAACTGCTACAGTCTATTTTTTTTTGAAAGAGATGTGAATAAAACATTTACAGCTTCTATGGTCTATTTACAAGCCCTTTCTTAAAAGGAAAAAAAAAGTCTCTTTTGCTTTCAACTTGTCCAATATCTTCTACCTCAACCACATGAAGTTAATAAAGGACTAAATAACTGTAAAAACTCGTTAAATTCAGCACATCTGGGAATTAACAAGCAAGCATAATGCCAGTAAACCACCCAAAAACACTGATGGTGCTGTGCACCCTTATCCAAGGTGCAAAGCATACATATTATACAATAACCACTTGTGCATCTTTTCAGTGGCTGATTTCAAACATATCATCCATTGGACATTTAAATTTCCTTTATTTTTTTTGTTGTAAAATAATTCCTGTCTTGTTCTTATAATTTTCAAGGTACTGACAAAGCCAAAAAGGATGTGCAATATGACATAGAAAACTGGCGGCATAGACAAAAGTAACAGGTTCTAAGTTATTTGTACATTATGCAGTACCTTTCAGATGTGGAGCTTTAAGGATACAGTATTTCTCTTTTTTTCTAGTAAAGTAAGTTATTGGTGAATAGATATGACCTGACCTGTTCCTATCTCTTGTAAAGAATGGAATACTATGCTACTTGTATTAATAAATGAACAAAGTGTATCAGTTTGAATCTGTTGTCTTATGTGGTGACCTGGCCTTTTGAATTCAAAATGCTGCTGGATAAACTCTGCTGATTATCCATGAGGAGTGGGTAGGTCATACATTTGAGGTTGAGTTACCTGCCATTGTTTCAGTTGAGGGACAGAATGCCTGGCTTGTCAACACTTGACATGTGAACAGCTATATATTTGCAAGTGTGCACATGTGTTTTAAAATGTGCATGTTGCACGGTGTCAATATACTACCTACAGCATTGATTCTCAACAGTTTCTGTTCGACGGGCCCCCCTACAAAATTGATGCACTGCCCTGGATTGCACGCAAATGTTGACACACTTCCAGGTACTCCTTGTCCTCGGGTCTGAAAGCTGATGTCAAAGTTGCTGAGAGGAATAACAATGCTATCACTGTAGAAGGATATCATACAGCAACATACCAAATACATTAGTTAGAAAACACAGAAAAATACAGAATTCTGCCCAATGCTTTTGCACCATGTGTTAATTTGCAAGGGTGCAGAAAACATCCTTCCTGAAAACCTAAGTAGGAATAAAGTATTAAACCTGTTCGATTAAATTCAGTTACAGCTTCCTTGGCTCGAAATCTTGAAAATTGCCATCTAATTGATAGTATGTTGTTTAACCTGGTGTGGGTTCTTGACCAGTAGGAGAATTAAGGGTTATGGAGAAAGGGCAGGAAAGTGGACATGAGGAATTTCGGAAAGGCCATGATCCTGTTGAATGGCCAAACTGGCTCAAGGGGTTTAATGGCCTACTCCTGTTCCTATTTCTTGTGGTCTTATTAGGCCATGCAAATTTCCAAGGCAAAGTTTATTGTCACAGATTTATAATGATTTCTGAGAACAGTGAGTTGAAATGAAACTATTCTCAGAGTACTAAAGCCATTTTAAATGATGTAATTGACTTAGCAACCTGAAACTGACATGAGAGATGTTATTTTAATATCTCGGGGGGACACCAACATCTCAACCATTACATTGAACTTCACTGGAATGATCCTTGCTTAACTTTTGACAAATTTTGAAGGAAGAGATCCATCTGATCATCGAGGTCTGTGCTTTTTCTGCTGATGTCTGCCAGGCAAAGATGCCTGCTGACAATTGACATGTGTGACAAAGACCCCACAGCAAAAAGCTCATGGAGGGACACTCATTCTCCAGGCAGCTTTTGTTTGGGGATGGGTGTTTAGGAGCTGTAAAGAGGACCCCATCCTGAGTTGACTCCAGTACATTGCTCTGGCAATGCCGCAACTCAGTTAACAAGTCATTTCCGAAACCCCTTTCACGTACAATTCTTCTATTTGTAATATTTTGTAATCATCGACATTTTGCTGCTTAGATTCCAGACACAATCTAAATGGGAACAAACTAGTGATTTGGAATCTTCCCAAGTTTTCTATTTGTCACTGAATTCATACTTTGCAGATTTTCTGTTACTGAAGGTTCATTTCCATCCATGAAGTTTAATATGCTGGACCCAGGGAAGGCCATGGTGGTGGAAGAGAGATCAACACAAGTGGCTTACATCTAACATTTAACTTCTCTACGCCTTAGTGACAACTGCAAATTTGAACATATTAATGTTTACTAAGTCAATGGTTCTAAAGGGGTTAGTGTTCATCTTATGTCAACACCACCTATTTTCCTGATGTTATTAGGGGGTCAGTGGGTTTGAATGGCTGGTGTGTGAAGCACAATGATAACAATAGTGCAGGTCCAATTCCTGGACTGACTGAAGTCAACATGAAGTTTCTGCTTTCTCAACCTTGCCTCACATCTGAGATGTGGGGACTCCCAGCTTAAACACAATACCAGCCATCTCTCTCTAATAGGAGAGTGGTTCTATGGTGACTTTACTGATGTTAATTAATTTTTTGTTGAGATGAGGAGTACTATCTGGCTTTCAGGGGCAGCAGATGTATCTGTACCAGCTCCCTTAAGGCCTAGACATTATGCCTGACCAAATGTAGCTGTACTTTTTACCATCATGCAATAAAACTTCTTGTTATTGAAGAGCATTGCCTCTTCTGAAGATACTGAAGATATGTCCTCTACCATTAATCATACGATAGCCCATGACAAAGGAGGATTGTTGGCAGTAACCTATCTCAGACAACCCAGTACCTCATGCTGAGATCAGATTTAATCTGCCTGGCTTAACATTTAAAGAAAACCTGATATTTATCTGCAATTCTCTTTAACTTGTGCACTCTCCATGGCAAAGCCACTGTCAATAAATGATCATTCTGCAACTAATCATCACTCCCCTTGTAATATAAATGTAGGTTTAACCCTTGAATTGGTATTGATGAAAATTGTCATAATGATTGGAAGACAAAAAGCTCCATCAAAATGTGTTCTTTTACAGCAAAAACCAAAGATTTAAAAGGACTGTATTTAATTCTGGTCCCCTTGCTGTAAGGAAAATGTTGTTAACCTTGAAAGGGTTCAGAAAAGATTTACTAGGATGTTGCCAGGGTTGGAAGTTTGAGCCATAGGTAGAAGCTGAATAAGCTGGGGCTATTTTCCCTGAAGTGTCAGAGACTGAGTTTATAAAATCATAAGGGGCGTGGATAGTGCAAATAGTTAACGTTTTTTCCCCAGGGCGGCACGGTGGCACAGTGGTTAGCACTGCTGCCCCACAGCGCCAGGGACCTGGGTTCAATTCCCGCCTCAGGCGACTGCCTGTGTGGAGTTTGCACGTTCTCCCCGTGTCTGCGTGGGTTTCCTCCGGGTGCTCCGGTTTCCTCCCACAGCCCAAAGATGTGCGGGTCAGGTGAATTGGCCATGCTAAATTGCCCGTAGTGTTAGGTAAGGGGTATGGGTGGGTTGCGCTTCGGCGGGTCGGTGTGGACTTGTTGGGCCGAAGGGCCTGTTTCCACACTGTAAGTAATCTAATCTAAAACTTATAGTGCATAGGTTTAAGGTGAGAGGGGAAGATTTAAAAGGGACCTAAGAGGGCAACCTTTTCACGCACAGGATGATGTGTGTATGGGATGAGCTGCCAGAGGAAGTGGTGGAGGCTGGTACAATTACAACATTTAAAAGGGAACTGGACAGATATATGAATAGGAAGGGTTTAGAGGGATATGGGCCAAATGCAGCAAATGGGACTAGATTTATTTAAGATATCTGGTGGGCATGGATGATTTAGACTGAAGGGTCTGTTTCCATGCTGTATATCTCTATGACTCTGTGACTGAGACTCAGTAATTAAGCCAAAATTCTATGGGGAAGATACATAAAGGCTGCAGTCAGGGAAATATATTTAGAAATTTGTGTAGAAGAAAGCATTTGGCATTTTACATGATGAAGATTGTGAAAACATCCATTTTACCTGGAAAAAAGTAAGCCAACTCAGAGGGTGAGAAAGGTCTGTAAGAAATGGATATCCACCATTTCAACCATTGAAACAGGTAGGAACACCTTGAAAAAGGTGGGAGAACCAAATAAACTGTGCAGAGATACAGTATTACAAACCATTAAAAGATATTGAAAAGAGTGAATGACTACAAAACAGCCAGTAATACATTTAAGCCTTTATTGAAATTTTAACACAGAAATACAAAGTTGGAAAGACTGGCAAACAGAAAATATCGCTGTGATATAGAAACTAGCAAACGTGACAGAAACAGTGCCATTACACCATTGATTGATGCAAGAATACAAACTAAAAGACAGCAGATTAAAATGGTGGCTTCAAGAGATAGTACTAACGTTGTGGAACAATAAAACTTCACAGGTGTAAAGGATATCCAACCAAGATAAAAGAATACTATTTCTATAATACCAAAACATCATTTTCATAGAATTTGCAGGAACAGAACATAATTCTAGAACAATAATAAGACAAACATGTATTCCTGCAAAGATGTAATACTATCGACCTCTTGCTTTTAATAATCGTACCTTAGGCATTTATGAGGGAAGCTGACAATCCAAATGATCCCAATTGTTCTGAACTTGCTTATATCAACGGACGTCCTGTCAATTTTAAGCTTGATGCAAGAGTATGTATCAAATTCAATGGCTAAAGTAGCAGAGTTTACAACTTATGAAGCTGCATGGAGTAGGAGGAATGTCTCTCAACATTAATGGCGTGCTAAGGACTTAAACAAAAACAGAAATTGCTGGAAAAGCTCAGCAGGACTAGTTGCATCTGTGGAGAGGAATCAGAACTAACATTTCTTCTGAGGAAGTGTCACTTAACCCGAAACGTTAACTCTACTTTCTTCCACAGATGCTGCCAGACCTGCTGAGCTTCTCCAGAAACTTCTGTTTTGTTTCTGATTTACAGCATTCACAGGTTTTTTTGATTTTTGCTCAGATCTTAAGTTCTTCTTAAGTCAGAGGTTCTGTGTTGCTCTAAATTATTGTTTGAAAATTAGAATTGCTACAATGTCACACTAGTAAATGTTCTTTCAAGGTAGGTATCCTAATTGTTAACTGAATTGGACAAATTCAATACTGAGCACACAGCATCATGTTAGTCAAAGAGCGAGTGCAGATGAACACATAGTTGCAGGGCTGGTGTAGGAGGGAGGGCTTCAGTTATGTGGGTCAATGGGATACCCAGACGCAACAGAGACATGAAGGAGTAGATTGGGAGACAGATTTTAGAAGGGTGCAGAGATGACAGCATAGGTGACTTCAACTTCCCTAATATTGATTGTAACTTCCTTAGGGAAAATATTTTGCCAGGTGTGTCCAGGAAGGATTTCTGACTCAGTATGTAGGTAGGCCAACTGCAGGGGAGGCCATATTGGATTTGGTGCTTGGCAACAAACCGGGTCAGGTGTCAAATCTCTCGATGGGAGAGCTTTTCAGTGATAGTGATCACAACTCCCTGACCTTTACTATAGTCAAGGAGAGAGAAAGGAGTAGATGATATGGGGAAGTTTTTAATTGGGGGAGGGTGCATTATAATGCTATTAGGCAAGAACTGGAGCACCTAAATTGGGAACAGTTGTTCCCAGGAAAATATGCAATAGAAATGTGGAGGTTGTTTAGGGAGCATTTGCTGATAGTGCTAGATAGGTTTGTACCACTGAGACAAGGAAGGGATGAAGGTTGAAGTAACCTTGGATGACAAGGGATGTAGAACATCTAGTCAATGGGAAGAAAGAGGGCTACTTGAGGTCGTGGAGACAAGGATCAGACAGGGGTCTGGAGGGTAGCCAGGATGGAACTGAAGAATGGACTCAGGAGAACTAGACATGGGCATGAAAAAGTGTTAGGGGATAGAATGAAGGAAAGCCCTAAGGCATTCTACACTTATGTGAGGAACAAGAGGGTGGTCAGAGTGAGGATAGGGCCGATCAGGCATACTGAAGGGAACTTGTGCCTGGAGTTGGAGGAGGTAGGGGAAGTCCTTAATTAATACTTTTCTTCAGTACTCACTACTGAGGGGTACCTTGTCATTTGTGAGGACAGCGTGAAACAGATTGATATGCTCAAACAGGTTGACGTTAAGTAGGAGGATGAGCTGAATATTTTGAAAAACATAAGGATCGATAAGTCCACTGGGTCAGACAAGATATAGGAGGAGAAAGTGAGGTCTGCAGATGCTGGAGATCAGAGCTGAGATTGTGTTGCTGGAAAAGCGCAGCAGGTCAGGCAGCATCCAAGGAACAGGAGATTCGACGTTTCGGGCATAAGCCCTTCTTCAGGAATCCTCAAAAGCCTTATTGAATTGTTTGAGGATGTGACAAAACAATTGATGAAGGTGGAGCAGTGGATCTGGTGTACGAGGATTTTAGCAAGGTGTTTGATAAGATTCCTCATGGTAGACTCATTCAAAAAGTAAGGAGGCTTGGGATGCAGGTAATTTTGGCTGCCTGGATACAGAATTGGTTGGCCCATAGAAGACATACGGTGGTAGTAGATGGAAAGTATTTAGCCTGGAGCTCGGTGACTAGCAGTGTTCCACAGGCATATGTTCTTGGACCTCTGTTCTTTGACATTTTTATAAATAACTTGGATGAGGAAGTGGAAGAGTTAGTAAGTTTGCTGATGACACAAAGTTTGGTGGCGTGGTGGATAGTGTGAAGGGCTGCTATAAGTGACAATATGATGCAGAACGGGGCTTAGGAGTGGCAGATGGCGTTCAACCTGGAAAAGTGTGAAGTGATTCAGTTTGGAAAAGTCAAATTTGAATGCAGAATCCAGAGTTAAAGAGAGGATTCTTGGCAGTGTGGAGGAACAGAGGAATCTTGGGGTCCATGTCCATAAATCCCTAAAACATGCCATCCAAAATGATAGGGTTGTTAAGAAGATGTTTGGTGTGCTGGCTTTCATTAGCAGGGGGATTGCGTTTAAGTGCTGTGAGGTTATGCTGCAGTTCTATAGGGCCCTGGTTAGACCTTACTAGGAATATTGTGTTCAGTTCTGATCGCCTCATTGTAGTAAGGATATGGAAGCTTGAGAGAGGATGCAGAGGAGATTTGCCAGGATGCTGCCTGGACTGGAGGGCATGTCTTATGAAGAAAGGTTGAGGGAGCTAAGGTTTTTATCATTGGAGTGAAGAAAGGTGAGAGGCGATTTGATAGAGGTCTATAAGATGATGGTTGAAAATGTGTTGCTGGTTAAAGCACAGCAGGTTAGGCAGCATCCAAGGAACAGGAAATTCGACGTTTCGGGCATAAGCCCTTCTATAAGATGATGACAGGCTTAGATAGAGTGAATAGTCAGAGACTTTTTCCCAGGGCAGAAATGGCTATCACAAGGGGACATAATTTTAAGGTGATTGGAGGAAGGTTTAGGGGAGATGTCAAGAGGTCGGATCTTTACACAGAGAGCGGTGGGTGCATGGAATGCACTGCCAGCGGTGGTAGTAGAGTCAGATACATTAGGGACATTTAAGTGATTCTTGGATAGGTACATGGATAATAGTACGATGAAGGGTATGGAGGTTAGTTTAATCATAGAGTACGATAAAAGGTTGGCACAACATCAAGGGCTGAACTGTACTGTCCTGTACTGTTCTATGTTGTAAAATACTAAGAAAATACATCTCTACACATCCAGGAAGGTTTCACAGGTCTTAATGAATCAAATTCAGAAATGACTTGAAGTAATGACTGGAATGGCATGTTTCCCTGGTGGCCAAATCAACTGAGTAGTGCTTTGATATGTTTACTATACCCAAACCCATTAGAAGGCTCCACTAGACTATGTGTTGAGCTAACACAGCTCAATAAATCAGTAACTAGGAATAACCATACTTTCTCTACAGATGACACAAGTTTCACTGGATTGTCCAGAAGCAAGCATCTTTTCCAAATTTGATGCGAACAGTGGCTTCTGATGGGTGCCATTTGATAAACAATCAGGACTGCTTACTAAATTTATCACTCCATTTGGATGATATTATTTCAACAGACTACCATTTGGCACCTCCTCAGTCCCAGAAATCTTCCAGCGTATTATGACTACAATGTTACCATGTTTAGAAGGGGTCATAAACCGCATGGATGAGATAGTAATACATAAGAAGATTGGCAAGGAACATAACCTGAGGGTTCATGCAGTTTTAAGGTGCCTAGAGGTTGAAGGCTTTACTCTCAATGAAAAGCATGCGTTATCCAAGGAACCCATTTGCTTCTTGCACATAGTGTTGACAAAGATGGAATGAGGCCAGATCCATAGAAAATGAGAACTGTTCAGGATGATGTCTACAATTGGTTCATCACCAACAAAAGATTTTTAAGCATGGTCAACCAGCTGGCAATCAAATACTAGGCAACTACTGAAGGAGCTGCAAGGGACTGGAGCTCTTATCAGGAAATTGCTTGGCAAAAGCTCAAGTATACATTGCTGTCCACAAGTGTCCTGGCCCACTACAATCCATCCTTTCCAGCTGGCATAACTGCAGTTGCTTCAGCTACATACACTGAACAGCAGTGCTCTTTCTGGGGCACTAAGCTGGATTGCAGAAACAGGTGTACTTTGCCTGCAGAGCATCGTCAGATACAGCAGCACATTGTGTATTTATAGAGAAGGATGTTCTCTTTGTTATTTATGTGTATTCTTTGCATACTACATCCTTGGTCTGAAACCACTCATAAAATCGATTGGTCTCTAAATTAGATGAGAAAGATTTGGTGAAGGTGCCTCTGTGGTTAAAGAGATTCTAACTCCTTCTTATAAGGTTTGCCGAGAAGATGAAAGGAAGTGTTACTAATGACATTGGATGTGATCTCCGGTGTGATAGTCAACAGCCTTACAATGAATTATAAGGCATTTATTGGTGTGGATGAATTGTATACTCAGGCTTCATCAGTATCTCAAAACAGGTTCAAGCAAATGTGACAGGAACAAAAGAAAAATTGAGAGTCTCTTGCATTGTTGACATTGTGCCATAGGATGGCCAGATCAGAGACCTGTGAAGGCATATTTTGATCGTTGACAGCATTTCCTAATTGTGAACAACCTA
This sequence comes from Hemiscyllium ocellatum, assembly GCF_020745735.1. Lineage (NCBI taxonomy): Eukaryota > Metazoa > Chordata > Chondrichthyes > Orectolobiformes > Hemiscylliidae > Hemiscyllium > Hemiscyllium ocellatum. Next base: position 8,710,391 of record NC_083423.1, read on the forward strand.
TCAGAGTTTGCTGAAATACTGCTCATTCCAGCTTAGGGGTGGTGAGATGTCTTAGACAAGGATACCACGGACATTTGGGATTCGCCAAGTGGAGAGCAAGGTCCACTCATCAATGTGATGGCCAGCATGCTCCTTCCATATTTGCTGACAGCAATGGAAAGGATATGGAATGGTACAATTGTCTGAGAGACTGTGAGGAAATTGTATATTGAAGTTGGACAGAGGAACTGCAGGTGCTTAGTCTCGTTGCGAACTACCTTAAACAACCCTTACCTGGAACAACATGGGAAGGCAATGGGCTAATGCTATTATTTTTGGACTAGCAATCCAGCGACCAAGGGACCCTAGCTTTGAATTGTACCAAGGAACTTGAATCCAATAAAAATCTGGAATTAAGTGGCTAATGATGACCACAAAACTGTTATCAATTGTCAAGAAAAACCTACTCATGTCCTTCAGGGAAGGAACTGCCGTCCTTACCCAGTTTGGCCTACATGTGACTCGACCGACAGTAATGTGGTTGACTCTCAACTGCATGGACAATTAGAGATGGATAAAAAAAGTTGGCCTAGCAGGTGTGCTCTCATGTTGTGAATGATTTAAAAGAAATACTGGCAAGGATGGCAAATACCGCATTTGGTAAAATAACCACAACTTGTAGCATGTTAATGTTAATAACACATGTTCAATTGAACAGTTTAACATTAAAGTCTGGCACATTAAAGTCTGAACATACTTGATCAATATTCAATTATGCAACTATCTACCCCTCCCATCTTTCCGAGTGAAAAAATAAGTTATTGTTGCTGTTTTAATCCCTATCCTGTAGTCTTTGCTCTAGGGCCTAGAATATGAAGACTTTGCAATGAATGGCTTGCCAATACTGTCCAGGCACATATCTAGAAGATTCAATGAAGCAACAGAACTAACACTGGCTATGGACCCATTCCCCAGCAAGAATTGCTATTCTCAGTGATGGAGATGGAGAGAAATCTGAAAGAGTAAAAAGAAAGGGACTTTACATTCTTAAATACTAAAAATAATCAGAATACTGTGATCACAAGCTTGATATTGATGAGACACACTTTCCGGTTTCTGTTGGTTGGGGAATCCAAACCATGACGGCACAGTCTCAGAATAAGAGGTAGATCATTGAAAATTCTTTTTGCCCTGAGGCTGGTGAGCCTGTAGAATTCTTTAACAAAGAAAGTAGTTGAAGCTGATACATTGAAGGGAGCTAGATGTAGTTGTTAGGGCTAAAGGAATCAAAGGGTATAGGGAGAAATTGGGAACAGTATTGAGTTTGCTAATCAGCCATGGTCATAGGGAATGGCTGGGCATGGAGAGCCAAGTGGGTAAAAACAATGACTGCAGATGCTGGAAACCAGATTCTGGATCAGTGGTGCTGGAAGAGCACAGCAGTTCAGGCAGCATCCGAGGAGCAGTAAAATCGACGTTTCGGGCAAAAGCCCTTCATCAAGAATAAAGCCATGGAGGGCCAAATGGTCTACTCCTGGTCATATTTTCTATGTCTACATGTTTCTATGACTGTGCTACTTCACTCAAAAGCTTTTGGAATTCTTCACATCAGTGAATGCTGCATTATTGAATAGGTCTGGGAGAGATAAAATGTTAGTCCCTCAGGGACTCATGAGGATTGGGTGGGAAAGTAGGATTGAAACCCAAGATTTTGCCAAATGGAAGAGCAGAATTGACACAATATCTGGTCTACTTCTGCACCTATTTTGCATGTTCTCGTGTTAATCTATCCATTCAGAAACGTTTTACAGTGCTGCTAGTGACACAAATATCTTGAATATTATCAGTTGTGCTGAATTTCGATACTAAATGTTACTGTTCAATGAAAATGATCAAAAGGGATTTTCTTATTGCAACATTTAATGATTAATTTTTGGTAGTTTGGGATAAACACTGGCAATGTGTTGCTGGTCAAAGCACAGCAGGTTAGGCAGCATCTAGGAATAGAGAATTCAACGTTTCGAGCATAAGCCCTTGGCTTATGCTCGAAACGTTGAATTCTCTATTCCTGGGATGCTGCCTAACCTGCTGTGCTTTGACCAGCAACACTTTGCAGCTGTGATCTCCAGCATGCAGACCTCATTTTTTACTCGATAAACACTGGCAAGCTGGTTGTGGCAAATAGTGAAAGGTGAACTGATATTCACAAAATCTCATGTATTAAAATCATGCAAGAATAGCATTCATATAGTGATGTTATGACTTGTGCAGTCAAAAAGTTTAACAATGTCACAAAAGACATATTTGCACTGCTTGTCACATTAGTAGCACCCAGCTTTATTCTGTTATCAAAATGCTCATTTTTCTCTCTAAGCAAGGGCATTGCGGTGCTGGATTACATATCCAAATTTGTTATGTTTTCCCTGTTGGCCTAACGTTGCACTTGCTATTGTGAGTGATGGGAATTATTTTCAGTGTTGTCAGAGAAAACTCCACTTTAGATAACACAAGAACCAGCTCTTCAGTAATGCAGTATGTGTCATAGACACCAGTTAGAGGTACATATTGCCATTTTTGGAGTAGAGTACAGTCTGGCATGTGGAAACTCTTTCCAGAGCCAAAACTCTGATTTTCACTTCAAACTCTGTTTTGTAATAGCTAAGTAAAACATTCTCTTTTTAACTCATGGTGAATGTTTAGGAGTAGAAAGGGGCCTTTTTGACCTAAGAAGTCTTATCGATATATTGAACCTTAGATTGACCCTATTCACCCAAACTTTTCTCAGTTATTGATTGAAAATTTTAATGATGTTTTTCCTCCAAAATCATGTCTGATTGTCCCTTAATTCTGCTCAGGTCAGTAAGAATTTTGTGATCTTTTACTGTTCCTACTTGTAAGCAAACAAATTGGATGCAAATTTTGAATTCAAATGAGTGGAACCAGTACAGAATTTTCTACTCTCAGAATAGTCTCTGTTCTGCCACAGAGTGAGATTGTTTGATCTGTTCAAGGGAGTAGATCATAATTTTCTTATGGGTAAACTATCACTGGGAATGATCGCAGCACTGTATAATGTGTTTTTACCTTGCACTAACCTGCTCCCTCCATACAGCAGATAGATTGGTCTGGAGCTGTTTTTTTTAATAATTATCCATGTGTTGAGAACGAGGCATATATCTCCCAGAGGGTAGTTAAGAATCAACCAGATTGCTGTGGGCCTGGAGTCACGCGTAGGCCAGACCATGTAGAAATGACAGTTTTCTTCCCTTAAAGTGAACCAACTGTGCTTGGTCCTGATAAATGGCAGTCGATTAATGGTCATCATTAGACCTTTAATTCTATATTTTTTCTAGATTGGATTCAAACTTCCACCATCTGCCATGGCAGCTTTTGAAACCAAGCCCACAGAACATGACTTTGATCTCTGGATTAACAGTCCACTGATAATACCAGTTGGCTATCGGCTCCCTCTGTTTGGAAATAGTTTCAAGCAAGGCCTTATTCCTGCAACGTCTGTCATGGAGCTTATGGACTGCATTTTCTCAGATTAATTTCAGAACGCACAGTGTTTCAACAAATGAGGCCTTAAGTTGAATGAGACACTCAGCTTGGGGGAGCTTCATGGCTCATGTATCCTGTTGAAATAGAAGGCTGTGTGAATATAAAAAGACAAGAGCTGAAGCTCATTCATGTCTTTATAGCCTAGGATCTCTCCATGTTGGTGGACTTGTGGCGCTATGAATAGGGCCATTTTAATAAACTCACACATGAGAAATACATTCATTGAAGGGTGATGTTAATGATACCAATAAATGGCCTGCTTCCTATGAAGTTATTTTGTTTAATACTGGGGAATCAAAATAACAATGAAAAATGCTGGAATTTGTCTAACATTGATCACAGACCTGAAACACTGGACAGAATTTAATTACTTCCTTGACCCTGATGAATTTGGTGGAGGAGGTCATTTACTCAGGCTTGGGAGATGGAGATGTTGCCTTGCATTCACCTTGATTAAATCCATGGCAGGAAGGCAATCACTGCCCACATAAAGGACCTATCACTGGCCAGCAGTGGGCATTGCGGGGAGCACCATCCTGAAAGCATGACATGCAAGCCCATATGCTATTGTGGGTTCCTGGGATTGGGGGATGTCAGGGCTGATTTTCCATCAAGGGAACGGCCTGACTGAGGGAAGCGCCATCAGGGAGAGTGTGAGTCCACTGGCAGCTACCATTCTGTCCTTGCTGTCGACCCTTCACCACCATGACCTGGCTTGGCCGGACCTGCCCACCCAATCATTCAACTGTTGCCTTGGTATTGACTCTAGTCCTTCACTGGATGTCTTACTAGAAACAGCCACTGCTCCCTAGTGTCACTGTTGTTCAATAGAGCTGTGGATCTCTGATTGGTCAGAAGCTCTCAGTGGATGGGAGTTCTGTCCTTGATCCTGGAGTAGGTGTGTAGCTGCCCAGTTAAATGTCTGTGGTACAAAGGGTAATGTGATATGCCCTCTGCCTCTCAGCCAGCTGATGAGATCCCTTTCACTTCCATTAAATCCTGCCATTGAGTCTGTTCCTCTTGTCACAGATCTGGAGGCTAGTGAGTGTTTCCAAAATATTGTGCTTTCTTTCAGATTTTCAGTATCCACAGTATTTTGCTATTGTGTGGAAACATAACTAGCTGTGTTACTGTGTCTTTTAAAAGAAATTTTTATCACTACTGTCACTGAGTTGGTTGTAGGACTGGCCCATTCAACCCTTGACATGTGTCCTGCCATTTAGTTTGATCATGGCTGTTGCTCCATGTTCCTTGATCACCTCACCTGACAAAAAAAGCCCATCAATCTCACTCTTAAAAACTCAATTGATCCTTGTGTGTGTGCCCACCCGCTCCAAATGTTCACTCTTCTTTGTGATTTCTTATTAGATGTGTCCTAGAAATACAGAAACATCGAAAATAGGAGCAGAAGTGGGCTATTTAGTCCATTGAGCCTGCTCTGCTGATCATACAAATCAGCACCCAGTTCTTGCTTTCTCCTCATGCCCTTTGATCCCTATATCTCTAAGAACTATATGTATATAGGCAGGTAATTCAAAATATAACATGGTGTGGTGAAAAGATAGTGATGATAGACTCAAACATAATGTCAGATACTACCAAGACATATGTGCAAGCCAAACACCTTATTTCTGTATCTCTCCTGGAAGAATCATCAGTATCAATGACATGTCAAGGAAGAAACAATCTTCACACACAGCATGGAAATAGACCCTTCGGTCTAACGAATCCACATCACCCATGTTCCCAAACTAAGCTAGTCCCACTTGCCTGCATTTGGCCAGTATCCCTCCAAACCTTTCCTATTCTTGAATGCATCCAAATGTCTTATAAACATTGTAACTGTACCTGCATCTACCACTTCCTCTGGCTGTTCATTCCACACACTAACCACTCTCTATGTGAAAAAACTTGCCTCCATGTCCTTTTTAAATCTTTCTCCTCTCACCTTAAAAAATGTGCCCCCTAGTTTTGAACTCCTCCCACCCTCAGGAATATACCCTTGCTATTCACTTTATCTGTGCCCCTCGTGATTTTATAAACCTCTGTAAGGTCACTCCTCAACCTCCCACGCTTCAGTGAAAAGAGTCCAAGCATGTCCATCCTATTTTTATAACACAAACCTTCCATTCCCACTAATATCTTGGTAAATATTTTCTGAATGCTCTTCAGTTTAATAATATCCTGCCATCAATTGAAGAAGTGGATATGTTGGTTTCACCACATCGCCCAACTTGAAATGTAAATCTGAAAATGCAGGCAACTTTCCTCTTGTTCCCCAACAGCACCTTCCTACTGTCCAAATTACTCGTCCCACTCGACAGCCAGACAGTGATTTCTCCCAAGCACACAGGTGTGGCCTGAGTCTGACACCAGGCCTTGGGGCTAACCTTTTCTCCAGATTATGACATGCCAGCTTGCTGTTTATCCAGCTTCTGAAGCTCCCACTGATGCTGCCCTCCACCAGCCATGTTTCCAACTCTGTGCTCACACCAAAACAAACAGGATTTTACCACCAGCAGCAGGACATCCCAGGACCATGTGAAGTTATGACAACAGAAGAAGGGAACATCCCATGAAATCATGGAGAAATTACATAATGGAAATAGTCTTTGGACTATCATGGCTGACTGGGTTAGGGCACTGGAAATCAAGCTAATCCCAAAGTTGTCACAAATTTATAGATTGTAAAATTAGTGCGCACAATTCTCAACTTTACCTGATTATTGGACCCAGGTTGATAGAAAGCACACACCAGGTTTCTGTATGTACCAAAAATTACTATTTATTTTATGTAATTAAAGTCTAATAAAAGCTAAACAATTATTACCTATTGGCATATAACACAACTAATTAGAATTCTAATCCCGTTATAAACATCACACACACACACACACACAAACACACAATTGGCAGAGGAGAACAGGATGATAGTACACTGGTTCCTAGTCACAGGATGATGAGATGATCCTGGTGATTCTTATGCTAAGCCGAACATGGCTTTTCAGTCATCTTGCTCTGGATACTTCCAATGGTTTAGAAGAGACAAAAAATGGCTGATTTGCTTATAAAAGGTCTCTGACGTATTAGTTAAAAGTTACAGATTACAAAACTGCTGAGAGAAAGATTAACTGGATTTTTTCAGGTTTAAAATGAGTTTTAACTGCAGTGAGCAGAGAGACAGCTTCTGGACTTGTGGAAATCAAAGCACTTCTCTCTGTATATCTTGTTCCCAGCACCAAGCTGTTCAGTTACCTGTGAATGAGTCACATAGTTGTTGGTAGGCAAAGAACTTTTGACATCGATAACTGGTCACTGGTACATAAGCCAATTAGACTCTTGTCACCCAGCAACACCTATACTCAGAACCCCTTAGCTCCAAGTTGTCTACAACCACATTAGTTACTACTTAAAATACTGGTTTTTAAAACAGTTCTTTCTCATTTCATTCCAGAATTTTTTTAAAGTGCAAAAATAAAAAGAGATGGGTCCAAGTGCTCTGAGTTGGAACTTACATTTTAATGATTAGTTGTAATCTCAAGTGCACATCTTGTTTCATAACCTTTAACCCTTTTGTTCAATATCTACCTTGCACAGTGGCTCAGTGGTTAGCACTGCCATCTCACAGCACCAGTGACCCAGGTTTGATTCCAGCATTGGGTTACTGTTTGTGTGTAGATCTCCCTTTTTCTCCATGAGTTTCCTCCGGGTGCTCTGTTTTCCTACCACAATCCAATGATGTGCAGGTTAGGTGAATTGGCCGTGTTAAATTGCCCATAGTGTTCGGGGATGTGTAGGTCAGGTGCATTAGTCAGGGCTAAAGACAGAGTAATCGGGTGGGGGAATGAGTCTGGATGGGTTACTCTTCAGAGGGTCAATGTGGACTTGTTGGGCCAAATAGCCTATTTCCACACTCTAGGGATCCTATGATCTTCTCGTGAAATGTTGGCAGACTCTGCTTCAATCACTAAATCCCTTTAAGAGAAGGTTTACATTTCTATAGCGTCTTTTACAACCTCGGGATATCCCATAGCACTAGAGAACAAATGATGTACTTTTCACATATAGCCATTGTAACAGTATGGAAGTCAATCTGCTCAGAGCAAGGTATGAGATAATGACTAGCTTAAATATCTTTTTAATTACATTAATTGAGGGATCAGAATTGACAAGGGATGATAGAGGTAAAAATGCAACTTAAAAAAACCAGAAAAAAATGGAATATGAACCTGCTGGTTCTTTGGAGTTCCATTTTCATGTAAACAAGTAAGTTCAGATAAGACTGCATCATTTCCAAGTTCTGCTGTTGCTGCGCTCTCCTTTGGTGGGAAATTTTATATCTACGTGTGCGGAGGGATAGGGCATCCACTTAATTTCTCATCTAAAATGGATTACCTTCAAGGCAGCTGCAGCTATACCACTTAGACTGCAGTGGTTCAGGAAGATGGCTCACCAACATTTTCTCAAGGATAATTAGGGATTAGCAATTAACGGTGACCTTACCAGTGAAAGTCACATCCCAAGAACAAACATTTAAAAAATGTTTAGGCTGCAAAAGAACTCAGTAACTTGTAGAACTACATTTTCCTTGTAAATATTCCCACAGTTAATACACAATCTGCCATTTTATATTTATTTACAATACTTTGCTACACCTTACACACTTGGCTTATTAAATAACCTTAAAGCTAACAATAAAAATTTCAACGATTACAGTTAAAAGAAATACGTATAATCTCAAGGGAATGGTGGCGAGGTACACGCCTTAAAAAGAAAGAAAATAAGCATAAGGGAGCGATTGCAAAAACTCAAACAATTAACTTTGATTCTGCTGTACAATTCAGCATGGGGTTGTTGAGCAAGGAAAGGAAAATAGACATTACAAGCATAAACTATGTACATACAGCCCTTTATACAGAAGAGTTTGGAAAGTAAACATTATGATTGCCTAATAGCTGCTGCAAAACTTTGGAATTTTTCTTTCCTGCCCTTCTGTAGACTGCAGATTCCAAAACTCTTTGATTGCTACAATTATACAGGGGAAGCGCCTAAAACTACAGGCATTGAGCCTTCGCAAAAGGGCTTCTTTACCTCTTGGTGACCTTTCCTGGCACAGGATGCTGAGTATCAAGGCTGGGAGGCAGGTAGGGTGCCTCAGCTAAGTTTGTTGACAGATGGGGTGATAAAAAGTGGCAGACTGTATTTTTCTACACTGCCGCAGAGGCTACAACCAAGTGCCTCAGGTAGTGACTGCAGAGTGTGTGATTCATGATGCTTGCTGGCTGCTACTCACTGCAAAATGTTTTACTACATCAGAGACTGTAAGGTTTCATGGAGGTAGGGCGATGCACACCTGAGGACAGGTGCAGAGTGAAAAATAAAATGACTCAAGTATTGCCTCAAGTCAGCTCCTGTTTCAAATGACAGGTTTGCAGAAATGTAGGTACCTACATCCATGCATTTAAAGAGGCTCTGCTTTTATTTCTTGGCATGCACAATCAAGATTCATATCAAAAATAAAATCTTTGGTAGCATTACATTTAATAGACACTTTCTTTACAAGTGACACATGTAAAAAAGGACTCATTTGTATCATCTGACAACACTAAACTGTGCAGTATTCCTGTACTGTAGATCTCCTGCTTGATAATCGTATGATTCCCGTATATGTAGTTGTGGAGATGACAACCATTTTGCAACTCTGCTCATATTTTTAGGCTTGTTAACAGGGAAATACTGAAATGTTGAGGTGCACACTACAGAGCAGTGAATCTCAGTTTTCATTTCAAGTTCACACCGCCCAAACTCTGTAACTTTTCCATCTGAAAGTTCTGCCATCCTCCAATTCTTGTACTTAATGATTTGCTCAATTATTTTCCTGACAAATTAGCACCTGCAGCTTCTGCTGTCTCGGCCCTCTCCACCTCCCTCTACTCATTTAACATGCTGCTTAAGTCTGACCTCTGACTTGGAAGAAAGAAAAAAATCATATTTACGCAGCAATTAACAGGAAATAGATGTCTTCAAGTGCTCTACAGTGATAAAGTAGATTTTAAAGGTGTTGTGGAATGTAGGAAACATAGTAGGTACTTTTGGCAACAGCAAGATCCCACAAAAAGAAATGTGACCATGAGTAGGCCATCAGTTTTTGTGATATGAAATACAGAAGGCGGAGGAGAATCTCAGCAGGCCGAGCAGTATCTTTAGAGAGAGGGAGAGAAGGAATTGAAGTTTTTTGAGTCCATTGGACTTCAGCATTTTCTGCTTTTATTTCAGATTTCCAACATCCGTGGGACTTCCTTTTCATTTTATCTGCTTTCATGATGTCAATTGAGACATTAATAATGTCCAGGAAACTCACCCTCCTGCTCATCTCCAAAAAATGAGCAGGGTCTTTTTTTTTCAATTCACTCACAGGATAAGGGCATCAGTGAGGATTAAAGGAGACTAGTGAACCAGGTGGGCTTTGCCCAACAATCATCAATGGATTCATGTTTATTATCAGACTCTTAATTCCATAGTTTTATTGAATGCAAATTCCACCACCTGCCATGGAAGGATGCAAACCCAGGTCTCCAGAGCATTACCTGTGCCTCTGGATTAATAGTCTAGTAATAATGCCACTAGATCATCACCTCTCCAAATCCTCTTGAAATAGCAGATAGGGCTGTAGTTCAAAGCTTCATTCAGAAGATATCCCTAACAGTGCAACACTCCCTCAGTCCTCCACAGAATGTTAATTTTGTTCTTTGAGTTTGAGTCCTGGACTAAGATTTCAACTTTCTTTGTATGGGTATCAATTCTTCTTTGATATTGATCATGTGAAGAAGCTTGTAATATTTGGCTATATAAGGCTTGAAGGTAGAAAACAGAGGCTAGTTGTTTTTCAGACTGGAGGCCTGTGACCAGTGGAGTGCCACAAGGATCGGTGCTGGGTCCACTACTCTTATAAATGATTTGCATGTGAACACAGGAGGTAGAGTTAGTAAGCTTGCAGATGACAACAAAATTGCAGTTATAGTGGACAATGAAGAAGGTTACCTCAGATTACAATGGGATCTTGATGAGATGCACCAGTGGGCCAAGGAATGGAAGATGGAGTTTAATTTAGATAAATGTAAGGTGCAGCATTTTGGAAAAGCAAATCAGAACTGGACCTATACACTTAATGGTAAGGTTCTAGGGAGTGATGCTGAACAAAGAGACCTTGGAGAGACCTTGCAGGTTCATAGCTCCTTGAAAGCAGAGTTGCAGGTAGATAGGATAGTGAAGAACGCGTTTGGTATGCCTTCCTTTATTGGTCAAAGTAAGGAGTATTTGAGTTGGGATGTCATGTTCCGGCATACAGGATGTTGATTAGGCCACTTTTGGAATATTGTGTGCAATTCTTGTCTCCTTCCTATCGGAAGGATGTTGTGAATCTTGAAAGGGTTCAGAAAAGATTTCCAAGAATAGATTAGATTACTTACAGTGTTGGAACAGGCCCTTTGGCCCAACAAGTCCACACCAACCTGCTGAAGCGCAACCCACCCATACCCCTACATTTACCCCTTATCTAAGACTAAGGGCAATTTAGCATGGCCAATTCACCTGACCCACACAGCTTTGTGACTGTGGGAGGAAACCAGAGCACCTGGAGGAAACCCACACAGACATGGGGAGAACATGCAAACTCCACACAGTCAGTCGCCTCTGGCAGGATTTGAACCCAGGTCTCTAGCGCAGTGAAGCAGCAGTGCTAACCACTGTGACACCGTGCCAGGGTTGGAGGATTTGAGCTATAGAAAGAGGCTGAATAGACTGGGGCTGTTTTCCCAGAGTGTTGGAGGGTAAGGGGTGAGCTTATACAGTTTCATAAAATCACGAGGGATATGAATAGGGAAATAGACAAAGTATTTTTCCTGGATGGGGGAGTCCAGAACTAGAAGACATAGGTTTATGGTGAGACGGGAGAGATATAAAAGGGACCTAAAGGGCAACTTTTCATGCAGAGGTTGGTGCATGTATGGAATGAGCTGCCAGAGGAAGTGGTAGAGGCTGGTACAATTACAACATTTAAAAGGCGTCTGGATGGGTGTATGAATAGGAAGGTTGAGAGGATATGGGTCAAGTGCTGGCAAATGATACTAGATTAGGTTAGGATATCTGGTCAGCATGGACGGTTTGGATCGAAAGGTCTGATTCCGTGCTCTACATCTCTATGACTCTATGGCTCTACATGTAGGTTGTTGTTGACATTCAATGAGGTCAGCTCGAATAGTGTTAGGGACACAACTGAGCCAGACGGGGAATATCACATTTAATGTTCCACTCATACTTGCTATCAACTGATTTCTGATGAGAAATCTGCAGGTAAGGGTATTGTGCCAGAAGGTGATCATTTAAGCCAAGATGCAGTCATTTGCCAGCACTCAGACACTGACACAAGCCTGACTGCACCCGAGCCCAGGGGCTAAATGTGAAATAAACTCTGGTCAGCGGAAGACAATAGCAACTCGCCACAATTCAGCTTTCTTCCAGAATTGGTGAACTGATACAAAGATCCTAACTGGTATCACAGAATTTCCAAGCTCTGGGCCATCATGAAACAAATGTAAACTGCTGGAATTAGAGAGCCTTTTTTGGCCTTAACCCTCCGGCTATTCATTTGCATTTTAGTGACTCCGAAAAAGATCAATTCTGCATTTACCTTCCAGCTAAGTGCACGAGGCTCAGGCTTTGAGAACCTGGCAGAGTGCGTGCGATCTGAAAACATTTAACAACTGAAATCTTTGCGAACTGAAATATTGATTTCCATACAATACAGAAACCGTCCACTTCTAAATGGGAGTTGCTGAGCAAAATTATGTGCAACTACAAACATTCTGGAACTTTAATTTAAATTGGAAGCCTTTGCTCGTGTAAATTTTACCTTTTCAGCTGCTGTGTGCGATGTGTACTTTAATTAATCTGAATGCATTTGCTTGTACTGTAAGGTGGGTAGGGATTGCAATCTACTTGGCAGAAGATGTCTTTATTTGTCCCTTGACCTAAAAAAAAGAGGAAATTGGTAAGACCCTGGAGAACATCCAACTCTGATAATTTGCAACATGACAATGAAGTGAAATTTACTGCCTAGAAGCTTGGTCAGAATTTTCACAGCTTTCTCCTCAGCCACTTTTACCATATTGATTGCTTGTTTTATACTGCAGCTCTGTACCCACAAGTGAGCAGCACATTCATGTTACAGTGTATTGCATGTCCAGCTGCAGGGAACTACACCCAGACCCAGCCTCAATTCTGACCATCTTTCCACCTTGAAACCAACTTAATGGGATCAAGAAGCAAAGATAGACGTTTACCGAATGAATTCTCGACAGTGGCAAGGTGGCTCAGTGGTTAGCAGTGCTGCCTCACAGCGCCAAGGACCTGAGTTTGATTCGAGCCTAGGGTAACTGTGTGTCTGGAGTTTGCAGGTTCTCCCTGTGTCAGCGTGGGTTTCCTCTGGGTGCTCCAGTTTCCTCCCATAGTTCAAAGATGTGCATGTCAGGTGCATTGGCCATGCTAAGTTGCCCATAATGTGTGGATTAGCTGTGGGAAATGCAGGGTTCTGGGTAAGGTAGGGAGTTGGGATGCTCTTTGGAGGGACAGTGAGGACTTGATGGGCAGAATGGTCTGTTTACACACTGTAGGGATTCGATGGGCGCATGTGTCTTTCTTGAACTGCAGCATTTCAAGAAGCCAGTTCACCACTCCTTTTAAAGGACAAATTGTGTCAAACAATAAATACTGGTCTGGCCTGGGCGGCTCACATCCTGTGAATGACTAAATAAAAATGTAGGAGAAAATGTTGTTTTATAAAAACATAAGACAAAAGAACTGTCAACCCTTTGGGCATATTTAAACCATCAATGAAATCAGTGTTGATCTTTCTATTTCATTTTCCTGCATTATCCTGTATCCCTTGATGTTTTTAATATGTAAAAATCTAGCGATCTTAGTCTTGAATACATTCAACGACTGAACCTCACACTCCTCCAGGGCAGAACCTTCCATAGATTTATCTCCCGCTGAGTGAAGGATACATTTTCTGACAGAAAGGTTGAGTGTGATAGCACTGTCCTGTGAAAAGACAGATGAGTAAATTCAAAGAAGCCACCAGGGTCTCTTTCAATTTTATCCTTTTACGGTGAATTGTTACAAAAACTATTAACACGCGTTTGGAAAGTGCTATTAAAATCTGCAATTGCATTGGCTACAAATTTGTTAGGAGAAAGTGAGGACTGCAGATGCTGGAGAGTCAGAGTTGAAAGGTTGGCTCTGGAAAAGCACAGCAGGTCAGGCAGCATCTGGGGATCAGGAGTTTGTTATTCTGTTTCAAAGGATCTGGTGTTCACAGGTCATAGTCATAGAGTCATAGAGATATACAGCATGGAAACAGACCCTTTGGTCCAACTCGTCCATGCCAACCAGATATTCTACATTAATTTACTCCCATTTGCCAACATTTGGCACATATTCCTCTAAACCCTTCCTATTCATATACCCATCCAGATGTGTTTTAAGTCCTATGTTGTTGCATCTAAAGTTGGAAGCTAGCTATCACTACTGCCAGTGACACTACCACTCTCTTTATGACCATGATGAGTTATCATGCAAGTTTTCATGTTAGACTGCAAGGTACCATCATTCTGCTTACTTGCTCAATTAATTCAAGTCCTTCTGTGATTTACCTTAATATTCCTCACAGTTTATTATTATACATCCAGGCTTAATATCGCCAGCCAGCTCAGGTATGTTTCTACCTGCTCTGTCACTTATATGTTTATATCGAGTGAAATGTGAAATATGATAGTACAATATTTTTGATATTCTATGGCTCACCACCCAGCATATTATGAACACAATAGGTCCAGGATATTAAGACATAAGCTCAAATGTCAAATAGGAAATGCATGAGTAAGATAACATTCTGTTTCCAATAATATTTCATTTTTCAAAGTCAATAGTGCAGACCCTGGGAATAGAAAATATTTGGATATTTTGGTCATTATCCAATTTGGCTTCTTTGCTTTGGACTTTGGCAATAAAGAAGCAACACTTTCTTTTGAACTAAAAAGAGCAGTAGAGCGAGACAAAAATGACAGAAATAAAAAGATTTAGCAGATCTTGGTCCATCTCCAAGGTCAAAGTCTGATTCTGAACTGCTGACCCAATCTAACCTGATAGCCAATGAGGTTTCACCACTGCTAAAGACACACCCAGCTTCAACCTGAAAGATTTCATGACTTTTGTTTTATTCACTTAATCTGGCTGGGCCAGCTTGTATTGCCCATCCTTAGTTGCTGTTGAGTAGGAGGCTGGCGAGCTGCCTTCTGCAACTACAGCAGTCTGCATAGTATAAAACCATAAGATGTAGGAGCAGAATTAGGTCATTCAGCCCATTGAGACTGCTTTGTCATTTGATATAATTATGTTTCTCAACCTGTCTTCTCCTCTCAATCTTAATCCCCTCACTAATCAAGGATCTAATTCCCTCTTTCTTAAAAACACCCAGTGACTTGGCTTCCACAGTCTTTTCTGACAATGAGTCTCTAGCTGAAGAAATTCTTCCTCATCTCAGTTGCAAAGGATTGCCCTTTCACTCTGAGGCAATGCCTTTAGGTCCTAGACTCCCTTCCTGGTGGAAAATCATCTCCGTGTCCCCTCTCTCCAGGCCTTTAGGTGTTCTGTAAGATCCACCCCCACCCCCCCCTCCCCCCACCACCCACCCCTCATCCATCTAAACTCTGTTGAGTATAGATTCAGAGTTCTCTACCGCTCCTTATATGACAAACCCTTTATTCCTGGGATCATAATTGTAAACCTCCTCTGACCCCTCCAACATCAGCACATACATCTTTAGATACAGGGCCCAAAATTGCTAAAATATTCCAAATGCAGTCTGATGAGAGTGTTTTACAGCCTCAGCAATGTATCCCTTGTATTCTAACCCTCTTGAAATGAGTGCTGACATTGCACTTACCTTTCTAATTGCCAACTCAACCTGTACATTCAGCTGTAGAGAATCCTGAATTATGACTCCTAAGTCTCTTTGTGCTTCAATTTTCTGAAAACTTCCCTCATTTAGAAAATAGTTTATGCCCCTGTTTATTCTACCAACATGCAAAACCTCACACTTTCCCACATTGTATACCATCTGCCATTTCTTTGCCAACTCACCTAACCTGTCCAAGTCCTTCTGCAGCCTCCCCACCTCCCTCACCACCAACTGTCCCTCCACCTACTTTTGCCCACATGCTATAGGAAACCCGCAATTTCATGAGGGAGTGAGTTATTTTCCAGTACTGTTCCATTGTTTTATATAAGTATTTCCATTATTTCATAGGAAATTGCGATTACTCAAGTAATTCTATTTCTGGCATTCCTGACCTATTGAAGCATAATCTCCTCAAAATGATCTTGTTTTTCTGAAATTCAGCCAGTCTGACTAATGTTTTGCCAGTGTTTTCATTGCAATCCCCCAAACAGAACTGTCAGTCTAGTATATAATGTTAAAATAGTTACGAAATTAGACTGGAATAGGTTGCGACTGATTCAAAATTAAACTCAGTGACAATGCTGCTCCTTTAAAAAGGTTAGGTTGTCCTTGGCTTTTTTTTTCAGAGAGGTTGTAAAAGACACAGACTCCAAAAAGTCTAAGTTGAAGGGTTTTAGGGCCAGTTTGATTATAGCTAACAGATACTGCCTCAGGAAACAGGCTTTTAGAAAAACACTTTTGTACAATCAAAGGGGTGTGGCCAGTTTTCCCAGCTCAGCTTTTCTCTGGTTTGGTTTGGTTTTAGCAGAGTTGGAAAAATCTGCTGAACCCAAAGAAGCAGGTCCAGTCTGGTACTCTCTCTCCCTCTCTCTCTCTGGCTTCTCTCCTGTCAGACCCTGTCTTTGATTGTACCTTTTGTGCCAAAGGGTGTTTATCTGGATGGTTGCAAGTATTGGGAACAGCATCATTAATTTGGGATGATCTATTGGGTTTTCGGATAGGTTTATTGAGTATTCTGTTCTCTTTGGTTGTGTTTAATTTGGTAATCTTATAAATGAATTCTGTTTTGTTTAAAACTACGTAGTTTGACCAGGTGCATCCCTCCTGGAATATCTGTGTTACACCAGCTTAAAGCAACTGCCAAAGTTAGGGTCTGGGCAACTTTCTTGAAATGTTTTGACTAGGTCTGGCTCATCCATAACAATGCTACCAGTAAAAATTAACAGAATGGCTTTAGGAAACAAAGTTGTAACCATCTTGTTGAAAAACAAAATCCAAAATGACCAGGAGCAGCATACACTTGATTCATTGCTGAAAAAAAGAGTCAACTTACCTTTGTTTCTTTACTTGCACTCATCAGGGCAAACTCAAGAATGCCAAAATTTAAGCAATCAGAATGAACACATTCATTGTTCCTTGAAAGTGAATTTCCAAGTAGATAGGATACTGAAGACAACCTTTCCTTTCGTTTATTGGTCAGAGCATTGAGTAGAGAGGTTGGGAGGTCATGTTCGAGCTGTACAGGACATTGGTTAGTCCACTTTTGGAATATTGTGTGCAGTTCTGGTCTCCCTCCTATTGCAATGATGTCATGAAACTTGAAAAGGTTCAGAAAAGATTTACAAGGATGTTGCCAGGATTGGAGGTTTTGATCTATAGGGAGAGTTTGAATAGTCTGGGGCTGTTTTTCCTGGAGCATCAGAGGCTGAGAGGTGACCTTATGGAGGATGATAACATTGTGAGATTTATGGATAATGTAAATAGACAAGGTCTTTTCGCTGGGGTGGGGGAGTCCAGAACTAGCATGCATAAATTTAAGGTGAGAGTAGAAAATGTGAAAGAGACCTAAGGGACAACTTTTTCACACAGAGAGTGGTGCATGTATAGAATGAGCTGCCAGAGGAAGTGATGGAGGCTGGTACAATTGAAACATTTAAAAGGCATCTGGATGGGTATATGAATAGGAAGGATTTAGAGGTGTATAGGCCAAATGCAGGCAAATGGGAATAGATTAGGATAGGATATCTGATTGGCATGGACAAGGTGGATCAAAGGGTCTGTTTCCATGCTGTACATTTCTATGACTCTATGACTCTAAATAACTGCACAGAGGCTGACATCCTGTCACTAAATCACCCATTATTTACTTGTGCACAGTGACCAGCAGCTTGGAGTCAGTCTCTGAAGTAAGTTATTTCTCTCTCTTAGAGGAAGCATGTGGCTAGCATTGGTGTTCCTGCTTCCGTTTCACACAATTTGTACTTGAGGGGGAAAAGGTGCTGATCAGTTGACAAGTTGGTATTTTGAAGGGGTAGGATGTGTGTAATAAACAGCCAGAGATCATAGTTAATGTTGGTACCAACAGCATTCATACAAAGAGGGATGAAGTTCTGCAAACGGGATTTAAGAAGCCAGGGAATAATTAGCAAACAGGATCTCAAAGTTACTAATTTCAGGGTTACCTCCAGTGCCATGTGTTAGCAAGGTCAGGAAGGAGAACTGACTGCGTGCATGTGTGGCTGAAAATTTGGTGTGGAGGGGTGTGGTTTAGATTCCTGAGGCACTGGAACTGAATCTGGGGAAGATGCAGCCTAGTTTGGCGGGGGAAGGTTTATACCAGAGTCCCAGGATATCGGAAACCTGAGCTGGGAGATACAAGAGAGGGAAACAAAGATAGAAAGGCAAGATACTGAGGTAGGAAGCTGAAGTGGAAGGCAGAGGAAACAAGAGCTATAAGCAAATTTTGCCTTGGTGCAAAGAAACTTAAAAACGTCAAATAAAAATCAAAGGCATTCTGAGCACATGCAGCATTTGCAATAAGTTAGATAAATTAGAATCCCTTTAGACCACCATGTATGTATCAACCGTCTGAAAAGCATCCCACTCAGACCCACCTCACTACCCTATCCTTGTAACTCCCATGGCTAATCCCAACCTGCACCATCCCTGGACACTATTGGCAACATGGCCAATCCAGCCAACCTGCACATCCTTGGAGGAAACCAGAGCACCAGGCAGAAACCCACACAGACACAGGAAGAATGTACAAATGCCACACAGTCACCTAAGGCTGGAACCAAACCCAAGCGCAGTGAGGCAGAAATGCTCAACACTGAGCCACCCAAAGTCACAACAAAAATATCTGTTAATTGATATGATATGATTATATAGCTGAGTTAGATATGTACCACTGTTCCTTCATTGACAAGGGTCAAAAAAGATATTAGGGCAGTTAACCAAGTTTGACTGAAGGGATATATTTTAAATTCTGTATGAAAGGAAAAAAGAGAAGAGGAGAAATGGAGAGATTTAGGTTTAGGAAGTCTGTATGCAAACTGAAGGATTGGGACAGATTTAGAAAAACCATCACAAGGTGACCCAGAAATTATTGCAAAAGGGGAAAAATAGAATGAGAATAAATATTTGTGAATATAAAGTGGATTGTCAGTGCTTTCACAAGTGGATAAAAAGCAGCTAAAGTAAACGTCAATCCTTTAGAGACAGACACAATTATAGTGGAATGAGGAAATGGTGGAGATATTCAACAAATATTTTCTGTTTCTTTTCACAGTAGAAACCATCAACTACATGCAGGAAATAAAAGATAATCAATGAATTAAAAAGAATGAGACACTTGAAGTAACTAACATCAACAGAGAAACTTAAGGAATGAAAATCTGACAAATCCCAAGAACATGGGCTGCAATTCTAAGGTTCTAGAAGAGGTAGCTGTAGAGATAATGGATTTTCCGAAATTTTCCACATTTTATACTAGTCCGAGAAGTTTGGAAGTTAAAACCTGTAACAGCCCTATTCAAGAAAAGAAGGGAACTGCTTACAAAGATCTACAGACCGGTCAGCCTGAAATCTGTCATTCAAAAAATGCTGGAATCTGTTATTAAGGAGTTCTTAACAATACATTTGGAAAATCATAACATGATAGGACAAAGCCAATATGCTTTTATGAAAGGGAAATTATATTTGACAGATGTATGTTGAGGATGTAACTAATAGGATAGATAAAGTAGAACTGGTAGAAGTACTTGAGGAGAAGAAGGTTAATATGCATGGTATAAAACTAATGGAGTTAGAGGTAATATATTAACATGTATGAAACAATGGCTAACAAAGAAGCAGAGATGAGGTATAAATGCTATGTTTTCAGGTTAGCAACCTGTTACTAATGGACTACAGCAAGAATTATTGCTGGGTTTTCAGTTATTTACAATCTATGTAATTGGGGACCGAGAGTAGGGACACAATGGGAAATAAATATAAATGATTGGGCTACAAGATGACAGAAGGAGTACAATGGAGGGAAATGTTAAATTATTCACTTTGGGAATAAATGTAGAAAAGTTCAACATCTTCGAAAAGACCTGAAATTTCTAGAAATTGATGTTCAGAGAAAATTGGGCATTCAAGGAACACCAAAAATGAGAATATAGCAGGAAATTAGGAAGACAAATGGACTCCTGAATCAATGGATATGGCAAAGATCAAACATGGTAGCCTTTAGGAGGATTGGAGTACAAGAATATGGTGGTCTTCCCATAATTGTACAGGGCTTTGTTGAGGTCACACCGGGAAGATTGGGCACAGTTTTGATCTCCATATTTAAGAAAGGATATACTTATCTTGGAAGCAGGGCAGCAAAGCACCAGATTAGTTTCTGGGATGGAAATGTTGTTTGATCCATAATAGGAAGTTGAATAAGTTAAGTAAATATACGCTCAGAAGTTCAGAAGAATAAGAAGTAATCTCTGTGAATCTCCAACCTTCTTAAGAGAATTCTTGGTATTGACACTGAGAGGCTGGACTGGGGAACCTAGTACATGGGAGCACAGTTTCGGGATAAAGGTTGATCATTTAAGACTGAGCAGAGGAGAAATAACTTCATTCAGAAAGTTGTTAGCATTCTCACCTTAGAGGGTTAGAGATAATCTATCATTGAATACACACAAAGTATCACTCATTTCCTGCCACCCCAAGGCCTATCCACTATGTATAAGGCACAACTCAGGAGTGCAATGGAATAGTCCTCATTCTTTACTGGGAAGCCAAGACACAAAGGGGTGACTCTCCTCTTGTTTATGCATCTAAGGGAAGTGTCTATTTACCTTTATATTTAACTATCCATTAATTAAATTATGGGAATGCACTGTTTCAAAATGTGAGAAGTTTCAGACTTTAATTCCACTTGTGGGTCATTAAGAATGAGGAGGAACAAAATTCTGAAACTTTTGACAAGAGGAGAGGACTGATTCTTTTCAAGTGCTGGTAGGTAATTTGTTCACATAATCTCACCTGCCTCTCTGGGCAACTATCAAGGACAAGAATCTGAGCGGGGCTTTTCCTTCCTTAGCAAAGGGACACAGAGAGATTCAGCCACAACATTGTTACCTGAGAGCAAAAACCATAGTCTGAAGTGGCTCAGTCAGCTGCATTCTTGCCTCGATCCCAGATGTATGTAAGTTCACAGTCCTAGTTAAATATCAAATCAAGACTGACTGTTCAGTGCAGTATTGTATTTTTGAAAGTGCTTTTTTTTAAGTGTAACACTAAAGTTGCCTCCCCTTTCTGCTGGATGTAGAAGTTCCCATGGCTCTGTTTTGACAGAAATTCTGAGAGTTTAGCCCAATGGCCTGGTCAGTATTTACTGCTGAACCAACATCACTGAACTACCTCAGGTGATGTAGTTCTCTGCCTTTAGATTTTTTAACAGTTCCATGTGCTCATGGCTAATCTGTACCTTACTTTCCGACCCCATTTCCTTTTACACCCTTAATTAGTAAAACATCAATTGATCTCATATTTATTTGTCTTCTGTTTTTTTTATATATCCAGAAGTGCTCTTGCACACAACTGAATGTTTTCTTTTCATCCCTAAATCACCCACGGTATTTTTGCAGCTATTGACCATTTGTGTGAATCAGTCATGGTTTCTGATTGATTGGTTTACATGTAAACCACATTTAGGGCAATGCAGACCAACAAAGGTGAGGGCAGAGGTTAGGGGAGAGGAAGGAATCTAAATTAAAATGGAGTTGGAAGGGAAGATAAAGTACTCAAGAGTACTGGTGGACACCACAAGTTCCATCTTCGAGAACACCCGGGGATGAACATAGCTGCAGATGAGGGTAGACAGTCACCAGCCATGACCCTCTCCATAGCCCCGTTGTATTGATCTCAGATTTAAAGTGATTCATTCAGTTGGAATCCCTGCTTCTTGTGAGTGGAAGTATTAAGCTAATGTCACTCTTTTCATGAAGATGTGTCTCCTTACGTTTCACCCTGAATAGCTTGTCACTGATTATCCCTAGAGCATATAATTTGGTCATTATCATATTGTGTTTGCTTTGTGTGGAAGTTGCTCTCTGCAAATTAGATGTGACATTTCAACAGAGAAGACACATCAAAGTGTTTAATGAAGTGACTATAGAACACTTACAGATTTCTAACTATTTCACTTGTGCACTGATGGTCTCATGACATGTAATATTGCCCTCAATTGGTGAGTGCATATGGTTAACAGCTTTGGAGCAAATTACTGCAGATACTGGAATTTGTCCTGAAAACAAAAAAATACTGGGGATCACAATGGGTCAGGCAGCATCCACGGAGAGAAACCAAGATAAAGCTTTGAGTCTAGATGATCATATTATGTAATGAGACCGTCTCCAGAATTTTGGGTTTTGGGTAGTAGTATTTGCCCAGTGAAGGTACCTCAAAATGGGAGCCAAGTGTTTGTATTCTTCTGGATCTAGCAGTGCTTAATTGCAAAGTATCACTGGACATAGCTGTGCATGTGAAATCGATTTGGAAAAATTGCCAAGCATTGCTGTCTTCACTATCCCTAATCATTTAAAAAGTCATGAACAGACCGATAGA
The DNA here is from genome assembly GCF_020745735.1 of Hemiscyllium ocellatum. NCBI lineage: Eukaryota > Metazoa > Chordata > Chondrichthyes > Orectolobiformes > Hemiscylliidae > Hemiscyllium > Hemiscyllium ocellatum. Next base: position 8,732,841 of record NC_083423.1, read on the forward strand.
ACTGAGACAGATTTTGATCACTTGGGGGAATTGAGGGTTATGGGAAACATTAGGAAAGTGGAGTTGATGTTAAAGATTCACTAACATTTTGAATGACGGAGTAGGCTTGTTGGTCCACATGTTTAGAACACAGAACAACACTGAAATAGGCCCTTTGGTCCAATGTGACTGGGCCTACCATGATTTCTTATGTTTAACTTGGACAAAGTCATACCTGTTACTTAAGTAATCATAACAACACTTGATCAGAAATACACATAAATGATCTCAATGGGGATTAGAATACTTGATAGGCCAAAGGACCCTTTTCTGTAAGTAGACCTGTTTGGTATGCCCTTACTATGGAAGACCTCCTGGGAATGTACATCAATCAGTCATTTCTCAAATCAAATTCAGGAATTTCTGCTTTTTATCACCCACTGTCCTCATTGATTGCACCATTCCAGAGTAGCTGTAGATCAGGAAAGTTGACAAAAAGAGAACATTCAGTTTTCAAAAATCATTGGTTAGCCAGCAATTGGAAAGTTCAAGCATTTAAACTCTGGCACTCCTCCAGTCATAATTCCGACAGGAGTTCGACGGAAATCTTTGGAAAATAGAAGAGATCCAAATTCTAGAAGCTTATTCATTGATTTGCAAAGATTGGAATCTCCCTCCATCTCCTTACAAAACAAATGACATGAAAGTAATCAAACAAGGGTCACGCTCTCTTCTGACCTGCAGTTCTCAATTCCTGGATTCAGTGGAACTGATGAGTCAGTGAAGGGTGGAAAACTCAGTGAGGCAAAGTCTAGCAATTGTACAGATTTGGGAAACCCCAATTTTTTCAAAAGGAAAAAGCACTACCAAGAAGACTGAGGTCAACTGTAATGCCATAAATGCTGCTATTGTGGAATCCTTTATATTTCCAAGTACTGTGAAATGCATACATTGTGTCAGCTGTGTGGCATTTAGTAGTAAATCACTAGGTTCTGTCCTCTAGGTTCATTCCAGAGCATGAGTGAAGGAAAAGCAAAAGTGACACTCCAATAATGTACTTGAGGAAGTGCTACGCTAGTGGAATTGCTGTCTTTTGGATGGAACAGCTATGTTAAACCAAGGCTGCATTCAATTGCTATCATGGAATAAAATGATTTCATATCACCATTTCAAACAAGAGCAGTGAGTTATTCCCACACCTGGTTAATATTTATCATTCCATCAACATCACAATGTGATTATCTGGTCTGTATTGTATTGCTGTGACTGTGAGTTTAAATGATCAGCTAGCTTTACTACATTACAGCAATGACTATACTTGAAAAACACTTTATTGGCTGCAAAATACTTTGAGTCATCCAGTAGTCAGGATAAGTGCTATATAAATGCAAATTCTACTTTCTTTTGTGCTTAAAAACGTGCATTACAATATCGCTATCCTCCAACTGCTCCATTTAAAAATCTGCCAGTACTAACGTTTAGTGCCTTTACAGCTGTTACAACTCCTAGTGGTGGAATTGAAGGAGTTGAGATTTCATGGAGGGTTGTAGGGGTTGGAGGAGATTAAGAGATTTGGAGGGGTGTAGTTATGGAGTAATTTGAAAACAAGAAAGAGAATTTTAAAATGAAGCCATTGCTTAACTGATAGCCAATTCAGGTTGGCAAATTCAGGAATGATGAACGAATAAGATTTGGTTCAAGTGAGGAACCCTAGTTTGGGATGATCTCAAGTTGTGGAAGGGGATTTGGCTAAGGGTTTATAGGCATAATCAAGTTCTGAATGGATGAGTGTTTCAAAAGCAAATGAGCTGAGGTAAGGGAGTGGTTGGGCTATTTTTTAGTGATGAAAATATTTTGTCTATAACATCCTGTACTTTATACTTTTGCCTAGGTCTGGCTTGGGATCTGTTTGTTGTCAGGTTTGAATATTTTGCTAAACTAGTGAAAAATAAGCAGAAAGTGATGAAGAAACTGAACAGGTCAGGCAGCTTCTGTGGAAAGAGAAACAGAGTTAATGTTTTGAATCCAATATGATTTTTCTTTAGAACACATTTTATGTCTGATCTCAAGCATCCGCAGTACTTGTTTTTATCTTGTGTACTGTCCATACTAAAAGACTATTTGTTGGTTTATTTTCCTCTTAGTAAGCAGTAAACAGCGCACAGAAACTCATTGTTTGCGATGTTTAAAGATGGTGCCATGATTTTGCAATTAGAGGCACATTGAAACAGGCTGTAAGGGTTAAATGTCACATCATTTATCCCAGGCCTCTCTCTTTGAAAGCGCTTTTTTTTATACTACTCAGCCAGCACAAAGAGAGGTGTGCAAACTCATAAAATCTATCTAAGTGGAGCTCTGAGGCAAAGTAATTTGGGTGGGTAAGGAAAAGCTACACAGATGAAAGATGTGATTGTCTCTCAATTGCTGTTGGAAAGGCTACCCAACCATCTGATCCCTACAATCATCCTGAATGGTGGTGCATAATGGAACCATCAGTGCAAAATACCCTGTTCCCTCTCAAAGAGTCATGCCTCAGTAACCCAGAAACAGCCTTGCTTGAAGATATTAAGTTTCTCCATGAGGAGAAATAAGTGACTGGGTCTCTTGGAGATTGAGAAGAGAGGGGATTTATGGAGCACCTTCATCAAGATTTAGACTGAACGCTACTCATATTGTTAAGAGGGAGACGAGAATACTGTAATGTGTTAAAATGGAAGGTAGTGGAAAATATGATAGATCATTAAGTTATGTGCCAACTTAAATGATGAGGAGTATAAACTTATGCTCCTCTGCTCTCTCAAGTGGATGCAAAAGACTCCATGACACTGTTTTGCGAAAGACCTATACCTGATTTCCTGGCTGAAATTTATCCCTATCCAATATCAAAAAAAAAGATGCTGGTCATTAACTCTGCTTGTTGGAGCTTAATTTTCACGAATTGGTAGCTATGTTTCTATAACAGGGACCAGATTACCACTTCCAAGGAAGGGCCACGCGCCCTGAAACATTAACTCTAATTTCTCACCACAGATGCTCCCAGACCTGCTGGTTTTTCCAGCAATTTCTGTTTTTGTTTTGAGAGTACCAATTTATTGATTATATAATGTTTTGGAACTTTGTGAGATTGAGAAAGAGTTGAGAGTGTGGTGCTGGATCGGCAGATCAGGCAGCATCCGAGGAGCAGGAGAATCGATGTTTCAGACATAAACCCCTCAACAGGAATGACGCTTGTGAGCAGGGCCTGAGAGATAAATGGGAGGGAGGTGGGGCTGGGAGGAAGGTAGCTGAGAATGTGATAGGCAGATACAGGTGCGGAAGAAGGTGATAGGTCGGAGAGGAGGGTGGAGCAGATAGATGGGAAAGGTGATGGACAAGTCAGGAGGGTGGTGCCGAGTTGGAGGCTTGGGACTGGGATAACGTTGGGGGAGGGGAAATGAGGAAACTGTTGAAATCCACATTGATCCTGTGTGCTTGCAGGCGGAATCTGAGGTGATCTTCCAGACATCGGGTGATAAGGTTTTGACAATGTAGGAGGCCCATGACCTGTATGCCCTTGACGAAGTGGAAGGGGGAGTTGAAGTGTTCAGCCATGGGGCGGTGGGGTTGGCTGGTGCAGGTGTCCCAGAGATGTTCTCTGAAGCGACCCGCAAGTACGCTCCTGTCTCCGCAATGTAGAGGAGTCCACATCGGGTGCAGCGGATGCAGTAGATGACATTGGTAGAGGTACAGGTAAATTTCTGATGGATGTGGAAGGATTCTTTGGGGCCTTGGACAGAGGTGAGGGGAGTGGTGTGGGTGCAGGTTTGGCACTTCCTGCGGTGGCAGGGGAAGGTGCTGGGAGTGGGGTGTGGGCTGGTGGGGGTGTGTGGACCTGATGAGAGAGTCGCAGAGGGAATGGTCTCTCAGAACACTGATAAGGTGGGGAGAAAAATATATCCCTGGTGGTGTAGTCCGTTTGTAGTTGGGGAAGTGGTGGAGGATGATGCGATATGCGCGGAGGTTAGTGGGATAGAAAGTGAGGACTAGGGGGCTCTGTCTTTGTTGCTGTGGGAGGGGTGGGGTTCAAGGGTGCTGGAAGTGGAGGGGATGTGCTGGTGGGCATCGTTGACCACATGAGAAGGGAAATTGTGATCTTGGAAGAAGGAGGCCATCTGGGATGTTTGATCTCCAGCGGGCTCCGGCGACCGACGAACCATGGACATCTACTACAAGCCCACTGACTCCCACAGCTACCCAGATTGCACATCCTCCCACCCTACCTCCTGTAGAAATGCCATCCCTTATTCCCAATTCCTCCACCTCCGCTGCATCTGTTCCCAGGATGACCAGTTTTACCTTAGAAAATCCCAGATGTCCTCTTTCTTCTAAGACCACAATTTCCCTTCTCACATGGTCAACGATGCTCTCCAGCACATCTCTTCCATTTCCCGCACCACCGCCCTTGAACCCCACCCCACCCAACGCAACAAGGACAAAAGCCCCCCCCCCCGGTTCCTCACCTTCCACCCCACCAACCTCTGGATGCATCACATCATCCTCCACCACTTCTGTCACTCCACACAGAGATATGTTTCCCTCCCTACCCCTATCAGTATTCTGGAGAGACCATTCCCTCTGCAATTCCACCGTCAGGTCCACGTTCCCCCCAGCCCACACCCCACTCCTGGCACCTTCCCCTGCCACCTCAGGAAATGCAAAACCTGCGCCCACACCTCCCTCCTCACCTCTGTCCAAGGCCCCAAAGGATCCTTCCACATCTGACAGAAATCTACTTGTACCTCCACCAATGTCAGGTAGTGAATCCGTTGTACCCGGTGTGGTCTCCTCGATACTGGGGAGACAGAATGCCTACTTGCGGATCATTTCATTTCTGGGACAGCCACACCAACCAACCCCACTGCCCTGTGGCTAAACACTTCAACTCCTCCTCCCACTCCGTCAAGGACATGCAGGTCCTGGGCCTCCTCTAATCAAAATCTTACCACCCGACGCCTGGAGGAAGAATGCCTCATATTCTGCCTTGGCACCCTGCCACCACATGAATTTCAACAATTTCCTCATTTCCCCTCTTCCCACATTATCCCAGTCCCAAGCCTCCATCTCGCCACTGCTCTCCTGACCCGTCCATCTCCTTTCCATCTATCTGCCCCACCCTCCTCTCTGACCTATCACCTTCTCCCGCACCTTCACCTACCTATCACATTCCCAGCTACCTTCCCCCCAACCCCGCCCCGTCCCATTTATCTCTCAGCCCTGGCCCACAAGCCTCATTCCTGATGAAGGGTTTATGCTCGAAAAGTTGATTCTCCTGCTCCTCAGATGCTGCCTGACCTGCTGTGCTTTTCCAGCACCACACTCTCGACTCTAATCTCCAGCATCTGCAGTCCTCACTTTCTCCCCGAGATTGGGAAGGACACCATTTAAACATCATGCTCTTTTACTTTAAGCACCATAAGTGCTCCAAAATATGGAAAAGTGATAGAATCCCTGGTCTGACATACACAGTTTGTGGCTCTATTCTGCAGTGGTAGTCCAAGCCAGAAATTCACGGATCATCAACTGCCTTTCAAAGGCATCTGATAATAGAGTACTTAATTTATGCTGGGCAGAGTACCAGCCAGAAATGTTAGGGCAAAATGGTCTGTTAACATAATGGAACACTGAGGATGTGATCTCTGTGCTTTATGCTGGCCATTGTCACTAATTTAAAATTAACCCTAGCATTGAACTGTGTCAGGAGCACCACTGTTTCCCTAAAGGAAGAATATTTTGGTGTTGAATCTAACTCTTTAGGGGTATTGTCAGAGTTTGACTGATCATCTTAAATTGGGTGTTAATGTAGCTATTAACATAATCAGGATTACTCTGTGCCTATTGTTAGATTTGACTCATGATTGGGCATCATTTGACCAATAATCCTGACTGTGCTTTCTTCTTGAAGGAGAAAGTGAGCACTGCAGATGCTGGAGATCAGAGCTGAAAATGTGTTGCTGGAAAAGCGCAGCAGGTCAGACAACATCCAAGCTTCCTGAAGAAGGGCTCATGCCCGAAACATCGATTCTCCTGCTCCTTGAATGCTGCCTGACCTGCTGCGCTTTTCCAGCAACACATTTTCAGCTGTGATTTCTTCTTGGCATAGCTCAGCATCAACTTGCCAAACATTCAGCATAATTTGACTGAAGAAACAATTGTGGTCGCTTGATTTTTAGTACCCTGCCCTTCTCTTGATGAAATGACAAATCATTGGCAACATGTCTATCTTTTCAGCAATATTAAAAATTTACCTTTGCATCAGTTATTCAAATTGTAATTTATTGCTTCTATGGAATGTGATTTGCAAGGTAAATTCATTTAATTTGTGTTGACTTTGATTTTATTGTTAAATAAAAGATTGTCAAAAGTAAAATCTTGTCCATCAGTTTCTTCCATTGGGATTGTCGGTAAATTTATTTATTTTATGAGTCTCCATGGGACAAATAAAAGTTCAAAGGAGTGCAAAACCTCTTTTATTTAATGTTTTTATGATACTTTTTCTGGGGATTTGCTCACAGCAGGGTCCTGAAGATTAGATTTAATTCTGTTGGACTCCAAATCAGGGAGGGCTGACACAAATGAAGCTGTGCCCTGCTCTATGTTAATGACATTTTTAACACTATTGCAAAGCCTAAGTGTGTTGCACCAACTCTGCAGACCTGTATGAAAGTTACATTTTTTTTCCCACTTTCTGCTTTATAACTATCCACTCACTAAAGTGATTGCATTTTTTTAACCAGATGGAAATTATTGGCTGAGTGTGAAACACAAAACCAAAAGGCATCGCACTCTTTTTAAATTGTCAAGATATATTTTTTTAAAAATATGGGATCATGTCCCCAGAACATTTGTTTTCCCAAACACAAACACACCCTCTGAAACAGAATGTTGTTACTGGCACCCATTCATTTTCTTGCATGTTGTATTCACTCAGTGTGTGTAACACTATTTATCTTTCTGCAATGTAATTTAATTACATGTGGAGTTGCAAAAATGACATTTCCTCGCTGCTATGAAATGGGTTGTTGATTGATGTTGCACAATTAAGCCAAAGTTAGATGGTAGTAAAGGCAATTTACATAAGGCATTAAATATTAAATCGAATTAAAGAACTTTGTACAAAAGGAGGCCATTCGACCCATTGTGTCTGTACTGGCTTCTGATAAAGCTAACCAGCCACTTCCACTCTCCAGCCCTTTCTCTTCAACCCTTCAACTTCATCACTTTCGACGAAATTAAAGAGTCAAAACTTTAGCTTGCTCTCTCTCCATGGATGCTGTCTGACCTGTTATGATCTCCAGCATTTGTTGTTTTCAGTACAGATTCTAGCACCTTCAGTAATTTGCTCCTACAAAAGACTGAGTCTCGACAAAAGATGCAAAGAAAGTCACAAGGAAAAGAAATAAAAATATTTAACTTCCACTCAATTCTAGTGGTTCAAACTCTGCCCATGTAATATTAGGCCAGAGAGTTAGCTAATGACAGTCACAGAGGAGATAGGCAAGCTACTAATGGCAGGACTGCTATGTGTTTATGGAGGTTTACTATCTCGGCTGCGTTTCAGAGACATTGCTGAATAGTATATGTGGGTGGGCAGGGAAAGTACAGGGTTGGGCTGTACCACCGAGCCACCAATCTGATACATAGTGATTGCTGGTTCAAGTGTAGGACTTAAAGTGGTGGAGGAGTCTGACATCAGTCTATGTCAAGGTGGAAAAAGGAAAGAATGTGTCTTGGAGTGTACAATAAACAAAGACAACTATTATATCTTCTTGTAGGAGTAAATTACTGCAGATGCTGGAATCTGTACAGAAAGCAACAAATGCTGGAGATCACAGTGGGTCAGACAGCATCCATAAAGTGGGCTGTCTATTGATGCTATCTGATCTCCAGCATTTGTTGTTTTCAATTATATCTTCTTAATCTTCTTAAGCAGTTCCTCCAGATTGAGGATGAAACGGTTCCACTCCAGTTTAGGAGTTCTGAGCGATGGATAGTTTATTTGCACAATTTTGCCACATGGGGTGGGGGTGGGGTGGGGGGGGGGGGGGGGGCGGTGTGGGGGGGGGGAGGTAGGGGGTGCTTGAAGGTTTGCAGAGATGAATTATCTGTGCTCCCTCCAACACTTCAACTTTAAACCTGCACATTCCCAGCAAAATCTCTTGTTGTGCTTGGTGCCTTCCCTAATTAGTTGTCTTCATTTCGGTCACAGACCAGGGTTTCCCATGAGTCAACTGCATTGTCTGAATGCTTGAGGGATGCATTGATGACCTCCCCATCCATCTGGGAGTCTGCTGCTGCAAGTGAGTTCCAGAGGAGAGCTGTTGCTTCAGGAGTTTGGGATCACAGATACAAATGGCATCTCTCTCCTTTTGGAGCTGGTTGGAGTGATTGATGACTTGATACTGGAGAAGCCACCTTGGGAGTAGATACTGCTGACGGACAGCTTGATACCCAATTTGGAGAATGCATTTGCCGGTGCTCCTTTGCATTGCTTACAGATTGTCCGAGAGTGGGAACCACATGCGAGCACAAGATTCATTGCTGCCAAATGAAATATTAACTTGGTTGTGGATATGAGAACTGCGGATCATTCGGGAGGCAGAGGAGGTCATAGATCGGAGCTTTAGGCAAGTAGTTACTCCGAAAGTTCAAGATAGATGGGTGACAGTGAGGGGGAGTGGGAGGAGGAAGCCAGTGCAGGGACCCCCTGCGGTCATTCCCCTCAAGAACAAGTATACCGTTTTGGATACTTGTGGGGGGGATGACTTACCAGGGGCAAGCAACGAGGTTCAGGCCTCTGGCACGGAGCCTGGCCCCGTTGCTCAGAAGGGTAGGGTGGAGAAAGGTAGAGCAATTGTTCTTGGGGACTCAATAGTGAGGGGTACAGACAGACGGTTTTGTGGGGGCGACAGGGACTCACGTTTGGTATGTTGCCTCCCAGGTGCAAGGGTACGTGATGTCGCTGATCGTGTTTTCCGGGTCCTTAAGGGGGAGGGGGAGCAGCCCCAGATCGTGGTCCACGTTGGCACCAACGATATAGGTAGGAAGAAGGGTGAGGATGTCAGACAGGCTTTCAGGGAGCTAGGTTGGAAGCTCCGAGTTAGAACAAACAGAGTTGTAGTCTCTGGTTTGTTACCCGTGCCACGTGATAGAGAGTCGAGGAATAGGGAGAGAGAGCAGTTAAATGCGTGGCTACAGGGATGGTGCAGGAGGGAGGGATTCCGGTTTCTGGACAACTGGGGTCCTTTCTGGGGAAGGTGGGACCTCTATAAAAAGGATGGGCTACACCTGAACCTGAGGGGCACCAGTATCCTTGGGGGGAGGTTTGCTAGTGCTCTTTGGGAGGGTTTAAACTAACTCCACGGGGGCATGGGAACCAGGACTGTAGCTTTAGGGTACAGGACCTTGAGTGTAGGGAGGTTAGGAATAATGCAGCGATCTCTAAGGAGGGTGCCTGTAACCAGAAAGGTGGATTGAAGTGTGTATACTTCAATGCCAGAAGTATAAGGAATAAGGTAGGTGAACTTGCAGCGTGGGTTGGTACCTGGGACTTCGATGTTGTGGCCATTACAGAGACGTGGGTAGAACAGGGACAAGAATGGCTGTTGCACGTTCCAGGGTTCAAATGTTTTAGTAGGATCAGACATGGGGGTAAAAAAGGGGGAGGCGTGGCATTACTTGTCAAAGACAGTATCACAGCAGTGGAATGGACGATGGAAGAGGACTTGCCATCTGAGGTAGTTTGGGCTGAGGTTAGAAATAGGAAAGGTGAGGTCACCCTGTTAGGTGTTTTCTACAGGCCTCCTAATAGTCCTAGAGAAGTAGAGGATAATATTGCGAGGATGATTCAGGAAAAGAGTGAAGGTAGCAGGGTGGTTGTTATGGGGGACTTTAACTTCCCAGATATTGACTGGGAGAGCTATAGCTCGAGTTCATTAGATGGGTCGGTGTTTGTACAATGTGTGCAGGAGGGTTTCCTGACACAATATGTCGACAGGCCAACAAGAGGGGAGGCTATATTGGATTTGGTTCTAGGTAATGAACCAGGCCAGGTGTTAGACTTGGAGGTAGGTGAGCACTTCGGGGACAGTGACCACAACTCGGTGACTTTTACTTTAGTGATGGAGAGGGATAATCGTGCGCCGCAGGGCAAGAGCTATAGCTGGGGGCAGGGAAATTATGATGCAGTGAGGCATGACTTAGGATGTGTGGATTGGAAAAACAGGCTTCAAGAGAAGAACACTAATGAGATGTGGGGATTGTTCAAGGAGCAGCTACTGCGTGTCCTCGATAGGTATGTACCAGTCAGGCATGGTGTAAAGGGCCTTGTGAGGCAGCCGTGGTTTAGTAAGGAATTGGAGTCCCTTGTGAAAGGGAAGAAGGCGGCATATGTAAAGATGAGGCGTGAAGGTTCAGTTGGGGCGATTGAGAGTTATAAGGTAGCCAGGAAGGAGCTAAAGAGGGAGCTAAGAGAAGCGAGAAGGGGACATGAAAAGTCTTTAGCTGGTAGGATTAGGGAAAACCCAAAGGCTTTCTATAGGTATGTCAAGAATAAAAGGATGACTAGGGTAGGTATCGGTCCAGTCAAGGATAGTAGTGGGAAGTTGTGTGTGGAGGCGGAGGAGATTGGAGAGACATTAAATCAGTACTTTTCATCAGTATTCACTCAGGAACAGGACACTGTTGCTGATGTGAATATGGAATCACAAATAATTAGAATGGATGCCCTGGAAATATGCAGGGAGGAGGTTTTGGGAATATTGGAAAGGATGAATATAGATAAGTCTCCTGGGCCTGATGGCATTTACCCCAGGATCCTATGGGAAGCTAGGGAGGAGATAGCAGAGCCATTGGCCTGGATTTTTATGTCGTCATTGTCTACGGGAATAGTACCAGAGGACTGGAGGATAGCAAATGTGGTCCCATTGTTCAAGAAAGGGAGTAGGGATAGCCCTAGTAACTATAGGCCAGTGAGTCTGACTTCAGTGGTGGGCAAAGTCTTAGAGAGAATGGTAAGGGATAAGATTTATGAACATCTGTGTAGGAACAACGTGATCAGGGATAGCCAGCATGGTTTTGTGAAGGGCAGGTCGTGCCTCACAAACCTTATTGAGTTCTTTGAGAAGGTGACTAAGGAAGTGGATGAGGGTAAAGCAGTAGATGTTGTGTATATGGATTTTAGTAAGGCGTTCGATAAGGTTCCCCATGGTAGGCTAATGCTAAAACTTCGGAGGTATGGCATTGAGGATACATTAGAGGTTTGGATTAGGAATTGGCTGGCTGGAAGGAGACAGAGGGTAGTAGTTGATGGATTATGTTCATCTTGGAGCGCAGTTACTAGCGGTGTACCACAAGGATCTGTTTTGGGACCATTGCTTTTTGTTATCTTTATAAATGATCTAGAGGAAGGACTTGAAAGCTGGGTGAGCAAGTTTGCGGATGACACAAAAGTCGGTGGAGTTGTGGATAGTGAGGAAGGAAGTGGTAGGTTACAGCGGGATATAGATAAGTTGCAGAGCTGGGCGGAAATGTGGCAAATGGAATTCAATGTAGCTAAGTGCGAAGTCGTTCACTTTGGTAGGAATAACAAGATGATGGATTACTGGGCTAATGGTAGGCTACTTGGTAGTGTGGATGAGCAGAGGGATCTTGGTGTCTATGTACACAGATCTCTGAAAGTTGCCACCCAGGTAAATAGTGCTGTGAGGAGGGCATATGGTGTACTGGGCTTTATTGGCAGAGGAATTGAGTTCCGGAGTCCTGAGGTCATGTTGCAGTTGTATAGGACTCTGGTGCGGCCTCATCTGGAGTATTGTGTGCAGTTTTGGTCGCCATACTATAGGAAGGATGTGGAAGCTTTAGAACGAGTGCAGAGGAGGTTTACCAGGATGTTGCCTGGAATGGTAGGAAAATCTTATGAGGAAAGGCTGAGGCACTTGGGGCTGTTCTCATTGGAGAAGAGAAGGTTTAGGGGAGATCTGATAGAAGTGTATAAGATGATTAGGGGTTTAGATAGGGTAGATACTAAGAACCTTTTACCGCTAATGGAGTCAGGTGTTACTAGGGGACATAGCTTTAAATTAAGGGGTGGTAGGTATAGGACAGATGTTAGGGGTAGATTCTTCACACAGCGGGTTGTGAGTTCATGGAATGCCCTGCCTGTATCAGTGGTGAACTCTCCTTCTTTATGGTCATTTAAGCGGGCATTGGATAGGCATTTGGAAGTTATTGGGCTAGTATAGGTTAGGTAGGATTCGGTCGGCGCAACATCGAGGGCCGAAGGGCCTGTACTGCGCTGTATCCTTCTATGTTCTATGTTCTATCATTTGCTCAGTGGGGGTGATGATTATCTATGTCTGACTTTGTTGAGAAGAGATTCCCAAAATAGGTAAAATTGTTCGTATTTTCTAAATTGCTGCACAAATCTCCTCAACTACATCCTTCCACTGGCCAAGGAAGTGATTTGCTATTTGCTGGGCATTTTCTCCCCATTGAAGGGCACCACAATGGCAAATTGAAGAACGCTGAAGGAATAGCACCAGTTGCTCGACATGACATTTCGTGACCTCATAGAAAACTTTGACTCTGTCAGCTGCAAAGTCTTATGGGGACTTCTCCTCAAATTTGATACTCTCCGGAATTTATCCTACACCTACCCCATGATGAAGTTCAAGGTGTGATCCTTACCAGTGGAACCACTGCGGCCCCTGTCTCAGTGAAAAGGCGGGTCAATCACATTTGTGTCATTGCACCCAATTTTCTCTCCATTTCTGTCACTTTAATGCCGCAACTCATCTTCAGTGAATTACCCACAAATGTGGGATATTATCAACAGAAACATTTGGGGAAGCTGTTCAAGCTGTGGTCAGCTTCAATCCAAAACCAAAACCAGTATAACCTAACTCACACATCTTCACTAAGCAGATGGCACTTTTGTGGGTGCTCACTCAGAAACCGCTGATTGCCAACTCCTTCTTTGAAGAAGAAAAGGCTCTTTATTAAGCAGCAGGAAAACTAAACTAACCAACCACATACCCGCTGCAAAACACCTCCCTCCACTAACCAAGGACGCATTTTGATATAATTGTTCATGGTCATAAGATGTCCCAAAGTGCCTTACAGCAAAACAAGCCCTTTTGCAGGATTGTCAATGCAATGTAGTAAATGAAGCAGCCAAATTGTGCTTAGCAATCTCCCATGTGAGTTGTAATAATGACCAAATTATCCATTTAGTAATGTCAATTGAGGATTGGTATTGGCTGGAACACCAAGTAAAACTCTCCTAATATTCTTTGAGACAGCACGTCAGGATTATCTTACACTGTCCTGTGAGAGTTGATGAGATCATATTCTATTCAAATGACAGCTCTTTCAATAGTGCAGCACTCTCCCAGACCTGCATTGGGAGTGATTTACATTCAACTCCCTAGAGTAGGACTTGAACCCACAATCTTCTGATAAAGAGGTTCCCACTGACTCATATAGGTTGCCACGGTGGCTCAGTGACTCGCACTGCTGCCTCATAGCGCGAGGGATCCAGATTCGATTCCAGCCTCGGGTGACTGACTGTGTGGAGTTTGCATATTCTCCCTGTGTCTGTGTGGGTTTCCTCTGGGTGCACCGATTTCCTCCCACAGTCCAAAGAGTGTAGGTTAGGTGAATTGGCTGTGCTAACTTGAATACAGTGTTCAGGGATGTGTACTCTTCAAAGGGTCAGTGTAGACTTGTTGGGCCTAAGAGCCTGTTTCCACACTGTACTGATTCTATAATTTTGAAGTATCATTGTAATAGAATGCAACTAAGTGGGTATCATATTTCAGAGCTTGTGTATTTAAAGTATTAGGTAAGTGAAATTCCTACCTTTGCAATATTTGATTGGAATCAATAAATCATACAGTAGAGAAAAGGCCTTTGTCCCAGTATGTCTGTGCTGCCAGATCCACACTTGTCTCACCTTCCAGCACTAGGCCCACAGGCGCGAATGTTATGACATTTCTCAGGCTCGTCCCAGGCAGTGCATTCCATACCCCACAAACCCTTCAGGTTAAAACAAATCCTCAAATCCCTTCGAAACCTTTAAAACTATGAGGAGAAAGTGAGGACTGCGATGCTGGAGAGAGAGCCTGAAGAAGGGCTCATGCCCGAAACGTCGATTCTCCCACTCTTTGGATGCTGCCTGACCTGCTGCGTTTTTCCAGCAACACATTTTCAGCTTTATAACTACAACCTCTTATTACAGACCCGGACCCGGGAGAACAGCTGCTTTCTATCCATGCTGTCCATGCCCCGCATAATCTTATCCACCTCCAACAAATTCCCTCTCAACTTTCCTATTCCAAAGAAAACAACCGAAGCCTAACCAGCCTCTCTTCATCGCTAAACTGCTTGATCCCGGGGTCATTTCTGGATAAATTTGATTTATTCTTTGAGCACTACTGGATTTGTTTAAAATTAGAAAGTTATGCATGAAACTCAAAATGCCAACATGATTGCATCAGGGCTAATATTAGGAAATTAAAAATAAGATACTTTTGTTTTTTAATTTTATTGGTAATTGGTTTTATCGGTGGGAGCAATGCTTAACATTTGCGAATTCACTCACAGTGTTAAGACCATGAGAACTTTGGGTTATTCCTAGAATGTAAAATAATGCAAAAAATGAAATTTGGCAATGACAATAAAAGCAGATTTAATCAGCATTACAGTTTTGAAATGAGCAAAGCATGTGAAGCAAGCTCTGAGCATCTACGCACAACTATCCCATCCATTTTATTTCAAATGAATCACTTGTGAGTCTGTATACTCATTCCAGATCAGTCTTTGGTTCTGTATAAGTGTAAGGACTGAGTAATAAATGGCTTTTCAACAAAACAACAAGTTTTTTGACAAAACAGTAAAGTAATCCCAAGGCAATGAGAAGCAAGGAAGGTTGCAGACCCTTGGCTTTTCACTGGGTTAACCATTCATAACCAGAACAGCAGTCAATGCTGCAAGTTTCCAACTCTGTACGAGATTAAAAAAATCACACAAAGCTGTTTCTTATTTCTCCCCAAATGGTTTGGAGGGAAAGGAAAGAGAAAGACTGAGGTTACAAAGAGAAAGGGAGGTGCAGAGTGGATGAGAGAAAGTTAGGTGTTTGGGCGGCACGGTGGCACAGTGGTTAGCACTGCTGTCTCACAGCGCCTGAGACCCGGGTTCAATTCCCGATTCAGGTGACTGACTGTGTGGAGTTTCCACGTTCTCCCCGTGTCTGCGTGGGTTTCCTCCGGGTGCTCCGGTTTCCTCCCACAGTCCAAAGATGTGCGGGTCAGGTGAATTGGCCATGCTAAATTGCCCGTAGTGTTAGGTAAGGGGTAAATGTAGGGGTATGGGTGGGTTTCGCTTCGGCGGGTCGGTGTGGACTTGCTGGGCCGAAGGGCCTGTTTCCACACTGTAAGTAATCTAATCTAATAGAACATAGAACACTACAGCACAGTACAGACCCTTCGGCCCACGATGTTGTGCCAAGCATTTATCTTGATCTAAGGTCAACCTAACCCACACACCCCTCAATTTACTGCCATCCGTGTGCTTGTCTAGCAGTCGCTTAAATGTCCCTAATGTCTCCGCATTCCACACATCCACCACTCTCTGCATAAAGAACCTACCTCTGAAGTCTCCCCAGACCTTCCTCCATGATCTGACAGCTATTTCTGTCCTGGGGAAAAGTCCCTGGTCATCTACTCCATCCAGGCCTCTCATTACCTTGTATACCTTTATCAAGTTATCTCTCTTCCTTTTTCTCTCCAGTGTGACAAGCCCGAACTCATTCAACCTCTCTTTGTAGACAAGCCTGCTAATCCAGGCAGCATTTTGGTAAATCTCCTCTGCATCTTCTCTCAAACATTTACATCCTTCCTATAATGAAGTGACCAGATATTCAAGTGTGGTCTAATCAGGGTTTTATAGAGTTGCAGCAAAATCTTGTGGCTCTTTAATTCAATCCCCCTGTTAATGAAAGCCAAAATATCATGTGTCTTCTTAACAACCCTATCAAATTGGGTGGCAACTTTGAGGGATCTATGAACATGGACCTCAAAATCCCACTGTTCCTCCACACTGCCAAAAATCCTGTCGTAACCCTCTATTCAACATTCAAATTCGACGTTCCAAAATGAATCACTTTGACTTTATCCTGGTTGAACTCTATCTGCCACTTCTCAGCCCAACTCTGCATCTTGTCAATGACTTGTTGTAGCCTGCAACAGCTCCCGACACTATGTAGAACACCACTGACCTTTGTGTCATTGGCAACTTAGTAATCCACCCTTCCACTTTTTCATCCATGCCATTTATAAAAACTACAAAGAGGAGAGGCCTAAGAACATATCCCTATGGGACATCACTAGGCAACAACCTCCAAGCAGAATACTTTCCATCCACTACCACTTGCTGTCATTTTTCAGCCAGCCAATTCTGTATCCACACAGCTAAATTTCCCTGTATGCCATACCTCCTAACTTTCTGAATGAGCCTACTGTGGGGAATCTTATCAAATGCCTTATTGGTTTAATTCCAGGTAATCAGGGTGAGGTTGGCAACAGTTGAGGTTCATGGAGCGTAAATGTAATGGTTTTGGGGATACATGTGGTGAGGAGAGATGGGCTGAAGGGAGTCTCTGGCCCTTCTCCCCAGCACTGATTTGGACCCTAACTCAGGACTCACCCCTCATTTTCACAGATTCTACCCTCCCACCCCCACACGCCTGCAGCTGTGCCAGTTTGCTCAATCTGACACATTGCAGCTAATTGAGAATTTGAGACTGAATGCATGAGTAATGAGTTGGGTTCAGCCTACAGCTCTCCCGTTGGTCAAGCATACCAGCCACCAATAATTCACCACCTGTAATGATCAACGTGGTTGCTTAATATGTTTCATTCCCAGGTAACTCTGATATGAATTACTGCTAAAGACTGGTTAATGCAAGTAGGTTATTGGTTTTCCTTCTGGATATAGTGGCTGGGATTTTCTCAGAATAGGGGATAAGGTTTGATGCCAGGTTCAAATATCAAACACCCAGAGAGGTGAGCAATAGTACCACTGCAGTTCATAGTGGAACCTCAACAGTGGGCATTGGTACTCCAGCAGTGGACAGTGAGACTTCAATGTTTGACAGTGGGACCTTAGCTTTGGGCATTAGGCATTGGGCACGAGGCAGTGGAATCACATAAAAGCCAGATTAGGTAAGGATGGCAGATTTCCTTCCCTGAAGAACATTAATGAGCCAGACAAGTTTTTGCGTTTAGACTAGTTTTTATGCAAAGTTTTTATCAAATTCAAATTTCACCATATACCATGGTGGGATTTGAACCTATGACCTCAGACCATGTGCCTGGGTTTATGTATTACTAGTGACATTGTAGTGAATCATAGAGAACTGCAGCACAGAAGAAGGCCCTTTAGCCCAGTCAGCCTGCATCAGTCAGAAACAACCACCTAACTATTCTAATCCCATTCTTCAGCAGCTGGCTCACAATCTTGCACGGTGAAAGTGAGGACGGCAGATGCTGGAGATCAGAATCAAAAATGTGGTGCTGGAAAAGCTCAACAGATCAGAGGAGCAGGAGAATCAACGTTTTGGGCATAAGCCCTTGATTGAAGCCTTCTATGCTTTGGCTTCACAAGTGCACATGTGGAGGAGGTGCTGTTGGACTGGCGTGGACAAAGTTAAAGATCACACAAGATCAGGTTATAGTCCAACAGGCTTATTTGGAAGTACTAACTTTCGGAGCACCGCCCTGATGAAGGAGCAGCGCTCCAAAAGCTAATACTTTCAAATAAACCTGTTGGACTCTAACCTAGTGTTGTGTGGTTCTTAATATCTAAATACTTCTTCAATGTTATGAGGGTTTCAATCTCTTCCACCCTTACAGGCAGTGAGTTCCAGATTTCCACCACCCTCCGGGTGAAAACTATTTTCCTTCCATCTCCTCCATAGCTCCTGTTCCTTACCTTAAAACATTGACCTGGCTGGAACATTGCATTGTAAGGTGTTGGTGAGGTCCAAGGTGCTTCAGTGAACAGCTGATGGGTCTTCTGAGTTCATCTGAGTCCAGCCATCATGATACAATGAGGTTGACATTTCGCTGATGCTGAGGAATGGAGGTGGGCACTGACCAGGGAGGCACCGTATGCTGTTGTTGAATGAGGGTGAATCTTTAGGCCCAGATAAGGAACGGAGAGTTTCATCTTTCAGGTCACCACTCCGAAGTTCAAGTCTGGCACTGTCCAGTTTCTCATTGGAACCTGGGAGAATCAGGCTCTGCAGAGGAGTGAGATTATCAAATAATCAGAAATAAATGATGGATTGCTGGTGACCATCACATCTAGCTGTTTAAGAAGCCTTAAAAGGAAAACCAGACTTTATTTTCAGATGTTCGGAATCTGATTATTTTTTATTGTTACCCTATTCTGCCACACCTCTGGCAATTGTCCATTCAGTTCAAGGGATGAGAAATTCCATTGCTGTCCAAGCACTTGTCAAAGTATCATTTGAAGTTGTTAATCGGTGTGTGATAATGTACATATGTTTATTTTGCATATTTTGATGGATTGCGAAAAAGGAAATTATGAAGAGTTGAGATAGATGTGAGTTGTAGAATTGTGCTGAATAACCATGAACTGGCTCAAAGTAGAAGACAGAGGGTGGTGGTGGAGGGTTGTTTTTCAGACTGGAGGCCTGTGACCAGTGGTGTACCACAAGGATCGGTGCTGGGCCGTCTACTTTTCGTCATTTGCATAAATGATTTGGATGTGAACGTAAGAGTTACAGTTAGTAAGTTTGCAGATGACACCAAAATTGGAGGTGTAGTGGACAGCGAAGAAGATTACCTCAGATTACAACAGGATCTGGATCAGATGGGTCAATGGGCTGAGAAGTGGTAGATGGAGTTCAATTTAGATCAATGTGAGATTAGATTAGATTACTTACAGTGTGGAAACAGGCTCTTCGGCCCAACAAGTCCACACCAACCCGCCGAAGCACAACCCAGCCAGACCAATTCCCCTACATTTACTCCTTCACCTAACACTACCGGCAATTTTAGCATGGCGAATTCACCTAACCTGCACATTTTTGGACTGTGGGAAGAAACCGGAGCACCTGGAGGAAAGCCATGCAGATGCGGGGAGAATGTGCAAACTCCACACAGTCGGTCACCTGAGGCAGGAATTGAACCCGTGTCTCTGGCGCTGTGAGGCTCCAGAGCTAACCACTGTGCCTCCATGCTGCATTTTAGAAAAGCAAATCAGAATAGGATCTATACATGTGATAGTAAGGTCTGAGGGAGTATTGCTGAACAAAGAGACCTTGGAGTGCGGATTCATAGCTCCTTGAAAGTGGAGTCACAGGTAGATAGGATAGTGAAGAAGGTGTTTGGTATGCTTTCCTTTATTGGTCAGAGTATTGAGTATAGGAGTTGGGACATCATGTTGCGGCTGTACAGGACATTGGTTAGGCCACTGTTGGAATATTGCATGCAATTCTGATCTCCTTCCTATTGGAAAGATGTTGTGAAACTTGAAAAGATTTACGAGGATGTTGCCAGGGTTGGAAGATTTGAGTTATAGGCAGAGGTTGAATAGGCTAGGGCTGTTTTCCCTGGAGTGTCGGAGGCTGAGGGGGTGACCTTATAGAGGTTTATAAAATATGAGGGGCATGGACAGGATAAATAGACAAAGTCTTTTCCCTGGGTCAGGGGAGTCCAGAACTAGAGGGCATGGGTTTAGGTTGAGAAGGGAAAGATATAAAAGAGACCTAAGAGGCAACTTTTTCACTCAGAGGGTGGTATTGTATGGAATGAGCTGCCAGAGGAAGTGGTGGACGTTAGTACAATTGCAACATTTAAAAGGCATTTGGATGGGTATATGAATAGGAAGGGTTTGGAGGGATATGGACCAGGTGCTGGCAGGTGGGACTAGATTGGGTTGGGATATCTGTTCGGCATGGACGAGTTGGACCAAAGGGTCTGTTTCCGTGCTGTACATCTCTATAACCTTTGAAGATCAGTAAGGTTTATGCAGCAAAGGGTTAAATCTCTCATAATGCACTTTTGCGAATAGTCTGTGAGTTTAAGTAGATTAGGATTATTTTCATTAGAAAGACGGAGCTTGAAGAGGGGACCTGATTGAGGTCTACAAACTCATGAGAGGTATATTCAGGGTGGATAGCAAGAATCTTTTACTTAGAGTGGGGGACTCAATTACTAGGGCTCATGGTGCAAGGGGAATAGTTTAAGTGACATATGCATAGACAGCTCATTACACAGAGGGTGATGGGTAACTGGAATGCATTGCCTGTGGAGGTAGTAGAGGTGGGCACCAAAGCATCATTTATGATGTATTTAGACAGATACGTCAATATGCAGGAAACAGAGGGATACAGATCCTTAGAAAATAGGGAATAAGTTTAGGTAGAGGATCTGGATCTTCTATCTAAATCTGCAGGGTTGGAGGGCCAATGGGCCTGTAGCTGTGCTGGAATTGTCTTCGTTCTTCTTTGTTCTTTGTCAAAGGACACACATTTTTGTCATCTATTTTACTTATCAATTTTGATGCCTGTACAGATTCTGTTGCAAAGTAACAGAAGGGCAGGTTGTGCCTCACAAACCTTATTGAGTTCTTTGAGCAGGTGACTAAGGAGGTGGACGAGGGTAAAGCAGTAGATGTTGTGTATATGGATTTTAGTAAGGTGTTCGATAAGGTACCCCATGGTAGGCTAATGCAAAAACTACAGAGGTATGGCATTGAGGGTGCATTAGAGGTTTGGATTAGAAATTGGCTGGCTGGAAGGAGACAGAGGGTAGTAGTTGATGGTATAGGTTCATCTTGGAGTGCAGTTACTAGCGGTGTACCTCAAGGATCTGTTTTGGGACCATTGCTTTTTGTTATCTTTATAAATGATCTAGAGGAGGGGCTTGAAAGCTGGGTGAGTAAGTTTGCGGATGACACTAAAGTCGGTGGAGTTGTGGATAGTGAGGAAGGATGTGGCAGGTTACAGCGGGATATAGACAAGTTGCAAAGCTGGGCAGAAAGGTGGCAAATGGAATTCAATGTAGCTAAGTGTGAAGTCATTCACTTTGGTAGGAGTAACAAGAAGATGGATTACTGGGCTAATGGTAGGCTACTTGGTAGTGTGGATGAGCAGAGGGATCTTGGTGTCCATGTACACAGATCTCTGAAAGTTGCCACCCAGGTAAATAGTGCTGTGAGGAAGGCATATGGTGTACTGGGCTTTATTGGCAGAGGAATTGAGTTCCGGAGTCCTGAGGTCATGTTGCAGTTGTATAAGACTCTGGTGCGGCCTCATCTGGAGTATTGTGTGCAGTTTTGGTCGCCATACTATAGGAAGGATGTGGAGGCATTGGAACGAGTGCAGAGGAGGTTTACCAGGATGTTGCCTGGTATGGTAGGAAAATCGTATGAGGAAAGACTGAGGCACTTGGGGCTGTTCTCATTGGAGAAAAGAAGGTTTAGGGGAGATTTGATAGAGGTGTACAAGATGATTAGGGGTTTAGATAGGGTAGACACTGAGAACCTTTTACCGCTAATGGAGTCAACTGTTACAAGGGGACACAGCTTTAAATTAAGGGGTGGAAGGTATAGGACAGATGTTAGGGGTAGATTCTTTACACAGCGGGTTGTGAGTTCATGGAATGCCCTGCCAGTAGCAGTGGTGAACTCTCCCGCTTTATGGTCATTTAAGCGGGCATTGGATAGGCATTTGGAAGTTATTGGGCTAGTGTAGGTTAGGTAGGATTCGGTCGGCGCAACATTGAGGGCCGAAGGGCCTGTACTGCGCTGTATTTTTCTATGTTCTATGTTCTATGTAAGCTGTTTGGATAGTTGAAGACATCTGTTAAAGTTTGTCTAAGCCAAGCTCTAAGAGGCTTGCCACAAAGACCTGACCACATGATTTGCAGTGGGAAAGGATTTAATTTCTGTTTGGCATCTTCCCACTGCATCAAGGCCACATACACTATAATTTGTAATTAATATTCTATTAGCAGTTGACTAATACCTGTTGGCTTGTTATAATGCATCTCTTGCTTAGCCATAGATTACCTTCACAGCCCTGTTTTGCAAACATTACCCCTTTGAACATTAATTGTTGCTACAAAACATGACATGTCTAGCCAATGCAATCGAGATAATGTAAAAACAAATGTTCATCTTGGAACCACTCACTGTCAGGATAATACAACAAGGAGAGGTGCAAGGCAATTATAGCTTTTGTCCTGATGGATCTATTTATAATTATACTAAAACATGGATTAAGAAGCTACTCTGTGGACTGAGCTGGTTGAAGCAGGTGGTTTCGTAATCTAGGTTTAAATATGATTTGGAGATGCCGGTGTTGGACTGGGGTGTACAAAGTTAAAAATCACACAACACCAGGTTATAGTCCAACAGGTTTAATTGGAAGCACACTAGCTTTTGGAGTTTAAATAACGCACTTTTGCTCTGTGGGGAAAGTGTTCAGATCAATTCCAGAAATGTTTCTAATTTACTATTTCCGTCTATTATGAACTGCCTTGACCTTCTTCCCCTACTTGTCTCTCCCAGCTCTTCCGCCCCCACTTCACCCTCTTCACACCCAACTTCACCATGACTACCAACTCCCCACTTCATCCTCCATTGGGCATTTCCCAGTTGAAGGAGCAAGCTTATGCTAGGCCGTAGTTGCATGGGAACCTGATGCCTTCAGCATTCACACAAGTGGCGTTTCTTAATATATGAGCCTGGCAGTTACAATTTTCAAGGCACTGAACTACATGTGCATGGGGTGCCAGGTATTATTGCAGAATTAATTCTGTCAACTCACATGCTATTGCATCAGCAAGTGTCAATGTCCTTAGGTGAAGAGAAAACTAAAAGGAATTGCATTTATGTAGTGACTTTCCTAACCTCAGGAAGTCCCAAAGTATCTCAGCAATACTTCGGTTCCAAAGACGTGACACTCAGCTTGAGACATTAACTCTGTTTCTCTCACCATAGGTGCTGCCCCAACTGCTGAGTGTTTCTGGAACTTTCTGTTCCTATTTCAGATTTTCAGCTTTTGCAGTATTTTCTTGCCTCCCTTTCTATCCTTCCTGTATCATTTGTATCATGGAACATTAAGCTGCCAGTCCTGCCCATCCCTGAGCCATGTTTCCGTAATTGCTATGATATCCCAGTCCCATGTTCTTAACCATGCCTTGAGTTCATCTGCGTTCCCTGTTAGGTCCCTTGCTTTTAAATAAATGCAGTTTAATTTATTAGTCCTACCTTGTCCCTGCCTGCCCTGACTGTTTGACTTGCTTCTGTTCTCAACTGTACCAGTCTCAAATTGATCTCTTTCCTCACTATCTCCCTAGGTCCCACCACCCCCCCACCTTACTAGTTTAAATCCTCCCGAGCAGCCGTAGCAAATCTCCCTGCCAGTATATTAATCCCCTTCCAAACTAGGTGCAATCCGTCCTTCTTGTACAGGTCACCTTTACCCCAAAACAGATTCCAATGATCCAAATTTTATTGGTCAGAGTATTGAGTACAGGAGTTGGGAGGTCATGTTGCGGCTGTACAGGACATTGGTTAGGCCACTGTTGGAATATTGCGTGCAGTTTTATTGGAAAAATGCTGTGAAACTTGAAAGGGTTCAGAAAAGATTTACAAGGATGTTGCGAGGGTTGGAGGATTTGAGCTACAGGGAGAGGCTGAACAGGCTGGGGCTGTTTTCCCTGGAGCCTCGGAGGCTGAGGGGTGACCTTATAGAGGTTTACAAAATTATGAGGGGCATGGATAGGATAAATAGACAAAGTCTTTTCCCAGGGTTGGAGGAGTCTAGAACTAGAGGGCATAGGTTTAGGGTGAGAGAGGAAAGATATAAAAGAGACCTAAGGGACAACTTTTTCACACAGAGGGTGGTATGTGTATGGAATGAGCTGCCAGAGGAAGTGGTGGAGGCTGGTACAATTACAACATTTAAAAGGCATTTGGATGAGTATATGAATAGGAAGGGTTTGGAGGGATATGGACCAGGTGCTGGCAGATGGGACTAGATTGGGTTGGGATAACTGGGTCGGCATGGACGGGTTGAACCAAAGGGTCTGTTTCCATGCTGTACATTTCTATGACTCTATGACCCTAATAAATCCTTATGTGGCACTGTGCTTGACCATGCTCCTGTGATGCACCTTGGGAAAATTTATTATATCAGAGGAAACATATAAACACAAGTTGTTGTTGCTAAATCGATGTAATGTGAGAACACCAGAAAATTCAATGGTTCTATGGTTGTAAAAAAAAGCTGACTCAAAGTGGCACAGTGACTCAGTGGTTAGCACTACAGTCTCATAGCACCAGGGTCCCAGGTTTGGTTCCAGCCTCGGGTGACAGTCTGTGTGTAGTTTGCGCGTTCTCATGTCTGCATGAGTTTCATCCTGGTGCTCTGGTTTCCTCCTACAGTCCAAAGATGTGCAGGTTATGCTTAATTGCCCATAGTGTGAGGTACATTAGTTAGAGGGAAATGGGTCTAGGTGGGTTACTCTTCAGAGGGTCGGTGTGAACTTGTTGGGCCGAAGGGCCCGTCCCCACACTGTAGGCAATCTAATCTCAAGGCAGCAGAACCATTCCTCAAAAATATTTGCCTTTTTTAATGGGATAGCAGCCTTTTGTTGTTCAGGACTTCAAATGGTGCTAATATGACAAGAAGTCTTTTTTTTGCCGCATAAAAAGAAAATATATCAGAAATTCTTAAAATGTCAATTAGCACCTATAGAGAATTAACTGAGTGAGGCTTGTTGTCCTGTCATCATAACTGTAGCTATTTGCTTTTCTGCATGACTAATCAGTGCAACTCTGTATTTTGTTCACAAAGCAACATTTTCAATGTTAACCACTTGATGCAGCCATACTGTTCAGTAAAGTTTGAACCCAATATATGTGATTCTGCTCTTATTGTGTGGATCTTTTCATGGCCTCACGGCAGAGAATGTGAATTGATATAACTTTAAGTGTCCTGATTCACAGCAATTAAGTACATTTTAAAGTATATTTTTTCTTAATCATTCACTGGCTAGGCCAGCATTTACTGCCCATCCCGAATTGTCGAGAGAGCAGTTAAAAATCAGCCACATTGCTGTGGGTCTGGAGTAACAGTTTTCCTTTGTGAACCAGATGGATTTTTCCAACAATTGTGGTTGGAATTCATGGTTATCATTAAACTCTTAATTCCAGATTTTTCATTAAATCCAACATGGTGGGATTAGAAGTCAGATCCCCAGAACAAATTCTGGGCCTGCAGATTAACAGTCCAACAATAATACCACTAGACCACTGCTTTTCCACAGGAAACTTTAAGAACTATTGTTATAATCTTATACATTTGATCTCAAAATTGAGGCATTTAAGTGCTCATTATTTTGTGATGGGTTTTCGCTAAAAAAAGAGCAAGATCAGAAAGTCCTTTTGGAACAGTGACCCAGTGCAGCATGTGTTGGAGAACAGGTGACTGCAAACTCTTCTTATTTTAAGAGAAAACTGTTTACATAATGTGATGTTTGTGACAGATAGCTTATGAATCTGTAGGATCATATGTTCAAACTACCACAGACCCAAAATTGGACATTCTAAATTGACCCACAGCTGGAGTAATTGGGCCTGACAGAAAGTTGGCCAAACTAAATTAAACTTGGTTAGAGACAAAAAAAAACTGCACATACTGGATTCCAAGGTAGACAAGCAGATGGCTGGAAGAATACAGCAAGCCAGGCAGCATCAGGAGGTGGAGATGTCCACCCAAAACGTGGACTTTTCCACTTCCTAATGATGCCTGGCTTGCTGTGTTCTTCACGCCTCTTCCTTGTCTAAACTAAATTAAACAGGAGCCAGTAGCTATTGGCTACAGAGAGCAATGGAAACCAAGGTTGGAGAGGTCACAAATGTTCAGGGCAACCAGTTCCTACTAGCCTGAGGATTACCCTGAGGATTACTAGCTGTTTTCACATCTCTGAGTGATCATTGACAACAAAACATTGCAACAGACCTAAAACTGTCCTCTCAGTAAACAGAGTATGATGCCAAAAAGTCCTGGATGAGAAAAAGGGATAGAAAATAGAAGGAACACTAATTGCAAAGAAAATAAGATCAAATCCTTGCAGGAAGTTCCAATTTGCAAATTTAGAGAGAAATTAGTAACAAATTATCCAAAGCATCCTTCAATGTAATTTTTATCTATATGCTTGCTTTGTCAATCTTTTCGAATACTGAGTGTTATAATTATCACACAATAATCATTGATCAGACAGACTACTTATTTTTTCCTGGAATTGCTTAGGCTCTGACATTTCTTTCCTTTATTCTCATATTGCTGAGTCACTCCATCATCTTTGGGCCACAAACATGCATATTGCCTACATGATCATAGATTCGGCAACACAGCAAGGTGACTGGAAGGCTGTGAATTGTGGCTTAAGGACATTTAAAACAACATATCATGGGGTCCACAGGTAAGGAGAGAAAGGCTGTTAAAAAGATTCTTAAGACTCATTGTGGTTGAGCCTAAGATTATATGATGAAACATCAGGTGATAATGAATTGTATAAAAATGCAATGAGCTGAAAATGTGTTGCTGGAAAAGCGCAGCAGGTCAGGCAGCATCCAAGGAACAGGAAATTCGACGTTTCAGGCATAAGCCCTTCATCAGGAATGAGGAAAGTATGTCCATCAGGCTAAGATAAAAGGTAGGGAGGAGGGACTTGGGGGAGGGGCGATGGAAATGTGATAGGTGGAAGGAGGTCAAGGTAAGGGTGATAGGCCGGAGTGGGGTGGGGGCGGAGAGGTCAGGAAGAGGATTGCAGGTTAGGAGGGCGGTGCTGAGTTCGAGGGAATCGACTGAGACAAGGTGGGGAGAGGGGAAATGAGGAAACTGGAGAAAATGCAATGAGACAATCTCTATGTATCTGCAGCAGCCAATTGCTTTGACACCCATAAATAAAGTAAGAACAATTTCAATAAGCTATCTCAAATCATTCTCAGAAACTCAGAAATAATGCCAATAATTGCAAAACAGTTTCTGTTCTTTCCACAATGTGGCTTCATCCAATTCTTGAAGCCCATTCTTGCTGCCAAGCAATAAAGCAAATGTGTTGTTGCTACCTGTTTCTTCCACAGTTTTGGGTTTTTGCAGCCACCTAACAGATTCAGTCAGCTCTGTCTACCATCTTCATCAACAGAACAGGTTTATCCAGCCAAGTGAAGAATTGGCCAATTGCCATTCTCTCTCTCTCTCTGAGTTTTGCATGGAAAGAAAGTGTATTCCTGTAAAGGGTGGTCCTCAGTGGCTGATACAATAATGTCAGAATGCATTCAAAAGAAAATATGCCAGAAAGAGATATCTTGAAATGTTGTTATTTATCAACATTAGATAGTTTATTTGGGATGATATGACACTATGGTAGGTGAATGGGGAACCATCATTCATTGCAGCTGAAAATGTTCCAGTTCTTCACAAACATTGTTTTCAGTATCTTGATTTTCCACATTCTATGTAAGGTGATACATACAATATGAGTAAGATGATCTATCATTAATCTTGTCACCCTGAAATAGATAGTTCGTCTATGATTCGTTGATAATGTTGGCTCAGAAGGCACTTCTACATAACCTGATATTCATTCCTTGTCAGTTCATACATGCTTGGATTTTCATACGCTGGCGTCATTGTTGATAAATGTCATAGTTTGTCAGACACATGTGGTCAACATACTAATGGAATGCCACATCTTTCAGTGAAAAACACCAGGTTTTCCTGTTGCTTGCTGAATCCAGGTGCTGACGTCATTGTGTTTCTAGCATGCAAGATTGTCAACTGGCCAGGCATTGGAATGGTTAACTGTATGCGAACGTATGTTAGTCAGGTCTCCAGCCAATTGTCTAGAAAATACTCATTGACAATTATCACTTGCATCACAGAATTGCTCTGTGAATATATGCTTGCTTCATGTGGACCTGTGCTACATTTTATTATTTCAGCTGAAAGATAGGCAAGGGTTAATTTTATGCACTGGCATTAGTGAATTAACACTCTCTGCAAACACCTAATAGTGAATTTGTATGTTAATATGAATAACTCATAAGGGGAATTTTAGGAGAAGGCAAAATGATTGAGGTTTCTGGGATTGCAACTGCAATAGCCACTGCAGCATTTAAGATGATGGGTTGCATGGTGGTGGTCAATTCAATGTTAAGTGCCACCAGTGTGTGACTCAGGAACCCAACTTTAACAAAGTAGTCTTCCTCATATGGAGACAAAGCTGGGATATGTCCATTGACACAAAGGATCAGTCATGATCACATTGAATGGCAGAGCAGGCTCGAAGGGCCGAATGGTCAACCAATTTTCCTAATTTCTATACTTCTATGATGATTTTGCAATCACAATCAAATCACTTCCAATTCCTGATTTTATCTATTAAATCAAATTTAATTAATTGAATTTAAATTCCAGTGTTTTGTTTTACATTTCTGATTTTTACCACCACTGATTTTCGGGTTCTGCCCACATGCAAAACATTCCTTCGGCTTAGTTGAGTCCATTGTCTGTTTTATCATTTGCCAGTCCTGCACCCTTCCCCAATTTAATGGATTTGACCTATGCTTGCTGCTGATTCCCTTACATAAAAATGTGAATGAGTATTAAATTTAAATAGGCAATTGTCCTATGAAATTACCGAAGGCATCTTGCAGAAGGGATTGCAGTGTTTTGAAGAGAGAACTAAAGGTAACAAACCCCTTTGTATTCTTGAAGAATTAGACATACCTGAATCGGGAGTGTCTGATGTTGCTGACACGGGCTGCAAAACTACTGCATTCTCCAGTGCAGACAATTCTCACATTGATGAATTTGCCAATAAAATAAAATTCACCCAGAGAAATGAACAGAAATGTTAAATAATCTGTCAGTTGTGAGGCACTCCATTTAAACTTTGCATCCAATGCAGCACTTATAATTATATGTAGCAAGTTAGCTGTGTTGTCAGTTCCCAAAATTATTGTTAGTTCAACAAGTCAAACATTATTTTATTCAACTAAAAGCTCATTTTTTGCTTATCTCCATGCTTCAGTTCACTACAAGTTTTATCTTACAGATCTGATGCGTTACCTGAATGCACTAAGAGACTGATTGTTACTTTTGAGCCTTTACTCCAATACTCCCACGTATTACCCAGTAATTCATGGGCCGAGGAAAGGGGGCAAAAAAAACCAGCTCAGTGGCAGAACTCAGCTTATTATAAGAGGAACCTTCAGTGGATGCCTGAGGGTAGCATGTAAACAGACACTGACTGGTCTTTATCGAAGATGATTATGGCTCAAAGCCACAAGTTGATCTGACTTCATGCCAGTTCATTCATTGGGGAAAACAAGACAATATTTAACTGTTTTTATAATTCTGGGAACCCAGGTTTGAGCTTTTAAAACTATTGCTATGCCTTTGGTGCAAAATGGAGACTCACATCGTGCCAAGAATGGAGGAAGTGAATATTTAAGGTGGTTGATGAGGTGTTGATCTAATGGGTTACTTTGTCCTGGATGTGGCTAAGCATGACATTGTTAAAGCTGCACTCATCCAAACTGGCTGGATTGTAATCCAAGGCACCATGGACGTGGACCTTGTAGATAGTGCACCGGCATTGGAGAGTTAGGAAGTGAGTCACAGAATTCTCAGCATACTTCACATCATTACATGCTTTAGTTTACAGATCTGAAGAATCACTTCCAAGCACTGAGAGACTGGTTGTTACTTTTGTGCTTTGTTCCAACACTCTCGTGACATGTAATGCACACAGCACTAACAGATCTAAGAACAGCTTCTTCCCTGCTGTTATTCAATAGAATTCAATACAGTCCAGGAACAGGCCCTTCCGCCCACCAAGCCTGTGCAGATTTTTATCCTTATTTAGACCTGCTACTTTTTGCCCTTACGTGGTTTCTAACCTTTTGTCCACCTCCCATTAATGTATCTATCAAGATAGGGCTCAAACATTACGAACGTGCCTATTTTTACCACTTATAATGGCAGTGTGTTCCAGGCACCCATGAACCTCTGCGTGAAAAATATACCCAACACTTCTCCCCTAAGGTTTCCCCCCCTCACCTTGAACCTGTGCCCTCTTGTAGTTGACCTTTCCACACTGGGAAAAAGCCTCTGACTGCCCACCCTATCTGCACTGACTTATGAACAGACTTCTCATATATTAGAGTTGATCTTTCTCTGTACCTTGTCTGTAACTTTAAAACTATATTCTATATTCTGTTCTATTACCCTGATGTACTTATATAAGGTCTGATTTGTCTGGTTAGCACACAAAACACTACTTTTCATTGTATCTTGGTACACGTGACAATAATAAATCAAATCAAATTTATGTGGCTGGCCTAGTTAAGATTCTGGTCAATGGAAATCCCCTGGGTGTTATTGTTGGTGGATTGATAATGCTGAAGGTCAAAGGGGAAAAGGTTACACCCTCCCTTGTGGGAGATAATCATTGGTTGTGCTTTCTTGATATTATTCTAAGAAAAAAAATACAAAGTAGGGTCGTCCTCTTTGGCAAAGCAGGTCATCCTCCAAACTAGTAAATATGTTCCCTTAAAAACTTTCTGCTGATGTATCATTCTCTTGAATTGGGTACATGGCAGGAGCTTCCATAAACAGAAATCAATACGTCCACATGCTGATCACCTGTGTAGCTTAATAGGGGCATTGTTAGTAATGGGTCAAAGAGTCATTGAGATGTACAGCACGGAAACTGACCCTTTGGTCCAACTCGTCCATGCCGACCAAATATCCCAACCTAATCTAGACCCATTTGCCAGCACTTGGCCCATATCCCTCTAAACCTTCCTATTCATATACCCATCCAGATGCCTTTCAATGTTGCAATTGTACCATCCTCCACCATCTCAAGAGTGATAGTAAGGAGGATCATCTAAAACGTTGAGCTCTGTTGCTCTCATAGAGGTTATCTTGTTAACTTGAAGGAATTTGATCCAGAGGCTGAAAATGGACAATGGGCTGTATGAAATGGGAATACCAATTATACAGCCCCATCTCATGAGCTTCCGAGTAGCACAGACAGGTTATATAACACGTGGCCTATTTCGTTTTGCTTGCTTTTCTGTCAGAAGTTAAATTGTACACCATGCTTATCCATGTTCTTTGTTCATTTACTGGAATCATAATCCCTGCCCTTACCAAAGGAATTGGGAATATGTGATGGCATTTTTACAGGGGGCTGGGTGGGAGGATGTGTAGTCTAGGTAGCTGTGGGAGTCAGTCGATTTATAGTAAATATAGTAAATAGTTCCAATACCATATCTGCTCCCAGGAGGACCAGTTCCAATACCGTATTCCTTCGTCTCTGCCGCATCTGCTTCCAGGAGGACCAGTTCCAATACCATACAACCCAGATGGCCTCCTTCTTCAAAGACCGCAATTTCCTCCCAGACGTGATCGATGATGCCCTCCACCGCATCTCCTCCACTTCCCGCTCCTCCGCCCTTGAGCTCCGCCCCTCCAACCAACACCAGGACAGAACCCCACTGGTTCTCACCTACCACCCCACCAACCTCCGTATACAGCGTATCATCCGCCGTCATTTCCGCCACATCCAAACGGAACCCACCACCAGGGATATATTTCCCTCCCCTCCCCTATCAGCGTTTCAAAAAGACCACTCCCTCCATGACTCCCTTGTCAGGTCCACAACCCCCACCAACCCAACCTCCACTCCTGGCATCTTCCCCTGCAACCGCAAGAAATGCAAAACTTGCGCCCACACCTCCTCCCTTACTTCTCTCCAAAGCCCCAAGGGATCCTTCCATATCCGCCACAAATTCACCTGCACCTCCACACACATCATTTATTGCATCCGCTGCACCTGATGTGGCCTCCTCTATTTGGGAGACAGGCCGCCTACTTGCGGAACGTTTCAGTGAACACCTCTGGGACACCTGGACCAACCAACCCAACCACCCCGTGGCTCAACACTTCAACTCCCCCTCCCACATGCAGGTCCTTGGGCTCCTCCATCGCCAGACCATAACAACACGACGGTTGGAGGAAGAGCGCCTCATCTTCTGCCTAGGAACCCTCCAACCACAAGGGATGAACTCAGATTTCTCCAGTTTCTTCATTTCCCCTCCCCCCACCTTGTCTCAGTCGAATCCCTCGAACTCAGCACTGCCTTCCTAACCTGTAATCTTCTTCCTGACCTCTCCGCCCCCACCCCACTCCGGCCTATCACTCTCACCTTGACCTCCTTCCACCTATCACATCTCCAACGCCCCTCCCCCAAGTCCCTCCTCCCTACCTTTTATCTTAGCCTGCTGGACACATTTTACTCATTCCTGAAGAAGGGCTTATGCCCGAAAGGTCAATTCTCCTGCTCCTTGGATGCTGCCTGACCTGCTGTGCTTTTCCAGCAACACATTTTCTGTTCTGATCTCCAGCATCTGCAGTCCTCACTTTTTCCATTCCAACTTCTGCCTGGCTGGTATCCTTCATTCTACCTTTGTGCAAACTGGAAAGTTACCCAAATTTCTCCAGCACTTGCATCAAGTTCTATCCACCAACCTTTATGTTCGCTGACCCATATTGTGTAGAGAAGAGTTCCACAGTGAGTTGGCTGGGAGTGAGTAAGGAATGTGATAGGTGTAGGTAAGGAAGGCCAATGTGATCTGAAACAAAGAGGGAGAGGAGCTACAGAGGAGACAGGAGGCTGAAAGGAGAAAATATTGGGACTGTTGGTAATGGTATGGATTATGGGGAAGGTAGAGGAGTGAGGAGGTATGGAGAAGGTTGTTGGGATGGTGGCAAACATGGACCAATTCTTCTGTATCACAATGGTGATCCTTAAGCAACTTTAAAACAATCCACCAACCAGGTACAGCCTCAGAAACTATCTACACAAACCCACAATAAATTGAGAATCGACCACAAGGAAATGAGGGAAAGTCTTTGTTGCAATCTTAATACTACAGCTAAAGGGATGATGAACATATCTATCCAACCTCTGAGTGGACTGTATGTCTCATGACCTTCTTCTAAGTTGCTTTTGAGAATTCATTTTTCTGAATTTTTGGTGAGAATTTTTGGTCCATTTTTACAGATGGTCCTAAATGTTAGAGTCATAGTGAGGTACGTCATGGAAATAGACCCTTTAGTCCAAGTTGTCCATGCTGCCCGGAAATGTTAAATTAATCTAGTCCCATTTTCCAGCACTTGGCCCATATCCCTCTAAATCCTTCCTATTCATATACCAATCCAGATGCTTTTTAAATGTTGTAATTGTACCAGCCTCCACCACTTCCTCTGGCAGCTCATTCCATACACAGAACACCCTCTCCACAAAAAAGTTGCCCTCTTATGTCCCTTTTAAATCTTCCCCTCTGACCGTAAATCTATGCCCTCTAGTTTAGGACTCCCTCACCCCAGAGAAAAGGCCCTGTCTATTTAACCTATCCATTCCCTCGTGATTTTATAAACCTCAATAAAGCCACCAGTCAGCCTCCGATGCTCCAGGGAAAACAGACCCATCCTATTCAGCCTCTCCCTATAGCCCAAACCCTCCAACCCTGGCAATATCCTTGTAAATCTTTTTTGAACCCTTTTGAACCCATTTCTGGTCGGCATGAACAAGTTGGACTAAGGGGTCTGTTTCCATGCTGTACATCTCTATGACTCTAACATTTAGGACCATCTGTAAAAATGGGCAAAGAAATCTCACCAAAAGTTCAGAAAAATTGATTTTCAAAAGTAACTTAGAAGGTCATGAGACACACAGTCCACTCAGAGGTTGGATAGATATGTTCATCATCCCTTTAGCTGTAGTATTAAGATTGCGACAAAGACTTTCCCTCATTTCCTTGTGGTCGATTCTCAATTTATCGTGGGTTTGTGTAGATAGTTTCTGAGGCTGTACCTGGTTGGTGGATTGTTTTAAAGTTGCTTATAGGATCACCACCCGATAGGAGGGAGATCAGATTTGCTCACAATATTCCAAAGGTGGCCACAGCATGACCCCCCAATTCCTGTACTCAATACTCTGACTAATAAAGGAACGCATACTAAACAACTTCTTCACTATCCTATCTACCTGAGACTTCACTTTCAAGGAAATATGAACCTGCACTCCAAGGTCTCTTTGTTCATCCACACTCCCCAGAACCTTACCATTAAGTGGAAAAGTCTTGCCTTGATTTGCATTTCCAAAATGGAGCACCTCACGTTTATCTAAATTAAACTCGATCTCCTACTCCTCGGCTCATTGGCCCATCTGATCAAGATCCTGTTGTAATCTGAGGTAATCTTCACTGTCCACTATACTTCCAATTTTGGTGTCATCTGTAAACTTACTAACTATAACTCTGGTGTTCACAATGAATCATTTATATAAATGATGAAATCACATAAGGAAAATTTAGCTCCAGGAGAGCAAACTTATTTAGTGTACCTCTCTCCTGATCAGAAAGGCCTGTTTAGATAATTTCTGATAGGACTCCCTTTTTTTTCTCAATGTTTCCAAAATGCATGTGGGGAAAGATTTTGCTTTTTTTCCTTGAAGCATCTGGGATATCTAAACACAGTGAGACTTATTTTTAGACTGCTTGACATTTCAGACACTCACCAGCACTAAACGTCATGCATTTTATGTTTAACTGCTAATGCTAGAATGAATAGGACACCTGAAAGAAAAGTCCTTTGCGAATGTTACTGGCAAAGCTAAATTTGATTCATTGGCAATCTAGATAGATCAGATTCGAAATTTAGTTCTTTAACTACTGAAATATCATTTCCTTCAATTAGATGCTTCGTTAAGAACTAATCTATATTACCCAGTAACTGACTGACTCAAAAATAGGAAATAATCTCATTTGTATTCATAATTTTCCTTATAATAGAATTTCTACTTCCATAACATTTCAAGAAGTTGTCAAGAATATTATGTATCGTTTCATGCACAGTGTTGAACTTTTTATTTCCTGAGTCGTGAAATTTTCTTATTGAAAAAACATTTGCAGTCAAAGCAAATGAATTCATCACCACAGATGATTCATCTGTTTCCAGTTCCTCAGTGTTAAATGCTGAACTCATTATTATTTGAAGAGTGTTGTTGAAAATGGTGGGGTTGACTTTGACATGCTTTGTTTCTGAAGTTTTCTAAGATCCAGAGGGCACAAACTATGATGAAAGTTCTACGTCACGGTGCTTGGGAGAATTGCACTTCCCCGAAGATCCATCTTTGAATAGTATCAAGGATTGGCTTTTTAGTTTAGAAAATCCAGAAATTATAAACTTTGGGAGGCACCTGACTGAGGTCTAAGCAAATAAAATCTCTCTTGTTGAAAGGAGTATAGGACAGTTTAAAGAAAGCTCAGTTACCTTGGTATAAAGTTTAGTCTGTGGAATTTCCAGATTAGGAGTTTTTGGTTAGATAAATGTAGATTACTAAAAGACTGAGAAAATCTCATCTTTAAGTTTCATGAGTATTCATGTAAGAAGACATCACAGTTCACGGGACAGCATGAGGGAGAATTTGATCTAGAATGGTATTTTTTTCTGTGTTTGACTCACTGTAGTGTGATGATGCTTGGGAACTCATTAGATTTTGTTTTGATGTGTGTTTTTGAAGATCTTTCAGATTGTGTTCCAGATGATGGGATCTTATTTCTTTTTCACTTGTGAAATAAACTTCTGTTTTGTTGAAGACAACTTGTAGTCTTCTGCACATCGGTTTTCAGAAACACAATCTGTAAATTATGAAACTTTTAGAAAAAAAAGCAATATTTATGAGATTGTCCCTGAAGCTTATCAATTAAAATTAAAATTTAAAATTTTGAGCTACAAAAAATACATTTCAATTAGACATTTGTAGAATTTGCAAGAGAGAACGAAACACCAAACAGCAAAGAAAGAAATATGAAACAAAACCAGAAATAGTTTGAGGAACTCAGTAGGTT
This sequence comes from Hemiscyllium ocellatum, assembly GCF_020745735.1. NCBI lineage: Eukaryota > Metazoa > Chordata > Chondrichthyes > Orectolobiformes > Hemiscylliidae > Hemiscyllium > Hemiscyllium ocellatum. Next base: position 8,768,892 of record NC_083423.1, read on the forward strand.
TGGCAACATCTGTGGAAACAAAGCAGAGATGGATCCAATGACCCAATATCAGATGCTGCCAGACCTGCTGAGTTTCTCCAGTAATTTCTATTTTTGTTTGAAAAAGAAATGCTGTTGGATTAGTGATTGTAATCACTGAAGACAGAAAGAAAAGTCGAGAATATAAGGGAACCCAGTAAGATGCCATCTTGCCAAACATACTTGTCAACAAAGATCTGACTACATGAATATCATTTCTAGCTCTTGGCCTATAATCTCAGATGACAAAGCAAATGTATATTTAAATACTGAATTTGTTCCTGTTAATATCACTGTTTTTGACGCAATCATTTTTTTCAGACAGTGAGTTCCAGATTCCCACCACCCTCTGGGTGAATGAATTTCTCCTCAATTTTCCCCTCAGCCTTCTACATCTTATCTAAATCTATGCCCTCTGGTTACTGACCCTTCTACTAATGGAAAAAGTTTCTATTCACCCGATCTATTACCTTAAACTTTGCTGCTCCAAGGAAAACAGCCTCAGCTGTTTTCATAGGTCAGACCCTCCACCCAGTCAGTAACTTGAAGAATCTCCTCTGTACCCTGTATAGTACAATCACAACCTTATTATAATCTGGTGACCAGAAATGCATGTAGTACTCAAGTGGTGGGAAAAAGTGAGGACCGCAGATGCTGGAGATCAGAGTTGAAGAGCGTGGTGCTGGAAAAGCACAGCCAGTCAGGCAGCATCCGAGGAGCAGGACTGTTGATGTTTCAGGCATAAGTCCCTCATCAGGAATAAGACTCATTCCTGATGAAGGGCTTCCGCCTGAAAGGTTGATTCTACTGCTCCTCGGTTGCTGCCTGACTGGCTGTGCTTTTCCAGCACCACACTCTAGTGGCGGCCTAACCTGCATTTTAAACAGACCTAGCATAGCCTCTTTGCTCTAGCATTGGATGTCTCAGCTAATTAAAGCAAGTATGCCATATTTTTGCTTAACTAACCTGTCTATTTGCCCTGCAGCATTTCGAGATCTGTGAATATAGTGGGGGAGAAGGAATATTGGTGACTGCCTACTGGTATTATCACTGGACTGTTAACTGCATGACACAGTTAAATGTTCTGAGTGCTGGGTACAAATCCCACTACAGCATTTAATGGAATTCACGTTCAATCAAAAACTTGAATTAAAAATCTAATGATGGCAATGAAACTATTGCTGATTGTCAAGGGAAAAAAAAGATCTGGTTCACTAATGTCCTTTAGGGAATGAATCTGCCATTCTTACCTGGTCTAGCCTAGCCGTGACTCCAGACCCACAGCAATGTGATTGACTCTTAACTGCTCTCTGGGCAATTTGGGATGGGTAATAAATGCCAGCGACACTCACATCCCATGAATGAATTTTTTTTTTTAAATGCACATCAAGGCCCTACTTTGTAATGTACTTTCCAGGGTGCTGCCATTCACAGAATAATCCCCTTCCTTGTTAGCCATCCCTCAGTGTATTAACACACCCTTTTCCACTAGATCAATCCATTGATACTCTCCTGCAGTTTATGCCTATCCTCCTCACAATTTACAACCCTGCCATTTTTCAAATTATCAATGAAGTTCTTGATGTGGTTCCCCAAATATAATTCCCGATCATTAATGTCCATCATAAATAGCCAGGAGCCCAGCACGGAATACTGAGGAACCCACTGGAAACAGACCTCCAGTCACAGAAACATTCTTTGACCATCACCTTCTACTTCCTTCTTCTCAGCCAACTTTGAATCCAATCTGTCACTTAGCAGTGAATCACATAGACTCTTACTTTCTTGACCAGGCTGATGAAGGTATTAAAATGACACTCACTGGCCTTCACTGATCCCTTTGTCGACCACCATCTAGGCTGCAGCATGAATGGGAAAACCTGGGGGAATGTATATACCACAGGTTTTGCTCAGTACTGGCCACTCTTTGAGTGGACTCCTTAAACCATGCACTTGGCCCTATATTATCATACGCTGCCTCAGGGGGCTGACAGGATTCTGTGGGTATCATCTCATCCAATGTTGCTTTGGATATATTTCAGGTGTGGGTATCATCTCATCCAATGTTGCTTTGGATATATTTCAGGTGTCCTTGGAGATACTAAATTAACCTTTGTACCCCAGAATTAAATCGGAGAAACAGACAGGACAAGTCTGTCTGAGTAGAGCAGGACACACATCTGCCTTATACTGAAGCTGCGATATGGTTCCATGGCTATTCCCCGATTAAACATTTTTCCACATTTCACAATTTTCCCCTTCATTAGATTATACAAAGTACAGAAAGAGGCGTGTACAGTTTTGTGTTGTCTAGAGATATGTGGTCTTGTTAGGGAATATGCAACCGTTCGGCTGGAGGCTTTGGCAAAGTGGGTTGACCTTTCAGTTAATCTGCTTACCACATCAACTACCCTGCTCATCTCATCGAAAGTGGAATAGTAATCCAAGAGCTCCCAGGAGCCCTATCAATTCTTTGAGAGCAGTGGGGTCAGCATCCAGTTACACCAAAGGCCAATGTTCCATCATACACAGAACGTTACTGTGGCAGAACCAATGAGTGTCTGTAGAACTGAAATCCATTGATAGCTTTTCAATCAGAAATGGATAGATAAATAACATTGAACGTGGTTTCTATATACAGGAAGGAAGAGGAGTAAAAGCACTTCCAGAAAGAGTTGGTACAGATGCACTGGTGTGATCAACCTCCTGATGTAATTAAATTTTATGATTCTATAACTGGTTTCTCAACCCAAAGCTTGAGCCTTTGAAGATTTTGTAAACAGAATCATGTACATGCTTTGAACTGGAGAATAGTGTTGTAATTTATTATATCCCTTCAACAACATTCTTTTATTTATTGCTGCATTCATTTTAACTTTATTTTGAAAGCAATAAAAAACAACTACTCCTTAATTTCAAACATTGTGAAGACATCCATTATTTATATTGGCGTTTTATAAATATTCAGCATCAACAAGTTATGCCGTTGCAGGTTTTGCTGCACATCCTTGCATATACTTTGTGAAGTTCACATGATTTTCATTTACTTATGAAAAAGATCTTGCATAACTGTTCTGACTACAGGGTTTATTCTTCCTGCTTCTTTGTCTATTGCTTTCCTTTCTCCTTCATGCTTCGGTCCTCTATTCCCATCCATTATGTACTCAATAAATGTTGCCAATTTGGCCTCAGTGTGTAAAGCCTGCCCTTTCTGAAATGTCACTTGCAATGGATCTTGTTTTCTTTCCCAGCGTTTCACACCTGCCCATCCTTTCCCAACTTAACCTCCTTCTCTTTTTGAAGGTCACAGTTCCTCCAATGTTTGTCTCACCGCCCCATTCCATATGTGTCAGCTAATTGATGAACTCTGGAAGTTTATGGAACTTAGAGAGGTTAGAATTGGATTCAGGCAAAATTCCCTTGGGAATCAGGATCGGAAACCATTGTTGATATACTTCAGAACAACTGAGAGCAATCGATTGAGTTGCTTAATTGTGAAAGACAAACAACATATATTGGGAGGTGCAAATTACCGCATTTGCTCAGCTCTGATGAAGAGTCATCCAGATTTGAAACGTTAGCTTGCTTTCTCTCCATGGACTTTGCCTGACCTGCTGTGATCGCCAGTACTTTTTGTATTCAATCCATCATGTGTTGGGATTTGAACCTGAAACATTTAGTTCTTATATGGCCCGGTGTTGGATAACTCTTTTACACAACTGACCAGGATAGGTGGCACAATGGCTCAGTGGTTAGCACTGCTGCCTCACAGCGCCAAGGACCCTGGTTCAATTCCAGCCTGAGGCGATTGTCTGTTTGGAGTTTGCACATTCTCCCCGTGTCTGCGTGGGTTTCCTCTGGGTGCTCCGGTTTCCTTCCACTGTCCAAAGGTGTACAAGTTTGTTGAATTGGCCATGTTAAATTGCTAATAGTGTTCAGGGATGTGTAGGATAGGTGCATTAGTCAGGGAAAATATAAAGTATTAGGGTAGGAGAATGGGTTTGGGTGGGATACTCTTCAGAGGGTCAGTGTGGACTTGTTGGGCTAAATGGCCTGTTTCCACAACGTAGGGATTCTATGATCTATGACGTTGGATGAGTGAAGTGACACTTTGGACTGGAGTGCAGATGTTGGGAACTTGCTGAACTATGTTTGAAAAGAAATCTAATTGTGCATCAGTGCAACTGTCACCTCCACTGAAACAGCTTGATAGTTTCTAGAATGTGGTTAGGGTACTTTTGATGATTAACAGTGGTTAGAGATTCTGTCATATTATAAGGAGATCGATATTGCTATGAGAGACAGGAAGCTGTATGTCCACAGAAACCATAACTCTTCACTACGTAGTGTCTCAATAATTCATGTTTGCACTACATTTTGACAAGGCAAATTGGAGTGACTGTTGTGTGGTATGAGGTTTTTAGTTGTTGGTGTTGATGCTACTATGTCACTATGTAAGACTATTGGTATAACCATGAGGACATGGTTACTGAAGGTGAATAATGAACCAGTTGTTGAGGCTGTAGAGATCTGTTTCCTCGACATCTGACAACCAAGTTACAGGAACCATAACACTGCTCAGAATAACTGCGACACAGAAGGTGCTATTTTGATCTGCACACGGTGAGTGAAATCAATAGACACTACAACCTTGTGTTGTTCCACTTCAACATTGTTTTTATCAAAGCTCCTTATTCCCTATGACTTCTTGTCCTCCTCTCCACAGGATGCTAACCCCTAGGCCTCGATATTAATCACTTCCGTTAGATAGATGGGAAGTAATTGAGCTTTAAAAGCTTCAATAAGGGGTAAATAATTTCTTTAATCAAAGTATCCCCTTGTTGTGAGGTGGAAGAGTTAAACTGACATTTCTTTGTTTTAGTTTAGTCAGCAACTTTGAATATAGGCTGGAGCGTAAAACACTCACTATTCAGCTGAAGCATCTTTGGAACTCTTCCTGCAATGGTAGTGGAAGCAGACTCCTTGAATATCTTCAAGGATAGGACGTTCGATTATTGTTAAGCGGGGAGGGTGAAAGGTTATTGGGGTAGGCAGGAATATGGTTTTGAGGTTGTAAACAGGTCCGCCATGATCTTAACGGATGGTGGAGGAGGCTCGTGAGGTCTAATGGTCTACTAGCTCATTGTTTCTGTGTTTGTGTCCTTGTTCAACAAAAATACCGTGAGCTTGGAGTTGACAGCTTTCTCTGAGGTAAAAACAATGACTGCAGATGCTGGAAACCAGATTCTGGATCAGTGGTGCTGGAAGAGCACAGCAGTTCAGGCAGCATCCAAGGAGCAGCGAAATCGAGACAAAGGTATTCAGAGTCACATGTAAATGGCTTTTGAGAGACTGATTAGACATGAACAATGGGATAAGATTAAAGAATTGAGTAGTCTCCTCCTGTTTATGTTCCAATCCATTGTGCCTTTCACTTCGTTGTTCTGTGTTCCCAGGTGAAATCTCTGCAGCTTGCACAGATAATGTCTCCTATTCCTTAAGGACAGTGAGGAGGGCTATGCCAAGTACTACAGTGCAGAAAGAGGCTATTCGGCCCATTGAGCCTGCACCAACCCTCCAAAGAGCATCCCACTCAGACCCATGCCCCACCCTATCCCTATAACCTTGCATTTACCATGGTTGATCCATCAATGCTGCACGTCCCTGGACATTACAGCACAACTCAGCATGGCCATTCCACCTAACCTCCTCGATGCAAACAGATACAGCAGACTGACATTTGCGGCAGTTCTCCTAGGATGTCAGTGGAAGGGTCAGAGGACATAAGTGACTGAAATGGCTATAACAATTTCCTATACAGATCAACCCTGAACTTCAGGTATGCCCTAAGTTAACTCACACAGAAGGTGTGACAGCCACAAGCCTAAGGCAGGGGCAGCTGGATACAGATCACTCTGAACATGTCCAGCGAGATGTAAACATGATTCATAAGACATAAGACTTAGGAGCAGAAGTTAGGCCATTCAGCCCATCAAGTCTGCTCCACATTCAATAATGGCTGATAAGTTTCCAGAACCCATTCTCTTACCTTCTCCCGTAACCTTTGATCTTCTTAACAATCAAGAACCTCTCTATCTCTGTCTTAAACATACTCAATGACCTGGCCTCCATAGCCTTTTGTGGCAATGAATTCCAAAGTTTCACCACTGAAGAGATTTCTCCTTATTTCCATTCTAAAGGGTCTTCCCTTTACTCTGAGGGTGTGCCCTTGGGTCCTAGTTTTTCCTGCCAATAGAAACATCTTCCCATCATCCACTCTGTTCAGACCATTCAGTATTCTGTAATTAGATCCCCCCTCATCCTTCTAAATTCCATCAAGTATGGACCCAGAGACCTCAAATGTTCTTCTTATCTTAAGCCTTTCACTCCTGGGATCATTCTCATGAACCTCCTCTGGACCTGCTACAGGCCCAGTACATCCTTCCTGCAATATGGAGCCCAAGATTTCACACAATACTCAAAATGTGGTCTGAATGGAGCTTTATAAAGCTTCAAAAATACATCCCTGCTTTAAAATTCTAGTCTTCTCGAAATAAATGTCAACATTGTATATGTCTTCCTAACAACTCAACCTGATGTTTACTTTAAGCGAATCCTGGACTAGACTCCCAAGTCTCTTTACACTTCAGATTTCTGAATTTTCCCCTCATTTAGAAAATAGTCCATGCCTATATCCTTCCTGCCAAAGTGCATGATATCACACTTTCCCACATTGTATTTTATCTGCTGACTTTGCCCACTCTCCTAACCTGTCCAAGTCCTTCTGCAGCCTCCCTGCCTCTTCAATGCTACCTGTCCCTCCAGCTATCTTTGTGTCATCAGCAAACTTAGCCAGAATGCCCTCAGTTCTTTCATCTAGATCGTTAATGTCGACACAATGGTCTCCAGAGATCAGCATCAGCATCTAGAATGTGGCACATTCAGAGTCTTCAGAGACACACCCAACTTAATCATTCTCAGAGTGTGATTTAAAATTAGTATCAAACAATACTAAAAAATGAAAACATTGACGGGGACTTCTACACTCTTCAAAATAGAGAGGTTGCAGACTAAAATCACCGATTGCAAGGAGCAAAGTGTGACTAAAACATTTTTTAAAAATCCCAAAAATGTTTGCTGACACAAATTGCCCTTAAGAAGGAAATCAAGCCTCAGGAAACCAATACACCAATTCTGTCTGGGTAAGGACTGAGCTGTGAAGACAGTATGGAAACAGGCCCTTCAGCCCAACAAGTCCACATCAACCCTCCGATGAGTAACCCACCCAGATTCATTTCCCTCTGACTAATGCACCTAACTCTATGGGAAATTTTGCATGGCCAGTTCATCTAACCTGCAATTCTTTGGAGTGTGGGAGGAAATCGGAACACCCAGAGGAAACCCACGCAGACACAGGGAGAATGTGCATAATCCACGCAGGCAATCCGCTGAGGGTAGAATCGAGCCTGGGTCCCTGGTGCTGTGAGGCACTGAGCAACTGTGCCGCACCTCTGCTTAATTTATGCAAAGTTCAGTTATGATAAAAGGTGACAATTTGACAACAGTGAAAATTTTTCAAGCCACACTTTGCTGGTTAACATCACAAATGTAATTATTTCTCGATCTTTCTATCTTGAAATTGATCCTATTTAAATTCATTCACGATCAGGTACGTGGTGGAGTAGAGGAAAAGAAACATTGTCAATTCATTTCATTACGGACTCTGCAACAAGCAGTAAACTCTTCGTTCGGTGACATGTGCACTCATGTATCTTTCATTGTTGAATTGGCACTGTACATAGTTGGATATGTTCCAAGAAGTTCATGATGAAAGTACCCTGGATATCACTTAGTGGAAACCACATCAGATCAAGTAATTACAAGGTGCATTTTGCCACATACCTTCAGAAATGACATTTTTTACTCACCATGAAGGTCTCTGTAACGAAGCTTTGATACATGTTGCAGGTGTCTTTGTTCCTGGACAAGGTTGACTTTAACACAACTAGGTTGGGGCATGTGTGTGGTGTCACAAAGTTGACAACTGTGCTGCTACAGGTAAATGTTTGGTTAACGAGGAATCCGGTACTTTGAAGGCGGACAGAAAAGTAAGATTCAGACCACAGCCAGGTCAACCATCATCTTCTTGTACGTATAGTACAGCAGGACTGAGTGGCAGAATGGCCTCCTCCAGCTCCTAATTCATCTAACAGTGAACCACCACAATGATTTCAGCCGAGCAACTCCATGACAGCTGGTGTGATAAACATATATAATATATTCTTATCATTTCTGGTAACAGGAGATTTTTCAAAAAACATGAATGGTTTTTACTAAAACCTGTGAAGTTTTTTTCTTCAAAGATTAGAAAGTCAATGTGGAATAGCAAACTAAACACATTGCTTCCTTGAAAACACATGATTGCAGTTGAGTGCCTCGGTTGTGTCATTGGGTCATAGAGTCATAGAGATGTACAGCACAGAAACAGACCCTTCAGTCCAACTCGTCCATGCTGACCAGTTTTCCAACCCAATCTGGTCCCCCTGCCAGCACTCAGCCCATATCCCTCCAAACCCTTCCTATTCATATACCCATCTAGATGCCTTTTAAATGTTGCAATTGTACTAGCCTCCACCACTTCCTCTGGCAGCTCATTCCACACATACACACCCTCTGCGTGAAAATGTTGCCCCTTAGGTCTCTTTTATATCTTTTCCCTCTCAACCTAAACCTATGCCCTCTAGTTCTGGACTCCCCCACCCTATGGAAAAAACCTTGTCCATTTATTCTATCCATGCCCCTCATGATTTTATAAACCTCTATGAGGTCACCTCCCAGCCTCTGACACTCCAGGAAAAACAGCCCCAGCCTGTTCAGCCTCTCCCTATAGCTCAAATCCTCCAACCCTCACAACATCCTTGTAAATCTTCTCTGAACCCTTTCAGGTTTCACAACATCTTTTGGATAGGAAGGAGACCAGAATTGCACGCAATATTCCAATAGTGGCCTAACCAATGTCTTGTACAGTTGCAACATGACCTCCCAATTCATGTAGTCAACACACTGACCAATAAAGGAAAGTATACCAAGCACCTACTTCACTATCCTATCTACCTGCGACTCCACTTTCAAGGAGCTATGAACCTGCACTCCAAGGTCTTTTTGTTCAGCAACACTCCCTAGGACCTTACCATTAAGTGTATAAGTCCTGCTAAGATTTGCTTTTCCAAAATGCAGCGCCTTACATTTATCTGAATTAAACTCCATCAGCCACTTCTCAGCCCATTGGCCCATCTGATCTAGATCCCACTGTAATCTGAGGTAAACATCTTTGCTGTCCACTACACCTCCAATTTTTATCAAATGTTTATCCTGTTGGGTTCATTTCAGGAAAAGCAAAAAAATTAAAATCTTGACTTCATAACAGAAGGTTGCAAGTGTTAATTCAATTACGTCAGGAGTTCACTTCTGAAGGTGGAACATCTTCTCCTGGCTGAAGAATCAAATTTAGTTTGATGGAGGGACTCACACTCAATCGAGTAGTTGCAGCTAAAATGACATTTGCTCACGCAGCTGATGAAGGAAAGTGAACATGTATTAATAAATGTGATAACCTATTTGGAGTGACTTGCCATCCATTCTGTCTATGTGCTCCAAGAAGGTCTTCTTCTTCTTCCTTCCCCCTCCTAGTACACCTCCATGCAGTCCAGCGTTCTGTAGCTGGTGAGGGGAAGGATCCCTACTATGGTGCAACCTTAGCGGTTTGATCATGCAATTCTAGGTGAGTGATGTATCAATAGGGTCCACACACGCTGAGCTTGCTCTGCCCTGATGTAAGTTCACATTACTTGGATTAAAGCCCATCTGGACTGAGGGGTGGGCACCTCTGAAGTGTCCTGAGAAGAGACTCCTGAGGGGCCAGTTTGTGATTCCTCTTCTGGCTGCATGCCTACAGGTATCGCCCTGCCTGCTTGTGAGGAAGGGGCACCTAGAGATCCCTCATGCCCCCCTTTGTACCTTGCTGTTGGTACTGAGCAACAGTGGCCATAGCGATGGGGTGCAGGATATCCAGCAGACCCTGAGACTGGCTCTCTATGGCAGCTGCTAATCTGTCCATGGAGGCTGTGCGATGATCCCAGAGGATGCAGGGCCTCAACTGCATCGTTGTAACCTTTGTGTCAGGTGGCTGTGCCTCTGGCTGACATGCCTGCCTCCCCTTTGTCTGGTTGTCCATGTCAACGAAGTCCTGAGTCACCGATGCCAGGGGGTCTTCTCTTGCCTGGGATTGAGCAGGTGCCTGGTGTCCAGCAGTGCCTTGATGCCAACAGCTTGGGGCTTATCTTCCTTGACCAGTGGAGGTGTGGCAATGATGTGCTCACCAGCAGATGCTCCTGACTCTAATCTAGCTAACGTACCCACTGAGGTGTCGGTACCTGAGCTGGTGGAGGGTGCATGAGGCAGCCTCGCCGCTACTTCCTCTGAGACAGTCATGCTCTCTTCCTCAGAGTTGGGGGAGGGATGTCTTGGTGGGACCAGCTTCTTGGCTTGAGAGAGTGTGGAAATCTCACAGGTCCCTGCAGGAGACAATAAAGCGGTAACAACTAAGGGGTAGAATCTGTTGCATGATACTCATACATTGACAGTGGGGACACTGGGAGAGTAACACAACAAAAAATTCTTACTTGGTTGTGGAGCCATGGATGTTTCTGCATTTACACAGGGCCAGCTCTAGTTCTCACTGGTGATGACCTAAGGAGCCAAATATCAGGTTTCCCATCCCCCATCCTGGCTCCATCAACCTTAGAATGAGTCTATCTCTCCTGAAATGGAGGGACTGAGTGCTGGTGCAGGTGGCAGAAAGTGTCCGATGACAAATAATGCAAGGATAGTGGTAGAATTCTGGAGTCGGTGAGACTGAGTGCAAAAGAGAAGATGTTTCCTGGAATAGTGAGAGTGGGAGGGAATGAATCTTGGTTAGAAAGTGTTTGTGGTAACAGAGATAGCAATAGTATCAGGAAGTAGACAGTAGAATGTGGCACTTAGCCTAGTGGGAAAGGTCATCTCCATTCTTGCAGCACCTGGGTGGCAAATTTGAACCAGGCTGGTAGGGGTTGGTGCCAAGACCTCCTCTCCCAGTCCTGGGAAAAGGGGACGTACCTTCCCTATCCCATCCCATCCCATGCCATCCCATCCATCAGGACCTCTAGTCCCTGTCTGTGTAATGGTTTCCCAATTTCTCCTTATCTCTCATGTCCAGGGTAAGTTAATCCAACCATGTGAGGGCAGCTCAAGATTGGAATGTTTGACTGGGTGCACAGTGGTCTTTTAAATGTAGTGTTGATGTCAGGATCCCTGGGCATGAATATGATAATTTTGAGATTCAGGCTAGCCCCACATGCACAGGGGCACGGTATCTAGGTAATGAGGTATGTTAAGGACATTCACGCTAGAAAGCTGATGAGGTTTCATGAATCGAAACCCTCCAAGAGACTTGACAAAAATTACATTGCGCTATAACTCTGGTAACCTTCAATCCTTTTGTTTTGACATTTAATTAGATTAGATTAGATTACTTACAGTGTGGAAACAGGCCCTTCGGCCCAACAAGTTCACACTGACCCTCCGAAGAGGGTTAACATTTTTCTAACTGCCTTTACATATCTTTCTTTTTCTTCTTCTTTTGAGTAATAAACTTATGCTCTGCTGTTAAAGAACATCTGCAGCCTCTTGTGAATATGTTTCGGTGACTAACCCCCACGTTAACCAACTGCAAAAATTAAACTTATGGTCTATCAAACTATGTTTCTGGGATCTGACCTGTTCAGCATAACCGTCACCTTGTATTCTAAAGCTGGAGATATTCAATGTTTGAACAGTGTAGTTCATCCAGAGCACATTCTCTCCCAAATATATCGATGTTTTCACAAGGCACATTTCTGAAAAAAACAAAGCAAATGTGCGAACTGCCCTGCACACTCCTGACTCACACCCGAATTAGCTCATTCTATGCAGCACAATAAGAAAAAAGTGATCCTGGTGCGAGCTGGAAAATGTAAATTACAGGTATAATTGTTCGGTGATTGCCTCTATGTAAGAGATCAGTGTTGCACTTAAGAAACTGTGTGCTTTTCTGTTATTGCATGGTAATCCTAGAGGCTTTTCTCCAGTAGTGCTTCAATTACAATGGATTCCACTGGGGCCTGCAGGGGAAGACAAGCCCAGGTGAGTTCAACCAGTTACTTCACCCTGTCAGCTGCCATTAATGAATAGGGTGAGAACAAAAGAAAATGTGCTTAATAAGTGTATCTCCTATCCTGGAGACCACCTTCTTCTCGCTGTTCTGTAGCTTTCCATTACACGCTTCTTTTTTCTTTCAAACACTGAGACATGCGGGGCTCGGTTTTCACTTTCCTTGTGACAAGCTGCACTCTGAGGCGAGGTAAAGTGAGGCATTGTCATGAGAAAACAAATACGTCATTCTCCATCTTGGAGTAGGCTCATCTTGTGTTTCATTTCTGCGAATCCTGAACTGAGGGTGACAGCAACATTTTGGTATATGACTCAGTTGGTTCCATGGCAACCCCCCCACCCAATCTTGCTGCTGTTGTATGTCTGAGTGCCAAGGGGCACATTAGATAGAGGTGAGCTTAGACAAGGCAGCCCTTAAAATTGTGAAGATGACCTGAGACTCTGAAAGAATGTGTCCTGAATATATTCTGTACTCAATAGAAGTGGGTCGTTGCATTATTTAAATCTATGTATGATTTATGAAATAATTTAATTTAATTTAAGCCCAGAACCTAGACTGACAATGTGCACTGTTAGAAATGTTGTATATTGCATGTCACACCAGGTGGGTGCACAAACCATTCCATGGCAAAAGAACACAAGATGTCTTCCCTGGCCAATGCATATCTCTTGATAATGAATAGAAACTTAATCTTCCTTTCAAGACACAATAACAGCGAAGTAAAAACAATGACTGCAGATGCTGGAAACCAGATTCTAGAATAGTAGTGCTGGAAGAGCACAGCAGTTCAGGCAGCATCCAAAGTGCAACGAAATCGACGTTTCGGGCAAAAACCCTTCATCAGGAATAAAGGCAGTGAGCCTGAAGTGTGGAGAGATAAACTAGAGGAGGATGGAGGTGGGGAGAAAGTAGCATAGAGTACAATGGGTGAGTGGGGGAGGGGATGAAGGTGACAGGTCAGGGAGGAGAAGATGGAGTGGATAGGTGGAAAAGGAGACAGGGAGGTAGGACAAGTCCGGACAAGTCATGGGGACAGTGCTGAGATGGAAGTTTGGAACTAGGGTGAGGTGGGGGAACGGGACATGAGGAAACTGTTGAAGTCCACATTGATGCCCTGGAGTTGAAGTGTTCCAAGGTGGAAGATGAGGCATTCTTCCTCCAGGCGTCGGGTGGTGAGGGAACAGCGGTGAAGGAGGCCCAGGACCTCCATGTCCTCGGCAGAGTGGGAGGGGGAGTTGAAATGTTGGGCCACGGGGTGGTGTGGTGGATTGGTGCAGATGTCCCGGAGATGTTCCCTAAAGCGCTCTGCTAGGAGGCGCCCAGTCTTCCGCAAAGACCGTTCCCTCCGTGACTACCTGGTCAGGTCCACGCCCCTCCTACAACCCACCCTCCCATCCTGGCACTTTCCCCTGCCTCCGCAGCAACTGTAAACCTGTGCCCACACCTCCTCCCTCACCTCTATCCAAGGCCCTAAAGGAGCCTTCCACATCCGTCAAAGTTTTACCTGCACATCCACTAATACCATTTATTGTATTCGTTGCTCCCGATGCAGTCATCTCTACATTGGGGAGACTGGACGCTTCCTAGCAGAGCGCTTTAGGGAACATCTCCGGGACACCCACACCAATCCACCACACTGCCCCGTGGCCCAACATTTCAACTCCCCCTCCCACTCTGCTGAGGACATGGTGGTCCTGGGCCTCCTTCCCTGCCGCTCCCTCACCACCAGACGCCTTGAGGAAGAACGCCTCATCTTCCGCCTCGGAACACTTCAACCCCAGGACATCAATGTGGACTTCAACAGTTTCCTCATTTCCCCTTCCCCCACCTCACCCTAGTTCCAAACTTCCATCTCAGCACTGTCCCCATGACTTGTCTGGACTTGTCCTACCTGCCTATCTCGTTTTCCACCTATCCATTCCACCCTCTTCTCCCTGACCTATCACCTTCATCCCCTCCCCCACTCACCTATTGTACTCTATGCTACTTTTTCCCCACCCTCACCCTCCTCTAGCTTATCTCTCCACACTTCAGGCTCACTGCCTTTATTCCTGATGAAGGGCTTTTGCCTGAAATGTCGATTTCGCTGCACTTTGGATGCTGCCTGAACTGCTGTGCTCTTCCAGCACCACTGATCCATAATAACCGCGAAACCTGTTTGTAATTAAATGTCAGCTAGATTTCTCCCCTGATGACCCAGTTGCTAAATGAATTGTCCAGTGCTGATCTGAACCATACAGAACAGGCCCTGTGTTGGATTCCCAGCCTGAGCTCGTTGATCACAACTGGGGGAGTAGCAAGTGCGAAATAATACTTCTCTACCTCCTGATGATGCCTGGCTTGCTGTGTTCTTGCAGCCTTCTGCTCATCCACTTTGTGTATAACTGTGCTAAGGAAGAGAAAACTACCAGCGCTCCCAGTCCTGTTTGCTAACCAGTAGCTAGCTGGGAAATGCAGATTAGTTAGTTGGAATGATCGGCTCAATATGGAAAAATGTGAAGAGATTAATTTTGGATTTAAGAATAGGTGACACAAGTGCACTTTGACTCGTTAGATTTTAAGTGGGCTGCAGGAATGCAGGTTATGCAAAGCATCCAAGTACTTACAGCTCTAATCAATGGCTCATTTGATTACTGGAATAAAACATAAAACTGAATTTGTAGAAGACCCTAATTGGGACGTAATTGGAAATAATACTTGCACCAACATTGGATATCCATTGGAGGTGCAGGTATGTCAAATCCTATTCTCTGCACTGTTGTGAGAAGGGATTTCTTCACTCAGAGACTGATGAATGATTGGAATTCTCTGCCCAAGAATACAGTGGAAGTTCAATCATTGAGTGTGTCAAAATGGATGCTGACAGATTTCTAGTTACTGGTGACAACAAGGGATATGAAGATAGCACAGGCATGTGGCATTGAGGTAGACGATCAGCCATGACCTAGAATGATAGATGAAAGCTAGAGGTTTGAATAGCCTACTCCTTCTGCCATGTACCTAACCTTGATCATTTACCAAAACCATATTTTAAAATATTTTAATGACAAGGTAGTTCTAATTGCAATTGAAGAGCATTGTGCTCACTTGAGATTGTTTCCATGTGTTGTATAAAATTAACTCCGCCATTGTCATAAGAGTACAAAATTTTGTAAGTCACTCCACCCCGACAAATCAGTGGGCTGAAATAATTACTGTAACAATTGCAGTTTTGTTGAAGAATCACAGAAAATGTTCCAGGTTTGTGGGAAGACTGAGGATCTGCCAGTGAAATTGGAAATGATGACTTTCTTTAATGACTGATCACCAAATATTACTCTGATATACATTCTCCAAGTACACAGACAGTAAAGGTAGCTTGCAGTGGACCATTCAGGAAGAATGTGATCAAACTTGGGACTGCTCATCTCTTGGAATATGGCTGCCATAGGGACAAGCAATAAAGTCTGACTTGGCCAGAGGTGCCCATATCCCCATGAATGAATTAAAAAAAAATTAAAGCAAAGTAAAACATTAGAAGATCCTTCAAAATGGGCACTGGTAGTCATTTGGGTATTAATGGTGTTCAGGAGATTGACACTAAATAATAGAACCAGTATAGGCATGGTGGGCTGAATGGCCCGCAACTGCACTATAACAATCCTGTGAAGAGGACTGAATGTTAAGAAACATTTCAGAAGACGTGTAAGAAGAGGTTTTCTTTTCTAACGTGACTCTGAAATACCTCAGGACAATTCGCTAAGTTAAAAAGTTCATATAAACACAAGTTATCGTTGTGAACAAAGGTGCCGTCAAAATGCTTTAGTAAATGGAGGGCAAGAAAATTCTGCGATACTTTCAATGATTGGGTAACCTGTTGGCATATCGTTTCAAACGTGGTAGACTTTGAAGCGATAATGGACAGTTTCTGGAGCCACTGTCTTCAGCGGAGGTGAGGACACAAAATTGAAGATTTTTATATAGATATTAGTACAGTCAAGAACATGTATTTGAAGAAACTATTGTTTGGTCAAACAAGTATCTTTTAAGGAGACCAAATGTGTAAGTGAGGGTAATTATAATCCTACAATTGAAAGACTTAGAACCTTAGATTTTGCAGACCTACGTAGCCTGATATATCTTATTGGTCAAAATTACCCATGCAGAGAGATCTAAAAGTTTGATGTGTTCCCAAACTATTCATCTGCCAGTAACTATGCCAAAGTTGATTCAAAGAAGGAACTAAACATGAGTCAGGAGACATTTGTACCAATAATGTGGTTAACTGGTTGAAAGAACTTGTGAATGTCAAAAGAGAATCAATTGACAGACTCTCATGTGAACTGTAAGAGAAGGAAATGGCTCACACGTACAGACAACAAAGTGTACTGTCAAGTAATTAAACATTTAGGATGAGTTGATATTGTACAGAATGCTTTCAAACGATTCTAGTTGATCCAGTGGATTCTTGACAATGGAGATCTTTAGTCTTTGTTGAGCTAAAGTCATAGAGGAATCAACTGATCTCAGCTAAATAGTGATAGTAGCCTCAACGTTGTTAGGTTAAGGGATGGTAAGGATGCTGGTTAACTGAGAGAATGACCAGCAACAGCAGAACTGGAACATTGCCGGGGGATAATGCCTTTCCAAAAGCAATAACAGTTGCTTCCATTTATATGGCAGCACTAATAGATAGGCATTATATTAGCATGGACAGTGGGTTGGCTATCTAATAGAGGACAGAAAGTGAGGATAAGGAGAGCTTTTTCAGGATGGCCATCTGTAACTGGTGGTGTGCCACAGAGATCAGTGCTGAGGACCTTAATTGCTTCCCATGTATTAATGAGTTAGATGAGACAAGTGTCTACTCTTCTTAAGTTTGTGGATAATACAAAAATAAATGGGATGGCAAATGGTGAGCTTGACACAATGAGTCTACAGAGGGATCGAGACAGGGTAAGTGAGTTGGGAACTGTGAGGTTATGCACTTTGACAGGAAGAATAGAGGAGCTGAATATTATTTAAATAGAAAAAGACTGCAGAAAGAGGGAGTTGGGAGTCATCATCCATGAATCACGAAATTCTACCACCCAAATTCAGTGGGTAATAGGGAAGGCTGATGGAATGTTGCCCTTTATTTCAAAGGGAATGGAGTAGAAAGGTAGGGAGGTTTTGTTAAAACAGTACAAGGCACTTGTCAAACCATAGCTGGAATATTATGAACAAATTGGGCCCCTTATCTAAGGAAAGAAATCCCCATTGTACCCATGTAATGCCAGTTTTCATTCTTTGGCCAACAGAACTCCTGATCTACCTTTAACATTTCCTCATCGGTGCCAATAATGTCACTGACAGATGATCCAGTGGCCTAGACTAAAACTCTGCAGATTTTGAGAAGATATGTAACTCAGGTTCAGGTTCAGGTTGGATGTTTGCTCTCTGAGCTGGCAGCTTTGTTTTCAGATGTTTTGTCACCATGCCAGGTAAACATCATCAGTGAGCCTTCACTGAAGCTTCATCAGAGGCTCACTCTTGATGTTACCTAGCATGGTGACGAAATGTCTGAAAACAAACCTGCCAGCTCAGCGAACTGACTTGCAATCTAAAACTCTGTTCAAATGCAACCCAGCAGCTGGTTAGAATTTGAATTCAGTGAATAAAAATAGATTATAATGCTAGTCGCGGTGACGGTGACCTTGAAAATGCACAGTTTTATATAAAAAATACCCACTTGGTTTGGATGATGGAGGGAAGGTCACTGATGAAGCAGCTGAAAATATTTGGGAATGAAGGGCACTACTCCAAGGAACTCCTGCAGAGAGGTCCTGGAGCTGAGATGACTGACCTCCAACAACCACGACCATCTTAAAATAAAAACAAAAGAACTGCTGGAAATCAGAAACAAAAGCAGAAATTGCTGGAGAAACTCAACAGGTCTGTGGGGAGAAATGAGAGTTAACATTTTGGGTCCAGTCGTCCTTCTTCCTTTGTTCCAGATGTGACATGAACCAGCAGAGATTTTTTTCCTCGATTCCCATTCACTCTAACAAAAACAAATTACTGCAGACAGTGGAAATCTGAAATTAAAGCTGTGTGTTTGAGCAACTCAACAAGTCTGGAAGTATCTGTGAAGAGAGGAACAGAGTTAACATCTTGAGTCCAATTTGACTCTGAATAAGAAGGCTATTGCGAAGCAAGTGCTCCTTGATAGCACTGTCAATAACCCATTCTATCAAGGAATCATAGTCTAAGAATACAGGGTAAGCCATTCAGGATGGAAATCACCCCGAGTGTGGGTGACCAAAATAATTCTATGTTTTCAACAAGGAATTGAATATGGCTCTTAAGGCTAAAAGGATCAAAATGTACGGGAAGAAAGAAGGACAGGGTATGAAGGTCAATGATCCTCCATGATCATATTGAATGGTGAAGTAGCTTGAAGAGCTGAATAGTCTACTCCTGCTATTTTGGATGTTTATTGCTCCTGGATAGCGAGTTGTCATCTGACGTGACATTGGGTAAACTAGACCTATGTTCTCTAGAGTTTCGAAGAATGTGAGGTGATCTCATTGAAACTTAGAAAATACTTAAAAGAGACAGACAAGGTATATACAGGATAGATGCTTCCCCTGTGTGAGGACTCTAGAAGTAGGGGGTACAATTTAAAAATAAAGAGGATGCTAAGGTCCAAGATGAAGAGAATTTACTTGCTCAGAGGATTGTGACCATCGAAATTCTCCACCCCAAAGGGCTGTGGAAGTTCAGTTTTTGGGTATGTTTAAGGTAGAAATTGATAACAGCATACAAAGATATGAGCAAATGGCACTGAAGTGTTTGATCTGTTATAATTGGAATTCACTGCCACAGTCATGAATATTGAATATATTTAAGATGGACATAGATAGGTTCATGGTTGTCAAGGGGATCAAGGGTTACGGGGACAAAGCTGGAAAAGGAGGTTGAGAAACCTATCAACCATGATTGAATAATGGCGCAGACTCAATGGGCTAAATGGCTTAATTTCTGTTCCTATGTCTTATGGTCCTATGGTCCTATGATTGTATTGAGTGATGAAGCAGGCCAGGTGGGCTGAATGGCCTATTCCCTTTCCTATTGGCTTTAACCAGTCTCCTCCTTCTCAACCTTACCCCTCACCTGAGGCATGGTGACCCTCAGATTAAACCACTACCAGTTGTCTCTGTCTGTAACGAGACAGCAGACTCATGGTTCTCTGGGGCCATGGCAACTTTACTGGGTTGTAAAGCTGAACAATTTTTCTTTATTTCTTTATTTTTCTGCCTTTTATATTCTATGTTTTGGTTTATTTTTCTATGTTTTAAGATAGCACTGGAGAGTGGTGAAATTATACAGCACCTTTCACTGTATTTTGTAAAAAAATACACATGACGTAGAACGTGGACTATGGAACAATACAGCACAGTAGAGACACTTTGGCACTCGATGTTGCACCAGCCTTTTATCTTACTCCATGATCAGACTAACCGACATACCCTTCATTGTACCAACTTCCATGTGTCCATGCAAGAGTTGCTTAAATGTCCTTAATGGCAATAAATAAATAGATCAAATCTAACTCCAGACTCACAGCAGCATAAGTGTCTCTTGTCAGTTCTGCAACATAGCCTAAAATGTTTCTCCATTCAATGGCCATTCGGGGGATGTGCAATGAATGCTGGCTTTGGCAATGATGCCCACATCCCACAAAAGAATAAAGTGACCACCAGAATTGGCATCAGGAAATACTATCAGATGATTTTCAATGACAGAGTTATTTTATTCTTGTGTCACATACAATCTAAAGGGCAACTGGGAAGGCATGGAAATAATTGAAGTCACAGCATTAGGCAGGATGTTACCCAGTTACTAACTGGGCTTAAACGTCACATCCTGTCACCCTTCCTCTGAACTGCTCACAATATCTCAGTGCTCACTGCCTGTTCTAAATATATAAGCAGGCATTGCACCAATGACTTCATTCCTCAAGTAACCTAACGTGAGGATCAAAAACACACACAATAAGCTGCACATTCAAGTCACACTCTCAATATACTCAAAACACATCAATCTGGAAAGTGCTGGCAGCAGCTGGTTGCAGTAGAGATCTTTTGACTAATATATTCTGACATGTGAATTCAATTGAATTTCATTGCATAGCCGTTATTATTTTTCGACACTGCAAATGGCAATTGCTTGCACGCAGGAAATGAAAAGATGGTAGGGTCTGTGTCTGTGTCCTTGGGATTTTTCTGCAGTGGGTGTGAGGTATCATTTCCTGTTTTCATCATATTTCAGGTGCTCTGAAGAACCC
Source organism: Hemiscyllium ocellatum (assembly GCF_020745735.1). Lineage (NCBI taxonomy): Eukaryota > Metazoa > Chordata > Chondrichthyes > Orectolobiformes > Hemiscylliidae > Hemiscyllium > Hemiscyllium ocellatum. The sequence continues at coordinate 8,789,468 of NC_083423.1, forward strand.
AAATTTTTTTTCTTTTTGAACATTGACCGAGAAGCCACAGAGACCATGTATTGTCTCACACAGCATGGCTGCATCATTCAGCTTCAGTAACAGTGCTTATATTTACAGGACAGCTTGTTGGTGCAGAATTTAATACCCATGTTAAATTACTTTGGTGTTGAGATAGGTAAGCAGTCACTTTGGTGCATTAAAGTCACCCCTTTTCTTTCATACCAACTGCAGTATGGCTGCAAGGGAATGCTGAGAGGTTGATTGGGCATTCTGTAATCTGTACAAACATCATTTTAATAGAGTGGTAGAGTCATATAGTCCTGCACTATGGAGACAGGCTCTTTGGCCCAAACTGGTCCATGCCAACCAAAAATCTGTCTTTTCATTGAGATGTTAAACTAAGGAGTCACTTTGTGGCCTTTCAGGAGACTGCAAAAGATCCTAAGGCACTAGAGGAACAAGGGCATTGACCAATATTCTGACCAAAATCGCTGAAATTGTATTGTATATGGGAGCTTGCTGTGCACAAATTGACTGCTGCATTTGCAACATTATAACAGTTCGCTTCAAAGAATGCTTGATTGCTTATGAAGTGTGATACATACAGAAAGGTCAGAGAGTCCCTATAGTTTGGGAGCAGGCCATCAATTTCACACCTACCCTCTGAAGAGCATCCCACCTCGACCCTTCCCCCTACCCTATCCCTGTAACTCTGCATTTTGCATGGCTAACCACCTAACCTGCACATAGAATCCCCAGTGTGGAAGTAGGCCACTTGCCCCTTTAAGTCCACACTGACGCTCTGAAGAGTATCCCACCACCTCCCTACCCTACACCCTTCCATTTCTCATGGCTAACTCACACATCCCTGTAACACTTTGGGCAATTTAGCATGGCCAATCCACTAACCTGCACACCTTTGGACTGTGGGAGGAAACTGGAGCAGCTGAAAGAAATCCATGCAGACAAGGGAAGAATGTGCAAGCTCCCACATAGACAGTCACCTGAGAGTGGAATTGAACCTGGGTGCCAAGCGCTGTGAGATAGCAGTGCTAACCACAGAGCCACTGTGCTGCCCCAAGTGATGTTGTAAGCATTCTTCCTGTTGCAATTTCTCTCTTAACTATTTTCAAAATTTAGGTTGAAGTGACACATTGGTGAAGAGAGCATTCATTTAAGCATAAGAATGGTATTTCTAAGAACGATTCAGAGCTGTCACTTTAACTAACGTCAATTGGTAGCACACTATGTGACGTAGGGGCTGGTCTCAAAACTGAACATGGAACATCTTTCTCTTCACAAACAATAACTTCAGCCTAAAAAAAGGATATGACTTGCAGATTTTATTTGCAACCCATACGGAAAACAATCTATGTGAGCCACAGCAATCAGCCTTTATGAGATCCAAGTTCAAATCCAACACACTTTGTTCAAATGACCACCTCCTCTACATATTTTGACTCATAGATGCTATTGCACAAATCAGGAGCAAGCAGTTCAACCCAGGCTTCCTGGTTCAATGGTAGGGAAACAGTCATTACACTACAAGAGCCCTAATTAGCATTGTCTTTATTTATTTAAGTGAACCTGTCCAGACGTATGATGCCATATGCCTGGAACAGGTTGCATTTGAATGAAACCGGTCCTTCTGTCTCTGAGATAAGGACACTACCACAGTCACAAGAGCTCCTGAAAATTCCTTGCTTTATATTTTCTATTCAACCTGCTCAGAGAGCTTATTATGCATCTCAGGAGCAGTTGGGACTTGATCACAAGCCTCTGGCTCAGAAACAGGGACACTACCACTGCACCACAGGAGCCTTCTTCTCTCAATCCAGCTCTTGATGGATGATCCCTGGCAGCACTAAATTGTGCCTAACGTGGTCACAAATGGGAATGTTTACTCTGACTGCATTGTGCAAGACTGTGCCAATAGTGCAAAGTTCTGCTGTATGGGACTGCAGCCTGCAGATATACTTGCCAACCTCAGTGAATCTCGGCGAGTTCACTTTCAGGCTGAAGCCATCGTCAGAGACCCGTGTGGCGGATGCCAACTTCAGAGCACCATGCAACACGTAACTTCAAAGAGGCCACAGGAAGTCGGTGTGGCAACTGGAAAAAAAAGTCACACTGGTGCAGTAAGCTTGCTTTCCCGAGGCTGGGGGCACAGAACATGAGCCATTGCTTAGCATCTAACCGTGCTGTAGCTGACCTCAGATGACCGATGGATGCATAGTAGGAGCATGAAATAGGAAAAGCTTCCAATTTCAGGGGATTTATGGTGAGCACAAAATTCAAACCAATAACAGTGGAAGGAAATATATACAGCAATCCTTACTCAAATGTCCCACCCAAGCACTGCCATCATTAGCCATTCTCCTTTCCTGGATGATCCAAAATGATCATTTCCAAAGGTGAGTGGAACGAAATCTAATTATTTCACAATAAAACGTAACTGAGGAAAATGCAGTGTCACAACAGAAGGAATCCACTGACAGGACATTAGTGAATATTATACTAATAAGATACTTCTGAATATTTTTCTTTCTTAAGATCTGGTTGTCACTCACAGCATTTGTCAACCATCCCTAATTGCCCTTGAACTATATGGATTCCTTGTTCATTTCAGAGGACAGTTAAGAAGCGCCCACACTGATATCTGGAGTCACATGAAGATCAGACCAGATAAGAATGGCAGATTTCCTTCCATAAAATACATTGTTGAGATAAATGGATTTTAATGACAATTGATAATAGTTTTATGGTCAACATTACTGGCACAAGTTCTGAAGAAGGAAGTGATCAAGGTTGCACCTAAGTATTAGCTTGAACTCCCAAGTGCAACTTGAAAGTATAGGTGATAGTGTCAGTGATTAATAAACCCAGGGGTAGCTGGTGATCTTCAAATAAAATTTAATAAGATCAGGAATAAAACAGTGTCGCTGAAATAAACCAAAGAACTGTGGATGCTGGAGATTTGATCCAAACAAAAACAGAAATTGTGGAGAAACTCAGCAGGTCTGACAGCAGTTGTGGAGAGAAAAACAGAGCTAGTGTCTTGAGTTCAGTGACCCTTCTTCAGAACTTGTGCCAGTAATGTTGACCATAAAACAATTATCAATTGTCATTAAAATCCATTTATCTCAACAATGTGTTTTATAGAATGAAATATGCCATTCTTATCTGGTCTGATCTTCATGTGACTCCAGATATTAGTGTGGGCGCTTCTTAACTGCCCTCTGAAATGAACAAGGAATCCATATGGTTCAAGGGCAATTAGGGATGGTTGACAAATGCTGTGAGTAACATCCAGATCTTAAGAAAGAAAAATATTCCGAAGTATCTTATTAGTATAATATTCACTAATGCCCTGCCAGTGGTTTCCTTCTGTTGTGACACCGCATTTTCCTCAGTTACGTTTTATTGTGAAATAATTAGATTTCGTTCCACTCACCATCAGAAAGAGTGATTAGATATAAAACAACTCATTGCGATAATCCCATTAAGGATAACCCAGCTACTTCTTTTACATCTGAAAGATACAAGCAAATAGCAGTAACTTTGAAGGGGTCTTATATGGAGGGTAAGTACCCATAAAGATGTTGCTATTTCGCCACATGCACAAATGACACAACAGTGTTTCAAAGTTGACATCCATGGTCTAACTGCATCGAAGCTTGATTCGACTCTATCTGGAGCACTGAGTGCAATTTTGGTCTCTGCATCCAGGAAGGATATTATTACCATAGAGAGAGTACAACAAAGGTTCACCATCCTGCCCCTTAAAAATAAGGGGAGTGCCATTTAGGATTGAGATGAAGAAAACATCTCACTTGAAGGGTTGTGAATCTTTGGGAATCTACCCCAGTTCCACAGTCCACCTCAGGCCTTGAGCATGTTTGAGGTGGACATTGATAATTTTCTGATTTTGATGGTGTAAAGGGTTTGGGGATGAGGGGAAAACACACTGAAGTGTTGATTGATCATGATCATGATGAATGGAGATGCAGCTCCATGGACAGAACGATCTACTCCTGTTCCTTTGCTCCTCAGAGGTGGAAGAACCGGTGTTGGATTGGGGTGGAGAAAATTAAAATTCACACTACACCATGTTATAATCCAACAGGTTTACTTGGAAGCACTAGCTTTCAGAGTGCTGCCTGATGAAGGAGCAGCACTCCGAAAGCTAGTGCTTCCAAATAAACCTGTTAGACTATAACCTGGCATCATATGATTTTTAACATTGCTCCTAAGTATTCACATCTTAGTCTTGCCTCAGTGTTGACATTCTTCCCCAGGAACCAGATGTTTTGTGGGTTCAGTATCAATCCAAAGGCTGAAGTGCATGATTTATGTTAACACTCCAGACTAATAAGGGGAGTCACTCACTGTCATATTTCAGACGAGACACTAAACTGAGGCCCTGTCATCCCTCACAGGTAAATGTAAAAGATCCTTTGGCACTATTTTCAGAGGGAGAAACCAGTAACAATTGGAATTGGTCTTAAGGGGCCCAACAGGGTCAATGCTGAGAGGATGTTTCCCCTCATGGCAGAGTCTAGGACCAGAGGGCAGGGCCTCAGAATTAAGGGGCACCAATTTATGACTGAGTTGAGGAGGAATGTCTTTTCTCAGAGGATTCTGAGTTTTTAGAAGTGGGGGCTGAGTTCTTGTGTATATTTAAGGCTGAGATAGATACATTCTTGATTAGTCAGGGAAATTAAAGGTAGAGGGAAAAAGTAGGAAAATGGAGGATTAGCCATGATCCTATTGAATGGCGGGGCAGACTTGAGGGGCTGAATGATCTACTCTGGTTGGTATTTCTAATGGTCATGCTGGACATCCCCATTGAAGTATACAGGACAAGTCAACCAATAAACCTCACTGTTTCTTGCTTTGAGTTTGCAGACTTTTTAGGTCACCTTATACCATGCACATTTGTCATCTCTGTGCTCATTGGCCTATATTGGCTCATGGTTACCTCATTGATTTTAAAATTCTCATTCTTTTTTCCATGACTTCACTGCTTCCTATCGTAGTAATGTCTTCATCCCAATGAGATATCCTTAATCCTCTGATTCTGCTATTTTTTTCATATTCATTCCGTGGATGTGGACATCTCTGGTCATGCCAGGATCTGTTACCCAAAGCTCAGTGCCCTTGAGAATTCCCATGAGAATTACAGATATTGATTGCGATGTCACTTTCAGCTGAGACCTCTCTCTCTGAAATTCCCTTCTTAAACAACTCTTTTCTCTTACACTTTATCCTGCCATCAGCTTGTCTTTTTAAATTTGCCCAGTGACAAAGATTTTGTTCATTTGTCCTCATATCTCTTACACACTAATAGAGACATACAGCATGGAAACAGACCCTTTGGTCTAACTTGCCTAAGGTGACGAGATATCCGAAATTAATCCAGTCTCATTTGTCAGCACTTGGCCCATACCCCTCTAGACCCTTCCTATTCATATACCCATCCAAATGCCTTTGAAGTGTACCAGCCTCCACTACTTCCTCTGGCATACTTGCACCACGCACTATGAGAAAAGCTTGCACCTTCGGTCCTTTTCAAATCTTTCCCCTCTCATCTGAACCTATGCCCTCTGGTTTTGGACTCCCCCATTCTGGGGAAAAGACCTTGTCTGTATATCCTATCCATGCCCCTTATGATCTCTTTGTGTGCTTCATGTGAAAGTGTGCTTGAGACCACCACAGTTATGAGAACTTTATAATGCCTTGGGACGTTTTACTATGTTAAAGGTGCTTTATAAATGTAAGTGTGGAAATCTGAAATAAAAATAGAAAATGTTGGAAGAACTCTGCAGGTCTGGCAGCTTCTGTGGAGAGAGAAAATCAGTCAAAGCTTCAGGTTAATGACCCTACACCAGAAATAGAAATTGTGAGAAATGTTACAGTTTTTAAGTACATGAAATTGACAGGGTGGAACAATGATTAAAGGGAAGATTTGTGATGGGATAGAAGTTGGAAAAATGCTCTCTAATCAGCCAGTTCAAAAACATGATAGTACAACCCTGGAGCAGGTGGGACTTGAACACAGGCCTGCTAAATCAGAGGTAAGGACACTTCCACTGCACCAAATGAGCCCAGATAGGAGTTAAGGATATTGAGTCAAAGTTCTGATGAACTGAAACAACTTGAAATGTTAATTCCCATTTTTTGCTCTGTAGATAAGCACTTTCCAATGTTGTTTTCACTGTAACTCCATTCTGAGGCATGAAAACTGTCACCATCCCTTAATGAGTGATATTGGAGGAGAAGGAGACCGATTACGGCAAATGGAAAAGGGTTCAGCCATTGTTGTCTCAGAGCGTATGACTCCGAGATTTCAGCTTGGCATCCAATCCTCACTTTCAGAAAATTTGCTTGAGATCTTTCTCGGCCTGTTCCAACAGAATCTGGCTTCAGTGGAGAATCTGGGGTGGTTCTCCTGAGAGCAACACCCAAGGTTTGGATGAAGTAAAGTAGGGAGAGAGTAAACTCTAGGGGCAGAAGGATCATTAACAAAACAACATAAATACCCGTAAAGAGAACAAGAGATGACATGAAAAAACATATTTTATATGCAGTGTTCTTGCGACCTTCTACATGCTGCCTGGAAGGATAGTTGAAATAACTCCACAGAGGCCATTATTCTGTCACCAAATGACCCTTCATTTAGACGTGGGGAGTCTTTAACACTGATTCAGCTTGTTCAGAGCCAGCTCTCACAGTGAACAGAATCTTGGACACTCCTGTTTATTTTAGAATCTCAGAATCCCTGCAGTGTGGAAACAGGCCCTTCGGTCCAACAAGTCCATACTGACCCTCCAAAGAGTAACCCACCCAGACCCGTTCCTGATGAAGGGCTCCGGCCCGGAACGTCGATTTTCCTGCTCCCCGGATGCTGCCTGACCTGTTGTGCTTTTCTAGTAACACACTCTCAACTCTGATCTCCAGCATCTGCAGACCTCACTGCCACCCAGATCCATTCCCTACCCTATTATCCTATAGTTACCCCTGACTAATTTACCTAACCTACACATCCCTGAACACTTTGGGCAATTTAGCATGGCCAATGCACATCTTTGTGACTGTTGGAAGAAACTGGAGCACCCGGAGGAAACTAATGCAGACACAGGGAGAATGTGCAAACTTTATACAGATAGTCGCCTGATGGTCAAATTGAACCTGGGTGCCTGGCACTGTGAGGCAGCAGTACTAACCACTGAGCCACCATTCTGCCCCAATCTGTCAGCCAGGGCTTCCTGATCGGACTAGGTTAACAGCCCCAGTCAGGGAACTCATATTTTATGATAATCACTTGGCTGATCTTGTTACAGTCACTCCAGTACGGGAATGGAATTAGATAAATATTTGATGGGAAGTAGAGTTATGGGAAAGACCAGAGGTGTGGGCCTAACTGTGACAAGATGGGAGGAATGGCCTGTCCTTTATAATGTATCATTTTATGATTCTGTGATAAAAATGAGTAATGTGTTAGATCGTAAGATCATAAGAAATAGGAACATGAGTAGACTGTTTGCCCCCTCAAACCTGCTCCACTATTTAATAGGGTGATGCCTAATGTTTCATTCCTCACGTTCATTATCCTGTCTTTTCCCCACAACCCTTGGTTCCTGTACTGATCAAGAATCCATCTATCTCAGGCTTAGATATACAGCAACAAACATAAAGAGACAACTGAAAGTCATTAAAACCGAAAGAACTGTAGATGATGTAAATCAGAAACAAAAACAGAAGTTGCTGGAAAAACTCAGCAGGTCTGGCAGCATCCGTGGAGACAAATTAGAAATCAGAACATAAATCAACAACTGAAAATTGTTGATAGGAACCTTGAATCTCATTGTCGGTCCTGTTTTGGGTCTGTGGAACCCAACTTGGAAACTGATGTTGCAGAAGACTCAGTGAAACACTGAGGAATGGTCACTTAACCTGAAACATTAACCCTAATTTCCATAAGACCATAAGACATAGGAGTGGAAGTAAGGCCATTTGGCCCATCGAGTCCACTCCGCCATTCAATCATGGCTGATGGGCATTTCAACTCCACTTACCAGCATTCTCCCTGTAGCCCTTAATTCCTCGAGACAACAAGAATCTATCAATCTCTGCCTTGAAGACATTTAGCGTCCCGGCCTCCACTGCACCCTGTGGCAATGAATTCCACAGGCCCACCACTCTCTGGCTGAAGAAATGTCTCCGCATTTCTGTTCTGAATTGACCCCCTCTAATTCTAAGGCTGTGTCCACAGGTCCTGGTCTCAATTCCACTGATGCTGCTGAGCTTTTCTAGCAATTTCTATTTTTGTTTCTGATTTACAGCATCCGAAGTTCTTTTGGTTTGAAGCATTTATGATGAGCTTGCCATCATTTGAACATTTTCTTAATTGCTCTAAATAATTATTTTCTGGATTATAGATAGGAGAAAGTGAGGACTGCAGATGGTGGAGCTCAGAGTCGAGAGTGTGGTCCTGGAAAAGCACTGCAGGTCAGGCAGCATCCGAGGAGCAGGAGAATTGACGTTTGGGACATAAGCCCTTCATCAGGAATGAGCTTGTGGGCCAGGGGACTGAGAGATAAATAGGACGGGGTTTGGGGTTGGGGGAAGGTAGCTGGGAATGCGATAGGTGGATGAAGGTAGGGGAGAAGGTAATACATTGGAGAGGAGGGTGGAGCGGATAGATGGGAAAGGTGACGGACAGGTTTGAAGGTCAGTATTGCATTCAGTTAATCGAATTCTGCATAATCGAATGCCGGATAACATAGTTCAGCCGAGCATCGGGACCTCGTGATCTTGCCGAATAATCCAATGTTTGGATAATCAAATGCCAGATTATTGAGGTTTCTCTGTATATGTTTCTGCTGGCTGTTTTAATGCAAGGAGCAATGGCAAGTTAACGTTGACCCCGAGTGACTCACCGGCTTCGGTTTTGCCATGGGAAGAGACAGCAACCCAGACCTGTCTCTGTATACTGGTGGTAAGTGGCATTTGTTTGCACTGGGAAGGCACACACAATGTTGCATTGGAATGATGGGTTGAAAATTGTAGGAACATGCCAAAAATAAAATTAGCCTGAAAACATTTTTAACAAGTGACCCATAGTCAGGAATGTTAAATTTTCAGCTTTTAACGTACTGTATGCGAGGAAAAACCACTAACTGAGGAAATAATTATGGTGCTCTAAACTTCCTGTCGCCTACTTATCAGTTAGAAGCAGACAACCACTAACTACCCTGACTGAAAGAATGAGAATAGTGAGAATGGGTTGATGATAGAAACACGCATCAATTAGTCTCACAGCAAAACAAATGAGAGGAAGAAATTTGAACAGTAAAAATGCTCAGTAGGCTCCATCCAACTTATTTCAATAATATAAATGGCGTGACAACAGGGCTTTATATGTTTACCAGCCCTCAAAGCCTAAACACAATCACAAGGTGAGGGTAGGTTGGGCCGGGACTCACTGGAGTTTAGCAGAGGAAGTGGTGGGGGCTGGTACAATTACAACATTTAAAAGCATAGGAAGGGTTTACTGGGACGTGGTCCAAATGCTGGCAAATGGGACTAGATTGGCTTAGAATACCTGGTCAGTGTGGACTGAAGGTTCTGCTTCCATGTTGTATAACTCTAACAAAGAGCAGAGCTTGTTGAAATGTGCAAAATTCTTAGGAGACTTGAGAGGGTAAGTATGATAAGGTTGTTTCCCATTGCGAGAGAGTCTGGGGACAGAGGGCAGAATCCAAGAGTAAGGGGTCACCCAGAGATGAGGAGGAATTTCTCTTCTCTGATGGCAGTGAATTTGTGGAATTCTTTACAATAAAGGACTGTAGAGGCTGTGCTGTCAAGTAATGCAAGGCTGAGATAGATCCTTAATCAGTAGGGAAATCAAGGATGAGCACTTGCAATGTCATAACTTTCAAAGAATTGGGCCAAGTGTTAGAAGATGGGATTCATGGAGGTAATAGTATATTTGTATCAGTACAGGCTTGACAGGCCGAAGGGCCTCTTTTATATTGTAGCATGCTTCTGTGATCTTATGGTCTTATTTGATTTAGAGCACCAATGTAGCAATGGAAGAGAAGCTGAATAGAGAACATGAAGTTCCCTTGATTGTATAGAGCATCAGTTGAATGATGGCCAAAGGGATGAAGGCCAAAGAGGCTTAGTTGGGCACACAGGCCAACACTCATGAGTGTGGCCTTTTGACAAATATCAGTGGGATGAAGGAGGCAGGATGGGTTGAGGTGAAGGTTGAGATATGTTGGATCCTGAGAAAGTCTCCCCAACATTGCTTTGTTTCCAGCACTGCAATTGGTGAGTGGAGGGAGTGTAACATCTGTGTCCATGCTTGTGCGATGTACAAAAAAAAACTCACCTCAGAAATACCTCAGAAACTTTCAGGGTCCTACTATGAAGCATTTAAAGCCACAAATTTATATAACATATAAGCAGAAGGCCATGTGTTACAACACCTTTGTTTTCTCCAAAGAAATTCACCACATTAGGATGCCCATATAAAAGGATCAGTAGCTTCGTTGGTAGCTTTTGGGTGTGCTAAATGGTTGTTATGATCAATATCATTTCAAACTCTATCTCCACCCAGTCAGCACTGCATCTTTTGTTGACATAGATTAACAGTGCTGAAAACTGATTTCAGAAATCAGAGCCACAATGACAAGTTTTCAAGAATGAGACGTCTAAACAAAAATGTCAGGCTGATGATTGAAGAGACTAGTTTGGTTTATTCAGTCACCAATATTATTTGGTAAACTTCAACTCCTCCTCCCACTCCACCAAATTCTATGCCACCTGACACCTGGAGGTTCCCATCTTCCGCCTTGGGACCCTGCAACCACACGACACAATGGTCGATCTCACCAGTTTCCTCATCTCCCCTCCCCCACCTCATCCCAGATACAACCCTCCAACTCGGCACGGCCCTCTTGAGCTGTTCTACTTGTCCATCTTCCTTCCCACCTCTATGCTCCACCCTCCCCTCCGACCAATCACCGTCACTCCCCACCTGCATTTACCTATTGCCTTCCAAGCTACCTACCGACCTGCCCCAGCCTCATTCTCCCAGATATCTCTCACCACACCCCACATTCCTGATGAATGGCTTATGTCTGAGCCGTCGATTCTCCTGCTCCTTGGATGCTGCCTGACCTGCTGTGCTTTTCCAGCAACACATTTTTTGATTCTGATCTCCAGCATCTGCAGTCCTCACTTTTTCTGATATCATTTGGTAAGACAAGTGATGATTTTATTTTCCTCTAAGCGTGAGGTGAGACTGTCACACCTCGCTGCTGTTTTGCCTCATTTTAAATTGTGACCCTTACCCTCCCTTAGTGTCACAGATCATAATTTTATGTTCCCTTCCAAGGTCCCAATACATAAAGCCTGGCATAAATTTCAGGGCCTAACTGTCCTTTCCACATAGTGGTTAATGGCCCATGCGCTGGCTCAGAGTGAGAGGTCCACTCCATGTAGTCTCTAAGAACTGACAGCTAAGCAAATGGCATGCAACTGTTTGGTCTCAGCAGTGCCACCAGAAGTGATAGCCACTGCTGAGACAGCACCCATCCTCAGTGGAGATCTTCACTGGATGGAGAGTCTATTATGGTGGACCAGGCCAGTAGAGGTTGTATTTTTCAACAAGATACACAAGGCAATAAGTAAATCAAATTAAATCAAAACTGATTCCTCCCTTTGTATCAGTGTTAAACTACAAGGCGGGGTAATACAAGAGAGGCCACTTTGAGCAGCCAAGTAGGCTCAGAATGAGTGTGCACTAACAGTGCAAGTGAACTGGATGGAGATGCAGCCTGGTCCAGTCTATGAGCTGGGTGCATATCCCTGAGTGCACAGTGTCCTTGCTGCCGCATTATAGTGAGAACAGTCTGTACAGCCCAAGATGCAGCACTGAAATGCAGAAGGATCCTGTAAGTGGATCAGAAATATGCCCTGAGGGCTCCTAGGAGCTAGCACATGTCAGATACCAAGGTCTGTGGGCAACGGGCTCAATGTGGCTTGTGTCCTTGGAGTGTGGTCTGAAATGCTGGTGTCCATCAGCTAGGTACCTCTCCGATATCCCCCATGGAGTTTTCTGGAAGACGAGCTTGTTTGACAAGCTTGGCCAGATGGGAAGCATGGATTTTAGTGAGGCAGCTGAGCTGTAAACAAGGTGTTTAACAAGCACTAGTCACTATCAATTCGCAACTCACCGCTGCCCAGTGAGAATCTTGCCATGCTCCTTCCGAAAAGCAGAAAAAATGTACCTCGATACTCCTGACATTGAGATGGATCTGGCTGAACTCTGCATCCAATTCTGCCACACATCTCACCATTGTCAAGTCATTCAGATCCCGATAAGATTTCACTTTCAGTTTAAGGTATTCCAGCTGCGGCTCCTGGCATCAAAAAAGTTCACATTATTACTGAATCCTCCATCTGCGCTGTGTTTAAAGATTCAGCCAAGGGCAACAAAGGGCACTTAGTTAGAATCAGCCTCTGAAACCCTGGTTGGAGTAAACCTGGAGTTGGAATATTGGCATTGAAGCTCTTCATCATTGTGAGCAATATTTGGGAAGTCTTTTTTGAGTAGTTTAATGCAAACAACATTCTTAGAATAATTTTAGCAAAGTTTGAACCGATTTTGTTGCAAAATTAGAATCAGGGTCAAAGATGATGCACCTAGAGTTGGATAGCTAGCTGTCTTCATTCTCCAGGAGCAGCATGGATAATGCCTTAGGGATTGGACTCAATAGTGCATCAGTTGACAAAGGGAGTAGGTTGATGGTGAAAGCAGTTTGTATTAGGCCTAGGTGTGGCGAATTCAGCCAAGACACAAGTTTCTCGTGGTAACAATGTCCTTTTACTTATCCATTTCATTGTCCAATCTTCTGAATTTTTTCACCATTGTTATACTCAGAGAAACAATTTTAAGGATGACAAACAAAGTTGATAATACAAACTCAGTGATTGTTGGTGAAAATTTTGTAGGTCTAACCCCTGAAGCAAGTTTTCAAACCAGTTCTTTATGTAAAACATGAATAATTCACTACCTTAGCAGACAAACTGATTGCATATAGACCCACAGGCCCAGGCTATGCGGACACTCCTTTCATGCCTTTGCTAAATATGTTAACCAGATAAAGGTTCACCTCACCCCTATGCAGCCTGATTCCAAGGGCATCAGGTATTGATTATTGCAGAATCACTGAAGAATCCTTAAGGCTGTATGTGTGTGTGTGTTAATGCAATGACATGTGACTCCTGTTGTATTTGCTGTTTTTGGAACTGTTTGTTCTCCTCTCTTTCCCTTCAAGGGTTTTCTTCATTAACCCTGTAAGTCCAAACATTTGACAATAACGCCCACTTTGGCTCCTGGAATTTTCCTGAAGGAAAGACTGTTACATTCTTTTGTTAACTAGATGTTTACATCAATAAACCCAGAGTTTAGCCATGAAAATGGTGATTTTGTATTTGTCTGTGTGTATGATTAGAACCTTTTCCAAACAACTAAAACCTTCAGGACATTTCAGGCCATTTACAGCTGAATAAAAATTGATGAAGCAGCTTTTTTGCTGCATGGCCCCTGGATATGAAATTTTTTTCTCTCTATGGAAGGCGTTATATCACAAGATAAGCTTTCAAATAATTCAATTTTTCTTAATTCCAGAATTTTCATCTTTTGCTCTGAGAGCACTGATCTCTTGATGGACCCCAATTCCTCTCCTTGTGGTAACTCACACACAATGGCGGTCCTTCATCTGGATGTTGGCAAATGATTTTACTATATGTTAGTGTGAATTCAGCTTTTTCTCAATGTTCACTCCAGCGCAGGTCACTAGATAATGATCAGTCAGGATTACTCCTGACTTTGTGCAGGCAAACAAAAGCAATTTCCTGGTGTGGTTCTGCTTCTCTGACAATGTAAGTTTGAAAGCCTACTAAGTGGGAATTGTTCACCCACGTCTATAACAGAAAATTTACAGAGCACCGATAACTCTATGACTATGACTCTATGACTATAATTCCCCCATAATTTCTAATGAGTTACTTTTGAAGAGTAAACCTCAATTTTCAGTTTTAAACAACAAATACTGGACATCGCAACAGGTCAGGCAATATCCATAGAGAGGGAGTTAAAAATCACACAACACCAGGTTATAGTCCAACAGGTTTATTTGGAAGCACTACCTGTCCCCCTTCTGTCCCGTTAGCTTCGCAAGTTTACTTCTTTCAAGTGTCTGATTTCAATTTGAAACCACGAACCATCTCTGCAGCCAGCATGTTCCACAAGAAAATAATTCTCCTCACATTTTCCCTCATCCTTTGTCATAAACATTAAAACTGTTGTCCTAGTCCTTGTTCTATCAGCAACTGGAAACATCTTTGCCTCGTCTACATAATGTAAACATGTTATAATTTTGCACATGCCATAGAGTCATGGAGTCATAAGATCCTTCAACCTAACACTGCAGCTGTCGTATTCATCATTCTGGAACCATTCTGGTAAATCTTTCAATCCACTCATGGATCTTCACATCCTCTTTCAAGTGTGGTGATCAGATCTGAACAAATTCTGTAGACGTGGCTTAATCCGTGTTCTAGGAGAAAGTGAGGACTGCAGATGCTGGAGCTCAGAGCGTAGTGTTGGAAAAGCACAGCAGGTCAGCCAGCATCCGAGGAGCAGGAGAATCGACGTTTCAGGCATAAGCCCTTCATCCTGCTCCTCGGATGCTTCCTGACCTGCTGTGCTTTTCCAGCACTACGCTCTCTAATCCGTGTTCTGTAATGGATCAGATTAGCTTCCTTATCTTAATACTGTACACCTCTATTTATGAACACAAGTTCCCATTTGATTCACTGTCTACACTCTTGATATTCAAAAATTCATGCACGTGAAGCTGATGACAACAGTGTCCCCAAACACTCTGTAAAACATTGCCATGGAGTCTATATCAAATATTCTCACACTTCTTTGTATTAGGATCTGTCTGAAAGTTGTTTGACAGTGCTATGCGGAGAAAGTAAGGACTGCAGATGCTGGAGATCAGAGCTGAAAAATGTGTTGCTGGAAAAGCGCAGCAGGTCAGGCAGCATCCAAGGAGCAGGAGAATCGACGTTTCAGACATAAGCCCTTCTTCAGGGTTCCTGAAGAAGGGATTATGCCCGAAACGTTGATTCTCCTGCTCCTTGGATGCTGCCTGACCTGCTGCGCTTTTCCAGCAACACATTTTTCAGCTCTGACGGTGCTATGTGCCTATCTACATCCTGTTCTAGTCTGTTGGTATCATCTTCACTCTTTGCCATTTCTCCATGCTTGGTATCACTCATATGAAGTGAACATAGTTAAACATTGTTTGAAGAATGATCAGATCAGATGTCCACTGATAACCTACCCCCAAAAAGCAGCCAGTCATTGTATCGTTATCCATCTTTCTCTTCAAATTGCATTTATAAAGCGTACTGTAAAGTACCTTGTCATGAGTTATTATATTACAGCCACTAAAGAAATGTTCGATTTAGATTTTATTCTCAAGTGCGCTCAAGTACAGAAGTACAGGAGTATAGTGAAATGTGTATCGAGTTGCTGAACAAGGTGCCATTTAAGGTACCAAGGTACCCAGGTACAAATTCGAAAGAGGAACAGAGTTAAAAAGTTAAGCATTGCTAGTAATAGTTAACATTGAAATCTTTCTTAATTTAAGCGAGGAAGATAAAGGAATAAGTTAAAAGTTCGACTGTCTTTAATGAGTCCTCCTCTTACCTCACGCTCTGGGAGATCTCAGTTGCCTGTTCCTGACAATGTTGCTGCTGCAGATACCGGGGAAGCTCCCTCACTGCTCACTCTTGTCATGTAGGGCTGGGATACTGCTCCTGCTGCTGAAGCTGCTGCCTCACCGATTCTCCCGGGGCCTTAGAAACATGCCGAGGTAGGACCCACTCACATGCCGAGCCGGGACACTGCCACGAGCTGCTGGGAGACTGGGCTGAAATAGTACCGAGGGACTGGGCTGGCATTTTGCTGAGAGACCGGGCTCGCATATCTTTGAGAGACTGGGCCGGCATGCCGCCAAGAGCCAAGGCTAGCATATCACTGAGAGACTAGGATGCCTTATCACTGAGAGACTGGGATGGCTTATCACTGAGAGACTGAGATGGCTTATCACAGAGAGACTGAGATGGCTTGTCGCTGAGAGACTGGGATGGCATATCACTGAGAAACTGGGATGGCTTATCACTGAAAGACTGGGATGGCTTATCACAGAGAGACTGGGATGGCTTATCACTGAGAGACTGGGATGGCTTATCACTGAGAGACTGAGATGGCTTATCACAGAGAGACTGGGATGGCTTATCACCGAGAGACTGGGATGGCTTATCACAGAGAGACTGGGATGCCTTATCACCGAGAGACTGGGATGGCTTATCACTGAGAGACTGGGATGCCTTATCACCGAGAGACTGGGATGCCTTATCACCGAGAGACTGGGATGGCTTATCACTGAAAGACTGGGATGCCTTATCACCAAGAGACTGGGATGGCTTATCACTGAAAGACTGGGATGGCATATCGCTGAAAGACTGGGATGGTATATCACCAAGGGACCAGGCCAGTATATTGCCAAGAGACCGACTGGCATATGGCTGAGAGAGCATGCTGAAACCCACCACAAGCCACCAAGAGACCAGACCAATATACTGCTGAGAGACTGAGCTGAGACCTGCGAAAGGGTAGGTAAAGAAATCACAAAATAAAAAGAGTGAAAAGAAAAAGGAAACGAGAACTAAACAGATGGAGCAGAGGAGCTCCAGCCGGAGTGTCCAACTCCGCCACCAAATGTTAGCTGTTGTTGTCTAACCCTCTGAAAATTCTGGAATAAGCAAAGAACTGTGGATGCTGAAGATTCTGAAACAAAAACAGAAATTGCTGGAAAAACTCAGCGGGACTGGCAGCATTCATGGAGAGAAATCAGAATTAATGATTCGAGTTCAGCGACCCTTCTTCAGAACTGATAGTAGTCAGGAAAAGATGACATTGATGGTGATGACAGGAGGGTGGGGTTGGAGTGGATGGAGAGAGGAGCAGGTGGAGACAGTTGGGAGGGAAGGAGTGATCAGAAAGATGGAGATAGACAGAATGAAAGACAGGCAGACAAAGGTATCCCAGAGAAGGAGAAAAGCTGATAATGGGGACCAATGAGTAGGTGAAAATGAGTTGGTGGTGCTGAAAGTGGCTCATGTGATGACTGGATCTTGGGTGTGGGGGTTGGGTAAAGGACTCAGAAGGTGTTCAGGCTGTAAAATTATTTAACTCGATACTGAGTCCTGAAGGCTGCAGGGTCCCTTAGCGAAAGGTGAGGTGTTGTTTTTCCAGCTTTTACTAAGCCTTGCTGGAGCACTGCAGGTCTGATATATCTCCTATGTAACTGGGGACAGTATCAATAAAATAAACTAGAATAATTCTTCAAAGACCTTCAATCACCTTTTACTTATGAAAGCATTGCCTTTGACAATGATCGTGCCTCTCATTGAGTGAGGCATTCCAGGCTCAGTGTCCCCGATATTCCTCCTTCAATGTCAGCCAGAGCTTTCTGATTGGACCAGGTTAACAGCCCCAAATCAGGGAACTCATATTCAATGAGGTCCACCTGGCTGACCTCACCACAATCGCTACTTGAACAATGGCCTCAACATGCATTCAAACCATACGGATATCACCATAGCTTATCTTTAACGTAATATAATGGAAATAGAAAGAGTTTGTATTAACTCTGTGGCATCTTTCGGAAACCCAGGATGTCCCAAGGCATTTTACACCAGTTGAAACATTTTTCTCTGGAAAAGTAGGAAATGTAGTCATCAATTTACACAGAGATAATGACTGGTTAATCTGTTTCTTGTGATGTTGGAGTGAGGGATGAGTACTGGTCGGGACTGTGAAGATAACTGATATGCCCGAAATGTCAATTCTCCTGCTGATCTGCTGTGCTCTTTCAGCTCTACACTTTTCAACAGTGAGGACAACTCCCTTTGTCTTAAATGGTAATATGGGATCTTTTACATTGTCAGAGAGAGAGATGTGGCCTGAACTTAATGTCTCATCTTAGAGATGGTAGCATCAACAGTGCAGCATACCCTTGGAGTATTAAATTAAATTTCTGTTTTCAGGACTCTGAAAATGTATTAAACTCCCAATGTTCTATCATGGAGATCAGTGTACTACCAAATCCATTTTCTGTGGAGTCCCATCTCAAAAATGAATATTGTGAACCATTTGGTTTAGTTTAAGAACATAAGCTTCTATTAATGACTGCTGGCTGTATCACCTTCTCCCCAACTTTCATCCACCTATTGCACTCTCAGCTACCTTCCCCCCCCCACTCCACCCTCCCTCCCATTTATCTTTCAGGTCCCTGACCCACAAGCCTCATTCCTGATGAAGGGCTTATGCCCAAAATATCGATTCTCCTGCTCCTCGGATGCTGCCCGACCTGCTGTGCTTTTCCAGCACCACACTCTCGACTCTGATCTCCAGCACCTGTAGTCCTCACTTTCTCTGGCTTGCTGTATCAATCAAATCATTTGCTTCCATAAATCTGGGCAGTGCCACTCTGTGAGCTCTTTCACCAGGATCCTTTGTCAGTTAATTAGCAAGGCCTTACACACCCTGACTCAGGCATTTCCCCAGGTTGGACAGTATTCCTGGAAAATACTACGACCAACCAAGTCCCTGATTCTTTCTCACTGAGCACAGAATGTGGTATCTGACAGACAGACTTCACACACTATGTTTGTGAGTGCACCTTTCTTCCTCTAGTGTCTTTGGGGGGGGAGGGGTGTCAACATTTGTGGTGACTGTTTTAAAACACGCTCTTTTTCTTGTTTCCTTTACTTCTGAAAGCATTGGCTCATGTTAGTTTTGCTTTTTGCCATAGTCTTACCAGGCCATTGGGGCTGCTGTTTTGTTACAGAGAGGTAACGGGTGGTGATTTAACCTGTCAGCCCTCAGGGGAGGGAAGAAGAGCTCTTTGTGGTAACCTCAAACCAGAGATGGGAATTGAACCCACGCTGTTAGCATCACAGTGCTATGCAAATCAATAGTCCAGCCAACTGAGCTAAACTGACTCCCTCGCACTAGGTAAAGTCTGACACATCTACTACTGTGAGTGTCATGTATCAAACGTGTGCCTGCATTCAGTGACTGAGTCATTCCACCAGTGGGAAGTAATACAAGTGAGGTGGTCCCTGTCTGTATGAAGTGACCATTTAGGTACACTTTGAGTAGTAGTTAATCAACAGTGACCAGGAGTGGAACCCTTTCAATTTAATCCTACCATAAAGTTTAAGCTAGACAGACTCATAATCAGTAAGGGAATCAGGGGGTAAAGGCAAGGAAGTGCAATTGACATTATCAGATCAGCCATGATCCCACTTAATGGTGGAGCAGTTTTGATGGGCTGAATGGCCTACTTTTGCTCCTGCATCCCTTCAGTTCGAGGGCTCATTGCATTCATAACTGATTCAATTCATAACCTTGCATAAATCAAAAGTGATCTTCAATTATTTCTGCTCTGTACAACTTGATACCTATTTGGGGTCCTACTTTGTCCTTTAATCATTAGGAGAAATCGCAGTGCTTTTACCTTTACCTTCAGGGTATGTTAGTTTGGGTCTAAATTCCCCTCATTTCTCTCATCCACGACCCTTTGGCCCTAATCCTCCAGTCTCCGAATAGTCAGAGACCAGACATGACTCAGATCAGTACTGGGATCCTGAAGAGCCCCTAATGTGGTAATTCTATTGGATCCTGCCTTCCAATAGACCATCCTTCTACTCTCCAGGAATTATCCAATATAATTTCCAGCTCTGAGTTAAAGTTGGACACATTGGAGTTCTGACTTACTTACCTGGGTAGTTACCCAGAAAATGTTACATGGAAATATGCCCATTTTAACTCCTGGGTAACTGCACAATTGATTTGCAAAATCACCCACACTAACCCCCCTATCCCCCCACCTTAATCCCTCCTTCCCTGACTTCTCTCCCTTGAGAAGGTGATGGTGAGCTGCCTTCTGGAACCCCTGTAGTCCACCTGCTGTGGGTTGAATCACAATACCTTAGGGAAGGAATTCCAGGATTATAACCCAGTGAAGGAATGCCGATATATTTCCAAGTCTGGATGGTGAGAGGCTTGGAGGGGAACCTGCAGAGAGTGGAATTCCCATGAATGCTGCCTTGTTACCCAAAAATGAATACTCTTCTATTTAGGAATTCCTTCTGTGTGACAGACAAAATGCAAGGGACCAGCTCATAATCTAATTAAACAAACTCTTGTTTATTTTAATCCTTTAGGCACCAATACTTAATATAAACATACATTAATGGCAACATTTACTTCTTACTTCATCTAACTTGACTTCAACTTTAATTCACTTCATTTAACTTCACTTTATCTTAGCTTTACTTAATCTATATTTCACCCTAACGCTTACTTTAACTTATCAAGTTTGGCTTGAATCAAATACTGCACCAATTCAAGTGAAGTGGCCAGCTTTGTTCTCTGTGCAGATCTTGCCTCATGGCTTTTTGTCTTCTCTGAATGTAACTGCTTTCTCACAACCTCTTCCATCAGGCAGAAGATGCAGAAGCTTGAACACATACACCAGCAAGTTTTTGAGAACAGTTTCTGCCCTGCAGACTGATGAATGGACTCTCTAACTTCAAATAAAGTTGATCTTGTTAATGTTGATCCTGCCTAGTGCAGTATAACTGGTATGCCTCTGTCTAAGATTTTTTCACCCGATGATCCAAATGTTCTTGCTTACTATGATCTGCCTTAACTGCTCATAAACAAAACTTTTCATTGTACTTAGGTACATGTTACAATAAATCAAATCAAATCAAACTTCAGAACTCATGCTTTTCCAAAGTTGTCTGGAGGCTTCTTCTCCTCCGACAGAGAGAAAAAAAATCCTTTGTTCTGTTAACTTACCTTAAAATATGCTCTGTTTCCAAAAAGATCCTGATCATATTGTTTGATCCCAGCCAATAGAGTTTACTGGTAAACAACTCCTAAATGTTTACACCAAGCTATAAACAGTGACATTCCATATTCTATGTAAGGCCGTAGTGGTGCCAATATGTCAAGAGACCACCATGACACTTGCCTTATTTGGTCAACACAGGAAACTACAGGTCACAGCAGTTTTAGGTGATATCAGAGTTTGAACTAGCTTGACCAACTAGCATGCTTGATTACAGCTCTTTAATACTCTTGTAAGCATTTCTGCTATTGGCCATCTGACCACACTTTATCTATTCCCCCGACTGCTAATTATTATGCAGGAGTTCACAGTTGAGAAAAAGCTGGGATCAGATACTGGGCAAGAAATGAGAAGGGACATTGGGACTCAGGAAAGTAGGTGGCTCAGTGGTTAGCACTGCTGCGTCATGGCGTCAGGGACTCAGTTCAATTCCAGCCTTGGGCAACAGTCTGTGTGGACCTTGCACATTCTCCCCGTGTCTGCGTGGGTTTGCGCTGGCTCCCCCCCAAAATCCAAAGATGTGCAGTTTAGGTGAATTGGCCATGCTCAATTGCCCATACTGTTAGGTGCATTAGTCAGAGGAAAATTGGTCTGAGTGGATTACTCCTCAGAGGGTTGTTGTAGACTTGTTGGGCCAAAGGACCTGTTTCCACACTGTAGGGCATCTCATCTAATGGGGAATTGCTGCTTTCTGGAATATCCAGGCTAGTAATGAACATCTCTAAGGTTGGTGTTTGGGTTGTTTAACATGGTGTTGCGGTTTTCATCATACTGAGGAGACAGACGTCCTTCTGCGACCTTATTTTAGGTTAACATTTTAAAACTATGTCTGTGTCACCCACCTGAAGGGTTCTGATTTTCCAGCATCGGTTTGTTTGATTTATTGTGGGCACATCTACCTAAGTACAATGGAAAGCTTTGTCTGAAAGCAGTACAGGCAGATCCTAGCAAGCAAGGACACACAGATCACAGGATGTTTAGGCAGAGTGAGGCATGAGGTTGCTTGTAGCTTAGAAATTCTGTTCAAGCAGTCGATGGAAATCATTGCACCTGGCAAGTAAAAGGAAATCAGTCAAAAAGTCAGAAGATGCCAATTCTTTGTTTCACAAAGAGGAACATCATGACAATGTACATGGGATTGACAAAGGCCTTGTAATTGGTCAGTAGCCCGTGCAAGACAGCCGCAATTGACATGCACTTTGATGGGATGAACATAGCTGCTGTCTAAGAGAGCAAACAGATCAATTAAAGAGAAAAACGTCATTGACCTATCGGGGAGAAAATCAGAGGAAACATGCAAGCAATATGTAGGCTTTACTGTGATGAACCCGCAATTCGCGATGACAAAAACCTCAACAAATGGTTGAGAATATATTTTCCCCATCCACCTCTCAACTCAAAAGGGCCATTTAACCTCATGAATGTCCAAACTCCAAGTTCATGAAAAAACAGTTCTCTGAGAAACTTGGGGCTATCAGCAGAAGTCCAGGACAGAACATCTTTGTGTCCTGGGCGTCCATGAGGGCGTCCAAGTTCAAGGCATTGGCACCAATTCGATCTGATCATCATCGATGTGACTCTTCAAACTGTTTTCTCACAACATGTAGCTACTGCGACACTGACTGTGATGCAGATTAGCCCCTGGTGTGAACTAAGGGTTAGGATGTTTTGTTTATTCAAGGCTGAAATATCACCCATTATCAACATCAGTCACACTGCCTACCCGGATCTTGAGCCCACAATGGAGGAGCTCAGAAAAGTTAGTGACTAACTTACCTTGGGCAGATCTCCAGGCGATGATGATGATGTTATATTGCTCGAGCTCATCAAGCATAGGAAACTGGCACTCCTATGGCATCCACACAACATTCTCTGCCTCTGCTGGAGAGAGAGGGTAGTAAACGAGGGTAAGCTTCATGCAAAGATTTGAGAGTGTGCTGCTGGAAAAGCACAGCAGGTCAGGCAGCATCCGAGGAGCAGGAAAATCGATATTTTGGCAAAACCCTTCATCAGGATTTTCTGATGCTCCTCGGATGCTGCCTGACCTGTTGTACTTTTCCAGCACCACACTCTCAACTCTAATCTCCAGCATCTGCAGTCCTCACTTTCACCTTAATGCAAGGGTTGTGAGGTGGGAAAAGGAGAAGGCCATTCAGCCTATAAACCTGGCTTACCATTCTACATGTTCATGGCTGATCGATCACTTCAATGTCTTTTACCCATCCCATCCTCACAACCTATCTGACACCGTAATCAGAAATGGAATAATCTCTACCTTAAACATGCTCAAATACTGAGCGAATCCCAGCAGTCTGTCTAAAGAATTCCAAAGGATCACAACCCTCTGAGTATAAAAAAAATCCTCATCTCAGATCTTATTTTTGGATCTCTGTTGTGTTTGCAACAATTGATGCATTCCTCTCCAATGCTTAAAACTTAGCAATATGTGCCAGTAAGGGGAAAAGGCTGAACTCTTTTTCATTTTCATACTTCAGAAGTATGCTTAAGATTTCTTGACAGGACCTATTGGTGGCCCTGCAGTGTGTTAATTCCATTGGCGTACAGTCATTGCTAAAACAAAGATGTGTGGTCAAGAGCTTGTACAATCACTGTATACCAACCCAAAGATCTGGTGAACTGGTCCCAACTTTCTGAAACTCGCGGCATCTGTCATACAGGTGTGCAAATGATGGCCACCAACACTGACAACTGGGACAGTCATTGACAACTGGGACACAGTCACTCACTGCCATAGCATGTGGAGGTTGAATGTGTGGAAGAGGTGAGCTTAAATGAGACATTCAGCTGCCTGAGAAGAGGACCTAGAGTCATAGAGATATGCAACATGGAAACAGACCCTTCGGTCCAACTTGTCCATGCCAACCAGATATCCTATATAAATTTACTCCTATTTGCCAGTACTTGGCCCATATCCTTCTAAATCCTTCCTATTCATATACCCATCCAGATGCCTTTTAAATGTTGCAATTGTACCTTCCTCCACCACCTCCTCTGGGAGTTCATTCCATACATGCACCACCCTCTGCGTGAAAACATTGCCTCCTGGGTGCCTTTTAAATCTTTCCCTTCTCACCTTAAATCTATACCCTCTGGTTTTGGACTCCCCCACCCTGGGGAAAAGACCTTGCCTATTTACCCTATTCATGCTCCTCGTGATTTTATAAACCTCTATAAGCTCAGTCCTCAGCCTCTGATGCTCCAGGGAAAACAGGCCCAGTCTATTCATCCTCTCTCTATAGCTCAAACTCTCCAACCCTGGCAACAGCCTTGCATATCTTTTCTGAACCCTTTCAAGTTTCAGAGGACTCCTCATTCTTCATGAAGAGTTAATGCTCGAAACGTTGACTCTCCTGCTCCTCGAAGTGACCTTCTTCACTGTCCACTACACTTCCAATTTTGGTGTCATCTGCAAACTTACTAACTTAACTCTTTTGTTCACATCAAACTCATTTAAATAAATGACAGTAAGCAGTGGACCCAGATCCAATCCTTGTGGCACACCACTGGTCACAGGCCTCCAGTCTGAAAAGCAACCCTCTACCAATATCCTCTGTCTTCTACCTTTGAACCAGTTTGGTATCCAAATGGCAAGTTTTCCCTGTATTCCATGTGATCAAACCTTGCTAACCGCTCTACCGTGATGAATCTTGTTGAATGCCTAACTGAAGTCCATATACATCACATTCACTGCTCTGCCCTCATCAATCCTCTTTGTTACTTCTTCAAAAAACTCAAATTAGTGAGCCATGATTTCCAATGCACAAAGTCATGTTGGCTATCCCTATTCAGTCCTTGCTTTTCCAAATATGTGCAAATCCTGTCCCTCAGGATTCCTTCCAACAACTTGTCCACCACTAATGTCAGGCTCACTAGTCTGTAGTCCCCTGGATTTTCCTTATCATCTTTCTTAAATAGTGGCATTACATTAACCAACCTCCAGTCTTTCGGCACCTCACCTGCGATTATTGATGACACAAATATCTCAAGAAGGGGCCCAGTAATCCTTTCTCTAGCTTCCCACAGAGTTCTAGGGTACAGCTGATGAAGTCTTGGGGATTATCTGCCTTTATGCATTTTAAAGATATCCAGCACCTTTTCATCTGGAATATGGACATTTTTCAAGATGTCACTATTTATTTCTCCACATTCTATATCTTCCATGTTCTTCTCCACAGTAAATACTGATGCAAAATACTCAAGTAGTCTCTAATCCATCTCCTGTGGCTCCACACATAGGCTACCTTGCTGATCTTTGCAGGGTCCTATTCTCTCGCTAGTTGCCCTTTTGTTCTTAATGCACTTATAGAATCTCACTGTCTTCTCCTTAATCCTATTTGCCAAAGCTATCTCATGTCTCCTTTTTGCCCTCCTGATTTCCCTCTTAAGTATATGCCTACTGCCTTTACATTCTTCTAAGGATTCACTCCATCTCTGCTGTCTCTACCTGACATATGCTTCCTTCTTTATCCTGACCAAAACCTCAATTTCTCTAGTCATCTAGCATCCCCTACACCTAGCAGCCTTGCCCTTCACCCTAACAGGAACACATTGCCTCTGGACTCTTGCTATCTCATTTTTGAAGGCTTCCCATTTTCCAACTGTTCCTTTATAAGTGAACATCCGTCCCCAATTAACTTTTGAAAGTTCTCGCTCAATACTGTCCAAATTGGCCTTTGTCCGATTTAGAACTGTAACTTTCAGATCCTGTTTATCCTTTTCCATCACTAATTTAAAACTAATAGAACTATGGTCGCTGGGCGCCAAGTACTCCCCCGCCGACAGTTGAGTCACTTTTCCTGCCTTATTTGAAACAAAGGCTGGTGAATTGTGTTGGCTCTCAGTGACCCCAATTGCCAAGAAACGTGGCACAGAATGCCTGGCCAGTTTGAGCTTCTGAACCGCTCTCAGCAATGATTAGCTGAACTGACTGCTGTGGTGCAAACTATCTCCTTACATCGAGATCTCTTCCTTTGACCATATCTCTTGAAGCCTTTATTAATAGAACTCCAATAATCTCAGTTAAAAATCACACAACACCAGGTTATAGTCCAACAGGTTTAATTGGAAGCACGAGCTTTCGGAGCGCTGCTCCTTCATCAGGTGGTTGACCACTTGATAAAGGAGCAGCGGTCCGAAATCTAGTTCTTCCAATTAAACCTGTTGGACTGTAACCTGGTGATGTGTGAGTTTTTAACTTTATACAGCTCAGTCCAACACTGGCACCTCCAAATCCAATAATCTCGTCTTAATTATTTCAGTTCATGCAGCATCTCCATCCACACAGCTGCAGATTTCCCCATTCTTCCTCATTTTGCTCCAAAAATAGCTGGTCTATAAGTTTAGGTTTATCATCTCAGTTTCTGGATTCCTTATCAGAGGGCATAGTTTCGATGTTTCTGTCATACTGTTATTGTTGTAAATGCTTCAAGCAGATTACCTGTTGACCTTCTAAACTCAAGGGAATGCAAGCCAGGTTGCTGCAACCTGTTCTGTTTGACACATAATCACCATTTTCCCTGGCATTGATTGGTTTGCGCTACCGTTTCACAATTAACCAGCATGGAAGGTTCGGAGAGGCCAGAGTCACCATACTCCTCTGTCATTTAACAACAGTTGAGTTTGGGTTGATGCTGCTGCATTCAAAATCCATCAAATGAGCACAGAATTTGAATTGATTAGCAAAGAGAAAGTGAAATTACTTTATCTAATTGCTTTTGGGGTGGCATGGTGGTTCAATGGTTAGCACTCACAGTGCCAGGGACCAGGGTTCGATTCCAGCCTTGGGTGACTGTCTGTGTGGAGTTTGCATGTTCTCCCCATGTCTGAGTGGGGTTTCCTCCAGATGAAGGACTTACATCCGAAATGTCGATTCTCCTGCTCCTCAGATGCTGTTTGACCTGCTGTGTTTTGCCAGCGCCATGCAGTTCGACAATTGAAAGATGTGCAGGTGGAGGAGATTGGCCATGCTGTATTACCCATACTGTCTGGGATGTGCAGGCTTGCTGAGTTAGCCAGGGAAAATGCAGGGATATGGTGTTGGATATGCATGGGATGTTCTTCAGAGGGTCGTGTTACTAAGTTTGCAGATGACACCAAAATTGGAAGTGCAGTGGACAGCGAAGGGGGTTACCACAGATTACAACAGGATCTGGACCACATGGGCCAATGGGCTGAGAAGTAGCAGATGGAGTTTAATTCAGATAAATGTGAGGTGCTGCAATTTGGGAAAGCAAATCTTAGCAGGACTTATACACTTAATGGTAAGGTCCTAGGCAGTGTTGTTGAATAAAGAGACCTTGGAGTGCAGGTTCATAGCTCCTTAAGAGAGGAGTCTTAGGTAGATAGGATTGTGAAGAAGATGTTTGGTATGCTTTCCTTTATTGGTCAGAGTATTGAGTACAGGAGTTGGGAGGTCATGTTGCAGCTGTACAGGACATTGTTCAGGCCACTGTTGGAATATTGTGTGCAATCCTGGTCTCCGTCCTATCAGAAAGATGTTGTGAAACTTGAAAGGGTTCAGAAATGATTTACAAAGATATTGCCAGGGTTGGAGGATTTGAGCTATAGGGAGAAGCTGAACAGGCTGGGGCTATTTTCCCTGGAGCATCAGAGGCTGAGGGGTGACCTTATATAGGTTTACAAAATTATGAGGGGCATGGATAGGATAAATAGACAAAGTCTTTTTCCCTGGGGTCGGGGAGTCCAGAACTAGAGGGCATAGGTTTAGGGTGAGAGGGGAAAGATATGAAAGAGACCTAAGGGGCAACCTTTTCACGCAGTGGGTGGTACGCGTATGGAATGAGCTGCCAGAGGATGTGGTGGAGGCTGGTACAATTGCAACATTTAAGAATGGGCATTTGGATGGGCATATGAATAGGAAGGGTTTGGAGGGATATAGGTTGGGTGCTGGCAGGTGGGACTAGATTGGATTGGGATATCTGGTTGGCGTGGACAGGTTGGACTGAAGGGTCTGTTTCTGTGCTCTACATCTCTATGACTGTATGACTCTAAATGGCCTGCTTCCACACTGTAAGGATTGATTTGTTGGACTGGGGTGTACAAAGTTAAAAATCACACAACACCAGCTTCCAGTCTAATAGGTTTAATTGGAAGCAC
This sequence comes from Hemiscyllium ocellatum, assembly GCF_020745735.1. Classification (NCBI taxonomy): domain Eukaryota; kingdom Metazoa; phylum Chordata; class Chondrichthyes; order Orectolobiformes; family Hemiscylliidae; genus Hemiscyllium; species Hemiscyllium ocellatum. The sequence goes on from NC_083423.1 coordinate 8,817,676, forward strand.
TAGCTTTCGAAGCACTGCTTCTTCATCCACAATCACTTGATGAAGGAGTGGTGCTCCGAAAGCTAGTGCTTCCAATTAAACCTGTTGGACTATAAACTCGGTGTTGTGTGATTTTTAACTGTAAGGATTCTAATATTCCCAATCCAATTCAGAAGGAATGTGATGCAGTTGAAGGTGTCATCTTTCAGGTTGTACTTTTAACCGAGGTTACACTGGCCCTTTTGCCTGGACGTAAAATATCCAAATGCAGAATTTCATGGAATTTCCTCCCAGCGTCTTGGCCAATATTTATTCTTCAACCAATATCACAAAAATAGGTCCTTTCATTGTCAGTGTTTGGGAAGTTTGCTGTGTACAAATTTAGCTGCTGCTTGACATATATAACAACAGTGACAATTCATAAAATACTGAACTGGAGGCAAAGCACTTTGGGATGTACTGAAGTCATGCAAGTCACCACATAAATGCAAGTGCTTTTCTCCTTCTTTTGTTGTTATCTCCGTGCCACAAGTTGCATGAGGGGAGTCGTTTGTCAGCTTTTAAACATTTTACAGTCTTTGGGGTTGGCAAAGTAACAAACAAGTTGGGAAAATGTTTCTCATTTCTCACTTGAAGTCCTTTATAATGTGTTTTCACTGTTTAGTGGGTTTTATAAAAGCTATTGTAACAACTGATACATCAGTCTTGAGGTCAAGCATTTTTGCTTGAATAGCGATGATGTCTTCCAGAGTGATGTCTCCCAAGACCCTTCATTAAAGAGTTGACTGTACAATCCATGAGACTGACTTCCACATGGTCAGTTGTTGCTGTTGGTTCATGTGTATCTGTTCTCTTTAAGTACAATAATAGTCATTGAGATATGAAGGTTGATGATGATGGTGTTTAGATCCACGAACGTCAGATGGTGGTAACTGGTGTCATCTATGCTAATCTTCAAGTCATATAATGCAACACCCACCATCTTATTTTTCGGATCTTTTGATTTATCAGTGGTAAACAAAGCCAATGGTTTGGCTGGCATGATATCAAGCTGTATGTTTGTGCAAAGGCTGACAACCCTCATTGCATTTATAAACATATTGAACTAATTTGGTGCAACAGTGTATTTATATCATGATGCACTTTGTTGGCTGTGAAAACTGTGGTGTGCTGTATAGATTCATGTCCTTTCTTTCAGACTGTGTCCTGGCCTGAGACTGTTTGATACATCAAAGCATTACATCTGTCCTGAATCCTGCAGCTTTAAAAGCAAAGCTACTTCTGCCCTGTTCAGAGGGGAAGAAAGTGGAAGGAAGAAAGAAAGGCAAAGCACGCAAAAGAGAAAGAATGAGAGAGAAAGAAGAGTAAGAGTGATCAGAAGAATGAAGAAAAAAGGAAAGAAAGATTGAAAGAGAAAGAAAGGAGGTAGATTGAAAGAAAGAAACAGAAATAAAAGAGAAAAAGTAGAAAAATACATAAATATAAAAATATATAAATATAAATGAGGAAGAAAGAGAGATAGAAAGATAGAAAGAAAGAACGACTAAATGTTATTAAAATGGCAGTAGACTGCAGAAAGCCACAGTGCAGAGGGATTTGGGAATCCACATGCATAAATCATTAAATGCTAATATGTAATTTTGACAAATAATGTGGGAAGATAAAGGGAATGTGGCCTTTATTTCAAAGCAAATGAAGCAGAAAAGCAAGGATGTCTTACTAAAATGAGACAAGGCATCAGTTAAACTACACTTGAAACACTACGATCAGTTTTGGCCCCCTTATTGAAGGAAAGATATCATGGCATTGGGAACAGTCCAGAGAAGGTTCACTAGGTTGCTCATTGGTCGTGGTCATAGAGATATACAGCACAAAAACAGACCCTTTGGTCCAATTCATCTATGCCTACCAGATATCCTAAATTAATCTAGTCCCCATTTGCCAGCATTTCGCCCATATCCCTCTAAACTCTCCCCATTCACATACCCATCCAGATGCCTTTTAAATATTGTAATTATACCAGCCTCCACTACTTCCTCTGGTAGCTCATTCCATACATGCACCACCCTCTGTGTGAACAAGTTGCCCCTTAAGTCCCTTTTAAATCTGTGCTTTGGAGGAGAGGTTGAGGAACTTTAGGACTGTACTCATTGGGGTTAGAAGAATGAGAGGAGACCTTATTGAAACATGCAAGATTCTTACGGAATTTGACAGTGTAGATGCAGAAAGGTTGTTTCCCCTTGTGGAGCAGTCTAGAACCATACAGCGTATTCTCAGAGTAAGTAATCATCCACTTAAGACAGAGATGAGGGGGAATTTCTTTTGTCAGAAGGTAGTGAATCTGTAGCTTTCTTTACCACAGAAAGCTGTAGAGGCTGGATCATTATGCACATATAAGGCTGAGATAGACAAAAACAGACCCTTTGGTCCAATTCATCTATGCCTACCAGATATCCTAAATTAATCTAGTTCCCAATGAAGTCAATGAAGGCAAGCATGCAGGTACAGCAGGTAGTGAAGAAAGCTAATAGCATGCTGGCCTTCATGAGTATAGAAGCAAAGAGGTTCTTCTGCAGCTGTACAGGGCCCTGGTGAGTTCTGGTCTCCAAATTTGAGGAAAGACATTTGAGGGAGTGCAGCGTAGGTTCACGAAGTCAATTCCTAGAGTGGCGGGACTATCTTATGTTGAAAGATTGGAGCAACTGGGCATGTATACCCTTGAGTTTAGAAGACTGAGAGGGGATCTGATTGAGACGTATAAGATTATTAAAGGATTGGACACTCTGGAGGCAGGAAACATGTTTTCGCTGATGGGTGAGTCCCGAACCAGAGGACACAGTTTAAAAATAAGGGGTAGGCCATTTAGGACAGAGATGAAGAGAAACTTCTTCACCCAGAGAATGGTGGCTGTGTGGAATGCTCTGCCCCAGAAGGCAGTGGAGGCCCAGTCTCTGGATTCGTTTAAGAAAGAGTTGGATAGAGCTCTCAAGGATAGTGGAAATAAGGCAGGAACAGGATACTGATTGAGGACGATCAGCCATGATCATAACGAATGGTGGTGCAGGCTTGAAGGGCAGAATGGCCTACTCCTGCACCTATTGTCTGTTGTCTATTGTTTAATGGGAAAAGGCAGGAAAGTGGAATGAGGATAATCAGATCAGGCCCGGTTTTTTTGATAGGTGAAGCAGGCTCAAAGGGCCGAATGGTCTACCTCTACTCTGAGGCTTTATGGTTTTATGATAACAACCTGATTAATCTGCTGTAATGGTGTGGAATATGGATAAATATCTGTACGGACACTGGGGAGAGCTGTCCAGTTTTTGAGTATTGCTGAGAAAAGATCATTTTCAGCTTGCACTCATAAAGACAATTTGCAAGAGATAACAGCACAAAAAGGGAACTGTCTTTCATACTGTATGAGTAGAGTGCTGATTGGTAGGCAAGTGTACTCTGATGGGTAGAAATGTTGCTATGGGGAATGATCCAGTTAGTTCGTAACCATGATGTGCAAGTGTTGGTAATGGACTGGGGTGCACCATGGCAATGACAATCACATTGGGAGTGTCAGTCTTAATTATGGACTCTAGTCTCTTGGCTGAGTCTTGAATCCATAATCTTCTTCAATAAAGGAATTTACTGTCATATTAATGAAGAGAAATTGGTTCCAGGAACTCATTCTGCCACTCGCCTATAAACCGATTAGAAAGTGATTAAGAAAGTTAGATACCACTTGTAAGACTTGAGCCTTTTTTCAGAACTTGACTCAGCTGTGTGAGGAGAAAAAGGTCTAAAGTAGGCAAAAGCATTGCACACAGGTTAGTGCGGTGTCCTGCTGCTAAAATAGAGTCATAGAGATGTACAGCATGGAAACAGACCCTTCAGTCCAACCTGTCCATAGCGACTAGATATCCCAACTTAATCTAGTCCCACCTGCCAGCACCGCCCCATATCGCTCCAAACCCTTCCGGTTCATATACCCGTCCAAATGCCTCTAAAATGTTACAATTGTACCATCCTCCTGCACATCCTCCGGCAGCTCATTCCATACATGTACCACTCTCTGCGTGAAAATGTTGCCCCTTAGGGTCTCTTTTATATCTTTCCCCTCTCACCCTAAACCTATGCCATCTAGTTCTGGACTCCCCGACCCCAGGGAAAAGACTTTGTCTATTTATCCTATCCATGCCCCTCATAATTTTGTAAACCTCTATAATAAGTATGAAATCTTTTAAAATGCAAACCTTTTAACCGGGTCTTTTCTTCATGCTGCTCTCCAACCCCCCCACAGGTTTCCTGAAATCCTAGCCATTTAGTCTGACTTCAGTCCTTGTTGCAATTTGTGCCCGAAACGCCGATTTCGCTGCTCCTTGGATGCTGCCTGAACTGCTGTGCTCTTCCAGCACCACTGATCCAGAATCTGGTTTCCAGCATCTGCAGTCATTGTTTTTACCTCAGTTCTGTCCCTGACAGCCACTGAAAAAATGCTGGGATGTAAATCTGAATTCACTCCATTTTCTTTTCAAATGCTGTAGTGTGACACCATAACATTAAGGGCCAGTCCAGCAACAATGAGTACATTTGATATGCACAAAGTTTCCAGGGTCAAAGGGAGAAGGAGGTTGAAGACAAGGGGTTTGGTTTTCCAATGTAAACACCATTGTCATTTAAAATCAATTAGCTCCTTGTGATGAGGGATAGCTCCACTGGACCTTTCTAAGTCACTATTGTAAGCACAGGCTATTTGCTTTAATTAAGAGGAGACAGAGTGGATTATCGTCTCGAACTGGGCAGCTAAGAAAGGCTCATGAAATTACACTGTACTTCACTGCACAACAAAAGCAAGAAGGTGGAGACAGGCTCCAAGACAGATTGAAAGAAAGACAGACGGAGGGAGAGTAGCAAAGAGAAATAGTTGGAGAGGCAAGGAGAGAGACAGAGAAAAGATACTCTGATAATTGTGCTATGGCGTGCGTAGCTGTCTCTGTCTCGTGAAGGTGCCAATAATGCTGGAGGAAAACTTTCAGGATAATTGAGGAGCCTTGAAGAAGTGAAAGAGTGGGTTTTTGGGACCAGAAAATTCCAGAAGTTAACACTAAAGGTGCTGGGTAATTGTGCTTCATCATGAGGCAGTAACAACCGTTGTGGTTTGGTAGCTCTGGATATAACACATGGCAGGCTGTTGTGTGCTGAAATCTTAAAAATTGTTCAAGCTTCGACCGATTTCATTTGAATTTTAATGTGGATATGTTCATGCTGAAAGTGCAAAGAGGTGATGGTCTGCAATGTATAAATGAAGGTGCAAAATGATAATATTTTGACAATGTTATGAGAGAGGTGGAGAGGGAAAGTACCTCTTTGTTCAGCATCGGACATGATCAAGGTTGGAATTTTCTTGGTTTGCATTCATCATACCTAGTACTGACCTTGTTATCCAACAATGTGAACCCTTGTGGAAAGCCTGAAAAATGCTTAGAAAGAGCTCGGTCCACAGTTTACTACGGTCGTACCGGAATTTGAGTCGATAACTGGCAACACCACCTCCCCTCTATATCCTCCAGCAGGTTGGAATAATCACCATGGTCTGTTTCTGTTAATTGTTATCCTTCAGACAGATTCTTCAACTTAAACTTTGTTGATGCACATGGATTTGAGGAGGCACCATCATTTAGCTTCTTTCAATTTACTGTAAAAACAAAATCAGCAAAAATATTTTCCTCAGTTATGTGAACTTGCATTGAAGCTAAGAGACGAGGCACTAATTAAGAATAAAACTTGCTGGAGAAACTCTGGAGTTTCTGTGGAAAGAAAGCAGAGTTGATGTTTCTGGTCCAGTGACTCTTGAGAATTTTTGTTTTTGTTTCTGATCTTCAGTTCTTTGCTTTTCTTTGTATGAAACCCATTTTTATAAATCTGCACCAGATGCTACTTGCAAATGCACAAAGGGTTATTTTTAAGGCAAAGTTTAAAAATGGAAAATAAAATTACATTTTCAAAGGCTGCCCTTGTACTGGTTCTTATGAAATTTTGTTTGGTGATATGCAAATGAGTTCCAGCAGAAACTTGAAGAAATACATAGTTTTAGCAAAGATTACAAATAACCTGAATATCCAAAGTATCATTGAGGAATAGGCTTGAAGGTATTGTTGAAACTGACACTGAATGCAGAGTGATTGGCAACTCATAGAGTCAAGTCAAAACCCTCCACCTCCTCCAAGACTTCCATTTCCCCAACACCACATCTTCACCATAGATATCCAATCCTTCTACACCTCCATTTGCCATGACCAGGGCCTCCAAGCCCTCTGTTTGTCCTCTCCAGACATTCCCAACAGTACCCTTCCACCGACACTCATTCATTTGGCCGAACTGGTCCTCACCCTTAACAATTTCTCCTTTGAATCCTCCCACTTCCTCCAGACTAAAGGGGTAACCATGGGCACACGTTATGGGCCCCAGCTATGCCTGTCTCTTTGTTGGCTACGTAGAACAGTTGAACTTCCGTAATTACACCAGCACCACTCCCCACCTCTTCCTCCGCTACATTGATGACTGCATTGGCATTACCTCGTGCTCCCGCAAGGAGGTTGAGCAATTCATCAACTTCATCAACACATTCCACCCTGACCTCAAATTTACCTGGACCATTTCTGACACTTCCCTCCCCTTCCTGGACCTCTCCATCTCCATTAACGACGACCGACTTGACACTGACATTTTTTACAAACCCACCAACTCCCACAGCTACCTGGATTACACCTCTTTCCACCCTACCTCTTGCAAAAATCCCATCCCGTATTCCCAATTCCTCCGCCTCCACCGTATCTGCTCCCTGGAGAACCAGTTCCAACACAGAACACACCAGATGGCTTCCATCTTTAGTGACCGCAATTTCCCTCCCCACGTGGTTAAAGATGCCCTCCAACGCATCTCGTCCACATCCCGTACCTCCCCCTTAAACCCACCCCTCCAACCGTAACAAGGACAGAACACCCCTGGTGCTCACCTTCCACCTACAAACCTTCGCATAAACCAAATCATCTGCCGACATTTCCGCCACCTCCAAAAAGACCCCACCACCAGGGATATATTTCCCTCCCCACCTCTTTCCGCCTTCCGCAAAGTCCATTCCCTCCGTGACTACCTGGTCAGGTCAACGCCCCCCTACAACCCACCCTCCCATCCTGGCATCGTCCCCTGCCACCACAGGAACTGTACAACGTGCACTCAAGGTTGCCCCTTAGGTCTCTTTTATATCTTTCCCCTCTCACCCTAAACCTATGCCCTCTAGTTCTGGACTCCCTGACCCCAGGAAAGAGACTTTGTCTATTTATCCTATCCATGCCCCTCATAATTTTGTAAACCTATATAAGGTCACCCCTCAACCTCCGATGCTCCAGGAAAATAGCCCCAGCCTGTTCAGCTTCTCCCTATAGCTCAAATCCTCCAACCCTGGCAACATCCTTGTAAATCATTTCTGAACCCTTTCAAGTTTCACAACATCTTTCTGATAGGAAGGAGACCAGAATTGCATGCTATATTCCAACAGTGGCCTAAACAATGTCCTGTACAGCCGCAACATGACCTCCCAACTCCTGTACTCAATACTCTGACCAATAAAGGAAAGCATACCAAACACTTTCTTCACTATCCTATCGACCTGTGACTCCACTTTCAAGGAGCTATGAACCTGCACTCCAAGGTCTCTTTGTTCAACAACACTCTCTAGGACCTTACTATTCAGTGTATAAGTCCTGCTAAGATTTGCTTTCCCAAAATGCAGCACCTCTCATTTATCTGAATTAAATTCCATCTGCCACTTCTGAGCCCATTGGCCCATCTGGTCCAGATCCTGTTGTAATCTGAGGTAACCTTCTTCGCTGTCCACTACACCTCCAATTTTGGTGTCATCTGCAAACTTACTAACTGTACCTCTTATACTCGTTAATGTTCACTTCTAAATTGACCCAAAACAGAAGTTGCTGGAAAACCTCAGCAAGTTTGACAGCATCTGTGAAGAGGAATCAGAGCTAATATTTCAGCTCTGGTGACCCTTCCTCAGACCTGTAAATTGACAGTTGCTCCTCTGACATTTAATACTGCATGAGTTAGAATTTTCAGTAATTAAGTCAAGGCCATTGATTTCAGACCACACCTCAAATTCTGTTCCCAGTACACCCTTCTCTCTGGCAACTTTCTGAGGCTGAAACAGACTGAACACAAACCTGGTTTTTGTACTTGGCAGTGAGGAGAGCTCCAACCCTCATAAACCTACCTATTATAAAACCATTAGAAGTATCGATAAGATGAAAGGCAGGTGTCTTTTCCATGTGGTTGGGGATTTCAAGACTAGGGTTGTATTTTTAAGGTGAGAGGAGAAAGATTTGAAAATGTCACAAGTGGCAGTTTTTTCAGTCAGAGAGGTTTGTGCGTGGAATAAACTTTCAGAAGATCTAGTGGATACAGGTACAGTTACAGTGCTTAAAAGCCATTTGGATAAGTACATGAATAAGAGATGTTTAGAAGGATATGGACCAAACACAGACAGGTGGGACTAGTTTAGTTAGGGATTATTGTCAGCATGGACTGGTTGAACCGAAGGGTCTGTTTCTGTACTGTGTGACTCTGTGACTCTTCAATTAGGCTTTTGGTCATCAGTCCTTACAGCTCCTCATGTGGCTCGGTGTCTGATTCCATGTGACAACACTCTTATGCAGAATCTTGGAACCTGTTATTGTCTAAAAGGTGCTGCATTGAAAATGTGTGCTTTTGGCCATTCTTCCTTTTATAGATGGGTATCATAGTTTATTTTACAACACTCCTCTCAAACGCATTGTGATGTTTCATTACATTAAAAATGCTACATTAATATGTTGTGAACAAAAACAAAAATTGCTGAAGAAACTGTTGCTGGGTATAATGTTGATCAAATGAGATAAATTAGGGTGGACAGAGGCTCGTTCCAAATGTAAATACCAGCGTAGACTTACTGGACTGAGTGTCTTGTTCCCCTGCTGTCAATATCTTGTACCTAATATCACACATTCCCAACCTTTCCACCTTGATCCTATTACCCTAATCTTTAATCAAAGACATAACTTTTAATCATTCCATAACCTCCTGTTGCCCCTCAGTATCATGGCCAAGTGACTCTTAAGCAGGAAAGTGGGATCAGAGGGATCAGGAGTGGGATGCAGGTCTTTGATGTTGTCGTATGTTTGTGCTGCAATACTCAAAAGAGAATTACCACTCTCTTACAGGATTTGAAACTGGGTAGGTTTAATTGACTTGTAAACCTCAGACAGGGTTATTTATCAGACTACCTGCTAATTTGCAGTTACCGGGCAATTTATGTACATAGTCCCTATTGTAGCTTGCTGCTGCATGGAGTTCTCATGTATGATGGTCATGTGGTTTTGTCCTGGTCCTAACAATATCAGCATAGTCAGCTCTTAAAACAGTCACACAGCAGAAATGGGGGTGGATTCCATCCATGCTCTCGTACAAAATTCAACACACTTGAACTTTCAGCTACAGCACTTAAGAGCTACCAGATTTGCACTCTTTGATCTAGGGATATAGACAGCAGCTAACTCAGTATAGAGAAGGGGAAGAGCCACTAACTGCAAGATCCTTTCCATGCTGCACAGTAACCTGACTTGGAAACTATATGCCTTTCTTTCACGGTCATTGAGTCAAAAATCCTGCACTCCCTTCTGAACTGCACTGTGGCTGTAGCTGTATTGAATGGACTGCAGTGGTTCAAGAAAGCAGTTCAGCCCCAGGACTTATAGAGTTGAATCATAAATGATTTTTAAGAAAAAAACGATGATTTTTCAATGGTTCAAATGCCCATTGGATAAACTTGTTCAACCATCGGGAAAATTGGATATAATGTTCTCAATGGCAATGGATAGGATTAGCTTGGCAGAGTTAGTAAGTGAGTGAGACTAATCTTCAGCTGAAAGAACAAGAGACTTGCATTTATATAGCACCTTTTATAACTTCAAGACATCCCAAAATGTCTTGATATAATAAAAGACAAAACCTCAGACCTATCAGTTTTAACACCTCTGAAATGTAGCCTTTATAATTACAGTTTGTATTTGAACACTGCATTGTGATAAGGAGAGACTGGATAGGCTGGGACTTCTTTTGTTGGAGCATAGGAGGCTGAGGGGTGACCTTACAGAGGTTTATAAAATCATGAGGGGCACAGATAAGGTGAATAGCCAAGTTCCTTTTCCTAGGGCAGAGGAGTTGGAAACTAGAGTTTTTAAATTTGAGGATTTAAAGTGAGAGGGGAAAGATTCAATAGGGATCTGGAGGGGAACGTTTTCACATAGGGGGTGCTGCATATATAGAATGAGCTGCCAGAGGAAGAGGTAGAGGTGGGTACAATTACAACTGAAAAAGACACTTGGGCAGGTAGATGAATAGTTGAAAATGTGTTGCTGGAAAAGCGCAGCAGGTCAGGCAGCATCCAGGGAGCAGGAGAATCGACGTTTCGGGCATGAGCCCTTCTTCAGGAATGAGGAGAGTGTGCCAAGCAGGCTATGATAAAAGGTAGGGAGGAGGACCTTGGTAGCTCCTTGGATGCTGCCTGACCTGCTGCGCCTTTCCAGCAACACATTTTCAGCTCTGATCTCCAGCATCTGCAGTCCTCACTTTCTCCAGGTAGATGAATAGGAAAGGGTTGGAGGGATATAGGCCTAATGCAGGCAAATGCAACTAGTCCAGTTTAGGAAACCTTGTTGTCATGGACAAGTTGGGCCAAAGGGAATGTTTCTGCGCTCTGTGACTCCACGACCCTTTATACTGGTTGGGGTATTACCATCACAATATGGATCTCAAGATCTTGAGTAAATGCAGATCCCTAATCTGCGCTGGCAAATGCTACTGGCGCCAACCAACTAAGATGTTGGCACCAGGACTGCTATCCCATTAGGGACTGGAACATTCATTTGCGGTTTCCTGGCAACTTCCTGCTCTTTAGGGTTTGGAGACTCTGTCCTCAGCAGCTGTAAAACATGGAGCCTCTGGTCCCAGGAGAGAGCTGACAGCTCAGCAGGCTTGGAAACACCACTGATAATAATCATCACCACTGAGGCTGCAGGAAGGAGAGGCTGCCTCCATGTTGTGGAACCCTTGATGAGCTGATAATAGATTTGGAAATGTGCTGTGGATGACAAAGAAAGGAAATGCCTGGGTTGGCAGGACTGATGTATGAAGAGAGACCAAATCATTTAGGATTATATTCACTGAAATTTAGAAGAATGAGGGGACATGTCCCAGAAACTGATAAACTTCAAATAGGACTAAACAGGGTAAACACAGAACAGGGGAGTCCGGAACCATGGCTCACAGTCTAAGAAGCAGGAGAATCGACGTTTCGGGCATAAGCCCTTCTTTAGGAATGAGGACCCTGAAGAAGGGCTTATGCCTGAAACGTTGATTCTCCTGCTCCTTGGATGCTGCCTGACCTGCTGCGCTTTTTCAGCAACATATTTTTCAGCTCTGATCTCCAGCATCTGCAGTCCTCACTTTCTCACAGTCTAAGAATAAAGGCAGGCCCTATTTAGGACCGAGATGAGGAGAAATTTCTTCACCCAGAGATTAGTGAGCCTGTGGAATTCTCTGGCATAGAAAGCAGTTGAGGCAAAAATGCTAAATGTTTTCAAGAAGGAGATAAATTTAGTTTTTAGGGTCAATGGGAACACAAGGCATGAAAGCAGGAGTAGGATACTGAGATGGACAATCAGTAATTATCATATTAAATGGTGGAACAGTTCAAAGGGCTGAATGGCCAGTTCTGCTCCTTTTTTCTCTGTTTCTACAGTTCCATAGACTTGCACTTATATAGCACTTCCTTGACCACAAGATGTATCAAAGACTTCACAGCTGGTGGGATACATTTCAAAATACAGTCTCTAGTGTGATGTAGGAAAGTGTCAGCAGTAAGAGGGCTGAACCCTCAGTCAGTAACTATGGAAGTTCAGGAAAGGGTTGGGGGTAGGGCTAGTGCAGTTGGCGGGCGGGTTCCACTGTGAGGCATGCAGCCTCAGGAAACAAGGCCCCTTTCCAGAAAGATCACACCGATATGTTTGGTGAACTCAGAATGTGGCCATGGTGGGAAGTGGGGTGTCGAGGTGCATTCTGATGATGGTAAAACATCAATGGTGCCCTCATTTGGCAGCCAACAAGCAAATAAATGAGCTTAATTGGTTGCCTGCCTCAATGAATTACTCTGTCAATGAAGGACTGTTTCATTCTTGCTTTCGGAAACACTGCACTGTACTGATGAAATTTGGGCTTCCCAGCCCGACATATCAGCCACTAATGCACCAGGTCTGCCGTCTCCCAGCTTGAAGTCAATGCGCTCATCAAATCCTAGCCTCTGCCTCAGTGACATTGGCTGAGGGATGAACAACGACCAAGATGGAATAGTCTTATCGGTAATTCATAATTCCCGTAACCATTTCTTTAATTGAAATATGGCTTTGTGTTGGGGATTGAATGCACTATTTCAAATTTATGAAAATGACGTCACCTCACTGCACAGTTGTTTCTTACTTTTCTGTGGATTCTGGTGAAAAAAGCTAAGCTTAGAGACTCACAAACTGCCTGGCCAAGGGCCTGTGGTCAGTCTGTATGGTTCATGTGAAAGGGGCAGCTTGCCACTTTGAATCTCGCTTATCGTTTTGGGGTGTGATAGTGTCAGAGCAGTATCGCCTCTGACTGTAAACCTCAGATCTGTCAGTTTTAACACCTCTGACATGAAGCCTTCATAATTATCGTGTATTTGTACACTGCCTTTAGCGTAGAATCAGAATCTCGACAGTGTGGAAACAGGCTTTTCGGCCCCACAAGTCTCCACCAACCCTCTGTAGACTAAGCCACCCAGATCTATTCTCCTACATTTACCCCTGACTAATGCACCTAACCTAAACGTCCCTAAACAGTATGGGCAACTTAGCATGGCCAATTCACCTGGACTGTAGGAGGAAACCAGAGCACCCGAAGGAAACCCACATAGACTCGGGGAGAATGTGCAAACTCCATGCAGACAGTCGTCCGAGGTTGGAATCAAAACCAGAGGGACATGCTCAGATCTTTTTTAATGACAGTTTGGAAGAGATAAAATAAGCTTGTGGTTAAAATCCAAACGTCTCACCTAGCATGCAATTCTAGCCACAGTGACCTGACTAAATCGATTCTGTCAGCAGTCCAGGCAGCCACCCCCTGTACCAGCATGTACAAAAGACAAGGGAGTTGAAAGTGTTGCATATATTCTTTTCCTGGAATGTAGATTGCAATGGGCAGCTTCCTGTTCTTTAGGGTTTTGGCAGCCGTGTCCACAGCAGCTCAATAGCGTGGACAGATTGTCTGTTCAGGACGGTTCTACTGATGAGTTTTCAGAGTGTCTCTGAGCATTGCCATCCTTTCTCTAGAGAAACTACTGGGTCTCAGCTTTCCCAGCCTTTCACTTCTCTCTGGAGAGCTGTAGGAAAGTGATGGGAGTGCTGTTTAATCGGCAGCCATGTCTTTTCAAAAGACCCAGCAGCTTGTGGAGCATCAATTAATTTGAGGTATAAAGTGAAAAGGGGAGGCCTTCCTTTTGTATCGAATGGCAAAGGTTAGAGCTTACTCACATTGTGAAGCTTGATGCTCGAAGAACGGCGATTAACAAAGTGTTTAACCCTGACATGCTATCATGCAGTAAAGCAATCATTAAAGATGATTGTCGGAGGAAAACATGAATGGAAACATTTCCCTTGTTTTACTGACAACCGCTCTCTAATCAGTGCCTTTTAGAAAGCCAAGCAACAAATATGTTGAACGATCTTTTTTCACACAGTCAGACTGTGCTGTTTTAACCTTTCAATAACTTGTCATAAATACTCAGATCTCAACACCTAGTTGTTTAACACAGTTTAAAAAAAAATCACCCAACACCAGGTTATAGTCCAACAGGTTTGTTTGGAAACACTAGGAATTAAGGGCTACAGGGAACACGAGGAATTAAGGGCTATGGGGAGAATGCGGGTAAGTGGAGTTGAAATACCCATCAGCCATGATTGAATGGCGGAGTGGACTCGATGGGCCAAATGGCCTTACTTCCACTCCTATGTCTTATGGTCTTACTAGCTTTTGGAGTGCTGCTCCTTCAACATAGCTACCTGACAGAGGAGCAGCACTCCAAAAGCTAGTGCTTCCAATTAAACCTGTTGGACTATAACCTGGTGTTGTGTGATTCCTAACTTTGCACATCCCAGTCCAACACCGGCATCTCCAAATCTTGTTTAACACAGGGTTGCATCCAGTTTCTCGATAACATGGCATTATTGTTTACCGTTCTTACTGCCATTGATTCATTTTCTTAATGTTACCAAATATTTAAATGTTATTGAGAATGGCTGTGACAGTACATTTTGTAACTATCAAAATAATCAGGAGAAGAATTTCCTACCACATTAAATAAGTTCATTTTGATGGGAATGAGAAGGATGAAAATAGTAGATTTTATGAAGGGCATCCAGGCAGGAGGAGGTTGTTCTAATTCTAGAAAATCAGGAGTTAAAGGACAAAGTGGAGGTCTAACTTCACAAAAGTTTGAATGTTTGAAGCTTTTATTTGCGTGGCTTTACAAATCTGCACCTCCTAACACAGAAAACAGTTTCAGGCTTCTCTGATTGGAAAGTTGAATAGATTGGGGCTTATATTCATTGGCATTTAGAAGAATGAGAGAGGACCTTATTGAAACCAGGATCACAGAACATACTCTCAGAATCAGGGATCATTCATTTAAGACAGAGACGAGGAGGATCTTTTTTTCTTTTCGAGGATAGTGAATCTGAGGAATTAATTATCGCAGAAGACTGCCAAGGCTGGGTCATTAAGTATATTCCAGGCTGATACAGGTTCTTAATTCATAAAGATATCAAAGGTTATGAGAATAAAGCAGGAAGGTGGAGTGGAAGATTATCAAATCGTCCATAATATTGTCGAATTGTGGAATAGTCTGAATGACCTACTTTTGTTTTTGCACCCTTTGGATTTGTTACAATGTAATTATTCTGAATCAAATTGTGCAGATATACTATGACAAGCTTTTGGGAACACGTGGGATCTGGACCCAGATCTTCTGGCCCAGAGGTAGGAGCACTATCACTGCACCACAGGACGCCCTCGAAGCTACTCGCTCAGAGAGGAGTGAGATTTGCGCTATTGAATTCAGGATCATCTCATTTACCAGACAGTTGCTTTCATCCATGAAGACAAAGCACCAAGCATCAAAGCTGTTTTCATGTATTTATTTGGGACCTGTCCCAATTATATATGTATAGCTGCACTTGAGTCCCCAGTCAACATGCACAACGTAAACACCATTAGACATTTAACTAGAATAAAGCAGACAGTGATGGGAGGAATTGAACTTTTGAAGATGCTTTGTAGAGAATGCAAGGCCAAGGGCTTGACTGTTTGAAACTGACATAAGGGTAGAGTTTTTGCTTCCCCCAGAAGCAGATGCAGGAGGAAGTAGGGGTTGAAAGGGAGTAAGTAGGATACAGATCCTCAGGGATACAAGGAAATGGTCAGGGATGGCCGTGTTTGTGAATCGAGGCCATAGGTGTTGAGTAGACGTGTGAAATAGTGTGGGCTGTGACCATGGGTATGAAAGTTTTATATGGAGTTTTATAGCTTTAAGAAGAGCAGAGAGATGATGAAATCAAAGGAAGGGAGCAAAGATGGAAACAGAAATCGCTGATGATGATGCAAAGTTTGAAAGAAGACAGAAGTGGAGATATCTTGGAGAATAATTCAGGATGACTCTTGCAACAAAGTAAGGACTTTGAGGGAAACCCTCAGTTATGCTGCTTGTACTGGCTATAGAGGGCACTCAGGTAAAATTTCACTGTGGCCTCCATCCAGTCAAGTGTTGCCCTACAGCTACGTAAATAATATTAGCAATAAAGTAAATAACTTAAAATTCCAATCCTATGAGCTGCTGCACTGAGAAAAGATCGGCTTGGTCTCTGTGACTGCCTCCCTATTCTGGGTTGTTATTCTATGGTGATTCTCACTACTCCTAGGGAGATGATGGGAGGCTGGTGCATTATTTCAGTGCTCTGACTGCCACCTCCTATTGGTCTGCCCACTGGACGAAAGTTCACCGTGTCTGGGCTCAGAATAGAGACAGCTCCAGCTGGGCTAAGCCATTCACAGCAACATTTGGAGAAGCAGACAGAAAAAGTGAAAGCAAACAGTTCCACTAACAAGAGCAACAAACAACTGGTCAAGGGTTCCCACTAACTCTAGGGGCTGAAGTGGAAGATCAGGTAGAGAGTCAGTCTGCTAGTTCCCTCTAGCACACAGCTTGCCTTTTGTTTGCTTGGATGGTGTATCTGAAAATGCGCTAACGGAGGAAATATCTGAAGAAGCGTTGTATTGGATTCGTAATGTTAACTCGGTTTCTCTCTTCACAAATGTTGCCAGATTTGCTGAGTTTCTCCAGCACTCCATGTGTTTGTTTCCACTGCCTTGATTACTGGAAGTTGTCACAAAACATCTTGACTAGCATGGACTAGATGGACAGAGTATCATTCTGTGCCTCATCAACTCTTGTTGCACCTAGCTCTTTGGATAAATGCTTTGGTTATGACATCTAAATGTCTCTTTTTTGGTTCAGGATCTGTTTCCTCATGCCTGTTTATGAAGCCTGACTGTTTCTTCATGTCAAACATTTTATGTCAAGGCAAGTTGTTTTACTTATTGTGATAAAACTGCATGTGCATTTAAAATTTCTCTTTGTCCCAACTGAAACAGGTTTTTATGTATACACAAAATGATAATTACATGCTAAAATTTTCTGAGGACTTTCAGAAGGATATCAGAAAATAGTGACACTGAGAAGACTAAGGAGAGGTTAGGGCAGAAGGGCAAATTATTGCTCAAAAAGGTAACGTTTTAGAGGAAGAAAGATTTAAAGAGCTTCGAGCAGAGAAAATTGCAATGGTGGTGCAATTAAAATCACAGATCTTCAGGAAATTAAAATGAGAGGGGTGCACAGGTCTTAGAGGATTGTAAGGGAGTGCAGAGACATAGAGGAGAAATGTAATCAGGAGGGGGATTTGAAAACATTAATGAGAATTTTAAAATCAAGGTACTATTCAGGTGAAGTCACCATAGTCCGCTCTCTCATCAGAAAGAGAACGATGACTGGTGATAGTTTAATGTATGGGTCACTACATCTCAGGTAAGGTGAGGGAATGAGAAGGAGAGTCCTTCATTGTAACGTCAACCACCACAGGAATTAAATCCATGCTGTTGGTCTTATTCTCCATTGCAAACTAGCTGTCCAGTCAGCTGAGTTAACTATCTGTCAAAGTGTTGCTTACTTAGAGTCCGATATACAGTTTTGAATACTTAGGCCAATACTCTCTGGAAATTAAAAAAAATGAGGAGAAATCAAATTGAGGTATTCAACATGATGAAAGGTGTGGATAAAATAGACATGGTGTGGATAAAATAGACGTGGAGTGGATGCTTCCTCTTGTAGGACTTTCTAGGACAACAGGTCACCATCTTAGGATAGGGGGTAGTAAATTTTAAACAGAGTTGAGGAGAAACTACTTCTTTCTAAGAGTTATGAATCTGTGGAATTCGCTACCCCAAAGTGTGGTGGATGCTGGGACAGTTTAAGGATGAGTCCGACAGATTTTTAATTAGTAATGGGTTGAAAGGTTATGTGGAAGAGATGGGAAAATGGGGGTGAGGAGCATATCAGCCATGATTGAATGATGGAGCTGACTGGATGGACCGAATGGCCTAATTCTGTTCCTAAAACTTCTGAAGTTATGAACTTATACTTCTATCTTTACTTACAGGGTGAATAGGGCATATTATGGGTTGCTAAAAAGGAAATATATTCTGTCAAATGATATTATTCAAGATAGTGAGGTGGTGTCAAACATCCAGAAAGAAAAAAGAAAGGAACATATAAATTGGCAAGGAGTTTTACAAGCTCTTTACAGATCTGTCATATCATTTGTACATTACATTCATTGAAGGAAGTTCATGTGAATTTTGTTATTGGCGTGTAAACTTCTTTGTTGAGTTATCCTCTCAGTGTTCTGTTTGGTGATGCTTGGTGCCAAAATGGCAGAGATAGCAATCAGCTTCAGTGATTCCTTATAATAAGCATGGTGACAGGTTTCTGCATGGAAGCCAAGTGTTTCATTTAAGCTGAAAAATCCATGAAATCACCTCTAACCTAGTAAAGCATCTCAAGGTGCTTTAGAGGAGTGCTTCCAAATGAAAGTTGGTACTGTGCCACAGAAGAGATATGGATGACAGACAATCAGAAACTTGATCAAAGTGATACATTTTAAGGAGTGTTTTAAAGAAGGAGAGAAAGAGAGGTAGAGAGGTGGTGAGGGATAAGGTGTAGATAAGTGAAAACCTATAGTGGGGCAATTCAAATGGATGATGGGTAAGAGGCTAGCATTTGGAGCATCAATATTGTAGCGAAGTGAAAATTAGACTCATAATTTATGACTGTAGCAAGGGAAAGGATAAGGCCTTGACTTTGTCCTTTAGACATACATTTCTGCTCCACATTGTTGGGCAGGGTAGAACATTGGGTCTGTTTTTAGAATTCTGCTTCCTGTTCTGTTCCTGACAGTCAGGAATTTGGAAATTTTCCCTAGAATGTTACTTTTCTTGTTCTGTTCTGTGAGGTTCTTTAAGTTTCGGTATTCACTTATCTACTTGGGCAGTTTCACCACAATTTAAAAAGGAGAAAATGGTCACAAATTCTAGTGTTGTGTCCAAATACTTCATTCACATAGTCTGACCCACAAAGCAAACCCCCAGGTACAATAGAGCGAGATGCCCCATTCATTAAAATAACAGCATTCCTCATATGAATAAAGATAGGCTGTGTGGAATTTTGTTTTCTTTTGAGAATAATTGGGAAGTTGGACCTAAAACTGATGGCACTACCATTGGAGAGTGGGGATTTTGGGTTTCTTGATGCAATTACTGTCTGTTCTGATATTTCTGTTCCCGTGTGAGCACATGTTATAAGTTAATCACATAATAGCAGCACCGTCTATACCAATGGGTATGGAATTGCATTATGGCCAATACAGGTAAGGAATGTTCACATTCTACAAGTAATGGTCTGAATTCTTTGATCATGTTACAGCCAATTCGTGTATGTTTTTGAACTGACTGTATGTTTTTCCCAAATCACTGCATATTCATGTGTGGGTAATGTGACAATGCTGCACCTTTAACAAGGTTATGTTGTCCTTGGTGATTTTTCTCAGGTCGTAAAAGACGCAGACTCTGAAAAGTCTTAAGCTGAAGTGTTTTAGGGCCAATTTGATGTCAGCTAACAGATGCTGCCTCAGCCAGAAGGTTTTCAAGTTTAAAATAAACACTTGTACAATGAAAGGGGAATGGCCAGTTCCCCCAGCTCAGCTTTTCTCTATGTTTGATTTAGTTTTAGCAAGCAGTAATGATCTGAACCCGGACCTGCTGGACCTAAACAAGCAGGTCCATGTCTTCTCTTCTGTAAGACCCTGTGTTTGATTTTACCTTTTGTGCCAAGGGGGTGTTTATGGGGATTGTTGCAAATATTGGGAGCAGCATATTTAAGTTGGGATGATCTGTTGGGTTTTTGGATAGGTTAAGTTATTCAGTATTTTGTTCTCTTGTGTTCATGTTTCATTCAGTAATCTTGTAAATAAATTCTGTTGTTTAAAACTACTTGGTCTACCAGCTGTGTCTCTCCTGGAATATCTGCGTTACACCTGCTTAAAGCAACTAGCAAAAAGAGTTTTGAGAAGATTTGTAGCTCAGGTTGATGTTCTGGATGTACATTTGCTTGCTGAGCTGGAAGGTTAATTTTCAGACGATTCGTCACCATACTAGGTAACATCATCAGTGAGTCTCCGGTGAAGTGCTGGTGCTATGTCCTGGTCTCTATTTATGTTTTTAGGCTTCCTTGGGTTGGTGATGTCATTTCCAATGTTGATGTCATTTCCGGCTCTTTTTCTCAGAGAATGGTAAGTTCGATGTGTTTGTTGGTAGAGTTCCAGTTGGAATGTCATACTTCTGGGAATTCTCGTGCATAACTCTGTTTGGCTTGTAATAGGATAGATGTGTTGTCCCAGTCAAAGTGGTGTCCTTCCTCAACTGTATGTAAGGTACGAGTCATACATGAAAATGTGGGACAACACATCCATCCTAGGATAAGCCAAACAAAGACACACATGAGAAGCAATGGCATTCTAACCAGAACTCTATCAACAAACACAGCAATTTGGACCCCATTTACCACCCTCTGAGAAAAGAACAAGAAATTACATCACCAACCCAAAGAACCTTAAACACATAAATAGAAAGCGGGACATAACACCAGCATTTCACCGGAGGCTGGCTGATGATGTCGGGGTTGAGAGTGTGGTGCTGGAAAAGCACAGCCAGTGAGGCAGCATCCAAGGAGCAGGAGTATTGACATTTCGGGCATAAGCCCTTCATCAGGAATAGATCAGTCAGTTCTGTAGGCAGGTACTGAGGAAGAAGATGTGCCTGCGGTAGCGAGTCTGCTTCAGGACGTAGCTGAAGACCTTCAGGGCAGAGCAGAAGACCTGGGGGGAGTTGCAGTGAGAGAGCAACTCACTGAGATCCTTGTAGAGAGAGGAGGAGAACCTCTTCAAGGTAGACATCCTTGGAAGAGATTTCACAAAAAGTTAAAATCAATTCGGAGAAAGTGAGGATTGCAGATGCTGAGATCAGAGTTGAGAGTGTGGTGCTGGAAAAGCACAGCAGGTCAGGCAGCATCCAAGGAGCAGAAGAATCAATGGTTCGGGCATAAGCCCTTCATCAGGATGATGCTACCTAGTATGTTGATGAAATGTCTGAAAATGAACCTCCCAGCTCAGCGAGCAAACTTCCATTCACAACTACCAAAGTTAGAGTCTGGCCTACTCTCTTGAAATGTTTTGAGAGGGTCTGGTCTGGTCCATAACAGTAAACATCAAATTTTATGCAATGGACTGGAACTTGTGCATCCCACTGAGCTCCAACATATGGCCTTTTCTGAAACCTAGGAGTATCACCCAACCCCTGCTGAATCCATTCCCCAGAAGCCTCATAGACAATGAGAAAAGCAAGGCTTGGGATCATTGATGCCTTCCTGATGGTTCTCGGAAGGCTGGCTGGAGGTCAGAGGATGTGGCCTTCTGTTGGGATGGCAACAAGATGCACCCTGGGATACAGTGTGATTGTCAAATTCAAAATCTATCAATGACTTTGGACAGGCTGCCTCTAGCACCACAAGAGGGTGAGTGATCTGCTGCACTCTGCCAGGACACGTGCCACTGTCTACTCAAAACTTCATGCCTCGATGAATATCAGTTGTCATTGAAAACTTGCTAATGCACAAGACTTTCACAAAGATGATTGGGTACCACTCATCTCCCGATGGCTTATGTGTTGTCAACATCTGGCACTTCATGCAGTACACTTCTGCACCACAGTGTTATGGCTTCTCACATATGCACCAGGATTCACACCTTAAGCTTAAGAGGAACTACAAAACTTTACAGCTCATGCAGCATCAGCTCACTGACCTTCCACTGCAACAAGGAGAACATACACATCCAATAGCTTTGGGCTGCGTTTGCTGTCACCATTGCATGGGCACTGTGCACCTCTTTAAATTGCACACGAGAAAATTTCGGGGGAGGAGGGTTGGTGGAAAAGGAGGGTGGAGTGGGTTAGACAGACAGAAAGAGTTTGGGACTGGGTGGGAGTTAGAGGTCAGGATTGGGCAGAGATGGAACGTTGTGGGAGTTCAGGACTGGGGTGGGAGTGGTGAAGAGAGGTGGAGTGTGGAAAAAAGAACAAAGAAAGAATAAAGAACCTTACGTCTGGATACATCTTAAATGACACTACTTTTCCCACCTCTACCACCTCATTCCAAGCACCCACCTATCTCTGTGTGAAGGACTTTCTACATATATCTCCCCTAAATCTTTCCCCTCTCACTTTGAACTTGTGACCCCTAGTACCTCTTGGAAAAAGTTTCTTGCTATCCACCCTGTCTACACCTCTCATGATTTTGTAGGCCTCAATCAGGTCCCCCCTCAACCTCCTTCTTTCCAATGGAAACAATCCTAATCTACTCAAACTCTCCTCATAGCTAGCACCCTCCATATCAGGCAACATCCTGGTGAACCTCCTCTGCACCCTCTCCAAAGCATCCACATCCTTTGGGTAATGTGGTGACTAAAACTATGTGCAGTATTCCAAATGTCGCCAAACCAAAGTCTTATACAACTGTAACATGACGTGCCAGCTCTTGTACTCAATACCCCATCCGATGAAGGAAAGCAAGCTGTATGCCTTCTTGACCACTCTACTGAACTGCGTTGCCACCATCAGGGAACAATGGACATCAATTCTCCCCAGGACTTTTCCATTTACTGTATAGTTTGCTCCTGAATTGGATCTTCCAAAATGTATCCCCTTAAATTTGTCTGGATTGAACTCCATTTGCAATTTCTCTGCCCAATTCTCCAATCTTTTGATATTCTGCTGTGTTCTCTGACAGCCCCTGTCACTACCTGCTACTCCACCAATCTTAGTGTCATCTGCAAACTTGCTAATGAGGCAACCTACACCTTCCTCCAAATCATTTATGTATATCACAAACAATAGTGGTCCCAGCACGGATCCCTGTGGGACAGCACTGGTCATAGGTCTCCATTATGAGATGCTCCCTTCCACTACTATTCTCTGTCTCCTGTTGCTCAGCCCGTTCTCTATCCATCTAGCTAGTACACCCTCAGCCCCATGCAACTTCACCTTCTTTATCAGTCTCCCATGGGGAACCTTATAAAATGCCTTACTAAAGTCCATGTATATGATATCTATATCCCTTCCCTCATTAAACAACTCTGTTACCTCTTTAAAGAATTCTATTAAGTTTGTAAGACATGACATTCCCTGCACAAAACCGTGTTGCCTATCACTGATAAGCTCATTTTCTTCTAAATGGGTATATATCCTATCCCTTAGCATCTTCCCAGTAGCTTCCCTATCACTGATTTCAAGCTCACAGGTCTGTAATTAACTGAATTATCCCTGCTATCCCTCTTAAACAAGGGGATAACATTAGCAATTCTCCAGTTCTCAGGGACCTCTTCCGTTTTCAAGGATGCTGCAATAAAATCTGTTAAAGCCCCAGCTATTTCCTCTCTCACTTCCCTCAGTCACCTGGGATAGATCCCATCTGGGCCTGTGGACTTGTCCACCTTAATGCCTTTTAGAATACACAACACTTCCTCCCTCTTTATTCTGATTTGACCTAGTTAACCAAACACCTATCCCTCACCTCAACATCCACCATGTCCCTCTTCTCGGTGAATACCAATGCAAAGTACTCATTAAGAATCTCATCCATTTTCTCTGATTCCATGCATAACTTTCCTCCTTTGTCCTTGAGTGGGCCAACCCTTTCCCTATTTACTGTCTTGGTCCTTATATATAAATAAAAGGCTTTGGGGTTTTCCTTAACCCTGCTCACTAAGGATATCTCATGACCTCTTTTAGCTCTCTTAATTCCTTGTTTCAGATTGGTCCTACATTCCCGATATTCTTCCAAAACTTTGTCTGTCTTTGGTCGCCTAGACCTTATGTATGCATCCTTTTTCCTTTGAGCTAGTCTCACAATTTCGCCTGCCACCCATGGTTCCCTAATCTTGCCATTTCTATTCCTCATTTTCACAGGAACATTTCTCCCCTGAACACTCATCAACCTCTCAAGGGAATCAGAGGGGAGGAGAGCCTATAAGCTGGGGCAGTGGGGCGATAGTAAGGTGAGCCCAGGACCAAAGAGCAGGTGGGGATGTACGCAAGGAAGAAGGGAGACAGAGAGGGAGCGAGCATCCTGACTCCTTGGCCTTCCTTGCACACATCCCCACCCCGTCTTTGGTCCTGGGCTTGCCTTATTTCTGCCCCACTGCCCCAGCTTGTAGATTCTCCTCTACTCTGACTCCAGAGACTTCCCATTGCTCTGGTGCCCCTACTCCCAATCACCGACCCTCAGTTCAAAATTGCCCATACTTTCCTGCACATGCACAGTCCTGCAATTGTTCACGCCATCATGCGTAAAGTCTCTGCGACGTCCTGCCAACAACAAACAAATTGTGTTTTTTTTTAATGCAGTCTCCAGATTCATCTCTTAACCTTGAGATGGGGTTCTGGCTCCTCAGGATGGGTTGTTGTATCCCTCCCTGTCTGTGTATGTTCATGCTGGCTGTATCCAACCAACTGCTGCAAAAGGCAAGTTGCATGAGAAGGCAGGTCAGAGACACACTAGGCCAATGCCTACACTGATAGACAGTGATAGAGATCTTAATCCCCAGAGAGAGAGAGAGAGAGAGATGTATTATTCATGTGCTTAACTAACAGGAGGTATGTGGTATGGGTGAAAGTTGGCAGCTGAAGGGTTCAGTGTGGTCATCCAGCACCTCAAACCGCTCCTCTGAGGAGGAACAGTCAAGCGCTTCAGAGGATGGACTATCAAGATGTTCCCCCAGCAATGCAAAGGCATTCCCTTTGATTGGATTCCTGACAGTGTGGAAACAGGCCCTTCAGTCCAACAAGTCCACACCGACGCTCCCAAGAGTAACCCACCCAGACCCATTCCTCTATCCTATATTGACCCTTGCATCTATCACTATGGGCAACTTAGCATGGCCAATTCACCTGATTTGCACATCTTTAGACACAGGGAGAATGTGCAAACTTTACACAGACAATCGCCCAAGGAGGGAATCAAATCCGAGCCCCTGATGCTCTGAGGCAGCAGTGCTAACCACTGAACCACTATGCCCCCCCCATGGTGTAGAGTAGGCTTGGTGAACACAGCACGAGGGGGACGCAAGCAGGGGGAAATGGCCAGGGCCACTGACACTCAGTGCAGTGCTACCGGAGGGCAGTTCCATGCTCACCTTTGGACTCAGCTATTTGCTGAGACAGAATGAGATCCAGCAGAATAGTCAGTATTGGCCAGGTATGCCCTTGCCCCTTCAGTCCATTGCTTAAGCTAAGGGTGCATTAATTCACAGAATGGGCAAAAGTGGGCTGAGAGAGATTGGCTGGGCCTATATCCTCTGGGGGCTCTAAGTGCCAGAGGTGACTGAAAGGTCCTGAGGGGACTTGGTGCACCATCAGGCTAGTCTGCACCATCAGACCAGGCTGCACCAACAGGCTGGTCTGCACCATCAGGCTGGTCTGCACCATCAGGCTAGTCTGCACCATCAGGCTGGTCTGCACTATCAGGCTAGTCTGCACCATCAGACCGGACTGCTCCATTTGGCTAGTTTCCCCATCAGGCTTGTCTGCACCATCAGACTAGTCTGCACCATCAGGCCGGGCTACACCACCAGACCGGGCTACACACTCAGGCTAGTCTGCACCATCAGGCCAGGCTGCACCATCAGACCAGGCCACACCCTCAGGCTAGTCTGCACCATTAGACCAGGCTGAAACAACAGGCCAGGCTGCATCATCAAGCTGGTTTGCACCATCAGGCCAGGCTGCACCATCAGGCTAGTCTGCACCATCAGACCGGGCTGCACCATCAGGCCGGGCTACACCACCAGACCGGGCTACACACTCAGGCTAGTCTGCACCATCAGACCAGTCTGCATCATCAGACCAGTCTGCACCATCAGGCCAGCCTGCACCATCAGGCCAGGCTGCACCATCAGGCTAGTCTGCACCATCAGGCTTGTCTGTACCATCAGACTAGTCTGCACCATCAGACCGGGCTACACCACCAGACCGGGCTACACGCTCAGGCTAGTCTGCACCATCAGACCAGTCTGCACCATCAGACCAGTCTGCACCATCAGGCCAGGCTGCACCATCAGGCTAGTCTGCACCATCAGACCAGTCTGCACCATCAGACCAGGCTGCACCATCAGGCCAGGCTGCACCATCAGACTGGTCTGCACCATCAGACCGGGCTGCACCATCAGGCCGGGCTACACCACCAGACCGGGCTACACACTCAGGCTAGTCTGCATCATCAGACCAGTCTGCACCATCAGACTAGGCTGCACTATTCGGCTCGTCTGCACCATCAGGCTAGTCTGAACCATCAGGCCAGGCTGCACCATCAGACCAGGCCACACCCTCAGGCTAGTCTGCACCATTAGACCAGGCTGAACCAACAAGCCAGGCCGCATCATCAGGCTAGTCTGCACCATTAGACCAGGCTGCACCATCAGGCTGGTCTGCACCATCAGGCTAGTCTGCACCATCAGGTCAGTCTGCACCATCAGGCCAGTCTGCACCATCAGGTTAGGCCACGCCGTTAGGATACATGGCACCATTAGGGCCAGGCTGCGCCTGCAGTGATGCATGAAGTCTCCCACAGGCTAGTATCCTTTAGCTCCTATACTATAAGAAGGCAGGCAGCAAACCCATCTGAGGCAAGCGGCAGGAATGGTCAGCGTGCTTCCTCCTGCTCAGCTGTAGTGGCTGAGTTCGTATCAAGGTGCAGCGGCTGGAGAAACCAAAGTCAAAGAGCATTGGAGTCACTTTGGGAATGGGTGTCAACTTTCTGATCAGAGGTACTTTGTACATAAATATTGCACTTAGTACTCCATCCCAAAGACAATGAGAAATAGGGACAGGATTTGGACCATTCGACATCTTGAGCCTATTCTGCCATTCAGATGGATGATAGCTGATCCGACATTCCTCACATCCACTTTCCTGACCTTTCCCATAATCCTTGATTTCTCGACTGATCAATCTTAATCTTAAATATGCACCAGGCCTGTGGCCTCAGAGCTGCCTGTGGCAAGTAATTGCAGAGACTTACAACCTCTGAGAGAAGAAATTCCTCCTTACCCTCAGTCTTAATTTGGCGCCCCTTTTTTCTAAGATTATGTCCGCTGGACCTAGACTCTCCCATGAGGGGAAACATCCTTTCTGCATTTACCCCGTCCAGCCCCTTAAGAATCCTGTATGTTTAGCCTTTGCTCAGAAGTCAATCTTTCCCTGTCAGAATAAAAGCACATTACTGTGGATGGTCTTCTGGTTTCCCTGTCAGGGACCATCTTAGTGAACCTTCTCTGAACTGCCTCCAGCTCTATCGTCTCTTTCTGTTATGAATCCTATGTTTTCCATGGAGACTACTTTGAAGGGTGCTAAGCACTTTAGACATCATGTTCAGTGATGCAAAAGGTGCTGAGGTTGTCATTCTCTGCTGCCCTCAGAGAGAAACATAAGTTTGGATTTCAGGAGTCAGTTAATATAGTTTAGTCCTTCGATATTTCAATGACAGATGACTGCCCCTTGCAAATACAGGTTTGAGTCACATAAACACAGCCTCCATGTCATCCTGCATAACTCCCTCAGCAGGGACTTGAACAGGAGACTATTAGTGCAAAGGGATCAACTGAACTTAACAATTCATGCCAAACAAAGTAGCCAAATGTTTAAAATTTATCCAGCAAGCATTCCCTTGAGGGCAGGAATACCTCAGCACCATAACTGGCTCATTATTCCAAGTATCCGCAGATCTAATAATGCAAAGCATTTTGTCACAAATTTAGCTGCTTACCAGGTTGTTTTGGGGATGTTTACCTTGTATCAACACTGCCTTGGCTTCTTTAGCATCCTCAGAGCCGGACTTACCTTCTAGAAGGAACTGAGAGGCTGTTGTGTGCTCCGCTTCTTGGAGACTTGGCTCACCCCAGCCATTCCTGACTGTGTCCTACAAGCTGATAGGTTCTCCATTTATTGCATGAACTGCACGGTGTCCTTGAGTAAGGCAAAGGACTTCCTGACCAATACCTTCTGCTGCTCAGATATAGCGATTCTGGAAAGCCATTGGTCCCCTAGACCTAGAATACCTTATAGTAAAATGCCATCCCTACTACCTACTGCGAGCGCTCACCTCCGCCATCCTACACCAGTCTACATACCATTCCATGTGGATGTAAAGAATGGCCTAGATGTGATCTACACCACCACAACACTCTGGGGATGAAATTCCCCAAGGCCCTATTCATTGTAGATGGCAACTTCAACCAGGCCAACCTCAAGCAGGTGCTGCCAAAGTCCGAGCAACATCTCCTGTCTGTCCAGACGACCAAATATCCTGGGCCACTGCTACACAACCATCAAAGGCACCTACTGCTTCAATCCCCACCCACACTCTGGAATGTCAGATCTCAGCACTGCATTCCTCCTCCCAGCTTACACGAGAACCTGCAACTGGAAATCCTTCACAAAAAAATACAATGCTGGTCTGAGGCTGTGGAAGATTGTCTCTGGGACTACTTGGAACTGGTGGACTGGACAGTATTCAATGGAAAACCTAGTCAAGTACACTATCAATAACACTTGCATGGAGGACCGTATACTAAAGAAGTAAATCCAGATGTTCCTCAACCGGAACTTTGGATGATCCAGAAAATCCACTTCCTATAGAAGGCCAGCATTTAAGTCAGACCACCCAGACCTATACAGGAGATCCAGATATGACCTCCACAAAGCCATTAGGGATGCCGAGAGGCAATACCGGACCAAGTTAAAGGCCCAAAGCAACCAAACAGATCCCCACCACTTGTGGCAAGGTCTAAACAGCATAATGGGATACAAAATGAAACAGAGCAACACAGTGGACAAAGACACATCCCTCCCTTACATGCTCAATGCTTTCTATGCTCGCTTTGAGCAGAATACCAGCGGTGCAGGGACGCCAGCCTCGACAGCCCCTGGCACACCTGTGTCCTCTGTCACCACAGCAGATGTCAGATCGGTCTTCCCGGGAATCGACCCAAGGAAAGCGATGGGCCTGATGGAATCCCCGGCTAAACACTCAGATCCTGTGAATCAGCTGGTGGAGGTATTCAGCGATATCTTCAATCTCTCCCTCCTACAAGCCCAAGTTCTCACCTGCTTCAAGAAGATCACGGTCATCCCAGTACCTAAAAAAGCACATGCAATATGCTTTAATGACTGCCGCCCAGTGGCTCTGACCTCCATTATCATGAAATGCTTCAAGAAGCTGGTCGTGGCCCACATCAACTCCAGTCTCTCAGCCTGCCTCAATCCTCTTCAATTTGCCTACCAATGCAGCAAGTCAACAGTGGACACCATTTCCCAAGCCCTGCACCCATCCCTGGAACATCTGGACCACAAGGATCCCTCCGTCAGACCCCCTACTCATCGAATACAGCTCCACGTTCAACACCATTATCCCCCACTCCCAGATTGATCTCCGAAGTCCGTGACCTTGCTCTTATCTCCGCACTGTGCAAGTGGACCCTCAGCTTCCTAACCCACAGACTGCAATTAGTGAAGATGGGTAACTGCACCTCTTCCACGATAACACTCAACACTGGAGCCCCCTCCCCCAAGGATGCATCCTCAGCATCCTACTATACTCTCTGTGTTCCCATAACTGTGTTGCCAAGTTTGCTGATGACACCATGGTGGTAGGACGGAAATCAAACAATGATGAGTCAGAATACAGGAAGGAGATAGAGGGCTTGATGTTGTGGTGAAATGAGAACAACCTCTCTCTTAATGTCGCCAAAACTGAAGAACTAATCATTGACTTCAGAAAGAAAGGAGGAGAACATGCTCCCATCTATATCACGGAGCGGAGGTTGAGGGCGGTGAGTGTCAAGTTCCTCGGAGTAACGATAGAGAACAATCTGTCCTGGACTTCCCATGTAGATGTAGGCACAATACCTCTTCTTCCTCAGGCAGCTCAGGAAATTTGGCAAGTCCACAAGGTTGCTCACCAACATTTGCAGAAGCACCATTGAAAACATACTGTCTGGCTGCATAATGGCCTGGTATGGCGACTGCTCTACCCAGGACTGTAAGAAACTACAGAAGGTTGTGTGCCCAGCGTAGACCAACACAGAAGCCAACCTTCCATCCATGGACTCCATTTGCATGGCTCACTGTTGCGAAAAGACTGCCAACATCATCAAAGACCCATCGCACCATGGTAATGCTCTCCTACAAGTTCTCCCATCAAGGAGAAGATACAGAAGCTTGAACACACGAATCAACAGGTTCAAGAACCCCCATTATTTCTACACCTGAGGAGACAGACTCCATCTTCTACATACTCACTTTGGCCTAGGGCTAGGCATATTGGCATGTGAGTCACAATGCAAACAATATTGTCTATCAAGCACTGGAGAGATCCTCCTTATGGATTCAGGCAATGGAATTGCATCCTCAGAAGACTAATTGTCTACTCAATAGGCAAGGACAGCATCAGTCTGAGGATTCCACACTGGGGCCATGTCTTCTCCGGGTATTCCTTGTCATCCACACATTAGTCTTGATGCAAAGTGGGTGTGGCAGTGAGTGGGGGAGAATATTTCTGGGTTGTGCGGAATGTAAGATCTGCAACAAGTCTGCAGCTAGCAAACTCACACATGCAGAAATTGTTGCCTGTAATCACTAACAAACAGGCACCGAGAGAGTGAAATCCCTTCCTGGTCAGGAATCTGGCTGCATGATGTCAAGAACTGTCTAGGTGCTACACACATGCAGTCAATGACCTCTTGTATCTGAGAAAACCCAACAATGGCTGCAGATGGTGTGGACATCTTGACCGTGTGGGCCATAGAGTCATGGAGCTGTACAGCCCAGAAACAGATCCTTCAGTCCAACCCGTACATGCCAACCATGTATTAAAAATTCATCTTGTACCATTTACCAGCATTTGTCCTATATCCCTCCAAACCCTTCCTATTCATATACCCATCCAGATACCTTTTAAATCTTGTAATTGTACCAGCCTCCACCACTTCCTTTGGCAGTTCATTCCATACACACACCACTCGTTGCATGAAAAAGATGCCCCTTAGGTCTTGCCCCTCTCATCTTAATTCTATGCTATCTAGATTTGAACTCCCCTATCCTGGCTATGCTCCTCATGATTTTATAAACCTCTATAAGGTCACCCCTCAGCCTCCATGTTCTAGGGAAAACAGCCCCAACTTATTCAACACCTCCCTATTGCTCAAGCCCTTCAATCCTGGCAACATCCTTGTAAATCTTTTCTGAACCCTTTCAAGTTTCACAGCATCCTTCCTAGAACAGTATTCCAAAAGTGGCCTAACCAATGTTCTGTCCAGCAGCAACATGACCTCCCAACTCCTATACTCAATGCACTGACCAATAAAGGCAAGCACACCAAACGCCTTCTTCACTATCCTATCTACCTACGATTCTATTTTCAAAGAACTATGAACCTGTACTCCAAGATCTCTTTGTTCAGCAACACTTCCCAGGACCATGCCATTAAGTGTATCAGTCCTGCCCTGATTTGCCTTTCCAAAATGCAGCACCTCACATTTATTTAAATTAAACTCCATTTGTCACTCCTTGGCCCACTGGCCCATTGTATTCTAAGGTAACCTTAGCTGTCTATTACACCTCCGATTCTGGTGTCATCTGCAAACTTACTAACCATACCGCCTATGTTCACACCCAAATTATTTATTTAAATGACAAAAAACAGTGGACCCAGTATCAATCCTAGTGGCATACCACACCTCACAGGCTTCCAGTCTGAAAAGCAACCCTCCACCACCACCCTCTGTCCCCTACCTTCAAGCCAGTTCTATATCTAAATGGCTTGATCTCCTTGTCCATGGTGAACATGACAAATCGTATTGTTTTCCTAAAAAGAGCACTGATGAACTCTTGAATGTTGTTGGATTCTGTTTGAGAAACAAGGATGTGATCAAATCCAAATTACTGAGACTCAACAACACCAGTGATATATATTGAGAAATAATACATGGAAAATGTGAAGCATGACTTGTAAATTTTAGAAGGATTTAGAAGGAAATGAAAATTCTGGGGGTTCAGTTTGCAAAATAGAATGAGATAGGATTGGAGGCAGTGTGATCCATTTCATTTTAACATATTGAGGAACTAATCACATAGGAAAGAGTACAATATTTAATAAAGAACAGAAGAAATAAGTTTCAAAACCAATTACTATTGTGATTTCAATAAAGTGGAGAACAGGAAAGATTGTGATGAAGATTAAAGGTATTTGGTGATTAAATATTTGTTTCAATTTTATTTGGTTTATTGTAGTCACATGTACCTAAGTACAGTGAGAAGGTTTGTTTTGCAAGAAGTTCAGGTAGATCATAGCAAACAAGGACAAATAGATCATAAGGTGCTTAGACACAGTGAGGCGTCCAGGGCTATGGCTGCACAAGTGCATAAAAGCAAGATCAATATTAAATAAAAAATTTAAGATGTACATTCATCAGTCTAATAACAGTGGGGGAGAAACTGTTCTTGAACCTGTTAGTAGTATGTGTGTTTAACTGTCTGTATTTTCTGCCTGATGGATGAGGTTGGAAGACAGTTTAACCAGGATGGGAGGGGTCTTTAATGATGTTGGCTGCCTTTCTGTAGCAATGAGAATTGTAGATGGATTCAGTGGATGAAAAGTTGGCTTGCATGATGGACTAGGCTGTGCTTACAACCCTCTGCAGCTTCGTAAGATCTTGGGCAGAGCAATTGCCACATTGTAGATGGCGTTTGGATGAAGCCTATTTTTCTTCTGTGGGACTTGGGCATCACTGGCTGGCCAGCATTGATAGCCCATCTGTATTCGCCCCTGAGAAGGTGGTGGTGAGCCTCCTTCTTGTATTGCTGCAGTCCACTTGCTGCAGGTTGACCCCCAATGCCAGTAGGGAGGGATTTCTAGAATTTTGACCCAACGACTGTGAAGGAATGTTGGTATATTTCCAAGTCAGGATGGTGGGTGGTTTGGAGGGAAACTTGCAGGTGCAGGTGTTCCCAAATACCTGCTGCAGTTGTCCTTCTGGATGGAAGTGGTTGTGTGTTTGGAAGATGCTGTCTAAGGATCTTTGGTGAATTTCTGCAAAGCATCTTGTAGATACTACACACTTGCTACTGACCGTCGGTGGTGGAGGGTGTGAATGTTGTAGATGTGGTGCCAATCAAGTGCATGGTCTTGTCCTGGATGGTGTCAAGCTTCTTGAGTGTTGTTAGAGCTGCACCCTCCAGGTAAGTGGGGAGTATTCCATCACACTCCTGACCTTTGCCTTGTCATTGGTGGATAGACTTTGGGGTGTCAGGAGGTGTTACTTGCTGCAGTATACCTAGTCTCTGACCTGCTCTTGTAGCCACTGTGTTTATGTAGTGAGTCCAGTTGAGTTTTTGGTAAATGGTAACTCCAGGGATGTTGAGAGTGGGGGAATTCAGTGATTGCAGTACCGTTGAATGTCAAGGGGCAGTGTTTAGACTGTCTCTTATTGCCACTTGTCGGCCCAAGCCTGGATATTGTCCAGACCTTGTTGCATTTGAGCACGGACTGCTGCAGTATCTGTGGAGTCATGAATGGTTCTGAATATGTGCAATCATCGGCGGACATCCCACTTCGACCTTATGGCAAAGGGAAGGTCATTGATGAAGCAGCTGAAGATTGTTGGGTCTAGGACACTACCCTGAAGGACTCCTGCAGAGATGCCCTGGAGTTGAGACGTCTGACCCTCCACAACCAAAACCACCTTTCTTTGTGCCAGGTATGACTCTAACCAGTGGAGTGTTCACCCTCTGATACGCTTTCATTCCAGTTTTGCCAGGGATCCTTGATACCATACTCGGTCAAATGTGGCCTTGATGTCAAGGGCTGTCACTCTCCCCTTCCCTCTGGAATTCAACTCTTTTGTCCATGTTTGTACCAAGGCTGTAATGAGATCAGGAGCTGAGTGACCCTGGTGAAACCCAGACTGAGCAGTTCATTGCTGAGCAGGTGCTGCTTGATAGCACTGTTGATGACCCCTTCCATCACCTTACTGATGATGGAGAGTAGACTGATTGGGCGGTAATTGGCCGGGTTGGATTTGTCCTGCTTTTTGTGTACAGGACATACCTGCGCAGTTTTCCACATTGTCAGGTAGATGTTAGTGTTGTAAGTGTACTGGAAGGGCTTGGCTAGGTGAGGCACAGGCTCCCACGGGAAGTACGGGAGCAAAGAAAATGGATGCATTTGAGTAATAAGAAGTGATTTATTACATTAAACAGTTTAAGATGGATTAGCTACATTCACAATAGATAAGAAACATTGCTGTTCTAAGAAGTAGTGACCAATCTATGTCACATGGCTGTGGACTGTAGGCAAGTGGGACTAGTTTAGATTGTGAAACTTGGTTGGTGTGGACAAGTTGGACTGAAGGATCTGTTTCTGTGCTGCCTGACTCTATGACTCTATAACTGACAAACAACTAACAGTAAAACTTGAGTTGACTAGCTCCTACCAGAAACAGCCAGGCATAGATCATTGTTGGAGCAATTCAAATCAGCAAAGCTTTATGACCAATTATCTTGTACAACAGAACACAGAATACAATACATTAATGCACTTTTGTATGTAACAGTATTGTCTAATGTACAAATGTCATTGTCATTGTCTTGTCATATGTGGAACTGGGATTTGAGGTTTGTCCTCATCTCCCTGTAAACTGGTTGAACGGTAGGGTTTGGGGCCTAGCTTTGATGCTCCTCTCCCTTGTAAAACTGCTGTCTCTTGTGTACAGCTGTAAATGTTTTTTGTAAACTGTTTTGCAATTTGTTTAATAAAACCTAATAATAAGGAGATTCAGAATCTCCTCAGTTTAGGGGAAAAAAATACAATGCATTAATCTAATTCCTGTAACATCACAAATGTAGTGCTTCATGACATATCATCATAAATAATGCACATAATTCAAATCTGTTACCACTTTACAAGATGATAGAATATATAACATAGAACATTACAGTGCAGTACAGGCCTTTCGACCCTCAATGTTACACCGACCTATGGAACCAATCTGAAGCCCATCTAACCTACACTATTCCATTCTTGTCTATTTGCCTATCCAATGACCAATTAAATGCTCTTAAAGTTGGCGAGTCTACTACTGTTGTAGGCAGTTCATTCCATGCCCCTACTACTCTGAGTAAAGAAACTACGTCTGACATTTGTCCTATATCACCCCTCAATTTAAAGCTACGTGCCCTCATGCTAACCATCGCCATCCGAGGAAAACGGCTCTCACTATCCAACCTATCTAACTCTTTGATTATCTTATATATCTCAATTAAGTCACCTCTCAACCTTCTCCTCTCTAATGAAAACAGCCTTTCCTCACAAGACCTTTCTTCCATACCAGGCAACATCCTAGTAAATCTCCTCTGAACCCTTTCTAAAGCTTCCACATCCTTCCTATAATGCCGTGACCAGAACTGCAAGCAATACTCCAAGTGTGGCCGCACCAGATTTTTGTACAATTGCAGCATGATCTCATAGTTCTGAAACCCAATCCCTCTACCATTAAAAGCTAACACACCGTATCCCTTCCTGACAACCTTATCAACCTGGGTGGCAACTTTCAAGGATCTATGTACATGAACTGAGGACATAATTCAAGGATACAGGGTATCTCATTTTAGGACTGCTGTGAGGAGAACTTTCTTCACCCAGAGAGTGGTGAGCTTGTGGAATTCTCTGCAACAAGAATGTGGTGGAGACAAAAACACTGAATATTTTCAAGGAGCTGGAAATAGTTCTTGAGTTAAAGGGTATGTGGAGAATGCAGGAATGAGGTAGATTTAGATTAGCTTCCCTACAGTATTGTAACAGGCCCTTCAGCCCAAACCAACCCTCTGAAGAGTAACCTACCCCCTATATTTACCCCCAACTAATGCACCTAACACTCTGGCTTGACCAGTTTACTTAGACCGCAGGAGAAAACCCACACAGACACAGGGCGAATGTGCAAATCCCACACAGCTGCCTGAGGCAGGGATCAAACCAGGGCCCCTAGTGCTGTGAGGTAACAGTGCTAACCACTGAGCCACCATATCATACTAGCAAACTGGCCGATCAGTCGTGTTGTTATTGAATGGTGGAGCAAGCTCAAAGGGCTCAATGACCTACTCCTGCTCCTATTTGCCATATTTCTATGTTTCTATGAATATGTAAGGAAGGGTCACATCGACTACTGCTTTTAACCCTGTCTTTGTGAAAAAATGTTTTTATTTCTAAATTTCTTTCAGAGAGCAGGCGAGAAAGCTTCAGGTGTTAAAGCCAAATGCGGAAAGTTGAATTCTGACAGGCCATTTCCTTCTCAATCATAACAATATTGACTTTGCTTAAGTGGTCGTTGGGATCATTGACATGTATTTTATCAATGCAAGCACCATCCTTACCTGACCTGTACACATGTGCATTTTTCAGCTTAGTTGCTGGACAACAGTCATGACTGAAAGCCCTGGCTAATTGTCGTCCTCCCTGGCCAATTATGGGATTCCAACTGCTGCTTCAGCTGAGGTCAATAACCTTGACCCTGTGTTGACCTTGGATAGTGCCTCTACTGAGCTATTGGAGAGGACTCGGCCCTCTTTGGAGAAGTTTTGTTAGACCCTGGAGTGACTGCTTAACAATTGTGAACATGTGTCTTGGCGTTGCATTACAAACTGCTGAGATACAGCATTGTGCTGTATCACTTCCCTATCAATCAAAGGGTTATATCAGGTTGAATGCAAGGTACTTTTCCAATGTTCATGGTGTGGGGGTGGGTTGGGGAAAAATACTACCTGCCTCCAACAGCAGCGTTGTGTCAGCCTCACCTGCATACCCTGAAGCAATCAAGATCCATTTTCCAGCGTAATTCACTGAAGAATGTTTTCTGACTGCACTGTGACCTGCAAGCTCTTTAAGGTAATTACGCAAAGTATGAGCTCCATTATATTTTAATACCATTTGAATGGAAAAGGGAGAACCAAATCTGCTACTTTGTTAAGTGACATAATGAGAAGTATGGGGTTAGTTGCTGAAGTTTCAGGACAGGCTGTCCAGTAACTGAAGCATGAGGTGAAGGATTAGCAGAATACATGAGAACCACAGGAAGTGATCCTGTTGTCTCTTTAACAATGCTGATCGAAGGCCTTTAAGAATCAATAAAAGATTGTTAATAGTGGCTTGCTTTAATCATACCTTCTAACATTTTCCTTATGACAGACATTAAGCTAACTGGCTTTTCATTTTTTGCACAGGAGGTGGCTGACTGTATTGATTCGGTCGCCCGAGATAGAAATGGAAAGGTCTACAATCCAGATGGCCTCCTTCTTCAAAGACTGCAATTTCCCCCCAGACGTGATCGACGATGCCCTCCACTGCATCTCCTCCACTTCCCGCTCCTCTGCCCTTGAACCCTGCTCCTCCAACCACCACCAGGACAGAACCCCACTGGTTCTCACCTACCACCCCACCAACCTCCATATACAGCGTATCATCCGCCGTCATTTCCGCCACATCCAAACGGACCCCACCACCAGGGATATATTTCCCTCCCCTCCCCTATCAGCGTTCCAAAAAGACCACTCCCTCCATGACTCCCTCGTCAGGTCCACATCCCCCCACCAACCCAACCTCCACTCCCGGCACCTTCCCCTGCAACCGCAAGAAATGCAAAACTTGCGCCCACACTTCCTCCCTCACTTCCCTCCAAGGCCCCAAGGGATCCTTCCATATCCACCACAAATTCACCTGCACCTCCACACACATCATTTACTGCATCCGCTGCACCCGATGTGGCCTCCTCTATATTGGGGAGACAGGCCGCCTACTTGCGGAACGTTTCAGAGAACACCTCTGGGACACCCGGACCAACCAACCCAATCACCCTGTGGCTCAGCACTTCAACTCCCCCCCCCCCCCACTCCACCAAGGACATGCAGGTCCTTGGACTCCTCCATCGCCAGACCATAACAACACGACGGTTGGAGGAAGAGCGCCTCATCTTCCGCCTAGGAACTCTCCAACCACAAGGGATGAACTCAGATTTCTCCAGTTTCCTCATTTCCCCTCCCCCCACCTTGTCTCAGTCAAATCCCTCGAACTCAGCACTGCCTTCCTAACCTGCAATCTTCTTCCTGACCTCTCCGCCCCCACCCCACTCTGGTCTATCACCCTCACCTTGACCTCCTTCCACCTATCACATCTCCAATGCCCGTCCCCCCAGTCCCTCCTCCCTACCTTTTATCTCAGCCTGCTGGACACACTTTCCTCATTCCTGAAGAAGGGCTTATGCCCGAAACGTTGAATCTCCTGTTCCTTGGATGTTGCCTGACCTGCTGCGCTTTTCCAGCAACACATTTTCAGCATTTTTTGCACAGGGCCTCCTTCACTTTCTGGAATAAAGGAGTAACATTCATTATCTTCCAATCTAATTGGACCATCCCTGGGTCAAGGGGGTTTTGGAAAATTAGAACCAGTGCATCAACTGTTTCACTAGAGCCACTCACCTTCTGAACTCAGTCCTTCCATGATCCAAACATGGACAAAAGAGCTGAAATCCAGAGCTGGGGTAAGAATGGCTGCCCTTGACACCAAGGCTAGAGACAAAAAAAAACCTGCAGATGCTGGAATCCAGGGTAGACAAGCAGGAGGCTGGAAGAACCTCATGATCCAGGCATCCTCAGGAGGTGGAGAAGTCAAAGTTTCAGGTGTAACCTTTCTTCAGGACTGTCAGGTTGCACCTAAAACGTTGACTACTCCACTCCCTGATGCAGCCTGGCTGGTTGTGTTCTTCCAGCCTCCTGCTTGTCTACCTTGATACCAAGGAAACATTCAACTGAGTTTGGCATTAAGGAACCCAAACAAAACTGGAGTTGAATGGGATGCAGGCAGGGTGAAACTCTCCATTGGCTGGAGTTTACCTAGCAGAAAGGAAGATGGATGCAGTTAAAGGAGGTGATGCATTTCAGCTCTGAGTCATCTTTCCAGGGGTTGCTTGGCCCATTTGTCCATATCTGCTTTGTCAACGACCTTTTCACTGTCATAATGTCGGAAATGGAGATGTTAGCTGATAATTCTGCATTTTTTTTGTACCATTTACAACATGTCCATGTTCATATGTTGTAAGAACCTGACAATATCCAGGCTTAGACCAGTCAGGGGTGAATAACATTTGCATCACGCAATGTAATGACCAATTCCAACAAAAGGAAATCTAATCATCGTCTTTCACACTTCAAAGGGATTACCATCACTGAATACTCTCATATTAACATCCAGTGGGTTACTATTGACCAGAAACTGCACTGAACTGGCCACAGTAATACTGTAGCTACAAGAACAGATGAGAGGCTAGGGACTCTCGCTAATGTTTGCCCACCATCTAAAAACCATAATGTTCTTTTCCTAAGATTCAATCTTGCATAGTTAATTGAACATATAAAAAACTTGACCAAGCGCAAAGTTAAATATGATAATTAAGTAGTTCCCAATAACATATTAACAATGGCAAAACAGGTGACCTATCACAACTGCAGCATGTGGGAGTTCTTGGATAACAGTTTGATGCAGAGTGAAAATCTCTGTAGAAAGTGTTCAAGAAGCTTCGACTTAGAGTTGATGTGCTGGGTTGGGGCTGGATGGAGGCTGGGATGAGATTGGTGGGGAATGTGAAATGGCTGAACGAGGATCCAGTGCTCTCTGTTGGTGCCGATGACATCAGCAGGACAAAGGAGGAGGTTCTAGGAGGAGCTAGGCTGCAAATTAGGAAGGCTATAATTTCTGATTATTACCCAAGCCATGTACAAATTGGCAGGGGGCAAATCAGCAATGTGCATCATCCGCTAGATGCATTGCTGTAAATTAGCAAGGCTCCTGTGACCGCATCTTCCAAATTTATGACCATTATCAACGCGTCGGACAAGGACCCAGTGACATGAGAGCATCTTCACCTGCAAATTTCCCTCTGAGCTGAGTGCCATTCCATCATGAAACCAAAATGCCACTTCTTCATTGTCACTGAGTCAAAAGTCTTGGAAGTCCCTGACAGCACAATGGGTGTCATTACACTAGAAGCACTGCTGTGGTTTTAGGGAGCCACGCAACGCTACTTTCTCGCAGGCAATTAGGGATGGGCAATTAACACCAGCCCGAATGAATAAAAATAGAAGTCTCTGCTGCATTTACTATATTACACCAGTCACCACACTTCAAAGTATGTAATGCACTTTGAGATGTTCTGAATGTGCTTCGAAAATGCAAATTTTTCTTTCTTTCTACAAAAAGCAACCTGGTTATTTTAAGAAAAGCAATTGGACTGTCTAAGAAGGGCTAAAAACAAACACATTGCAAATCACTGTGACTCTGTCAGATGATTCTTCCTGTCCTGAGCAACTCTCAGTGTGAGGTTACAAACTACCTTTTTAAAATCAAATTTG
Organism: Hemiscyllium ocellatum; assembly: GCF_020745735.1. Lineage (NCBI taxonomy): Eukaryota > Metazoa > Chordata > Chondrichthyes > Orectolobiformes > Hemiscylliidae > Hemiscyllium > Hemiscyllium ocellatum. Next base: position 8,857,996 of record NC_083423.1, read on the forward strand.
ATGCGATCTCATCTCAGTTACAATCACAATTTTTGATCACCCTAATTATTATATAGAGAAACCTTTTCTAACCTCTGATAAAGAAAAGAGATGTGTGTGAAGATAATTTTCTTGTGGTAAATAGAGTTGATGTTATCACGTTCTCATTTGGTTGACTCAAAGACCTGTAGTATGCTGTCACTATAACAATGAACCTTATTAGATATCATATTCCTTGAATACCTTAACACAAGTAAGAAATACTTTAGAAATCATAGAATAATTTGTGAGCTTCACAAGATTTCATAGGATGTACAGAAGAGGAGGTTATCAACTGATCATCTGATAATGTCATGTTTGCCTTTCCATGTCACTAATCTGATTTGGAGCATTAGGTGCTTTGTAATTTTTAGATTAGGCAACAGTTTGGAATCAGCTTGTATTTTGCAATGAAATAAAGATGAATAAAGGAATAGTAAATGTTTGGCATTTGAATAAAGAAAAGGTTGTATCACACTCTCACTGACACTGTTATGCCTTTACTTAGTAATAAATATGTTAACTTATTTTAAGTTGTGCCTTTACTGCATTGACAATGCAAATATTAAAAAAAACCCACAAGAGATGCAAAAGGCAGTTCCAAGAAAAGGAAGAGGTGACCACTCACTTCTGGTCTTGTTCACATTTGACCATGCTTGTGCGTCAGAAATTGGGGCAACAGGTCTCCCTTGCCAAAGCAAGTTTTTGTGTTTCCTAACCAATCTGTTCAGAGGCTTTATTACACACCTCTGAAGCAGGTGAGACTTGAACAAGCAGGGGAAGAGCAGGAGGGCACGTGTTTTCCCACTTCGTTTGCACCCTTTTTACATGTCATTTTTTTTCTCTCTACTATTAACAACTCTCTGTCTTTTGTATTAGGCCTCCATGTCACCTGCCTCCTGCCTCTGACCAAAGCATAGACAATAATCCATTTCCAACACCATTCGGTTGTGAAGAAAAGTCATACTGCATCCGAACATTCACTCTATTTCTCTCCACAGATGCTACCATACCTATTGAATTTCTCCAGCATTCTCTGTTTGTTTCAGGTGTCTAGTATCTCTGGTATTTTGTTTTTATTTGAGCGGCTAATATAAGGGTGAAAAGGGTCATTGGTTGAAATGATTAATTTTTGGAGAAAATGTAAAGTACCTGAATTGAATTAATTATCTATTCATCCTTGACCAATCTGTAAGTTGGTGTTCCAGGTAGCGAGACTATGGGTCTGAGGGAGGGGTTCCTGGTTTGTGAATTTTGGGTAATCTGTAGAAGCGTGGTGTGTTGGATCCATCTGGTTTCACTTTTTGGAAGTTGATCTTATTTATTTCTCCAGATTTCTGAAGATTTTTTGAGTACCTAAATAAAGTACATACATTGAATTAATTGTCTATTCATGATTGACTATGTCCAATGTCCTACTCTATTGAAGGCAATGGAAGGGAAAGTGAGGTGTGGTACATAATGAGTTGGCCACCCACTGGATCATAAGAAATTGATACAAGGGTAGGCCATTTAGCTCATTGAAACTTTTCCACTGTTCAATAATGTCCCCCTCAAAAAACTTTGACTTTCTTTGTCAATTGAAAGTTAGTTAAAATCAACCATGCATACATTCAGTGACCCAGTCTCCATTGCTTTACATGGAAGAGAATTCCAAAGGGAAAAGGGCTTCCATCCAAAAGCACTAGTAGAGTTGGATTTTACCCAATTCATTGCAGTCAGGTGAGTGATTTACTTCAGTTCATTGACTTTGCTTGTTCTACCTATCCATCTATTACCAGGAAATTGTTTACTTTTGGTTAAGGCTTATGATTTTTAAACTTCATCCTCTAGTTGTGCGCATTTACATTGCATGCATTGTTTTTACCTTGCATCATTTTACAGAACCCAAATGATACTCCTAAATATAGGTGATGTCCCCAAAGGAGCACAGAAGAGGCTCTTCTACCTCTTGCCTTCTCACTAATCAAGCAGTTGGCCCACAGCCTTATGTCTATTGTTAAGTACTCAACCGTATAATGTTTAAACATTGTGGGGTTTCCTGACTCTATTATCTTCCCGGACAGTGCATTCCAGATTCCCACCACGGTCCAGGTGAAAACATTTTTTTTCAAGTCCCCTCTAAATCTCCTGCCTTTCAGCTTAACATTATGGCCCCTTGACCCTTCAACTAAGGGGTACAGCTGCTTCCGGTTCACCCTGTCCCTACCCCTCGTAATCTTATACACCTCAATCAGGACTCCACTCAGCCTTCTCTCCTCTGAAGAATTTGTCTGAGTTTATTAAGCTTCTCATCAGAGCTAAAGGTACGTGATGCTTATCAGATCAACTACAGGATGACCCCTGTATCCGCGGGTCCGGTTACCGCGGTTTCAGTTACCTGTAGTTTACCTCAACATATAAAAGGGAACGCTCCAGAAGCAGGGACTAGGATGCTGTCGGGAAGGTACGTTTCCCATTTAAATGAATATGTTTGTACCTATCTGCAGCTTCAGACTTCCGCGGTCGGTCCTGGAACGTATCCCACAAGTGTATGGGGGGACTACTGCATATCAGGTCCTATTGGTATGAAGCATTATTACTTAGCCAGTAACTTACCTGTTTCTCTTAAGTTCCTCAAACATATTATTTTTTATTTTGCCCTTTTGGGGGAATAGCTCACACTCCCTCCTTATATTTGTGCAGAAATCTGTCATGAGCACTTAAAAAATAGCACTTGTGTCATGGGTCATGCATTAGCTTTTGTCATTTGAGCCCTTCTTTCAATTTTAATGCATCAGTCAGATGTTTGCAAATCCATCATATCTAGGCTTAAAGTATAAACAGCGTAAGCCAAATAACAATAGTACTTTTTGCTTACTGCACATCAGCGTGTGAGAGAGACTCCACACTTTTTTGAGCCTGACTGTGAGCCCCTAAGAGGCCCCTACGTAAATCATAGTCAAATCAGGCTTATATTCCATGGAACATCGTATGTCATTACAAACCTGCTGCAGGCCTGAACATGGATTAGCTGTCCACAACAAACAATGTGGCTTTCGTACTGATTATAGTCAACAGTATATTACATCACTTCACTAATGTAGTTTCCTGTAACTTGAAACAAATACTGGTGCCAGTAGGAAGAATGGATATAGATAGGAGAGTGGAAATCTGATGTCAAATTCAAAAGGAGGAATGCACCAAATATGGAGCTATATTTAATTAACCCGTGTGTTTCGCTGCATTTAGTGAATCTAATCATAATCTGTGGCTTTTGTTTTGGGGATATTGTGTCATAACTGTCATGAGGCTGCAATAATGCAGAAAATTTTCCATCATTGATCTCAAAACATTAAAACTGACCACTAACCATTACATTAAAGTGTTTGTGTTCCAATAATATCTGCAGTTGCCATTTTTTATAATCATAATTAGTAATGTAATGGTCCAGACATTAAAACATGAAGAGTATATATTTTCCCATTTCTCTGTGTTAATTCTGAAACTGGTTTGATCCACTTCTCTCTGGGTAAACTTTGAGCCAAATCTCGTGTGTAAGTTGTCAGAGTGAGTTGATAAATTGGTATGTAACAGCCCCAGCATCAACACATTATTGAAGCGTCATTAAACCAATATTTGCCATGGATTGTACATTGCAACTGATCTTGTGAATCCACATTGAAGATTTAGGGAGTCACAGGGTGACATTTAAAACCCAGCCCAGCTGTCAGGATACTGGCAGCAAACAATAGAACAGTAGATGGTTTCACTTCCTTACTGTCTTTACCCTATTGACATCAATGGAGAGCATTATTTTGACGGGTTGCAAAACCAGCGTTTGGTTTTCCCATCTGGTGAGTTTGCTTACAATCACAGACTGTAGGCAGAATGTCAGAACTTAAGAACACAAGGCTATTCAGCCCCTCAAACCTGCCATTCTATAAAACCGTTGCTGATTTGTCTAAGGCCATAACTCTATTTTGTTTCAGTTCCTAATAGTCCTCAACTCCTCAATACAACAAACTTTGTTTTAACTGGCTCCTTATGAACCGCATTCTCGATAAACGTTTCTGGCAAAAGCTATAAACCTGAATTATAGAAAGATTACTGTATTTTCGCAATTTCCATGATGTTAGAGGAGTCAGTTGAGGGTGTAAGTGAGAAGACTGTCTGTCAGTAAGTTTTATTTAAGTCAATAAGTTTTATTTATAAAGTTGCATTATTGTGAAAGTAATTTATGCTGTTAATAAAGTAAAACAGTGATGTGTACACGGAGAAAGTGAGGTCTGCAGATGCTGGAGATCAGAACTGAAAATGTGTTGCTGGAAAAGCGCAGCAGGTCAGGCAGCATCCAAGGAGCAGGAGAATCGATGTTTCGGGCATGAGCCCTTCTTCAGGATTCCTGAAGAAGGGCTCAAGCCCGAAACATCGATCCTCCTGCTCCTTGGATGCTGCCTGACCTGTTGTGTTTTTCCAGCAACACATTTTCAGCAGTGATGAGTACACCCCTTGCATTCCATTTTTATCACTTAACATGTGCTTTTATATTGATTGATATGGACTAATTGATCAACCAGAATATTTGATCACCTCCTTGTTCCATCGGTGCCAGCTAATAAAAGGTTTACTGTATTTCAAAAGTTGATCTAACCCCTTGTTAAATACGTTCAGTGATCCAGACTCCGGAACTCTCTGGGGTAGAGAATTCCAGACATTCAATACCCTCTTGGAGAAGAAATTGCTTCAAATCTCCAATCTAAATGAATGTTCCCTTCTTGTGTAACTACGCTCCCTAGTTTAAGACTCCTCCAATACTTCTCAACATCTGTCCTGTCAAGACCCCTCTGAATCTTGCACATTTCAATAAAATCAGCCTTCATTCATCTAAACTCAAATGAATAAAATGCATATCCTGTTTGGCTTTTCTTAAAAACTCAACCATTTCATCCCAGAATAACTTCTTCATCCAAGAGGATGAACAGAGCCAAATGGTAGCCTACAAATCAGAAGACTTTTGGATCTAACTGAACAGCCATTTATTAAAACTACATTTTATCTGGTTGCTAGAGATAAGGGCGATATTCTCCCTGTAGGGACAACACTGATTGAGCCCTTCGTTTCAGTGGTCTAAGTTAATGATAAAGGACAGATGATCCAAGGAATTAAGGTAGCTGAAGAGTGATCTTACGGAGTTAAATGGAAATGCTTCGTCACAATACCACTTTAACACAAAAAAAGGAAGACAACTGGACATTGAAATCCAACTGCCGAAGGATAACCTTTCGGTTTGATATCTGGAAATACTCTTTAATGTGGACTACTCCGATTGGGATCTAGGACGGAGCAGCAGGGGCAAAAGCAGTTGAGGAAAACCACTTAAACAAAACTCTTTAAGAAACAATTGGATGCAGTAATGGATGAATTGATGGCTTGATATTTTTACATAACCTGATCAGAAATATTGCGAGACAGCTCTGGAGTAGTTGGCACTTGAACCCAGGCCTTCTGGGTCAGAGGTAGGGACATTACCATTGTGCCACAAGGCATGATGGCTTGCTTGGAATGGTTAATTCAAGACAACTGAAAGGTTTTCCTTATCATCAACTTTTCCCTGATCATGAGGCTTGGGTTCAAGTCCCACCTGCCCCAGCCGTGTGCAATAACATCTCTGAACAGTTGGTTAAAAAATATCCTGATCTTGTGACCGGGATATGGTGAAACAATATACACCAATACCTATTACTGAGTAGTAGGACTCTTGTGGTGCAGTGGTGGTGTCCTTAACTTTCTTAAGATGAGAAAGTTAGGTACAATTGTGTCACAATATGTCTGAATTTTTTGGTTAAAAATATCTACATATAATATGCCCTGATATCAGGCTGTACTCCAAACAATGATTTTACATCTTGTTTACATTAAATGCTAACATGAAATTTAACAAATCAGCATTTGGTACAGACAATTTAACTTCTGTTTCAAGTAAATGTAAATTCATAGAGAGATGTATAGCACGGACACAGACCCTTTGATCCAACTCATCCACACCGATCAGATATCTGAAATTAATCTATGGAATTGTTGGTGAAAGGTTCAGCCGACAGCCCAACAATGGAGGAGATTAGTACATCTTGAGTTAACTGCACATTTCCATCAGAAACAAGTGGCAAAACCATCAGATTGAAGCACATATTTGTTTAATATGTGCTTCACTGTACAGTTTATCACTGTATATGCAAGTTTGAAGGTGAAGGGTCATTGAAAATTCTTTGAATAAATGTTTACTGATTCAAATAAAAAAAAGTTAAAAGAAGACTTTTCATAAATGCTGCCCATCACTTTATTTCCTTCTAATTTTCCCTCTCAGTCTCCAGTTCCCCACAGCCTTTGAGTAAAAGGAAGATCTTTTTGCCACAGAGTAGAGCATCTACATGTGTATTGCCGCAGAAGGCTGTGGAGGCCAGGTATTTGAGTGCATTTAAGATGGAGAGGTTCTTGTTTGTCAAGGGGATGAATGGTTACAGGGAGAAAGCAGGAGAATCATGTTGAGAAACTTATTGTGTCACCATCATCTTACCTGATGATAGGGGCTACTGTCTCATTTAAGCTGAGGGCCACCAGACCTCAGGTGAGGGAGCAGGTTGAGAAGGAGAGCCCTTCATGGTAACCTCAAGCCAGTGATGGGATTTGAACCCACATTGTTGGCATCATACTGTCCTGGGCACTAACAATCCAGCCAACTGAGCTAAACCGCTTCCCTTGGGAAGCTTATCAGCAGACTTGATAGGCTGAATGGTCTAATGCCTGTTCCAATGTATTATGGTCTTATATCTAACCCATTCTTCAATCTAGACACTGAGTTTTTCTATTTCACATGTTATCCTGATTTTCTTTCTCACTGCAGTTGATAGTAACAAAATTCGGATAGAATAGAGAAGTGGGAGTCAACCAGATTACGCTCATTTCTGGAGGGAACAGCTGAAATCAACCTGAGTATATTATTACCATATTCTGAGAAAAAGAACATGAAATGACATCACCACAGGAAATGGCATCAGCACAGGAAATGGCATCACCAACCTAAGGAAACCGAAATATGTAAATTGAAAGTGGACCACTAACACCAGTGCTTCGCCAGAGGCTCACTGATTATGTTACCTAATATGGTGATGAAACATCTGAAAGTGAACTTTGCAGCACAGTGAGCAAATCTACATCCAATAAAGAATTAAATTTACTTCCAATTTTCCATCTCTATATCCCCCACTGATTTCTCAGCTGAAATCACCTGAGTATAATGATTAGCAAGTTGTCAAAGACTGACTGGACCCTGCGGAACTAAACTTGAACTTGAAGTAGCACCTTCAGATGATGAAAAGAACAATTAGAATTAACCCCGACTAGGTTCTTATAGAGTGCAATCATGGGAAAGAAAACAATACCAGAGTCTAATATAATCTCCAAGCTAAAGTCCATCCATGAAAAGCAACATTCAGGATCTGCGTAGCCTAAGAGTGATATGGTCAACTCTAAAGATTGTCAGTTAAGATCTGACTTTAACAGATATAACATAAATGATGGAATAAAACAAAGAATGGTTGTTGCTTGAGATCTAGGCAGCATTGTGGCTTAGGGTAGTACGGTGGCTCAGTGATTAGCACTGCTGCCTCACAGCATCGGGGACCTGGGTTTGATTCTAGCCTTGGGTTACTATCAGTCGGCACGGTACTTTGCAATTATCAAACTTTCACTTAGCAATATGACAATAAACGCCATTCTGTTCCATTGTGTGGAGTTTGCACACTCTCCCTTGTCTGCATGGGTTTCCTCTGGGTGCTCCTGTTTCCTTCCACTGGCCAAAGGTATACAGGTTATGATGGATTGGCATCATAATTGCCCATAGTGCCCAGGGAATCACATATTATAGGGATAGGGATAGGGTAGGGGGTGGGTCTCGGCGGAATGCACTTTGAAGGATCGGGGTGTGGACTCGATGGACTAAATGGCCTGTTTGCACCCTGTAGGAATTCTATGATCTGGAGCAAACAAAAATGAAAACTGCAGGAGAAACTCAGCAGGTCTGGCAGGTCTGCATTCATGGAGAGAAAAAGGATCACTGTTTTCAAAACCTTTACTCTGTTTTCTCTGCACTAATGCGGCCAGATCTGCTGAGCTTCTCCAGCAATTCCTGTTTTTGTTAGTAACACAAGTGGTAACTGCAGAGGCACCTTCCTGATTCATTCAGCTCAATAACTCTATAGGGAGCGAATTAACCCATTGATGAATCTCTCCCAAAATCATTTTATACAGAAACTATAGAAATGAGTTACAAAAGTTACCTTTTGATTTTTTAATTGTCAATCTTGTAATGACTGCAACCTATAAGAGAAATCAGTGGGGGATATAGAAATGGAAAATTGGAAGTAAATTTAATTATTTATTGGATGTAGATTTGCTCTAGGTAACATAATCAGTGAGCCTCTGGCGAAGCACTGGTGTTAGTGGTCCACTTTCAATTTATATATTTTGGTTTCCTTTGGTTGATGATGCCATTTCCTGTGCTGATGCCATTTCCTGTGCTGATGCCATTTCCTGTGGTGATGTCATTTCATGTTCTTTTTCTCAGAATATGGTAAATGGGGTCCATGTTGATGTGTTTGTTGATAGAGTTCCAGTTGGGATGCCCTGCTTTTAGGAGTTCTCATGCGTCTCTGTTTTAGTTCTTTACTTACAGCAATCAAGACCATTGGACTATATTACACAAGTGAGATTTACAATATGTCTGTCAGGTTTGGAGAGAGAGGAAAACATAAATTAAGATTATTGTGCCTGATGTGCATGGTGGCTCAGTGGTTAGCACTGGTGCCTCCTAGTGCTCGGGATTTGGGTTTGATTCCAGCCTTGGGTAACTGTCTGTATGGAGTTTGCACATTCTCATGTCTGTGTGGGTCCCCTCTGGGTGCTCTGGTTTCCTCCCACAGTCCAAAGATGTGTAAGTCAGGTGAATGGGCCATGCTAAATTGCCCTTAGTGTTCATGGATGTGTAGGTTAGGTGTATTAGTTAGGGGAAAGTTCAAAGTTTGGGAGAAGATTTGTAGCTCGGGTGCTCATTGTTGTGGTCCTGTTCGCCAAGCTGGGAATTTGCATTGCAGACATTTTTTTGTCCCCTGTCTAGGTGACATCCTCAGTGCTTGGGAGCCTCCTGTGAAGTGCTTCTGTGATGTTTCCTCCAGCATTTATAGTGATTTGCCCAAAGGACTAGCCACACTACCATACATCAAAAACATTTCTGAACTGACAGCCAAACTACTGCAACCACCAGGACTCATAACAGCACACAAACCAACAGCCACTCTCAGACAACAACTCACCAGGATGAAGGACCCGATACCCAGCATGAGCAAAACCAATGTAGTGTACAAGATCCCTTGCAAGGACTGCACAAAACACTACATAGGACAAACAGGAAGACAGCTAATGATCTGCATCCATGAACACCAACTAGCCACGAAACAACATGACCAGCTATCCTTAGTAGCCACACACTCAGATGACAAGCAACATGAGTTCGACTGGGACAATACTAGTATTATTGGACAAGCCAAACAGAGAATTCCTAGAGGCATGGCACTCATCCACCGATTCAATCAACAAGCACATCGACCTGGACCCAATATACCGGCCACTGCAGCGGACAGCTGGAACTGACAACCGAAAGCGGCAGATACAAATCACTATAAATGCCGGAGGAAACATCACAGAAGTGCTTCACAGGAGGCTCCCAAGCACTGAGGATGTCACCTAGACAGGGGACGAAACGTCTGCAACACACATTCACAGCTGAGGTGAAAGTGTTTGGGTGGGATACTGTTTGCGGGGTCGATGTGGCCTTGTTGGCCAAATGGTCTGTTCCCACACTGTAGGGATATGATACCATTCAAACTGAAGTTTATTTTTGTTACTCAAATGTTTGGATGCAATAGAAAGGGAGTCTAGGTAGTCAGGTTGATAAAACACAGTGCTCAATAAAAACACAAGGAATACAATAGCATTTTGAAACTTTCCCCTCATTTTTCCATGAAGTAATAATTGCCAAACATAATGGTTCCATTACTGAGCTAGTATAAACAGGCTGATGCTAATGATCTGGTGATATGAATTTGAATCCCACCTTGACAACTGTGGAATTTAATTCAGTTAATTGAATAAAAACTAGAATTATGAAAAAACTATCGATAATGAAGATCATGAAACTATTAATTGATGAAAAATCCCATTTGTTTCATGATTGTCTTTCACCAAAGAGAACCTGCCATGCTTACCATTGAAAAGTAAATCAATATGGTTGACTCTTACCTGCCCTCTAAACTGGCCAAGAAAGCCATTTAGTGTCTCAAAGGAAAGTAGGTACAGGGCTTAAATGTTGGTCTTCTCGAACATGCCGACTTCCCTCAATTGAGTAAAAGGTTCTCGCACAAGATATCAGATCATATTTTGACTTCCAGCCACACTCACATATACCTTACTAACATTATCATCTCCTGACAAAGGCTGACATTCAGCTTGGCTTGAAGCCTGACTAACCATGTTAGAGGAAGAAGACTTCCAATTAAAAAATGGGCCTTTCTTCAGAAATAAAGGAGGAAACGATGAGAGGGCATGACTCCAACTTTAGATTAGATTAGATTAGACTTACAGTGTGGAAACAGGCCCTTTGGCCCAATAAGTCCACACCGACCCGCCGAAGCGCGACCCACCCATACCCCTACATTTACCCCATTACCTAACACTACGGGCAATTTAGCATGGCCAATTCACTTGACCCGCACATCTTTGGACTGTGGGAGGAAATTGGAGCACCCGGGGGAAACCCACGCAGACACGGGGAGAACGTGCAAACTCCAGCCTTGGTAAGTCTGGAATCCTATCACTACGAAGGTGATCACACCTGATTAGTTCACTCTGCATTTCTCTCCACAGCTGCTATTCAGTCTCCTGTGCACTTCCTGTTTTTATTTCAGACTCGAACATCAATAGCATTTTACTTTTACTTGTAGCATGTGACCACTTATCTTTTGGCAATGATGCTTGGTGAAGGAAGGCATTTTTTTCATTTATTTGTGGGATGTGGGTGCATTTATCGCCCGTCCCCAGTTGCCCCCTTGAGAAGATGGGAGTGAGCTGCCTTCTTGAACTGCTGTAGTGCACCTGCTGAGGGGGGGGGGTTGACCCACAATGCCCTGAGGGAGGGAATTCTAGGATTTTGACCCAGTGACAGTGAAGAAACGGTGATATATTTCCAAGTCAGGATGGTGACAGGCTTGAAGGGAAACTTGAAGGTGGTGGTGTTCCCATGTATCTGCTGCACTTGTCCTTCGAGATGGAAGTGGTCATGGATTTGGAAGGTGCTGTCTGAGGATCTTTGGCGAATTTCTGCAGCACATCTTGTAGACAGTACACACTGCTGCTACTGAGCATCGCTGATGGAGGGAGTAGACATTTGTGGATGTGGTGCCAATCAAGACGGCTACTTTGACATGGATGGTGTCAAGCTTCTTGACCGTTGTTGAAACTGCACACATCCAGATAGGTGGGGAGTATTCCATCACACTCCTGACTTGTGCCTTGTAGCTGGGGAATGCGGGTGGATTGAGAAGTATTTCTGTACATATCAAAGATTTTCAAGCTGGAGTTAGCAAGCTTTTGAATATCCAAATGAATCCCAAGGAGTCCAGAGGTCATCAGATTATGTCCACCTGTTGTCATTTCATTGGACACGTTAAATACTGAAAGAACTGCAGATGCTATAAATCAGCAACAAAACCAGAAATTACTGGAAAAGCTCAGTAGGTCAGGCAGCATCTGTGGAGAGAAATTAGAGTTAGCATTTCGGATTGAGTGACTCTCCCTCAGAACTGACTTGCTGACTTATTTGTATGTTGCTTCTGCTCGTATGCACTACCAAAAGAGCATGGCAAGCATCATTGTTTTAGGAGCTGGCATTATTATTAAAGAACATTAAGTCAGGAGATACCCAGGGGCAGTTAAATATTAATGCAAGATCTCTCACTAGGTATCAGTATTTCCAGATTGGGCCCAGGAATATGCCAACATTCACTGGGAATGCTGGGACTGTGTTGTCATTTGCGGAGTGATTGGGAAGTCAGTGTGGTATGTGATGAGAAAGACACAAACAGATGAAACATAATAGTATTTCCTTCCTTAATCACTTTTCAATTGAGGCCCTTTTCACTCTCGCTGACTCCTATTATTTAGATAATTTTGTTATTATTCAATGAGAACTTGGCGTCACAGAGATTACTTGCAGAAAAAACAATGTGCGGCTGTTCTCACACCTCTTAAGCAATCAAACATGTTATACAACTTGTGGTTTTATTCCAAAGTCAAATTAGTTACCAGGGGATCTCAAAATATTATCCAGCGATTGCCAAACAAACCAATTCTTAGTGTCAACAGTTAAATCAATGATAACTCATGCTAGCGTTCCTTTGCTTGCAAGCTGTCACAGAGTTTACCCTCTGCAGAGCGTGGGTGACTCTGTTCCATCTGTCAACCCCAGCCTGGCCATTCAGGGGGATGTTTGTTTAATGGTGCGACACTGCACTGTAACACTTTCTTCCCACTAGTAACTTTACTGGGAGACATCTGCTGCTAGGTCATTTTACACAATGGCACCAGCCCTGCAGTAACAATCCCTGAAGAGCAAGACAAAACAGTGTACGAATGAAAGCACAGCATTGAATCGTTGAAGCTTCTCTGAAAGTTTGTCTTATTTCATTGTAAGTTAATAAGGGAATGCAATTATCTACTCGTGCTTTTAGTGGTTTGACAAGGATGCTTTTGAACAAGATACAGATTAAAATCTCTTATGGATGGTTTATCTAATTTTTGCAGCCCCATGATCAAATCTCAGATCTACACAAAATGGCTTTTAACAGGTTCAAGCTTTGGCAAAATGATAAAATCCACATTAAAAATGAATCAAAAGCTCCCGACAAATATCCAATACAAACTTTTGCAATCCTATTAAAATGCAGGACTGGTTGTCATCTTGGATTACACTGCACTTTATTCCCTTAAGGCATTTAATTAAGAAGAAAATGTTCCTGTTTAAAGGTGGGGGGGGGGGGGGGGGGGGCTGGGGGTGGGGGAGTTGTCACTACAAAAGGGAATATTTAGGCAGGCAGCGTTCTTAGAGTGACCAGAATTATACAGGATGCTTTGAAAAACTCAACTCAGAAGCAGCTATTGTGCCTAAACTGACTTTATTACCGTAAAATATTTTACAGCATATACACATTAGTTTCTACATCTTTGACATAAAGCCAAGATAGCCTGTTTTCCCTGTTGTCCTCTTGGGGTATTGGGGTACCTGAGAGAAGAAAAGTAAACAATTTTATTTCTCCATAACTCCCACCAACATCATGCATATAAAGGAATGACAGCAAAGAAGGGGTTTAGCAGCATAAATGGTTAAGGAACAATGTTACACATTTAAGAAAATAGCTCACAACAAAAATATATCCCAATGAGAAGGAAGGATTCTAGGAAGAAGATAAACCAATCATGTTTAACCAAGGAAATTTGAGAGAGCATTGAATTGAAAGAGAAAACATACAATGTGGTAACGACTACTGGCTAGCCAGAGGATTGGGAAAATTTTAAAAATGCAAAAAACAAATCTGAACTTTAATACTAAACTTGCAGGTAAGATCAATACGGACAGCAAAAGTTTCTTTGAACACATAAAAAGAAAAATAGATCTAAAGTGAACATAGGCCATTTACAGATTAAGGCTGGGGAAATAATAATTTAGGTCAAAAGTGTGGCGCTGGAAAAGCACAGCAGGTCAGGCAGCATCCGAGGAGCAGGAGAGTCGATAGTTCAGGCATAAGCCCTTCATCAGGTTTATGGGTGGGGTGGGGGGAAGGTAGCTGGGAAGGCGATAAGTGGATGAAGGTGGGGGGGGGGGGAGGTGAAGGTGATAGGTCAGTGGGGAGGGTGGAGTGGAGAAGTGGGAAGGAAGTTGGACAGGTAGAACAGGTCAAGAGGATAGTGCTGAGTTGGAGGGATGAATGTGGAATGAGGCGGGAGAGGGGAGATGAAGAAACTAGTGAAGTCGATCTTGACACCATGTGATTGAAGGGTCCCAAGGCAGAAGATGAGGTGTTCTTCCTCCAGCTGTCGGGTGGCTTGGATTTGGCAGTTGAGGATGCCCTTGGTGAGTGGGAGAGGGAGTTGACGTGGTCAGCCACAGGGCAGTGGGGTTGTTTGGTGTATGTGTCTCAGAGAAATGACAGAGAAGGTGAATGTATACTTTGCATCAGTGTACAAGGCAGAAGATACAAATTTGGTTTCGAAAAATGGGGAGAGGGTAGACAGGTAGAGGAAATAAAGACAATAACGATCACCAGAGAAAAAGTGCAAGGAAACTAAGGGTGCTAAAAGCTGATAGGTGCATTGGATCCAATGGGTTGCACCTAGGATATTAAAAGAGATCTTTACGCAGAGATAGTTGGTACACTGGCAGCAACCTTTCAGGGCTTGTTAGATTCTGGAAAAGTACCAAGGACTGGAAAATTGCTAATGTGATATCTTTATTCAACCAGGGAGAGAGGAAAAAAAAACAGACAGCTTGAGGCCAGAAACCTTAACATCTCTGTTAAATAGAGCTCTTGGAAATACATAACATGGTTTAATTCCTGATAGTTTATTAGAAAGGGGGCACAGGGATCAGTGCTGGGGCCATCATTATTTTCCATATATTTGGATGAGGGAGGTGATTGCACTATGGTCAAGTTTACAGATGACACAAAAATAGTTGGGAAGGCAAGTGGTCAGTGTGACATAAAGATGGACATATAGACCTATATAGCCCAGTAGGTAAGTTGAGCTGAATGGCAAAATTTAGGCAGACAGAATAAGTTATGCATTTTGCCAAGAAGGATTGAGGAGCTGAATACTTTTTAAATAGAGAAAAACTGCAGAAAGCTACAGGAGAGAGCAATTCGGGAGTCCTCATACTCAAATCACAAAATGCTAAGATTAAACGTCAGCATGTAATAAGGAAGGCAAGTGTAATGTTGGCCTTTAATTTCAAGAGGGTGGAGTATGAAAGTAGGGAAGTCCTGCTCAATCGAGACAGGGAATTCTTTGGACCACACCTAGAACATTATGAATAGATTTGGTTCCCTTATCAAAAGGAAAATATAATGGCATTGGAGGTAGTCCAGAGACTTTTCACTGGGTTGATCCACGGTATGGAGGGTCTGTCTTACAGCATGTTGGTTAGGCCACTGTTGGAATATTGTGTGCAATTCTGGCCCCCTTCCTATGTGAAGGATGGTTGTGAAACTTGAAAGGGTTCAGAAAAGATTTACAAGGATGTTGCCAGGGTTGGAGGATTTGATCTATAGGGAGACGTTAAATAGGCTGGGACTGTTGGGTGACCTTACAGAGGTTTATATAATCATGAGGGGTATGGATAGGATAAATAGACAAAGTCTTTTCCCTCGGATGGGGGGGAGAGGGATCTCGAACTAGAGGGCATAGGTTTAGGGTGAGATGGGAAAGATATAAAAGGGACCTAAGGGGCAACTTTTCCACGCAGAGGGTGGTACGTGTATGGAATGAGCTGCCAGAGGAAGTAGTGGAAGCTGGTACAATTGCATCATTTAATATGCATCTGGATGGGTATATGAAAAGGAAGGGTTTAGAGGGATATAGGCCAAGTGCTGGCAAATGGGACTAGATTAGGTTGGGATGTCTTGTTGGTGTGGACAAGTTGCATCAAAGGGTCTGTTTCTGTGTTGTACATCTCTATGACTGTCACTCCATGAGAGGTTGAGTAAATTGGACCTGTTGAATTTAGAATGATGAGATGCCTTAATGAAACATGAGATCATTCAGGGGCTTGATAGAGTAAGTGTGGAAGAAGAGAGTCCAAAGGTGTGGCGCTGGGAAAACACAGCCAGTCAGGCAGCATTTGAGTATGTTTTGAGCATACGCTCAAAATGTCAAATCTCCTGCTCCGCGGGTGCTGCCTGACTGACTGTGCTTTCCCACCGCCACACTTTTGGACTCTGATCTTCAGCTATCTGCAGTCCTCCCTTTTTCCTAGATGTGGAGGGGTTGTTTCCACCTTTGGGAGAATGGAGGACGAGGAAGAGCAATCTCAGAAGAAGAGGGTCACCCACTTAAGGAGGAACATCTTCAGTGAGCCAGTGGAATTCTTTACCTGCAGAGGATGGCCGAGGCTAGGTCACTCATTGTGTTCAGAGCTGAAATAGACAGAATTTTAATCAGTCATGGAATCAAGGGTGATAGGGGAAAGGCAGGAAAGGGGAGGTGAAAAGGGTCAGATGAGCCATGATCTCATTGAATGGGGGAGTAGCCTTGATGGCCTGATGTGATGTTTCAGGGTCTTCACATGTTGTTCAGCTGTTAGAGGGGATTCTGAGAGACAGGGTTTACATGTGTTTGATTTGATTTGATTTATTTATTGTCACATGTATTTTGTCACCATATACAGTGAAGAGTGTTGTACAGTTCACCACTTCCCAGTGCCATCTTGAAACACTGAAAAATAAACCAATACTTAGAAGATAAAGGTAGAAAAATAAAGAAATAAAGAGAAAGTGTTCTGTTTTTCATTTGTCGTATTAAGTGCTCTTGTTAAATGCTCCACCATGGGCTGTGGGGTGAAGTCCCCTTCTGCGCACTGCTGCTGGAAGTGACCACTCTTCAGCACCATCTTGCCTCCACTAACACCCTCGCCACTATCAGTCCTCAGTGGACATTGCCAATGCAGGTGCCACCGATGCTACTGAATACTAGACTGAGGGCATACGTTTAAGGTGAGAGGGAAAGACTTAAAAGGGAGTTAAGGGGCAACTTTATCATGCAAAGTATGTTGCATGGATGGCATGAGCTGCCAGAGGATGTGGTGGAGGCTGGTACAATGGAATCTGGATCAATGTGTTCAATATATCGCATGGGTTGTGTAACACTGTGATCTTTTGCTATAAATTCTGTGTCCTATGATCCTGCCCCATTAGCTACCTGACAAAGGAGCAGAGCTCTGAAAGCTAGTGCTTCCAATTAAACCTGTTGGACTATAACCTGGTGTTGTGTGATTTTTAACTTTGTTCACCCCAGTCCAATATCGGCATCTCCACAACATTCTATGTTGGCCAAATAATGCCAGGACATTTCATTACCATTAATAAAGTACCAGTGTGCCGCCTTATAATGTGCCAACTGGTTTGGGCAATTCAGCAAATGCGCTTTCTGCTCCGACCACTTTGAGTGGTCTGTTGAAAGTATTTCAATCAGCTGTTTGCACCTTGTTAAAGAATGGTCACCTCAAAGATGTGGTGCTGAGTGCAGGTACTAACAATCAGCAGTAGCAGTTTTGCTAAGTGGGTTTTGCTGGTTTTTTTAAGACAGCTTGGCTACTTGCTTTTGCTGCATCGAGTGGACACATTGACATCAATGAGCTTTCCATATGCAGTGATGACTACGGCCCCTTCTCTCTGGCCTCAGGATGTCCCTCAGCAACTTACAGACAGCGACAAGCTTTTATGAAGTGTATCACTTTGGCACTGTAAGAGTTGCGGCAGCCAATAGACACACATCAAACTCCCGCAACTGCAGGTACGTAATAATAACACGGTAATCTGTTTTAGCGATGCATGTTGAGGGTGAAACATTGGCCAGGCCACCTGAAAGAGCTCCCTGTTCTTCTGTGCAATTATGTTAAGGACTCTTTTACATCTGGTTATGAGGGCAAGTTTGACATATCATTTGAAAAATAGCACCTCTAACAAATTTGCATCTGCCTGGATTGGATGCTCAGTTCCTGGGGAGGGGAGTAGGTGCTGGTCCTACAAGCTGATTGAGTCATTGAGTCATAGAGTAATAGAGTAATACAACATGGAAACAGGCCATTCAGCCCAAATTGGTCCATGCTGACCATGGTGCCCTCTCAGCTAGTTCCAATTGCCTGCATTTTGTCCATACCCTTCTAAATCCTTCCCATCCATCTACCTATCCAAATACTTTTTAAATGTTGTAATTGTACCTACACACAGTTGCTTGTGGGGCTGGTAAGTTTGAACGTTCTTACTGAGAGCCCAGCAAAATTTGCCAAAAACCAAAATGGAAAGGAAATGTAAATTAGTGTTTGTAGCTGCTACAGTTCACCTGCTACTGAAACCCTCATGCCTTCAAGACCTCTAGATTTGATTATTCAAATGCATTCCTGGCTGGTCTGTGCTTCCTGATGAAGGGCTAATCCTCGAAACATCGATTCTCCTGCTCCTCGGATGCTGCCTTACCTGCTGTGCTTTTCCAGCAACACACTCTCGCTGCTTTCTCCTGGCTTCACATACTCTACCCTCTGCAAACTCAAAGTCATCCCAGTCTCATAGAAGGGATTGTCCATGTCAGGAGGAATTTCTTCTCACAGAAGGTAGTGAATCTGTGGAATTCTTTATCACAGAGAGCTGTTGAAGTTGGGATCTTAATTGTATTCAAGACTGATTTTGATTGATTTTTAATCAGTAAGGCAATCAAAGGTTATGTGGAAAAGGCAGGAATGTGGAGTTGAGAATAATCAGACCAGCCCTGACTTCATTGAATGACAGATTAGACTAGATGAACCGAATGGCCTATTTTGCTCCTATGCCTGATGGTCTTATACTCTGTTGCCTGTGTCTAACACATAACAAGTATTGTTCTGTTTCTCTTGTGTTCATTGGCCTGTATTGATATTTGCAAAGCAATGACTGGAGTTCAAAATTCTCATTCCCAGCATTATGGCAGCACGGTGGCTCAATGGTTAGCACTGCTGCCTCACAGCGCCAGGGACAGGGGTTCAATTCCAATCTCGAGCAACTGTCTGTGTGAAGTTTGCACATTCTCCCTGTGTCTGCGTGGGTTTCCTCCAGTTTCCACCCACAATCCAAAGATGTGCCGGTTAGGTGGATTGGCCATGCTAAATTGCCCATAGTATTCAAGGATGTGTATGTTAGGTGCATTAGTTAGGGGTAAATGTAGAGTAATGGGTTTGGGTGGGATACTCTTCAGAGGGTTGGTGTGGACGTGTTGGGCCAATGGCCCAGTTTCCACACTGTAAAGATTCACCCCTGCTTTCATATCCTTCCACGGCCTAGCTGCTCCTTAACAATATCTCCTCAAGTCCCGCTACCGTCCAAGTCTGGGCTGACCGGACCGCCCATTTCAATTCCCCAATCACTCCCTTTCTGACATGACCATCCTTGGTCTCCTCCATTGCCAAAACAAACCACAACTCCTATTGGAGGAACAACAGCTTATTCTTCCGCCCGGGCACCCTGCGGCCTGGAGAATTCAACATTGAGTTCTCCAATTTCAAATAACTTCCCTCCCTATTGCCAACCCCCTCCCCAGCCCCTATCCCTCCCTGCCACCAACCGGATTCATTCTCCCATTGATAACCAGGTTGAACCCTTCACCTGTCTTCACCAATTCCCTCTTCACCACCTGGCCCCCGCCTCCCCTTTTATCTGCAACTCCCCCTCACATTCACCCCCAGTCCTGAAGAAGGGTTACACCCAAAATGTCGACTTCTCCATCTCCTGATGCTGCCTGGCTTGCTGTGTTCTTCCAGTCTCCTGCGCGTCGACATTGGATTCCAGCATCTGCAGTTTTTTTGTATCTAACTGGACTCCAGTGAAAATGGAGATAGCTGAGGCCTTTCATGGCAGGCAGGCCGAAAATGTAAGCTCAATTTTACCTCATAAATAGAAATGTGGTTGTATTCACACTACCCAGTCGTAGCAGTGAGATGTGGTTTTATTTCCTACATTGACTCAGTTTATACTGAAATTTCAGCCTCAATAAAACAGACAAAAAAGTTGACACGCATTGTTTTATCATTACACCCAAGGAAACCTCAGCCTTCGAGGCTCACACCACATTAGACCTGCCAGATCCCAATCAACACCATCTCCATGAAACCTAAACATACAATTCGTGCTTTCAAAGCCTGTGTCTTATCCATGTGCTTGATGGTGACACTGCAGTCAAGCACAGCTGGATACAATACCAGTGGACTGGACATTGATATTTGGTCCAACAATTTTTCTCATTCTGTAGCTTCTTGAATAGACAAATGTGATTTTTATTTCAGAAAACCTGAACAAGTGAATATCTATCAGCCCTGTAATCCAGTCTTTCTGATTCATTGCACACTTCTGGAGATTTTGACACTGGTACAGAGATCCATGTGGGTCCATGGAGATGACGTTCTCAATTTCACAAAGCCTGAAATGTTCGAAGCAACAGGAAGACATATAGTGCAAGATGATATAGAACTCTATGAGTTTCTTGCAATTGCTTTTGAGGGTCTTAGTGACATGATGCGAGCTGATGATTGGAATTTAAGGAGGCAGTCAGGTAGAGATTAAAGGACACAGTAAGGGCTGCAGATGCTGGAAGCAAGAGTCAATAGGCTTGAAGCTGGAAAAGCACAGCAGGTCAGCCAGCATCCGAGGAGCAGGAGAGTCAATGTGTCAGGCTGAAAAGGGTCCTGATGAAGGGTTTTGGGCTGAAACATTGACTCCCCTGCTCCTCGGATGCTATCTGACCTGCTGTGCTTTTCTAACTTCACATCTATAGACATTCAAGGAGCCTTGGCTTATCATTCCCCTTCAGACTCATGTGATTCGTTC
The DNA here is from genome assembly GCF_020745735.1 of Hemiscyllium ocellatum. Classification (NCBI taxonomy): domain Eukaryota; kingdom Metazoa; phylum Chordata; class Chondrichthyes; order Orectolobiformes; family Hemiscylliidae; genus Hemiscyllium; species Hemiscyllium ocellatum. The sequence goes on from NC_083423.1 coordinate 8,878,728, forward strand.
AACCCAATGGTAGAGAACAGCAAAGCCAAATAGAGTCAGATATGGTTAAACCAGGTGGATGTTGAGACTTGTTACTCAGGGTGCACTCAGGAACTGTGACCCTTTATTTCAGAGAGCAAGGTAGGAACTGGGCAGTGAACATACTCTGGGCCAATGAGGTGATGGAATACAACATTAGAAGCATAAATGCTTTTCTGAAATGTACTCTTTCATGGGATGTGTATGACACTGGTTGGGTACAGCATTTATTGCCCATGAGGTAGTGCTGATCAGTTCCCAGCAGTCCATCTGCTGTAGGTACACACACAGTGCGATGAAGGAGCTGTTGTAAAGGTTTATATTGAAAAGTTCCTTGAGCACCATGTCTGTGATGACATCATAAGAACTTATGGGTAGAACAATTTTGGTTTTCGATGGAGTGACACCCTACATCCAGATCCATCATTCCATATACAACCCACCCTCTGAGTGAAAACATTGCCCCTCAGTTCCCTTTTAAATCTTTCTCCACTCACCTTAAAAATTTACACTTGAGTTTTGAACTCCCCTGTCTTTGGGAAAAGCCTATCACCCTATCTATGCCCCTCATGATTTTATGAACCTCTGTAAGGTCACCCCTCAACATCCTACACTCCAGTGAAAGACGTCCTAGCTTATCCAGCCTCTCCTAATAATCAAACCCTCCAGTCCTGGCAATGTTCTTGTAATCTTTACTAAGTCCAGTTTGTTGTTGTGTGGCCAGAATCACGTAACGTAAACGAGGTAAAGATGATAGATTTCCTTTCCTAACAGAGTTTAGTGAACCAAGTGGATTCTTACAGCAAGAAATGATAGTTCCATAAGCACCATGACTGAGATTGACTTTCAATTCCAAGTTTTATTCATTAAATTTAAATTTCACCTCAGTGGGATTTGAATCCGGGTCTCCAGAGCCTGATGCTCAGATTTCTTCCCCGCTGATGCGAATGCTGCATCACTGTATCACCCAATGCTTCCTCTCAATTAACAGCACAGGGGAAAACAGATGATCTCATTATTATTATTTTGCTGATTGTGGAAATTTGATGAGCGTGAATTAGCTGCTGCGTTTCCCACAACACAACAGCGAGTACAGTTCAAAGTCACTTCATTGGCTGAAACCAAACGGGATGTTGGGTGGGGGGAGGGGGTTTTCATCGGGGGCCAAAAATAAAGCCCTCCTCGTGGAGCCACCTGGAGTGCTGCCAGGCTTATTGGGGGGGTCTCTGTGCACTGCAAGGAGAAAGCGAGGACTGCAGATGCTGGAGATCAGAGTCAAGAGTGTGTGGTGCTGGAAAAGCCTCATTCCTGATGAAGGGCGCCTGCCAGAAACGTCGATTCTCCTGCTCCTCGGATGCTGCATGACCTGCTGTGCTTTTCCAGCACCACACACTCACGACTTTGTGTGCAGCAGGACAGTTCCCCCGCTACATGGGAAGTGCTATTTCTGTGGCAATTAATTGATGTTTCAAGTGGTTCTCGTGGGCTCCAAGGGGTGGGTCCAATGAGGTTTGCTGGGGGTGTGGAAACTCCACTGATCAGTCATCTTCCCATTGCTGGCAAATTGTTGTGGCAGTGGGAAAGACCAGTGTCACTCCTGGGTGAGTTTGGCAGTCTTCACACTCCAAGCCAACTGCCATGGTTCTGAACTCGGAGTCTTCTTGACACATTTTGTTTTTGTCCTAAAGAAAACAATCATCTGATTGGCCCCCTACCCCTTCGTCCCTTACTAAATTAGAAGTGCTGAAATATGCGGCCCTTTCCATCATCTATTATAATTTACTGTCTCAGTTTTTGGCTTTTCCCTAAAAGTGCCAAATACTCTTCTGGTTTGGTGCTAACCAGGATATGACAGGCAGCACACCTATAATGAAATAGGTAGCTCCACAGTAATTACACCAATTTGCAATCTGATATCTCAGGAGCTATTTAGTACATTTCCAAAGATTATTATCAAAAACTGCCTGGAGGTTTCTGCTGCAAAGGTTTGCTATGGAGTAACATTCACCTCAGTTGGTGCAAACATTTTTTCTTTCTGTCATCAAGGATATAACGCTAACAGCATCCCGTATTTATTTAGTGCCTTTACTGTTATGAAACCTGCCAAGCTGCCCCACAGAGGAATTATAAAACAAAGCATGGCACTGAGCCATGCATGGAGACTTTAGGGCAGACACATCAAATTTGATCAAATAAATGTGTCAAGGATTGTCTTGGAGAAGGAAGGTTTAAGATGGAGGAGATAAAGGGAAGCGTTGGAGACAATTTTAGATGGAAGAGCGCAGTAAGCTGAGGCCTTGGCCATTGGGAATGCTCAAGAGGAAAGAACTGGACAAGCTCAGAGATTACAGAGAGTTGTGGGGCTGCAGGTCATTGGCAAGACAAGGTAGCATGAGGCAGTTGAGGAATCTATTTAAAATCCCATGGATTTCAGTTACCCTTCGACAGTCTCCAAATGTGGTGGTGAGGAGGGTGGAGGAGGAAGGAAGCAAAGAAATGTCAGCGTGTTTGCAAATTCAGACGCCATTGTGTTTGCAATCACCTAAGCTGTCCGTCACCTTTGTGGCATGGTCAGCCAATTTTGTTCCTCAGGCACCCCTGGGAGTATGGCAGGAGTGATTTGGGGACCTGTTCCAATGTGGCCTCCCCCACTGCCACCCTTATCTACTCAGTCCACCTGCCTCCAACCCATCATGGCATTGAGTAAACTCAGCCCCTTAGTTGTTCTGTGTATTGGATATGTTTCTATAAGTTTTCTTAGGCATTGTGAACAAGATCAGGAAACTGCCTTACCTCCTCCTCACCCCCAGTTCAGGAATGTTGACTCTAACCTAACGTCGCACTTAAGTAAAGCTCCGACTAGACTTTTGGCTGGTACTGTCATAGGTTCAGATTCTACCTGCTCCTCAAGTCATCATTTCTTGGAATGAAAATCAACAGTAGGTTTCATATCTTTCAGCTGACCACAGTGTTGAATCTGCAATATCTAACAGTATCACCTTTTAAATCAATTTGTACAACAGATTATAGAAATACCACACTTTTGCCTTATGTGTGGTGAAATTGTGTTTGCTGTTACTTTAATATGTTCACAATGCAATAGGGAAGAGTTGCTGTGTTTCTTTAAGAACACATCTAAGATACAGAACCACCCATTGGAATCAAGTAACCTTAGAACAGACATGACAGCGGAAATGAGCAAAACATTGCAGCCATGTTTTTTTCCTTCATCCTTGGCTAAACCAATATCACGTCACCGTTAATTTCCTGGAGGAGTTGGCAATGTTCATCCATCTTCTTGTAATACCATGAAGGAGACAGTGTAAAGGGGACAAAGAAAGAATGACAATTAATTTTAAAGTTGGGCTGATGGAAGCTTTGCAGGAAAACAATGGCGCTTCCAACTTTCAGGGGTTGGAGTCACTAGTTTGGATCATACTTCTGAAGAAGCCTTAGAAAGCTTCCTCCTCTCGGCAGCACCAACAATGGGAAGGATGAAATTTCTCCAGAGAACAATAGGCATGCTCTCTCATTGAAGATAACCCTAATGGCAGTGAGTTTAAGCCAAGCATCCCACCTCAGGTGAAGTTTAGAAAGGCAAAGCCTTCAATAACACACGAATTGAGCCCACACTGTAGTTGGGATGCCATGTTGAGGTTGTACAGGACATTGGTGAGGCCTCTTCTGGTATATTGTATCCAGTTCTGGTCGAACTGTTACAGGAAGGATATTATTAAAGTGGAGAGAGTTCAGTAAAGATTTACCAGGATGTTTATAGGAATGGAGGGTTTAAGATATAAAAATAGACTGAAAAAGTTGGGTTTTTTTCAATAGAGCATAGGAGGTTGAGGGGTTTATAAAATCATGAGGGACATAGATCACGTGAATGACAAGAGCCTTTTTCCAAGGTTGGGTCATTCAAAACAAGGGGGCACATTTTAGGTGAGAGACGAAAGATTTACAAAGGACATCACAGGCAGCTGTTTTACTTATGAAGTGGTTCATGTATAGAATGAACTGCCAGAGGAAATGATGGATGCAGGTACAGTTACAACATTTAGAAGACATTTGGTTAAATACATGAATGCGAGGGGTTTGGAGAGATATGGTCCAAGTGCAGGCAGGTAGTTTAGTTTGGTTGGTGTGAACTGGCTCAACTGCAGGAGAAAGTGAGGACTGCAGATGCTGAGATCAGACTTGAGAGTATGGTCCTGGAAAAGCACAGCACGTCTGGCAGCATCCAAGGAGCAAGAGAATCTTTTAAGGGGCAGGAGCAGGCCGAGACAATGGGTTGGCTCTGGCACTCAGATTTGTGAATATTGGGTAGCGAGATTCTCCTGCTCCTTGGATGCTGCCTGACCTGCTGTGCTTTTCCAGCACCACACTCTCGACTCTGGTTTGACTGAAGGGTGTATTACTCTGTGACTCTATGATTACTGGCACTATTGTGCATCGTGGGTCAGCCATCCAGCCAACTGAGCTAAGTGAACTCTTTAGATCCAAGCTGCAGGATGAGTAGTGCATCAAGCTGATGGCTTTCTTCTAGTTAGTGTTGACCTTGGGTTTTTGTTGCTGTTGGACCCAATCAAGCAAATGGAGAGCATTCTATTGTACACCCCCAGAGATACAGTTCAGTTATCAATGCAATTATTTGATAGGATGTTTAGTTCTCTTCTGACTGAAGTAGTTTTTGACACCATTCCAAGATTTTCATTGAGTGCCAGCATTGTAACAGAGCACCTTTGGAATGCTGCCGGTCCCGTAATACAAGCAGCTTTGCACATTCTTACACTTTCTACTGTTTAGTGGTAAATACATTTTGTCATGAGAAAAATACAGTCAACTCAGTCAGGCTTGGCATTCCCACAGGTTTGGTCCGGTTCTAAGCAAGTAACCTGTTGGTACCTAGGGCAGTCGAAACTTGAAAAGCAAATATTTAATCTGGATTTCACATGGACTTTTCTTAGTAAATTGTTGGTTCAAAGCCAGATTGACATTTCCCAGAATTCACTTAACAAACAGTCATCTCATTAGGAATTCTCAGAAAATATGTTAAATTCTCATAAATGTCGTAAGATATCAGACCCCTGTCACTCATGGAGAAGCACACTTAATAATGTTAAATAAAATTTATACAGACATGTCTGCAAAAATGTTGTATTTACCTTAGATTCATAAGAAGTAGGATCAGGAGGAGCCATTTGGCCCTTGAAGCCTACTCCGCCATTTAGTGTGATCATGGCTGCATCCAATTCAGTATCCTGTTCCCGTTTTTCCTCCATACCCTGTGATTGCTGTAACCCTAAGAACTACATTTAATTCCTTCTTGAAAACATTCATTCTTTTGGCTCACCACTCTCTGGGTGAAGACATATAGAACATAGAACGTCGAACATTATAGTGCAGTACAGGTCCTTCGGCCTTCGATATTACGCTGACCTGTGAAACCAATCCGACGCCATCTATCCTACACTATTTCATTTTCATCCATATGTCTATCAAATGAACATTTAAATGCCCTTAAACTTGGCGAGTCTACTATTGTTGCAGGGAGCGTGTCCCATACCCCAACAACACTCTGAGAAAAGAGATATCTCCTCATCTCAGTCCTAAATAGTCCACCCTGTTTCCCTCATCTGGGACCCCCAGTCTAGAACTGGGAAACTGGGGCACATCCTTCCTACATTTACCCTGTCTGGTCCTGTTAGAATTTTATAAGTTTCTAAGATGCACATAATTTCCCTAAACTCCAGCAAAAATAGTCCTAACCAATCCAGTCTCTCTCCACGAGTCGGTTGGACCATCCCAGGAATCAATCTGGTAAATCTTTATTGTACCCCTACCATGACTAGAACATCTTTCCTCAGATGAGGAGACCAAAACTGCACACAATGCTCCCCAGGTGGGGTCTCACCAAGGCCCTGTATAATTACAGAACTAGCAAGCTCAAAAGGGCATTCTTCAAACAAGCAATTAATCACTGCCCGTCTTTCGTGAGAAAGTCCCAATTGCCATCACAAATTTAAATATACCAGAGAAACTGGTGCTTTATACATCTCTTTAGACACTTTCCTAACATGTTCCATTCATATTAACCAGATAAGATGGGAATTTGGCTCCAGGTTTGAGAGTTGATGTGTCCAAAGTTAGGTGCACTGAAGCAGACAAGGAGTTGGAATGCCGAAGCTGTATGAGAAAATATTTGCCCTTTTCCGCCTATGATTGGCAACTAATTGTGTGGAATTGTTGTTCTAATTGCTTCACCCATCTGGGGTGGGGGAGCAGTGGATGTTGGTTTGTGTGGGGGTGGTTTATATTCAAGCTGCAAAATATGATGACATCTCCATTAATCAAGGATAATTGATGGTGTCTTTATTAAACTCAGGTGTTGGCATGTTTTCAGAATCCAATTAGATGCTTACGTAATGTACCTTTCATGTAGTGAAATATCCCACAGCACTTTACACAGCCATGCAAATAAAGCATCAGGTACTGAAGCAAGGAATGCATCAATTAGGACAAAGTTAAAAATCACACAACACCAGGTTATAGTCCAACAGGTTTATTCGGAAGCACTAGCTTTTAGAGTGCTGTTCCTTCACCACTTGATGAAGGAGCAGCGCTTTGAAAGCTAGTGTTTCCAAATAAACCAGTTGGACCATTACCTGGTGTTGTGTGATTTTTAACTTTATACACCCCAGTTCAACACCGGCTCTTCCACATCAATTAGGGCAGGTGACTGGAAGCACTACCATTAGAGGTAAGTTTTAAGAGGTGTCTCAAAGGAGGGGAGAGAGATGGAGAGACAAAAAGATTGAGTGAGGGAATTGTCGAACCTTGAACGTCCAACACTAATGGTGGGGAAACATAAGAAACTGGAAATGAGATAACGTAGAGTTCTCAAAGTGGGAAATCAGGAGTTAAAAAAATAGATCGATGAGGCCTCAAGCATAAATATATGAAAACAGAGAGAATGTTGTAATGGGACTGAATATAGACCAAAGAACACAGCAGCAATTCTGGATGGGACTTTGTGCAATTAGGATACCACCACTTTCTTTATATTAAGGATGCACGAGACTATCATGCCATTTGCTTTTCAATACATCTTGCAAGCACTGATGGGTTGGGGGGCAGTGCTCGTGCCCATTATTTCTCCTTTCTCTGCCATCAAACTACAGATTTTAAGGAGCTCATGAAAGGAATTTGTAGATGCTAATGACTCCCAGTGCCTGGAATTGACCCATTGTCTCATTGACTTTGGTTTTTAGTTGATTAGAGAAGCATGAATATTTTGAAATAAGAATATTTTGGTTAAAAGCCATAAAGGAATTACAGAAGTTTGATTAACATCACAGCATTAGTTCAGTTCTAGACTTTCTGACATTGCAGGCAAGACACAATTAAGCCATCTAGATTGAATATACATTTTCCGAATACAATTAGGCTGTTCAGCCTCTATATATCATGCAGTGTCAATAGTAAAATCCTTCACTCTCCTTTTTTCCAACATCCATGCACACTCAAGGCTATGGACTAGTTAATTTTTAGGGTTTCTAGTTTCACATGTTGGCTTCATTACAGATAGGCAAAACAAGGAAGAAATTTGGAGCTTAGTAAAATTCTCCAGTACCGAACATTTCACAAATCTTTCAACTCTGGCCCATTGTACAAGACACAGGATAACCAATCCTTCATCCAAAGCCAATCCTTTACCTGTGAGGAGTCTTAGATATGGTATTCCTTCTGTAAAGCTCTGTGCCTTACTCTTCCCTCCTTTCAATACGCTCCTTAAAACATCCTTCTATGTCCAAAATTTTGGTAATCTTTTGAAGAGATGTGCTATCAAATTTTGTTTGGTAATTGCTCCTTGTGCAATATTTTGGGAAGTTTTACTAGCAAACATAAGAGGTATGGTTAGTAAGTTTGCAAATGACACCAAAATAGGTGGTAGAGTGGACAGTGAAGATGATTATTTCAGAGTATAATAGGACTCTGTCTGGATGTATCACTACCTGGTATGGCAACTGTACCATTCAAGGTCGGAGACGGTTACAGAGAGTGGTGAACTTGGCCCGGACAATCACAAAGGCCAACCTCCCATCTATAGAATCCATCAACCAGGACCGCTGTCAAGGAAAGGCTGCCAGCATTCTCAAAGATCCATCCCGCCCTGGCAATGTTTTTCTACAACCTCTACCATCGGGAAGAAGGTTCGGAAGCCTGAACACACACACCAGTCGGTTTTGAAAGTTTCTAACCTATTGGTGTTAGAATACTGAGTGGACTCACAGAGTCTGAACATTCGCTTGTACCTGTGTTTTTGTTTTTGTTTTTGCCATTGTTTACCTATTATTTACTTATCTATGCTAATTAACTACCTGATTGGCCTGTATTGCTCACAAGACAAAGCTTTTCACTGTGCCTTGGTACGTGTGACAATAAATTCAATTAAATTCAATTCAATTCACCTTGATCAGATTGGCCAATGGGCCGAGGGGTAGCAAATGGAGTTTAATTTAGAAAAATGTAAGATGCTGCATGGTGTAATGAAAACCTGGGCCGGACTTATACAGTTAATAGTAGGGCCCTGGGGAATGTTGCTGAACAAAGAGACCTAGGGGTGCAGGTGTATAGTTCCTTGAAAGTGGAGTCACAGGAAGACAGGTTGGTGAGGATAGCATTTGGTACGCTTGCTTTTATTGGTCATAACACAGGCACACAGCGGCTCAGTGGGTAGCATTGCTGCCTCACAGCACCAGGGACTTGGGGTTCAATTTCAGCCTTAGGTAACTGTCTGGGTGGAGTTTGCACATTCTCCCTGTGTCTGTGTGAGTTCCTTCAGTGCTCCGATTTCCTCCCACAGTCCAAACATGTGTACGTTGGGTGGATTAGCCAGTGGAAATGCAGGGTACAGGAATGATGGGAGGTTAGAATGAGGTGGGGGTGTGGGGTATGTCAGGGAAAAGTGCTGTTTGGAAGGTCTGTGTGGACTTGATGGGCTGAATGGCCTGCTTCCATGCTGTAGGATTTCTATGATCACATTGAGTAGAGGAGTTGGGAGGTCATGTTGCATCTGTACAGGGCATTGGTTAGGCCACTTTTGGAATATTGTGTATAATTCTGATAGCTCTTCTGTAGAAGGATGTTGCACAGAAAGGATTTATGTGGATGTTGCCAGGACTGAAGTGTTTGAGCTACAGGGAGATGCTGACTCGGCTGGGCCTTTTCTCCCTGGAGCGCCGGAGGCTGAGGGGTGATCTTATGGAGGTTTATAAAATCATGAGGAGCATAGATAAGTTGAATAGACAAAGTATTTTCCCTGGGGTGGGAGAGTCCAAAACTAGATACTGATTAAGGATGATCAGCCATGATCATATTGAATGGTGGTGCAGCTCGAAGGGCAGAATGGCCTACTCCTGCACCTATTGTCTATTAGAAGACATAAGTTTAAGGTGAGAAGGGAAAGATTTAAAAGGGACCTAAGGGGTAACTTTTTAGAACATAGAACATAGAACAATACAGCACAGAACAGGCCCTTCAGCCCAAGATGTTGTGCTGAACATTTGTCCTAGCTTAAGCACCTATCCATATATTTATCCAATTGCTGCTTAAAGGTCACCAATGATTCTGACTCTGCCACTCCCACAGGCAGTGCATTCCATGCACCCACTACTCTTTGGGTAAAGAACCTACCCCTGACATCCTTCCTATACCTTCCACCCTTCACCTTAAATTTATGTCCCCTTGTAACACTCTGTTATACCCGGCGAAAAAGTCTCTGACTGTCTACTCTATCTATTCCCCTGATCATCTTATAAATCTCTATCAAGTCACCCCTCATCCTTCGTCGTTCCAATGAGAAAAGGCCTAGCACTCACAACCTATCCTCGTATGACCTATTCTCCATTCCAGGCAACATCCTGGTAAATCTCCTCTGCACCCTCTCCAAAGCTTCCACATCTTTCCTAAAATAAGGCGACCAGAACTGCACACAGTACTCCAAATGTGGCCTTACCAACGTCCTATACAGCTGCAACATCACCTCACGACTCTTGAATTCAATCCCTCTGCTAATGAACGCTAATACACCATAGGCTTTCTTAAAAGTTCTATCCACTTGAGAGGCAACTTTCAAAGATCAATGAACATAGACCCCAAGATCCTCTGCTCCTCCACCTTACTAAGAACCCTACCATTAACCCTGTTTTCTGCATTCTAATTTGTCCTTCCAAAATGGACAACCTCACACTTGACAGGGTTGAACTCCATCTGCCACTCCTCAGCCCAGCTCTGCATCATATCTAAGGCCCTTTGCAGCCGACAACAGCCCTCCTCACTATCCACAACTCCACCACTCTTCAGTATCGTCTGCAAATTTACTGACCCACCTTTTGGCTCCCTCTTCCAAGTCATCAATAAAAATGAACTGATCCCTGCAGAACTCCACTTGTAACGGGGCTCTAGGCTGAATATTTACCATCTACCACTACTCTCTGACTTCGACCGGTTAGCCAGTTCTCTATCCAACTGGCCAAATTTCCCACTATCCCATGCCTCCTGACTTTCCACAAAAGCCTACCATGGGGAACCTTATCAAATGCCTTACTAAAATCCATGTATACTACATCCACTCCTCTACCCTCATCCACATGCTTGGTCACCTCCTCAAAGAATTCAATAAGACTTGTAAGGCAAGACCTACCCCTCACAAATCCATGCTGGCTGTCCCTAATCAAGCAGTGTCTTTCCAGATACTCATAAATCCTATCCCTCAGTACCCTTTCCATTACTTTGCCTACCACCTAAGAAAGACTAATTGGCCTGTAATTCCTGGGGTTATCCCTATTCCCTTTTTTGAACAGGGGCACAACATTTGCCACTCTCCAGTCCCCTGGCACCACCCCCATTGACAGTGAAGACGAAAAGATCATTGCCAACAGTTATGCAATTTCCTCTCTTGCTTCCCACATAATCCTAGGATATATCCCGTCAGGCCCGGGGACTTGACTATCCTCAAGTTTTTCAAAATGCCCAACACATCTTCCTTCCTAACAAGTATCTCTTCTAGCTTACCAGTCTGTTACATACTCTCCTCTTCAACAATACGGTCCCTCTCATTTGTAAATACTGAAGAAAAGTACTCATTCAAGACCTCTCCTATCTCTTCCAACTCAATACACAGTCTCCCACTACTGTCCTTGATCGGACCTACCCTCGTTCCCGTCGTTCTCATGTTTCTCACATATGCATAAAAGGCCTTGGGGTTATCCTTGATCCTACCCGCCAGATTTTTCATGCCCTCTCTTAGCTCTCCTAATCCCTTTCTTCAGCTTCCTCCTGGCTATCCTGTATCCCTCCAACACTCTGTCTGAACCTTGTTCCCTCAACCTTATGTAAGCCTCCTTCTTCCTCCTTACAAGACATTCAACCTCCCTCATCAATCAAGGTTCCCTCACACAACCATCTTTTTCCTGCCTGACAGGTACATACATATCAAGGACACGTCATATCTGTTCCTTGAAAAAGTTCCACATTTCAACGACATCCTTCCCTGACAGCCTATGCTCCCAATTTATGCTCCTCAGATCCTGTCTTGCAGCATCGTATTTTCACACAGAATGTGGTGCATGTGGAGAATGAACTGCCAGAGGAAGTGGGAGAGGCTGGTACAATTACAACGTTTAAAAGGCATCTGGACAGGTATGTGGACAGGAAGGGTTTAGAGGATTATGGGCTTAAAAATGTGTTGCTGGAAAAGTGCAACAGGTCAGGCAGCATCAAAGGAGAAGGAGAATCGAAGTTTCGGGCATAAGCCCTTCTTCAGGCAATGTCCGAAACGTCAATTCTCCTGCTCCTTGGATGCTGCCTGATCTGCTGCGCTTTTCCAGCAACACATTTTTAAGCTCTGATCCCCAGCATCTGCAATCCTCACTTTCTCTTAGAGGGAGATGGGCCAAAAACATGCAAATAGGACTTGATCAGATTGGGATATCTGGTCGGAATAGACGAGTTGGATCAAAGGGTCTGTTTCCATGCTGTATGACTCTGTGACTCTATGTTAAAGGTTTTTAAAATGTGAATGATCATGGTCCTTGTCGTTGCTGTTGTGGTATATTCTGATGAGATGAGAGCAAATTTTATTTTAAAGACAGTATATGGATGACACAGGTGTCTGTGAAACTATGGGTGAAATTTCCCATGTATTTTTCAAAACCTCTCCTCTCTGGTTCTGTGACGAAACAATGGGACATATTAGATTAGATTAGATTAGATTAGATTAGATTACTTACAGTGTGGAAACAGGCCCTTCGGCCCAACAAGTCCACACCGACCCGCCAAAGCGCAACCCACCCATACCCCTACATATACCCCTTACCTAACACTACAGGCAATTTAGCATGGCCAATTCACCTGACCCGCACATCTTTGGACTGTGGGAGGAAACCGGAGCACCCGGAGGAAACCCACGCAGACACGGGGAGAACGTGCAAACTCCACACAGTCAGTCGCCTGAGGTGGGAATTGAACCCAGGTCCCTGGCGCTGTGAGGCATACTTCAGGCTCAAAATTTTCCTTGGTGTGTACATGTGAAAGGGACATTTCTACAGGTTGGCCGCAAAACAACAGATCAGATCATGTACCTGGTCCCTTCACATTTATAATAATGTGAACAATGTGGATAAACTGGAAAAGAGATTCCCAATTTTAATTACATGCCATTTTCATTTATCTCAAACCAACAATCGAGAAATGAGCCAGAGCCCTCTTGTTGGCCAGGCCTCAGGCAAAGCAGTCATAAATTGTTGACTTCTGATCCAATTAGCCCCACATGGAAGCACAAAGCAGAATTAAGATCCATTTTAAGCCATTTTGCAGTTGAGTTGCTTTGACTGGAGACTCTGTTGCTTGGACCATCAGCCAAAAATTGGATTTGGATGCCAGTAACATCATTAGGGCCTGACATACTGATGCTATGAAGGACCTCAACTAAATTGAGTAGACGTCCTACAGACTCCAGATCTGACTGGGTCAAGAATCACTTAACCTCTTCCTTGGGGAAGCAAAAAGAAAAGGAAGCATTCTGACCCCTCTGGTCTGCCCCAAACATCCAAAAACAAAACCAGACATCTGATTGTCTCCCAAACACTTTATTTAATTTGCTTGAAGATCAGAAGTGAAAAGAATTATCATTTAATTTGGTGGCTGGGGACTGGTAGGTGGAGTGGAAGAAACAGGAAATGAGGTTGGTCTGCTTTAGGTTTCACCTGGGTCTTTCCTCTCTCTATTCCTGCACCAAATTTAAGTGCAGAGGTCATAACCCTCAGGACCGAGGGTTAATGATGTTGATCTTTTGTCCAGGTTTCCACCTGCAGACCGGGAAAGGTTAAAAAAAAACTCACGCTTTTTGTATCCAACCAGACTCTAAGAAAAAGATCTAACTTCCTTACATACAGCCAAGGTGAGACTTGTTTAATTAATTTTTGGTTTTTTTTGCTGTAAATGTGGCTCCATCAAACACTTGAACTGAACATTCACTGATGAAAGCAAGGGCTATTTTTAATTATGTAATCTTCAAACATTTTCCATTTTAACCCACGACCCTTCTGCATTAATGGGTATTGGCGACATGAGAAAGAAAGATGCACAGCTTTAAGACCAGGTTAGTGTGAATGGGACATTAGCTTTCTCGCTGTTTGTTGTAGAGCAACAGCTGCAGCAGCTGTCTGTACCTGTCTCGTAGTTTGGTTGAAGCACCCTGAGAGATAACGAAAAGCCAGAGGTGTCAACTGCCGCACTGACAAACTCGGTTACTAAAAATGGCAACAGAAATGAAGAGCAGTGACACCTCTCATATTAGAGCAGTATTTTCAAACTTCACAACGCTTTTTTTTCCCTGCTCAACGTAATAGCTGTAGAAACTGCAGCCACATGGGGAAACTGTCTCAAAGACAGTATGTGTGAGACAGAAACGTGGAAACATGCAGGTGGTCCTGCATGTGAAGCAGTCACTGTTTTATTGGACTGATATAACTTCTGTGTTTTAATGCAGATCCATATCTTTCCCAGTCTTCCTTTATCCTTCCAATCCTGCCTTTAAACAAGTTAGGAACTGTCCCTTCTCTCCACAGATGCTGCCAGACCTGCTGAGTTTCTCCAGCAATTTTCATTCTTGTTTCAGATTTCCAGCATCCGCTGATTGTTGTTTCATTGCATCTTAAAATAAAATCGGATTTAAGGCAGACAAACCTAATAGGGAGAGGGGTTGATCTTAACTCAGTTTGATCACAGCAAGCGGGGTGGATGGAATCCTTTGTCCTCTTGTTGCCGTATTGCAAGACAGGACTGACAATTTATGAGCTGGAGCTGTGGTGTGCCGGAGCTATGTTCTCACCTCTGTTAGGATTAAATCTGGGAATGGTGGCCCAGTGGCTCAATGGTTGCCACTGCTGCCTATAGCATCAGAGACCCAGGTTCGATTCCAGCCTTGGGCAATTGTCTGCGTGGAATTTACACATTCTTCCCATGTCTGCATGGGTTTCCTCCCACAATCCAAAGATGTGTAGGCCTGATAAATTGGCCATGTTAAATTGCCTACAGTATACCTACCTACAGTATTAGGTGCATTAGTCAGAAGGAATTGGGTCTGGGTGGGTTACTCTTCGGAGGGTCAGTGTGGACTTGTTGGACCGAAGGGCCTGTTTCTACACTGTAGGGAATCTAATCCAAATGTGGTGGGTGCAGGTTCAATTTTCTTTTGCGTAGTAGTGGTCTTCAGTGATTCTGGGAAAAGGCAGGAGATTGGCATTAGATAATAGAGCTGGACTTGATACTAGGGCCAGTACAGGCATGATGGGCCAATCAGCCTCCTTCAGCAGCATAACAACTCTATAATTCTGTGAAGTTGGAGGAGGGGAAAAGTTCCTGATCAATCAAGTCATGTTGCCACAGTATAGAACTTTAGTTAGGCTACGTTTAGAATGTTGTGGACGCATTGGAAAGAGTTCACAAAGGTTTACTAGGATATTGCCAGGTCTGGTGGGTATTAGCTATGAGGAGAGATTGGCATGTTTTCAACATGAATGTCAAAGGCTGATGGGTGACCGGAATCTCCAATTCACTCGTGAAAAATTGAGCTCAAGTAAACAAACTTACAGTCATTTTTATTGAGCGGTTTTATTGATCAGCTTGAGAAAACATTAAGATGGGAAAAGAAGATGGCTGCTTGACTGAAAAGAAGGTTTGAAGGTAATAGAACTTCCAGGAATATGTCAAAGTTACAGCTAACAATGTAATTTAAAGTTAAAAATCACACAACACCAGGTTATAGTCCAACAGGTTCATTTAGAAGCACTAGCTTTCGGAGCCACCTGATGAACCACATGTTGACATTACAGCTACCTGATGAAGGAGCAGCGCTCCGAAAGCTAGTGCTTCCAAATAAAGCTGGTGTACTATAACCTGGTATTGTGTGATTTTTAACTTTGTCCACCTCAGCCCAACACCAGCTCCTTCACATCAGGACATAACTTAAAATAGTCAGCTGACCTCTGAACATGGCTCATTTGCACTTTAGAGCATTGCCATACCAGACAGAGGAAAAAATCCTTTGGAAACAAACAAAACCAGTTCAAATCTTGTGCTTTTTATAAATTCCCAGGAGCTTGGGGAATCTACAGTTCATTTACACTTTCTCCATGACCACCTGTGGTTGATTCTGTGTTGCACGTTATCTTGATCGTTTGAAATTTGGCATTCTTGTATTTGTCCTGATGAGTGCAAGACAAGAAAAATTCAGTAACCTACCTTGTTAATTTTGAGAAAGTGAGGACTGCAGATGCTGGAGATCAGAGCTGAAAAATGTGGTGCTGGAAAAGCGCAGCAGGTCAGGCAGCATCCAAGGAGCAGGAGAATCGACGTTTCAGGCCCTTCTTCAGGAAGCCCTGCTCCTTGGATGCTGCCTGACCTGCTGCGCTTTTCCAGCACCACATTTTTCAGCTACCTTGTTAATTTTGGCAATATTAGAGTTAGCAACTATATCCACTGACTGCCCAGAACTAGCATGAAGAAGGCACAGAGAAGATGCTGAGAGATGCATTGTTTGCTCCTTAGACATCAGACAGCTTTCTAATGTAGCAGGGAGGTGGTTCTGATCATCTTTAGGGGAAGTTTGAGGGGAAGCATGAGGCTATAACATAATAAAGGCAAAATCCTGCAGCTGCTGGAAACCAGAAACAAACATGGAGAATGCCAGCTGACAGTACTTCTGGGGAGAGAAACAGTGTTAACATTACAAATCTGGCATGGATCCTCTTCAGAATGGAATATGAGTTTGCAACATTCCTTATGCATCTCAGAAGTGCATTCAGATTCCCCGAACCCACAACTGAATTGTTCGACATTATTGATTGATACTTCTGTCCTTTTTGCTAAGGATTCACCTGCTTCAGTCCATGTGGGAAAGCTATCATAGCCTGTAATTGAGGGCACTTTGGAAATATATACTCAGAAAGTCCCAAACTCTGCAGTTAAAATGGGTAAAGGCATGATAGGACGGGTCTTGAAGTAGGTAAAAACAATGACTGCAGATGCTGGAAACCAGATTCTGGATCAGTGGTGCTGGAACAGCACAGCAGTTCAGGCAGCATCCAAAGTGCAGCGAAATTGACATTTCAGGCAAAAGCCCTTCATCAGGAATAAAGGCAGTGAGGGTCTTGAAGTAGGTGAACGTGCAAATGCTGTTAACGCTGGAATTCGAAAGCAAAAGAGCTGAAAACTCCCAGCTGATTGGGCATCAATGATGGAGAGAAAAATAAAGCTAACATTTTGATCAATTACTTTCTCTGCATGTTACTGCCAGGTCTGCTGTGCATTTCTAGCATCTTCTGTTTATTTCTTACATAAATAACCCATTGATTTCTAAACTGCCCACTCACCAATCAGGCTGAGATGGCTAAAGTTAAAGTCAATGGCTAGTCACTTATTTATCTCCTAAAATCTCTACTGTCCCTCCTGGTAATGATCCTTAGCCCAACTAACTCAAGCACTGCCAATTTCAGAAACTTCTCAGCTGACTGAGGGACTGCTGCACTGCTGTCCTGTGGATGGGATGTTAAACCAAGGTCCAGTTTGTCCTCTCGGGTGGTTGTAAAAAGATCTCATGACACTATTGTCAAAGAAAAGCTGGGGAGTTTCCCTAAGCCCTGGCCAAATGCTATTGCATCCTCAACATCAAAAAAGGAAAAGAAAACAGATCATGTGGTCATTTTCACCTGCTGGTTCGGCATCTTGCTGAGCACAAAATGGCTGCCACCGTTTGTACATTTTAACAATGACTACACTCCAGAAAGTACACCATTGGCTATGCAGTAGATCATTCTGGGAGACAGATGGCCTAGTGGTATTATCGTTGGACTGTTAAGCCGGGGACTCAGGTACATAACCCCCCCCAGGGTGGAATTTGAATTCATAAAGATCTGGAATTAGGAGTTTTGTGATGACCGTGAATCCATTGCTGATTATTGGGGGCAAAACCCATCTGATGCACGAATGTCCTTTTAAGGAAGGAAACTGCCATCCTTACCTGGTCTGGCCAATGTATGACTCCAGACCCATAGCAATGCGGTTGATTCTTAACTGCCTTTGGGCAATTTGGGATGGGCAATAAATGCTGCCTAGCCAGCAACGCCCTCATCCTGTGAATAAGTAAAAAAGAAGCAGCTTGAGCTCAGGAATGGCACTACATAAATACAAGCCTGTCTTCCTTCTCAATGAAGCACTCCTTTGAGTGTGATTATATCTTTTCCATCAGGCCCTCCTTCCTTATCAAATACAGGTAACCCGTGCTATCCGAAACTAGAGCATTCCCAGGAAACCTTTCCTTTGCTGAAAATCGCGAAAAGCGAAGGTGCATGATTTAAATGGGAAGGAGTATTGCTGTTTTTTTTGTCAAAGCGAAAATCCTATTTGGATTCGTGAAAACAGGTACTAATGTAAGTCTTCAGTAAAAGTGCAAATGCATAAAGTGAACATTTGAAAAGTGGCTGATATGTACTCTTCCTCTGCCTGCATTAAGCACTTCAATGAAATGCAACAATCCATCAAGAAACTATGCTGAAGATGGTTAAAATTCATACAACTGAGATGAACAAAGTTGCATGACAGGCCATTCTAAACCTTGATATCTACTTGGGAATTAATCATTGAACTCTCCAGGATACTGAGTTGCTTCTGGGCTGTTTTGTATTTTAGTAGGTTGCTGAGCTGAATGCATACTCTAGATGTCACTTACCACAAATAACATATCTATTAATAACACTTTTGTGAGAGAGCTGAACCTCAATTTGATTCATTGCCTTTTCAAAAGGATAAAAATAAGTGATGAAAATGTAATTTACTCAAAAGGAACTGGTAGAATTGGGTGATATTGGACTAAGAATCGCAAAGAAATTGTATAATTGCAGAAGCATGAATTATGACTCAGGCAAAACTTAAGTAATGTTAATAAGCAGAACATTATTTTCCTCATATTTCAGAAACTTTGGCCTACATTAGTCATGGAAAGCATCTCAGAATTAAGGCTCATGAAATACATGTAGTTGTTCAATGTCTTCCAAAACATTCAAAATGGAATTTCAGTGAGTATTTTAAAACAAATAATGTGCGGGTTTATAGGGAGAAGTCAAGAGAATACTGTCTAATGAACTGTTCATTCAGAGAGCCAGTGCAGACAAAAAGAGTTGAATGCCTCCTTCAGGAACAATTCTGATCTTAAGTTTACAGCTATCTACTTTCACAGGTAAACAAATCATGAACACTAACTTTGGTCATGTGATTCTAAGCAGCTCCTAATTTGGCATTTTTCATATTTGTTTTATTGTATCATCAATGTGATTAATTTCCAAAGGTTGAAGGACGACACCATTGGAGAAAGGACAGGGCAGCTTCAATAACCACCTCAAACCAGTTATAGTAACAAATATAAACACTGCGTGATGTCTATATTGTAAATAGTGAAAAGAACTTTGCAAAGATACAACATGGTATCAATTCTCAAAGTCTCTACAGTAGGTTGATACTCTCCCTCATTGTCAGCTGTATTGCTGCTGTTATGCCAAGTATTTTTCAATATGTTACTTGTTTGATACTGAAAGGAATAGATCAAAATCACTCGGGTACAATTGCTGCTCAGCACTAAGGCAGTCAGTACTATGGTGAGATGCCACAATGAGAAAACAGGCATGCATTTATTTAGTGCCTTCTATAATCTCAGAACATCCTGAAGCAGTTAAAAGTCATTGAAATACTTTCAAAGTATAGCCGCTGCTGCAGTGTGGTTTTCAAAACACCCATTTTGTTCAAAACGCAGTGAGGTAGTGAAGGATTAAAGGTTGTCCGGAACTGAGGAGTTTTCACCTCTTTAGAGTGTCATGGGGATTTTAGATTTAGAGTCATAGTGATGTACAGCATGGAAACAGACCCTTCAGCCCAACTCATCCATGCCAATGAGATATCCTAAACTAATCTAGTCCCATTTGCCAGCATTTGGCCCATATCCCTCTAAACCCTTCCTATTCATATACCCATCCAGATGCCTCTTAAATGTTGTAATTGTACTAGGCTCCACCACTTCCTCTGACAGGTCATTCAATACACGCACCACCCTCTGCATGAGAAAGTTGCTCCTTAGGTCCTTATTAAATTTTTCCCCTCTTAGCCTAGACCTATGCCCTCTAATTCTGGATTCCCCCAACCCAGGGAAAAGACCTTGTCTATTTACTCTATCCATGCCTATGAGGAGCTTACCCCTGACAGTGTTACAACCACTTCGGTTTAGTCACCACAGTCTCAGCGGGCCATGGGGCTGCTATCTCATCAAAGAGAGATGAGTGATGGTGGTTTAACCTGAGAATCAACACAACTTATGCAAGGGGTGAGTTTGAGAAGGCAGGGCTACCCACCCTAGATTGTACGTTCTTGGAGAGAACATTCTGGGACATGAGCCCAAAATTTTCTGACTGAATAGTGTCTGCTAGGTGTGTCGTACACTACCCCATAATTTGCCACAATGGTTCTGAGCTGAGGAAGGGCAAAATTGTTTTATTGGATTATGCATGAGTGTTGAAAATAGTGCAGGGCCTGTCTTTTATAGAATATTCCCATCATTAATCAAATAATTGGTCAACACTCAGGCATGGGATTGGTATGGAGTGGTAGCCAATGCTTTACAACAGCTATTCTCACCAAAGGCAATATCATCCTCTTAGGAGTGGCACATCTGAAGGGGGCCACAGACAGAAAACTGAGAAGGGGAGCCCGAAGGGTTTGTGGGGCCTCTGGTAACTGAACCTATGAAATACCCAATTAACAACCTTCATTGGGGTCAATAGCTTCTCTCCTATTTATAATATCTTTCCAAAATACCGTTAAATTCAGCGCACCTGGTAAGTTAATTGCTAAAAGCTCCTCCCACACAGACTCACTTCAGAGTCAGTCGTGAATCAGACTGCACAGGGTCAATGTATTCAATCAAGGGTTCTTGCATCCATTGGCTGGAGGAAGAGCGCCTCATCTTCCGCCTAGGAACCCTCCAACCACAAGGGATGAACCTAGATTTCTCCAGTTTCCTCATTTCCCCTCCCCCCAACTTGTCTCAGTCAAATCCCTCGAACTCAGCACCGCCTTCCTAACCTGCAATCTTCTTCCTGACCTCTCCGCCCCCACCCCACTCCAGCCTATCACCCTCACCTTGACCTCCTTCCACCTATCGCATTTCCAACGCCCCTCCCCCAAGTCCCTCTTCCCTACCTTTTATCTTAGCCCGCTGGACACACTTTCCTCATTCCTGAAGAAGGGTTCATGCCCGAAACGTCGATTCTCCTGCTCTTTGGATGCTGCCTGACCTGCTGCGCTTTTCCAGCAACACATTTTCAGCTTCTTGCATCCATTATCAACCCACTTCATTATCCGAAGATCAACATCTCTTGCTTATCCTATGATTTGGAGATGCTGGTGTTGAATAAAAAGTGAGGTTTGCAGATGCTGGAGATCAGAGCTGAAAATGTGTTGCTGGTTAAAGCGCAGCAGGTCAGGCAGCATCCTGATGAAGGGCTTATGCCCGAAACGTCGAATTTCCTGTTCCTTGGATGCTGCCTGACCTGCTGCGCTTTAACCAGCAACACATTTTCAGATGCTGGTGTTGGACTGGAGTGTACAAAGTTAAAAATCACACAACACCAGGTTATAGTCCAACAGGTTTAATTGGAAGCACCCTAGCTTTCGGAGTGACGCTCCTTCATCAGGTGGTTGTCAACTTCCTTACTTTCCTTACAACAAATGCCTCATGATTATTGTTCGTGTTATATCTCTCTTTGAAAGGAGGGCCCTAGAACCTGAGAAGGGCTCGTTTGGGGGGTGGGGGATGGGGGGTGGTGGGGAGTGGCACGGCCAAAAATGGTTGAGAATCACTGCTTTTCAGCATGTCTTACGGCATACCCAATTATTTTCAAGAAATGCCCTGCCTTCTCAAACTCGCCCCTTGCATGGAGCTGTGTTGATTGTCAGGGTATTCAACACCAGAGGTTAAAAGGTTGTTTAGACCTAGTCCAAGCATTTGCTTTTTCTAGTCCAAATTTTATTTCAACATTCACATCACAAAACTCCAGCAACACTGATCATTTGTTTCTCCACACTCAGAGATTCTCTAAGTGACATAAATCCCTACTCCTATTTCGAGTCAGGCTTCCCTCCCAGACCCTGTATGATAACACAGTGGGAAATAACATTATGCTCAGAGAACTGCAAAATAAAGGGGCTGAACTTCCTTTTCACTTTCAATCTATGCATCATGGAGAAAAAGCAGAAGGGAATTAAACAGAAAACCATTTTGTGCCATTAACTTGCTCCCTGTATGTTCTCCTGTGTTTTTTTAATCTCTTCCTGCAATGGAACAAAAATGGCCTCATCTAAATATATTACAGCAAGAGTCAATATCAGCACAATTCCTTGCCTTTACACTGGGAATAGTTTGGAGGTAAATTAGATCAAAAAGTAGCAAACTTCTTATTGCCTGGGATATTTGGGACAGACAGGTATAAGGGGTTTCAGGGCCTAAAAGGTTTTCAGCATTTAGAATTTCCCAGCTGCAGAATTTCCTCCCATTTGGAATATCTTGGGCCTTACTTTTTCTGATGCAATTAGACCTATAGTAAATTTTGCCATCTTGCCCATGCCATGCATTTATGCTGGCCTAGTCTCTGCGTTGTGGCATACTGAACTATTCTGGGCATCAGAAATTAATCTGAAATAGATTATCTTTCCCCTGAAGGGGATTACCAGACACATGTTTACGCCTTCAAACCTTTTAGATCAGTACTTGGGCTGGTTCTTGCTTTAAAAATCAGAATTGTCTTGCTCCACAGCAACATCCTTTAAAATTCGCTGAGTCAGTGAGATGTAGGAATTCCAGCTGATAACCTTTGAAATGGATCATTCTCTGGTTGGAAAGATGTAATGAGTGGTAAGCCACAGAGATCAGAGTTGGAACCTCAAACCCTTTACAATTTATATAAAGGACTTTGATGAAGGGATGAAGGGGATGGCTGCTAAATCTGCTGATGACAGAAGAGTGGGTGGGAAAGTAATTTTGTGAACAAAAAATAAGGTGGCTGCAAGGGGATACAGGTAGGGGTAGGAATGTGAGCAAAGATTTAGCAATTGGAATATAAAGTGGGAAAGTGCAAAATTGTTCACTTTGGCTTGAAGAATACAAAAGAAATATGTTATCTGGATGGTGAAAGATTGCAGAGTTCTGAGATACAGAAGGTTCTCGGTTTCCTGCTGCATGATTTGCAAAAATTAAAGTACAGGCACAGCAAATAATTGGGAAAAATTACAGAATGTTACTGTTTGTGAGAGGTACTGATTACAGAAGTAGGAATGTTTTGCCTCACTTAGGCAGGACACTGATGAAACCACAGCTGGTTGACTGTGCACAGTATTGGTCACCTTATTTAAGGAAGGAAGTAATTGCATTAGAAGCAGTTCACAAAAGATTTACTGGACTACTACTTGCGATGGGTAGGTTGATGTTTTATGAAGAAAGATTGGAAAACTTGTCAGTTTAAAATGAGAGGGGAAAGATTTCAAAGGGACCTCAGGAGCAACCTTTTCATGAGATGGTGGTACTTGTGTTCAATGAGCTGCCAGAGGATGTGGTGGAGGCTGGTCCAATTACAACATGTAAAAAGCATCTGGATGAGCATTTGAATAGGAAGGGTTTAGAGGAATATGGGCCATATGCTGGCAAATGGGACTAGATTAATTTAGGAAATCTGGTCGTTATGGATGAGTTGGACCGAAGGATCTGTTTCCATGCTATACATTTCTGCGACTCTAAGTTCGGCTTGTATCCAGTTGAGTTTAGAAAATATTTTTTCTCTCGGAAGGCTATGAACTCTCTCTTCCTTGAAATATTGTGGAAGCAGGGTCCATGAATATTTTTAAAGTGGAGGGAGATAGATTCCTGGTGAGCAAGGGAGTGGAGGCCTATTGGACTTAGGTGGGAATAATGTCAATCAGAGCAATCATGAATGACAGAGCAGATCTGAGTGACTTACACCTGCCCCTAACTTATATGTTCCTCCTTCATGTGTGGAGCTTTCTCCTGTATTTCAGAATCACATCAGGCAAGATGAAAACCAGAAATTTTCACTATTTTAACCCATTTGCTATATGCAAATTACTTATACGTTTTCACAGTTTACCACTTCCAAGTACCAAAATTGTGTTAAGAGACTGCGAGAATGAGCAAGACAGCTATGCAGTCTTTCTGGTTTAATATTCCTCTATAAGTGCCAACGCAAATTATTTTCTGGCACCAAAACAAGACCTCTAATATTGCATGCACAGTTTTTGCATGAATACTCTCTGATGTAAAGTTTAAAGAACTTTTTTAAAAAAAATACATGTTTTCTCATATCTATTGTGTCCTACTCCTCTCAGCATGAAATACCCACCTCCCATACCACATGCTGACTATTATCACATTGGACTCTTTTAATGCCACCAATTATTATCATTTATGCTTTTGCAATTCTCAAGAATACAAGTCTAAAGACAGAATTGTTGAGTGATTAAACTATCTGATATTGCAAGAGTGCTCAAGGGAAGTTCCTACCTAATTTACAATTTATTTATGTTAGCCACTACGTATGTTGACAGAAATCCTGCTCAATGTCATCTATCTGTAAGTAGATAAATGTATCTACACACTCACTGTCTATAGGAGATGAGAGTGTAAATAGGATGTGATATTTTTAATCTTATTCAAATTTCTCAGAACCAATAAATTACAACTTATTTCACCATCTATGGACATACAATGACACTTTTTTAAAACATGTTACTCTACGATTCAAAAAGTAAAACTTGTGCATAACATACATTGTATGATCCACATATAATTATTTTTAAAAGATTACGTGGCTCCATATAAATATACATTTACCTTTAAAAGAAGAATACTTTGCTGAGGAAATGTTCCTCGGTGTTGCAATTGAAAAGAGCAGGGCATTTGGAGTCATGCAGGCTGAAGGAACTTCAGAGGGGTCACATGCCCTAGTTTACAGGTAGAATAAGATTATTGTATTTTTAAACTTGGAGTAAATTTGAAAGCTGTTCGAGGAGACTTTCTTCTCTCTTTTGTCGAGGTTAAAACAAGGACTGCAGATGCTGGAAACCAGATGCTAGAAAAGCACAGCAATTCAGGCAGCATCCGAGGAGCAGTAAAAGCGATGTCTCGGTCAAAAGCCTTTTTGACCGAGACATCAGGAATACAGACAGAGTGCCTGAAGGGCTTTTGCCCGAAACGTCGATTTTCCTGCTCTTTGGATGCTGCATGAACTGCTGTGCTTTTCCAGCACCACTCTAATCCAGAATCTCTTTTTTTTTCCCCTTCCAACTTCTCTCTGTGAATGGAAAGTATCATCTTTACCATTCATGGGGAATTCTTAGAAAGGATTCATTGGCATTTGCCCTACTTTCTGAGACAAAAGAAATTTAGTCAGCTGCAACCATCTCAGGAGGTGCCTGCAACTTGTAGACATGGAATAACCTTGGGATCACAACCTCATTTGGGATGATCCATGCTTACCCCTTTTCAATTATTTCATCAAAATACGTTTAATACAACACTGTGGCATTTTCACTTTTTTTTTTGCTTTCCTCAAACATGTGTCTGCTGATTCTTTTAAAAGGTAGAGATATATTTGCATAATAAAATCTTTTGTCAATATCCTTTGCATCTTTATTTGAGTATGTTTGTTTTTCACAATGAATCAGTTTTTGATGTTGACTAAAGAAACCTGGCTGACTTGCTGTTTATACTGTCACAATCTGAGACCCAGTCAATTAGCCATCTCATCAATCTGGTTCTATTTATATTATTGGTGCTGTGGAGATAGATAATGAAACCATGGATCCCATCAACCTCAATTATAACAGAATCAATGCATAGCTATGGAAAAACTCATCATAGACTACCAACAGTGCAGATGGATGCCATTCAACTCATTGAGTCTGTAACGACCCACCAAAGAAATCCCGCCCATTCTTAGCCCCTGACTGTCTCCCTGTAATCTGGCATTTCCCATGGCTAATCACCTAGCCTGAACATCTCTGGACACTATGGGCAATTTGGCATGGCCAATCCACCTAACCTGCTCATCTGTGGGAGGAAACCGGAACACCCAGAGGAAACGGGAAGAATGTACAAACTCTATACAGGCAATCACCTGAGGGTGGAATTGAGTCCAGGTCCCTGATACTGTGAGGCAGCAGTGCTTTCCTCAGAGCCACTGTGCCACTCTGGCTCGTCCAGAGTCATTACTACTATGCCGTCAACTCCAAATGATTTTCCGCATGTTGATACTATCCCATGTTGATATACAGCACGAGCTGTCACTTTGTAAATGGGCTGGAGCAGGTTTGAATATCCATCAGCCCATGACGGGTTTATCAGGTCTTCCTCAGGGTGACATACAAAGCAGGAACACAAAGTGACTTTGGAACAATTCTACTTGCACAGGGTAACTGATGGGTTATTTTTCTTTTTGATGATGCAGTTATATCAGCCACTGCGTTGACTGAAGATATTAACAAGAAGAGGATAAACTATTTCCACTGGTTTGGGATTCTCATTCTAGGAGGTATAGCCTAAAAATTAGTGCCAGGTTGTTCAGGAGAGATGGTAGGAAGCATTTCTACACAAGGATGGAGCCATAGAGTCCTTTGGCACGGAGATAAGACCAAACTGGTCTGTGCCGATCAAAATGTCCATCAACGCTAACTCCATTTCCCTGCACTTGGCCTATATCCTTCTAAACTTTTCCTATCCACGTATTTGTCCAAATGTTTTTTAAATGTTGTTAATATACCCACCTCAACCACTTCCGCTGGCAGCTCATTCCATATGCGTATTACCCTTTGTGTAAAAAACGTTGTCCCTCAGGTTCCCTTTTATTTTTTTCCCCTCTAACCTTAAACTGATGCCCTCTAGTCCTTGATTCTCCGACCCTGGGAAAAAGACTGAGTGCATCCACCTTATCCATGCCTCTAATGATCTTAAACTTTTCTATAAGATCCTCTCTCAGTCTCCTATGATCTAAAGAAAAACGTCCAAGCTTGTCCAACTACTCACTTTAACTCAGTCCCTTTAGCCCAGGCAATATTCTTGTAAGTTTCTTCTGGACTCTTTTCCAATTTAGTAACATCCTTTCTATAGCAAGTTGAGAAAACTGAACACAATACTCCAAGTGTGGCCTCACCAACATCCTGTACAATTGCACCAAATGTGGTAGAGGTTTGGAAATCTCTCCCACAAGCAGCACTGGATTCTAAGTCAGTTGTTAATTTTAAATCTGAGAGAGATATGTCATTGTTAAGCAAAGATATTCAGGGAAATGGGCCAAAGGGGAGGTGTGGATCAGCCTTGATCTCACTGAATGGAGGAAGAAGCTCAAGAGGCTGAATGGTCTATTCCTGTTCCAAAGGAATGGATCCTACACCATCAGCAATCAACATCAACTTATAAAAACCTAAAGAACTGAGGATGTCGTAAATCAGAAACAAAACAGAATTTGCTGGAACAGCTCAGCGGGTCTGGCAACATCTGTGAAGAGAAATCAAAGTTAACATTTTGGGTCCAGTGACCATTTCTCAGAACTGTTCTGTGGAAGGGTCACTGGATCTGAACATTAACTCTGATTTTTCTTCACAGATACTGCCAAACCTGCTGAATATCAATTTATGCCTGAACTTGTGCTGTTTAACGTCAAAGTCAGAAGTCACATGACACCAGCTGCTCTGAAAACTTGTAATTTTCAATAAACCTATTGGACTATAATCTGGTGTTGTGTGACTTCTGATCCTATCCACCCCAGTCCTACTCCGGCACCTCCACATCATGTTTAATGTTAATCAGATATAATCTCAGACTCCCCCCAGATACTGTAACTCTGGATGTGCTATAACCGTCATTGTGCTTGCAGGTGGATTATTTTCCTTCACAAATTAAATCCATGTCACTCCTATCACTTGGATCATTGTCCTTGGAACATGCTTGGCAAAAGTCTCCTGGCTTTTTCTTCGAACGTGTATAATTATAACCATTGACTAGCTTGAAAATTCAGCCGTTAAACTAATCGCATAAGTGGGTGGAGTTAAAGGTCACAGAATTACAAGGCTAGTGAAGGCAACATGAGTCTATTTTAGAAGCCAGACTTTTGATTAATTGAAACTGCTGCGAATGTTAAATAATTTTTCACAAAATGCACCAACATTTTAAAAGTTGCTTCAGCCAGTGCAGTGCCATTGTTGATGCTTACGTGACTTTTACCTGCACGTTCAGAATCACAGATGGATTGGTGCTGCATGTTTCAGTGCTAATACAGTCTCATAAACTTGCTGTGCCAAAATTATAATCCTAATAGTTCAGTGACTCACTGGTTCAAATGAGTTGTAACTGGAAATGCACAAAAGTATGCAGTCTTGTCACAGTAGTGGCAGTGAGTAAGCCTGGTAAAGCTACTCAAATCCTCAAAACAAAAAGATATCTGCAATTAATTTAAGAGTCTCATTACAGTTATGCCCCATTTATATTATGGATGTGTTTCAAGAATTAGCTGTGGCATTTAGTCTGAGTCTCGCTGAACTCTGTGGTCCAGAGTTCACCATAGTATTGGGAATGTACAAATGCTTTAAGGGTATTGTTTGTGGCTGTGTTTTTTTTCTGGCCAATCTGATGAGGTTGATGGGACAGGCATGTACTGACCTTGTAGTCACTAGGCCAATTGGCCTGAAAAGCAAGGATCGGTATTTTATTTCCACTTCCTTCAGGGCAATGGTACTTTATAACATGTCAACAAAAATGATTTCTTCAAAAGCGCTTTGACGCCTCTGTAGGCAACCATTCTACTTGTGTTTCCTTTACAACATTTAGCTGGCATTGCTATTTATGGTGACAGAATGAAGTAATGGGTCCTTAAGTGGATTTGGCCTATTTGAACCAGTTCCTTCTTAGACTTCAGTTACTCTTCTAACCCCCAAGATAAATCATTGACTAAATTCGCTTCTGTAAGCAGGAGCCAGTAACGGCTTTAGCTCAGGCGGTGACACTCTCCTCCCAATGTGAAGCTTTGATGGATGCAGGCCTCACTACAGGGAATAGACCTGCCAATAAACCTTATAATCTGATGCAGCGCAGCAGCAGAAGCAGAGACACCCTTCAGATGAGAAGTGAAAATGAAAGAGGTGAAATATTGACTTTTACTGTTTACTGCACAGTGTGAAACTGGATTGTCCGCCCAGTTCAAATATGGGCGGAGATGGACAGATTTTGCAAACTGCCCAATTTTCACCTACACAATGGAAGTGAACATTAGGCAGTTCGATAACCTACGGTTTGTTTATCAAAATGTGATAAACGTGAGATTTCACTTCCAATGTGTTTTCAGCTCGAGGATCTTAATGATTTTATAGCTTTATTCAAAGTACAACAGCAAATTATCTGGTGTCTTGGCCAGCATTCAAGTTTGTCAGAAATAAGACAAAGACCCGGAGATATCGGAAACCTGAAACAAAACCAGCAGGTCTGACAGCATCTGCGTGGAGAGAAACAGAGTTAATGTTTGGGGTCCAGTGACCTTTCTTCAGAACTGGGGTAGTGCCAGTCTGTATGCAAGTTTGCTGGCTGAGCTGCAAAGTTCATTTTCAGACGCTTCATCACCATACTGGGTAACATCATCAGGCTCCTCCCTGATGAAGGGCTTTTGCCCAAAACATGATTTTTCCTGCTCCTCGGATGCTGCCTGACCTGCTGTGCTTTTCCAGCAACACTCTAATTTCCAGCATCTGCAGCACCCACTTCTGCCTAACATCATCAGTGAATCTCCGGTGAAGCATTGGTGTTAGTGACTCGCTTTCTATTCATATGTTTAGGTTTCCTTGGATTGGTGATATCATTTCCTGTGGTGATATCATTTCTATTTCTTTTTCTCAGAGGGTGCGCCAGTCTAATTTAATCAACTAATCCTTACGGTGCCTCAGTTCTGAAAAAGGATAAAGATGAATTGATTCAATTAAACTGGCGTCATGCCAGTTCTAAAGAAAGGTCATTGGGCCTGAGACACTAACTCCCCACAGATGCTGATCAGACCTACTGAGTTTCTCTAGCAATTCCTGTTTTTGAATCAACTTTGTGGGATCTATTATGTGCAAAATGTTGATCCATTTGCCTGGAGAATAGTGCCTATTGCTCATCAAGCTACATTATTTATCTGAAGCATGTGGAAGCATATTTGTGATGAGTAGCCTTGGGCCTGAACTCCATAGTTCCCTCAGGAAACATTCCTACCTCTCCAATGCTTCCTCTCCTTTAAGATCCTCCTTAACTTCTTTAGCCAATCTTCCTAAATCATGCCACTTTTGTGGCCAAAAGAAGTGTAAACCTGTGTTCTATGCTGAATGTTTTGGCTGGTATTCTGAAGAGACAGGGTGTTATTTCAATGAAAATAGTGTTACTTCTATTTTACTGTGTTGTGGCAACCAACCTAACACTTCTGACAGGAGAGCAACTTTGGGTGACAAGAACGAAGCAAATCCGAGCAATATTAACGACAACATCATCTAACATTCTCCTCCCTTGTCCTTCTAGCATTCCAAAGGAACCATTCCCTCCATGGATCCCTGCTCCACTCTGCTCATACCCAATGTTTGCTCTCATTCCTTAACAACTACTTATGCAAGTGGAGAAGCTGCGTCATCCACCATTGCTGAAGAAGGGTGATACAAGCCTCGAAACTTTAACTGCTTCAGTCTCCACAGATGCTGCCAGTCTTATTGAGATCTGTTAGCATACTCTATTTTGTATTACCCACATCAAAGGGAAAAATTTATTTCTGTCTTCCCTATCTGTGCCCCTCGGAATTTAACACATCTCAATCATGTCCCCTCTCAATCTCCTTTGCCGTATGGTAAACAACCCCAGTCTGTCCAATCTCGAAGCTTTTTTGGTCTTAAATTTAACAGCTGTGAACCCACAATACATCTGCTATTTTCTCCTCCATATCAATTGTCGGTCATTTATTTAACATGATCACACCACAGAAACAGAGAATGGGGGAGAACTGGACTTAGTTTGACAATAAAAAGTGAGGTCTGCAGATGCTGGAGATCAGAGCTGAAAATGTGTTGCTGGTTAAAGCACAGCAGGTTAGGCAACATCCAAGGAACAGGAAATTCGACGTTTCGGGCCAGAGCCCTTCATCAGGAATGCTGATGAAGGGCTCTGGCCTGAACGTCGAATTTCCTGTTCCTTGGATGCTGCCTAACCTGCTGTGCTTTAACCAGCAACACATTTTCAGCTTAGTTTGACAATACTCAAGTTGTAGCTAACCAATAGGTTGGGACCTCTCTCCTGATCAATCACAACCATCATACTGTCCTCTGCCTCCATTATTCTGTTAGAGCCAATATATAAATCTGCTGGTCAAGCATTTTTTGTTCTTCTAATTTCTCTCATGGTCACCTCCTTTTGACTTTCATCATGGTCCCTTCTGACATTTAGTTAATTAATGATATTCTGTTATATTTTTGCTTCTAATTTCCTTGGCTTTGTCATTGCTTGGGAGCTCTTCAGTAGCCATTTCATGGCTGCTCTAATGAAAGGTCATTGACCTGAAACTTTAAATCTTTTTCTCTCTCTGCAGATGCAGCTTGATCTGCTTAGTACCTATCGCATTTACTGCTTTCCTGTCACACTTCCAGCACTCGTCATTTGTTTTTTGCAATTACATCAGGGCAACTTTCAGGAAAAAGAAATATCTCATGGATTTAAAAATAATTGCAGAGATCGTGGTGAATGAAACAGTGACACAATTGCTCTATTTTTAAAATTTTAGTTGTCAATTCATTGAAGAACAAGACGAGCTCTCAGTGAATAGATTTGTCTTTGTTCAGAATTAGCATTGACAATATCACCTGGAATAAACCTAAGGCTTGTTGAAGTGATGAAGAAGGTTTATAACTGATTTGAATGCACTAGATGGTTTATATTGGAATTGTGGCATGAAATTGGAAATGGAGACCGATTTTGTTTCAGAAAAGTGCCCTTTCCCCAAAATAGTAAACTGAAGTGTTGAAACTTTCTATCAGACTTAGTCTAATAGAAACTATCCCGAGGTAACTACTGCCTATAACTTGGAGCATTAATTTTGATGCAACTTTATTTCATTCCTAGAAAATATGGGCAGAGAAGAAAAGTAAATAAAATAGGTCCATCTGTTTCAAAAAAAGAGAAAAACTGATATTGTTACATGGAAAATATTTTCTGCGTAGGTTTCTTGAGTGTGAAATGTCTGTGTGGGTGTATTGCAGTGAGGATGAAGGTGTGATGCACACAAACTTCGCCAAAAAGCCACACTCAGAGACTGCTATTTATAGCCTGACCTTGTTAGATTTTCATTTAAATGCTGTTCCCAACGACATTTTTGTGAAGCAGATGAAAGCAGAGTTTCCTTGCAGTTTATTTTTTGCACTTTGTACTGAGTGTGATGTAGTTGGTGAGACACTGAGCAACAGAGAGAAAGAGAGAGAGACAGACAGACAGACATAGAGAGAGAAAGAGAAAGAGAAGGAGTAGACTAGCCAGGCTTGAATATATGTATAGGCCGAATTGTCAAACAGGAAATCATAGCACTCTTGAGTGCACAGAGTACAAGCTGGAGTCCTTAAGGAGCAGTGTGGTTGAGTTGAGAATCACGGTCTCTGTCAGACCAGAAGTTTGATGCAAAATGTGATAATAGACCAATTCGATCAGGCTAAAAATTTGGATTAGAGCTGACAGTAAAGATCAGGGTTAGTTTTGTTTGTACTGTGTAAAATGCTAATAGAATTTGTTGTTCAGAACTGAAGGACTTGCAAACTGATTCAAAGTAGTCTGCAATTTAATTTGGACAAGTATGTCAGGCTGTAAAAAAAAGCCAAAATGGTGAAAAATGCTTAAAAATACTCAGCAGGCCATGTAGCATCCCTGGACTGTTATGTTTCATCCCTGGACTATTGGCCTCCTGCTTGGGATTTTCCTGCTCCTCGGATGCTGTACCAGAACTGGAAATGCCATAGGGTTGTGCAAGTGAAAAGACGGAATGTGAAAAGAGAAAAAAAAGGAAAAGTAGGAATGGTAGAGGGAGTAGGGAGGTGTGGGAGAGAGAAGAGGAGAGATTAAATAACAAAGTTTTTATGTGGCAAAGTGAAGAGGACTAGCAATGGGACACAGTAAAGTGCATCCAGAGGAAGTGTGAATGGCAGAAACACAGCTGTCCAAATGCAATCTAAATGAAAAAGATCAGACTTGAAACATTAACTCTGTTTTCTCTCAACAGATCTGCCAAACGTGCTGGATTTTTCCAGCATCTTCTATGTTTGCTCTCAGATACATTCACAAGTGAGCAACCTTCTTGGAAAACAATGTCAGGGAGAAAGAACAGAGGTCATACAGAGCAGGATAAACCACTTGAAGATGGTGCAGGTGGAGCAGCCGGAGGTCAAAAGGAGATCATGTCTGTTCAGGGCTATTAGGAAGTCATTCTCCTTTCGGAACCTCCTAAGGAATTGTTTGTCAGATGTCCATGCTTCAGTAAAGAAATGCTCGTGGCTGCCATAATTACCAACAGATTTAAGAACTGCTTCTTCCCTGCTTTTATCAGAATTGTGAACAAACCCATTTCATATATTTCCCTGCACCTTCCCTGTAGCTGTGACACTACATTCTGTATTCTGATGTGTTACGTTGATGTCCTTATCTTAAGTTATGATTTGCCCGGATAGCATACAAAACAATACTTTTCACTGTATCTTAGAACATGTGACAATAATAAACCAAACCAAATCAAAACTTCACAGTCTAGGCCTAGGACCACAATTCCATTGGCTAAGAAAGTGACCTTTAAGTATATGGCCCCTTCCAGGCAGAAACTGGAGATAATTGCAATATTTCACAGTTTACTATTAACTGCTTTGTTAAGGGAATTCCCTTATGCTTCCTATTCAATGTTCCCTGACCTTGACAAGCAGAGATATCTAAGCTCACTACCTTTTGAGTGGTTAGGTGGAGGACTTGCTGCCCCTTGCAGTTACAAGATCCTTCCCCTTCTTTTACCCTTCACCACCATGGCCTCCAGCACCATGTATGAAAGCCTTGCAGCCTGTGCTATTCCACGTTGTATTACTCATCGTCATTTCCTCGATCAGACTCACTTCCTGAATGGCTATCAAACAAGATGCATCTTCCCTTTCAGATGCAGACTGTCTAATTGCTGACACAATTTTTCTAGCTTCCTTGCGTTTACTGCCAAATACCGAATGGTATGAAGGCCATAAAAGCTTTGACTTATTGGACAAATGTTTAATTGTTTTCCCTCAACAATAATGGGGTTCATTATGTTTCAGCAGTATCCCTAGAATATTCTTAGAAGCTTAAATTGGGTAAGCCAGCTTTAAATAGTTGTGATTTTGTAGCCTTCCCGATAGAGACAGTCAATGTACAAAGTAAGTGATAATTTAAATGAGCATGCAGCATAAAGTTGGTATATTACTTCTGTTGGCCTCCTGCTTGGATTTTCCTGCTCCTTGGATGCTGCCTGACTTGCTGAGCTTTTCCAGCACCAGTGTGATCTAAACTCTGATTTTCAGCATCTGCAGTCCTCACTTTTGCCCTGTTTTCATGGCTTGTCCAGTTCAACCCCATATACCCCTGAAGCCTTTGGAATTAGGGACCAGCTTTCTGAAGGAGCAAACTTTAGCTTCTTGACATTTACTTGATTTTATAACCTGCTCTTAGATGTAGATGTTAAGAATCAACCACATATTCTCAGACTACAATCATGTGTTGCATTTGAATTCTGGTATCCAAGAAGCTGAATTACAATTTGAGATTCAGGACCATGTCTATCCTAATAGAACGAAGTAGAGTCAGACACCAGTCTGATTTATAACAGTCTGATTCCAATAAATTTATCGGAAATAGAATTGTATAGTGCCTACAGCAGATGTTGGGACCATTCTGCCCTAAGTAGTCCAATCCAGCCTTGATGTTACATATGAAACTACATTGCATAATTTAGCCGAACAGCATAGCCCTCCATTCTCCTTTCTCACAACTCTTATCTATATTTCCCTTAAAACTATCTACCCTCCCAGTGTTAGTGTGTCCTATTCTCCATGCTCTTGGGATAAGGAAGTTTCTTCTGGATTATGTGTTAGATTTCCTGGAGATTATCTTTTTTGCACTTCCCTCACATGCACAAACACACTGTCAATAAAAATTTTCCATAACTTTAACGACCTCTATTGTGCCGCCACTTAGACTCGCTGGTGAATTTCTAAGAGAGTACCTTATGCTTATCAGTATCAAACTGCTGTCAGATATGCAGCCAATCCACCCTTTATCACGACCAACAAAAGAAGGTTAATGAACAAGTTGGGCTTTATGAACAGCTAAATATAAATCTCAAAGCTTTTAGCTGCCAGTCCTCAAATTACCAAATTAATTTGCAGCCTGCATTGGCAAAATTTAAACTCAACCATCAGCAAAACCAATGCATCCCCACAAACAAATGTCAGATATGGGCAAACAGTCCGTAAGGTTGAAATGCTGATTGATTGAGTGATTTTAATGGGCTTCATTTCTTTTGTATGTTTGTCTTAAATCAGTCATCCCACCTTTAAAACTGTGCAACCCAGTACAGAGTGTAAAGTTTAGTGCCTTTAATTTCAGATTATAGTCCAAGATCCATCCATCCTTAAGCAATTTACTCTGATGATTAGAAGCTGAACAAAACTGAATTGATCTACAATTTGAATGTTGCTGAAAAAAGACACTTATTGTTGAAACCTTTCATCTTGCACTCATTAGGAAATCTAGCAAGAATACCAATTCAAGGGGAAATCCAGTAACCAACACTTGTGCTACAGGAGAGGACAGTGCCAATTGATTGGCAAATGGACTCTGACTGGTCAAGGCACAGCTGAATAGAGTGCTCGCTTTAATGCTGATTGACAGTTAACAGCCAGACTTTAATAAATTTTAAACCAGGTTGCCTCTGGGTGATCAGAGCATTGCCCTGAGAAATTCACCAGTGAATTGGTGTCACTAATTTGTAACATTGAAACAGGTGCAATGTTTCTGTTTGCAAAGGACAGGATCCTTTGTATTAAGACAGGTTGCTTCCAGTACACACAAATGTGAGCCCAACCGATCTCCAACCTCCTAATTCCGACTTGTCAGTTTACCAGCAGAGTGCTCAGGTTGCAATATTCACAGTAATCACTTTCAAAAAAACTGCAGAACAATTGTAAAAGTTTTTGAAGCACGTCTGTTCTTGTTGAGAAGGCCTAGATTTAAATTTGCAGTGCAGTACCTGTATTGCTGCCTTGCCTGCTTGCTTGCACAATGCTAAGAGATTGTGCAAATCAGGGGTTAAGGTTCATCCTGAGAGGGGCTCCTTTCACATCTGGTAGCAACTTTGGAGCAAAAAAACAAAAGTTTCAAATTGATGATCTTTCATCACAACTGTTGATGTCACCTGATCCACTACCACTATACATTATTTTGAGTCTTGTGTAGATCACAGGTTTTCAACAACAGTTTATATTTATGTACTATCTTCACCATAATAAACTGTTCCAAAGTATTCCATAGGAGCATTAGTAAACAAAACTAGACACCGTATCGCATTAGGTGACATTGGGGAACATGACCTGAAGCTTATCGATGTTGCTGTTGTGTTGAATAATACCCTCTGGGATGCTGTGTGCAGCAATGAAGCCATTTCTGCATTAGTCTAAGTTATTGACACTAAATGGGAAAGGATGCCAACACAAAGTCGTTGGGAGAAGACAAGACCAGTCTTGATTTACAAGATACATTTAATTTATAGAATAAATTAGAAGATAATGAGAGCATGTAACATTAATCATGTGTGATTTTAACCTTCATGTAGAGTGGAATAGTCAGATTGGTAGAGGTAGCAATGAGGAGTAATTCATTGAGTTTGTTTGGAATAGATTCCAAGGACTTTATATTGTAGATCCAAACAGGAATCAGCCTATTTGGATCTGGTGATGTGTAATGCGGCAGGTTTAATAACATTTATCAGAATATAAAATCCCTTAGGAAAGACTGGCCACAAAACATTGCAGAACTTAACATTCAGTTTAGAGGAACTTGGGTCAGAATAAAAGGTAGTGTCGAGAGTATGGTGCTGGAAAAGCACAGCAGGTCAGGCAGCATCCAAGAAGCAGGAGAATTGACAGTTCAGACAAAAGGCCTTCATTCCTGATGAAGAGCTTATGTCCAAAAAGTTGATTCTCCTGCTTCTCAGATGCTGCCTGACTGACTGTGCTTTTCCAGCACCACACTCTTGACTTTGATCTCCAGCATCTGCAGTCCTCACTTTCTACTTCTCAGAATAAAAAGTACTAAGCTTGAACAAGCGTAATTACAAAGGAAAGAGAGCCGAGCTGGCTGGGGGTGATTAAAGGAATTTAAGAGAAAAGAGGGTTAAGGAGCAAAGGCAGACATTTAAGAAAATAGTTCATGGTTCACAGCAAAGGTATATTCCAAGAAGGCACAGTGTCTCACTGTGCCAGGGTCCCAGGTTCGATTCCAGCTTGGGCGACTGTCTATGTGGAGTTTGCACGATCCTACCTGTGTCTGCGTGGGTTTCCTCCCACAATCCAAAGATATACAGGTCAGGTGAATTGGCCATGTTAAATTCCCCATAGTTGTCAGGTGCTTTAGTCAGAGGGGGGTGGGTTACTTTTCGGAGGGTCAGTGTGGACTTATAGAGATGTACAGCATGGAAACAGACCCTGTGATCCAACCTGTCCATGTCGACCAGATGTCCCACCTGCCAGCACCCGGCCCATATCCCTCCAAACTCTTCCTATTCATATACCCATCCAAATGCCTCTTAAATGTTGCAATTATACCAGCCTCTGGCAGTTCATTCCATACACATACCACCCCCTGCGTGAAAAAGTTGCCCCTTAGGTCTCTTTTATATCTTTCCCCTCTCACCCTAAACCTATGCCCTCTAGTTCTGGACTCCCCAACCCCAGGGAAAAGACCTTGTCTATTTATCCTATCCATGCCCCTCATAGTTTTGTAAACCTCTATAAGGTCACCCCATAGCCTCTGATGCTCCAGGTAAAACAGCCCTAGCCTGTTCAGCCTTTCCCTATCGCTCAAATCCTCCAACCCTGGCAACATCCTTGTAAATAATTTCTGAACCCTTTCAAGTTTCACAACATCTTTCTGATAGGAAGGAGACCAGAATTGCATGCAATATTCCAACATTGGCCTAACCAATGTCCTGTACAGCCGCAACATGACCTCCCAACTCCTGTACTCAATACTCTGACCAATAAAGGAAAGTATAACAAACGCCTTCTTCACTATCCTATCTACCTGCGACTCCACTCTCAAGGAGCCATGAACCTGCACTCCAAGGTCTCTTTGTTCAGTAACACTCCCTAGGACCTTACCATTAAGTGTATAAGTCCTGCTAAGATTTGCTTTCCCAAAATGCAGCACCTTGCATTTATCTGAATTAAACTCCATCTGCCACTTCTCAGCCCATTGGCCCATCTGATCCAGATCCTGTTGTAATCTGAGGTAACTCTCTTTACTGCCCACTACACCTCAAATTTTGGTGCCATCTGCAAACTTACTTACTGTACCTCTTATGCTCGCATCCAAATCATTTATGTTAATGACAAAAAGTAGAGGACCCATCACCGATCCTTGTGGCACTCTACTGGTCACAGACCTCCAGTCTGAAAAACAACTCTCCACCACCACTCTCTGTCTTCTATCTATGAGCCAGTTCTGTATCCAAATGGCTAGTTCTCCCTGTATTCCGTGAGATCTAACCTTGCTAATCAGTCTCCCATGGGGAGCCTTGTTGAACGCCTTACTGAAGTCCATATAGATCACATCGACTGCTCTACCCTCATCAGTCTTCTTTGTTACTTCTTCAAAAAACTCAATCAAGTTTGTGAGACATGATTTCCCACGCACAAAGCTATGTTGACTATCCTGAATCAGTCCTTGCCATTCCAAATACATGTACATCCTGTCCCTCAGGATTCCCTTCAACAACTTGCCCGCCACTGAGGTCAGGCTGACCAGTCTATAGTTCCCCAGCTTGTCTTTACCGCCTTTCTTAAACAGTGGCACCATGTTTGCCAACCTCCAGTCTTCCGCCACCTCACCTGTGACTATCGATGATACAAATGTCTCAGCAAGAGGTCCAGCAATCACTTCTCTAGCTTCCTACAGAGTTCTCGGGTACACCTGATCAGGTCCTGGGGATTTATCCACCTTTAACCATTTCAAGACATCCAGCACTTCCTCCTCTGTAATCTGGACATTTTGCAAGATGTCACCATCTATTTCCCTACAGTCTATATCTTCCATATCCGTTTCCACAGTAAATACTGATGCAAAATATTCATTTAGTATCTCCCCCATTTTCTGTGGCTCCACACAAAGGCCGCCTTGCTGATCTTTGAGGGGCCCTATTCTTTCCCTAGTTACCCTTTTGTCTTTAATATATTTGTAAAAACCCTTTGGATTCTCCTTAATTCTTTTTGTCAATGCTATCTCATGTCCCCTTTTTGCCCTCCTGATTTCCCTTTTAAATATACTCCTACTTCCTTTATACTCTTCTAAGGATTCACTCGATCTATCCTGTCTATACCTGACATATGCTTCCTTCTTTTTCTTAATCAAACCTTCGATTTCTTTACTCATCTAGCATTCCCTATACCTACCAGCCTTCCCTGTCACCCTGACAGGAATATACTTTCTCTGGATTCTTGTCATCTCATTTCTGAAGGCTTCCCATTTTCCAGCCGTCCCTTTACCTGCAAACATCTGCCTCCAATCAGTTTTCGAAAGTTCTTGCCTAATACCGTCAAAATTGGCCTTTCTCCAATTTAGAACTTTTAGATCTGGTCTATCCTTTTTCATCCCTATTTTAAAACAAATAGAATTATGATCGCTGGCCCCAAAGTACTGCCCCACTGACACCTCAGTCATCTGCCCTGCCTTATTTCCCAAGAGTAGGTCAAGTTTTGCACCTTCTCTAGTAGGTACATCCACATACTGAATCAGAAAATTGTCTTGTATGCACTTAAGAAATTCCTCTCCATCTAAACCTTTAGCACTATGACAGTCCCAGTTGATGTTTGGAAAGTTAAAATCCCCTCCCATAACTACCCTATTATTCTTACAGATAGCTGAGATCTCCTTACAAGTTTGTTTCTCAATTTCCCTCTGACTATTAGGGGGTCTATAATACAATCCCAATAAGGCGGTCATCCCTTTCTTATTTCTCAGTTCCACCCAAATGACTTCCCTGGATGTATTTCTGGGAATATCCTCCCTCAGCACAGCTGTAATACTATCCCTTATAAAAAATGCCACTCCCCCTCTTCTCTTGCCTCCCTTTCTATCCTTCCTCTCGCGTTTGCATCCTGGAACATTAAGCTGCCAGTCCTGCCCATCCCTGAGCCATGTTTCTGTAATTGCTATGATATCCCAGTCCCATGTTCCTAACCATGCTCTGAATTCATCTGCCTTCCCTGTTAGGCCCCTTTCATTGAAATAAATGCAGTTTCATTTATTAGTCCTACCTTGTCCCTCGATCGATCTCTTTCCTTACTATCTTCCTGGGTCCCACCAACACCTCCCCCCCCACCTTACTAGTTTAAATCCTCTCAAGCAGTTCTAGCAAATTTCTCTGCCAGTATATTAGTCCCCTTCCAATTTAGGTGCAATCCGTCCTTCTTGTACAGGTCACTTCTATCCCAAAAGGGATTGCAATGATCCAAAAATGTGAATCCTTCTCCCATACACCAGCTCCTCAGCCATGCATTCATCTGCTCTATCCTCCTATTCCTGCCCTCACTAGCTCATAGCACTGGGAGTAATCCAGATATTACTACCCTTGAGGACCTCCTTTTTAAATTTCTGCCTAACTTTCTGTAATCTCCCTTCAGAATCTCAACCTTTTCCGTTCCTATATCGTTGGTTCCAATGTGGACAATGACCTCCTGCTGGCCCCTGTCCCCCATGAGGACATTCTGCACCCTCTCTGAGACATCCTTGATCCTGGCACCAGGGAAACAACACACCATTCTGCTTTTTCTCTGCTGGCCACAGAAAGGTCTATCTGAACCTCTGACTACAGAATCCCCTAACACAATTGATCTCTTGGAAGCCGACGTACCCCTCGTTGCATTAGAGCCACTCTCAATACCAGAAACATGGCTGTTCGTGCTACGTTCCCCTGAGAATCAATCACACCCTACATTTTCCAAAACAGCATACCTATTTTAAATGGGTATATCCACAAAAGACTCCTGCCCTAGGTGCCGACCTCTCTAACCTTCCTGGAGTTAACCCATCTATGTGACTGTATCTGAGACTTTCCCCCTTTCTATAACTGCCATCCATCACATACTTTTGCTGTTGCATTTTCCTCATCGCTTCTAGCTGTCTCTCCAACTGATCCATTCGATCTGATAAGATTCGCATCCAACAGCATTTACGGCAGATATAATCCGCAGTAATCCTTAAACTCTCCTTAAACTCCCACATCTGACAAGAAGTACATATCACTGCAAAGGCCATTTTTGTTCCTTCACAATCTGCAGACCCAGAAAATAATACCGTCTTGTTCCTCTATAAACACTGCCCCAGGTTAAATTAAGAGCTATGGCTTATATTTTAAGTTAATCAAGAGACTTATCTCCGAAAACATATCATCAAGAAAGAACCCACTGTACCCACTAATACAGCCTTTCTCTTGGACAGATTTAACACAACAATTAACTTATCTGATTCTGTGTTGTGAACTTTGCACAAACCGGTTCCTCCAAGATTAGTTGTGAAATTCACTGTTTATTAATTTTCCCAGATGCACTCCGATGTCCAGCGACACATGAATTCAAAACAGCAAAGGCAGTAACTGTGCAGGTTCTCTCTCTCTCTCTCGCTCGCTCTCTCTCGCTCTCCTGTACTGTCCTCACCAGGTGCTTTCTTTGTCTGCTCTTCTCCCTTTTAAAACTGCTGTTGTTTTGACTTTTTTCCCCAAAGTACCAAAATAATGCAGTAGCTTATAAAACAGTCATTGCTGCTCCTGGAATTTGAGGAAATCACTTCAAGCACCTAAAATACCTCAAAAAAAGGAGCAACTCTTACAGCCAGAAATTTTTCCCGTCCTCCATCTTGGATTACCCAGCTTGTTGGCCGAAGGGCCTGTTTCCACACTGTATGGAATTTAATCTAATCAAGGATTCTATAAAGGGTATAAGCCAATCACAGTTCATAAGGGAAGTTAAAAACATCATCAAATTGAAATAAAAAACATTCAAGACAAAGGAAGGC
The DNA here is from genome assembly GCF_020745735.1 of Hemiscyllium ocellatum. NCBI lineage: Eukaryota > Metazoa > Chordata > Chondrichthyes > Orectolobiformes > Hemiscylliidae > Hemiscyllium > Hemiscyllium ocellatum. The sequence continues at coordinate 8,920,759 of NC_083423.1, forward strand.
GTTTGATAAAATTGGAGAAGTTTTAAGAATGAAACCAAGTTGACCAGCAACATAATAAAGAGTAAGAAAATAAAATTTGAAGATAAGCCACAAGTAATGCCAACATAGAAAGCAAGGTCTTTTCCCTGGGGTGGGGGAAATCCAGAACTAGAGGGCATAGGTTTAGGGGGAGAGGGGAAAAATTTGAAAGTGACTAAAGGGGCAACTTTTTCATGCAGAAGCTGGTGTATGGAATAAGCTGCCAGAGGAAGTGGTGGAGGCTGGTATAATTCCAACAATTAAAAGGCATCTGGATGGGTGTATGAATAAGAAGGGTTCAGAGGGTTATGGGCCAAGTGCTGGCAAATGGGAATAGATTAGTTTAAGATATCTGGTCGGTATGGATAAGTTGGGTGGAAGGGTATGTTTCCATGCTGTATATCTCTATGACTCTATGACTCTAAGTGCATCTTTAAATATATAAAAAAGGAAATGAGAAGCCAAAGTGAACATAGACCCCTTAGAGAGCAAGGCTGGCGGGATAATATTGAAGAAGTAGAAAATGGCAGCAAAGTTGAATCACCACTTTGTAACAGTCTTCACAATATAAGACATAAATAGCCAAAATTCCTAAATGATCAAGGAGTAGAGAAAGAAGTCATAGGATAACTAATAGGACGAAAGACTGATAATTCCCCTGGAAGAAATATATGCTGTATATTTGAATAAAAATCAAAAGAACTGTGGATGTGTAAATCAGAGATAAAAATAGAAATTGCTGGAAAAGCTCAGCAGGTCTGGCAGAATCCGTGGAGAGAAATCAGAGTTAACGTTTCAGGTCGAGGACCCTTCCTCAGACCCAATATGCTAACTCTGATTTCAGATCTGATAAGCTTTTCCAGCAATTTCTATTTGTATTTCATATATTTGGATTTTTAAAAGACATCTGGTAAGTTACCACACATTAGGTTACCCAACAAGATAAGAATTGATGGTATTGGAGGTGGTATTGTAGCATGGATAGAGGATTAGCTAACTAATCAAAAGCAGATAATTGGGATAATGATGGCATTTTCAGATGGTAACTGTAACTAAGTCAGTGCCACAGGGATCAGTGCTCAGGCCACAGTTAGTTACACTATATATGAATAAGTTTGATGAAGTAAGTGAATGCACTAAAGTAACATTTGTGCATGACACACAGATAGGTGGGAAGGCAAGTGTCGAAGATGGTACAATGAAATGGATGATGAAGTGTGTTGTGGGAAAGTATGAGGGTTTGTAGTTTGGCAGCTGGAGCCGCAGTCTCCAAAGGTGGAAACTAAATAGACAGAATTAGATGAGTGCAAATATCTCAGAAGACTGGAGCACTGGGAGAAAATGCAAAAGTAGGGAGGTATGCTTTGAGGATGAGGATGAGAATGTAAATTTTTATAAATAGTATGACTGGGAGTCAGTCTCGGCCAGTGAGCACAAGGGTGATGGGTGAATGGGAGGAGGTGAATTAAGGACACAGGGAATAGTGTTTTCGATAACTTCAAGTATTTGGAAGTCAGAATGTGCAAGACCAACTGTAAGTGTTTTGGAATATTCTTGACTGGATGAAGCAAAGGTATGAATGAATGGTTCAGCAGTAGACAAACTGAAGAGGGGCTAAGTGAGGCGATGTTAATAAGTGAAATAGGTGGTTGTAGTGATGCGTAGCCAATGGACAGGACTAAGGCATTCAGCCCACTCCACCAATCGTAGGTAGAAACTGTTCCCAGTACTGAGCTTGCAAAGCATCATTGCAATCAATAACATTAAGCAATATAAAGAGTCATGGCTTATTTTTTACTGCTATAAGATTAGTTATTTAATTATCAATATAGTCTAATATTTGCATGCACCAGGTGAGAGTTTTATTCAATGATTTTTTTTAATGTTCTTCCAAAAATTGGAATTTGTTCTTAAATTTGAAGACTTATAAACAATCTCCAATCAATTGGAAGGATTGTTGTGTGACATCAGATCTGGCAGGATACTGTACCTTAGTTCCACACAGGATGCTGGATTGTCTCAAATGAATGCTATAATTATCCTCCACGTACCATTACTGTGCCCTGTGCTTGTGGGGAAGCAATACTGTGGTCATTAGCTACAAATTGAAATTACAACAAAATCTTTGTTCCCTGCCATTCCCAAGCCAGCACTTTTTTTTAGTTTAAAGGAAACCTGCTTGCCCTCATAATGGTTTATCGCACTATCTGTTTGTCATTATAGCATTTAAAAGCTCCAAGCCATTTCCGAATCTCTTTCATCCTGTTTTATGATGCAATGGAGGATATTTTACTTGTAATTATTTTGGTGTTTCTTTTCACATCATACGTCAACCAGTTTAAGGAGACATTTGAATAAACCTCAAATGTTTTTTTAGCTGCCATTAACTCGTCTGTATCGATTCCCACATACACTATTTTAACATAGGCACAAACACCTTTCTTTTAAAGAGAAGCTTTTACAATGTTATAATTTCTGTTAATGTATACAAAATTATAATAGAGAGTTTAATGGCGCAGCAACTGTCAATCTGTAGGAAAATGAGGTAGTCACATGACACAAAGTTGACTTTTATAAACATCAATGAGATGAGATAAAATATTTTGAGGCACATCAGAGTGGAACATACAATTGGAGAAAATAAAACTATTTCTTTTGCACTTTCTGTAATTTCCAATTTGAAATGTTTAGCCCTCGGGCTGTGTAACTGATATGGCATATATTTTGTAAATATTAAGATAACGACAATGATATACAGTGGTCCATCTGTCTTGGGACTGTTGAATTTTCTTGCAAATTCTGTAATATTCAAGTCAAATGTTTTGTTTGCAAATTTTGTGAAGAAAGCATATCTTTGAGGGAAAAAAAGTTATTCTATCCTTCATGTTTTCTTTACCCCTGGATTTGATTATTCCAACATATCCTTGGATGGTTCCCACATTCTGTCTTCCGTGAATTTGAGATCTTTAAATCTCTCCTGCCTGTTTTAACTATCAGAAAATACCATTTCTCCCTCAACCCTGTGCTCATTGACCTACACTGATTTCCAGTCAAGCAGCACCTGCATTTCGGAATTCTAATCCTTGTTTTCAAATTTGTCCATGATGGCCGTTGTCCCTTAATATTTCTGAAATCTCTTCCAACTCCACAATGCTCCTGGATTTCTGTGTGCATCTAATTCTGGCCTCTAGCTCAATCCAAACTTTCCTTGTTCATCCACCATTGGCTTTGCCTTAAGCTCTGCAAAATCTTCCCTGCGCCTCATTACTCCTTATCTTGCTTTCTTCATTTGAGATAATACTTCATGATTAGATTAGATTTCCTACAGTAGGGAAACAAGTCCACACCGACCCTCTGAAGAGCAACCCACCCGGACCTATTCCCCCTGACTAATGTACCTAATGCTATGGGCAATTTAGCATGGCCAACTCACCTGACCTGCACATCCGAAAAATGGATGCAGACATGGAGAGAATGTGCAAACTCCATACAGACTGTCACCCCAGGTGGGAATTGAACCCAGGTCCCTGGCGCTGTGAGGTAACAGTGCTAACCACTGAGCCACCATGCTTCTCTCTTTGTGCAAACTCCTGGCTGAGTGATCTAAAATCTCCTTGTTTGCCTCAGTGTTACATTTAGTGTTATACTGAAATGGCTGGGGATATTTTATTACATTAAAGGTGCTATACAAATATAAGTTGTTGTATGAATAGTAAAGTTGGTCAAGAAACTGGCAGAGCTTAATGTTTTTTTTAATCATTTTAAAGGGTCAATAAAAGACAGAAAGGTGGGATTTAAAAAGGATTGTATTCATGAAATATAAAGTATGGATATGCTCACTGTGCTGTCATAGCATTTTATGTGATAGGCTGAAACCGTGAGGTGGGATTTGGACTCAAAACTTTATAACCAATGTCCCAACTCCTGAACTAAGCTGACATACCTTAGTGAGCAATGCTGATATGTGAACAGGGTGGTAAATGTCTTATAATTTTCTAATCAACCTAATCAGGAATGTTATTACATACTTCTGGAACAGGTGGGATCTGAAATTAGGTGTCCTGGCTCACAGGTATGGACATTATCAATAAACTACATGAGTCCTTTCATTTTTTTTTGGTGTAAATATTAAAATAACACTGCAAATAGAAAAGGAGCAAGTCAACAATCAGGGCAGGCAGCGACAAAGCAGAGAACAAGGTAGGACTGATAAATTAAATTGTATTTATTTCAATGCAAGGGGCCTAACAGGGAAGGCAGATGAACTCAGGGCATGGTTAGGAACATGGGACTGGGATATCATAGCAATTACAGAAACATGGCTCAGGGATGGGCAAGACTGGCAGCTTAATATTCCAAGATACAAATGCGACAGGAAGGATAGAAAGGGCGGCAAGAGAGGAGGGGGAGTGGCATTTTTGATAAGGGATAGCATTACAGCTGTGCTAAGGGAGGATATTCCCGGAAACACATCCAGGGAAGTTATTTGGATGGAATTGAGGAATAAGAAAGAGATGATCACTTTATTATAGACCACCTAATAGTAAGCGCAAAATTGAGAAACAAATTTATAAGGCGATCTCAGTTACCTGTAAAAATAATGGAGTGGTTATGGTCGGGGATTTTAACTTTCCAAATGTCAACTGGGACTGCCATAGTGTTAAGGGTTTAGATGGAGAGGCATTTGTTAAGCATGAACAAGACAATTTTCTGATTCAGTATGTGGATGTACCTACTAGAGAATGTGCAAAACTTGACCCACTCTTGAAAGAAAAGGCAGGGCAGGTGACTGAGGTGTCAATAGGGGAGCATTTTGGGGCCAGTGACCATAATTCTATTAGTTTTAAAATAGTGATGGAAAAGGATGGATCAGGTCTAATGATTGAAGTTCTAAATTGGAGGAAGGCTAATTTTGACGGTGTTAGGCAAGAACTTTCAAAAGCTGATGGAGGGAGGGGGGGTGGGGGAGTTGGGGGGAAGATGTTCTCAGGCAAAGGGATGGCTGGAAATTGGGAAACTTTCCGAAGTGAGATAACAAAAATCCATAGAAGGTATATTCCTGTTAGGGTGACAGGAAAGGCTGATAGTGCAGGGAATTCAGAATGATGAGAGAAATGGAGGGTTTGATTAAGAAAAGGAAGGGAGCATACGTCAGGTATAGATAGGATAGATTAAGTGAATCCTTAGAAGAGTATAAAGGCAGTAGGAATATACTTAAGAGGGAACAGGAGATAGTTTTGACAAATAGGGTTAGGGGGAACCCAAAGATTCTTTACAAATATATGAAGGACAAAAGGGTAACTACAGATAGAATAGGGCCCCTCAAAGATCAGCATGGCAGTCTTTGTGTGGAGCTGCAGGAGATGGGGGAGACACTAAACAAATATTTTGCATCAGTGTTTGCTTGGGAGAAGGGCAAGGAAGGTATAGAATGTGGGAAACAGATGGTGACACCTTGAAAAATGTCCACATTACAGAGGAGGAAGTGCTGGATGTCTTGAAAAGCATAAAGGTGGATAGATCCCCAGGTGTCAAAACCTTTAAGACTCCCGAGAACTCTCCGGCTTGCACTGAGACCCGAGGTCGATGTGCTAACACCACTGAGCCCCTTTCACCTGCAGGTCCCGAGCCGCCAACATGTTCTAAGTATCGTGTTCCCCAAACCAGGGTGACGAGCACCGCAGGGCGGCAGAGCCATCGCACTTGCCGGGTGGCAGAGGAAGGACCGGACTATTTACAATAGCGGCCACCCACTCCCAGAGCCGGTTGTGCAGCGTGCGAGGTCTGCTCTCAGCGTAAGAGGCTTTTGGGAGTGCTCAGGCAAGGGTCAGCCCGCACCCTTCCTGGCAGCACCCAGGGGAACCAGGACGCTTGCGTCTCTCGCCTTCATTTTCGACACAAACGCCTGAGGAGGGAAGCCACCCCTCCGTGTGTCAAGAGACCGCCCCCGCCCCGGCCTCTGACTGATTCTTAGAACGGACGGAAAGAGTCGGGCAAGCCTGTCAAAGATTTGAGCAGATGTCAAAACCTTTAAGACTTCCGAGAACTCTCCGGCTTGCACTGAGACCCGAGGTCGATGTGCTAAGCACCACGGGGCCCCTTTCGCCTGCAGGTCCCGAGCCGCCAACATGTTCTAAGTATCGTGTTCCCCAAACCTGGGTGACGAGCACCGCAGGGCGGCAGAGCCATCGCACTTGCCGGGTGGCAGAGGAAGGACCGGACTATTTACAATAGCGGCCACCCACTCCCCAGGACCTAGAACTCTGTGGGAAACTAGGGAAGTGATTGCTGGGCCCCTTGCTGAGTTATTTGTATCATCGATAGTCACAGGTGACATGCCGGAAGACTGGACATAAACTAACATGGTACCATTATTGAAGAAATGTGGTAAGGACAAGCCAGTGAACTATAGATCAGTGAGCCTGACGTTGGTGGTGGGCAAGTTGTTGAAGGGAATCTGAGGGATAGGTTTTACTCATATTTGGAATAAGTGAGGACTGCAGATGCTGGAGATCAGAGCTGAAAATGTGTTGCTGGAAAAGCGCAGCAGGTTAGGCAGAATCCAAGGAGCAGGAGAATCGACGTTTCGGGCATGAGCCCTTCTTCAGGAATGAGGAAAGTGTGCCAAGCAGGCTAAGATAAAAGGTAGGGAGGAGGGACTTCGGGGAGCCACATGACAGCTGGAGGAAGAGGGCCTCATTTTCCACCTAGGAACCCTCCAACCACAAGGGATGAACCCAGATTTCTCCAGTTTCCTCATTTCCCCTCCCCCCACCTTGTCTCAGTCCCAACCCACAAACTCAGCACCACCTTCCTAACCTGCAATCTTCTTCCTGACCTCTCCGCCCCCACCCCCACTCCGGTCTATCACTCTCACCTTAACCTCCTTCCACCTTCCATCTATCGCATTTCCATTGCCCTCCCCCCCCCCCCCCACCCAAGTCCCTCCTCCCTACCTTTTATCTTAGCCTGCTTGGCACACTTTCCTCATTCCTGATGAAGGGCTCATGCCCGAAACATCGATTCTCCTGCTCCTTGGATGCTGCCTGACCTACTGCGCTTTTCCAGCAACACATTTTCAGCTCATATTTGGAAAGGCAAGGACTGATTAGGGATAGTCAACATGGCTTTGTCCGTGGAAAATCATGTCTCACAAACTTGACTGAATTTCTTGAAAAGATAACAAAGAGGATGGATGGAAATGATCTATATGGACTTCAGTAAGGCATTTGACAAGGTTCCCCATGGGAGACTGGTTAGTAAGGTTAGATCTCATGGAATACAGGGAGAACCAGCCATTTGGATATAGAACTGGCTCAAAGGTAGAAGACAGAGGATGGTGATGGAGAGTTCTTTTTCAGACTGGAGGCCTGTGACCAATGGAATGCCACAAGGATCGGTGCTAGGTCCACTACTTTTCATCATTTATATAAGTGATTTGGATATGAACTAGGAGGTATAGTTAGTAAATTTGCAGTTGACACCAAAATTGGAAGTGACATGTTCAAGCGAAGGAGATTACCTCAAATTACAATGGGATCTTGATCAGATGGGCCAATGGGCTGAAGAGTGACAGATGGAGTTTAATTTAGACAAATGCGAGGTGCTGCATTTTGGGAAAGCAAATCTGAGCAGGACATATACACTTCATGATAAGGTCCTAAGGAGTGTTGCTAAACAATTAGACCTTGGAGTGCAGGTTCACATTTCCTTGAAAGTAGAATTGTAGATAGGTAGATAGGATAGTGAAGAAGGTGCTTGGTATGCTTTTCTTTATTGGTCAGAGCATTGAGTACAGAAGTTGGGAGGTCATGTTGGTTGGGCCACTGTTGGAATATTGCGTGCAATTATGGTCTCCTTCCTATTGGAAAGATGTTGTGAAACTTGAACGGGTTCAGAAAAGATTTACAAGAATGCTGCCAGGGTTGCAGGATTTGAGCTATAGGCAGAGGCTGAATAGGTTGGGGCTGTTTTCCCTGGAGCTTTGGAGGCTGAGGGGTGACCTTATAGAGTTTTATAAAATCGTGAGGGTGTGAATAGGATAAATAGACGACGTCTTTTCCCTGGCGTGGAAGATTCTAGAAATAAAGGGCATAGATTTAGGGTGAGAGGGCGAAGATATAAAAGGGGCTTAAGGAGCAACTTTTTCACGCAGAGGGTGGTGTGTGTATGGAATGAGCTGCCAGAGGAAGTGGTGGAGACTGGTACAATTACAACATTTAAAAGGCACTTGGATGGGTATTTGAATAGGAGGGGTTTGGAGGGATATGGGCCAAGTGCTGGCAAATGGGACTAGATTGGGTTGGGTTATCCAGTCAGCATGGACTTGTTGGATTGAAGGGTCTGTTTTCGTGCTGTACATCTCTATGACTCAATGACTCTAATAGTTTGCATGTATATTAACAGCAGCACACAGAATGAATTAACTCTTTGATATCATTTTGTTGCAGTTTGCAGACTGTTATGAATTAGCACAGAGTAGGATGAAGATGAACATGGAATAAAGATCCATCCATCATACAATTCCAAAATGCACAGGATTCTTAAACTGAAATTCAACAGGAGTTTAATAATACAGGGGTCATTAAAAGCCAGAAGCTTATTTTTTTCACTTTGAAGAGAATGGCAAGCTGCCTTGGCAGGCTATGTACCAAAACCTGATCATTAAATGACAGGGGATTGACTTCTAGCTTGTCTTGTGAGCATCTCAAATTCCACAAGAGTTGTGTTCAAGTTGGCGGAGTGATGGGACGGTGGGCTGTGTCATGGAGAGGCGAAGATCTTCCGAAGGTAACATAGAGAAGCATCTCTGCACCCCTGACTCGACAAAGAAGGGTCATTCCTTGCCTCATCAGGACCCTCATCTTTTGGGTAAGGAGGGACTCTGTTGGGTATAATCAGATACTGCTGAAAATGTGTTGCTGGTTAAAGCGCAGCAGGTCAGGCAGCATCCAAGGAACAGGAAATTCGACGTTTCGGGCACAAGCCTTTCATCAGGAATGAGGAAAGTGTGTCCAGCAGGCTGAGATAAAAGGTAGGGAGGAGGGACTTGAGTGAGGGGCGATGGCGATGTGATAGGTGGAAGGAGGTCAAGGTGAGGGTGATAGGCCGGAGTGGGGTGGGGGCGGAGAGGTCAGGAAGAGGATTGCAGGTTAGGAAGGCGGTGCTGAGTTCGAGGGAATCGACTGAGATAAGGTGGGGGGAGGGGAAATGAGGAAACTGGAGAAATCTGAGTTCATCCCTTGTGGTTGGAGGGTTCCCAGGCGGAAGATGAGGCGCTCTTCCTCCAACCGTCGTGTTGTTATGTTCTGGCGATGGAGGAGTCCAAGGACCTGCATGTCCTCGGTGGAGTGGGAGGGAGAGTTAAAGTGTTGAGTCACGGGGTGGTTGGGTTGGTTGGTCCGGGCGTCGCAGAGGTGTTCCCTGAAGCGTTCCGCAAGTAGGCGGCCTGTCTCCCCAATATAGAGGAGGCCACATCGGGTGCAGCGGATGCAATAGATGATGTGTGTGGAGGTGCAGGTGAATTTGTGGCGGATATGGAAGGATCCCTTGGGGCCTTGGAGAGAGATAAGGGAGGAGGTGTGGGTGCAAGTTTTGCATTTCCTGCAGTTGCAGGGGAAGGTGCCGGGATTAGAGGTTGGGTCGGTGGGGGGTGTGGACCTGACGAGGGAGTCACGAAGGGAGTGGTCTTTGCGGAACGCCGATAGGGGAGATTCTTTGCGGAACGCTGATAGGGGAGGTTCTTTGCGGAACGCTGATAGGGGAGGTTCTACTTTGGTCTTTCCCATGCAGTATAGGAGAATCCAAGAAGATTTTAGGTTTTAACATCCCACTGTTTTGCTACATTGTTCTCAGTGCAGTATTGTTGGGCTGTTCTCACATTTTGTAGCTTTTGAATTGTTTCTATATTGACATTGGAATTGTGGTGTTGCAATCGTGTGTTGCTATTCTCAATATAGAACTGCAATATTGGTTTTAATGTATGTTAGCATGCTGTTCTTTAATACTCTGTCAACTTTTTGCATCGGTTAACCAGTGAAGTATCGAACAATAAAGTTAAATATCAAACTCATTTCCTTTATTAGGTGTGTGACTTATCTATGACTCTATAAACCTGAGTCTGCAGTTAGACTCTAGATGAATGAAGTCACAGAGTAAAAGAAAACAAGAGTTAAATAGAGCAAACACTAAATATTATCCTCAGTCACCATATATTTTTCTAAAACTTAGATGACCACCTAAGGGCCTCAATTAATGGTGGGGTTTGAAATAGGGACCTACATGTGTATAACATAATTCTGGCTGTTGTTGGAAAGATATTAGTTTTCAGGTATTTATTAAAGTTAAAAGTCCTTTCCGTTTCTCAGCTCGCTGTCAGTGACAACAGAAGCTTTTGCCCAATATTTCAAATGACACAACTCATACTATTTGCACTGCACAGTTAGATTCAGATCTGTTTTCTCTTGCTTTGTTGCCTGTTCTACTGAAGAGTGAGAAGACAAAAAAAAGGAACATTTGTTTTTGGTATTTCTGCAGTTCAGATTACAGGGCAATAATTATGCAGGTGCTAACTCCCTGAATTTGCATTGCTGATATTAGTTCCCTTCACCTGAAGGTAAAATAATTTGTCTTCTAACCTGTGGGGTTTATGATGCTGTCATTGGGAACAAAGCAACCAGTTACAATGACATGAACTGGGGAGCCAGGATACTAACTCCATGACAGCAGCATTAATTTTTGCAAGTGTTTAGTAAAGGAGAGGGAAGATATCTCATTGGAAGGGAGGGAGCTGAGAAAAGTGGTGGAATGACAGAATAATATGTGTGGGTAATAGACAGCTAGGAGTAAGAAAGGCCATTCTGCCCTTTGAGCATCCACTGCTTTTCTAGATTACGACCCATCAGTTATATCATCTATATTTCCTTATGCCATCTCCACATCCTTTGACACCATTAGAAATCTATCTTGAACATATTCAGTGGTTGAGGTTCCACAACTCTCTGTGGTTGTGGTTCTGTTCACCGAGCTGGGAATTTCTGTTGCAGATGTTTCGTCCCCTGTCTAGGTGATATCCTCAGTGCTTGGGAGCCTGCTGTGAAGCAGGGAGGTTCAGGGGATGAAACGTCTGCAACACAAATTCCCAGCTCGGCGAACAGAACCACAATAACGAGCACCTGAGCTACAAATCTTCTCACAATCTCTGGTAGAGAATTCTAAAGATATACTATTCTCCAAGTGAAAAAGTGCATCATCATCATCTCAATCCTAAATAGCCTGACCCTAAGCTCCTGTCTGAGGCTGTATCCCCTGTTTCTCGGCACCCACCTGTCCAGTCAAGGGAAAGATCCTATTCAGAATCTTTGAGAATTTTCTAAGTTTCAATGAGATCCCCTCTCCATCTTGCAAGGTCTCAAGAACACAGACCAAGTCTCCTCAATATCTATACACAGAATAGTGATCCCATTCCCAGGAATCAGGCTGATGAACCTCCAATGCACTCGCAAATCTAACCTTGCTTCAGTGAGAGGACAAAAACTGTCCTCAGGACTCCAGCTCCACTTTCTGTGCAAGTTTTGTAACTGTACCATGAGCCTAATTTACAAATAAACCATGTGTTACAATAAATAATATGGAGAAATGATTTCCACTGCTAGTTAGATAGTAAGTAAAGGACACTGATTTACAACATCTGATAGAAGAGCCTGAGGACAGAGGAGGGCTGAATTAATTTTTCGCCTGTGAATTGTCATTGCGAGTGCATTATCTGAAAGTCATGGAACCATATCCAGTGGTAAATTTCAAAAAGGAATTGGATAAATACTGGAGGGGGCACAGTTACATCATATGGATAGCAGCAGTTCCAGATGAATGTGCACCACTCGGCAACCAAGGGCAATGAGGGATGGGCGATCAATACAAAGCTAGCCATTGACACCCAATTCCTGTGAACCAATAAAAGAGAAGTTTGTTTTATCAAAGAGCCAGCATACGCACAGGCTCAGTGGTCTGTCTGACCTCTTCTGTGCTGTGTGAGTTTATGATTCCACCAAGTTTAATTTTTCTGGATGTAGGTTTGCTCGCTGAGCTGGAAGGTTCGTTTTCAGATTTATAGTGCAAAATCTCCCGGTTGTATTTACAGAGTCTGTTGTGGCCATCATTAATCATTTCTCTAAACATTCTGTGGCTGTTTTGCTCTGCTATTCTTTTGGCTAGTGGGGTGTGAAGGGGAGGTTTGTATTTAAGACATGAAATCGAACCTTGCAGCTCAGTGAGCAAACCTACATCCAAAACTTCAACCTGGGCTACAAATCTTCTCAAAACTCAGTTCAATTTTTATTTGGAAGGAGTGTAACTGAGCTACTCCCTGGTCTTTTATTTTGTTATATTCACTTTGTGTGACATCTCTGGCAGGGCCATTGTTTATTGTCCATCCCCAGTTTCCATTTCAGAAGGTGGTGGTGAGTTGCCTTCTTGAACTCCATATGCTTTCAATAGACCCAGAAAGCTCTGCTGAAGCTGTTTTGTAAATGAGTTCTAGATGACGGTTGAGTCTACAGTGGAGTGCATTACCTTCCTAGTCAATTCCTTCTATCTGTGGGAAATTGTTTTCGCCGGTGCTTTGTGTTCCTGTCCGTTAGAAGAAGCTTAAACTTCCAGAAAAGTAAAACAGAAAACAAAATACTGAAAAGCACAGAAGTGCCCCTGATTTTCTGCCAAAGAATAAAGAAAATTACAGCACTGGAACAGGCCCTTCAGCCCTCCAAACCTGCACCGATCCAGATCTTCTATCTAAACCTGTCGCCTATTTTTGAAAAAACAAAGTGCAGATAATTTCCATTCGGGCAAGCTGCGATATTACAATTTTCCTGTTACCAGACAAAATAATCAGAAAGACTGAAGAAATATCAGACTCACTGTCACATCAGTTTAGGCAGCAGAACCTAGCACACTGCCAGCATTTAAACAGTTTAAGCTGAGCTCTGGGGATGTGTCTGCTGAACCTTTGTTTAGGGTCCATCCAAGGCACATTGCAGCAAATATTATCATATGTCGCCTCTGGCCACACCACCCCCATCACGTTATGGCAAAGGAATGCACAGCAGGTCACTGAAAATTCCCACCAACCGAGTCACGATTATTCTTCTGTCAGCAACAGACGATAGTTTGACGTGGGGCTTATTGTAGCTGAGACTGATTCTCACCACACCTGACATCCGCAGATTCCCACGAAATGATGTTGATGTGACACCACAACAACCTCTTTATTTCTTGTCAAGAATGTGTTTCGTAAAAGTGCAGATGGACCTCTGAGGGAAGTTGTGCTGTTGCAGTGATCTCAGTCATCTTGTGTTAGTAATTTACTCAGTCTCGAGTTCTGTGGCCTGTATCATTTGTACAATGTAATAATAAACATTGTTTAACAGAATCCCAAAAGTCTATTTGGAGCTTGAATGAAGATCTGAAGAACCCATACTAGAACATATCAGAACACACCCCTTCTCTGTGAGTTCAGTGCTATGTCTGAGATGGGAGCTATGCTCTTTTCTTCTCGAGTCTCATTGCTCCACTAATCACAATATATATTTAAATATTTTACCCAATTACTAATATGGACAATTATATGCTGTAACTGTATCAGTTTCAGAAAACAGAAACACAATACCCAGGTTACTTTAATAAATAACAAAATTATTGTTTTATTGTGAAAACAATATGTACTCAACAAAGATGTAAAGCTGATGAACACACATTTTGAAGTATGAAAACATAAACATTAACTCTTCCAACTAACCAAATCCACAGACTAACACACACACACACACACACACACTAAAGCAAACACAAAGCTTGAATTTTCCCAGTCTCTGAACAAAGTGGGAAATAACAAGTCAATCAAGAAATTATGGTGAGATTTAAGAAGTTTGATTACCAATGGCAAGAACTTGAAGTCTGATTTTATAGACAGGTTTGTTTTAAGGAACTTATTAATAGGTGGTGAAAGACTATTTGCATGCGGTAACTTCTCAATAACACCAAATCTCCTCTCATCAATAGCTACTTCCTGTTGTCCCATTCAGTGGACAGAAATGAGTTGCTAACAGTTCCTGATGTAAAAGTTACAGCAGATAGCTGGCAGCTCCAGCTCACTATTTGCTTCTGCTCTGCACCTCCATCTTGGCCAGCAACTTCTCACAGCACGCTCCAGCAATCCCTGCTCATGGAGATTAACATAGGTCATGCACCAGCCACACCATATCCCCAGGACATGTAGAATATGGTTCACATTGAATAGGATTTTCGGCTTCATGTTGGAGTAACACTGGCACTTTTCATGGCATTGCTGCTATAGGACGCCTTGTGTATTGGGACAAGCACCCATATCATGGATTGGAGCAGTGTGCATCTCAAAGCTTCTCGATTGCTCACTTTGCACCCATGTTAATGTCACACTTGCACCATGGGTCAGAAACACATATTGTAAACATACAGCACGTGTTTCAGCCAAATCACGAAGTCTCCAAGTCTAAAGGGCATAGTCCTTGCTCAAGTCAAAGGAGGACTCTTGTCAGTCATAGCGTCCCACCGCAATCACTCAAGGTCAGCGTCCAATCCAAGTCTGAGGGCTTGGACATAATCAGCTGTCTGCTAAGAGTGGCAGGGTCAGGGTCAGGGATAATGTACCATTACAATCTGGGGAATGAGTCATGGTGTGTCCTACATGTCCAGTTTGACTAGTCTGGGGATTCATGGTAAATCAGTCAGGGAGCTTCACAGAGTGTGAGGGAAGTCTGGGGAGTCAGTTGTGGAAATTAGAAGCAGTATAATGTGATACAGCGAGAATAATAATTGTGAAGGAGCAGCTCAATGCATAAAAGGGGAGATAAATGATGGTGCATTGGGGGACATGGAATATTGTAATAACCAAAAACTCATTACTGCTGCTAAAGCAGCCCTCTCAAACTGCTTTGAAAGAAATCAGCATGGCTACAAAAACACTTATAAGTTAATCATTAACTTCCTGCACACATAAAATACATATGCAGTAACCCAAAATCCAAACTTTATGTATAAAATTATTGCACTTTTTATATTTAGCAGAACAATATAAAAGTTGAGTCAAAAAGTGTGGCACTGGCAAGTCAGGCAGCATTCGAGGAGCAGGAGAATTGATGTTTTGGGCATAAGCCCTTCATCAGGAATATTTGGCTTCGCCTGAAACACTGATCCTCCTGCTCCTCAGCTGCTGCCTGACCTGCTGTGCTTTTCCAGTGCCACACTTTTCGACTCTGATCTCCAGCATTTGCAGACCTCACTTTCTCTCAATATAGAAGTTGAGTATATTTGAAAATAAAAATGACCAAAGACAAAAGTGCATTTTCAAAAATACTGTAGTTTAATGTTTATCATATTGCACAAGAGCTCCTTTGCATATTATTACTTTGTACTGAAGTCCATTTTTGACTACACACATTACAGTTTCTGTGGTATGGTTCACTTAGCATAATCGGGTTGATATGGTATCCTATATGTAGCATTCCTCAAATTCTATATTCACTTGTAGAAAGCACGCAAGCTGACTTGTATGGTACAATTGCTGTCAGATATTAAACTACCTGAGTCGCATAAATACGATGACTATCAGAACAGTTCAGAGATTAGGTATTTAGAGTTACATACAGAATGGACACAGATTCTTCAGTCCACCTTGTCCATGCCGACTAAGTTTCCCAAAACTAAACTAATCCCATTTGTCTGTATTGGGCCCATATCCCTCTCAACCTTTCCTCTACATGCACTTGTCCAAATGTCTTTTAAATGTTGTAACTGTACCCGTATCTATCACTTCCTCTGGCAGTTCATTCCACACACAAACCACCCTCTGTGTGACAAAGTTACCCCTTGGGTCCCTTTTTCAACTTTCTCCTCTCACCTTATAAATATGCCCCCCAGGTTTGCACTCCTAGGAGAAAAAAAACGTTGCTATTCACTTTATTTATGGCCCTCATGATTTTATAAATTTATATTAGGTCACCCTCAAGCTCCTGTGCTCCAGTGAAAAATGTCTCAGCCTATTTAGTCTCTCCGTATAACTCAAACCCTCCAGTCCTGGGAGCATCGTGGTAAATCTTTTCTGAAACCTCTCCAATTTAATAACATTCTTTCTGTAGCAGGACAACCAGAACTGCACACAATACTCCAAAGATGGCCTCACCAACATCCTGTACAACCTCAACATGACGCCCCAACTCCTGTACTCCAATATCTGAGCAATGAAGGTAAGCATGCTAAACACCTTCTTAAACATCCTGTCTACCTATGAACCAGCTTTCAAAGAACTAAGTACCTCAACCCCTAGGTCTCTCTTTTCAACAACACCACCCAGAGCCATACCATTAACTGTAAAAATACTGCCTTTGTTCTCATTACTAAAATGCAATATCTCGCATTGCATCCAAATTAAACTTCATCTGCCACTCCTCAGGCCATTGACCCAACTGATCAAGATCCCTTTGTAATCTTAGATAAGTTTCTTCACTGTCCACTATACCACCAAGTATACTTAACTCCCCACCAGTGCTGCTTTGAAAGAACATTGCTTCCCATAGCTTTTCCACTGAGAACATGATGGAATACTCTCCATTCACCTGGATATGTGTAGCTCCAATAATATTCAAGAAGCCGAACACCATCAGGGCAAAGCATCACAAATGATTGGGACATCTAACCACCAACTTAACTGTTTGGTCCCTGCATCACTAGTATGCAGTGGGCAGCAGTATATACCATCTACAAACTGCTCAGCAACCACTTGCTGAAGCCTGTTAAGTAACACCAATTGAACTCATGACCTTGCTGAGTTTTCATCACCACTGGGTTAAGATCCTTGAATTCCTTTCCTTTGAGCACTGTGGGTGAATTTACTTCACTTGAACTCCTAGGTTCAAGAAGATGGCTCAGCACCATTTCTAAATCATAATTTGAGATAGGCAATAATTTCTGGCCTTACAAGTGACACCCACATCCCATGAACAAATATTTTAAAATATCCCGTATGTAGTATATTCCAGCTCATATCTAATCTGCAATGTAGCAAATCTCAAACACGACCCAGCTATCACTTCACACGCCCTTCATAGAAGTATTTACTACTTAATTAGAGTTAAAGTTGCTTCCTTTAAGTTGCATGAGAAACAAAACATAACAATTCTACATTTCCTCTTCTCAATTGCATGTTAACATTTTTGCTCAAATGCAGTAATTATAGTTCAGTTGTTGATTTAAGAATCAAAGTCATAACTTCATGCTGGAGATTTAGATTTTACAATGCACAACTGCAGCCTTAATTTATAATTACTGGGTGGGAATGGTCTTTTTCCCTTAAAGAGTATTTATTTAATTGAAAATGGCTTTAAATAACTATTCTGAGTGATTTTGTTTGGCTAATTTGCTTTAGTATCCAAAGCCTTGCCTTTATGTGTCCCATTCAGTGATACAAAGGTTGTGGGTTTTTTTTCATCACTTGTGTTCTGACTGATGTGCACAAGCATTTTATTATGGATTTATCTGGTGAAGTGACACATGAGGAGCAGTGCTCTATCAGACACCTGTGTACTGGAGAGAAGGTTGCTAGTTAGAGGTCTAATAACTACCTGCAAGGCACTAAAATTGTATGACCTCATCTAAGAGCAAAATAAGTTCAAGGTAGGGTTGGGTTGTGGATAGAGTGAGGAAGCTGAAGCAGTTAATGCTGCAGATGGTTCTCCTGAGGTTCAGATCTCCCTTAACTCATCTAATATTCTGTTGCCTACATTCGATCACGTACTAGACTTACCCTTCATCCTTTTCACCAGTGTACCAATGCCTCTATTGTAACATTCTCAGTCTCCCATTCAGACCTTGATCTTGACATTCCCTCTATGCCAAACTTCTTTTGTCTCTGGACTGTCCTACCCTGAATCATTAGGGTAGTGTTCAATTGATCTATATTTGATGAGGTGAATCTGGTAATTAACCTATGCTCACTGTGCTTGACTGGTGAGGTCTGGGTGTGGATTCAGAGAAAAGTAAGAAAACCAAAAAAGTTAAAGTGAGAAGTCAGATGCCAAAGCAAAGAATGAGACAATGGGCATTTTAAGTGATTGTAAAACATAAACCTTTACGCAAGTAGAAACTAGTGTCAAATCAAAGCAAATGAATAAAATATCCAGCACTTAGTTCTACTAACACTGGTACCTTGGATAACCCTCCTTTCTCTCTATTCTGTATTTCCCTTGTCCATATTGATACTCATTTTGGAAAATTCTTCTTAAGCCCCTTCCACCTTTGTATGTCCATTAGCTGTTAAAGTCCATCTCTTTGACCAAGGTTTTTGTCATTTTAAGCTTTAATTGCTTCTTTGATTCTTTAACCATTTCTTTGATTATTCTTCTAAAAAATGCTTTTATATGCCTTTCAATATTGAAGGTGAGATATAGATTTAAGTTGGTTTTGTTTTCAGTGTATGGTTTGATAAAAAGCCATGTTGTACCAAGTTCGCCTGTCCTGTGCTGTACATCTCTGTGTGTCACTGTAATTTTTAGCTTCTAATGGCTAAATGGGTCAAGGGATATGGTAAATGGCAGAATTAGCATATTGAGTTCGATGATTGCCGCAATCATATTGAGGGGTCAGAATGGCTCCTATCTTCTATGTTATGATTGCTTTCACTAGAGCAAAGATCTAACTAATCCTCGACTGTTTACTGAGGGTATGCTGCAACGTCAGAGGAGTCTATTAGGAGAGATATTAAATTGAGGCTCCCTTTGGCCTCTGAGATGGCTGCAACGTCAGAGGAGTCTATTAGGAGAGATATTAAATTGAGGCTCCCTTTGGCCTCTGAGATGGCTGCAACAGATCCCATGGCATTATTTCCAAAATAAAAACTGTCCCTGGCCAATATATAACTTTCAATCATGGTTACAAAATAAAACAGATCAGCTTTTTTTTATCATATTGTCCTTTGTGGGATTTTTTCGGGCACAAATTGGTTGATGTGTTTTCTATAGGGAGTTAGAGTCATAGAGATATACAACACAGAAACAGACTCTTCGGTCCAACTCATCCATGCCAACCAGGTATCCTAAATAAATCTAGTTCCATTTACCAGCATTTGGCCCTTATGCCTCTAAACCCTTCCAATTTATAGACCCATCCAGATGCCTTGCAATCGTACCAGCCTCCACCACTTCCTTTGGCAGTTCATTCCATATGATGATGGGAGTTACTTTTTCAACATGCTTCATTGACTGTAGAACACAGAGATACATTGAGGTGGAATTTGTCATGAATCGCAATTCTACTCCCAGTCCTGGGGGCCTCTCTCATTTTCACAATGTTGGGATCGGGCTTCGGCTGTGGTTCACTTACCCTCTGTTCCTGGGATGTAAATGGCCATATGCCTCCACTGAATTGGGAGTTTGGAATTCTGGGAGTCTCTGGAACTGAAAGTGTGCAGATCTGACCAGGTTAGAGCAGCTCTACTCTCTGTATATTTATCTGGGTTAAGCAAGGCACCCCTTTGGAGAGTTGAAGTAACGCTGTAATTAGGGACCAAAGACCCTTGTAGATGAACACCTGGTAACCTTGAGGGTGAGGAACAGGACTCATTTGTGGAGAGCCCTTTGGGATGGTTAACTGTGTAAACTGAATTTAAATACTGATGAATAGCCATATCTTTCTCTGTGGAGAGTAGCCTGCAATATAGAAATTCAAGTTATCGAACTGTAAATTTTCACCTTACTGGTTGAACGCTTTTGATTTATATTCTATTTATTCATGTGATGTGTGTGTTGCTGGCCACATCAGCCTTTAGACTCCATCTCCCATTGCCCTGGTGATGATGTTCTTTGTGAATTGCTGCAGTCCTTGGGATGGAAGGACACCCCACAGTGCTGTTAGGGAGGGAGTTTCAGAAATTTGTTTTATTCATTCATGGGATGAAGGCATCACTGGTTAGGCAGCATTCATTTCCCATCCCTAATTGCCCAGAAGGCAAATAGGAGTCAACCACATTGCTGTGGGTCTGGAGTCACATGTAAGCTGACTAGTTAAGGATGGCAGTTTCCCTCCCTAATGGACATTAGTGAACCAGATGAGTTTTTCTGACAATTGGCAATGGATTCACAGTCATCATTAGACTCTTAATTGCTGATATTGGTGGGATTTGAGTCCCCAGAGCATTACTTGGTTCTCTGGAGTAACAATCCAGTGACAATACCACTAGGCCACCACCTCCACTTTTGACTCAGTGTCAGTGAAGGAGGATGATATAGTCTGGATCAGGATGATGTTAGCATTGGAGGAAAACTTACAGATGGGTGGTGTTCCTCTTTCTCCTTCCTGGTGGGAGAAGTCATCAAATTGGAAGGTGCTGTCGAAGGAGTCATGGTGAATTGTTGCGTATTCTATAGGTGTTGCACACTAATGCCACTGTGTGTTAGTGATGAACAGAGTGAGTGCTGAAGGTGTTAGCCAATCAAGCAGTCAATATTGTCCCAAATAGTTCCAGGCGTCATGAATATTATTGAAACTACACTCATCCATTGGCAATGTAGGTGAAGGGGAAGGTGTAGTGAGTGGAAGTAGGCATAAAGGTGGCATAGGGTAATGAGGGACCATGAGAATGGTCAGAGGGCATTACTTTGCATGTGTTGGTGTATACAGTGTAGGAAGGTGAGATAGAATAAGGGTGTGTGAAGGGTGAGAGGACAGGTTTCTCCTGTGAATCTGGTTCTGGGACATCTTTGGTTGAGATCTGAGATTGTAAAAAGTCATGCTTGTGCTTAAAAAAGTGTTTGGACCCATTTGGACCTACAAACTGTGCAAAAAAAATGCAATTAAAATAGCAGAAGGTGTTTGAGAGTGTCTGGTTACATAATATATTGTAGTGTTTGTGCTACGTGAGTGATTTCCCAAATTATAATTTTACCAATGGAATACCTATTGTTTGATGGCTCCACCTACTTACTACATGAAAATATTTATTGATATAACTTCTTAATTATGTAAATGACTTGCTTGTTGCCATGTCCCAATAATCACATGTGTAACGTGTTTGTTTTTGTTCAGACATTGTTGAAATAATTTTCTTCTATTGCCATGGTTGCTTTGCAGCAATGAAATTGTGCTTTTTTTTTGCAAATTGAGATAAATTATGTCCTGATAATTTTATTTTAGAACATAGAACATAGAACATTACAGCACAGTACAGGCCCTTTGGCCTTTGATGTTGCGCCGACCTGTGGAACCAATCTGAAGCCTATCTCTCTTACACGATTCCATTTCCATCCATATGTTTGTTCAATGACCATTTAAATGCCCTTAAAGATGGTGAGTCTAACATTGTTTTCTGTCACCTCCTAATTTCTGCTTAGTTGGAAAATAGAGGAGTTGGCATGGATAGGGAATTAAAAAGTGTTGTGGGTGAGAGATATGAGTTGGCACCACATTGGCATTGACGCAATAATGGCCATTGATTGGGATGTAAAGAGTATGATTGGCCATGGGAGATGAGCATAAGATGGCACCAGTATGTGGGGCCATGGGGTTATGTAGGTGGGAAAGGTTGGCATAGGAGCTATGACAGGGCAATGGAGAATGAAGGGAAGAAATGGGGTAGCACAGTCCATAAGGCATAGGAACAGAAGTAGGCCATTCAGCCCATTGAGTCTGCATCACCCTTCATTGATATCATTGCTGATCTGATAATCCTCAACTCCATTTTCCTGTCTTTTCCTCATAACCTTATATTCCCTTGCTGATCCTCTCCAGGCAGTGGATGCACAATCTTTAAATATTTTTAAGGCAGAGGGAACAAGATTTTTGGTCATGAAAGGGATGAAAGTTTATCAGTGTCATGCTGGAATGTAGAGTTGAGATTAAAATCAGACCAACCACAATCTTATTGAATGACCGAACAGGCTCGTGGGGCTGAGTGGTCTACTCTGGTTTGTATGTGCATAATACATCTCAAGGCTGAGAGAATAACAGTGAGTCCTTTCCCAGCTTCACTCTTGAAGTTAAAGATTTTGAGGTAGACCTTGCAGATGAGCACATTAGCTGAATCTTATACTACGTTTTCCAAACACATTGTGGGATTCAGTTATCCTGTAAGTGAGACTGGAATATTTTCACTTGTCTTTCTAACCTGTGTAGAACAAAAAAGGTCTTTCCCTTCATGTAGGTTTCATAAATGGCCAAAGTTTTCATTCCCTTCTTAAATATGAGGTTGCCATTATACTCTAATTATTACACGGGTGTAACGTGGATACGTTTTTACATGAGTATGTGTAAAAATTCATCCTTGGGATCGAGATGTTACCATGGAGGCCAGTATTTATAGCCCATCTCCAAGTGTCATTGAATCATAGTTAAAAATCACACAACACCAGGTTGTAGTCCAATAGGTTTATTTGGAAGCATTAACTTTCGGAGCGCTGCTCATTTATCAGGTGGTTGTGGATGGGCAGTGCCTCAAATACTATTGCTTCTGTTGTGACACGGGGTAAACTCTTCTGCTTACTGTAAACCAACAACACAGGAAATTTTTATCCCGTGCAGTAATCTCTGAAAAATCAAGAGGTCAAGAGCAATTTAAAGTAAAAATTAACAACTTTATTTCTTAATTTAGAACAGAGAATAATTAACAACTATTTACAACTCCTTCCTTTAACCTATCTTTTACCTTCCCTTCTAGAATACTAGCCTGATAGAACTCCCGATTACGATTTACAAAACAAAACTTCTTAACTTAAAACCAGGCAGCTTTCAGTTTTCTCTGTATTTGTGTCTTCTTTTCTTCTTGAGGATTCCGCTTCGCAGGTTCCTGATCGATAAAAATACCTTTAAGAAAGCTATTTTTCAGACAGTCTTTCTATGCTGGTAGCTTGGCAGTTCTCCTCTCAACTGTTAAATATTCCCTGATCTTATACCCCCAAATCATCAGATTGTGTCATTGATTTTTAAGAATGTCAATATACTAAATTCAAACTGGATTGGAGTTTGGTACTTTTCAGGGTATAATTTAAACTGATCAGCCTAATTTGAATCTGTTTTGTCATTTCCAGGCAACCAACTACCTTCACTGCCCCAGTAGTTGGAGCACACGTTACATTGTATTTTGTTTAGAACACTTGGTGCTGTTGGGTAATTTTTGCTAGCTTTTAACTCTCTTAAAGGTGCAGTACACCCACATCTTCATATCACTCCCAAATAAACCTGGTGCTGTGTGATTTCTAACTTTGTCCAACTTAGTCCAACACCGGCACCTCCAAGTCATAGCATCGCTACAGTGTGGAAACAGGCCCTTCGGCCCAACAAGTCCACACCGATCCTCCGAAGATTATCCCACCCAGATCCCTATTCCTACTCTATTGCTCTACATTTCCCCTCAAGCCTACACATGGCTGAACACTATGAGAAATTTAGCATGACCAATCCACCTAATCTGCACATCTTTGGACTGTGGGAGGAAACTGGAGCAGCTGGAGGGAGCCCACGCAGACACGGGGAGAATGTGCAAACTGCACACAGACAGTTGTCTGAGGCTGGAATCAAACCTGGGACCCTGGTGTTGTGAGGCTAACCACCGACCTACCGTGTCGCCTCTTGAGTGAGCCATCTTTTTGAACTGTTGCTGCCCTTGCAGTGTAGATGATTTGACTGTCTGTCAGGGGTCAAGATAGAGCTCCAGTATTTTGACCCAGCGACAGTGAAGGCATGGTGATATAGACCGGAACCAGGATGGTCTGTGACTTGAAGGGGAAATTGCAATTAGTGGCGTTCATATGCATTTGCTGCTCTTGTCCTTCCAGGATTTGGAAAATACTGTTGACAAACCCTAGACAAGTTACAGCAGTGCATCTTCCAGGTGTACATTACCACAGTGAGTCAGTTGGGGAAGGAATTAATGCTTAAGGCAAACTAAGCTTCAACTCCATTTACACTGTAAACAGTACCTAAATCACATGAAGGGCATGGTATTTCCATGAAAACAGAACAGTGCGAAAATCCCTGGAGGTTGAAGGTTAACTGCAGTTAACACTTTAACTTGGGGATGCGTTTGGGCTTTTGTATTGGATTTGCACTTTGCACTTTCAAAGTGGGTTTGTTTTGACTCTAAGAGTGTGAACTTGTACACTAGAAATTAATGTTTATGATCTTTTTATGAGGGCTTAATTTATGTGCATCAAAAACTATTATGCTAGAGGCACAAGTCTATTTTAGCATCTCCATTAAAATAGCACAGGAGGAATGAAGTATTTGTACATTAGCATTCATACAATAGCATTGCTCATTGTAGTCTTACATTTATAGGCTTGCATTATTTTCATATTATTAATAGCTATTCTGATCAAATGAATAAAGAAGTGGTTTTTGGCCTACCATTTTCAGTTGGCATTGTGCCAATACTGACTGGGAGTAGATGAGATTCCCTACAGTGTGAAAAAAGGCCCTTCGGCCCAACAAGTCCACACCAACCCTCCGAAGAGTAACCCACCCAGTCCTATTTCCCTCTGACTAATACACCTAACACTATGGACTATTTAGCATGGCCAATTCACCTGACCTGCACACCTTTGGACTGTGGGAAGAAACCGGAGCACCCAGAGAAAACCCACAGAGACACAGGGAGAATGTGCACAGATAGTCACCCAAGACTGGAATTGAACCTGGGACCTTGGTGTGGTGATGCAGCAGTGCTAACCATTGAGCCACCGTGCCACCCTGACTAATTTTCTCAGCTTCAGTAGTTGACGCATGTGCTGTATGTTAGCTACTTTCTGAGCAGCTAAGAGTTCTCTGCAATACCTTTCTTCCAGCTTTTAATTTAGTTGCAATTATGCAAAATGCTTGGAAGCCATAACACCACCTCCTTGGTGGAGTAAGGTTGTTGAACAACCAATGCTAAACCAGTTTCGTTTGCTTAACAAAACATTTTATTTGATTGCAACAAGGACTTCTGGATGAGATTCAAATTACCTGTGGATTTTCAAACTCTTTTAAAAGTAAACAAAAGTCCTGAAAGCAAAAACTGTTGAACTAGACAAAAGGGATTTGTCAAGCCAGTTACAGAGACAAAATAAGTTTTTATGTTAATGCATGGTATTTAAAATTCTCCCATACTATGCATTGCTGGAGCCGATGATGTTAGAGTCTGTAGATCTACCTACTTGGAAAACAAAAAAAAAATTAGAAGGTATGTCATTCTTATACAGCACATTATGTGCAAGATACCATGAAGCAGGAGGCTAACAAACAGCATGGATACCATTTCTTGTTCTGTAAAAATGTCACACTAAAGTCTCATAAAGGGGAAACTCATGCTGATTGTGGGAAAATTTTATGATCTTCCCCTTTCTCGCCTTATCTGTTTTAAAAAGCAACCCACCTTTATCCTATGACAAGGTTGTGTAACACCTGAATCTTGCCACTTGTCCTATCCTCATGGGCAGAGACAATCCACAATCTGTTACTTTGATCAGTGTTGAGTCCTAACCCGAAATGGTAAGGCGTTGTGTGTATTAAGGAATATGGCTTTTATCACTTTAGAAAAGCTGAGGTCAGATGAACTTAAGGACCCTCTTGGACTGATGTCATCTTGTGATGTCATTGGATACAACTCCACATTCCAAGGAAATGATGCGTACAATTATATGATCTATAGATTCTGATATATTTCCGAGCAGCAATTTCATCATTACTATTTTGTTTCTCATTTGCTGTTTTGCTTATTGGTTCCCTTCATTCCAGTGTGCTACAAGCTAGTGGCTGGTTGGTCTGGCTTGGATGGGTAGGGATGAAGAGTGCTATGCAAAGCTCTGTGCACTTCACACAGGAAAATAGAAGGCTCGTGAAAACAGGAGGAACTTCCTGAGATTTTTTTTTCCCCAAACACTTAGCTCTGCCTGGTGCTTAGACACTGAATGCTGTAAGTTACAACTTGCAGCATGTACTGAAGGAAGGTTAAGTTGACATTTCTCATTGATTCTCCCCTTCCTCGGATGCTGCTTGACCTGCTGTGCTTTTCCAGCACCAAGTTTTTCCTCTTCAGGTTTAAAATGCATTACAGTGGAGAACTGTGAGAGGGAGACTCTGGCAGCTGTAGGCCTACTGATTTCTCTTCTGATCTGACAAAGCTTCTCTTGCTCACAACCGAAGCTGTTCAGTGAACTCACAACCAGCCATCTTGTTGTTGGCAGGCAGAAGACCTTCCTTATTGGTAACAAGCCAGAACAGCTTCCTTCTAAATTATCCCTTGGCTATAACTTTATATCCCCCCCTCCCTTTAATTCTATAAGATTTCCTAAAATTCCATCTCTTCCATGAAACTTTTGGTTACCTGTCCAAATATCTTGATTTGAGACTCTATGTTAATTTTTGTTAGTTACTATTTCTATGAAGTATCTTTGAGGTGCAGTACAAATGCAATGTGCGGTTGTTATAGTTGGTGCTTGATGTAAAGAATGCTGCCGAACTTAGGTGCCTAATATTTGGGAAAAGAGGGGGAGTTGATTGTCTAAATGGTGATACTGTGTTATATGAATACAAGGCACCAGCTGCCTCCATTCTTAGTAAAACACAGGTCCGCAATGTTAAGGTTAAAAATAAACAGCTTCCTCATTCTGGTACCTATTCAAATCCTTCCCACCTGAACATACTTGTGATTGAGGTGGAAAGCTTGAGAACTCATGCAGCAAGCATAGCGTTCCTGCACGCAATGTCTGTACTGGGTGAGGTTTTGGGAAAGTGCCTTGCAACACCCGTTTTTCTAGTTTCTAGTTGTAAGAAGTCACCTCTCTGCCCTTCAGCTACCTCCAATTTCACAATATGGTTTTGAAATGAAACCTGTCAAAGAAAAGCGAATTACTGCAAATTGCTGGAAATCTGAAGCAAGCACAGAAAATGCAAGAGAAATTCAACAGGTTTGGCAGTCTGTCGAGAGAGGAGTGCATTCTGAAGAAGGGTCTCAAAGTGTTGACTCTGTTTCTCTCTCCCCATATACTGCCAGACCTGTTGGTTTTTCCAGCATTCTCTGTGTTTGAACAACATGTCAGCTATGTCCTTTTGTTTTTGGGATTTTAAAAACAGGATTGACATAAGAAAGAATTTTATTAAAAATGAGGGATTTAGAAGGATGGTAGATTGTTTGAAACTTTAAAAAAATGTGATACCTATTGTGAACCCATTTTGTGTAACTGTGGGTTCCAACAATGTGCAGATGAATTGGAGTCAAGGGGTTACTTACAAGTGAAGCTGATTTGGTTTGTTATCATTGACAAAGGTCACCTGCCTATCACCGACAAGATGGTTGATTGTGAGTTAATTGAACTTCATTGTCAATTCATTCGGCTGTGAGCAAGAGAAGCTTTCTCAGATCAGAAGAAAAACCAGCAGGTCTGCAGCAGCCAAAAATCTCCCTCTGTCCCTTCTCTGAAGTAAACCACTTTAAACCTGAAGAAAATTAACTTCTCCTTCCTTCAGCAGATGGTGCAAGCGGTGATTTTGATTTGGATAAGTCAGAGATCCTTCCTATGTGAGACTGCTACCCTGTGCCTCTTGCAAACAAGTGGAAGCATTCAGAAAAAAGGAAGAATGAACAGACATTTTGGATGGGCAAGAATTAACCCAAAAGATTTTGCGAGAAAATACTATAGAACTGTTTCCCAAGTTTTCTTTCTGCCAATGTGTCTTTTTTTCCTGTCTTTGTATTGGGTGAGAGGGGTGGGGGAGTTTTATTTTTTGATTATGGATTAGATTCACTACAGTGTGGAAACATGCCCTTCAGCCCAACACCACACCAATCCTCCGAAGAGTAACCCAGCCAGACCCATTTCCCTCTGACTAGTGCACCTAACACTACGGGCAATTTAGCACAGCCAATTCACCTGATCTGCACATCTTTGGACAGTGGGAGGAAACTGGAGAACCCAGAAGAAACCCATACAGACACGGAAGAATGCGCAAACTCCACAAAGACTGTGCAAATTCCAGCCCAAGGCAGGAATCAAACCCAGGTCCCTGATGCTGTTAGGCAGCATTGCTAACCACTGAGACACTGTAATCTTTAGAGTTTACTTAAATTAATATAATTGCCTGTAGCTACAATCTAATGGTCAGTCATAAATTAGTGGCTCTTTGGTATTCTAGAAACCCGGTCTGTGTTTTCTATCAATCTACATTTCATTCAACATTGGGTCAAAGAAGGTAATTTGGAGATTTTGAGTATTTATGCTGAAAAATTTAATTTTGTGAGTAGCAGAACTTGAATTCGAGTGCAATATCCTCGTGAGGTGTTATACCTGCCTTTGAACTCCCAATGGCAAGAATTGGCCCATGGTATGAATGCTTATAACCTTTGATTACAAGATACAAACAATGGGCAAACACAAAATACCGAACGTGAAGGGAACCTGAAATACGAACTGAAAAATGTTGGAGAAACTCAGCAGGCCCTGCAGCTTTTGTGGCGAGAGAAACAGAGTTAATGTTTCAGGTTGTGACCTTTCATCACCTCTGACCTGCTCTGCTTCTCTCTCCATGGATGTTGCCTGATTTGCTGATCATTTCCACCATTTCTTTCTTTTCAATTCACAAGCAATAAGTCTTGGACTGGGAAAGGAGAATAATTTGGAGGGTTGTGGCTAATATTGGACAATTAAAATGTGTCATTGCCGTTTGTGCACTGTATTTGCTCTCAACCTCTGCAACTGCACATAAAAGGAAGCAAGCCTGTCCTTGAATATTGTCAAAGCTAAACTCATCCTCCAACCAGGTCAGTTAAGTATTCCACTTCCTAAATATGCTGAAGGACAAATGCGGGAATATGCTGAGCACTTCCTAATCTTTGGCAGCTACCTCTTTCAACTGATCAACAGCGATGAGGAGATCCAAGACTGGATCAGTTATGCCAATTGAGCCTTCTAAAAACTACAGGCAATGAGCATTTGATAACACGGACTTCCACAAGTCAACAAAAGTTGAACTGCGCAAAGCAGTGTCATCACTACACTTTGGTACTATAGTGACAGCTAGACTGTGAATCAGCAACACATAAGAACTCGAGGGAAATTCCACCACTAATACCTCTACCACCACTAATACCTCTAATACCTATACTTCTTCGGTTACAGTGGGAAGACCATTAAATAAATACTACGTCCTCGATCGGCAAACAGGCAAAACTTTCCAAAACCAACTGCAAGGGACTGCACAGTGTGTGGTTAGAACATGTCCCCGCTGCCAGGTCCTGTTTTCCTAACTCGCAAATGGCAAGTCTTCCAGGTGAGGACAAAGAAAATGCTACAAAGGTGCTCTGGATCTCTCCTTGAAGAGTAACGGTGTTCATATCAGACAAAGAGTCATAGAGGTCTCCAACATGGAAACAGGCTCTTCGGTTCAGCTTGTCCATGCTGGCTAATTTTCGCAATTAATCTTGTCTAATTTGCTTGCATTTGGTCATATCCCTCCATAACTATCCCATCCATGTATCTGGCCAAATGTTTCTTAAATGGCAAAATTGTACTCCCTTGGTTGGGGTGGCATGGTGGTTCTGTGCCAGAGAGCCAGGTTCTATTTCAGCCTTGGGCGACTGTCTGTGTGGAGTTTGCACATTCTCCCCGTGTCTGCGTGGGTTTCCTCCGGGTGTTCTGGTTTCCTCCCACAGTCCAAAGATGTGCAGGTTAGGTGAATTGACTGTGGTAAATTGCCCCTAGTATTCAGGGATGTGTAGGTTACACAAAATAGTTAGGGATAAATGTGGGATAATAAGGTAGGGGAATGAGCTTGGATGCGTTAGTCTTCGGAAGGTCAGTGTGGACTTGTTGGGCTGAAGGACCTGTTTCCATACTGTAGGAATTCTGCATTTCCACCACTACCTGTGGCAGCCTGTTCCAGACACTCACCACCTTCTGTGTGAAAAGTTTGCCCCTCTGAACCTTCCTGTATCTCTCACTTTAAGCCTGTGCCCTCTAGTTTTAGACTCTCGTAGCATGGGAGTGACTGAGAGCTGCTGGACACTAATGATTCAATATGACGGCGTTACAATCGAGCTGCATCACAATTTTGAGTCCAAATGCTTTAATAATGGGGCAGAGCAGCAGCAGAGAAGGAAAAACGAAGCAAATTCTGCATTCATTCCAGCCCCAAAATCCCCAAAACTTGGTATGTTGAGAATTGGCCTTTTCAGTCACACAAAGGCCCAGCACTAAAACTTGTGACTCCGAGTAGATCTTTCAATTGACCCACCAGGTCAGTCATATTATATTTAAAAAATCCAATCCTGCCAATTGAATGATTACCCCTAATCTAGCCAGACTCTGGCATGTAAGATTATGTAATGCTATAAGTGAATGTCCTCTCTCTAGTTGAAAACAAAAATGAAATGCTGGGAAAGCTGAGCAGGTTTGGCAGCTTCTGTTGAAAGAAATGAAGTTAATGTTTTCAGATCGAGCAAGCAAACATTTGTAATGAAATGTTAATTCTCCCTGAAATGTTATCTTTGTCTCTCTTCACAGGTGCTGCCAAACCTGCTTTTTCAGCAGATTCTTTTTCTAAGTGTCAGATTTACATCATCCAAAGTATTTCGGGTTTATGTTATTTCTTTTCTGGTTTTTCTTTGCTCTTCCTTTCTTGTCACAAATTTGCTGCCCTGCTCTTCCGACAGTGTTGACTTGCTGATTCGGGAACGATCCAGTAGTTCGGTCAAGTGGCCAATCTTCATACAGAAGCCTCGATGGTCAGTAAGCTGTTGCCAGTGAAGGAACCACATGCACTTCAGCTGCACTTCCCATATCCATAGCTTCGACTACCTACAAGAGCAAAGTGTGAAAAACAGCCAACGTAACACCTTTATTTAAAGCAGGAGAGAGTTAAAACAAAAGGGAGCCAAGGTAAAGTTATTATATAGAGGACAGGTCCCTCATTAGAGAGAAGAATGACTCATGATAGTTTAACCTGAGGGTTACTGTGCCTCAGGCAAGAGGAAAGGTTATGCAGGAGAATACTGTCAAGATAACCTCAAGCCGGTGTAGGAACTGAACCTATGCTATTGACATCACTCCACAATGCAAACCAACTGTCCAGCAAACTGATTCCTTATATATAGTTCCTTCTCTGTTGTTAGGTTAAAATCCTGAAATTCCCTCCTTAACAACATTGCGACTTTATCTACAGCACGTGGTCAAAACCAGCTGTGACCACTTTCTCAAGGGCAAATAGGGAAGGGCAATGAATGCTGACCTGAATCCTATGAATGAATAAAAAAGGTGTCACAGAACTGGCCTTGGATCCGAGTGGGAAGCAGAAAGACAGTTGGCAAGAGCTTTAAGAGATGACATGCCTTTTTAAAAATGACACTGGCAATGTATAGATCGTGCACCAAGGCTATGGAGATGTGTGTGAATGAGAATAAGATTTTGTTTCTAGATTTGCTCGAGAGCTTTCCTACATCTTCTTGAGTAAGGTCAAAGAATGGATAACTTGCCTACACAAAGGCTGCAACTGACCTGTTCCTTCTTGATCTGGGCCATGATAGGGGGTTGTAGTGGAGACCACAGAGAAAGTAAGCTTTCTGTGATGTCCTGCACCAAGCTGGAATCCTCCATAAATGCTGAGAAGATGTTTCTGCTCATGAAAAAGTCTTGGAGCAAAGGACTTGGTCTCAGAATAAAGGGGCATCGATTTAAGACTGATATGAGGTGGCATTTCTCCTCTCAGAGGGTTGAGAGTCTTTAGAACTCCTTGCCACCCAGAGCTGAGGGCTCTGAGTCCTTGTATACATTTAAGGCTGAGACAGACAGATTCTTGATCAATGGAGAATCAAGGGTTACGCAGAGCAAGCAGGAAATTTTTTAAGCAGAATGTCAGATCATCCATGATGCCATTGAATGGTGGAGAAGGCTCAAGGGCCTACTCCTGTTCCTATTTCTTATGGTCTCATGGAACCAGATGGGTTTTTTATTCTCCTGACAATTGACAATTTCATGGTCATTATTAGATTCTTAGTTCCAGATTTTTTTTAACTGAATTCAAATTGCATTATCTTCCTTGGCAGGATTTAAACCAGTGGGGCTCTGGATTGATAGTCTAACAATAATACAAAAGGCTGTCACCTCCCAATACTGCAATATCCACAGATTGCTGGCTAACATAGTTCAAATGAAGAGAATAAAAATAGGAATTCAATGCAGGCTAAGTTAGACATTAGCTCCTGTAACCATTGTAATGAAAGCCATGATGCAAAACAAAGGACTCCAATGGTAGGTTAATAAGTGGGACAGACTTTGAGACTTAATCTCCTCCACACCATCACCTTGGCTTTTTTAGTTAAGTGGCAGATAAAGTGAATTATTTTTCAGAAGAAGCTGAGTGGACAAGAGAAGTAGCATCACTCCAAATTGGTGATGATTCACCTCAATGCCTGATCTAATTCCCCTTCATATATCTGACCTGAGTGTGTTACCTAAAGCCTAGAATCCAGTTTTCCTTGTGGGACAAGCCAATGGTGGAGGCCCAATGGTACATCAGAGGCCTTAGGCCTAACTTCAGAAGAGGGCCCCAGGCCTTCTTCTAGAAATTTCAAGGCTGAGCCCAAAAGTAAGACCAAAGTGACATTAACTGCCTTATCTAGTCGGACTTGTCTTCTGCAGGTAATTGTCAGCTTTTAGGGATCTTCCTAAAACATCTCTAAGCTTATAAACAATAATTAGATTGCCCAAGTGTTTAAATTCTTTTAAAGGTACCTGCAGCTGGTATTTTGATCCCATAATACTCAGCGTATGTTGATTTGGTAAATATTTTGTCTAGACAGGCTGCTTTTCAACCACAAATCTTTTTAGCCCTAACGAAGTAAAGAATGCACTCTTTAATAAACCCTGCCATTACTGAACAATCATTTGAAATCTGGTTAGAAAAGAAGTACATAAAAGATGCTTTTGAATTTAGGAACCCATATTTCCTGCAGCAGTATTAAAACTAGTCCCACCTGACTTTAATTATTGTTAAACAACCCAGAATTTTATAGATGATGGTTACCTGTCTCTCTTTTACATTGAATTACAGGTTGCAGGCATCTGATGATGGATTGTGAATGAATGCCTGGAATTAGTTAAGGATGGAAAACTGTAAAATTAAATCAGCACCAGCCATTTGTATCTGGAACAGTTATTAATGGTGGCAGGGAATGGATCATAATTGTATCGGTCTATGTTGTAAACATCAGTTAACATTACTTTGAGATGGGTTGAAGTCACAATTACAGCCAGATTTCACTGAAACTGTTTCTGTCTTCCACTTTACTAACTTTGTTGAGGACGTGATGCTTCAGGAGCCAAGACAATCTTGCTCAATGTCAGCGATGAATGGGTTAATGCAGGGCTTTACCAATGTGGGGGACCTGGGGTCCAAATGTCTCACCCATAGACCACTGACTGAGGTACAACAATTACACCCTGCACTAATATGCTCTCAAAGGCCCTCTCTAACCCCCTCCCACTTCTCACAGTTCTCTTTCCTTCCTTCCTGTCATCACCTCGGCCAGTCCCTGGGTCTCACAGCTCTCTCCCCCATCTCACAAAGGGCTGAGGCCAGAATTCAAGCTTCAGAATGGGGTCACATTGTGACATAGTTTGAGAAACACTGGATTAATGCATTTGCACGACAGCTTCTGTTTAACATTAACAACGAGCGCTTTACCTATCATTTAATGCCTTTCTCAAAATAATGGACAGAGGGATTTCATTTGACTACTTCTCCATTTTTTATGACTACTATCATGCAAAGCACAGATTACATATTAACCCACACATTAACAGCACAGAGGTGGAACGAGTGGAGAGTGTCAAGCTCCTGGGAATGTTCATCAACAGCAAGCTTTCTTGGACTCTTCTTGTGGATGCACTCGTTACAAAGGCCCAACAATGTCTCTTCTTCCTCAGGCATCTGAGGAAATCCGGCATGACGGCGAATACCCTTGCCAACTTTTATAGGTGCGCCATCGAGAGCATTCTGTCTGGATGTAACCCCAACTGGTATGGCATCTGTACCATTCAAGATCGGAGATGGTTACAGAGAGTGGTGAACTAGGCCCAGACAATCACAAAGGCCATCCTCCCATCTATAGAATTCATCTACCAGGCCTGCTGTCAAGGAAAGGCCGTCAGCATTCTCAAAGGTCCATCCCACTCTACCAATGTTTTTCTACAACCTCTACCGTCAGGGAGAAGGTACAGAAGCCTGAACACATACACTAGCCGGTTTTGAAACAGTTTTTACCCTACTGTTATTAGAATACTGAATGTACTCACAAAGTCTGAACATTCACCTGTACCTGTGTTTTTGTTTTTGACGCTGTTTACCTATTATTTACTTATCTATGTTACTTAACTCTGTGACATGCCTGTATTGCTCGCAAGACAAAGCTTTTCACTGTGCCTCGGTACACGTGACAACAAATTCAATTCAATTCAATTCATTTGTCAGAAATTAAGAAGACAAGCTGATTATTGGTCCTTAAGTGGAAAAGGTGAAGTATGCAAGTGGAGAAATCTTGGCACAGCTTTACATGGTGTTGTGGAGAAGGGTCACTGGATTTGAAATATTAACTGTGCGTTCTGACCACAGATGCTGCCAGACCTGCTGAGTTTCTCCAGCAATTTTTGTTGTCTCTACAGTGTTGGTTAGATGCCAACTAGTTTATGAAGGGATGAAGGGCTTATGCCCGAAACGTCGACTCTCCTGTTCCTTAGATGTTGCCTGACCTGCTGTGCTTTTCCAGCGCCATACTTTTTGGCTCTGATCTTTGCAGTCCTCACTTTCACCGAGTTCATGGCGTCAATTTTGATCTCCTTAACTGAGGAGGTCTGAACTTGCATTGGAGATAATTCAAAAATAATTCAACACCGTCATACAATTATAGGGGGAGACTTTAATTGTATTATGGATCCGGAAATAGACAGGATTCCCAAGAGTGCCGCTGGAGTATCTCCCAGATCTAGACAACTGGCGGACCTGAATAAAGAATTAGGATTGGTAGATGTATGGAGATGTCTCCATCCACAGGGTAGAGATTTTTCTTTCTACTCTAATCCACATAAATGTCACACAAGAATTGATATGTTTTTTGCCCCATCGATTTTTCTAAACTCTATAGCAACCTGTAAAATAGGTACTATAGCAATCTCTGACCATGCCGCTGTATACATGGAAACTAAGGTAAAGAACAATGGGACATCTGCTCGGCATTGGCGTATGGACCCCTTCCTGATAAAAGATAGCAAATTTTTAAAGTACTTCTCCCAAGAACTTAAAACTTTTTTAGAAATTAATACTGGTACGGCTAGCAATCCGTCAATGATGTGGGAGACCATCAAAGCTTATGCACGAGGTTTGATCATCTCCTATTCAGCGACCCAGAGGAAAATGAAGGGAGAGCAACAGCGTGGGCTCGAAGCTAGCCTAAAAGCAGCCGAAACAGCATACGCTGATAGACCTTCTATCACAAAATTGCAGAGGATTACAGCTCTTAGGACAGCTTTAAACACCGCGCTTACTCAAACGGCTAAAAGGGAAATATTATTTGCGAAACAAAGATTATATGAATATGGCGACAAACCGGGTAGATACTTAGCATTTCTTGCAAAGAAAAAGAAAGCCCCTCAAACTATTCCGACCATCAAGGAAAGTACAGGTACCTGACTCATGATCATAAAAAGATCAATGCGACCTTTAAAGAATTTTATTCTGAACTATATAGATCGCAGGATTGTGAAGATAGGATTAGGAGGATGCAGTCATTTTTAAAAAATTTGACCTTCCCGGGCCTGACTCCGGAACAGGTGTCGGCCCTAAATACCCCTTTAACAGTCCAAGAAATAGTTGAGGCAATTAGGCAACTTCAGAGCGGAAAAGCACCGGGCCCGGATGGTTTTCAAGCTGAATTCTATAAAGAATTTACAGGAATATTGGTTGACCCACTTATGGATATGTATAATTTTGCGCATAGTCAGGTCTGTCTCCCGCCCACGCTGAAAGAAGCAAATATTTCTCTTATCCTCAAAAAAGGAAAAGACCCAGAAGATTGTGCATCTTACAGACCAATATCCTTACTAAATGTAGACTTTAAAATTCTCTCAAAAATGTTAGCACTAAGACTAGGAAGGGTACTGCCATATATTATAAAGGAGGACCAGACGGGATTTATTAAGGGCCGCAGATCATCCAATAATATCAGAAGGGTCTTGAATATGATCCAAGCCTGTCATCAGGGAAAGATACCAGGAGTAGTAATTTCATTGGATGCGGAAAAGGCATTTGATAGGGTTGAATGGTCATATTTATTTTACACATTGGAAAGGTTTGGCGTTGGACAGGTGTTTACCAAATGGGTTTCAACATTGTATAATGACCCCAAAGCAGCTGTTATTACTAATGGGTTAAGATCGGATGGCTTCAGTGTGGGTAGGGGCTGCCGTCAAGGATGTCCTCTCTCACCATTGTTGTTTACACTGATAATCGAACCATTAGCAGAAGCCATCCGGACTGAACCTAATATAACGGCCCCGAGGATTGGTACAGGTAAACACAAAATTACCCTCTATGCAGATGACGTTCTCTTATTCCTCAGTAATCCTTTAATGTCAGTGCCTCGTCTAATTCAAGTTATTAATACATTTAGCGCATTCTCAGGCTATAAAATTAATTTTTCAAAATTGGAAGCCATGCCAATGGGTGGTCTGGCTATGATACCCCACTTAATGGACGGATCCCCTTTTCCCTTCCGTTGGTCCCTGGAGGGCTTCTTATATTTAGGTATTTTTATCACGCCAGTATTTGATCAGCTGTATAGGGCTAATTTTGTACAATTAATGGAAAGGATAAGGCAGGACCTCCAGCGATGGAGAGACCTTCCGATTTCCTGGCTAGGGAGAATAGCATTAATTAAAATGAATGTTCTGCCCCGTCTCTTATATCCTATGAGAATGCTCCCGCTGATGCTGCCAAGGCTAGCCCTACGTAAATTATATGGCTGGTTGGGCTCCTTTATTTGGAACCATAGACGGCCCCTTATTAAGCTGAAGAAGCTACAGCTTCCACAGGCAAGGGGAGGACTGGACTTCCCAGACTTTAGGAAATATCAGTTAAGCTCCCTACTAAGTTACATAGCTGATTGGGTTTCATCTGATCCACAATCAATTTGGCTGGATATCGAAGCCTCCCAAGTAAAATACCCACTTATTAACCTTTTATTTTCAGATAAGAGGAAAATCATGACAGACCACTGTAAAAATCCCATAATATTAAACACAATTAAGGCCTGGAATATAATGCGGCAAAATGAGGGTAACTCACATAAAACATCCCCCCATGCACCAATAGTAGGCGCATGGGGATTCCAACCGGGGATTACAGATGCCACCTTTAAACTCTGGAGATCCAGGGGCATCTCATGCTTAGGGGACCTATTTAAAGATGGGATCCTGATGTCCTTTGAGCAGCTGAGTCTGAAATTCGGAATACCTAACGGGGATCTCTTTCGATACTTCCAAGTTCGAGATTATATACAGAGGAAGACTACATTAATAGATAGTCTTTATAAATCAGACAGAGAACGTAATGTCTTACGACCAGCGGGGGCATCCTCCGTTAGTACTATATACCATTTGCTACATGATGGAGTCTCAGGAGACATGGATGACCTGCTTAAAACATGGGAGCAGGACTTGGGGCTAGAAATCTCTGAGGATATGTGGAATGACATTTGGGAAAATGCTAGAAGAATTGCTATCTGTAACAGAACTCAGGCTATCCAACTAAAGATACTTCATAGGGCCCATATAGCTCCGGCTCGACTGGCAAAATTTAAGGCAGGAGCATCTCCAATGTGTCCTAAATGCAAAATAGAGGTGGGTACTCTTGTACATTGTCTGTGGACTTGTCAGAAAATCCGCAGATACTGGACTAAAGTGGCAAATACCCTAACAGAAATTTTAGGAACGGAAATTAGGGTGGACCCTGTATCTCTCCTTTTGGGCTTTTCGAACCTCTCATCTCTGGATATGCATGGGAAGAGACTATTTTCTATTCTCTCTTTCTGTGCAAGGAAAAATATTTTGGTGAACTGGGTGGCTGAGGGCCCCCCTGGACTTTCAAATTGGCACAGATTAATTATGGAATATATCCCCCTTGACTTCCTCACAAATATGGTGCACCGAAAGACTGAATTATTTTATAAAATATGGCAGC
This sequence comes from Hemiscyllium ocellatum, assembly GCF_020745735.1. Classification (NCBI taxonomy): domain Eukaryota; kingdom Metazoa; phylum Chordata; class Chondrichthyes; order Orectolobiformes; family Hemiscylliidae; genus Hemiscyllium; species Hemiscyllium ocellatum. Next base: position 8,959,057 of record NC_083423.1, read on the forward strand.
CCTTTTTGAATTATATAAATGCAGATATTTCGGCTATCCTAACAAGGGCTTTTATTTAGTGAAGATTTCAGACCGGGCTGCTCCGGGGCCCCTTGGGAGAGGAATCCTGCGCGAATACGGGTTTTATTATATTTGATGTTTATACATTCCGAGCATGTAAGAGACTTAGGTATACACTCTGGTTAGTTATAGGTTAGATTAGTAGAAAGTTGAGTTTTTTTTTTCTTTCTTTTTTCATTTCTTTTTTTTTCTTTTTTTGTTTTCTTTCTTTCTCTTTTCTTTGTTAAATTATGACTATTGTATATATGATTTAATTGTACATCAATGTTTGTATTTGAGAGTTTTGTTTATTTTTGTAAATTTGCAAAAATGTTAAATTTCAATAAAAATATCTACAAAAAAAAATTCAACAGGTTAATTCCAGGGATGGAGGCTCTTTCTCAAGAGGAAAGGTCGATCAGATTGGATCTAATTGTTGGAATTTAGATGAATAAGAGATGTTCTTATTAAAACCTGTAAGATTCTAAGAGGTCTTGACAAAGGAAGTTGCTGAAAGAATGTTTCACCTTGTGTGAGAGAGACAAGGACCAGGATGCAGAACCTATTTAAGACAGAGCTTTGGAAGCATTACTTCTTTCAACGGGTAATAAAACTTTAGAACTTTTTATCCCAGAGAGCTATGTTGTTTGTGATCAATATATTCAAGGCTGGGTTAAATGGATTCTTGAACTATATCGGAATCAAGGGTTCTGGAGAACAAAAGGGAAGTTGAAAGCATTTTTAAGGAAAGTTACACATTTTGGAAGGGGTCCAGTACCCTGCAGCAACCTTGCAATCATGATACTATGCTGCACATCCAGGAGTATAAATAATACAGCATGGGTGGAGTTAGAACACTTTCATTAGGAAGATACACCAGACCAGATTGCAACATGGGGACACACACGAGAAAAACAGAGAAATCCTAATTAACAGAAATACCTATGTTCTGTATGCAAAGATGACCTGAGCTTCCAGAGGCCTGCTTCATGGTGGCTCAGTGGTTAGCACTGCTGCCTCACAGTGTTAGGAACCCAGGTTTGATTCCAGCCTTGGGGGACTGTCTGTGTGGAGTTTGCACATTCTCCCCGTGTCTGCGTGGATTTCCTCCGGGTGCTCTGGTTTCCTCCCACAGTCCAAAGCCATGCATGTCGGATGAATTAGCCATGCTAAATTGCCCATTGTGTTAGGTGCATTAGTCAGGGGGAAATGGGTCTGGGTGGGTTACACTTTGGAGGGTTGGTGTGGACTTGTTGGGCTGAAGGGCCTGTTTCCACACTGTAGGGAATCTAATCAACACACCATCCTGTTCTCTGGCCAACATCTCAGTGCTCCAGTGAAGCTCAGCACAAGCTGGAAGAACAGCGACTCATTTTCCGCTTGAGGACCATGTAGCCTTCAGGACTCAATTACACATTCAATAATTTGAAAGTCTGAATGCCTCCTTCCACATCCTTTACCCATCCTATACCCCAGGCTCTGTCATGACACGCATTGCTCTTAGAACAACAAACTCATTTTCACTTACTCACTGTCCCCATTATCAGTTTCTCTTTCTCTCCTGGGCATTAGGCATCCCCAGGAGAGCTGTTACCCTGGCGACATGAGAAAAGAGGGTGAACAACTAGGCAACGCATATTCAAATGGAAGTAACTCCAATATAGTCTTATATTAGCACTGAGTTCACCCAGAGGAGGCCAAAGGTACCACTCATGGACAAATGTAAAATTGTCCTGACAGCACAAAGGTACTGATGTGAGTTAGGAACTAATGCAGCAGCAGGATGCAGCCAGATTTTCTATGAGCTTCTCCTCAGCTGTACCAAGATAGACAATAAGTGCTTTAATGTCACAATGCACTTCCCCAGGAAACAGCTTCCTTCACGAAATTGAGTACAAAATTCAACACCCCAACCCTTTCTCTCCTCCTCTCAGAAAAAAAAGATTCCTGTCCTATCTGGGGAGTAATTTACTTTTCCCATAAGGAGTTCTACCTGACAGGAGGACAATAATACAATAAGGTCCTTGATGACAAAACCTCCACAGGGACAATTTGGCAATCTAGCCTTGCATTGAGTTTCCTGTAATTTTCAATATAACAATGTATCAACAGTTTCAAAGACGCCAGTGTAGAATGAGACTTTCAGGCCTGTTTAAAAGTGCAATTATTTTTAAAATTATGTCAGACTTGCTGACTACTGTTGTGTTGCATGCCCTACTGAGTTTTGGTCTACAAGGCATTTTATAGGGAGCTGTCATCAATTGAAAAAAAACATTCAGGACATTTTTTTGAAAAATGTCCAACTGCAGGCACTCCTGACATTAATCACTGCTTGTGCCTGATGCCTTTGTAGTGAAAACCCTGTACTGTTCTTCCATGCAGTACTCAGGGAGTGCTGCACTGTCAGAAGTGTGGTTTTTCCACTGAAACCATGTCTGCCCTCTCAGGTTAATATATTAAAGGTCCCAGGTGTCATTTTGAAGACGTACATGGCAACCCTGTGTGGCATCCTGGCCACTATCACCATAAAAAGACAGATTATCGTGCAATTTGCTTCTTTCTCTGTAAGGGCTCTCCTTGCTCATATTGACTGACACATTACCTCATTTCGCTGCTCATAGGATGTTGCCTGAACTGCTGTGCTCTTCCAGCACCACTGATCCAGAATGCATTATAATAGCGATCAAATCTCCAGGGTAAGTTACTGGCTCTGAAACATTTTGGGATGCATTCAGGTTATGAAATTCAGGCCTCGTGTTTGCCTTTTTTTCTCTACCCTAGCACCAGACGTTGCATGACGCCAGGTTATAGTGCAGCAGGTTTATGTAAAATCACAAGCTTTCGTTCACCTGATGAAGGAGCAGTGATTTCAACTAAACCTGTTAGACTATAACCTGATGTTGCGTTGCTTTTAACTTTGCCCACCCCAGTCTAACGTCAGCACTTCCACATCGTGGCTGTCCTAATGTGGCAATGGTTTTGTGACCTTTCTTGGTCAGAGTATTGAGTACAGGTGTTGGGAGGGCATGTTGCGGCTGTGCAGAGCATTGGTGAGGTCACTGTTGGAATGTTGCATGCAATTCTGGTCTCCTTCCTATTGGAAAAATTTGTGAAGCTTGAAAGGGTGCAGAAAAGATGTACAAGGATGTTGCCAGGGTTGGAGGATTTGAGCTATAGGGAGAGGTTAAAGATTGAACAGGCTGGGGCTGTTTTCCCTGGAGTGTCGGAGGCTGAGGGTGACTTTATAGAGCTTTATAAAATCATGAGGGTTGTGGATATGATAAATAGGCAAAGTCTTTTCCCTGGGGTGGGGGAGTCTAGAACTAAAGGGCATAGGTTTGGGATGAGAGGGGAAATGGGTAACTTTGAAGTGATAAAATATCGGTACATGTCAGACCTAGCTAGATGATGCTTTGCCCTGATATTATGACTCACAAAGAACTGATCAAAAGAATGATAGATACCCATTGAACGAGATCCTTTCGGATTTATGTCCATTCTGATCTGTGCACTTCAAAGTTACCCATTTCAAGATTTAGTTTGGATAATATTACTTACAGGGTCTATTCGAGCATATGTTGACAATAGTTGAAACATGAGACACCAACTGGGAAAGGACACAACACATATTAGGAAATGGTCAGCAGATATTCAGTCCGAGCTGTAATTGTAAGCCTTAGTTCTGCCATTTTATCTGTTCAAGACTTCAAATTTGATTTTTTTTGGAGTTGAACAAACCAGGATGTGGCAATGTTGAACTCCATTGGCCCTCAGATATCGTGCCAACATTTCTGGCCCTGTCAATGTTGCTGAGCCATTCTTTGGATTGGCCAGTAGCACTTTGCTCATGTCAATAGGCTTGTAGTTACCATCACTGAATGGCTATCTGACACAGGAAATAGATCTCATCGATCCCAGTGGGATGTAGACCAGTTATACCACCTCAAATGGTGCAGTAACAGAGATCAACCAACACAGGACAGATGAGAACTCAAACTGATGACCTCCTGGCTGACCGTCTGTACTTTAAAGGAGTCAGGAGCCAGACATATTTAACATAAATGGGCTACCTACTGTCTTAGAATTATAGAACCCAAACAGTGTGGAAAGAGGCCATTCAGCCCAAAATCTAGGTGAAAGTGAGGACTGCAGATGCTGGAGATTAGAGTCAAGAGTGGTGCTGGAAAAGCACAGCAGGTCAGGCAGCATCCGAGGAGCAGGAAAATTGATGTTTTGGGCAAAAGCCCTTCATCCCTGATTTCCCTGCTTCTCAGATGCTGCCTGACCTGCTGTGCTTTTCCAACACCACACTCTGCACCAACATCTAGTCAAGAGGAAGAAGGAGGCTTACTTGAGTTTGAGAAAGCAAAGATCAGACAGGGCTCCAGAGGGTTACAAGGTAGTCAGGAAAGAACTGAAGAATGGACTTAGGAGAGCTACAGAGGGCATAAAAAAGCCTTCGTGGCTAGGAGTAAGGAAACCCCAAGACATTCTATACTTATGTGAGAAACAAGAGGATGTCCAGAGTGAGGGTAGGGCCAATCAGGGGTAGTGAAGGGAACTTGTGCCTGGATTAGGAGGAGATGGATGAGGTCCTTAATGCATACTTTGCTTCAGTATTCACTAGTAAGAGGGACCTCATCATTTATGAGAACAGCGTGAAACAGACTGATATGCTTGCACATGTTAATGATAAGAAGGAGGATGTGCTGACAATTTTGAAAAACATGAGAATTGATAAGACTCCTGAGTCAGATGGGATATACCCAACATTACTATGGGAAGCGAGGGAAGAGATTGTTGCGCCTTTGGCGATGATCTTTGCATCCTCATTGTCCACGGGAGTAGTATCAGATGATGAAGGGTGGCAAATATTATTCCCTTGTTCAAAAAGGGAATAGGGATAACCCTGAGAATTATAGACCAGTCAGTCTTATCTCGGTGGTGGGCAAATTATTGGAGAAGATTCTGAGAGACAGGATTTATGAATTTTTGGAAAAGTATTGTTAGATTAGAGATAGTCAGCATGGCTTTGTGCGGGGCAGGTCATGCCTCACAAGCCTTACTGAATTATTTGAGGATGTGACAAAACACATCGATGAAGGTAGAGCAAGACATTTATTAAGGTTTCCATTGGTAGGCTCATTCAGAACGTAAGGAGGCATGTGATATGGGAAATTTAGCTCTCTGGTTACAGAATTGGCTGGCCGATAGAAGACAGAGGGTGGTAGTAGATGGAAAGTATTCAGCTTGGAGCTCGGTGACCAGTGGTGTTCTGCAGGGATTGATTCTGGGATCTCTGCTCTTTGTGATTTTTATAAATGACTTGGGTGAGGAAGTGGAAGGATGCGTTAGTATGTTTGCCGATGACACAAAGCTTGGTGGAGTTGTGGATAGTGTGGAGGGTTGTTGTAGGTTGCAGTGGGATATTGAGAGGATGCAGAGAAGTTCAACCTGGAAAAGTGTGATTATTAATTCATTTTGGAATGTCGAATTTGAATGTAGAAGGCAGGAGTTTTGACAATGTGGAACAATAGAGGGATCGTGGTGTTCACATCCAAAATTCTATCAAGTTGCCACCCAAGTTGATAGGGTTGTTAAGAAGGTGTATGATTTATTGGCTTCCATTAGCAGGGGAATTGAGTTTAAGAGCCATGAGATAATGTTGCAGCTCTATAGAGCCTTGGTGGGACCACACTTGGAATATTGTGTTAAGTTCTCATTATAGGAAGGATTTGGAAGCTTTAGAGAGGGTGCAGGGGGGATTTACCAGGATGATCCTTGGCCTGGAGGACATGTCTTATGAAGAAAGATTGAGGGAGCAAGGGCTTTTTTCATTGAAGGATTGAAGGATGTCAGGAAACTTGATGGAGGTGTAAAGGTGATGAGAGGCATAGATAGAGTAGATGGCCAGAGATATTTTCCCAGGGCAGAAATGGCTTTCCCAAGGGGGAATAATTTTAAGCCGATTGGAGGAAGGTTTAAGGGAGATATCAGAGGTAGGTTCTTTGCACAGACAATGGTGGGTGCGTGGAATGCATTGCCAGCATTGGTAGTAGAATCAGATACATTAGGCCATTTAAGTGACTCTTGGATCGGCACATGGATGATAGTAAAATGAAGGGCAAATAAGTTAGTTTGATCTTAGGTGAAAGCAAGGACTGCAGATGCTGGCGATCAGAGTCAAGACTAGAGTGGTGCTGAAAAAGCACAGCAGGTCAGGCAGCATCTGAGGAGCAGGAAAATCAATGTTTTGGGCAGGAGCCCTTCATCTGTGTGTGAATGTGAGTGTGAGAGTGAGAGTGTGTATGTGCATATGTGTCTGTGAGTGTGACTGTGAACGTGTGTGTGTGTCTGTGAATGTGAGTGTGAAAGTGTGAATGTGAGTATGTGTGTATGTGTACGTGCGTATGTGTGTGTGTGTATGTCAGTGTGAGAGTGTGTGTCTAGCTCCTGCCCACAGCCCCTTGCCAGACAATTTGCTGTGCTCCTCGTGTGGGCATGTGTAATGAGTTGAAAACCAGAAAACCTGACACTTTTAATCGAAGGTGACACTCACTTCCTCACCCAGGTCCGAGCATTGCAGAAGACACTGTCGTTTGGGACAGAATTGCTCTGTTATGCTGCAACCTCTCCACCACTGGCACTTCAGCTTTGCTGTGCATTCGAAAGGAGGAGGCGGGTGGGATATCTTCCCATAGCAGCAGGCTTAACTGGAACCATTTTCCTACTGACAATGACTGATGGTGACTGATTCAAAAATAGTTTTGGAGTCAGGTTGCTGACCTAACCACACAAGTATAGTGCTGTGGAAAGACCCAACAAAAGATTTAGGTGGCTTAATGATGAAATAGTCGAGTCTCAGTTTGGGTCAGTTGGTAGCACTTTGACTCAGAGAAAGATGTGGTTAAGCAACACACACCGATTGAGGCTAAAGTCTAGACAACCTAGTCTGCTCCCAATGAAATGTTAAACCAAGGTCCTGTTAAACAAAAGCTACTTCAGCTGGGTATTAAAAGTTGCAGTTTGAGAATGGTAGTCTTGTTGATATTTGTTGGTTGGATATTCAGCCTTCAATTGAGTAGGGAAATAAATCACTAATCACAAATCCATGATAACGATTCTGCAATTAATCCGTAAAAAGGATAAAAACAATCACTAAGATACGACAGGCAGCCATCAAATCCACAGCAGCTAGGGCCAAAACCTGACTGAAAAGTCATAATGAAAGGAAAATGAGTAAATGAGAAAACATCAAGGCACTTGTCTGAAACTTTTGAATGTGAAAATTCAAGGATGTCGTCAACTGGCTACACGTCACTCACAGACAGCATGCTCATTCACTTTATTTAAATATGATTCTGGAGATGATGCACAAAGCAATGAGTTTGAAGATGCATATTCTAGTCGAGCTATGCTGGCTGACTTCCTTGCTGACAAAGAATGTCTATCATCTGCAATTAGGTATAGGTTTTATTCACTCTGTTGAATAAAACAACATTGCAAATGTCTCAAATTACTGAAGTGCCTAACTGTAATGTTAAATAAATACATTTTGGGAGAAGAGGAAATATCTATTTTGTATCAAAGTTCAGAAAATAAACTTACACTTTCTTCTGCCTCTCTCCTGAAGGTTTTGTTGAGCTGAGTTAACCAATAAATTAGCGATTGGAAAAGGCTTGTGAGAAAGACACTTACAATCTTCATGGGGGACTTCAATAAGCAGGTGGATTGAGAAAATTAGGTTGGTAGCTGGTCTCAAGAAAAGGAACAACCAATTCTGAATTTGGTGATGTGTAATGAGACAGACTTGATTTGAGAGCTTAAGGTGAAGGAACCTCTGAAGGTAATGACTACAATATGATAGAATTTACCCTGCAGTTTGAGAGGAAGAAGCTAGAATCACTTGTAACAGTATTACAATGTGTAAACATAACTATATAGACAAGAGGGAGGAGTTGGTCAGCATTAGTTGGAAGGGGAGTCTAGCAGGGAAGACATTGGAGCAGCAATGGGAAGAATTTCTGTGGATTATTTGGGAGACACAGCAGAAATCCATCCCAAGGATGATAGATAAATGCAAGGTGCTGCATTTTCGGAAAGCAAATCTTAGCAGGACTTATACACTTAATGGTAAGGTCCTAGGGAGTGTTGCTGAACAAAGAGACCTTGGAGTGCAGGTTCATAGCTCCTTGAAAGTGGAGTCACAGATAGATAGGATAGTGAAGAAGGCATTTGGTATGCTTTCCTTTATTGGTCAGATTATTGAGTACAGGAGTTGGGCGGTAATGTTGTGGCTATACAGGACATTGGTTAGGCTACTGTTGGAATATTGCATGCAAATCTGATCTCCTTCCTATTGGAAAGATGTTGTGAAACTTGACAGGGTTCAGAAAAGATTTACAAGGATGTTGCCAGGGTTGGAGGATTTGAGCTATAGGGAGAGGCTAAATAGGCTGGGGATATTTTCCCTGGAGCATCGGAGGTTGGGGGTGACCTTATGGAGGTTAATAAAATGATGAGGAGCATGGTTCGGGTAAACAGGCAAGTCATTTCCCTGGGGTGGGGGAGTCCAGAACTAGAGGGCATAGGTTTAGGTTGAGAGGGAAAAGATATAGAAGAGACCTAAGGGGCAACTTTTTCACGCAGAGGGTGGTGCATGTAAGGAATGAGCTGCCAGAGGAAGTGGTGGAGGCTGGTACAATTGCAACATTTAAAAGGCATTTGGATGGGTATATGATTAGGAATGGTTTGAAGGGATATGGGCCAGGTGCTGGCAGGTGGGACTAGATTGGGTTGGGATATCTAGTTGGACCTGGGGTCTGTTTCTATGCTGTACATCTCTCTGATGATGATTCTGAATACACTAAGGTGGAGATGAGGGATCCATGGGGAGTCAGAGAGACAACATTAAAACAAAAGAAAGAGCATACATTTTTTTTTAGATTACTTACAGTGTGGAAACAGGCCCTTCGGCCCAACAAGTCCACACCAACCCGCCGAAGCGCAACCCACCCATACCCCTACATATACCCCTTACCTAACACTACAGGCAATTTAGCATGGCCAATTCACCTGACCCGCACATCTTTGGACTGTGGGAGGAAACCGGAGCACCCGGAGGAAACCCACGCAGACACGGGGAGAACGTGCAAACTCCACACAGTCAGTCGCCTGAGGCAGGGATTGAACCCAGGTCCCTGGTGCTGTGAGGCAGCAGTGCTAACCACTGTGCCACCGTGCCGCCCCTAAATGGTGGAGATTAGTGGGAATCCATAGGTTTGGGAAGCCTTTAAAAAACAGCAGAGGACAACAAAAGAAGTAATAATGGGTGAGAAGATGAAATATGAGAGTAAACTGGCTGCTAATATAAAAGAAGATTACAATAGTTTTTTTAGTTACATAAAAGGTAGGAGAGACACAAGACTGAACATTGGATCACTGAAAAATGAAACTTGAGAAGTACTAATAGGGAACAAAGAAATGGCAGAGGAGCTGGGGAAATACTTTGCATCAATTTTCACAGTGGATAATACCAGCAGTCTACCAGAACTCCAAAAGAGTCAGAGGACAGAAGTGAAAGTAGTGACCATCACTGAGGAGAAGGTGCTGGGGAAGCTGAAAGGTCTAAAGATGGATAAATCACTGGGATTAGATGGACTACACCCCAGAGTTCTGAAAGAGATAGCTGACGAGATTGTAGAGGTATAGGTGGCATTCTTTCAGGAAGGGTCCTAGAGGATTGGAAATGGCTAACCTAAAACCCCATTAAGAAGGAAGGGAGACAGAAGACATGAAACTATAAACTAGTTAGCCTGACCTTGGTCATTGGTAAGATTTTAGAGTTCATTTTTAAAATGAGACTTTGGAGTACGAGGAAGTGCATGGTAAAATAGGGCTGAGTTAGCACAGCTCCATCAAGGCGAGGCCATGCCAGACAAATCTGTTAGGACTTTTTGAGGAGGCATCAAGCAACTTAGACAAAGCAGAGCCAATGGACAATATCTATGTGGCTTTTCAGAAGGTCTTTGACATAGTGCTGCACTGGAGGCTGCTAAATAAGATAAAAGTCCATGGTGTTACGGGCAAGGTACTGGCTTGAATTGTCCGACTGGCATTAAACAGAGTGTGGGGATGAAGGAGTCTTTGCAGGGGATAGCCGATGGCTAGTGCAGCTCTGCAGTGGTCTGTACTGGGTCCAAAACCATTTTCGTTATACATTAACAACCTGGACAAAGGGATGGAGGCCATTGTTGCGATGTTTGCAGGTGACACACCAGACAAGGGAAAGAGTCAATAATGTCAATAATATTTGTAGTTGTGCTGAAATCCCTGGTTTGGATGTGACCCTTTGTCACAATGTTGCTGTTTTTGTGAATCTAACTCTTCCATTCGATATATTTTAAGAGACAAATGCCCAAAAATAGTCTTGTGCTAAAATCAAACGTCATAAATGGTGGCCCATTTTTTATTTTGTTCATACACTTTATTTAACATGGCAGGTTACTCTCAACATATTCACTGGACCAGCAGCAGTGGGAATCTGATTGGCCTCAGTTTTCCTGCACTGGGATCGGGGAGGGATGGGGAGAATCAACCAGATCAAGCCACTTCTGATCAATGATTCAATTTTTGATTCACTGTCCTGTTCCTAAACAGCAATTCCATCCTTGATTCATTTTCCTGTTCCTTATCAGTGATTCCATTTTGATTCACTGTCCTGTTCCCAATCAACGATTCCATCCTTGATTCATTTTCCTGTTCCTTATCAGTGATTTCATTCTTGATTCATTGTCCTGTTCCCAATCAATGATTCCATTCTTGATTTGTTGTCCTATTACTGATCAGTGATTCTATTCTTTTTTAACAAATGTGTAAATCTTTATTTATATTCCACCACCAGGAAGAAAGGAAACACCTGTTGAGGCCAGTGACAAGCAGTGTCCTTCTCAAAGGGCAATCCAGCATGATCAAGCAGTGAAGGAAAGGACAGGGATTAAATCAAAATAGAGTTGGAGGGGGAAATAATACACTCCACTCCCTGTGGTGCCCACCTTTTTCTGAAAATCTCAAAGGTGTTGGTGGAAACTATGTGCTCCTTCTCCAGAGCTCTGACATAACCACAGAAGAGTGGCAGGGAATTGGCCCTAATGACACCCTCCACAGCCCACTGCCTAGACCTGTTTATGGCCAGTTTGGCCAGGCCCAGGAGCAGACCCACAAAGAGGTCCTCAGTCCTGCCCCCCGCTCCGTACCGAGTGCCCAAAGATCAGGAGCGTGGGACTCAAGTGCAATCAAAAGCAGAGGAGGAGGTTTTTAAGAAAATCAAAAAGGGAGTATAAGTACCCACACCAAATATATACATAGTCCACCTACTCCACAGCACCACAGAACAAGCAGTTGGGCTGGGAGTCCGTGAACCACTGCAATCTGTGGTTGCAGGGGACCGCCGCGTGCAACACAATCTTGCCCAGATCCCTGAGAGAAAAGGGGAGGACTCCCGCATCGAGAGCCGCCAGGTGGTAAATGGGTGCGCCAAGGCGTGTCCGGGTGGTGGATGGTGTGCAGCAGCAGTCAATACATGGTCACACCCCTGAAGGGAACAAAACTAAAACTTCGGAGACAGCTCTGGTCGTGGGGCAAATGATTCTATTCTCCATTCATTCGCCTCACCAGTGATTCTGTTGCCAATTAATGATCCCATTCCTGAAGGATGATCCCATTTTCAATTAATGATCTCATTTCTGATCAATGAGGCTTGTTCTATAAATGTTTGAAGAGGTTATTGTGGTGTAGTGGTATTGAGTGCAAGATCCATCTGCTTCAGAGGTGTTAATAACATTTCTGAATACATTGATAAATATTTGGATTTGAGCTAAAGAATTATCAGGCTTGATTCGAATCTTGTCCACAGTCAAAATGCTCAACCACTGTTACTGATTTGACTCATGAATTGAATCACACCCACATTGGTGAGGGAGCAAATGATAATTTCTTCAAGTGAAATTAATTATTTAGACTAAAAAATAATCAGATCAGAATTAGGCCATTTGACCCATCAAGGCTGCTCCATCATTCGAACATGACTGATGTGTTGCTCAACCTCCTTCTCTTGCCTTCTCCCGTAAGTCTTGATCCCCTTACTAATCAAGAACCTGTCTATCCTTGCCTTAAATGCACTCAATGACTTGGCTTCCACAGGCCTCTGTGGCAATCAATTCCACAGATTCACCACCCTCTGGCTGTTATAAAGAGTCATCCCTTGACTTTGAGCCCATGTCCTTGAGTCCTCGTCTCTCTTACTCATATAAAAATGTTCTCCACATCAACTCTATTCAGGTCTCTCAGTATTCTCTAAGTTTTAATCAGATTCCCCCTCATAATTCTAAACTTCATTGAGTACAAACCCAGAGTTCTCAAGTATTCCTCATTTGACAAACCCTTCATCCCTGGGATCATTGTTGTAAACTTCCTCTGGACCACAACCAACGCCAACACTTCCTTCCTTATATATGGTGTCCAAAACCACTCACACTATTCCAAAGTCTGGCCTGAACCTCATACAGCCTCAGCAGTACATTTCTGTTATTGTATTCTAGCCGTCTTGAAATGATTGTTAACATTGCATTTTCCTTCCTAACCGTTAACTGAACTTGTATGTCAATCTTAAGAGAATCCTGAACTAGGACTCCCTTTGTGCTTCAGATCTCACTTAGAAAATAGTCTCTGCCTTTAATTTTCTGACCAAAGTGTATAATTGCACAGTTTTCTGTATAGTATTCCATTTGTGGCTTCTTTGCCCACTCTCCTAGCCTGTCCAAGTCGTTCTGCAGCCTCCCCACTTCCTCAACGCTACCTGTTCCTCCATGTATCTTTGTGTCATCAGCAAATATAGCAACAATGCCCTCAGTTCCTTCGTCCAGATCATTAACGTGCAATGTGAATAGTTGTGGTCCCATCGCTAGTCCCTGCAGAACTCCACTCATCACCAACTGCCATCATTTATTTGCATTTTCTGCTGGTCAGCCAATCTCTATCCCTGACAACACCTTCCCCCTACACCATGGACTTATTTACCAGGTCCTGTATGGCTCCTTGTCATGGGCTTTCTGGAAATGCTGGCATGGCAAATCTGTTTCAGGAAAGAAGATCGGAAAAAAAATAGGAGAGGCCAAATAAATGAAAGCATTCAAAGTTCATAACCATTTAGATTATGGGGGAAACATAGTAGGTGGACCCATGTGTCTCTATTCCACATTTAATCTTTCTTCCCATGGATAGTCTCACAATGGAACAAGCTTCCAAAGGAAATAGTCTTGTCTCCTTCACTTGAAATTTTCAGAACCCATCTTTAGATTACCTCCATTTATATATTTTCATTATCAGGATGACCATCTAAGCAGGTCACGTCTGATTAGTTGGGGCCACCCATCAACGTGTTGGCGGAATACGGATGTTGGTCTATGATGCCAACACAGATAAAGCAAAAGGAGCAGAAATGTAGTAAATGCAGCTTGGAGCTGTGGAAATGGTGAAGCATATGTCAGCAGAAGCCCTTAGCTTCCTGTGTTATTGCCGTGTTGTCTTGGTTGCAAAATGGTTAGTGAGGCAAAATAACCAACATCATACTCTTTCTGAGTTTTACATCTGGTTTGATTCTCTGAATCTAGTTTAGCATTCATTGTGAAAGTGACCTTGTATGCCGAAGGTAAAGCAAAATAATATTAAGCTAGTAAAAGAATAGAACCTATGGTAACTATGCTTATTCACTGATCTTAGGTTTTCTGTATAACGACAGGCATGTGTGTGCTATAAGACTCACGGCATTGCCATTGAAAACGCAATTGAAAGCTACATCAAAACGTTTGCAACACACATGTTTTGAGAATCAATTGTAGTAATTACATCACCTAATGTGTTCAAGAAAAATGTTGCCAGGGTTGAAATTTTCATAAAGTGAAAACATTATCTTGTTTATCTCAACTGCTCCAGATCCAATACGAATGCTCACAGGACAACATGTGCTGTAATAGTTTTTTTGTGGTACCTTTTTAAGGCCACAAACAGAAACTACACACCTCAAATTGATCTGTCTGTTCACTGGTTTGTTTGTGGTGCAAGCTCCTCATATTCAATGACCACAAAACTAGCTTTATTATTTGCAGGAAGTCTTCCAGCAAGAATGATGTTTGATGTTCGAAGTGCCCATTAGTAGGTCATGTTAGTCAACACAGTACTTTATCAAACATCCTCACAAAGTTGCTCTTAATCATCTCTGGTAACTTTCCACTGCTAGTAATTGTTCTAAACCCTGGGTCCTAAGTGTAACCCTACCATTATCTGTATGCAGGAAGGACACTATCTTAGAGGGTGTTGTTAGAAGAGGGAGCAGGTCATCATTTGTCAATTGGTCCACTTCACATGAGATTCAATGGCCTTGAAGAAAGTTGGAACATCTTGATGAGAAATGTTCGTTTAGCACCTCTCCAATCTCCACAGGGTCCACACTCAACTTCCCACTTCTGTCTTTGACTGGACCTATTCCTATCCAAATGATCCTTTTATTCCTCACATACCTATAGAAAGCTTTAGGGTTCTCCTTTATTCTATTTTCTAAAGACTGCTCAAGTCCTCTCTTTGCTCTTCTTAACTCTCTCTTTAAATCCTTCCTAGCTGATCTGTAACTCTCCATCGCCACATCTGAACCATCTTGCCTCATCAACACAGAAGCCTCCTTCTGCTTAACAAGAGATGCAATTTCTGTAGTAAACCATGGTTCCCTTACCTTATCACTTCCTCCCTGCCTGACAGGGACATACCTATCAAGGACATGCAATATCTGTTCCTTAAACCAGCTCCACATTTTGATTGTCTGCATCTCCTGCATTTTGCTACCCCATTCTATGCATCCTAATTCTTGCCTATTATAATTGCCCTTGCCCCATTGATAACTCTTGACCTGTGGCATGTACCTATCCCTTTCCATCGCTAAACTAAATGTAACTGAATTATGGTCACTCTCTCCAAAGTCTTACCTTCAATTAAATCAAACACCTGGCCTGGTTCATTACCAAGCACCAGATTTAGTGTGGCTTCCCCTCTTGTTGGCCCTTCAACATACTGTGTCAGGAAACTCTCCTGCACACATTAGACAAAAGCTGATCCACCCGACGTACTAGAGTTATAGCATTTCCAGTCAATGTTGGGGGAGTAAAAGTCCCCCATAATGACTACCCTGTTCCTTTCACTCCTACCCAGAATAATTTTGCCAATCCTCTCTTCCACCTCCCTGGAACTCTGCGGAGGCCTATAAAAAACTCTAAGCAGTGTGACATCTCCTCTCCTGTTTCTAACCTCAGTCCACAGTACCTCAGTAGACGAGTCCTCATCAAAACTTCTTTTAGCCACCGTTATACTATCCTTGACTAACAAAGCCACACCTCCCCCTCTTTTACCGCCTTGCCTGTACTTAATGAAAGATATAAACCCTGGAACCTGCAACATCCATTCCTCACCCTGCTCTATCCATGTCTCCAAAATGGCCACAACATCAAAGTCGTAGGTATCTATCCATACTGCAAGCTCACCTACCTTATTACAGATACTTCTGGTATTGCAGTAGACATACCTCAAACCAGCTTACTTTCTGTCAGCACATTCCTGTGACCGTGAAATCCTGTCCCTGTCCTTCCTACTCTCATCCTCCTGTGCACTGCAACTACACCTCCAGTTCCCATCCCCCTGCTGAGCTAGTTTAAACCCACCCGAATAGCACCAGCAAATTTCCCACCCAGGATATTAGTACCCCTCTAGTTCAAGTGAGGATCTGTTTGTACAAGTCCCACCTTCCCCAGAATGAAGCTCAATTATCCAAGTACCTGAAACGCTCCCTCTTGCACTATCCTTACAGCCACCTGTTCAGCTGATATCTCTCCCCATTCCTTGCCTCGCTATCACGTGGCACGGGTAACAAACCAGAGAAAACAACTTCGTTTGTTCTTGCTCTCTGCTTCCATCCTAGCTCCCTGAAATCCTGTCTTACATCCATAACCCTCTTTCTACCTATGTCATTGGTACCTGCATGGACCAAAACTTGAGGCTGGTCACTCTCTCCCTTCAGGACCCCAAAGATATGATCCGAGACATCACGGACCTTGGCACCTGGGAGGCAACACACCAACCGTGAATCTCGTTCATTCCTAACAAACCTTCTATCTGAGCCTCTAACTATTGAGTCCCCACTGACTAACACTGTACTCCTTTCTCTCCTTCCCTTCTGTGCAACAGGGACAGGCTCTGTGCCAGAGACCTGGGCCCCACTACATACCCCTGGTAAGTCGTCCCCCTCAACAGTATCCAAAACAGTATACATGTTTTTCAGGGGATCCAGAGGGGATCCCTCCACTAACTGTTTTCTGCTCCTTCGAACAGTCACCCAGCTTTCTTCGTGCCTAGAAGTAAATACTTCCCTGTAACTCCTATCTATCACACTCTCTGCCTCCCAAATGATCTGAAGTTCATCCAGCTCCTGCTCCAGTTCCTGAACACGGTCTTGGAGGAACAAGAGTTGGGTGCACTTCCTGCAGATGTATAGGATGGGACACTAATGATGTCCCTCACCTCAAATACCATGCAGGAGGAACATTGCTCTCCCTGCATGCTATCCCTGCTAGTCCCTTTATCACAAAGTAAAAAAGAAGAGATGCTTACCTGATGTGTCCCTGGTCTTTAAGGTTAGAGGAGGTGGTTGGGTGGGAGGCCCTACAACAGTAGAGTCTCGGCTTCAGAAAACACTGACTTATATAGCTGGATGGAAATAAAAAGAATTCCCTCCTTTCCAGAAACCTCTACTCTCTGATTTCAAATAAAAAAGCTCAAATCAGTGACTCACCGCTCCAAGCAGGCCCCTGGTCCAAGCTCAGGCCCTTTGAGCTGCTGCTGCTGCTGTTGAACAACAGAAATGGAGGACTCCCACGCTTGAGGTAAATTTTTAGAGGAGAAAGACATACGAGAAAAAAAAGCATGAGGGAGAGAAAAGAAGAGAAGAACAGAAAAGGAATGGATGCAGCAGACAAGCTCGGACTGGAGCACCCTGATGAGCTGCCATCTTGGATCCATAACAACTGGAGTCAACCATTGGAGCTGACACTTCACGGGTAGATTCACTGCCACCAGTCTTCTTCTGGGTTCAGCTCATTCTACTATAAAACATGTTTCATCAACGCAAATTTGCTGTAATGTGATTGATGAACTGGGCACTCTGTTTTTACAGCATAAACTTTTAAAATCTGTGCTGGCGATTACAGCACCAACACTCTAAACGCATTTTCTAAAGTGCGACTTTTCTGTAATGTGGGGTTGCACAAGAACACAACAATTGCGTTATGGAAGAATTAACTGTCTTAGATTAAATTACTGGTATCAAGTGTAGAAGGATGCCGACATAAAGACTTTGGTGGACAAGGTGTTCAACTTTGTTGAATGGCGTAGATTTACTACACAGTACATTTTGGCTAGTTCCATTACATTGGAGTAGCATGTGAGACTTCAACCTGGATTAAAGAGCAAGTATTCATTTTGGTTCTGTTGGATGAAACTTTTCGAATCACAACTCAGAAAACAAAAACTGGTTAGCTCCTCCATTGACAGTCCCATGTGTGATGATGAGTGAATCATATCTCTAGATATCTGGGTGTGGAATAGGGTTCTGGGTAATCCAAGATGGAGGTCGGTTAAAATGTTTGGCTGGCACAGGGTGCTCCTGTTTTGAGATATTGTAGATGTTGGAAGGGATTTTCTTGAATTCCAGGAGCAGTTTTATATGCTGTTGCATTGTTTTGGAACTTTGGTTAAAAAAAAAGTCAAAACAATGGCACGTTTGAAAGGGAGAGGAACAGACAAAGACAGCACGTGGTCAGTGCAAGAGACAGAGAGAGAGAGAGAAATCTACACTGCTAACTGATATAGCAGTGAACCTGCGCAGTTACTGTCTTTGATGTTGAAGCCATGTATCGCTGGACATCGGAGTGTATCTGGGAAAATTAACAAACAGTGAAATTCACAACTGATCTTAGAGGAACCTGTTTGGGAGAGGTCACAGCGCAGAGACAGATAAGTGAATATTTTTAAGTGTGGCCTTACTGTAAGTCTGCAGTAGTGAGTAGAGTGGGTTCTTTCTTGATTATATGTTTTATTGAGATATGTCTCTTGATTAAGCTTAAAAATATAAGTCATAATTTTTAAGTTAACCCGGAGCAGTGTTTTGTGGAGGAATAAGGTGATGCTATTTTCTGGGTCTGCAGATTGGAAAAAGCAAAAATGGACCTTCGTAGAGCAATATGCTCTTGTCAGATGTGGGAATTTAGGGAGAGTTTACATGTTACTGAGGATTATATTTGCAATATAATCCTCAGTAATAGCGGCATGGTGACTCCATAGTTAGCACTGCTGCCTCACAGCAGCAGGGTCCCAGGTTCGATTCCAGCTTTGGGTGACTGTCTGTGTGACATTTGCACATTCTCCCTGTGTCTGGGTGGGTTTCCTCCGGGTGCTCCGGTTTCCTCCCACAGTCCAAGGATGTGCAGGTTAGGTGAATTGGCCATATTATATTGCCCATAGTGCTAGGTGCATTAGTCAGAGGGAACTGGGTCTACGTGGGTTACTCTTCAGAGGGTCAGTGTGGACTGGTTGGGCTGAAGAGCCTGTTTCTGCACTGAAGGGAATCTAATCTAGTCTAAATGCCAATGGCTTTGAATCCTAGCAGATCAAATGGATCGATTGGAGGGACAGTTAGAGACAATGAGGAATTTTCAAGAGCAAGGGGGTGTAATGGATGGCAGTTATAGAAAGGGAAAGAAAATCGCAGATACAGTCACATAGATGGGTTAACTCGAAGAGAGGTAGGCAGGTAGTGCAGGTGTCTTCAATGGCTATATCCTTTTCAAACAAGTATACTGTAAGGTGTTCGACAAGGTTCCCCATGGGAGACTGATTAGCAAGGTTAGATCTCATGGAATACAGGGAGAACTAACCACTTGGATACAGAACTGGCTCACAGAGGGTGGTGGTGGAGGGTTGTTTTTCAGACTGGAGGCCTGTGACCAGCGGAGTGCCACAAGGATTGGTGCTGGGTCCACTACTTTTTGTCATTTATAAAAATGATTTGGATGCAAGCATAAGAGGTATGGTTAGTAAGTTTGCAGATGACACTAAAATTGAAGGTGTAGTGGACAGCGAAGAAGTTTACCTCAGATTACGACAGGATCTGGACCAGATGGGCCAATGGGCTCAGAAGTGGCAGATGGAGTTTAATTTAGATAAATGTGAGGTGCTGCATTTTGGGAAACCAAATCTTAGCAGGACTTATACACTTAATGGTAAGGTCCTAGGGAGTGTTGCTGAAAGAAGTGACCTTGGAGTGCAGGTTCATAGCTCCTTGAAAGTGGAGTCACAGGTAGATAGGTGTTTGGTATGCTTTCCTTTATTGGTCAGAGTATTAGGTACAGAAGTTGGGAGGTCATGTTGCAGTTGTATAGGGCATTGGTTAGGCCACATTTGGAATGTTGTGTGCAATTCTGTTCTCCTTCCTATCAGAAGAACGTTGTGAAACCTGAAAGGGTTCAGAAAAGATTTACAAGGATGTTGCCAGGGTTGGAGGATTTGAGCTATAAGGAGAAGCTGAACAGGCTGGGGCTGTTTTCCCTGGAGCGTTGGAGGCTGAGGGGTGACCTTATAGAGGTTTACAAAATTATGAGGGGCATGGATAGGATAAATAGGCAAAGTCTTTTCCCTGGGTTGGGGGAGTCCAGAACTAGAGGGCATAGGTTTATGGTGAGAGGGAAAAGATACAAAAGAGATCTAGGGGCAACTTTTTCACACAGAGGGTGGTGTGTGTACAGAATGAGCGTCCAGAGGAAGTGGCAGAGTTTGTTACAATTGCAACATTTAAGAGGCATGTAACTGGGTATATGAATAGGAAGGGTTTGGAGAGATATGGGCCAGATGCTGGCAGGTCAGACTAGATTGGGTTGGGACATCTGGTCGGCATGGATGAGTTGGATCTGTGCTGTACATCTCTATGACTCTTTGCCTCTATATCTGTTAATCTGAAACAAACAAAACATGAAATCACTGGAGAAACTCAGCAGGTCTGGCAGCACCTGTTGAGTGAGAAACAGCGTTAATGTTTCGAGTCTCATGTAAGGTCAAGTTGCTGCCAGACCTGCTGAGTTTCTCCAGCAATTTCTGCTTCTGTTCCTTTCAAGTCCAAGCTGCCTTATATATAACTGCTTCCAAGATTATTTTCTGGTGTCTAAATTCTTTGTATGATTGTTTCAATAAATAGATTTCCCATGGCCACCTCCCCCCAGGCTCCAAATTGTCTCACTTTATATGTTCATTGGGTCCTGAGTTTTGACTATCCTCCCTGCTTGAGTATATTTTGGACAGAAAGCATTCACATTTTTGCTCTTTAAGATCCACAAATTGTGTCAGAGAAGATGGCTGATCTTCTGAAAGAAGCAGTCTTTTGCTTTTGACATTTCAGTGAGTGAAACGTGCAAGTGATCCTTTCAATCCAGCATTTAGATGTTGGAATGGTATTGGCATTTTATCAGGTTCAATCATGGATACTAAGGCTGACTGTGCTGTTTTGGTACTGCTGCTTCTTAACAGCTGATGTGACAGTACCATTAAGTCCTGGTGGGTGTTGTGTCAAGGACATCTGATGACCTGATCTGAAGACTTGTCAAGAATTGAAAATAATTCAATAATCCCTCCGCACCCTTGAAAGAGTAATATCATCTATGCTGGACTTCAGGAAGTTTCTATCTTAGAATCTTGCAATCTTTTCAAGTTATATGTAACCTTAATGGCATCCCATTGCCTGTCAGTGGCTGCTGTGTGACCTGGTAGAATTCTGCAAATTCTTTTATTAACACCTCTATGCATAGTCACTGATCTCAGTTGTGCATCTTTCTACCACACCATCTCTACCACTCTTACTCTTATTTCTTTCTGTACAAAATTAAAATTACACAACATCAGGTTATAGTCCAACAGGTTTATTTGGAAGCACTAGCTTTTGGAGTGCTGCTCCTTCATCAGGTAGCTAGTGAGGCAGGATCATAGGACACAGAATCTTTTACTATATACTCTGTGTCCTGTGATCCTGCCCCCATTAGCTGCCTGAAGAAGGAGCAGCGCTCTGAAAGCTTGTACTTCCAAATAAACCTGTTGGATGATAACCTGGTGTTATATGATTTTTAACCTTGTCTGTCCCAACCCAACACTGACACCTCCACATCATGGTACACATCTCTCTTGTACAGTTTGCATGTATATCTCTCAAGTACAGATTACTCTTGTACATGTCATAGGAACATTTATCTTATACAGGTTATTTGTACATCTCTGCAGTATGGGTTATGTGTACCTCTTTCTAATACAGGCTACTTGTACATCTCTTTCATACAGCTTATTGGTATAGCGCTCTAACCCTAATTTCCATCATTATCACTGCGTCTCTCTGGTACAGATTACTTGTACATTTCTTTTAAATCTCTCATACAAGTTACTCGTACATCTCTCTGCTACGAGTTACACACACCTATCTTGTACATTTTACTTGTACATCTCTCAAGTACAGATTATTCATACAGCTCTCTCATACGGGTTACTTATACATCTCTTTTTGACACTGCTGCAAAATGTGTTGCTGGAAAAGCGCAGCAGGTCAGGCAGCATCCAAGGAGCAGGAGAATCGACGTTTTGGGTATAAGCTGTTCTTCAGGAATCTCTTTTTGACAGGTTATTTGTACATCTCTCTCTTACAACTTATTCATATATTTCTCTAGTATAGGTTGTATGTACATTTCTCTAGGACAGTTTTTTTCCAAGTACAGATTACTTTTACATTTCTCTAGTTCAGGGTACTTGTTGCTTGTACTTCTCTTTTAGACAGTGCAAGTTAATTTTCTAGTACAGGTGAATTCTCCATCTTTTTAGTGTGTGTTGCTGGTACATTACTTAAGTATGGATTGTCTCTCTAATACAGGTTACTTGTACATCACTCTAATAGAGGTTGCCCTCATATCCCTGGAGTACAGATTTCTGTTTCTCCATCTCTCTAGTACAGGCTTTTGTAAATCTCTCTCGTACAGGGTATTTCTACCTCTCACTTGTACGTGTGCTTGTATATATCTCTCTAATACAGGTTACTCGCACATCTCTCTCATTCAGGCTACTTGCATATCTCAATATTATAGGTTATTTCTTCATCTCTCCAATACGTGTTGCTTTTATGTCTCTTAAGTACAGTTTTTTTTTTGACATCCCTCTCACACATGTTACTCATACATTTCTCCTGCATAGGTTTCAACACACCTTTCCTGTAGAGTTCTCTAGTCCAGATTACTCGTGCAATCCTCCATGCAGGTACATCTCATTGGTGCAAGTTATTTGTACATTACTTTTGTATAGGCTACTGGTACAGTAATCACGTATAGGTTACTCATACATCCTGCGTGCCTAGTTTACTTATCCATCTCTCTAGTACAGATTACTTGTACATCTCTCCTATATTTCTAGTACCCTTTATTCATCCATCTCTACTACAGGTTATTTCTACATTTCTCTTGTAAATCTCTCTAGTGCAGAATACTCCTCCGTCTTTATTACAGGGTTATTTCTACATCTCTCTTGTACAGGTCATTCATGCAATGCTCAAGTACAGGTTACTCTTATATCTCTCTGGTACAGGTTACTCATTCAGCTCTCCAGTATGGTCACTCATACATCCGTTACAGGTTACTTTCGCATCTCTCTCGTGCTGGTTAATTACACATTTAGGCAAAAGTGAGGATTGCAGATCAGAGTCAAGATTAGAGTGGGGCTGGAAAAGCACAGCAGGTCACGAGGAGAAGGAAAATCAACGTTTTCTAGCACCACTCTAATCTTGACTTAAATACACATTTCTCTAGTGCAGGTTACTTGTACATCTCTATGCTCATATACCTCACGAGTATAGGTTTCTTTTACAGTTATCTAATACTGGTTAATAGTACATCTCTTTAATACAGATTGTTCATATATGTGTCCAGGATAGGTTGCTTGTACACCTCTCTGTTACAGATTATTCGTATGTCATTCTTGTACAGGTTATTTGTTAATCTCACTTATACAGACTATTCATGTTCTTGCAAATGGGGCCATTGTAATGTTTATATTTATTGCACAACTCTTTTTAGCATAAGGCTGTCCCTGGCATTTGCCCAATATTTGCATTGATCTTTTCAAATCTTTTTTTTTAACTCACCAGCCGTCCCAGATGGGGATATTTCTCTGAAGTTCAGAAGGAGGCTGCTCCAATTTTCCATGTCACATCTAACTGGAGTGTGGCTTCATATCAGAGATTGTGGGGTCCTTACTGTCACATTCTTTCCGAGAGGTGGACCAACCACTGTACTTTTTCTTCAACCTCAATGCTGCGTGAAACAGCTGAATCTGCATTTCGGAGCGATGCACACTTCCCATAAAAAACCACAGACAAAAGCCAGTGAGTGGGAGGTGTATGAATTGCTGCACCACATTCAAAGTTTATTCAGCATTGACTCACAAACCAGAAATTCAAAAAAAAAGGTGGGAGTTACAAAAGATCTCCACCACTGAATTCATAAACTTCAGATCCTAACCACGGCTCCCCATGTTTTTAAGGGGTAGTTCATGGTAACAGGTGTAATTTATTCCATCTTCCTTAAATAAAAACAAGTAGTGCTAGAGAAACGCAGTAGGTGAGGCATCATCTGAGGAGAGACAGACAGAATAAAAGTGCAAAATGTTGGTGCTCCTGCTGCAGAACATAAGAACTAGGAGCAGGAGTAGGCCATCTGGTCCCATGAGCCCGTGCAGCCATTCAGCAAGATCAAAGCTGATCTTTTTGTGGCCTCAGCTCCACTTACCCATCTGCTCTGTATAACCCTTAATTCCTTTACTGTTCACAAATCTATCCATTTTTGCCTTAAGAACATTCAACAAGGTAGCCTCAACTGCTTCACTTGGTAGGAAATTCCACAGATTCATAACCCTTTGGATGAAGAAATTCACCTCCCTGCTTCTATCTTATCTATAGTTAAACAGCTGTTGAGAATCCTGCCCTGCCCAATTTTTGGGAAATCCCACTGAATCTCAAGCCAAAGAGATGGTGACGAGGCCACGGATTGGGTTTCCATGGATGCGGGATGGTGACAGAGCAAGTCCTGCCGAGCAGGAGTTATTGGCTAGCCAGAGACTGGCTCTTCTTGCTCTCAGCAATGTCACAGATGAAGTGTTGCTGCTGCTTGAAAGATACCGCTCCCCCCATCCCCACTGCACCCCATCTGCCCCACGCACCCATCCCACCCCCCCCACCCCCACCCCAAACACACACAAAAAACAGTTTCAGGGAGCCTTTTCTGGCTGACTGTCATGGGGAGAGGAGCAGACTGTGGGCGAGAAGTTACTGGGTCTCCGTGGGCCTACATACCCCTTCCTGATGTCCAGACCCTCGATTAGACACTGACTGTCTATGCCCCCAAGGAGACAAATCTGCCCCATCTCTCAGTGATAGACCATAGCAAAATACTGTGGATGCTGGAAATCTGTCTTCAACATGGAGAGTGCTGGAGAAGCTCAGGAGGTCTGGCAGCATTTGTGAGGAGATAGAAACAGAGTTAACGTTTCGGGTCCGATACAACACTCCTTCAGAATCGAGGTGACAGGGAGCCTGCACAGTTTGCCTTGTCATTTCTTCCACACTGCGTCAGACTGGTTTGAAATATTTTTATTCAATCAATGCAGAAATGTTCTGACACACTCCTGTAGAAGTGGGAGTCTGAATTGAGAGATTCTGATGCAGATAGGGAAGCTATCACCATACCACAAAAGCCCAGAGGTCACCGGGTTACTCCCTGCACTGTCAAGTTGAGTCCTTTATGTTAATGTGGAGCTGACAATCTTCACTACTGTGATGTTGTGTTACATTAGCTCTTGTAACGGTTTTTTAAAAACCAATTTATTGGACATGGGTGTTGCTGGCTCAGCCACATTTATTGCTTATCTCTATATGCTTAGGATGAGGTTAAAAGTCAGCCACATTGCTGTGGGTCTGGAGTCACATGTAGGCCAGACTGGGTAAGGACAGCATTTTGCCCTCCCTGAACAACATGGGTGAAACAAATGGGTTATTCCAACAATTGACGTTGGTTACCATTAAACTCTTACATCCCGGTTTTTATTGAATTGAAATGCCACCATCTCCCATGGCAGGATTTAAACCCGAGTCCCCAGAATTAGAACGAGATGTGGGTCACGTAGTCCTGAAGTATTCAATTAACTTTTATTACAGCATCTATATACACATAAATATATCTGTTTATATACACACTATAGTCACAAGGACTCACACATTTGGGGTCAGACTGGGATTTGCTGTTGTAAACAGTGTGTCATGCTGTGAGAGGACTCAGTACAAAAGATAATGAGACTGTCATACAAATAATTCACGTGCTATGATATAGTGCCAATACCATGAGGATGGGTGTCACAGTGGCTCAGTAATTAGCACTGCTGCCTCACAGTGCCAGGAATCCAGGCTCAATTCCAGCTCTAAGTGACTGTCAGTGTGGGTTTCCTCTCATAATCCAAAGGTTAGGTGGATTTGCCATGGGAAATGCAGGTCTACAGGAATGGAGTGGGTCTGGAAGGGAAGCCGTTCAGAGGATCGGTGTGAACTTGAAGGGCTGAGTGGTCTGCTTCCACACTCTAGGGATTCTGTTCTATGATATACCATACAGAAATATTGCTTATTTGCTGAGAGATGTACCACAAGAGATCCTTAATTGGTCACTAAACAGCCTCATGTGCCAGTGTGGTGGGAAGTTCAACCACAGAGATAGACGAGGGTTGTCCCAGGTTAAGGGGAAACATGTCCACCTAATTAAATGGCTTTCTAGCTTGAAGCTCATTGCCAGCATGAACTGAAGACTCTGACCAATGCCAGGATTTAGTGACCTTTCATTGGAGCACTTTGTTCCTTTGTTTGTTCCATTACCATTCAACAGTGTAATGTCCAATACTGAACACTATATTCCAGGTATGGTTTGACTCTGGATGTTCACAGTTGAAACATAACATCAGCCTCCATGCATAGTTAGACTTTTAGATAACACGCTTGGCTTTCAATTCACCTTTTAAATTACTTCCTG
Source organism: Hemiscyllium ocellatum (assembly GCF_020745735.1). NCBI lineage: Eukaryota > Metazoa > Chordata > Chondrichthyes > Orectolobiformes > Hemiscylliidae > Hemiscyllium > Hemiscyllium ocellatum. The sequence goes on from NC_083423.1 coordinate 8,985,336, forward strand.
AATCCACCCAAAATATTTTAACTACCAACGTGCAAGGATTCCTAAATCATTTTGGAACTCCAGTCTATAGTTTTTAAACATCTCAAAAATACTCTGATCTATCCTTTAGGGTTAAGGTCACTTTTAGGTCGCTTGTAAACTTATATCTCCAACTTCTTCCAGGTCTAATGAAACTGTATCGACATGAAACATTTAACTTTTTTTGCCTCTCCATAGATGCTGCCTGAGTATTTCCAAAGTTTCCCACTTTGATTTTTAGTCATCATCCATCTACATGATTAGAAGATTCAGATCTCCAGCAATTTAATGGTTTTAATTTAATATCTAAGTAAATTTACTATAAACTATGATTTCCATGACCTACAGATTTGTTTGTCATTTTGATTAATCCACATTACTTTGGCTCAGGTTGCATTAGAAACTCTATCTCTTAACTTACAAAAGGGAAAAACAAATGTGTGGGGGAAGATAAATTGAGGCTAGAAGTGTCATTATCACACTCAAACCGGAACTGTTGGTCTGTCTGTTGAGTCTCCAAGAGAGTTTCAAAGTATTTGGGAGGGAAACTACAGACCGTGTGAAAAGCATAAAGTAATAAAGTTACTCACTGAAAAACCTTTTCAGAAACCTCCTTTAACTAAAGGCTGTCTTTTTCTTAGTAAAGTTCATGACTGAGACTGCAACTTGTCATGGTAAGGGATGTGACATGTCTACTTTGGCTTGGCTGTGTTTGCAGGTCATATTTTCCAGGGTGTATTGATGGTCCAGAGTACTTAGTTTGACAGCAATCCCTTGGTAAGCTGTGAATGGGAACAATACTTGTTGATCTGCATTCTGCGTAAAGAATTAAACTTGAGGTTTACTTTATTAAAGTTGTAAATTTCTGATTGAATACAAAAGGAAGAAAGACTTGCATTTATATGGTGCCTTTCATGACTGAAGGACCTCACAAAGTGCCAGGCAGTCAATGAAATGTTTCTGAAGTGTGGCCACTATTAAAATAAGGGAGTGTGGTAACCAACAGAAGGCTCCGACAACAGCAATGAGGTAACAGTGAGATGACTTGGTTTTCTGATATTGAGTGAGATGCAAATATTCTCCAGAACACAAAGAATAACTCTCCTGTTGCTATTGAAAGTTGTGCAATGGGATCTTTAAAGTCCAGCTGAGAGGGCAAATGTGGCCTCAGTTTAATATTCCAAATGTCAGCACCTCTGACAGGACAGCATTCCCTCAGTATCACACTGGAATGCTAACCCTGATTGTTTGGCCCAAGCCATGGAATGGAATTTGTGACCACGACCTTCTGAGTCAGTCAAAAACCCTTGACCCATGACATGGTTGAAGCTGCTTTGAGCATTTTTCCCTATCTGTGGTGTTTGTCTGATATCCCAAGCTTATTTCCTGGTCAAATCTCTTGTAGGAATAAGAAAATAATTTAGCAATTAATCAAACCACTTCTCTTATATCACTTCCTCATCATGATTACCAGACATGAATATAGACAATATGTGTTCTCAAGATAAAGGTGAAAATCACGCAGCTCTACTTCCCAGGATTACAAACCAATAATCACAGCTGGGAAGTGAATGTGTGTGGAATCAGACACAATCAGGTCCAGGCTTAATTTGTAATTTTTGGCAATCAGCCTGGGAACACTCACCTCATTATATACTCAGGAAAGGCATCAAAAGCCCTTGGCACCTAATCAACTTATGCCCTGGCTAGGCCCAACATTTGGGATGGCATGGTCACTCATTGGTTAACACTGCTGCCTCCCAGCACCAGGGACCTCAGTTTGATTCCAGCCTTGGGTGACTGTGTGTGTGTGTGTGAATGCAGGGTTACAGGGATGGGGTGGATCTGGGTGGGATGCACTTCACAGGGACAGTGTGGACTGAATGGGCCATATGGCCTGCTTCCACACTTCAGGGATTCTGTGTTGCATTTGCTGCTCCCTTTCAGGAAAGGAAAGTCAACAAATATAAATGATAGAAGAATTGAGGGTGGAAAGTTGCAAGGAATGTTTATTAACATGTCTTGACTTATGTCCTCCCAAGAAGTAATGTTATCCTTAGAATTAGCAGCGAGGATGGCTGATTGGCCAAGTCCATATCAAAAAAGAACTTCCATGTGATTCTTGAGTAATTTCCGCAATTAACATTTCAGTCATTTCAACCTCTTAATCTATTATTTGTACTTTACTAAAGGAAGCTAGGATAGCAACAAAAACTGAGAAAAGTCCAACTTTGGCACAGTCAAGGGATTAATCAGCGTGGTGAGAAAGCATGAACAAGATCCATGAAGCTGAAGGGACAATGGCAAATAAATAAATGCTAACATGCATTTGCAAGATGCATAATGCTTTTAATTTTAATTTTGTTGGAGTTTACTGAAGCTTTGAATTAGCTGTAAAGCTGCACAGCATCTATACAGGAGTTACTGTCTCAGGTTAATTTGAGATGATTAAAATATTTAAGGAAAGATGTTCAATCATTGGAACCAATTTTGCGAAGGTTCACTAGAATGAACCCTAGTATGAAGGAATTTTCATATACAGGGTTGGAACTCTACTCACTGGACTTCAGAAGAATGAGACATGATTTCATGTGGACGCACTGGTTACAAAGGCCCAACAATGTCTCTTCTTCCTCAGGCAGCTGAGGAAATTTGCCATGATGGTGAATACACTTGCCAACTTTTATAGGTGCGTCATCGAGAACATTCTGTCGGGATGTATCACTACCAGGTATGGCAACTCTACCATTCAAGGTCGGAGACGACTACAGGGAGCGGTGAACAAAGGCCAAACTCCCATCGATAGAATCCATCTACCAGGCCCGCTGTCAAGGAAAGGCTGCCAGCATTCTCAAAGATCCATCCCAGCCTGGCAATGCTTTTCTACACCCTCTACCATCAGTGAGAAAGTACAGAAGTCTGAACACACGCACCAGCCAGTTTTGTAACAGTTTCTACCCTACTGTTATTAGAGTACTGAATGGACTCACAAACTCTTAACATTTGCCTTTATCTGTGTTTTGGTTTTTGCCACTGTTTACCTATGATTTACTTGTCTATGCTACTTATCTCTGTGATCTGCCTGTGTTACTCGCAAGGCAGAGCTTTTCACTGTACCTTGGTACATGTGACAATAAATTCAATTCAAAAATATCAAATTCATTAGGGGTTTGACAGGGTAAATGCTGAGAAAATGTTTCCTCTCATAGGAGAGTCTAGGGTCAGAGGGCATGGGCTCAGAATAAAGGATTGCCAACTTAAAACTGAGGTGAGGAGGAATTTTGTTTGTTAGAGAGTTGTGTGTCTTTGGAATACCTTGCCATACAGAACACTGGGGAGGAGAGAAGGGCAGAACCCTTGTGCAAACGTAAGGCTGAGATTAATAGATTCTTGATCAGTATGGAAATCAAGGGAAAGGGCATGGAAGTAGATGTGAGGAATGTTGGATCAGCCCTGATCCTATTGATTGACAGAGGAGGCTTGAGGAGCTGAATGGCCTACTCCTGTTCTCATTTCATATGATCTTATGATCTCATGGATTTGACAGGGTACATACAGACAGGCTATTTTCTCTGATGGGCTGTAAAACCGTCAAAATCAAGATATTCAAGAGTGCTGACAGGATGCATTTTGCACAGGATATGATCAGAGAATAAAAGAATCCCCTAGATAATAGGAGAGGCAATGGCCCAGTGCTAAACAATTTATCCAGCAACCCAGAGGAGGTGATGGCCTGGTGGTATTGTCACTACATTATCAATCCAGAGACCCAGGTAACGTCCTGGGGAGCTGGCTTCAAATCCTGACATGACAGATGGTGGAATTTGAATTCAATGAAAACCTAGGAACTAGATTTAGTGTCTAATAATGACTGTGTCACCATTGTCAGGGTGAACCCATCTGGTTTGCTAATGTAATTTGGGGGGAAAAAAATGTCTGCCATCCCTAGCTGGCCTGGCTGAGATGTGACTCCAGACTCACAGCCATGTGGATGACTCTTAACTGCCCTCTGGGCAATTAGTGAGGGACAATAAATACTAGGCTAGCTTGTGACAGCCACATCCCATGAATGAAAAAAAAAGGAAAGTGACCATAACATGGTGGAATTTAGCTTTCAGCTTGAGCTTGAGAAATTTCAGTCTGAAGCAACTATGCTAAACGTAAATGAGGATATTTGCATGGAACTGACAGCAGAGGTAGCTGGTGTAGATATAGGAGGTAGTTCAGCAGAAAAGGTAGTTGAGGAACAATGGCAGAAATTTAAGAAAATATTTAATCGTTCAGATGAATTACAGTTGATTCTGCGACAACACAGTAGTTCCATTCTCATGCAATCCCTTGTTATACGAAAATCGCATAATAGCAGCAGCACCTAAACTAATGGGGCCAGAATTGCATTATAACCAATATGCGCTTTAAACGTTTGTGCTTTAGAAACAATGTCCCCAATTTTTCAATCGTGTTACAACAAATTTGCATTAACGAAACACGCGTTGTAACAGAATGACCTGTATGTATCTCATTGAGAAAGAAGACTTCCAGAAATGGATAGATCAACATGGCTAACCAAAGAAATTAAAGATATCATCAAATTGAAAGTAAAAGAAGCACGCAAAGTGACAAAGATTAGAGGTTGACCAGTTTTGAAAACCAACAAGGATAGCCAAAGGAAAAATGAAGAGGAAGAAAATAAACTTTGAGTGTTAATTAGCAACATGAACAGTGAGAAGTCCATTACATAGACAAAAGAGGAAGTCAGAGGTCAATGTGAACATGGGAACACCATCAGCTACAAGGACTTTACCTCCCCAACTTCCTTTAGGAAGGATGTAAATGTATTGGAAGCTGTCAAGGAAAGTTTTAGTTGACTAATACCTCAAATGGACAGTTGTCTCACGAGGAAAAATTGGACACACCAAGCTTTTATTTGCTGGAGATTAGAAAAGTGGAAGAGGAAGAGGTAATTTGAGTGAAAGATCCTGGAAAAGATGTTTCCTTCTGTGTGATAGGGGAGTATGCAGTAATCAGATCAACCATGATCTTATTGAAGGGCATAACAGGCTTAAGGAGTGAGTGGGCCTCAATGTACTCAATGTTTTGGCAATTTAAAAAATTGTTTATTAGTAACAATAAATATAGAAATAATTAAATATGAACACAACTTACCAAGAAAATTCTTAATTGAAAGTGGTACATTTATTTATTCTCTTCAGGATTGCAAATCAAGTACCATTGAACTTTGACTTATATCTCTGAGCACAACAGGCATAAAATATAATAATGCATTCTTGGTTTAAAGTCAAGATTACAAAGGGCCAATGAAGTACAGTGGTCACTGACTGAAAAGTTTCATGTCTGAGTAAAGATTTACAATGCTTCAGAAAATCTCCACATTTCATGGAGAGACCTTTACGTTGACAGTATAACGTGAACAGCTGAATTTATTTAAAAGTACTGCATGGAGTACAAACAGTTCCCCTAGAGAATAAAAGATCTTCTTGAGAATTTCAAAGCTGATGCACAATCACTTTGAGAAGGATTTTTTGAGTAGTTTACAGGAAATATGCTGCTTTCCTTTTCTCAGTTTTCTTTCTGATAATACTTGTGCCACCAGTATTCTCCACTCCATCTCATTTTCCCCTTCCATTCAACTTTCCTTCTAATCAGCTTTGTTATAGAGTCATAGAGTCACAGAGATGTATAGCATGGAAATAGACTCTTCAGTCCAACCTGTCTGTGCCACCCAGACATCCTAATCTGATTTAGTCTCATTTGCCAGCACTTGGCCCATATCCCTCTAAGTAAAAAGTGAGGTCTGCAGATGCTGGAGATCAGAGCTGAAAATGTGTTGCTGGTTAAAGCACAGCAGGTTAGGCAGCATCCAAGGAACAGGAAATTCGACGTTTCGGGCCAGAGCCCTTCATCAGGAAGGGCTCTGGCCCGAAACATCAAATTTCCTGTTCCTTGGATGCTGCCTAACCTGCTGTGCTTTAACCAGCAACACATTTTCAGCCCATATCCCTCTAAACCCTTCCTATTCATATACCCATCCAGAAGCCTTCTAAGTCTTTTGCTCACTCTCCTTTCTTTCCCAAGCCTTTAACTTAGTCCTATTCCCAATGAAAATCATCCACCTTGTTCCTTCTGTGATTACTTTTAAATCTTCCTCAGCCAACCTTCCTGGACTTCTATAAATGCTCACTCCACTTTTCCCCTCTGTCAATAATTATGAAGCTATTTTTTAAATGGAAGTACTTGGAAGTCCACACTTTACCTCAGTTTTTTTAAACACAAGCCTTTGTCATGATAACCAGTGCTCCCAGATTATTCTCAATGCTTCTTCAATCCATTCTCAGTTTCAACCTTGTCCAGTGAGTCTTGGTTTCTCAAAATAACAGGAGAATGTGAGGACTGCAGATGCTGGAGATCAGAGCTGAAAATGTGTTGCTGGAAAAGCGCAGCAGGTCAGGCAGCATTCAAGGAGCAGGAGAATCAATGTTTCGGGCATGAGCCCTTCTTAGGGCTCATGCCTGAAACGTCGATTCTCCTGCCCCTTGGATGCTGCCAGACCTGCTGCGCTTTTCCAGCAACACATTTTCAATTCTCAAAATAACACCCAAATGCATTTCTAAAGGAGAAAGCATTTGTCATATCATCAAACGTCATCGCCAAATTAGTTAAAAGGATTAAAATGTAGCATCAGGACAGAGATAAATAATGAAGACCACAGAAATCTAGTTATCTTTTCTGTGGCAAGAGTGTAGTCCTGGAAAATCTCAGCAGGGCTGGTAGCATCTGTGAAGAGAAATTGGAGTTAAAATTTCAGATCCGGTGACCCTTCCTCAGAACTGATGGTGGCTAGGAAAATGTCAGTTTATGTGCAGAATTCAGAGTGGGAGGAGGGGTTAAGGAGTAATGCATGGATGGGGATAGAATCCAAACAGAGTGTAGAACAGTTGGACAAACAAAGGAGTGGATAATGATCTGCCTAGAAGACTGAATAGCTGTTAACGGAGACTGTCAGTGGCAAACATAGGTGGTGTGCAATGGCAGACTATGTGATAACAAGGTCTTGTGTGTGGGGTTGGGGGCTAGGACATGGTACAGAGCTCAGGCTCTAAAATTATTGAACCTCATATTGAGTCTGGAGGGCTGTAGGGTCCCCACGTAGAAAATGAGGTTTAAGGTTTGCGGAAAGTTTTGTAGCTGCAGTGCTAGTTGCCGTGGTTGTGGGTATGTTCACCGAGCTGGAAAATTGATTTGTCCCCTGTCTCGGTGACGTCTTCAGTGTTTTGGAGCCTTCTGGGAAGTGCTGCTGTAGTGTGCCTTCTGGAATTTATTTGGTTCCATTTCTGCTGCTTCTGGTTGCCGGTTCCAGTTGTTTGTTGTAGTGGCCGGTATTTTGGGTCCAGATCTGTGTGTTTGTTGATGGAGTTCGTGGCTGAGTGCCATGCCTCTCGAAATTCTCTGGCTGTCCTCTGTTTGGCCTGTCCTATGATCGTTGTGTTGTCCCAGTCAAATTTGCTGTCCTTGTCGCCTGTGTGTGTGGCTACTCAGCTTGTGGTGGCATTTGAAAATGAAGTGTTGTTCTTCCAGCGTGCTCTCAGCTTCGCGGAAACACCACAAATTTCTGACTGAGTTGAGGAAGAACTTATTCACCTAAAGAGTTGGGAATCTGTAGAATTCCCTGTCCAGTGAAGCAATTGAGGCTACTTTGTTGAATTGCTTTTAAGCCAAAGACGGGTAGATTTTTGAACAATAAAGGAATTAAGGGTTACGGTGAGTGGGTGGATAAGTGGAGCTGAGTCCATGAAAAGATCAGTCATGAACTTATTGAATGGCGGAGCAGGCTCAGAGGGGCCAGACGGCCTATTCCTGCTCCTAGTTCTTATGTTCTTATGTAACTGGAGCCAGATGCAGAAAACTGAGATCAAAATAAAATCAACAAGGAAACTTACAGGAAAATTACATCACTGTTGCTTTTTGCAGGGCAGGGTCCCATTTCGAAGTCCATTATTTCATAAGAAATCTGAGACCGTCTTCAAAAATGTTTAATCTGTACAATAACCAATAGAAATTACAATCTATCAATCAGCTCCTTGTCTATTTGAAGGTTATTAAATGAGCTGGGTATTTTGAGATCATGTCAGCACCCTTATGGTTTACTTGCTAAAGACACTTGGTGCAATAGTGTAGAAATAACTTATCGGGACTCAAAAGATATGTGTTCGGTTACATGTCTGCTATGACTGAGCTGATATTAGCTCCAGTTCCAATAGCAACATTGTCTCCCACATGTGGTTTATGATTGGTGCTAATAAAAGGGAAAGTTACTATTATCCTGCTTTCTCTTTAGAGAGAACTCATGGCTTAACATGAGGGTCACCATGCCTTAGGCAAGGGGTGAGATTGAGAAGATACTTTTAGCTGGTACAGTATTGTAAATCAGACATCCAACCAACTGAGCAAACTGACCTCCCAAGTAGTGATAATGGTGTTCAATGTTCTCCTGTTGGAGAGCCAACGGGCATCAACTTAAGAGACATAATAAGATAAATTCCTTCCCTCAGAGAGTCATTCTCTTTCACAGAGAGAAATGGAGGCTGGATTGTTGAACATATTCAAACCTGAGACAAACATTTTTTTCTACCTTTGCGGAGTCAAAGGTTATGGGGAACAGGCTGATGATTACATCAGCCATGATCTTGTAACATGGCAGAGCAGACTTGGTCTTGATGAAAAGTGAACCAAAGTGTTGATACAGCTTCACCATGACACCAACATCTTCTCAAAGAGAATGAATATGGTGAAATCCTTTGTGTGTTTTTCATTATAGAATCCATATAGCATGGAAACAGGCCATTTGGCCCACACTGACCCTCCGAAGAGTAACCTGTCCAGACCCACTCCCCTACTACTGTACATTTCCCCTCCTACTGCACCTAACCTTACACATCCCTATGATTCTATGGGCAACTTAGCATGGCCAATCCTCCTAACCTGTACATCTTTGGACTGTGGGAAGAAAGTGGAGGACCTGGAGGAAACCCAAGCAGACATGGGGGGTATGTGCAAATTCCACACAGACAGTCTCCCGAGGCTGGAATTGAACCCTGGTGCTGTGAGGCAGCAGTGCTAACCACCCTTTTTGAGCACATTATAATTAAGATTTTATTGCCAGGCTTATCACAACAAAATTTTCTCTTGTCAGCTCAAGTGTGCACTGTGCTCTTTGTTGCCCAAGGAGCTGGTCATGTACAAAGTTATGGAAAGGACAGAAGAAGTGCCCAAGTCCACCAGTGCCAAGTAAAACTCGACAAGTACTGAAAAGCAACAATGACTCTGACAGCAAAAATTCAGACATAATTTGCATGGAAACTGGAGCTGCTCCTTTGTGGCAAAGATTTCCGTGACAACAGTGGAAGTTCTTCAAACACTCAGGGTGTCGTGCAACAGATGTGGCTCGTTTGCATTGCAAAGTGGCCTTTGCCAGGGGTGGTTGGGTAGACTGTTGCACCAGTATGCCTTGTTCATGCTGTGTGCATTTTGACTGGGCAGGTTGTCACTGTATTATAAAACTGTGAAGAGGAAGGGGTTAAAAAAACATGGAAAAGACATAGAGTCATAGAGTCACAGAAATGTACAGCTCGGAAACAGACCCTTCGGTCCAATCCAGTTATGCAGTTATCCCAACCCAATCTAGTCCCACCTGCCAGCACCTGGCCCCTATCCCTCCAAACCCTTCCTATTCATTTATCCATCCAGATACCTTTTAAATGTTGCAATTGTACCAGCCTCCACCACTTCCCCTGGCAGCTCATTCCATGAAAGTACCACCCTCTGTGTAAAAACGTTGTCCCTTAAGTCTATTTTATATCTTACCCCTTTCACCCTAAACCTGTGCCCTCTAGTTCTGGAGTCACCCATCCGAGGGAAAATACTTTGTCTATTTATCCTATGCATGTCCCTCATGCTTTTATAAACCTCTATAAGGTCACCCCTCAGCCTCCAACACTCCACAGAAAACAGCCCAGTCTATTCAGCCTCTCCCTATAGCCTCTCAAATCCTCCAACACTGGCAACGTTCTTGTAAATCTTTTCAGAACCTTTTCAATTTTCACAACATTTTTCCAATAGGAAGGAGATCAGAATTGCACACAATATTCCAACAGTGGCCTCACCAACATCCTATACTCAATACTCTGACCAATAAAGGAAAGCATACCAAACACCATATTCACTATCCTATCTACCTGTGACTTCACTTTCAAAGAGCTATGAACCTGCAGTCCAAAGTCTCTTTATTCAGCAACACTCCCTAGGACCTTACCATTAAGTGTATAAGTCCTGCTAAGATTTGCTTTCCCAAAATGCAACACCTCGAATTTATCTAAATTAAACTCCATCTGCCACTCCTCAGCCCATTGGCCCATTTGATCAGGATCCCATTATAATCTGAGGTAATCTTCTTTGCTGTCTACTACACCTCCAATTTCGGTGTCATCTGCCAACTTACTAACTGTGCCTCTTATTCTCACATCCAAATCATTTGTATAAATGACGAAAAGTAGTGGACCCAGCACCGATCCTTGTGGCATTCCACTGGTCACAGGCCTCCAGTCTGAAACACAACCCTCCACCACCGCCCTCTGTGATCAAACTGAGGGGGTTGGTCTATATGGTGGGCTGAAAGCTGAATCGCTCATTGGCAGAGCTGAATAGAAGTATGAACTGCCTGTTTATGTTTCCTCTCAATGCAGTTTCGCCAGAGTGTGCAACCATGGTCAGCCTCACTCCTGAACACTCATTCATGGTTTTAGTAAAAGCAAAGTACTGTGCTGGCAATCTGAAACAAACACAGGGAACACTGGAGAAACTCAGCAGGTCTGGCAGCATCTGTGGAGACAGAAACAGAGTTAGCATTTTAAGTCTGCTATGACTCTGGTTCTGAAGAAGAGGCATATCAGAACAAAAATGTTAGCACTGCTTCTTTCTGCACAAATAGGTCGAGTCCTGCTGAGTTTCTGCACCATCCTCTGTGTTTAACTCACATTTTAAAATTAGATAAATGTTTATCATGTTGTTTAGTTGACTGGTATGTTTTACCATACCAGAACATGTGGAAATCAGGAGTGGGAGAAGTCCATTTGGGCCCTCAACAACTCGCTCCATCATTCTGTAACTCAAGGTTGATCTGATTCAAACAAAATACAGCTGAAAATGTGTTGCTGGTTAAAGCACAGCAGGTTAGGCAGCATCCAAGGAATAGGAAATTCGATGTTTGGATTCCTGATGAAGGGCTTATGCCTGAAACGTCGAATTTCCTATTCCTTGGATGCTGCCTAACCTGCTGTGCTTTAACCAGCAACACATTTTCAGCTCTGATCTCCAGCATCTGCAGACCTCATTTTTTACTCAAACAAAATACATTCAGGCTCTTTGACAATGGCAATGCAAAATAAATTAAAAATAGTCTATTTACTGTCAGCCAGCTGCCTAATCGCTGTAAGCTATTACATAGACACCAACTCAATATATTATTTACTCTGCATTTTATCAATCACTTTGAATGATATAACTGTGCTTTTCTCACTATCCTGTTTATGAATGTAAACTTATTGTGGTGAAGATCTATGTACTGGGAGTCTCTCGTGGTCCTGGGATGGATATTGAAGAATAAATTGGGACTGGGATGTAAACAGTGAGATTTATAAGCATTATTTTTAATGTTGGTGGTGAAAAGCTTAGATTTCTGTTGTTTTAGTTATGTATCTGGTGGGTTTTTCTCTATGTCTGAAGAAAATAATTAACTTGTAAGTATTTCTGTAACTTTGGTAATTACTTTTCAAAGCTTGGCTGCAGAATGAATGGGTTTTGTGCACTGATACAGTTTTAGATTATTTTTGAGTCAACATGGTAAATTCTGTAATGGGGCCTCAAATGTTTATTAGAAAGCTCTGGAATCTCTCTCCTTAAGGCTTGGGTGAGGTGCTCTTAGCTGAGTCCAGATTAGAGTGGTGCTGGGAAAGCACAGCAGGCCAGGCAGCATTCGGGGAGCAGGAAAATCAACATTTCGGGCAAAAGCCCATTCCTGATGAACCCTTTCAAGTTTCACAACATCTTTCCGATGGGAAGGAGACCAGAATTGCATGCTATATTCCAAAAGTGGCCTAGCCAAAGTCCTGTACAGCCACAACATGACCTCCCAACTCCTATACTCAATGCTCTGACCAATAAAGGAAAGCATACCAAACACCTTCTTCACTGTCCTATCTACCTGCGACTCTACTTTCAAGGAAATATGAACTTGCACTCCAAGGTCTCTTTGTTCAACAACACTCTCTAGGACCTTACCATGAAGTGTATATGTCCTGTTCTGATTTGCTTTTCCAAAATGCAGCACCTCGCATTTATCTAAATTAAACTCCAACTGCCACTCCTCGGCCATTGGTGCATCTGATCACGATCTTGTGTAGTCTGAGGTAACCTTCTTCGTTATCCACTACACCTCCAATTTTGGTTTCATCTGCAAACTTACTAACTGTACCTCCTATGTTCACAACCAAACCATTTGTATAAATGACAAAAAGTAGTGGACCCAGCACTGATCCTTGTGGCACTCCACTAGTCACAGGCCTCCAGTCTGAAAAACAACCCTCCACCACCAACCTCTGTTGTCCACCTTCGAGCCAGTGCTGTATACAAACGGCTAGCTCTCCCTGTATTCCATGAAATCTAAACATGCTAACCTGTCTCCCATGGGGAACCTTCATTCTGCTATTATATGCATTAAAGTGAATTCTCTGCATAGAGCAGTGCTCCTGAGTTGAGAAGGATATAGTGAGATATCTGAACAAAGATTTAGCATTGGTTCCAAACCTAGAGGTGGTCATTTAAGCTAAGTGCAATGAAGCTCAAAAAATGCTAGCTCCATGAAGAAACTATTGTATTTCAATTTAAAAATGAAAGCTCATATGACTTAAGCCTCCTCTGGTGTTAGATACATGGATACTGGTATGAGCATCTGATTGGATAAATTACCAAGAGTGCTGTTTTGAGAACTGTTCCAAGGAAGGTTTGGGCACCATGAAAAAACTGTTTTGCTTGTTTCCAATTTGTAAAGGAGTGCTTTGGGATTAATGGGATTATATTTTTACCGTGTGTTTCAATTCTTTGAATTTTTATATTAAGAAGGAAGTTTGGATTAACCTATTTTAACTTTGTTCTTTTATAATAAACCTCCATCTTATTGTTAAAGCAAAAACTGTAGTATTGTGTACCCATGTTTCAGGGAGAGACCACTTCATTAAAACCAAAACAAATAAAGTTATGATCTATCAAGCCAGGTTCCTGTCTGGAATTTAACTTGTCCAATAATATCACCGGGGTATAATAATAGTTTGTTGACTATCGAGCTTTATTAAGGGCACAAAAACAGGAAAACAGAATTGGACGATATTGGCCACACCTCAGATTTTTTTGCTCGCAGTATGTAATGCAGTTTTAGACTAAGCTTGAGCTTGAAGGACATTGTTTCTGTGACCATTAACATTCTCTCCCATGTTCCATCATTGATACATACGAGGGATGAAAACTAAGATGACTAATTGTGATATTCAAATGTGACCTTGAAGAAAAGATCCTGAGAAAATATATCTGGCTATAACTTTGAACAGGACACTGAGGTAATTGAAAATGGATTAGGCGAAAGTGAGTTGTATAGATGCTGGAAATCAGAGTCAAGGTTAGAGTGGTGCTGGAAAAGCACAGCAGGTCAGGCAGCAACCAAGGAGCAGGAGAATCAATGTTTCAGGCAAAAGCCCTTCATCAGGAAGTGAAAATGGACAAGAACCAGGTCTTACTTTCACCTTACTTGGCGCAATCGTAGAAATGAAAAGGGTATAAAGAAAAGACTTTATATACAACTCACCACAGCACCCAGAGGAGGGCACATTGGTGACCAGCTCTGGAAGGAGAGCTGTGGATGGATTGACTTCCTGTGACAGATCCATGTCTGTGGGATTTGTAAGCAAGCAGTATCATTGTGGGTCAGAAACAGAGATTGGTGGGAGAAACTTGTCAGGTCTGGCAATATCTGTGGTGAGAAAGCACAGTTAACATTTCGAGTTCAGTGACCCTTCATTGTGGACATGTACTATTATGGGTGGCACGGTGGCACAGTGGTTAGCACTGCTGCCTCACAGCGTCAGAGACCCAGGTTCAATTCCCGCCTCAGGTGACTGACTGTGTGGAGTTTGCACATTCTCCCCGTGTCTGCGTGGGTTTCCTCTGGGTGCTCCGGTTTCCTCCCACAGTCCAAAAATGGGCAGGTTAGGTGAATTGGCCATGCTAAATTGCCTGTAGTATTAGGTGAAGGGGTAAAATGTAGGGGAATGGGTCTGGGTGGGTTGGGCTTCGGCGGGTCGGTGTGGACTTGTTGGGTCGAAGGGCCTGTTTCCACACTGTAAGTAATCTAATCTAAGTTATGTAATAAAGGTATACTGCATAAAGTACACTGTGGTTCCATGCTGTTTGTGCCATTGATATCTGGGCCAAAACCTTTAGACCTAGTAAGGGGGTTTTATGTCCCTTTGGCATACAGCTGGGACAATGGTGTTATTGGGGATTGTTGACAGGATTGATACTCTGCCTTGCTGCAGGGAGCAACACTCCTTATGGTGGACCTCCATGTAACACAAGATGGACAGTTCATTATGGATTAATCTAACGGACCATTGTAACTGTTTCAACATTTGGAAAAGACAATGCCTCTCCCATACCTATTTGACACATTAATCTGCTAAAGATTTCCTGTTCCTCCTTTTTGTGTTTTTGCCTTAAGAGGAGAGAGAAATTGTGAGAGTTTCCAGCCTCCCTGGTCTCTCTCGACTGGACATCGAGTGGCACCCTTTGTAGTTTGGCTGGTAGAGTACAAAGGACTCTGAGTGTTGTATCTGTGCATGGAATTATGCATTACACATCATTTGATTTTATTTATTTATTGTCATGTGTGTTTATTAACAAAATACAGTGAAAAGTGTAGCATAGCATCACCACTCTCACACATATCAAAGCATGGGAAAGAAAGACAGAAAAATACATAAATAAGGAAAAAGTGTCCATCTTTACTGTCCTTCTTGTTAAAGGCTCCATTTAGGCTGTGGGCTTGTGGCGTCACTGCCCCATTGGAAGGAAAATCGTCATTCTTTGGCACCATCTCACCTCCACCGATGCCCTCGTCACTATGAGTCCTCCCTGGACCTTGCCAATGTGGAATGCACTGATGCTGCTGGGTATAGCACCAGCCCAAGCTCGACTTCCCCACCACTGTGAGCCCTCTTGGGGCCCACCTCCCTGATGACACCCTTGACAATGCCTCTGGGTCATGTACTGAGGCCAAATGTAGGCAAATCACTTCAAAAGGTCACCCTCTTCAGATGCCATTTTCCTCGCTCAATACACCACTGAGCTCCCTATTGAAGAGTTTCCATATTTGGAACATTCAGATGATGGCATGAGAACCAAATTCCACTGCCATCTGTACTCCATTAATATTAAGGGTCCAGCCCTCCCTGATTGTTCTTCACCTGGAGAAGTGACTTCAGTACCAAGTGAGGATCTGCCATGAAGTTTAGTTTTTATTCATTCATGGGATGATGATGTCACTGGCTGTGTCAGCATTTATTGCCCATCTCTTAATTGCCCAGAGGTCAGTTAAGAGTCAACTACATTGCGGTGAGTATGGAATCACATGTTGGCCAGACCAGGTAAGGATGGCAGTTTCCTTTCCTAGAGGACATTAGTGAACCAGATCGGTTTTTCCAACAATCGACAATGGACTCATGATCACCATCAGACTTGTTAATTCCAGATATTTATTGAATTCAAATTCCACCATCAGCCGTGGTGGGATTCGAAGCTGGTTTCCCAGAACATTCTCGGGCCTCAGGATCAACAGCCCAGTGATAAATACCAACTAGGCCATTGCCTCCCTTTCAAAGTGTGACATGAGCAAAGTCAGTAAGAAATATGCAGGGTACTTATTGCCTGCACTTAAGCATAACCATGCACACTGCTAATTCTGATTGTGGTCATCACAGCACAAGCAACAGATTTTCGTGGCGACAATGGTTCTGTAGTCTTGA
Source organism: Hemiscyllium ocellatum (assembly GCF_020745735.1). Lineage (NCBI taxonomy): Eukaryota > Metazoa > Chordata > Chondrichthyes > Orectolobiformes > Hemiscylliidae > Hemiscyllium > Hemiscyllium ocellatum. Next base: position 9,001,499 of record NC_083423.1, read on the forward strand.
GGAGCAGAGACATTAAACAGCCCCTTCCACAATCTAAGTGGAATAAAGAAAGCACATGGCTCCCTGACTCCGTAATTAGTTTCATAATTAAAACTTAACTGGAGAGATTCAAATGAGTCAGAGGAGCCAGGAATTTAGTAAATTGTCATAGAAGTGTTTGTGTGGATAACAAATTGGTTTATGACTATCGGGTTTCTGCGTGTTTGTACCTCTGATTTTCCTGTAAGGTCCCATGTGCAGTTGCAATTATGTACTGGTTTAGATTTCAGTATCTGAAGCTGGTGTCTGCTGCAGCTAATTTCAGTCAGTGATTCAGTGTTTTTCAAGCTCCCACTCTCACCTCATTTAGCAGTAGACTGTCACATCGGTGTGCGTATGTTTGGCAAGCTGCCCTGTCAGCAAATGCATTTGAAAAGTAAAGGTTTTCATAAATTGATAAGGATATGTATTCATGTTGTAATAAGTGCCACTTTGCTTTGTTTAATTACATTTTGGCCAAATTGCCATGTAACCCTCCCACCCGACAGTCTATTGCCAGTCTGGCTTTTTATCTACTAATTGGACACTGTCCTTCCCGTCGTGGGAAATAATGTGTTCAGTTAACCCCATTCACGGTCCATATCTATTAAAAAGGCATAACAAATGAGAGTTTTCAATGTATTGCCTTGTGTCTTTTCTCCTCATTGTAACATGCAATTATTGTTCCTTTGTACATTAAATATCCTGATTTAGCTTCTTAAAACATCTTTAAAAGGTACTCTACATTAAGCAATGTCTCCTGCTGTCCCTTTCACTCCATCTCTCTTGCAGGAAGTGACTTAGATTTGCAAATGATTTCACAGGCACTGAAGGCCGTGGAGTAACTTGTCCATGTGACTATTCTTGTGTGAATCCTGTCTTTGTTGGCGTATTTGAGTAAAGGAAGCACCATGAGTGAATTAGACTTCTGGTCTCCCAATAGCCACACAAAGGCAGCTCCCAGAAGAAGTCACTGGGCAACAATCAGGAGATGGAACACTGACTGGATTTTTCCTCTCCACTCCCCGTTCCTGTCTTACTACTGACATCAACGTATGCACCAAGAACCAGACTGAGTGACAGTCAGAATCAGCCCGAGAGAGTGTAGCAATGTAATGGATCAGTGGTGTTGGAAGAGCACAGCAGTTCAGGCAGCATCCAACGCGTAGCGAAATCGATGTTTCGGGCAAAAGCACTTCATCAGGAATAAAGGCAGAGAGACTGAAGCATGGAGAGATAAGCTTGGGGAGGTTGGGGGTGGGGAGAGAGTAGCATAGAGTACAATGGGTGAGTGGGGGAGGAGATGAAGGTGATAGGTCAGGGAGGAAAGGGTGGAGTGGATAGGTGGAAAAGGAGCTAGGCAGGTCGGACAAGTCCAGACAAGTCATGGGGACAGTGCTGAGCTGGAAGTTTGAAACTAGGATGAAGTGAGGGGAGGGGAAATGAGGAAACTGTTGAAGTCCACATTGATGCCCTGGGGTTGAAGTGTTCCGAGGCGGAGGATGAGGCGTTCTTCCTCCAGGTGTCTGGTGGTGAGGGAGCGGCAGTGAAGGAGGCCCAGGACCTCCATGTCCTCGGCAGAGTGCGAGGGGGAGTTGAAATGTTGGGCCACGGGGCGGTGTGGTTGATTGGTGCGGGTGTTTCAGAGATGTTCCCTAAAGCGCTCTGCTAGGAGGCGACCAGTCTCCCCAATGTAGAGGAGACCGCATCAGGAGCAACGGATACAATAAATAATATTAGTGAATGTGCAGGTCAAACTCTTTACCTTGTAGCAATGTAATGTCCTTGTGAATGAACATTAACAGGCTTCATTAAACATAAGTGTTTACAAGACAGTCAGGACATCCTGCTGGAAGCTATGGAGAGGTAATTATGCAGTAGTAGTACCAATGAGTGAGTAGCCAGACCCCAAGTTCTGTGATGTAATATTGTAGCTGTATAGGACATTGGTGAGGCCAATTTCGGCGTACTGTTACAGTTCTGGTTGCCCTGCTATAGGAAGGATATTGTTAAATTGGAGAGAGTGTAGAAAAGAGTTACAAGGATGTTACTGGGACTAGCGGGTTTGAGTTATAGGGAGAGGTTGTTTTTCACAGGAACGTAGGAAGTTAAGGGGTGACCTGGTAAAGGTTTATAAAATCATGAGAGGCATAGCAAAGGTCTTTTCCCTAGATTTCAGAGTCAAAACTAGAGGACGTACTTTTAAGATGAGAGGAGAGAAATTTAGGAAGAATCTGAGGGACAACTTTTTCACACAGAGGGTGGTTTGTAAGTGGAATGAACTGCCAGAGTAAATGGTAGAGGCAGGTACAGTTACAATATTTTAAAAACATTTGGATAGATATATGAATAGGAAGAGTTTAGCAAGTTATGGGCCAAATGGGATTGTTCAGTTTAGGAAACTTGGTTGGCATGGACGAGTTGGATCGAAGGATCTGTTTCCATCATGTATGACTCTATGACATGGGTTGGAACCTGTGGCCGTTGTTGAAAATTGAATTCAGTAAAAAATAATTTGGAATGTCAACTGAGCCTAATGGCGACCACATGTCTCTGCTGATAGATGTAAAACCCATCTGGTTTACTCACTAAGGAAATCTGCCATCCTTAGCTGGGCTGGCCTACATGTGACTCCATACCCACAGCAATGTGGTTGATTTGTAACTGCTCTCTATTACCCTTGGGCAATAAATGCTGGCCAAGCCAGTGTCACCCTGATTTGGTCAAAGAGTAAAAAATCCTCTTGTGAATCCATGTCCCAGTTTCATGTGATCTGATGTCACTATGCCTTTGCTCCTTTGTACATATTCAGCAGCCAGTCTTAGATTAAACATAGAACATAGAACAGTACAGCACAGGAAGGGCCTTTCAGCCCACCATGTCTGTGCTGACCATGATGCCATTCTAAACTAATCCCATCTCCCTGCACATGGTCTGTATCTTTCTATTCTCTGTCTGCTCATATGTCTGCCTAATACCGCTTAAACATTGCAAATGTATCTGTTTCAACCACCTCCCCCGGTACACGTTCTAGGCACATATCACCCTTTTGTGAAAAGCTTCCCTTTCACATCTCCTATAAACTTTCCCCCTCTCACTTTAAACCTATGACCCCCTCTGGGACAAAAACTCCAACTATGCATCCTGTCACCCCCTCATGATTTTATAGACTTTTATCAGATTGCCCCTCAGCCTCCGATGCTCTTGTGAAAACAATCCAACTTTGTCCAACATTTCCTGACAGTTAATGTACTTCAATCCAGGCAACATCCTGGTAAACCTCTTTTGCACCCTCTCCAAAGCCTACACATTCTTACTTTGATGTGGAGAGAACTGCACTTAATATTTCAAATGCAGCCTAACTAGAGTTTTATACAGCTGCCAACTTTTCTACTGCAAGCATGCAGTTTGTGCTTTTTAACCATCTTATCCACTTGTGTTTCCATTTTCAGGAAGCTATGGCCTTTCACCGTATGATTTGTTAGCATACCAAGGCTCCTAAGGGCCCTCTCATTTATTCTATTGGTATAAAGATACAGGCAACTCTTAACTACTCTCCAGGGAGGGATTTATTTGTGATAAGGGAACCATCACCTGCCAATACAGGGGGTTCAAAGTGGGTTTAGTTGATGAAAGGGCAACAACAGCAGCTTTGAAAGGGAGGGAGACAGAACTATGTACCATATTAGCTTCAATGTTTGTGTGCAGGTTTCTACAGGGTGGCCTAGAGCCAAGAATGTCTGAGTCAAAGGTCATGATAGGAAACTACCTGGTGAAAGAGCAGCTCTCCGAAAGCTAGTGCTTCCAGATAAACCTGTTGGACTATAACCTGTTGTTGTGTGATGTCAGTGAAGGAATGGTTGATACCTGCATGCATGAGCTGGATAGAACAACTTTGGGAGGTGCCACAAGAAACCAAGTAAGGTGTTACCTGTTAATAATACCTCTACATTTGGTGAGGTTTTCATTTTATCAACATGTAGGTGGCTCCCAAAATCAGTTTTGTCAAGTGAATGGTTATTTCTTGATATGAAAGTTTCATTTTAGCCTAATCCCCAGCAACAATACTGTTTGACAGTGGAAAAGGATTGCAAGAATGGCACCTCAGAGACCAAGCTGACTAACAATTCTGAGAATCACGTACAGCTGTGGAACACACAGACAATGGGATTGATACATCTGCCATCTTTCTTGACAAGAGGTAAAATGCTGAGTCTTCAGTAACCCAACCTACCTTGGATGAACTGTGATCTCCACATGGATATTCAATTCAGTGGTCACTTAAACACTGGCTGATATTGAACTCTGCAGCAGCTTAGCTTCTATGGACCCCATTCCCTTCATTTATTGTTATCCCATTACACATTACCACATGACAGAGAGGAGGAGGAGATGGCAACAGTCACAGTAGCCCTAAGCACCGAGTTAGAATACTAGGGAAGCCAAGGCCTTGTGGTGTGATTAGCTCATACTATCCCTGACCCTTGATGCTACTTAAATCTGTTAATATGTTCCATTTCCTGCATTGATAAGTTTCACATTAAACAATGTAAGATACACCCAAATGAAGGTGTGATTCTGAGCCTTCTGATGAGTATGCATCACATTGTCTTATACAGTGCAGCCTTTATTTCAGATGCAGTCATTTCACTTATCAAAAATGCTTGAACTTGATTCAGAACAATTTATGAACTTCAGTCCTATTCTCATTCAAGTCTTTATTATTGCAGGGACACAAACCATTGTGAGAATGTTCACACCCCTTTCACTGAGCCAAACACCTGCATGGTTTGATATGTTTGGCTGGGAATTCTGGAGGAGTTGGAACTTGCTAGGTGTAAGTGTTACATATCGTTCATTGTGATCTAACCTCAATAACACTCTTGTTGCTTCCTCCATCAGGTTCAATAACTCCACCTGGTTCATCCTCCTCAGTGTGATCACAGTTTAAATAACAATGTTGAAACACAACAGAAAGACCAGAAAAAGGATACCATTTCTGCTCTTCCATACTTTTGCTGAGGGGTTCAGGTGCTCTTAGCTTCTATTTCATGCATGATCCATTCCTCAAGTAGCTCAATATTAGTATTGATAAACAAAGCCTTTCCATATTGGCCATCCAATGAGAGTATCAAAAACTCAACTCAAAGCCATCCAGGATCAGGAGAATAACCAGCAACCAGCAACATGAATTTGACTGGGAAAACACCACTATCATAGGACAAGCCAGACAGAGAACAGCCAGAGAATTCCTAGAAGCATGGCATTCATCCCCAAACTCCATCAACAGACACATTGACCTGGACACCATATACAAACCACTACAGCTGAAACTGACACCCGGAAACGGCAAGAACATCCATCAACAAACACATCGACCTGGACCCCACATACAAATCACTGCAGCTGAAACTGACACCCGGAAGCGGCAAGAACAAACCAATATAAATACTGGAAGAAACATCAAAGCAGCGCTTCACACGAGGCTCCAACAGCACTGATGATGTTCCCTAGCCAGGGAACGAAACATTTGCAGCAAAAACTTCCAGCTCGGCGAGCAGAACCACAACAACGGATACCCGAGCTACAAATCTTCAATCAGATTTTAATCAGGAGAATAAATTGCAACATTATCTTAGCACTTCTGGGTGTACAAGCAAAGAAAAGAGCGCTCTTTGGCCAAGTATTTAGTCACATATCCCAATATCTTCTTATCCGACTTAGTGTCAAATTGGGTAATCTTCCTGGGAAGCACCTTGGGACATTTTACCACACTGATGGTATTACATTAATTGTACGCTACTGCTTTTATTAAGCTGTTAAAATGTCTGACTGCTGTTCAAGATCCTGGCTTGAAGAACTTGAACAATAACAGGTGCTAACTCAACGTTCCAGCTGACATCTCTCCTTCACCCAATATTAGCAATAAATGGTTGAACAGTTCCTTCACCTCGTTAGTTTTTGTGGGATCTTATTGTGTTGAATAACTGCATTGTTCACCAGTGCAACATTGTATGTCCGAATAAATCATCATTTGCAAGCTCATTAAAATGTTTTTGAGGGCTCTGATCAAACTGTATATAAAGGAAGACAATCTTTTCATTATCATGACTCCCTTCTTTCTTACATCAGCTGTTGCCTGTCACCTCTGTGAAGAAAATGCCTAATTTCGCAGTGACAATTAGTTCAAAAGAAAATCAGCTATTGTGTATTTGTTCAGGAAGTGTTTACTAAATTGGATTTCAATAAAATTAATGCACCTCACAATTCTTTAATTAATAAATATTTTTTAATCCTTGCTGCAGTGGAAGTGTGAAAGTCATGCTTGAATTCTTCCTATACAGATTCAAGTCTTTCCAGCTTCATAAATGTATCCAGAGCAGTAAAGGCTGATGGAGACCCATTTCACAGTCACAGGTGGTGGGTCTGTGGAGCATGCAGAACTGTGCCAAGATCCTCAACGTATGAACCCGATACAAGCTCCATGTGTATAAACCCAATGCAAGATTCACAATGTGAAACCTCTTGACTAATATTGGGTGGCACAGTGGTTAGCACTGCAGCCTCACAGCGCCAGAGACCTGGGTTCAATTCCCGCCTTAAATAACTGTCCGTGTGGAGTTTGCACATTCTCCCCATGTCTGTGTGGGTTTCCTCCCACATTCCAAAGGTATGCAGATTAGGTGAATTGGCCATGCTAAGTTGCCCATAGTGTTAGGTGAAGGGGTAAACGTAGGGGAATTAGTCTGGGTGGGTTGCTCTTCGGAGAGTCGGTGTGAACTTGTTGGGCCGAAGGGCCTGTTTCCACACTGTAAGTAATCTAATCTACATGCTCAACCTACATTTCATCTTTTTGCGATTCATGCATCAGAACGTTCAAACCCCTCTGTGTCTCAGAATTCTGCTGTTGTTTTCAATTTAAATTAGGCTCTGCCTTTTCATTTTTTTCCCAAAGTAATGTTTTGCCACATTATATTATAGATATCAATATTTGTCCACTCACTAAACCTATCAGCATGAGTTTGCAGTTTTCTTGGGTCTTCTTCAGAACCTAATTTCCTAATTATCTTATTTTTGTGGATTTAACGATGATGCATTTGCTCCCCTCATTCAAGTCATTTGAAAAAGTTCAGGTCCCAAAATGAATCCCTGCAGGATGTCACTTGCCCCATCCTGCCTAGCAGACAATGACTGATTTATGCATGCTCTCTGTTTGCTGACAGCTAGCCAATCTTCGATGCATGCTAACGATGACCTTTCATTTTCTGCAATAACTTTAGATAAGTACCCCAACAAATGCCTTCTCGAGATTCAATTATACTATATCTAGACACTCTTTTATCCATAATGTGTGTGGCATCTTCAAAGAATTTCAATTGTTTGGTTAATATTAGATTTTTTTTAGATTAGATTAGATTCCCTACAGTGTGAAAACAGGCCCTTTGGCCCAACAAGTCCACACCGATCCTCGGAAGAGTAACCCACCCAGTCCCATTCCCCTCTGACTAACGCACTAACACTGTGGGCAATTTAACACGGCCAATGCACCTGACCTGCATACCTTTGGACTGTGGGAAGAAACCGGAGAAAATCCACACAGGCACGGGGAGAATGTGCAAACTCCACACAAGCAGTTGCCCGAGGATGGAATTGAACCTGGCACCCTGGTACTGTGTGGCAGCAGTGCTAACCACTGAGCCACCGTGCCACCCATGATTTCCTGTTGATGAAACCATGCTGATTCTTCCCAATTACCTTGTATTTTTCCAAGTGCACAGGTACAATCACTTCAATGACTGATTTTAATGTCTTCTCCATGCCAGCTGTCAAGCTAACTGGCCTATCATTTCCTGAGCTCTGCCTCCCTCCTTTCTTCATTAGCATGGTTATACTTGCTATTTTCCAGTCTGATGGAACTTTTTCCTAAATCAACTTTTGCAAAATTAACACCAAACTCATCTGCTACTTCATTAGCAAACTCTTTTAAGGCCCAGGATTAAGTTTTTGGATCCAGTGACTTGTCAGGTCATAGTTCCATCAATTTGCTTCAGGCCATTTCCCTCCTGATTATAATTATGCTAAATTCCTCTCTCCCTCCCAGTTCCTGATTTCCAGCTATGACTGGATTTTTAAAATATTCTCTATAGTCCTAACATGAGCAAAATATTTGTTCACTTCACCCTTCATGAACAAATAAAGGATTCATTATTTCATTCTCATTCTGTCCAAGACCAAAACTCACTTTACTTCAATAAAAATACTGCAGATCTTGAAAAACTGAAGTAAAGCAGAAAAAACAGGAGAAACTCAGCAGGACTGGCCACATCTGCATAGAGAGGAAGAGGGTTAACTTTTTAAATTAGAAATAACACTTCTTCAGAGCACACTATTCATCTTATTTACTTGTTTCCTTTTAACATATCTGTGGAAACCTTTGCAATTCAATATTACATTTCCAAAAAGTCTCCCCTCATACTCTCATTTTTTTTTTCTGATTAACATTTTAGATATTTTCTGCTCTTCTATAAATTAAGAACAATCATCTGACCTGCCATCACCTTTGTGCTACTACTTGCTTTCCCCATAAGTTTTAAGCTTTCTCAAATTTCTTTAGTTAACAACAGACAGTGGGTCCCCTCCTTAGAATTTTACTTTTTTGCAGGAATGTATGTATTCTAAGTATTCTGAAGTATCCCTTAAATGTCTCCAGTGTGTCTCTGTTGATCTATCCTGCGGCCTGCTATGCCAGTTCAGTTCAGCTAACTCACCATTAATGCCTAATAAAAAACAGAAGAACTGTTGTAAATCAGAAACAAAAATAGAAATTGCTGGAAAAGCTCAGCTTGTCTGGCAGCACCTGTGGAGAGAAATCAGAAATGACATTTTGGGTTGAGTGTAGTCTGAGGAAGGGTCACTCAACCGGAAATGATAACTGCGATTTCTTCCCAAAGATGCTGCCAGATCGGCTGAGCGTTTCCAGCAATTTCAGTTTTTGTTTCATCATTAATGCTCACTGGTTGCTCTTTCTGAGGTTTAAGTGCTAGTCGTAGCTCTTATCTTTTCCCTTTTAAACTTAATGCAAAAATCAATCACAACATCGTTGTTGCTACATAGGGGTGCCTTTACACCAAGGTCATTAATTAATCCCATCGCATTGCACAATATCAAGCCAAATATCACTTGCTGTCTGGTTGGTTCCAAACTGTTCTGCTGTAAGTAACTATTTCAAAAGCATTCTCTGAACTTATCATCCAGGCTATCACAACAAACCTGATCCTTCCAGTTTAAACATCGATTAAAGAAACTTATGATTATTGTTGTCCCTTTGTCACAAGGACTTAAGATATTTTTCTTCTTTATTCATTCACAAGATAGGGGCGGCACGGTGGCACAATGGTTAGCACTGCTGCCTCACAGCGCCAGGGACCTGGGTTCAATTCCCGCCTCAGCCGACTGACTGTGTGGAGTTTGCACGTTCTCCCCGTGTCTGCGTGGGTTTCCTCCGGGTGCTCTGGTTTCCTCCCACAGTCCAAAGATGTGCGGGTCAGGTGAATTGGCCATGCTAAATTGCCCGTAGTGTTAGGTAAGGGGTATATGTAGGGGTATGGGTGGGTTGCGCTTCGGTGGGTCGGTGTGGACTTGTTGGGCCGAAGGGCCTGTTTCCACACTGTAAGTAATCTAATCTAATCTAAAAAGATGAGGGCGTCCCTGGCCAGGCCAGCATTGACTACCTATCCATAATTGGGCAGTTAAGCATCAACCCCATTGTTGTGAGTCTGGAGTCTCATGGAGGCCAGACCAGGTAAGAATGGCAGTTCCCTTCCCTAAAGGACATTAGTGAACCAGATGGGTCTTTTTCCTGACAATTGATTTATGATCATCATTAGACTCCTAATTCCAGATATTTTCATTGCATTCAAATTCCATCTTCTTCCTTGGTAGAATTTGAACCCGGGTACTATCTGGGTCAACAGTCCAGCAATATTACCACTAGACCATTGCCTCCCCTAAATATTTTCTCTTCTATACTTCACTCTACATTTATGGTGTTGTTAAAGGACTTGTAGACCACTCACCCACGAGTGGCTGTTTCTCCTCACTATGCCTCATCTTCCTCAAAACTAATTCTCTCCCCTGAACAACTAAACCAAGGTCTTATCTAACTATTGTATAAATGCAATCCTGGAATAATGCTGTCAATCCAGCTTTGCTTAGATTCCTATTTTTCTTGATTGTAATAAAGATATACATATAATCAGTTTTAGTGATGTTGGCTGAGGGGTAAATATTGAATAGGACTTTAGGAAGAATTTTCTAGTCTTCCTTCAAATGGCACTAAGCCATCGGAGTCCTGTGGATACCATATCTTAAATGTAACACTATACAAACATAATATGTGGCAGTCTATTCTGAAGAAAGAGTAAGTGATTAGAAGCCACACAGACCACTTTCAGTATAACATATTTCATGCTTCGTCATTTTCTTTTGCTGAATTAGCCAGTCCCAACCTGTTCCTGTTCCTGTTCCACAAAACAGGATATTGTAATGGAATTATAAACAGATATTAGAAAGCAGCTTTCAAGAATTCTGAAACTAAACTTTTTAGAATATCCTGTTTTATTACAGTGATCTGGAGGCCTCACAGACTGTTCTAAGTAGCTTGTTTTTGGAACACCAAGGATAACTTTGGATGTACAGCAGATCTTATCCTGGATCAGAACAAACAGATTTTTCTTAACTGTCTACTTCCTGCTAACGGAGGTTAATCACTGCAGTTTATAGTTTTTTTGGAAATATCCCAAAACTCATTTGTCATGTTGACGTATGTGATTAGTGTGTTGTCATAACGATAAAATGTTTTAGTGTAAATTAACTTATGGTGTCTTTCACTCTCTCTCACTTTCTGCACAACTTGACAAATTGCTTTCTGTTTTTACCCTGTCGCAGTCCTCTTTCAGGTTCTCTTCAGATGCAAGTTTACTTTATCCATTCGCTCTCACTGTCACATGTTTAAAGTATTCCAGCCATACACTTGAGCAATGGAGATTTCGTTACCATGAGGGAACAGTGTAGCTCTCATACTGCTTGGACACAAAAATGAGACAATCCAAGTAATTTCTTGCAGTTTTGTTTTGCCTTTCGTGCAGTCTAACAGACTGCTTTTGTCAGCTTTTTTCATCCATCAGCAAGAAACAGAGTCCGTAATGTATGCTCAACAGAGTTAAATTTCCAATTTTTTCCAATGTCTGCTAGACCCACAATCTGAAAATCGTGAGTCTGTTTAAAAAAAAGTGACCCCTAGTTTCGACTTCAACTTTTTGCAATGACCTTTTATGGGCTTTTTAAAAAAACGTCTTCAGAACAAAAATACATTTTTAAAAAATGTTGAAAATATTAAGGCAATGTCATAATTTTAAAATCATTAATCTTGTTTTATGATTATAGCCTCACCTGTCCCCACTTCCTATCTCTGTAAGGTTCTCTAATCCTATGGTCCACCAGAATCTTTGCATTGATCCATTTCTGGCTCTTCTCATCCCTCATAATAAAAATTCACACATTGCTCTGTCTTTGTCACCTGTGCCTCCAGTTGCTTGCACCAGAAGCTTAGGGATTCCTTCCTAAATCTCTCACGAGGCTGAAAGGTGCCCTTATAGAGGGGCATGGATAGGATGAAGAGCCAAGGTTTTTTTCTCTCGTGCAGGGAAGTCCAAAACCAGAGGGCATAAGTTTAAGGTGAGAGGGGAAAGATTTGAAAGGGACCTGAGGGGTAACTTTTTCACAGAGAGGGTGATGCTTTTATGGAATGAGCTGCCAGAAGAAGTGGTGGAGGCTGGTACAATTACAACACTTAAAAGACATCTGGATGGATATATAAATAGGAAAGATTTAGACGGATATGGGCTAAATGATGGCAATTGGGACTAAATTAATCTGAGCTATCTAGTCGGCATGGACTAGTTGGACCAAAGGGTCTGTTTCCGTGCTGTACATCTCTATGACTCTAAGAAGAGCTAATGTCAACCATGATTTCTCTCCACAGATACATAAAACATAGAACATAGAACGTTACAGCGCAGTACAGGGCCTTCAGCCCTCGATGTTGCACCGACCTGTGAAATTAATCTGATGCCCATCTAACCTACACCATTCCATTATTATCCATATATATATCCGAAGCCAATTTAAATGCCCTTAAAGTTGGCGGGTCTACTACTGTTGCACGCAGGCCGTTGCACACCCCTACTCCTTTCTGAGTAAAGAAACTACCCCTGATATCTGTACTAAATCTATCACCACTCAATTTAAAGCTATGTCCCCTCATATTAGCCTTCATCATCTGAGGAAAAAGACCCTATCTAACCCTCTGATTATCTTATACATCTCAATTAAGTCACGTCTCGACCTTTTTCTCTCCAACAAAAACAGCCTCAGTTCCCTCAGCCTTTCCACATAAGACCTTCCTGTGGGAACACTACCTCCTGCAAGTTCCCATCCAAGCCACTTATCATTCTAACTATCACGGGATCAAGATCCTGCAATTCTCTCCCTCAGATCGTTGTGGGTATACCTACTGCACATGGCCTGCAGCAATTTAAGAAGGCAGCTCACCACCACCTTCTCAAGGGCAACTAGGGACGGGCAATAGATGCTGGCCCAGTGATGCCCTCATCCCCTGAATGAATAAAAAAAATGTGTCTGGTGATATTTCCCTTCCTTGAACCATTTTGCTGCAATAAATCAAAATGCAAGTTCTCTTTGTGTTCATAGAGTTCACAAACAACTCCACCAGATGAATGATTTGGTATAAATTCAAGCGTACACTGAAACAAAGGCGAGGCATATTTTCTTTGCCTGTGGAGTTTCCTGTACATGAAATGTCCTGGTAAAAACCGTTAAATCCACAGCACAATCCACAGTAGGTTTTTAAGTGGGAATGCAAGGGAGAGGGAATTAAGGGAGTATTTACAAGGGATAAGTCATTTCAGGAAGTTAACTCATTCATGGACAGGAGTAACTTGGTTTCCCTCAATGCTGCGATTCTATGATTTCTAATTTCAATTTGCTGGTAACAATCAGTAGTCTCAGGAAGATCTGATGGGTTAGAAAATAAAGCTGAATAAAGAAAGGCATCAAAAATAAAACAGGCCGTTCAGCCTAATATGTCTCTGCTGGCATCTACCAGCCTATGTTTCAAAGGCCACCGTATCACTCAACAATCCGACGACATTCCTTACAGACCACAGACATTCAATTTTGACATGGATCACCGCCAAAATAAATGAATTATTTGAAATAGAGCTTTGTAATCATGAATCGCATTCTTAAGATTTCCAAGTGGTTGGCAGTTTTGTTGGTATTAATGATGCTGATTATCATTATTACAGTGTTGGGGAAGAATGCAGCGATATTGCTCACAGTGAGTTGGGAGAGTGCACTACTTTAAAGGGACAGGAGAATTGTATTTCTGTTGATAAAATGGGTACCATGTACATTTACTGTTAGGCTTGTTGCTATGGTACAGAAGATTGGACAATCAGATTAAAAATGTGTTGGAAATGTGCCTACGGGTACATAGGAATACTACTGCTACCTCCAAGTCACTCACCATGCAGACTTGGAAGTACATTGTCATTCCTTCAGTGCCACTGGTCAAAATCCTGGAATTCCCTGCCTGATAGAATTCTGGCTGTACTGGCTGATTGGTTAGCTCAGGTGGCGGAATGGTTGATTATGACTTAGAGTGATGCCAACAGTATTGGTTCAATTCCCGCATCGATAGGGATTAAGTGAAGGATTCCCCTTCTTAATCTCTCCCCTCATTACTACCCCCCCATCCCCTCTCAAATGAATTTGGGACTATGGTGACTTTACATCAAATGTTCAACAAGGCGGCTCATCACCAACTTTGTTGGGGCAACTAGAGATGGGCATTACATGCTGGCCCAGCTAGCAATGCCCATAATCTATGAATGAATTTTTAAAAAGGTAGTAACTCTCTGGTTAAAATGATTCAGTGTTGTGCATGTATGACCTAACCGGTATATGGCTGGTGTTTTAGGGTCATGGCTTTTGTAGAAATGCAAATATCTGCCAATTATTTACAGAAAAAATGCTGTCAACTTATGCCTGTAGTGCTTTACTAATTTAAATAGTATGATATTTAAGAAATTAATTCATTCCTTGAGTGTTGTGGCTTTAAGTTAATGTAAGAGTGATTATTATTGAAGAGATTGATGAATTACTCTAATTCAATAATTTTCAATTCTTCTCTGGCCTTAGGACAAAGTGCCAGAGGACTGGAAGACAGCTAATGTGGTACCGTTATTCAAGAGGGTCCAAGGGATAAAACAGGAAAGTACAGGCCAGTCAGTCTAACTTTGGTGGTGGGGAAGCTATTGGAAGCAAGTCCGAGGGACAGCATTCATCTGTATTTGAAGAAGCAGGTTTTGTTAAGGGGAGGCCATGTCTGACCAACCTGATTGAATTTTTTGGTGAGGTAACCAGGTGTGTAGATGAGAGAATTGTATTCAATGGAGTCTATTTGGACATCAGCAAGGCTTTTGATCAGATCGCGTGGAGAAGACTGGTAGTGAAGGTAAGAGCCACTCAGATCCGAGGAACTTTTACGAAATGAATCCAGAATTGGTTAAGCAGCAAGAAGCAAAGGATGACGTTTAGGGTGTATGCTTGTGACTGGAAGGCTGTGTCCAATGGGGTTCTACAGGGAACACTGTCATGGCTGTTTGTGGTATATACAAACAATGTAGAAGTGATTATTGGAGGGTTAATCAGTAATTTTTGTGGATCATACAAAAATGGGTGGAGTGGTAAATCATGAGGTGGATAGCATTAGATGACAGAGGGATATGAACAGATTGGTCAGATCTTCCGATCGGTGGTAAATGAAATTCAATCTGGATAAGCATCACGTGATGCACTTGGGCAGGACAAACAAGGCAAGTGAATACATGATGAATGGTAGGACTTCAGGAAGCACCGTGGATCAGAGGGGCCTTAGTGTATTTCCATTGGTTCCTCAAGGTAGTGGGACAGGTGGATAAAGTGTTTAAGAAAGCATATGGGATACTTGCCTATATGAGGTAAAGAGTTTAGGAACAGGTAGGTAATGTTAGAACTATATTAATTGTTGGCTGGGCCACCGCGAGAGTATAGTGTGCAGTAGCTCACCAAAAATAGGGTGATGTAACATATGTGATTTCATACATGTTAATACCATTTATTTTAGAGTTTGAGTCTTGAAGTGGTTCCAGGCGTGTTTTGGTCAAGGTGTATGAGAAAGTTTAAGTATTAACTTGTTAGTCTTTCTGAAACCATGAGTTTAAGCGAGTATGTGTCAGAAAGCATGTTAATGAGATCCTTTTGGTGTGATTATGTGAATTTCTTCATATTATGATCAAAGAGAGTAATCATTGAAAGACATTAGCCTGCTTTCGATTCAGTAGAATCAAGAAGTAATCTTTGTTCAGGAAAACCGCATAGATTTCAAGGCTTTTGTTTCTGTTTGTTGGAGATTTTGCTGGATCACATATTAAGAACAGGTTTTCCCAGAGAACAAAGTTAATTCAGAACAATTTGGAAACAGGTTAACTCACAGTAAGGGTTTTAATTTGCAAAGTCCAGACCAGAAGTGTTTTGTTTGAAATCGGAATGGGTTATTTCAAGGTGAAAAAGTTTAAGATCAGTTGTGTAAATGATCAAGAAAAAGGATATAAAGCTCTCAAGACCAGGAACTGAAAGGCATAGCTCTAGATGAAATGGAGAAGTGAACTTTCTCTGGTATTGAGTACTATAAAGCGATGGTGTTAGGGATTAAGGCTCATTTTACTTTTTTCTAATGTGTTCCAAACCTTTCAAATTGTGCCTTAAGCAAATAGCTTAGTTTCTGCTATGTTAGCTTCATTTTTTGTGTAATGAACTTCTATTTTATTATTAACACTAAATTTGCTTGTATATTATTGTTAAATAACTACATTACTGAGAAAAATCAAAATGTGATCTATCAAGCCAGATTTCAGTCTAGGATCTGAATGTTCCAGTGGTAGCATTTGGGATCATAATGTTAGTAGCTAATCTAGAATATTTCTGACATGTCCCTTTCATTGAGTTTGAATATCTGCAATAAATGATTGGTATCAATTACTTTTTGTGTCATGTGTTAATTGGGTTCCAACAGATGCCTCCAATGGCAGGAATTTGTTTGGAGATTTCCCTTGAGTTGCTCTTTTTTGCCATTGGAAAAATGTTGCAAGCAAGGTGGCAGCCCTGTCTTCCTGTGTCTGTGGGATCTCATCTCCCTTTCCAGCTACATCATGGTGACAGACAATGGAGCAGATTCAAGAAAATTCCAAAACTTGGACTCTAACAATGAGGGGCCAAGAAGGAACAGCCTTACAACTTATTGTGGTAGCACACTGGAAATCAAGCCCCTCTCTGTCTGGAGTCATTGCAAACAACCAAGATTTTATAAAATACGCAAGTTCCCATTTTACCTCACTTTCAAATCCAAATTGATAGAAATCATGGACCAAGTTTTGTACTGAACAAGGATCACTATCTATTACAAGTAATAAGCTATAGTTAAACTCTTACAAACTATTGGCACATAACATAAAATAAATTAAAAAGTTCTGTTCCCCTTTTAACTGATCCCGCCCTTACAGATACACACAGACAAATAGAAGGCACAAAATAAGTTATAGTCAGACGGGATAAACCAGTAAAATAGTTCAGTCGTCGTTGTTCCCAGGTTCTGTTGTTGAAATGATCTTTATGATTGGTCTGTTGGCCAGCACTTTAATTTCTCTGAATGCTCCCATTGATTGGTAAGAAACACAGATGGCCAGTTCACTTATAAAAAGTCTCTGACTTCTCAGTTAAAAGTCAGCTTACAACAATTGTTACAGGAAAGACAAAGTGTATCAATTCATGTTTAGAGTGTATTTTGACTGTAGGAAAAGAGAAACAAGTTCTGGCCTAAGGAGATACTGTACATTTCTCTTTCCCTTTCTCTCTGTCTGTAACTTGTTCCCAGTTTCAAGCTGTCCAGTTACCTGAGAACCTATCATACACAGTTGTTAACAGTCAACCAGGTCTCTGCCAAAGATACTTGGTCACTAGTCCATAGACCAACCAACATCTTGTTGCCAGCAAAAGCTGCATCTATACATTCTCCCAGCTCCAAATCATCCGTAACTCAACTCTTCATTTACTGCTTGTTCAAACAATTGTGTACATGATACCTGGCACGAGTGTCAGGTTACTTGCTTTTCAAAACTGCAATCTCTTTTAAACACTGGGATTAAAACATTTCATTTCAGTCCCCACTTTAAAAAAAAACATAGAAATCAAAATGCACAAAAGGAAAGAAAACAACAAAATGTGATGTTGCCAATGAAGCTGCAGAGGAAGGATAATGTTTCACGAAAACAGTACTCAGAGAATAGGTTTAAATTCAGTCCTTAATTGAGCAATGCTTGTTGACAGCAAAGATTTGGCATCCTAAGCAATTGTGAGTATCTCATTTGAGCTTTTACTTGGAGGCAAAGCCCTGGCATTTTGCCTTTTCTCATTCTCAAAGTTCTTTCGAGTCTTTGTCGTTAACTAAGATTCCTGTTCGTCAACATGTGGCAAGTTTGGACTAAACTTTGGGCTGATTATCAAGAATCCTACAGTAGGAGTTAATAACTAATTTCGAAGATTTAAAATACTAGTGCAGCAACATCTTGCCACATGAATTAAAATTCTTCATGTTATTAATTAATGAGTTCAAAACAAAGGGGCTGTAAATATAGACTAGGTGCTAATAAATCCAATTGGGAATTCAGGAAAAAAATGTCTATTCAGTAAGAAGTTTGAATGTAAAACTTGCTACAATATACAATGTTGAGATAAAGAGCACTGATGCATTTAAGGAGCAAGCTAGGTAAGGGCAAGAAAGAGAAAGTATGTGCTTATAGAGTGAAAAAGCTTTTTTAGATTAGATTACTTACAGTGTGGAAACAGGCCCTTCGGCCCAACAAGTCCACACCGACCCGCCGAAGCGCAACCCACCCATACCCTTACATTTACCCCTTACCTAACACTACGGGCAATTTAGCATGGCCAATTCACCTGACCCGCACATCTTTGGACTGTGGGAGGAAACCGGAGCACCCGGAGGAAACCCACGCACACACGGGGAGAACGTGCAAACTCCACACAGTCAGTCGCCTGAGTCGGGAATTGAACCCGGGTCTCAAGCGCTGTGAGGCAGCAGTGCTAACCACTGTGCCACCGTGCCGCCCACAGCCCTTTTATTGAGCATAAACAAAGACCTCTGATTGAATCGCCAATTTCTGTGCTTTAATTTCTGTGTAGCACAATGCAATTTGGTATAACTTTTTTGAAGTGCAATGATTGTTAATATATAGGCCAACGTGTAGCAGAGAAGTTTTGGTAGTCTGACGAGTTGTTGAGAAATTCTAACTTGTTGACTTGTATTACTCGCCCCAGTCTCTCAGGTTAAGACTAAAAAACATGGAACTCATTATTCTACAGTGCTTTGATGAGAGATTAATCTGCAATTATGCAACCAAAGAAACAAATGCAAGAGGCAGTTAGATGCATTACTGAAGAAATATGGGATGAAGAGACTGGGGGTGAGAATTTCTTGCTGCCCCTATCTACAACTTTAAATGTGTATTTAATGTGATATCCACCTCCTGTGAGAGTAACTAAATCATTGAATTCCTACAGTGTGGAAACAGGCCATTCAGCCCGTCAAGTCTATGGTGACCATCAAAGAGCATCCTGCCAAATCCAGCCCCCTACCCTATTCCTGTATCTCTCCAGTCCAGTCTCTAATTCACCTGCCCTGCACATCTTGGCCACTATGGGTAATTTAGCATAGCAAATCTACCTAACGCATACCTCTTTGGACTGTAGGAGGAAACCAACAGCACCGGGGGAAACCCACGCAGACACAGGGAAAATGTGCATTCCACACAGCCAGTCACCTAAGGCTGGCATCAAATCCAGGTTCCTGGTGCTGTGAGGTAACAGGACTAACCCCTGAGCCACCGTGGTTCCCAATCATGCTCCTTGGGTGCTGCCTGATTTGCTGTGCTTTTCCAGCACCACAATCTTGACTTTCGTCATCTTCTCCTGTCTAATGATTTTGTTCAGATGTTGATTGAAGCTCTGTTTACCCACCCAGGTGGGTTTAGAAATCTAAAGAAATTATTTTCCTAGCCTTTTCTCAGTTAATGATAATTTATTGCCTCCTTCCCACAGTCCTGATAACTTTCCTTAACAGATGCACAGAATTGCACGTAATGTTCTATGGCTTACTAGTGACCTAATGAATAAATTTGCTAAGAATGTAAATGTGCATGAATTATTTAGCAGGTTGTGCAGCATCTGTAGGGGAGAGAGAGAAGGGGAGAGAGTGAGAGAAGGTGAGAGAGAGAGAGAGAGAAAGAGAGTGTGTGAGAGAGAGAAAGAGAGATACTGCCAGATGACCATTTGTCAGAATTGTTTTACAATTTTGACAATTTTCTTCAACACTTATTTATTTGCTTTTTTTCTGCATGTAAAGTACACCTCTTGCCTGAGAATGTAGCTTACCCCAACTTCTAATTTATACATTTGTATAATTTCTATTTGTCTCTTTTGCGATTGCAGAAAACACACACAACAAAATTCTCCTTTTACAACATAGAACAGTACAGCACAGGAAGGGGCCCTTCGGCCCACCATGTCTATGCCAATCATGATGCCATTCTAAATTAATCCTATCTGCCTGCACCTGGTCTGTATCCCTCTATTCCCCACTTGTTTATGTGTCCATCTAAATGCCTCTTAAAACATTGCTTTCATATCTGTTTGTACTGCCTTGCTTGGTAGCAGGTTCCAGGCACCTTCAACCCTTTGTGTAAAAACCTTATCTCGTCCAATTCCTTTAAACTTTCCCCCTCTCATCCAGTGTGACATTTCCACACTGGGAAACACTCTAACTGTCTGTCCAAGTCTTTCATAATTTTATATACTTCTCTCAGATGGCCCCTCAGCTTCTAATGCTTTAGTGAAAATGATCCAAGTTTGTCCAATCTCTCCTTGTAGCTAATATACTCCAATCCAGGCAACATCCTGGTAGATGCCTTTTGCACCCTCTCCAAAGTCTCCAAATCCTTCTTCTGGTATGTATACAGTATTCAAAAGTTTGATACAGCGATGACTTGCCAACCTTTATACTCAATATCCTGATCAATGAAGGCAAGCATACTCTATGATCTATTTATCACCTTCTCCACTTGTGCTGCCACTTTCAGGGAAGCTATGGATCTGCACTTCAAGAAATCTGCATTTCGATGCTCCACTGAGTCCTGCCATTTTGAATTAAGAAGTAGAATTAGCTTTATTGTCACATGCACTCAAATGAACACAGTGAAAAGTTTGCAATGTTGCTGCTTATGGCACCATCACTGTATACTTTCATCTTGCATTTGACCTCCCAGATTGCATCACCCCACACTTCTCTACATTCAATTCCATCTGCCATTTCTCCACCCAATTTTCCAACTGATCTATGCCCTGCTATATCTTTTGACAACCTTCCTAAGCAACCATAGTTCCTCCAATTTTCTGGTTGTTTGCTAACTTACTAATTAGGATTCCTTCATTTTCATCGAAATGACTTAAATATATTACAAACAACAGAGCTCCCAGCACTGATCCTTGTGGAACACCACTAGTCACAGACCTCCAGTCAGATAAACACCCCTCCAAACCTACCTTCTATCTATTATGACCAAGCCAATTTTATATCCAACTTACCAACTCACCGTGGATTCCATGTGACTTAATCTCCTGGACCAGCTGACCATGAGGGACTTTGTAAAATGCTTTAGTAAATTCCGTTCAGACAATATCCACTGTCCTGGCCTCATCAATCATTTTTGTCACTTCCTCAAAAAAACTCAATCAAATTTGCGAGTCCAACCTCCCATGTGCAAAGCTACACAGGGTATCTCTAATAAGTTCATTCTTTTCCAAATGTGAGCAAATCCTGTACACAGTCGGGAAGGAGAGATCAATCCAGAGTAAGACACAGCCTGAGTGAGTATATAGTTTGAGGAATTTGGAGGCAGTGGGAGTGGTGAGTGCTTTTTGCTTGCTTTGTTTGGTTCGTAGTTCATATGGTCTTTCTGCATAGGGTCAGAGACCCAGCACAGAAGAGTGACATCACATGGAAACTGTGAGTTCATGGCTGGTGATAGTTACTTTTTTTGACCATCTATTATAGGTTACATTCAGACTTAAGGTCATTAGAGGAAATATTTACAAGTTACAAAGATCTCTGTCAAGGCCTCACAATATCCTCCCCCTCCTTCTTCAGAATCCTGGCATAGATTCCATCAGGCCCTGGGGACTTATCAACCTTAATGTTTTTCAAGACACTAAACAGCTCCCCCTTTTTAATATTGAATGTCCCAGAATATCAATATCCCTAATCTTACTATCATACATGTCCTTCTCCTCAATGAATACCAATGTGAAGTAGTCATTAAGGACCTTACCCACTTCATCTGGCTCTGTGCATAAACTCCCTCCTTTTTCCTTAGCTAACCTTTGCTCCTAATATGTCTATAAAATGCCTTGAGATTCTCCTTAACCCTACTTGCCAAGGATATTTCTTGGTTTCTTTTAGCTCTCCCAATTCCTTGTTTAAATTCTTTCCTAAATATTCCTGAAGAGCCTTGATCGATTTCAGTTTCGAAACCTTACACGCAGTGACTAGTATCATCCTGAATCTTACTAGCCTTATCTTTCAGCCTCACAGAAATATGCTGGTCCTGCACTCTGATTAACTGGCCTTTAAGAGATTCCCACATGTCCAATGTGGATTAACCTCCAACAGCCACCTGCAATCTAATTTCTCCAGTTCCTGCTTTATACAGTTATAATTAGCCTTCCCCCAGTTTAGCACTGTCAAACGAGGGCCAGTCTTACACACATCTACAGTTATCTTGAAAACAACAGAATTATGATCCCAAAATGCACGTCTACTGAAACTTCAGTCACCTGGTCAGGCTCATTCCCTAATATGAGGTCAAGGAAGGTCCCTTCCCTAGTTGAACGATCTACATTTGTTCCAAGAAATCCTCTTGGATTCACCTCACACATTCTGCCCAATCTAACTGCCTGAGACAAAAGCAACCACAGATGCTGAATTCCAAGTTAGACAAGTGGGAAGCTTGCCGTGTTCTTCCAGCCTCCTGCTTGTCTACCAATCTAAGTCTCTGGCACTAAAGGAATCCTGGTAGATGTTAGGTAAGTTAAAATTACCCACTACAACAACCTTGTTGTTTTTGTATCTTTCCATGCATTGACTACATATCTGTTCCTCCATCTTCCACTGACTATTGGGAGACCTATAGTACAAGCTCATTAAAGTGATTGGACTTTTCTTATTCCTGAGTTCTATTCATATTGCCTCTCAGGATGAGCCCTCCAAGATGTCCTCTCTTAGTACTGCTTTGACATTGTCCTTAGTCAGGTAGGAGAAAGTGAGGACTGCAGATGGTGGAGATCAGAGCTGAAGTAGGGCTCATGCCCAAAACGTCGATTTTCCTGCTCCTTAGATGCTGCCTGACCTGTTGCACTTTTCCAGCAACACATTTTCAGCATTGTCCTTAATCAATAATGCAAGTCCTCCACTCCTTTTACATCTCTCTTTATCACGCCTAAAACATCTAAACCCTGGAATGTAGCATTGCCAGTCCTGTCCTTCTCTCAGCCAAGTTTCTGTAATGGCTACAACAGTGTAGCTCTGTGTACTAATCCAGGTTCTAAGCTTATCTACCTTGCTTGTTACATACCATACAATGACATAAATATACTTCAGACTGCCTGTCCTGCTAAGTTCATTCACGTGGCCCTGCCTGATATTCACTGTTACAATTATTTGGGCTGCCATCTGCCCTGGAAGAGAACTCAATGATCCAGATATCTGAAGTTCTTCCTCCTACACTGACTCCTTGGCCAGACAACTGTATTATTTTCTGACTTCTGGCCTCACTAGCATGTGGCACAGGGAGTAATCCCAAGATTATGACCCTGGAGTCCTGCTTTTCCACTTTCTACCCAACTCTCTAAATTCCCTTTGAAGGAGCTCACCTCTCTTCCTCACCTGTCTATGTCATTACTACCAATATAGACCACAACCTCTGGCTATTCATCCTCCCCTTTTCTAAATATCTTGTGCCCATTCAGAGACATCCTTCATCCTGACACCAGGGAAGCAACACACCATCTTGAAGTCTCTTACTTTTGAGTTTCAGATTGCGAGGTCTATCAGGATTTCTAATCATTGTAAATTAAAGCTGAGAATGAACTATAATTGTGCATTTTGATCCCAATTGATGCCTGTCTGAGGCATAAGAGTCGTACAATGCAAAAGTAGCCCTTCAGCCCATTGAGGCTGCAATGACATGGTCTTGGTAGAAGATGTCAATTACTTGAAGAGTACAGATATCGTCCTCTGTTTTCCATGAACTGCAACTTGTTACCTACGATCTCTACCAGGCAGCCACTCAGAGTTTCTGTGCACGCTGATTGGTATGTCAGAGCCATTCTGAACATTCAGGTTTTGGAAGTCAATGCCAAACATGAACCTCAGAGGTCAGCAAGGACCTCAGAGATCGGCAAGGCAGGAAAAAGATAATTAGCGGCAAAGTTACATGTTACAATGTGGCCAGGAGGCTCTATACAGCTTTGTTTTCCTGAAACAGATTCACTTGCTTTTGGTTTCATGTCAGTCTAGAAATTATGTTCTCAATAAAGCACAATTATGCTTTTAGTTTTCAGAACGTTGGAACGAGCATCTCATCATGTTTCCAGTACTGCTGAAGTATAAACTTAACGTTTAATCAGTTTTGTAGTGCTTCAGGCTGTTATTATTCAGTATAAACCAGAGCATCATTTCAATTTGTCAAGATGAAGTGTGGGCAGACTATGTCTGTGACTCTACGTCAGTGTGAAGTAGAAATCCCACAGATAACACATTGACACACAGCTGTGAGCTCGTTAGGTTTTCCCCTCTTTTGCAAAAGTGCTGACACTTGTTTGAATATAGTTCCACAGTTCTATCACAGTACCAGTGCCTTGCTCATTTTCCATGTGTGAATACTGCTGATGAGTACCAAAACCTCATTGACCATGACATCCATGTGCTCAACTGTTCTCACTCAATCTCCACCGTCATTTGTGAAAAGGTGCCAAGATGAAAACGTGTGGCTGGTATTTTCCAGGGTAAAAAATGAGGTCTGCAGATGCTGGAGATCACAGCTGAAAATGTGTTGCTGGTTAAAGCACAGCAGGTTAGGCAGCATCCAAGGAACAGGAAATTCGACGTTTCGGGCATAAGCCCTTCATCAGGAATGAGGAGAGTGTGCCAGGCAGGCTAAGATAAAAGATGGGGAGGAGGGACTTGGGGGAGGGGCGATGCCACATCTCCATCGTCCCTCCCCCAAGTCCCTCCTCCCTACCTTTTATCTTAGCCTGCCTGGCACACTCTCCTCATTCCTGATGAAGGGCTTATGCCCGAAACGTCGAATTTCCTGTTCCTTGGATGCTGCCTAACCTGCTGTGCTTTAACCAGCAACACATTTTCAGCATTTTCCACTCTCAGCTCAAGCATAATGATACCACCTGTAGCCCATCTTGTTGCTACCTGCTTGAATCCAGAAACATCGATTCACAACAGGATTGAACCTGGGGCTTTCCTGATGTGTACCACCCTGGGAAATCTACCACTGCGTTATCACAGACGCCTGAGCCCACAACCGGCGAATTCATTAACAACAGTCCCGCTAACCTGCCAAATGATACATGTGATGAATTTTTCTTTTCAGTTTTAAGTCTGGCCTGCTCAGTGCATCATTTCCTCGTTGATAAAATCTGCCACTGAAACAATATCCTGTCACAAAGAGCACCATTGCCTTCGGAAGTTGTGCACAGCTCATTTTCCTGCCACATCACCGCTGGATGAAGAAAGAGGGGGTGGCAGAGGGAGTGGAGGATCAGAAGGAGGGGACAACGGGAGAGTGCAGCTGAACCCAAAGAGAATGAATCATAAGCAACTACACAGGATTGAGAGTTCACGACCCAGTCAAGAATGCAATCTTCCCAGTACACCATCATTTCACAGAGAAAAGAAATGCGTCAGGTGTTTTGTTACAGAATAGCAATTTGATACCAAGTAAACAGTTGACAATAGAATTAAGGTTTGAAGCAGTCCGAGAGAGAAGCCTCACAATTTTGTGGTCCCTCTGCTATGAGGAGATGCGGAAGCTTAATGTAGTCAAGTTTCTTTGCAAACAAGAAATACCAGAAAGCCAAGGATCACCTTTGTCTCCGTCATTATAATCCTAGTGCAAAGCTCCTTGTTTCCTACACTTGATCTGAGCCCTGCTATTTCACTGGGGTCCAAATCCGTCAGAGACTTTGTTGTCAGCTTATTGTGAGCAAACAGAACTGACAGTTTCCTTCCTCAAAGTAAACAGGCGTCTTACCCGGACCCAGTTCAGAGAGTTTTTCACTTGCCAGGCTAACCGTTACCTTCCACTCAGCCTTTATGCACAGCCTCACATGAAAACCTGTAAGCAAAACAGAGAATTAATGATATCTGCAGAAATAGTGGCAGGAATTTCTTTTTCAAACAGGCCATGTCAAAGGAGTAGCACCTTTTCCAGCAGTGACAACGGCTGATTAAGATGCAGAATTAACATTGCAGTTGATTAGAATCTAAGTATATTAACTTAACGTTCACGTTTATAATGTTACCTGGATAGACTTAAGCCTATATTGTTGAGTTTCTTCCTGTAAATATTTTTAAACTGTTCAATAGCTTAAGGCTGGGTGGTTTAGCAACCTGTGAGATGACAATTTTGTCAGCTCTTATGCTGTAGAAAGATTTTGAGTTGCTTATGCCTTTGTGAAACATAAAATGCAAGACCTATTACCACAGAAATTTCTGTTGAAAAGCATCAGACAATGAATATTCAACACATTTGTAAAGTGATCTTTTGCGTACCACTTTAAAAGAAATATTGCTGCACTTACAATAAATCCTCATTCACCAATTCAACCAGCAATTATTCCTTGACTGTTATTCATTTGGGTAGACAGGAAGTTTGTTCATCAGGTTCTAACCAATAGAATAGTTATAAATACATGAGAGAAGTGTGCTATCATACTTCGGATTGGATTGCTTAAGTAATTTAGCCCATCAGTTGAATGAAATGGAAGGGCTAAGCAGTCAAATATAACTAATATGTGGAGATGCCAGTATTGGACTGGGGTGGCTACCTGATGAAGGAACAGTGCTCCAAAAGCAAGTACTTCCAAATAAACCTATAACCTGGTGTTGTGTGATTTTTAACTTTGTCAAATATAATGTTTAACTGATAAAGTACTTGATACATTTTCACTCTGAGTCCTTCGTAACACAGGAAAAATAAGACTTTGATGTCAGAATCCTAGGAATATGGAGAATCCATTATCCAAAAACAATATTACAATATGCATATATCACAATAACCTTTTGATGCAGCAGTTGAAATTGGTTTTAACGGCTGCATCAAACAGTTTGGAATATGAATGTCAAACGATATCTCTTTACGGGTGGCACAGTGATTAGCACTGCTGCCTCGTAGCATCAGGGATCCAGGTTTGGTTCCTGCCTTGGGTGACTGTGTGGAGTTTGCACATTCTCCCCGTGTCTGCGTGGGTTCCCTCCAGGTGCTCTGGTTTCCTCCCACAGTCCAAAGATGTGCAGGTTAGGTGAATTGGCCATGCTAAATTGCTCATCGTGTTAGGTGCATTAATCAGGGGTAAATATAGGGTAGGGGAATGGTCCGAGTGGGTTACTCTTCAGAGGGTCAGTGTGGACCTGTTGGGCCAATTGGCTTGTTTCAATACTGTAGGGATTCTAATCTAATTTATTTTATAAAGAATAATAGAAGGCTTGAAGCACAAAAAAATAACATTCAGCTCTGTTCTGGTATGATATCTTTAAGAAGGTGCCTCTTAACCTACTGTCAATTAATGCATTGTACAGGATGTGATGTACCATTCTCATGGCTTACAGGCAGTCTAAAGCAGCAGTGATTGAGGTCTGACATATACTCTGCTTAACTTCCTTGCAAATCTCTGTATACAGTCTTATATTCAAATTAATAATCCACATTAATGTTTCACCAATCCATGTTTATGATTGGAATGTTAACATCTTAGCGAAGAATGTAACATGATGGCAGTTAGTGGTTTCTGAAGATTTTTGATTTTAATTTAATTGCAATACGTGCAAGCAGATTGCTTTTGAAGATCTGACTGAGTAGATTAGGACACCATTAACTCCATCACATCCAACAGAAGAAAAGTGCTGGTTTGAAAGCGAAGTGACTACCAAGCGTGAGTAATTCTGCAGCTCTAGTGGGATTCTGCAGCTCTATTTTCCTTCTGTGATTGCACCCACCAATTCCAGGCACAGGCACTGGATCCTGGTGAGATTGTTCAAATTTGAGAGAGCTCAAAAAAACCAAAGTTTACTTCCTGTGAGGTTTGGTGCAGAAAAAGCAGCCTGCATGTTGTCCCTTGCAGTAAGTAGAACACACAGACTGGAGAATTCACTGCTGCCAAGGCTTAGTAGTGCAGACTGGGCTGGAAGCAAGATTCTATACAATAACAGCTGGAGTCTTGAACTATTTGCACACTTTCCTTCAATTTCAAAACATTGCAGAGCGAAGTGCTCAACAACAATGCCATTGTAATCAAGACTTAACCTAAGATCAGCTAAGACAGTGGCCTTGAAAGGTACAGCAAATCACCTCATTTAACCATAATAATGTTGGAAGAAACTTAAACTCCAGAAATCACTCCAGATACTGCAAAATTACCACAAGACTTCCAATCTTCAATTGGAAAGAAACATCACCTGTTCATCCTGTTCACCAAGAAATCATTGATATTTCTGAACTAGATAAACAAGTCATTAGAATGATGATTGCTGTCAGTGATAAAGAAGGTCTCCACAGGTTGAATACATAGATCTTACCTACAATCATCTTAAAAATCTAGAGAAATACAGTTAATACCTTAAGAGCGATTATGGGTCAAGTTCAATTTCAGAGTATACATCTGGAGTTGATGCCCATTAGCCAACAAGAGGTAGAGATCATTGATCAATTTATAAGTGAGCACAGAACTAGCAAATGGAATAATCAAGCTTATGACAGCACCTTACCCAGTGGAAATATTCTGAAAAGGCAGTTTGAATCAACTCAGAGATAAGACCCACTGAAGCGTTATGACAAGATGGTGCGAGAATTAAGACATAACATGAGAGAGACATAGCCTACAGACTATGTTTAATTTGTTTATCATTGCAGGGAGGCAATGGCGTCGTGGTGAGATTCTCGTGTTCTCACCAATCAAAACCTGGTCACTGAATCAAGCTAGTTTTTCTTGATGTCAGGAACCTGATTTCTGCTGATCTTGCCATATGTTCCCAAAACAAACTTGAAAGAGTTTAGAAAAGATTTACAAGGATGTTGCCACAGTTCGAGGATTTGAGCTATAGGGAGAGTCTGAATAGGCTGGAGCTGTTTTCCCTGGAGCATCTGAGGCTGAAGGGTCACCTTATAGAGGTTTATAAAATCAAGAAGGGCATGGATATGTAAATAGACAAGGTCTTTTCCCTGGGATGGGAGAGTCCAGTAAGAGGCCATTAAGACAGCCAAGGACCAATACCGATCCAAACTAGAGACCCAGACAGATACCTACCGACTATGGCAAGGACTGAATGACATCACAGATTCTAAAAAGAGACAGTGCAAGATAGCAGACGATGACATGGCCCTTAAAGATTATCTCAACTCTGCTCGCTTTGTACAGAATTTCGACGGAGAGGTAACACCATTCCGAGAAGTTAGATGAACCTATCCTAACAGTCCCTGCATCAGAGGTCAGATCAGTTTTCCTTCGTGTGAATTCAAGGAAAGTGATGGGACCAGATGGAGTACCAGGCCGTACACTCAGAGCATGCGCAGATCAACTGCAGAGGTCTTCTCAGACATCTTCAACCCATCCTTGCAGGCAGCCCCCTGTCCCTGTCTGTTTCATCCCTGTGCCTAAGAAGGCTCATGCAGCATGTTTCAACGACTACCGCCCAGTGGCCCTAACTTTGGTGGTCAAGAAGTGCTTTGAAAGGCTGGTCATGGCATTAATCAACTCCAGCCTCCCCATTACTCTTGACCCACTCCAGTTTGCCTATTTGACAAACAGATCCATGTCACTTGCCCTTCATTCCTCCCTATGTAAGAATCCTACTCATTGACAACAGTTCAGCCTTCAATACTATTTTCCCCTCGAGACTGATTACTAACTTAGTGATCTCAGACAAAGCCCCAGTCTGTGCAACTGGATCCTCAGTTTCCTGACCCACAGACCACAATCAGTGACGATTGAGGACAATATTTCATCCTCACTAATACTCAACACTGGACCCCCCCAGGGGTGCATACTCAGCCTCCTACTACACTCACTGTATACCCATGACTGATGCCATTTCCAAGTTTGCTGATGACACCACCATAGTTGGTCAAATATCTAATGGCAATGAAATAGACTACAGGCAGGAGGTGGAAGACCTGGAAAAATGGTGCACTGAGAACAACCTAGCTCTCAATGCCGGCAAAACTAAGGAACTCATTACTGACTTTCAGCTGGATGTTACTCATGTCCCCCTACACATTAACAGCACAGACATAAAACGAGTGGAGAGTGTCAAACTCTTGGGAGTGGTCATCAACAACTAGCTTTCTTGGATTCTTTATGTGGACGCACTGGTTACAAAGACCCAACAATGTCGCTTCTTCCTCAGGTAGCTGAGGAAATTTGGCATGATGGCGAATACTCTTGCCAACTTTTATAGTGTGCCATCAAAGACATTCTGTCTGGATGTATCACTACCTGGTATGGCAACTGCACCATTCAAGATTGGAGACGGTTACAGAGAGTGGTGAACACGGCCCGGACAATCACAAAGGCCAAACTCCCATCGATAGAATCCATCTACCAGGCCCGCTATCAAGGAAAGGCTGCCAACATTCTCAAAGATCCTTCCCATCCTGTCAATGCTTTTCTACAACCTCTACCATTGGGAAGAAGGTACAGAAGCCTGAACACATGCACCAGCCTGTTTCTAAACCGTTTCTACCCTACTGTTATTAGAATACTGAATGGACTCACAAACTCTTAGCATTCGCCTGTTCCTATGTTTTCGTTTTGCTGCTGTTTACCTATCATTTACTTATTTATGCTATTTAACTGTGATCTGCCTAAATTGCTTGCAAGACAAATCTTTTCACTGAGCGTTAGTACACATGGCTATATATTCAATTCAATTCAATTCATAGGGTAGGGTGAGAGGGGAAAGACTTAAAAGGGACATAAGGGCCAAGTTTTCATGCACGTATATGGAATGAGCTGCCAGAGGAAGTGGTGGAAGCTGGTACAATGAGAACATTTAAAAGACATCTGGATGGGTATATGAATGGGAAGGGTTTAGAGGGATATGGGCCAAGTGGTGGCAAATGGAACTAGATTAGTTTGGGATATCTGGTCAGCATGGATGAGTTGGACCAAAGGGTCTGTTTCTGTGCTGTACATCTCTATGACTCTATGACTTGTCAATGGTCACATTGCTTGGGAGCTTGGAAGATTCCACCCAAATTTCATTTTCTTTCACTGTCATGTAAATAGTTTATTCCATTAAGGATAAAACTTTAGTTAGAAATAAAAATGGATATTGTGACATGGATGTACCTACTATCAATTGGCAGTGATTGATGTCAGATGCATTTTACTTAGCCACCCAGCAAGTCCATTTTTGTGCTGTCTTAGCTTCAAAGAAACAGTCCCTGTGATTGTTTCAATGGTTGTTTTGTGTAGTTAGTATACTTAGGTATAAGAGAAGAACGTAGACGGTCCATTCTGTATGTGCTGGCTCCCTGAATGAGCAATTCACCTCCATGCCACTTCCCCCCACTTCTCACAATAGCCTTGTAAATTCTCCCTCATCAGACAATAACTCATGCCCCCTTTGAAAGCCTCTATTGACACTCCGACTTCCATCACACTCTCAGGCAGTACATTCCAGACTCTAACTGTTCACTTTGTAAAACCATGTTTCGTCATGTCACCATTTGTTTTTCCTAGTCACCTTAGTCTGTGCCTGCTGGGGCTTGAACCTTTTGCTTGTGGGAACAGCTTATCCCGATCCTCACTGTCCAGGCTCCTGATGATTTGCATGCCTCTGTCAAATCTCCTCTTCCTGATGAAGGGCTTATGCTTGAAACACTGATTCTCCTGCTCCTCGGATGCTGCCTGACCTGCTGTGTTTTTCCAGCGCCACCCTTCTCGCCTCTGACTCTCCAGCATCTGCAGTCCTCACTTTCTCCAAATCTCCTCTTAATTTTATCTTTTTCAAGAACAGTCCTAACTTCTCCAACGTTTTTTACTTAGTTTGTTATCCCTCGAATCACTCTTATGAACTATTTCTACACCCTCTGTAGTGTCTTCACATTTTCCTAGATTGGGATACAACAATCTAGTGAGGTTGAATTCGCATTTTTCTTCATGCTCAATATATCTTCTTTGCTTTTGTACTCTAGGCATCCATTGATACACTCTAAACTGCCATTTGCTTTATAAACCAGACTAATTCACTTTTCATGATTTATGCACATACACATCCAGGTCCCTCTGTTCACATACTCCCTTTAGAATTGTACCTTTTATTTTATGTTGCTCTACTTTGTTCTTCTTACCAAAATGAAACAAGTCATATTTCTCTGCCTTAAAATGTATCTGCTGTTTGTCCACCCATTCTATCAACATTACATTACTCTACACAGGCAAAAAGTTTTAAGCACAGAATGAGCGTGTTCAGTCCATCATATCCATGCCAGCCATTAAACATCCACCCATCCTCATCTCATTCTCCAACACTTGGCCCAAAACCTTACATGCTGTGGCATTTCAAGTGTTCATATATTGTATACAGCTCTTAGATGTCTTGAGTGTTCCTCCCTCAAGCATCCTTGTGGGCAGTGAGTTCCAGATATCCTCTGGGTGAAAACATTTTTCCTCAAATTCTCTCTAAACCTCTCGCTCCTGCTTAAAACTAGCCCCCTAGTTATTGACACCTCTACTAAAGGGAGACGTCGCTCCCAAGTGACCCATCCAAACTCCTCAGAACTTTGTACCCCTCAATCAAAGATACCCCTCAGCCTTCCTTGCGAAAAGGAAAACAACGCTGGTCTATCTATCTTCCTTATAGTTCACAAGTTACATATTGTGCACAAATTTTGAACATTAATATATTAGAACAGGAATTATAACACTAACTCCTGGGAACTGTCTTATGAGGAAAGATTGAGCAATTTGGGCCATATTCATTGATAGAAGAGTAAAAGTTGATCTTTTGAAGCATATGAGATTCAAGGCAGAATTGACAGGATTGATGAAGAAAGGTTGTTTCCCCTTATGGGAGAGTCTATCCTGACATAATCTCAGCATAAGAGGCTGCATATTTAAGATAGAGATCAGGAAGAATCTCTTCCCCCAGAGGATAGTGAATGCGTGGACATGTTCACCACAGGGGCTTTTGAGGCTGGCATATTAAATATAAGCTCAAGGTTGAGGAAGACAGATTTTTTTTATATAAGTAGCTTAATCAAGGGTTATGGGCAAAGGGAGGACAGTGGAGTTTATCAAGTTAGCTATGATCACACTGAATGGTAGAGCAGACTCGATGGGCTGAATGGCCTACTTCTGTTCTTCAGTCTTATGGTCTTATGTTCTAACTCCACTTTAAACCTTCCTTTAATCCAAGAAATAACTATTCAATACTACTCTTTCCTTTCTGGCACTCAGCCAACTTTGTGTCCAAATTTGAAATTTTTCCTTTTATCCCACAAGCTCTAAATTTGCTCAGACACTTGTGGGAATGGTGTTTTATCAAATAGTGACCTTTCGCACCCTTGCACACCGCACCATTAATCTCATCAACCTTCTCGATTGTATCTCCAAATATTCATAACTTACCCTGAACAAATTCAATCCTAGTTTTCCATACTTAACATGCATTTGCAAAAGAGAATCTTAATTTTTGTCCCAAGTTATGATTTCTAAATGGTTCCTTAGCAACTGAAATTAAATTGATCACTGTGCAGTTGCTGGGTTTGTCTTTATATTCTTTTAAAGCAGCTTGTAATTTCAAATGAGCCTGTTGGATAATAAGCAGGCACTGTGTGACTTCTGACCTCAGCCCAACACCAGCACCTCCACATCATGGTTATCATTTCTGAGACGAAGGAAGGTTGTGGAAAATTAAGACCAGCATCTTTGCATTTTCCACACTCACTATCCTCAACATCCTTATCTAGTCGGAGTGCCATATCAACTTTAAGAGGACAACTTACATATCCAAAGAATTTAGTTTCATAGAAAATACCATGACTTTTATCTATCGCGCACCCAATATGATTAATGCGGGAATTGCCGTGGACTTGTAAATCTGGGGGTTAAACAGGAACTCCTTTACCTTTTACTAACTAATGGCCCTTAAAATGAACTGCGCGGTTTATTCCATGAGCAGTTAGAAACCTGAAACTGGAAATGTTTAACTTTTTCTGATTGCCTGTAGTATTCCTGACTCTGGCAGAGTCCATTGTAATTTGACCTTCTGAGTGAGGTGGCAGGTAAAAAACAGGTGCAGTGCACTTAAGAGTTTATTAAGAAAATGAAACAATCCCCCTCCTTGCCCCATTCTCCTCTCTGCACTCCCCCCGCGCCCTGCTCATTATACACTGATAAGTCAAAGGGTCCTGCAAGGTTTGCTCTATTGGCATCGGATGCTAACTTAACAAACTGGGCAAAGTTTGCCCCACTTGTCATATTCAAAGCTGTCAAGTCTGACAGTCAGTGCTAAACTCCAACCTTAAGAGTATGAATTGAACATAATTCTGACCTCTTTTCATTTTTCAGCATGAAATGGTTGCCTATAGTGATGGGTTATGGGTTATAGAATGTGCTGATAACTAATCACTTGCAGCTCAGGTACAGGGACAAATATACAGAAGCTCTAGTTTGTGCCGAGATGTGGGGATGGTCATCTATGTTTTTGAAGAAAATAGGTAAAAGCTGGGCTTCTTAACTTGGAAAGGTCTTGCTGCAGATGGCTGTGAAAGCCCAATATAAGATGCCTTTGGTGTAGTTTTTCCTCGGCTTTTATCACTTTGATCATGAGTTGATGCAAAGGGGGAAAAGAAATTCCAACTAAATTAAATGCTTACTCACAAACAGAAACAGAAATTGCTAGAAAAGCTCAGCAGGTCTGGCACTTTCTATGGAGAGAAATCAGAGTAAATGAGTCATCAGAGATGCTGCTGGGCTGAGTTTTTCCAGCAATTCCTGTTTTTGTTTCTGATTTACAGCATCCACATTTTTTTCAGTTTTTATCAAATGTTTACTCACAACTTGAAGGACCGACATTGGCAGCTCAGTTGTGATCTCTCCTTGGGGAAAAAAATCACTTAGCCAAAGCAGTTTAGTTCATTATAGATTTATAATCTTCTCAAAAACGATATTAGAAACTCTGTTAGACCCTGATCACTGTCAAGAAATGAGGCAAATTTTGACAAAAACCTTCAAATTAAAAAAAAATGATGAGACCTTTTCTTTGACCTTAAAAGCCTTGACTTCATTCAGAGAGAATGAGGGTTATCACTTGTTGTCAGTGTTGATGCTTGACCAGCATATCCCTCGCCTATGCCATGGTGCTGACTTCCCAACGCCTGCATGGGATGGAAAGCCTCAATTTAAATCTTATCAATGCATGGGGCACAATTGTTACTTAACCTTTCACAGCAGGGCTGGAGTCAATTCAAGTAGACAAGAAACATAATCTCATTTTTCTTCCGTGCTCCTTCCCCTCTAATGTTTGATTTTGATTATGTTTGGCCTCCTGAACCACCTTTCATACATTAAAGGCTGCTTTAATCATAATCACTGACTGTGAATGGATACAAGATGGAGGTGAGAGCATGGAAGAAAAGGTGTGGGTATTGAAAGCAAGTCTTTTTTCCTGTGCCCATTCATCAAGGTGTCTGAGTAGTTGTTCAACCACAGATCTCCCATCCCATTAATGATTATTGACAGATGGAACTGACCTTCCACTGAACTACTGTGGGACACCTAGACTACAGTCATACTTAATGAGGAAACGAGTCCACTACTGAAATAGCAGGTGTCAAACTAAAAACATTCATCTCCTATTTCTCAGCTTTAATCTCTTATGTTGAATTGGAGGTGCGAGGGTTAAAATTAGCCTCTCTTGAAAAAAGAACAATCAGGGATTGATTTATCATGAACAGTTCTGCCTAAAATGTGAATGCAAGCATGTGAGTATATTGAACCAGGGCAGGATTAAGGCACACTCTGATGCCCTCTGTGGTTAGATGACCAGGAGACAATCACTGCCAAAGATGAAGGTTGGCTGCTGGGATGAGTTAGCAGAGAGGCGTGGATCTGTGCCCCAGCAAGAAGTGATGTCACAGTAGAGCTGCCTGTTTTGGGCATATTCCAGTCACCTCACTGAACTCCTCACTACACCACTAATTGCCCAAATCCATCATCTCCATCTACATTTTCTTATTCTCTATGTAATCTCTATCTCATCTCCAATCCATCCTCACCTTCTTCCAACCTCTACTGCACCTCTTCCATGGTCTTCCTGCTAAGTGCTTTCTGCTCCATTGATTAAACAACACGTGTCAGTTTTACAGAACACATTCCAACTTGGTTCTCCTGGTGCATAACCAATTTTATTCACTCATGGGATGAGGGTATCTCTGGCCAGGCCAGCATTTATTACCCATCCTTAGTTACATAGAGAATAATGAAGAGCCAATAACATTGCTGTGGGTCTGGAGTCACATGTAGGGCAGACCAGGTAAAGATGGCAGAGTTCCTTCCCTAAAGGGCATTAGCAGACCAGATGGGGTTTTCTGACAAGTGACAATGGTCATCATTAGACTCTTAATTCCAGATTTTTAGCAAATTCAAATTCTACCATGACGAGATTCAAACCTGGGTCCCCAGAACATTACCAGGATTTCTGAATGAATATTTTCACAATAATACCACTATGCTATCATCTTTCCTACCAGGACAATACATTAGGAAAAGCTACATCTACAATCAGCATTATTGTATGATCAGAAAACCATCGACTTAGGATGTGTATGATTTTTCTTGTCTGTTTTCCATAGTGATAGCCACTGGGACAAGATCTGGATGGTTGGTAAATAATGCCAACAATCTGGGTTCAATTCCTGCATTGGCTGAGGTCATCATGGAGGATTTCCCTTCTCTTGCTTGAGGTGTGCTGATCCTCAGATTAAACCGACACCAACTGTCTTTTTATAATGAGAGAACATCCCTATTGTCTGGCAAAACTGTAGTGACTTTATTAACATATGCAGGAATGAAAGCAGTATGTTACAAGACTTTACTAAGTTGATTGGACCTGAAATAATGCATTAAACTGTAAATGACAAAACAAATTATTTAAGAAATAATATTAAATGTCACCAGATGGCTGGAGAATTTGTCGCCATTATTTATTAATACAAAACATAACCATATTTTTCCCACTAGTAACAAAAACAGAAATTGCTGG
Source organism: Hemiscyllium ocellatum (assembly GCF_020745735.1). Lineage (NCBI taxonomy): Eukaryota > Metazoa > Chordata > Chondrichthyes > Orectolobiformes > Hemiscylliidae > Hemiscyllium > Hemiscyllium ocellatum. The sequence goes on from NC_083423.1 coordinate 9,038,328, forward strand.
GAAAGCTCAACAGATATGGCAGAATTTGTGGAGAGAAAACAGAGTTAACATGATTACTGATGAAGGGCTTAGGTCCAAAACGTCGATTCTCCCGCTCCTCGGATGCTGTCTGACCTGCTGTGCTTTTCCAGCAGCACGCTCTCGACTCCTTCAGAGTTAACATTAAGTCTTCTTCTTGGGTCAGCGACCGTCCTTCAAAACCCAAGAAGAAGACTTAATGTTAACTCTGTTTGCTCTCTACAGATGCTGCCAGACCTTCTTAGTTTTCACAGCATAGAGTCATAGAGTCATAGAGAAGTACAGCATGAAAACAGACCCTTCGGTTCAACCCGTCCATGCTGACCAGATATCCCAACCCAATCTAGTCCCACCTGCCAGCACCTGGCCCATATCCCTCCAAACCCTTCCTATTCATATATCCATCCAAATACCTCTTAAATGTTGCAATTGTACCAGCCTCCACCACTTCCTCTAGCAGCTCATTCCATACCCACAACATCCTCTGTGTGAAAACGTTTCCCCTTAGGTCTCTTTTATATCTTTCCCCTCGCACCCTAAACCTATGCCGTCTGGTTCTGGACTCCCCGACTCCAGGGAAAAGACTTTGCCTATTTACCCTATCCAATTTCAGTTTATGTTTTTTTGATTTCCAGCGTCCATAGTTCTTTGTTTCATTTTGTCCTTGCCATTAGTAATATTTTGATATAACTGTTGCACGTCGAATATAAAAGGTCTTCCAAGACAAATATGAATAATCAGCAATTCAAATGGATCTGAGAACCTTTCTGAGTGATCAAATTGAAATGACCACTTGGAAGCAGAATTAAACAGAAATATTACAATTATGTACATTAATTCTTTACCAGGGCTGGTTCATGTACTATTCTGAGACCATTAGAGTCATGGAGCTATAAAGATGTGCAGCATGGAAACAGACTTTTCTGTACATCCCGTCCATTCTGACTAGATATCCCAATCCAATCTCGTCCCACCTGCCAGCACACGACCCATATCCCTCCAAACCCTTCCCGTTCATATACCCATCCAAATGCCTTTTAAATATTGCAATTGTACCAGCCTCCACCACTTCCTCTGGCAGCTCATCCTCAGGTCTCTTTTATATCTTTACCCTCTCACCCTAAACCTATGCCCTCTAGTTTTGTACTTCCCGACTCCAGGGAAAAGGCTCGAAACGTCGAATTCTCTATTCCTGAGATGCTGCCTGGCCTGCTGTGCTTTGACCAGCAACACATTTGCAGCTGTGATCTCCAGCATCTGCAGACCTCATTTTTTACTATGTCTATTTATCCTATCCATGCCCCTCACAATTTTGTAAACCTCTGTAAGGTCACCCCTCAGCCTCCGACGCTCCAGGGAAAATAGCCCTCGCCTATTCAGCCTCTCCCTATAGCTCAAATCCTCCAACCCTGGCAACATCCTTGTAGATCTTTTCTGAACCCTTTCAAGTTTCACAACATCTTTTCGATAGGAAGGAGAACAGAATTGCACAAAATATTCCAACAGTGGCCTAACCAATGTCCTGTACAGTCGCAACATGACCTCCCAACTCCTGTACTCAATAATCTGACCAATAAAAGAAAGCATACCAAACGCCTTCTTCACTACCCTATCTACCTGCGACTCCACTTTCAAGGAGCTATGGACCTGCACTCCAAGGTCTCTTTGTTCAAAAACACTCCATAGGACCTTACCATTAATTGTATAAGTCCTGCTAAGATTTGCTTTCCCAAAATGCAGCACCTTGAATTTAGCTAAATTAAACTCCATTTGCCACTTCTCGACCCATTGGCCCATCTGATCAAGATCCTGTTGTAATCTGAGGTAACCTTCTTCGTTGTTCACTCCACCTCCAATTTTGGTGTCATCTGCAAACTTACTAACTGTACCTCTTATGCTCGCATCCAAATCATTTATGTAAATGACAAAAGGTAGAGGACCTAGCACCGATCCTTATGGCACGCCACTGGTCACAGGCCTCCAGTCTGAAAAACAATCTTCCACCACCACTCTCTGTCTTCTACCTTTGAGCCAGTTCTGTATCCAAATGGCTAGCTCTCCCTGTAGTCCATGAGATCTAACCTTGCTAATCAGTCTCCCATGGGGAACCTTGTCGAACGCCTTACTGCAGTCCATATAGATCACATCTACTGCTCTGCCCTCATCAATCTTCTTTGTTACTTCTTCAAAAAACTCAATCAAGTTTGTGAGACATGATTTCCCATGCACAAAGCCATGTTGACTATCCCTAATCAGTCCTTGCCTTTCCAAGTATATGTATATCCTGTCCTTCAGGATTCCCTCCAACAACTTGCCCACCACTGTGGTCAGGCTCACTGGTCTGTAGTTCCCTGGCTTATCCTTACCTCTCTTCTTAAACAGTGGCAGCATGTTAGCCAACCTCCAGTCTTCCAGCACCTCACCTGTGACTATCGATGATACAAATATCTTAGCAAGAGGCCCATCAATCACTTCTCTCGCTTCCCACAGAGTTCTAGAGTACACCTGATCAAGTCCTGGGGATTTATGTATTTCAAGACATCCAGCACTTCCTCCTCTGTAATATGGATATTTTGCAAGGTTCACCATCTATTTTGCTACTTTCTATATCTTCCATATCCTTTTCCATAGAAAATACTGATGCAAAATACTCATTTAGTATCTCCCCCATTTTCTGCAGCCTTGCTGATCTTTGAGGGGCCCCATTCTCTCCCTAGTTACCCATTTGCTCTTAATGTATTTGTAAAATATTTTTGGATTCTCCTTAACTCTATTTGCCAAAGCTATTTCATGTCCCCCTTTTTCCCTCCTGATTTCCCTCTTAAGTATACTCCTACTTCCTTTATACTCTTCTAAGGATTCCCACTCCAAACCTCGATCTATTCTGTCTATACCTTACATATTCTTCTTCTTTTTCTTAACCAAACCCTCAATTTCTTTAATCATTCAGCATTCCTTGTACCTACCAGCTTCCCTTTCACCCTATCATGAATATACTTTCTCTGGATTCTCGTTATCTCATTTCTGAAGGCTTCCCATTTTTCAGCCGTCCCTTTACCTCTGAACATCTGCCCCAAATCAGCTTTCAAACGTTTTTGCCTAACACTGTCAAAATTAGCCTTTCTTCAATTTAGAACTTCAACTTTTAGATCTGGCCTATCCTTTTCTATCATTATTTTAAATCTAATAGAATTATGGTCGCTGGCCCCAAAGTTCTCCCCCACTGACAACTCAGTCATCTGTCCTGCCTTATTTCCCAAGGATAGGTCAAGTTTTGCACCTTCTCTAGTAGGTACATCCACAAACTGAATCAGAAAATTGTCTTGGACACACGTAAGTAATTCCTAAACAAGGGTTGCACCATGGCACAGTGGTCTCAGTGCCAGGGACCCAGGTTCAATTCCTGCCTCAGGCAACTGTCTGTGTTGAGTTTGCACGTTCTCCCTGCATCTGCGTAGGTTTCCTCCGGGTGCTCCGAATTCCTCCCACAGTCCAAAAATGTGTAGGTTAGGTGAATTGTCCATGCTAAATTGCCATAGCCTTAGGCATAGGGGAATGGGTCTGGGTGGGTTGCTCTTCGGAGGGTCAGTGTGGACTTGTTGGGCTGAAAAGCCTGTTTCCACACTGTAGGTAATCTAATCTAAAAAAATCCTCACTTAACAAATTAACTCAAAGCTGCAACATTTGACCATGTTGCAAGCTGTAAATATATAAAATTGAGGTTTCTGGTTCATTGCACTAATCACATGTACTGCTATTATTAGTTTATTCATTGTTTTAAGATTGAGATTTGTAACATGCCACACTTATTGTGATGTTCTGTATTGACCATCTGAATGGGCTTTTAAATAGTAACATCTAAAGTATACTTCAGGAGAGACAGGAAGAAACTTTTCTCCTTTATGTACACATCAATGACCAGGGACATCAATTTCAGCTGAAGGGAGATTGTTTAGAGAAGATGTGGAAAAAAAAATGTTTCTCCCAGTGGGTGGGAGAGGCAGAAACCCTCGTAACATTTAGGAAGTATTTAGATGGGCACTTGCTATGCCAAGACTATGGGCCAAGTGAATACTGAATGTCCTGGATAGAGTGGATGTTGCGAAATTGTTTCCATGGTAGGAGAGACTGGGACCTGAGGGCACAGCCATAGAGTAAAGGGAAGACCTTTCAGAATGGAAATAAAGAGAACATTCTTCAGCCAGAGAGTGGTGAATCTATGCAATTCTCTGTCACAGAAGGCCATAGAGGCCAGGTCATTGAGTGTATTTAAGTTGGAAAAAGGCACTTGATTGTCAAGAGTAGAAAATGGGAGAATGGGGTTGGGAAGCTTATCAGCTAGGATTGAATGGCAGAGCAGACTCAATGGGCTAAATGGCCTAATTTCTGCTCCTATGTCTTTTGGTCTTATAAGTACTGGACAATGGGATTAAAGTAGTTCATTGATTGGTTTTGTCCAGTGCAGATATGATGGACTGAAGGGCCTTTTTCTGTGCTGTAGATGTCTCTGACTATGTAGCTGTACCTGTACATTCTCATTACATTTTTCTGGTGCTTAGAAAAACTGCAATGACCAGAGGTACAATATCCTTTCAAGTCATTGTGTTACCAGACTGTACAGTGTGCATTTCCTTCAATATTTCTTGGCACAATCAATGGGACTGAATTTCATTACGGAAATTGTGACTCATTGCAGTCCTTCTTCTCCCCACTTGCTTCCAATTTGTTCCTCAGGTATAGATCAGCCACTGAACTATTGGAAAAGAGACCAGTTAACATACCTTTTTTTTTTGCACATTTAAATTTTACAGAACAAGGAGTACTTCCCTCAGGGAACGTGAACCATGCACAATGGAGACCAGAAAGGAACTCCTGGGTAATTCAAACTGCCAGTCAGAATAGAAAAAGCTAGATTTGCATAACAGCTCAGGTGGCATTGTTAAATAGAAGGTGGAACTGTAATGGGCTCACAGGCCCAAAAGAGAAAGAGTTGGAGAAACAGAAAATTTAAGAAGAGAATTACAGAGTATAAGACAGTGTAGACTTGGCTGCCATTTCTAGAGGAGAAAGGAAGAGGAACTCAATAGATGGAAGGTTAGGGTGGTGGAGGGGAGAGACGGACTGGTGGAAGTTACAGACATAGAGAACACCCAAACCATGAATGAATTTAAATGAGGATAAGAAGCCTCCATCCCCCATCACGAAGGACTCAAAGCCCTCCGCTTCTTCCTTTCCCGCCGCACTAACCAGTACCCTTCCACTGACACCCTCCTTCGACTGACTGAACTGGTCCTCACCCTGAATAACTTCTCTTTTCAATCCTCCCACTTCCTCCAAACTAAAGGAGTTGCCATGGGCACCCGCATGGGCCCCAGCTATGCCTGCCTCTTTGTAGGATATGTGGAACAGTCCATCTTCCGCAACTACACTGGCACCACCCCCCACCTTTTCCTCCGCTACATCGATGACTGTATCGGCGCTGCCTCGTGCTCCCACGAGGAGGTTGAACAGTTCATCAACTTTACTAACACCTTCCATCCCGACCTGAAATTCACCTGGACTGTCTCAGACTCCTCCCTCCCCTTCCTAGACCTTTCCATTTCTATCTCGGGCGACCGACTCAACACAGACATCTATTATAAACCGACTGACTCCCACAGCTACCTGGACTACACCTCCTCCCACCCTGCCCCCTGTAAAAACGCCATCCCATATTCCCAATTCCTTCGTCTCCGCCGCATCTGCTCCCAGGAGGACCAATTCCAACACCGCACAACCCAGATGGCCTCCTTCTTCAAGGACCGCAGATTCCCCCCAGACGTGATCGACGATGCCCTCCACCGCATCTCCTCCACTTCCCGCTCCTCCGCCCTTGAGCCCCGCTCCTCCAACCGCCACCAAGACAGAACCCCACTGGTTCTCACCTACCACCCCACCAACCTGCGCATACAACGTATTATCCGCCGCCATTTCCGCCACCTCCAAACGGACCCCACCACCAAGGATATATTTCCCTCCCCTCCCCTATCAGCGTTCCGCAAGGACCACTCCCTTCGTGACTCCCTTGTCAGATCCACACCCCCCACCAACCCAACCTCCACCCCCGGCACCTTCCCCTGCAACCGCAGGAAATGTAAAACTTGCGCCCACACCTCCACACTCACTTCCCTCCAAGGCCCCAAGGGATCCTTCCATATCCGCCACAAGTTCACCTGTACCTCCACACACATCATCTATTGCATCCGCTGCACCCGATGTGGCCTCCTCTATATTGGTGAGACAGGCCGCTTACTTGCGGAACGCTTCAGAGAACACCTCTGGGCCGCCCGAACCAACCAACCCAATCACCCCGTGGCTCAACACTTTAACTCCCCCTCCCACTCCACCGAGGACATGCAGGTCCTTGGACTCCTCCACCGGCAGAACACAACTACACGACGGCTGGAGGAGGAGCGCCTCATCTTCCGCCTGGGAACCCTCCAACCACAAGGTATGAATTCAGATTTCTCCAGCTTCCTCATTTCCCCTCCCCCCACCTTGTCTCAGTCGGTTCCCTCAACTCAGCACCGCCCTCCTAACCTGCAATCCTCTTCCTGACCTCTCCGCCCCCACCCCACTCCGGCCTATCACCCTCACCTTGACCTCCTTCCACCTATCCCACCTCCATCGCCCCTCCCCCTAGTCCCTCCTCCCTACCTTTTATCTCAGCCGGCTTGGCTCTCTCTCTCTTATTCCTGATGAAGGGCTTATGCTCGAAACGTCGAATTCTCTATTCCTGAGATGCTGCCTAACCTGCTGTGCTTTGACCAGCAACACATTTGCAGCTGTGATCTCCAGCATCTGCAGACCTCATTTTTTACTAAGAAGTTTGGGATCCAATATATGTCAGTGAGGATGAGGATGACAGGTACATAGATTATGATGCAGGAAAAGATGTGGCAGCAGACTTACACATGACTGGAGGATCATGAGGGGAACATAGAACATAATTCCATGGGATTAGGCACCAGTTGAAAGGCTAACATTTATCACCCATCTTAGTTGCCCTTGAAAAGGTAGTGGTGAGCTACCTTCTTGAACTACTACCATCCTTACAATGTATGGACATTCTGAACTATTAGCGAGGGAGTTTCAGGATTTTGACCTAATGACAGTGAAGGAACATTGATGCAGATCCAAGTTAGGAGTTGGCTTGGAGGAAAATTTGCATGAGGTGGTCTTCTCATGCATCTGCTGCCTTTGACCTTCTAGGCTGTAGAGATGAGGGGTTTGAAAGGTATTACTGAAGCAGCTTCGCTGAGCTGTTGCACAACATCTTGCAGATGATATGCAGTGCTGCCACCTGTGCATTGGTGGCGAAGGTAGTGACTACTGAGGGTGATATATGGGATGACACTGAAGAGAGGTGATTTGTCTTGAGTGGTATTGAGTTCTTGAGTGTTGTGAGACTTGCATGTTGTCACATTTTTGACTTGAGCTTCAGGAAGGTGGACAAGGGTTGAGGAGTTGGGATGTGAGTTACTGGCTGTAGAATTCTCAATCTCTGACCTGCTCTTGTTGCTATGGCTTGTTCCTTTGACTAATTCCTTTCAAGGAGGCACGGTGGCTTAGTGGTTAGCACTGCTGCCTTGCAGCACCAGGGACCTAGGTTCAATTCCCACCTCGCACAACCGTCTGTGTGGAGTTTGCGCATTCTCCCTGTGTTTGTGCGGGTTTCCTCAGGGTGCTCCGGTTTCCTCCCACAGTCCAAAGATGTGCAGGTTAGGTGAATTGGCTGTGCTAAATAGCCTGTAGCATTAGGTGCATTAGTCAGAGGGGAATGGGTCTGGGTGGGCTGCTCTTCAGAGGGTCGGTGTGGACTTATTGGGCTGAAGGGCCTCTTTCCACACATAAGTAATCTAATCTATGGTATTTATATTCAGTTCATTGCCTGGCATTTATGTGGTGTTGCTTGCCACTTACCACCTCAGAGAGAAGATGGGCGCTATACCAGGGAAACGCCTGGTATTGACGAAAGTGGTTTTGCAAAGGAAAAATGCAGCAAATACTACAGGGAGAGGCTGAATAGGCTGGGGTTGTTTTCCCTGAAATGTCATAGGCTGAGGGGTGACATTATAGAAGTTTATAAAATCATGAGGGGCATTGATAGGATAAATAGACATGGTCTTTTCCCTGAGTTGGGGACTCCAGAACCTGAGGGCATAGGTTTAAGGTGAGAGGGGAAAGATAGAAAAGGAACCTAAGGAGCAACATTTTCACACAGAGGGTGGTGTGTGTATGAAATGAGCTGCCAGTGGAAGCGGTGGAAGCTGCTACAATATCAGCATTTTAAAGGCATTTGATCGTTCAATGAATAGGAAGAGTTTAGAGGGATATGGGCCAAATGTTGGCACATGGGACTGGATTAGGTGAGGATATCTGGTCGGCATGGATGTGTTGGACCGAAGGGTCTGTTTCTGTGTTGTACATTTCTATGACTCTATGACTGTAATTGAGCATCAGAATGATTCAATGTTCGTCATTAATGATCATTAACACTGACTTACATCAATTAAGCCCAATGAACACTTTCCATGCTATAACCTTTCTATAACTCTCTGTAACACACTTTCAACTTAGATATAATTAAACGTCAAATGACCATAGGATTTGAACTAATTATCAAAGAGAAAGTAAAGTTCCTTTGACTAATTCCTTTCAGGGTGGCATGGTGGTTCAGTGGTTAGCACTGCTGCCTCATAACAGGCTTGATTCCAGTCTTGGGCGACAGTGTGCACATTCTCCGTGTCTGCTTGAGTTCACACCTCTGGGTGCTCTGGTTTCCTCCCAAAGTCCAAAGATGGGCAGTTTAGGTGGACTGGCCATTCTAAATCACCCATATGTCCACGGATGTGTGGGTTAGATAGATTAGCCAAAGGAAATGCAAGGTTACAGAGATGGGGTTGAGCCTGGGTGAGATGCTTTTTGGACGGTAAGTGTGGACTCGATGGGCTGAATGGCCTGCTTCCACACTACAGGAGTCCCATGATTCCAATGAGCCAGATTGGAATTATTCTGAAGGATTATGGAAGAAGTTGAGAGGAGAGATTGTAACCTGATGACCAATTAGGTGAGATTATTATATCATTCTAATGAGATGATATTCATTGCCTTTCCATAAGTGTTATGCATACTTTAGTCAGAAACAGTTTAGAATTTGATAGCCACAGGTGTTGTTCTATATGCAGCACCCTATCTAGTCTTTCATCTGTTTCCTTACCTCGTCTTTTGACTATAAATACCTATCAGCTATCACACTCAACAGATTATTTATGAACTTCACCTCTTCCTTCTCCCTCATGTTCTACATGGTTCCTGAGAGATTGCAATTGTGATAAGCAGCTGATTTTAATTGGTATGTAACAGTGAGCTTGGGATGCATTGTCGTCAGTATACAGCTCAGGTGAATTTTTTCTTCATGTTGTTGTGGTTGGTTGCTCAGTTTCCTAAGAAAAATTAACAGTCTATTTCACAATTAGGTCAAGAAAGAAAAAAAAACCAAAGACTTGCATTGATATAGCACCTTTCTCATTCACCAGACCTCACAAAACTCTTGACAGCGCTTGTTGCAATGTAGTCATTGTGGCAATGCAAGCATTGCAATTTGTCCACAGCAAGCTTCCACAAGCAGCAAAGTGGTCATGTTAGTGAGGGTGCTATGGATAACTCCACTACCCCTTTCAAAAAAGCCCCAGGTTATTTTTTCACAGCACAGACATTCTAGTGTCATCTGAAGGTTTCCCAGAGATGGGGGACTCCAAAACTAGAGGGCACAGGTTTAAGATGAGAGGGGAAAGATTTAAAAGGAACCTAAGGTGCAGCTTTTTCACGCAGAGGGAGGTGTGAGTGTGGAATGAGCTGCCACAGGAAGTGGTGGAGGCTGATACAATTACAGCATTTATAAAGCATCTGGATGGGTACTTGAATAAGAAGGGTTTAGAGGGATATGGGCCAAATGCTGGCAAATGGGACTAGATTGATTTAGGATAGCTGGTTGGGAGAGATGAATTGGACTGAATGTCCATGCTGTACAGCTCTATGACTCTATGAAAGACAATACCACATGACACCCATTCAGCTGCAACAGAGTAGATTGATGGTATTCATGTCTTGGAATTCAAGAAAACAGAGTACAGAATATGTTAGGGGAGGACTATATTTGAACAGAACTTACTTTATGCCCTCCTGTAGAAGCTGACCCTCTGCTTTTTCAGTAAAGTTTTGTTTTATTTTCAGTCATGGATGTAGGCATCACTAACTCAGACCCCAGCATTAATTGTCCATCCCTCAATGCACTGAATTAGCGGTGGTGGTGCTGAACTGCCTTCTCAGGTCGCTACAGCCCTTGTGGGTCAGTTAGCTCAGTTGACTGGATGACTGGTTTGTGATGCAGAGTGATGCCAATTGCATGGATACGATTTCCAAACTGACTGCGTTCACCATCTGAAGGCCCCAACTTTCTCGACCTCATCCCTTGCCTGAGGCGTGGTGACCATTAGGTTAAACTGACTATCACTTCTCTCTCTTGAATAGGAGAGCGGTTCCCTGAGGCTTGAACTAGTAGGGACAGTGCTGTTTGGAAGAGATCCCAGGATTCTGACCCAGTGACTGTGAAAGAATGGTGATACATTTCCAAGCTTGGAGGAGAGCTTATGGTGGTATTGTCCCGATGCATCCGAGGCTCGTGTCCTTCTTGATGATAGATGCCACAAATCTGGAAGGCAATGTCAAAGGAATGTTGATGAGAGTTTTGAAAATGGTGCACACTGACTGTCTGTCTGTAGCTGTACCCATTTGGACAAATGAAGAACACTGCAATACATTCCTGGCTTGTACCTTGTCGAGACAAAAAATAAACAACACGTGCTGTAATCCAAGGTAGAGAAGCAGGAGGCTGGAAGAACACAGCAAGCCAAGCAGCGTCAGGAGGTGGAGAAGCGAACATTTCCACTTCCGACACTATCATATTAAGTAGTTTAAGGTATGATCCTTATGCAAATTTTTTTATCCACTGCTTCCCCTTTATTTAGCCTACTTGCTACCTCCTCAAAAGATTCTACTAAATTTGTCCAAGCCATGAAACGTTGACTTGTACCTTATAGAGGCCAGAGAGACGCAAAGTGCGTTACTCACTGCCGAACTCCAAACTTCTGTTGTGCTCTTGTATTTCCATGGCTGGTCTGGTTTAGTTTCTGATCAATGAGAATGTTGATATGTAGGCACTGGAATTGTCTTTGAATATTGAGTGCAATGGTTAGATTCTGTCCTGGTGGAGATGGCCATTCTATAACATTTGTGCAGCTCAAATTTCCCTCAGTGCAACAGTTCCCTAAGAGTCTTATGTGTTTCAATAAGGTGTCCTCTCATTCTTCTAAATTTTAATGAGTACAGGCCCAAGCTTCTCAATGTCTCCTCATAAGATAGTTCCTCCATATATATTGGGCAGCATGGTGGCTCAGTGGTTGGCACAGGTGCCTCCTAGTGCCAAGCAACTGAGTTTGATTTCAATCTTTGGTGTAGAGTTTACACGTTGTCCCCGTGTCTGTGTGGGTTTCCTCCAGGTACTCCAGTTTCCTCGTTCTGGAGTAGAGTGGTGTTGGAAAAGTACAGCAGTACAGGCAGCATTTGAGGAGCAGTAAAATCGATGTTTTGGGCAAAAACCCTTCATCAGGAATACAGTTTCCTCCCACGGTCCAAAGATACGCAGGTTATGGGTTGGTTGATCACACTAAAATAAGAATTGCCCCACAGTGTCCAAGGATGTACAGGTTAGGTGGATTAGTTATGGTTAAAACCCCCTTATGTGGGGTGAATCTGGGTAGAATGCCCTTCAGGGGTCGATGTAGACTCAATGGGCAGAATGGTCTCTTTATGCAATGTAGGGATTCTATAATGTCAGCTGAGTAAACATCCTATAGGTTGCACTTCACTAGTTACAGTCCCATTCTGAAACTGCCCCCTTTCAGCTAACTGTCTCACTTCTATTAGTTCACCAATTCTCTATCCGCGCTGATACTCCACTTCGACACTATCGTATTAAGTAGTTTAAGGTATGATCCTTAACAAATACTTTCTGATAATGCAAATATTTTTTATCCACTGCTTCCCCTTTATTTAGCCTGCTTGCTACCTCCTCAAAAGATTCGACTAAATTTGTCAAAGCTGTTAATTTTGAGAAAGTACTGCTTGAAAGCACTGTTGATGATCGCTTCCACCACTTTACTGATGAGTGAGAGGAGATTAATAAGGCTGTAATTGATTAGTTGAATTTGTCCTGCTTCTTGTGAACATACCTGGGCAATTTACAACATTGTCAAGTCAATGCTAGTGCACAGCTTCACTTTGACAGCTTGGCAAGGGGTATAGATAGTTCTGTTGTGCAAGACACCAGTACTATTGTTGGAATGTTGCCCATAACGTTTGCACTATCCATTGCAGAGATGCCCTGGAGCTGAGATGTCTGAACTCCAGCACCCAAGATTCTCTTCCTTTGTGGCAGGTAGGATTTCAATCAGCTGAGAGTTTTCCCCTTCATTTCTACTGGCTTTAGCTGTGCTCAGGCTCCCGGATGCCACACCCAATCGAATGAAGCCTCAAGGTCAAAAGCAGTCATGTCTCACCTTAGAAGTCAGCTCCTTATTCTATGCTTGAATGAAGATTGTAATAAGGTTGGGGACTATGTGATCCTGGTGAAGCTCAAACTGAGTGTCAGTGAGCAGGCCATTACTGAGTAACTGCTGCCTGATAACATTTTTGATGACGTTTTCCATTACATTACTGATGACCGTTGGTAGATTGATGGGATAATAATTACCTGGGTTGGATTTGTCCTGCTTTTTATGTACCTGGAGGAGAGTCCAGTCCACAAGGTTACAGATTATATTTGAATACAATTCTGCTGCTGCAGCTGATGGTCTTCAATATCTCTTGGATACCTAGATTTGAGTTGTTTGGAGTCTGTCCCATGATAGTGCCACACAATATAATAAAAGGCAATAGTAGGTCAAATTCAGAAGAAGGAAAGTCATCCTGGCTGAAGGGCAGCATTTCACTTCGAGAAGCCTCCAGACTGTGGGAGTTTAGGTTATCGCAGTCTCTAGGTTCTGAGAGTTGGTGAAAATCTCCAGGCTGTTAGAATTGGCAAGATGTACCCAAGCCATCAGAGCTGAAAAGAAGTCTTAAATGCTTTTAGCAATCCAAGGAGAAAAGCTGGAAAAAGACATTTCAGTAAGAACTTAAAGACTTAACACAGGAGTGATACTTGATTGATTGATTGGCTGATTGTCACATGTATCGAAGTGCAGTGAAAAGCTTTGTTTATGAGCAATACAGGCAAATCAGAGTAAGCTAGGATGTACAGATCAAAGAGACTTAGACAGAAGCTTTCAGGTTACATAGCACAGGGCATACATTAGGTGAGATCTTTGGGATGGACAGAATGTAAAGGATTTTGCTGGAAAATGGGTTGCAACTTGCTGCTTGTTGTTTAGATCAAGATTTTTCTAAAATAGATTTCTTTCTCGAATATTGAACATCAAACATAAGGATATAAAACATTCCAGCACAGTACAGGCCCTTCTGCCTTCGATGTTGCGCCGACCCGTGAAACCAATTGGAAGCCCATCTATCCTACACTATTCCATTTTCATCCATATGTCTATCCAATGACCACTTAAATGCCGTTAAAGTCGGTGAGTCTACCACTGTTGTAGGCAGGCCATTCTATGCCCCTACTGCTCTCTGAGTGAAGAAAGGAAATTTTGGAAATTTCCTTTTGGAAGTAAACTTGCATCCTTTCTAAGCAATAAAAAATTATCTGAATAGGTTCATTGTAAGGCAACCACTGTGAGAAAAATGCAAAAATATCTGACTTGTCCAGTATTATCATCAGCTGGGGTCATAACAGCATGTTGACATGCCCAGGCATGAGGAGCTGAACAAATGTCTCCAATGAGGGGCTAGTCACAATTATGTTAAGTAGATTTGTACCTGTACAAGTTTGGCATTAATAGTAAATGGGTGGTAAGTTCAAAAGCTTTGGACTTTTGGTTGAATATTCTGGAGTTGACTCATAGGGAAATTGAACAATTACTCTAATTAACTTTTATGCAAGATCGACAATGACTTGGTAATGTACACTGAATATTTTTTGTATCTGATTTGAAATGGCACTAAAGTTTAAGCTGCCTTCTGGGGTCAGTATCCATTGCATAGGCTCATTGCACTGAAAGTAATGTCAACAGACCAGCAGCATGGGCAGCTTTTTCTCCTTCAATTCACATTCTTTCCAGAAAGAATGAAAGTTTGCATAGAGGATCCTTGCTGAGGCATATATTGTAAGAGCAGCGAGGTTATGTTAAAGCTGAAAAATACTTTGGTCAAGTTACAGCTGGAGTTTTGTGAGCAGTTTTGGTCACCACACTATGGTCAGAATGTGACTGCACTGGATGGGGTATGGAGGAGATTCACCAGCATGTTGCCTGGGATGGAGCAGTTCAGCTATGAATAAAGGCTAGATAAGCTCAGGCTGTTTTCTTTGGAGCAGAGAAGGTTGAGAAGGGACCTGATGAAGATGTATGAGATTATGAGGGGCATGGACAGGATAAATAAAAAGCAGCTTGACCCCTGAATTGAAGAGTCAATAACAAGAGGGCAGAATTTTCAGATGAAAGACAGGAGGTTTCGAGGGAATTTGAGGAGAAGGTTTTGATCCTGAGGATGGCGGAGAACTGGAATGCACTGCCCGGGAGGACAGTTAAGGCAGGAAACCCTCACAACCTTCGAGTGGATGAACATTCAAAATGTCACAATATTCAAGGTTATGGGCCTAGTGTGGGAAATGGGACTCACGTAGATAGTTATATATTTTCAGTGGCAGGGACTAGATGGGCCAAAGGGCCTCTATGTATTGTATGATTCCGGGATTCTCTAGGGCAACTTTCATGACATCCTGACATCACAACAGACCCTTACTGCCAATTAAGTGTGTTTGAAATGTCAAGAGTGTGGCGTTGGAAAAGCACAGCCAGTTAGGCAGCCTCTGAGGAGCAGGAGAGTCGATATTTCGAACATAAGCTCTTCATCAGGAATGAAGAGCTGATGAAAAGTTTATGCTCAAAATGTCAAATCTCCTGCTTCTCGAATACTGCATAAGCTGCACACTCTCGACTCTGATCTCCAGCATCTGCAGTCCTCACTTTATCCCATGTCTGAAATGGGGAATTTAGGCAGCTAATTTGAACACAGCCATCTTCCACAAATGGCAATGAAGTAAATTATCAGGACGTCTGGGTCTTTTTTTAGGTGTTATAGTTAGGTAGTAAAAATTGGCAAAAGCATCGACCAACTCCCCTTCTCTTCTTCAAGCAGTGAATCTTTTATCCCTCAAACAAAAGACAACATTGCACTAATCGGTTTAAAATTATGCATTCAAGACCTTAACATGGGACTTAAAGCCACAATTTTCTAATGCATAAGTATAGTTGAACATCACCAAGGCACAGGTCAGAAGTGTGATAGACTACTCTCTCATTTGCCTGGATGAGTGCAGCTCCAACAACAAACAATTAGCTTTACACCATCCAGGACAAAGCTCACTTGATTTATACCCAATCCGGCACCTCCAACATTCACTCCCACATCAGCCAATGGCTATGTGTGAGATGTACTGCAATAACTCACTAAGGCTCCTTAGACAGCAACTTCCAAGCTCACAGTCTTGAACACCTGGGAAAACAAGGCAACAGGTAAATGGAAAACCAAACCACCAGCCAGTTCCCCTTCAAGCCACAGAGCACTCTGACTTGGAATTGTGTTGGTGTTCCTCCACTGTCAATGGTTCAAAATGCTAGACCTTCTCCCTAACAACACCAAAGGAGTATTTATACCAATTAGACCGCAGTGGTTCAAGAAGACATCTTCTTATCACCTTCTCAGGGCAATTAGGAATAGGTAATAAAGGCTGATCTGGCTGAAAATACCCATATCTCATGGATAATTTTTTTAAAAGACCACTTTCTCCCCCTTTCATCTCATTTTGGCTTGATTTTAATTGTTTCCATCATCTCAGCTTCTTATGAACAGACATATGATTCCATCTGCAGAGAGAAAGCAGACTGATTGTTTTGAGTCCAGTGAGTCTTCAGACCTGTTGAGTTTGTCCAGCAATTTCTGTTCATTTCTGAAGAAGGTCATTGGACTTTTAACATTAACCCTGCTTTCTCTCCACACGTGTTGCCACATCTGTCGGGTTTCTCCAGCAACTATGGCTTGTGTTTCAGATTTCCAGTAGCCGCAGTTTTGATTAGATTCACTACAGTGTGGAAACAGGCCATTTGGCCCTAAAAGTCCATGTCGAACTTCCAAAGGGTAACCCACCCAGGCCCATTTCCCACTGACTAATGCACCTAACACTATGGGTAATTTCGCATGGTCAATCCACCTGACCTGCACATCGTTTGGACTGTGGAAAGAAAACAGGGCACCCGGAGGAAACCCACACAGACGCGGGGACAGACAGTCACCCAAGGTGGGAATCGAACTGAGGTCCCTGGCACTGTGAGGCTGTTGTGTTAACCACTGAGCCATCATGCCACCACCTGAGACTCCATGCCACCCTCAGTTCTTTGTTTTATTTTAGACTCCACTTCACAGATTAGCTCATAGCTTTACCCTAGGTCAGTGTTTGGCCAGCTCTTCACTGCCACTGCATTCAGAATAATGATAAGTGAAGGATGAGAGTTGGGATGAGAGTCAGAAATAATTCACATTTCCAGTCTGTGTCTGTTCTGGAAAATGCGTGTAAGTATATCTTCGGGGAGAATAGGGGTTGAAAATGTGTTGCTGGAAAAGCGCAGCAGGCCAGGCAGCATCCAAGGAACAGGAAATTCGACGTTTCGGTGCCCATTTTTCTGAAACCATCACGGCTTGAGTAGTAAGTACACTTGAGCACTGGGGCTGGTACCCATGAAATTGAAACCATTTTCAAGCACAGTCTTCAAAAGAGATGACAAAAATATAAAATGTAATCAGATCTCAAAATCAACAAGCATCTTTCCAGAGCTCATGTTGAGTGGTCCATGTTGTCGTGTTAAGCCTAATGAATATTTATTATGTGCGAACAACATTATTCATAACACTGTTCCAATATGATCAGGGCTGAAAGGCAGTAAGGTTGGAAAAACAGCAAAGAAATGCACACTAGTGAAAGGCTTTTTAATGTGCCCAGTTACCTTGCTGAGGGGAAATTTTGTGTCAATTGTGTTAATTTCCTGAGGACGATATTAGCTACATTTTGGAGCCATGAGGCCTTGTTGTGAAAAGGACCTAATATAGCATTTTCAGTGAAACACTACAAGAACAATATGTTTACATAACAGTTTTAAAGTAGCAATGTGATGCAAATGATAGGAATGCAATCAGACTAAAATTAAAAACCAACACAAAAAAGGAACCATTAGGACAGATGTGCAAAATGTTGTTTTGAAATAGGTTTTAAGTTACATCTTAAAGGATAAGACAGACGGGAGAGGCAGACATGATTCGTGAGAGAATTCCAGAGCATGAGGCTAAGTAGTATAAGGATCAGCCACCAATGATGTACCCGCCACTGTGACTGTTGCATTAATCACCATGACCAACTCTGCCACCAGTCCCGATCTGTATCCTATTATCAAAGTGCAGCTAATATTGAAGGGAACCATCCTATCTAGCCTACAAAGGAATCCCACCATCACAGCTCTCAAAAGAACCCTATGGCACTCACTATGTTGAAATTACTGCTGATCCATTATCTGTTTAATTTCTGTGTGAGTCATTCACTGCTTATGTACTTCCAAAATTTAACACCCACCCCCTATATTTGTGATCTTTGTTTCCGTTTATAACTGACTACCTCCTCAGCTGTGAATTCATCGACAAATCATTGTTAATAAGGACAGGAGTAAGATATTTGCTCATTTTTTTTCAGAGAGACATTTGAAAGAAAGGTAGCAGTGAACAGCAACACAGAAACCAGAGAACGAACAGCTTTTAGACATCTGCAGCTAGAGGCAGATACAAGGTTAGTTGACAAGTCAGCTGACAGCTCAGTCATTGAGGGAGGGAAACCTTTGTGTTTGCCTTTGGCTTTAATTCCCTCAAAGCTGCTCTTTTTCTGGTGCAACTTCAGTTTGTACGACAGGACACTGGTGTCCCTTAAGCCATCCCTAATACTTCCATAAGGGGCAGCACGGTGGCTCAGTGGATTAGACAATAGACAATAGACAAAAGGTGCAGGAGTAGGCCATTCTGCCCTTTGAGCCAGCACCACCATTCATTATGATCATAGCTGATCATCCTCAATCAGCATCCTGTACCTGCCTTATCCCCATAACCCTTGATTCCACTATCCTTAAGAGCTCTATCCAACTCTTTCTTGAAAGTATTCAGAGACTTGGCCTCCACAGCCTTCTGGGGCAGAGCATTCTATACACGCACCACTCTCTGGGTGAAGAAGTTTCTCCTCAACTCTGTTCTAAGTGGCCTATGCCTTATTTTTAAACTGTGTCCTCTGGTTCGGGACTCACCCATCAGCAGAAACATGCTTCCTGGATTAGCACTGTTACCTCACAACACCAGGGACCTGGGATCGATTCCACCCTTGGGTGGCTGTCTGTGTGGAGTTTGCACATTTTCCCTGTGTGGGGTTGCTTTGGTATTCTCACATAATCCAAAGATGTGCAGATTAGGGTGGATTGGCCGTGCTGAATTTCCCACAGTATCTGGGGATGTGTAGGTTAAGTGGGTTAGCCATTGGAAATGCAGGGTTATGGGGTATGATATGGGTGAAATAATCTTTGGTGTGGACTTGATGGAACAAATGACCTGCGTCCACACTGTAGTGATTCCAAATTGTTAAATGTAACTCTCTTATCCAGGGGAAGATTAAGAAAAGACAATGGAAAAGTGGGCCACCTGTAGAGTTCCCTGTAAACTGCTTGTGTGGGGACATATACACAAACATTGTCAAGATATCACACATTGCGATGAACGGACAACAAAAATAAGTGGAGCTCTGAAGGTTGGTCACTGGACTTGAGACGTTAACTCTGCTTTCTCTCCACTGATGCTGCCAGACCTGCTGATTTTCTCCAGCAATTTCTGTTTCTAATTTCCAGCTGCTGCAGGACATTGGGATTTTTGTGGAAAAAAATGGGGGAAGTGTAATTAGCTAATACAATGACTTCAATTGGTGAGCATAGTAAATAGAGTCATAGAGTCATATAGCAATGAAAACAGACCTTCGGTCCAACCAGTCCAGACCAAACATAATCCCAAACCAAACTAGTCCCATCTGCCTGCTCCTGGCTCCTATCCCTCCAAGGCTTTCTTGTTCATGTATCCACCCAAATATCTTTTAAACATTGTAATTGTATCCGCATCCACTATTTCCTCAGGGAAGTTTATTCCACATGAGAACCACCCTCGGTGTAAAATATTTGCCTTGTGTCTTTCATGTTGGGTGATGGATCGTGGAAAGAGAAATTGAGCATCGCACCAACCAAGCCCACTGCCCCATGGCTGAACACTTCGACTCCCACTCCACCAAGATCATGCATGTCCTGGGCCTCCTCCATTGCCAAACCCTAACCACCTGGAGAAAGAACGCCTCATCTTCCACCTTGGGACCCTGCAACCAAACGGGATCAATGTGGGTTTCACCAGTTTCTTAACTTCTCCTACCTTATCCCAGTCCCAAGCCTCCAACTCGGCACTGTCCACCTGACCTTCCCATCGTCTTTCCCATCTATTCACTCCAATCTTCTCTCCGACCTATCACTTTCTCCCTCACCTTCATCTACCTATCGCATTCCCAGCTACCTTTCCCCCAGACCCATCCCCCTCCCATTTATCTCTCAGCCCCTCGTGGCCCACAAACCTCATTCCTGATGAAGGGCTCATGCCTGAAACGTTGATTCTGCTGCTCCTCAGATGCCGACTGACCTGCTGGGCTTTTCCAGCATCATGCTCTCAAATCTGATGGATCATGAAGCCAGTCTCCTGGAATTTGATGAATGTCAGTAATAGAGGCCCGAAGGAGAATTGGAAGCTTGATTCCTGGATACCTACAAGGTCTGTCGACCAAACATTGACCTCTACTTACCAAGATCTTGCATAAACTAAACTCTAGTGCCATCATTAACAGTGATAAGAGAGAGAAACACACAAACAATGAACCAATCCCCTCCAGCTCCCTATGGCTTGGTCGGAAAAACAGAGCAACTGCAGTTTAAATGAATACATTATGTTTTCTCATTTTGTTCTGAGCAAGTTTTAATTAAATATGTACCAGCAACACTGTTTTTACAAATCCATGGGAATTCTGATCATTGCTTTCGCAAGACGTTTGTATTTATGTTTATGAAAGACTCAAGAGTCCTGGGCTACTTTAATTCCTGTATCCCTGACCCCACTGAGGTATCTATGCTCCTCCAATTGCGATCTTCTGTGTTTCCCTTACATTAAGTCTCTCTGTCATTGGAGGTCACGCCTGCACTATTACACCAAAACTCCCTCCACAAACCTCTCTGTCCCAGTTACTTACAACTGAAAAACTGAAGTGATGTACACGCTTATATAGAATCCCTACCGTGTGCAAACAGGCCATTTGGTCCAACAAGTTCACACTGACCGTCCAAAGAGTAACCCACCCAGACCCATCCCTCTACATTTCCCCTGACTAAGGCACCAAACCTACACACCCCTGAACACTATGGCCAATTCACCCAACCTGCACATCTTTAGATTGTGGGAGGAAACCAGAGCATTCGGAAGAAACCCATGCAAACACAGGGAGAATGTGCAAATTCTACATGGAAAGTCACCCACAAGTGGAATTGAACCCAGGTCCCTGGCACTGTGAGCCACCATGCCACCCCAAGAATACCTTATCTCAAGCCAGTCTATGACCAGAACCGGTCAGCACTGGCCAAATTCATTTGCCTATGCAGTGTGCTCCCTCACTTGATGATGGTGAGGTACATATAGAGTTGCCGAAACAAAGGGAGCCTTTGATAAACTTTAAGTGCCAGTCTGGGAGCAAAGAGGAGGAATTCTGCCAAGCAAATTAAAAGGCAACAGGACATTGGTCCTGCCCATACTGCTCTTGTCAGAAAAGACTTGGATTATGTATCAGCATGATACCAAGAAACGTAATCACTTGATGTGCCTTTTGAAGCTTCTGAAAATCAGATAGCAGTACAAAATATCAGACACTGAACTGCTCACTTAAGTTGGCATTGTTGTGTTATGTCTCACAGATAATATGCGATAAACCTTTAAGAGAAATGTTCATGGCGTTACTGTTGGCTATGGCATATGACCTGATCTTACAAAGGTCTCAGTTTCTATCTTCCTGGGACCAGTTGCAACATTGCATACTGACAGAAGAATGTCACAGTTTGTAACCAAATTGCTCAGATCTACAAAATTATGAGGGGGAGAGATAAGGTAAAGAGTTAAGGGTCTTTTCCCTTCGGTGGGGGGAGATTAAAGCTAGGGGCATATTTTTCAGGTGAAAGTTTTAAAATAGATATGACTGGCAACCTTTTTATACAGAGAGTGGCTCTTGTGTGGAATGAATTGTCAGAAGTGGCTCACTGGTTAGCACTGCTGCCTCACGGCGCCAGGGACCTGGGTTTGAATCCACCCTCGGGGGGACTGTCTATGTTGAGTTCTCCCTGTGTCTGCATGGGTTTCCTCTGGTTGCTCCAGTTTCAGTTTGGAAGGGCAGACTAGTTGGACCAAAGGGTCTGTTTCCATGCTCAGTGGTAACACACACAGGACAATGCCTGTGATCGTAATATTTGTAGACAACAGGAGCTGTAACAAACAGTGATTGACTCTTTCAGTATCACATGACCCACATCAGGTTCTTGTGTTGTGGAAGCGAATATAAGCATTAAATCATCAGATATGACGACCTTGCCAAAGGCAAAAGCCTATCACTGCAGCAATGGCAGATTGTAAGGCCAGATCAGAACTTCCATGCCATATTGAGAAAGTCACAACTGAATTAGGGCTGGTCATGTAACTGGAATATCTGACACTCATCAATCAACTCAAATTATCCCGAATAAGCTGCACAGTCAGAGTGATGGAGACTTTGTCAGAGTGAGACTGAGACAGGGAGGAAGTGAAGAGCAATAATTGACTCACCAGCATTCTTGATGTCAGAAAGACTTGTTTAAAGTACATGGTCAGAGTGAGGAAGACTTCACTGGAGTAAGCCCAAGAGAGATGGAGTAATTGGGAATTTGGATCAAAATGGAAATATGGGGCAGGTTGGAAAGAAATGCTTTACATCCAGGTCTTCTGCAAAAACAAGTGAGGAATACAATGTTATGGCTGCACAAAGAGCGAGATCAACATTAGATTAGATTCCCTACAGTATGGAAACAGGCCCTTCAGGTCCACACCGACCCTCTGAACAGTAACCCACTCAGGCCCATTCTACTACCCGATATTTATGCCTGCCTAATGCGCCTAACACTAGGGGCAGTTTAGCATGGCCAATTCACTTACTGCACCTCTTTGGACTGTGGGAGGAAACCAGAGCACCCAGAGAAAACCCACACAGGCACAGGGAGAATATGCAAACTCTACACAGTCACCTAAGGCAGGAATCGAACCCAGGTCCCTGGTGCTATGAGGCAGCAGTGTTCCTCACTGAGCCACCGTGCCACCCATGAAATAGAATCTCTACAGTGTAAAAACAGGCCATTCAGCCCATCCCAACCCTCTAGAGGGTATCCCACCCCAACTTAACTCACCTTTGTAACCCTGCAATTCCCACTGTTGATACACCTAGCCTACACATCCCCAGACATTATTGGCAACTTAGCATGGCCAATCCACCTAATCTGCACATCCGTGGGAGGTAACACATGTACACATGGGAAGAATTTGCAAATGCCACTCAGAGAGGCTGGAATTGAACCGAGGTCCCTGGTGCTGTGAGGGAGCAGTGCAAACCACTAGACATGACATTTGAAGGTTGTTTACTTGTATTTAAATCTCTAGACTTTTCATCTCTCTTTTTCTGAGAAATACCTTGTTAAATTTTAATAGTAGGTCCATGCTTATTCTAAGGCTAAGAAATAGTTTTTAATGAGTTAAGATTAGATTCCCTACAATATGGAAACAGGCCCTTCAGCCCAACAAGTTCACACCGACCCTCCGAAGAGTAACACACGCAGACCCATTTCCCTCTGACTAATGCACCTAACACTATGGGCAATTTAGCATGGCCAATTCACCTAACTTGCTCATCTTTGGACTATGGGAGGAAACCTACACAGACAGAAAGAGAATGTGCAACCTCCATACAGATACTCACCCAAGGCTGGAATTGAACCTGGTACCCTGCCAACCCAAGTTAATGTAAAGCAAATTACACAACTTCAAAGTGAAAGAGGTTCAGTTGAACTATTGTTTTATGTTTAAGGAGGCAAAAACATTCAGTTTCAATCATTTTAGGCTGCAGTGACAATGACAATGATTTGTTATTCTATTGCACCTTCAAATAAAATACCATGGATGTTGGAAATCATAAATAAGAGTAGAAAATACTGCAAACACTCAGCAGCTCTGCAAGCATCTGTGGAGAGAGAAACAGAATTAATATTTAGTCAATGTTACATTACCTTTCATCACAGGATTGAGCAGTTAATTCTGTTTGACTCTCCACACACTCTGCCTGACTTGCTGATTATCTCCAACAGTCTTTGTTTTTATTTCAAATGTTGAACAAAATTTGTCACTTGGCTCTCTTATGGTGAAATTACAGCAGAGGAGCTAACATTTACTGAAGGAGCTCAGCATTTTGGACGGTCATGAAGGAGGAGGGAGAGGGAAAGAGGCAGAGAATGATTGGGTTTAGGGTCTCGTTTGACAAGGGCATGGCTGAGACCGGTGAAGGATGGATATTGGGGATGCTAAAGAGGTCAAAACCGGAGGAGTGTGGAAATCTTGGAAGGAGGCAGGGCTGGAGAATTACTGCTGACCATTTCTTTTTATAACACATTACTCAAATTCACAGAAAGGCTGGAAGGTCCTTGTTCAAACATTCTAGGAATTTTCCTAATCAATTTGGACTGATGGTGACTTTTGAATAACATCCTCATAACTGTGACAGTTGTAGATTCCCCCAAAGCTTTGTGTGTTTGACTGTAGACGTGTTCCAAGCTTTTGCATTTTGTGGTTTCCTGGGAATACAGGTTGTGTTGTTCACACCAGTATGATTCAAATACATTGTTTCCTCGCTTTTAGTTTGGGGACTTTTTATAATTTAACAATAGTACTATTTTACATGACTGTTGTTTAAGGCTCCAGGTCATATTTCATGTTGCAGTTATTCAAAGAAGCTGGTCCCATTTAACTCCAGGTCATGTAAACATTGGTTGCGTTTACATTTTCACCTTTTTAAAATCTGCTTGAGGAGACTTTGAGACCCAGTTCCAGCTACCCTGGTAAAGGTGTCTCTTTGTCTGAATGACAGAACTGTCAGTCAGGAAAACGAGGTGGCACTGTCAGGATGCAGAAGATGGTTTTAACAGCAGTCGCTTTCCTGGATTTAAACTAAACAAACACCATTAAAAACACTGATTAAAAGTCATTGACCCAAAAGGTTAACTCTGTTTCTCTTACCACAGATGCTGCCTGACCTGTTGAGTATTTCTAGTAGAAGGGTCAGTTCATTCCCGAAGGGTCAAATCCAGAGGTAACGAAGCCATGGAGCAGGATTGGAGTAGCAGCTAAGTTTGGGCAGGGATAGAGGCTGATGCTGTGAGGTGGAATTGAGCTGGCTTGTTAATGACGCTGAAATAGAGTCAGAGATGCATCTCTGGCAGGGCGACATATTTTCATTCACTCATGGAATGTGAATACTACTGACAAGGCCAGCACTTATTGCTCCTCCCTAGTTGGCCTTGAGAAGGTGTTGGTGAGTTGCCTTCTTGAACTGCTGCAGTTTGTTTGGTCTAGATACACCCACAATGCCATTAGAGAGGACATTTTGACCCAATGACAGCAAAGGAACGCTGATATATTTCCAAGTCAGGATGATGAGTGGCTTGGAAGGGAACATGCGGAGGTGATGTTCCCATGTATCTGCTGACCTTGTTCTTCTAGATAGTAAAAGTCTTGGGTTTGGAAGGTGCTGCACAAGGAGCCTTGGTAATTTCTGCAGTGCATCTTGTAGATAGTGCTGCTACTGAGCACCAGTGGTGGAGGGAGTGGATGTTTGTGGATGTGGTGCCAATCAAACGGGCTGCTTTGTTTTGGATGATGTCAAGCTTCTTGAGAGTTGTTGGAGCTGCATCCACCCAGAGGCACGTGGGGAGTATTCGATCAGGCTCCTGACTCGAGCCTTGTAGATGAACATAGAAAATGATAACTTTTGATCTTGACTATTTGCTTCAGTTTCAGATGGTAACTTGGATGTAGGACGGAGTTGAAACTGCTTCACATATTTATCCAATTTTTATTTAGAATAGGAAATGATTATTACTGGCCCACCCTCTCCCACCATTTTAAAGGTGAGGAGGCACATAAAAAAGGCACCTCATGATCCCGCCAACTTCAAGCCTACCTCTTCAATCTGTCCCCAGTAGGAAGGTAAGTTGTCAGGGAGCTTAATGAGGAGTTTAGTCAGCCAAATAATAACCGCTTGAGGACTGCATTTCACCCCCATCACAATAATCTGTGTGTCTTGGCAAAGCAGAATAAGGATAGCTTTTGTTGCCTGGGCTATAGCCGCTTGGAGTGGCATAGTGGCTCAGTGGTTAGCACTGCTGCCTCACACCCCCACCAGGGACATGGGTTAAATTCTAGCCTCGGGCAACTGTCTGCGTGGAGTTTGCACATTCTCCTTGTGTCTGCGTTGGCTTCCTCCCACAGTCTAAAGCTATGCAGGTGAGGTGAATTGGCCATGCTAAATTGCCTTTAGAGTGCAGGTTAGGTGCATTAGTCAGGAGTGAACATGGGGGAATGGGTCTGGTTGGGTTACTCTTCAGAGGGTCGGTGTGGACTTGTTAGGATGAAGGGCCTGTTCCCACACTGTAAGGATTCTATGTCACTGTGTGGGTCATGTTGGGAGGGAGAGCCATCTTCGAGGGGGCCCCTTGTACTTTTGGCGGCACTTGCCCTTTGTGCTCCCCCCACTGAATTCTAAAACCTAAATCCTTACCCCCGTACTTCTCTATTGCTGCAGTTTCCAATCCCACCCCAACCAGACTTACCTCCAGGGAACATGTTCAGTTCTGCCTGGACCTCCTTGTAAGCCCAGCAGTGGCCATTAATGTCACACATAGGTGTAATCAAGTAAGGACAGCAGATTGCTTCATCAGCTCCGATGAAGAGTCATCTAGACTCGAAATGTTAGCTTGCTCTCTCTCCGTGAATGCTGCATGAACCTGCTGTGACCTCCAGCATTTGTTGTTTTCAGCAGATTTCCTTCCCTGACGGGGTTTATGTGACTCAGGTTGATGCTAGTTGTCATGCTCGCCATGACTAACAGTAAATTCCAGCTTTATTAATTGGTTTTAAATACTGTCAGTTGAGATTTGAACCCATACTTCGGGTGCTGCACTGAGGCTGCTGCCTGGCTTGCTGTGATCTTCTTGCCTTCTGCTTGTCCACCTTGGAATCCAGCATCTGCAGTTTCTTAATCTCAGATTTAAGTTAAGCTCCAGAAAAAGGATATTGGCTGATGCCGAGCTTTTGCTTAAAACGTTGATTCTCCTGCTCTTCGGATGCTGCCTGACCTGCTGTGTTTTTCCAGCACCACACTTCAACTCCAGAAAAAAGTCTCAACCTCACTATTTTATCAGACTGTAACTTCAGATTCCCTTTCAGAGTTTCTTATTAACATAGGGTTAAGAAAGAAAAAAATTTAGAAGCAGGCCAGGCTGCTTCTTTGTGGTTACCATAGCAACAGCATATGAGCCATCATCCTGAATGCCTGACTCATGGTTGCTTCGGATAAAAGAGGAGGAAAGTTAAGTTCAACTTGTGGCAAGGTATTTATACTGGGGATGTTTTTGGGATAACATTAAAAATGTATTGTTCGCACGTTTACATGACAATAAGTAATCCAGAAAATCTTTGTAATTAAAAGGCAAAGATAAAATTCTGCCACCTTGAATATATTTGCTGGTGAATTTTTTGTAACCTATGCAACTGTACAATGTCATCATCGATACCAAAATGTTACAATCTTCGCAATTAGGAATTTATGACCTTTCAGTCAGGAAATAGAATGTGGATTCTTCAGTATTTTACGAAAGAAAGATACGCATTTACACATTACTTTGTCACATCTGTCAGAAGTACTTCCAAGCTCTTCAAAGGCAATGAGTCACTGTGCGATTATGGTCGCTGTTTTGAATGAACACAGACAAGCAGCGATGTTGAACAGACCAACGCTCTACAAACAACAGTTGGATGCAGAACCAACTCACTCTCCCTACGAGTGAGGGCGAAAAGGCTTGAGGATAGCAGGAGTATCCTTAGTTCAACAAGTAATGCTCTGTGCCCACCTGAAATGGAAACAATGAAGCCCCAACTGTATGTAGCATCTTTCCTGACCAAAGACACCTTCACAGCTAGTGATGCGCTTCGAAAACGTAGCCACTGATGTAAGTTAGGAAGTACAGTAACCAATTTGCACGCATCATTCCACAATAATCACCAAATAATTTGTTTGATTATTGTTAACTAAGGGATAAATATTGGCTCGGACACCTGTTCTTTGTAACTTTGCCCATAGCATCTTTGACACCCATGCAAGAGCACAGATAGAGCAAAGGGGACAAACAAACTTGGAAATGAACATATTGGTTGTACTTCTCTTCTACTTTGAATCGTACAAGATGAGTTGCAGAATGTATCATTTGTCAGTTTTACTTCTGGCAGGGTCCACTGCTTAATATCTCACCTAATAGATTACTCAAACAGCATAGCATGTCCTCAGAGCTACATGGGAGTATTAGCTTCTTAAATTCTGTGCTCAAGTGGGATTTGAATCCACCGTCTGTTAACTCGGGGGTGAGAATGCAATGAAATGAAACATAGTTAACACTAAACCACTAAAACTGACCAGGCAGGACCTCCATTAAATAGCAAAGCCAATGAACACTCTCAGTGATCCAATTGAATGCCAGCCAGAATAACAAGGTCAATGTCCAGAGCTGAACTTGAACCCAGAAACATCTGATTCTGGCACAGCAATTAACTGGACTCTGGGAGCTATAGTAACTTGGAAGAGTCCGTGTGGAGTTTCACATTCTCCCTTTGTCTGTGTGGATTTCCTCTAGGTGCTCTGGTTTCCTCCCACAGTCCAAAGATGTAAAGGTTAGGTGGATTGACCATGGGAAATGCAGAGCTACAGTGATTGGGTGTGATTGTTTGGAGGATTGGTGTGGACTCGATGGGCCAAATGGCCTGCTACCACACTGTTGGGATTCTATAATTCTTGCCAAGATCAGTAAAACAACTAGGAATTCCCAAATAGGCCAGAATCACCAAACTTATAATTGTTCTGAAAATCTAAATTTGTCTCGTTCAATCTATGGTCTAAGTACACCAGAGAATGAAGTTTATTGAAAAAAGTCACAAATATATTCAAACTATTCTCCTTTCTCTCGGCAATTGTTTAGACAGAAAGAGAGATGTCATCAATAAACAATTGGCATTTACACAAGAGATGTCAATCACAGAGAAATCCATTTACTAATTCCACTAAATGACTCATGTTCATTTACTACTGGAAGAGTTCTTTAACAAGGTTGGTGCTGGTTAACATTTCTTGAGTTGTTCTCAATTTTACTGATTAAAAATTAACCAAATATTTTTGTTTTCACACCAGTTCTTTCAATTTTGAAGCAAAAAATGGCTTTTTCGATTAAAAGAACACCAAACAAAAAAAAGTACTATTATTATGTGGTCACATTATCACACTTAAAGTTAGCAACAAATTTGCTTAAAATTTCACAAAGGTAGAGTTCTGTTTGTCTGACTTAGCATATGCAGCTGGGAAGTGAAAATCAGTCTGCAGCAACAATACAACATATGAAGTAGCAAATCATGAGTCTATACCTCATTGTACAAAAGCAAATCAGGCAGGGTATAAGATTGGGTGTGATTACTGCTGAAAGCCAATCTTGTACTTAATATTGATACTTACATTTTATAAGTTATATTTTATATTTTAAATGTTATATTTAATTTCACTTAACATAATCCAAAGATTTTTGTGGAACACTGCCAAAGCACTGAAGACCAAGTTTATGAAGGGGTATCTCTACAATTTAGCAAGTTAACACCAGACAAGTCTCATTTTAGACTTTGTTCAGATAATCTAGGTAGCATATGACTGAAGATGTTGTGTAATGTTCTAGAAAACCAATTGGTGAGGTGTAGAACGGGAGCCAATGCATATGCTCTTTTGGTTTATTTAAATAAAACACATTCTCCTCCAAACACAAAAGTGAGTTTACTTGATGTCTATTCAGAAGGGATTTAAAGATATTTGCTGACCAATCTTTTCAGGAATGTTATTACACACCTCAGGAGCAAGTGAGTACTTGAACATAGGTCTCCAGTCTAAAAGGTAGGAGCACTATCACTGCACCACAGAAGCACCTATTGCTAGGGTGTAAATAGATGCCCAGTTCATGTCCATTGCTACAAAAATAAAGCTTCAATAAAGAATTAACATGCAAGAGACATTATTTTTCAGGTGAGGGTTTAAGCTAAGGCTTAATCTCATGGGTGATGGACAGTGGGACATTGTGTAGCACTAAGTGAAGAGGAGGGAGGTGTTGTCTCAAATTCTTGGTCAGTGATTTTCCCGTAAGCGAAAACCTCCAAAGCAATGTAAAGTGACTCATTCCTCACCATGCTACTATTAACAGCTTCTCACAGACTGCAGACCAGTTGCTTCATTTGCCAGAGATAAAACAGTGATTCTTTCTCATAATGACACTTTCTGTGTGTGCAATACTTCCGGCCATCCAGAAAAATCTGATATAATGGTGTATAAGTGCAAATTTTATTTTCTCCATAAGCTACAAAGAAAACCTGTTTGGGAACGTGTCTTACATACCACATGACTGTCCTGCTTAATCTGCATTCAAGAAAACCTGAAAAATGCCCCAAAGCAACTTGCAGCCTGTGTCCATATGAAAGATAGCTGGTTGCTATCAGCAACCATAGGAACTGATATGTCTTACCAGATGGAAAAAACTGCCCATGTACCTTGCAAACAATACTTTCAGGAGTCTTGTCTTGAGGTCATTGTATCACACTGCATTAATTGACAACCATCTCCCACTGGCTAACCCATGCTTCAAGCTATGTGAATGATAATGGGTACAGGTTGCTGATTTGATTCTACCTACAATAATCATCCATGTAAAGGAGCTGGGGAAGGACCAAACTTTGGGGCCTGATGCTGTAGCTAGCCTGGGTTCATAGACCCACCCTGACCCCCAGCCCAAGAGCTGTGACCCCCGC
Organism: Hemiscyllium ocellatum; assembly: GCF_020745735.1. Taxonomy (NCBI): domain Eukaryota; kingdom Metazoa; phylum Chordata; class Chondrichthyes; order Orectolobiformes; family Hemiscylliidae; genus Hemiscyllium; species Hemiscyllium ocellatum. The sequence continues at coordinate 9,068,940 of NC_083423.1, forward strand.
TAGAGTTCCTGGCCCTGATTATTGAGTCCTCCGTCAGGTTTTCAAAGGAGCACTGTAGTCCTTTTGGAAATGTCTGCAACTCACAATGTTACCCAACAGAATGGTGATGATAACTCTAGGTAGGATACCTCAGAGTAGACTGCTTGGCTTGCTCCTCCTTTCAGAGAAAAAAAACAATTTGCATGAGTCTCTGTATCAAACATTAAATAATTTCTTGGACTGCACATGTTAGATTCAAATTAATCTCATTGTTACCATTTTCTTCATGATGACACACCTGGTGGAAAACCCAATAAAATCATAGACTGGGTGTCTTCTCAACTCTAAAACATGCCATAATTTTAAAGTATATGGCCACATATTGCCCTAGACATTCCTTGGAAGAGTGAAATCGAGAAAGTTTCTAACTGCCCAAGACCATCTATATGTTGTATTCTGTGAGACAGGCATGACAATGATGTATTCCCTCACATAAGGGTGTTATTGTACAGTTTCATTCAGGTGTTACTTATGTGCTGAATAAACTACTGTTCTGACTTCATGCTGTTGTCAAACTACTGTACTGTGATTTAGAGTCAGTAATATAACTATGTTGACACAGGAAACAAGGCTGGAAACTCATAACAGCCCTCAGGTGACATATCTATGCTCATGCCAATATCTAGGGAGTCAAAATGCAAAGATCTAGATCCCTGTGTGATAGTGTTAGGGGTACATCACTTTGTCTTCCCACTCTCTGGACTTTACCTGTTGAAATTTTATACACAGAATCACATGTTGACTTGGTTTTATAAGTATATCTGATGGTTCTGGTTAATACTAAATATCTTCCTCTTCAGCAATTAATTAATTTTAGCTATGGTTTAAAGTCCTCTGTCAAGTGTCCTGCTTCTAACATTGCTGGCCAATCAGAATGTCAGATGCAATGTAATCTTAGCAGCTCTTCCAGAAGCACTGGCCATTTCTGGGATTGCAGGACACTCCAGAACAGGAGTGAAATTAAAGAGGGTTTGGGATGTAGGTTTGCTCGCTGAGCTGAAAGGTTCATTTCCAGACATTTCATTACCCTACTAGGTAACATCTTCAGTGGATCTCATGCGAAGCAATGCTGAAAATTCCTGTTTTCTATTTATATGTTTGGGTTTCTTTGGGTTGGTGACGTCATTTCCTGTGGTGATGTTATTTCCTGTGGTGAAGTCACTTTCTGTTCCTTTTCTCAGGGGGTGGTAGATGGGGTCGAACTTGATGTGTTTGTTTATAGAGTTCCGGTTAGAATGCCAGGCTTCTAGGAGTTCTCGTGCATGTCTTTGTTTGCCTTGTCCTAGGATGGATGTATTGTCCCAATCGAAGGGGGGAGATGCTAAATGAATATTTTGTATCAGTATTTACTGCGGAAAAGGTGTGGAAGATATACACTGTGGGAAAATAGATGGTGACATCTTGCAAAATGTCCAGATTGCCGAGAAGTACTGGATGTCTTGAAATGGTTAAAAGTGGATAAATCCCCAGGACCTGATCAGGAGTACCCGAGAACTCTGTGAGAAGCTAGAGAAGTGATTGCTGGGTTTCTTGCTGAGATATTTGTTTCATCGATAGTCACAGATGAGGTGCCGGAAGACTGGAGGTTGGCAAATGTGGTGCCACTGTTTAAGAAGGGTGGTAAAGACCAGCCAGGGAACTATAGACCGGTGAGCCTGACCTCGGTGGTGGGCAAGTTGTGGAGGGAATCCTGAGGGACAGGACCTACATGTATTTGGAAAGGCAAGGACTGATTCGGGATAGTCAACATGGCTTTGTGCATGGGAAATCATGTCTCACAAACTTGATTGAGTTTTTTGAAGAAGTAACAAAGAAGATTGATGAGGGCAGAGCAGTAGATGTGATCTACATGGACTTCAGTAAGGCATTCGACAAGGTTCCCCATGGGAAACTGATTAGCAAGGTTAGATCTCATGGAATACAGGGAGAACTAGCCGTTTGGATACAGAACTGGTCAAAAGTAGAAGACAGAGGGTGGTGGTGGAGGGTTGTTTTTCAGACTGGAGGCCTGTATCCAGTGGAGTGCCACAAGGATCATTGCTGGGCCCTCTACTTTTTGTCATTTACATAAATGATTTGGAGCTGAAAATGTGTTGCTGGAAAAGCGAAGCAGGTCAGGCAGCATTCAAGGAGCAGGAGAGTCGACATTTTGGGTATGAGCCCTTCTTCAGGCTTATGCCCGAAACGTCGACTCTCCTGCTCCTTGGATGCTGCCTGACCTGCGACGCTTTTCCAGCAACACATTTTCAGCTCTGATCTCCAGCATCTGCAGTCCTCACTTTCTCATAAATGATTTGGATGCGAGCATAAGAGGTACAGTTAGTAAGTTTGCAGATTACACCAAAATTGGAGGTGTAGTGGACAGCGAAGAGGGTTACCTCAGATTACAACAGGATCTGGAACAGATGGGCAAATGGGCTGAGAAGTGGCCGATGGAGTTTAATTCAGATAAATGCAAGATGCTGCATTTTGGGAAAGCAAATCATAGCAGGACTTATACACTTAACGGTAAGGTCCTAGGGAGTGTTGCTGAACAAAGAAACCTTGGAGTGCAGGTTCATAGCTCCTTGAAAGTGGAGTCGCAGGTAGGATAGGGAAGAAGGCATTTAGTATACTTTCCTTTATTGGTCAGAGTACTGAGTAAAGAAGTTGTGATGTGTTGCTGGAAAAGCGCAGCAGGTCAAGCAGCATCCAAGGAGCAGGAGAATCAATATTTTGGGCATAAGCCCTTCTTCAGGAATGAGGAGGCTGTGCCAAGCAGGCTAAGATAAAAGGTAGGGAGGAGGGACTTGGGGGAGGGGCATTGGGAATGCGATAGGTGGAAGGAGGTTAAGGTGAGGGTGATAGGCCGGAGAAAGGGTGGGGGCGGAGAGGTCGGGAAGAAGATTGCAGGTCAAGAAGGCAATGCTGAGTCCGAGGGTTGGGACTGAGATAAGGTGGGGCCAGGGGAAATGACGAAGCTGGAGAAATCTGCATTCATCCCTTGTGGTTGGAGGGTTCTGAGGCAGAAGATGAGGCGCTCTTCCTCCAGGCGTCGTGTTGCCATGCTCTGGCGATAGAAGAGGCCAAGGACCTGCACGTCCTTGGCGGAGTGGGAGGGGGAGTTAAAGTGGTCAGCGGATGCTGTAAATGATGTGTGTGGAGGTGCAGGTGAATTTGCATCCGCTGCACCCGAAGTGGCCTCCTCTACACTGGGGAGACAGGCCGCCTACTTGCGGAACATTTCAGAGAACCACACATATCATTTACTGCATCCACTTCACCCAATGTGAGGATCTGAGCTACAGGGAGAGGTTGAACAGGCTGGGGCTGTTTTCCCTGGAGCGTCTGAGGTTGAGGGGTGACCTTATAGAGATTTACAAAATTATGAGGGGCGTGGATAGGGTAAATAGGCAAAGTCTTTTCCCTGGGTCAGGGAGTCCAGAACTAGGGGGCATAGGTTTAGGGTAAGAGGGGAAAGATATAAAAGAGACCTAAGGGGCAACGTTTTCACGCAGAGGGTGGTACGTGTATGGAATGAGCTGCCAGAGGAAGTGGTGGAGGCTGGTACAATTGCAACATTAAAGAGGCATTTGGATGGGTATATGAATAGGAAATGTTTGGAGGGATATGGACCGGGTGCTGGCAGGTGGGACTAGATTGGGTAGGGATATCTGGTCGGGATGGATGGGTTCGACCGAAGGGTCTGTTTCCGTGCTATACATCTCTATGACTCTATGACTCTATGGTGTCCTTCCTCGTCCGTATGTGAGGAAACAAGTGAGAGAGGGTCATGTCTTTTTTTGGCTAGTTGGTGGTGAAGGGTTAAAGAGTGTTAAGGCCCCGGCGAATAAGGTCTCTCACATTAGCAGGAATGTTCCTTCTGCAGGGGTTTCCATTTCAGTGAGTGAACCCACTGCAGAGTACTCAATCAAGAGCACTACCCTCCAAGGCCAGAATGAGGCTGGTAGGGTTTAATGTGCAATCTTTCCATATGCTGAGATATCCATTCAGTGTATGAAGAAACAATTTTGTCTGAAAGGTTCTCTGGCAAGGAGTGTCACTAGTACTGTCTGATCCTCTAACTAACTTTCTATTCCCTCCCTCTGGCATACTCCAGGCTATTGTTCCACAAGCATTGTCATGAGCCAATGAGCACATTATAAGCACAATCCTGTCTTCATTTGTAAAGCTAGGATTGTTTCCTCAGAAAGCCAGAAGGCTGTGTGGGGAAGCTCTAAACAGAAAATACAGGAGAAACTCAGCAGGTCAGGCAGCTTCAGTTGCAGATAGTTAACAGAGTTGACCTTTCCAGTTGGTTATGACAATGCAGATAAAAAATCAAACATATCTTGTGCCTGCAGCCAAGATCATATTGGAAGGAATCTTCAGCTAACATACTCCCCAGGTATATATGAATCACTGCACAGGGAGGAATAACAAAACATGCAAAAAATAAGCTATCAAGCTTCTTGGAAAACATAAATCTTGGACATTAACTTGGATTGAGCTTTGCCATAAGGAACAGTGGGACTAGCTCAGCAAAAATAAATTGGAATAAAAAGCAAGCAGTACATAAAATGCAGGATCTGAAAGAGACCATAATCCCAGCTGCTCTCTTATCCCCACCCACACCTGGGAATCACTGTGCAAAGTGGAGGAGGAGCTTCCAGGAAGGTGTCGAACACCTCAAGGCTTGACGTTAGGAAAAGGTGGAGGTCGGGCACAAACAGCGAAAGGAACGCGCTCCCACACCAATGCCCCCTACCCACGACCAACTTCTGTCTCAAGTGTAACAAAGCCTGCAATATCCACATCAGCCTGTACAGCCACTTGTGGACTCTCCCCGAGGTGGAGTCATCCTTATTTGCAAGAGACCGCCAAGAGTGATGATGTTGATGATGATCATGAGAAAGAGAGAGAGTTTATGGTGATGAATTTAATATGAGGGACACCTGACTTCAGGGGAAAGATGATGTTGGGAGAAGACATGGTGACCTTAGCCAGAATGAGAATTGACCCACACAGTTGGCAGAATTCTGCATTACAAAATCTCACCACCCTGACAACTGAGCTCACCAACCCCAATGGGTGATTCAGTCAGTATCTTAACAGGCAAGTTAGACTATACCAGAAGATGTCAGAATGGGAAGGGAAAGCCTGAAATAAAAAGGCACAAGACAGAGATTCGGGACTGACAAAAATTGTTGAAGTTCTAGTTTGTTTATCACATATTTCCTATCACTTTCTGTGTAGCTGAGAGCTGCTACACACTTATACATATAGAAATCCTCAATGCTATATTATCAGTGCAAAGTGTTTTGTTCCTTCACAATACTGCCACCTTCACATGGGAAATAAAAACAGGGAGTATAGACATACTGCAGCACAGTGCTGCTTCTGTAATCATATCATGTAGCGTTGATTCTGAATGATTTATGTGCTGTCTTCATGCTTTGCAATAAGAATGTCATCTCTTGAGGCCAACTTCTTGCCATCATTCAAATGTGCCAGTGCTCAAAGCAACACTATCGTATCGTCAAGAAATAGCATCACAAAACACAACACATTAATGTGCCCTGTAACAGTTTCAAAACCAGTCAGAGAGAATGAATAAAAAGGGAAAGTAGATTGGTTTCACAAAGTCTCAAAATTGATTCGATATCACTTCCAAAAATTATTATTTTGACGTTTTCTAACAGTTACGTGTTTTGCCTTGTTAGGCTACTGGAGTGGGAGATTTGAGCAGTTAAAACAGGACCTGCTTTATTATCCTGATTCACTGAGGCCTGTCAAGTGGTGATAGAGACAGTTCATAGAGGAGAAGTATATTTCAGAGAGGTGCAGGTGCACTAACAGTCAACTGAGCAAACATCACTTTAGTGGTCCATTGTGACTCCTATGTATTTGCTTTTTTTTGTGCTTAGTTAGCATGTGGTAAAAACATTCATGGGGTGTCAGTAATGCTAATAAAGAGTGCTGTAGTTCTTGTTTCCGTTAGTGGTTAACCGTGTGCCTTCCCACCAGGCCTGTTTACATGAGCACCTGACTAACGCCCCAGTCCTGCCTCACATACCTTGCTGAAAGCAGATACTGTTTTGACTAATTATTACTCACTTAATGCTGAGAGTGTTTTTTGTTGAGGCATAAAAAGAAAGAAAACACTTGCTTGCATTGGAATTAATATGAGGATGTCTAATGGTGTGCATGCAGCATGCTAACCAGCGTTGCAAATACTTTCGAAGACTAATTTATCATTTTATCAAAACAGGAAAAGCTTCTTTCAAAGCAGGTGTTTTCTGTTTACTGATAGCAGTCTTCAACTGCTTTGCAGGGATTGGTAATCCTTCCTCATCTAATGATACTGTCAGGCCACAAGTCTTTACACAACACAGCTTGTTAGATTTAACAACAACTTTGCATTTAAATGGCAGCGACTTGATCAGTGAACCATTCCACACTGCTTTTCCATCGTCATGGCCCATTTGTTCATGAAATCTGGCTGTGCAAATGATTGCCTGATGTGTTTGCTGCTGGAATAACAGTAGCTGCACTTTAAGAGAATCCATTGTAAAAGATCATTTTCTGATGTTTTGGAGACAAGATAAGGTGTTACATTAATCAAAGTCTGCTGTTGTGTCAGCAAATATCATAACCAATTTAATCAACAGAGTGGAACAAAGGAATGGGAAATAAATGCTGACCCAGTCTGTGAAGCCCACGTTCAATGTGTGAATATAAAATAATTCAAGACTAAAGAGAGTGCATTACAGAGAGATTATGTACTTATTGATACAGATCGTTCTGCTATAATGCGTGTTTCATTAACACAAATTCACTGTAATGTGATAGACGAATTGGGGACACTGTTTCTACAGTGCAAACTTTTAAAATATGGGTTGACCGTAATACGATTATATCGCTGGCACTTTAAGCGCTGTTTCAAAAATGTGATTTATCTACAATGCAGAGTTGCACAGGAATGCAGGACGTGTTGAAAAACATATTCATTCCTAAGTTTTATGCGTAGAGTTATTGACTACAAGGAAGAGCATGGAAGGTATGATGCATTTTTATTGGATGCTGATTCAACCTCAGCTGAAGTACTGTCACCATCACCATCGGTGGTCCCTCACAGACGAGGATGACTCTGTTCCACTCTCAGGGGGAGTCTGTAGGTGGCTAATCAGAGCAACGGACTATCACAGGCTCTGTTACACTTGGGGCAGAAGGTGGTTATAGGAAGAGGGTAGATGGGGTATCAGTGTGGCAGCATGCTCCTTTCGCTATTTCTATCTGATGTCCCCTTTTTCCTGACGGCAAGTCTTGGTGTGGTCGACGACTTTCCAGATGTTCCTCCTCCATTTTGGATGGTATTGGCTCAGTGATTCCCAGGTGTCTGTGGGAATGTTGCACTTCCCCAATGAGGCCTTGAGGGTAACCCTGAAGAGCTTCCTCTGTCCATCTGGGGCTCGCCTCCATTTTGGAGCTGGGAATTGGGTACCTGCTTGGGGCCAATCCTGGGCACTGCACTTTCAGACCAATGGGGCCTTATGGAGGGTCCAAAGAAGATTATATGAGAATGGATGCAGGAATGGAGGAATTTGGCTACGCAGATACATTGGAGAAGCTGGGATATTCCCTTGAAAGAACAGAATCTTAAGCAGAGATTTGACAGAGGTGATCAAAACCTATATATATGAATTACAAGCATGACTAAGCCATTCAGTCCCTTGAGCTTGTGATCCCATTCATTAAGATCATGGCTGACCTGTTTGAACTTTTAATTCAATATCCCCAACTCTCCCCTGTCACCTTTAAACTCTTCGCCTCACAAGAATCTATCTCTTCCTTAAAAAATTTTCAATGACCCATCTCCATTGTGTTCTAAGGCAAAATCATGAGACTTTTCAACAGAGTAAGGAGAGAAACTGTTCCCAATGGTGGAAGGATCATGAATTAGATGACACAGATTAATGGTGATTTGCAAAATAACCAAAGGTGATGAAAAACTTCCTTACGCAATGAGTGATTACAGATCTGGAATACAATCCCCATTACTTAGGTGGAGGCAAATTCAATTATTTTTGTCAAAAGGGATGGGGATCACATCTGCAGAGGAAGAGGAATATAAACAGTGTAAATAATTGGGCAAAAACTTGACAGATGAACTATAAACTGGGAAAATATTATGTACTTTGGCAGGAAGAATAGAGGAGCTGAATATTATTTAAAGGGAGAAAGACTGCAGAAATCTACAACACAATAGAATTAGAGAATCTTCATAAATAAATTGCACACACATTCAGCAGGTAATAGGGGAAGCAAACTAAATGTTTTTATTTCAAAGGGAATGGAATATAAAAGTCGGGAAATTTTACTTAAACTCTTCAGACAACAGTTGGACAATTTTGAAGCTGTTTCTCTCACGATAGATATACTGATGTTGGAGACAGTCCAGAGAAGGATCATTAGACCTTTATGGAGAGCCTCTATTCATTGAAATGTAGAAGAATGAGATGTACAGGATCCTTAGATAACCTGATAGTAGATGCAGGGAGGCTGTTTCCCCTTGGGGGAGAGTCCAGTACTGCAGGGAATATTCTCAGAATAAAGGATTTAAGATAGAAATAAGAAGGAATTTCTTTGCTCAGAGGGTAGTGAATCTGTGGAATTCTTAACTGTCGTGGGCTATAGAAACAATATCAATGGGGATGTTGGAGTTTGGTAAGTAAATTTGCACACTACACTAAGATTGGCTGGGTGGTTAGTAGCGAGGAAGAAAGTCTTAGTTATAGGAAGATATAAGTAGATTGACAGATGGGGAGATCAGTAATGGCATTGGAATTAGAATCATAGAATCCCTACAGAGTGGAAGCTGACCATTCAGCCCATCATGCCCACACTGACCCTCTGGACAGCATCCTACCCAGACACATCCTATCCCTGTAACCTTGCATTCCCTGTGGCGAATCTATCCAACATACACACATTTGGACTATAGAAGGAAACCAGAAAACCCAGAGGAAACCTACATAGACACTGGGAAAATGGCACAACACCTGGTTATAATCCAACAGGTTTATTTGGAAGCACTAGCTTTCAGAGTGCTGCTCCTTCATCAGGTGGGTGTGAAGGAACAGCACTCCAAAAGCTAGTAATTCCAAATAAACCTGCTGTTGTGTGATTTTTAACTTTGTACACCCCAGTCCAACACCAGCATCTCCAAATCACGACTGAGAAAGCATGCAAACTCCACACAGGCAGTTGTCCAAGAGTGGAATTGAATCTGGGTCCCTGAAGCAGCAGTGCTAACCACTGAGCCAGCCACTGTGCCACCAGAGGTGGCCATCTGATCTATGTTTCCTCTTTCCAGTGTAGATATTTCCACATATTCTGAGCAGCAATGTTTTATTTCAATGTGACAGAGCATTGAACACCATGTTATCTGCGTTATATTTAGTACTGTCTCCAGGTAGCTGGGAAGCTTTGTACCTTTCCGCTGCCAATAAAAATATACTGTCTGCTGAGAATTGGCTATATTTCCTCATCTCTTCTGAAGCTATCAAGGTAGCTATAACTGGAAGGTCATCAATGATTCGCTGTCTTTTTTATTTATTTACAGGATGTGGGCATCTCTGGCTCGGCCAACATTTATTGCCCACACTAACTGCCCAGAGGGCAGTAGAGAGTCAACCACCTGAGCCACCAGTATTCAGTGGCTTTCCTCTCCTGCAAGAAGAGAAACTTGTGAGTGTGAATGATGCAACATTTACAAAGAATGGAAGGTAATGACTTATGTCACATGTAGGTTAGATCAGGTAAGGATGGCAGATTTCCTTCCCTAAAGGACATTTGTGAACCTGTTGAGTTTGTCAATGGTTTCATGGTCATCATTAGACCCTTAATCACAGATTCCTTATTGAATTCAAATTTCAATCCTCTGCCATGGCAGGATTTGAACCCAGGTCCCCAGAACGTTAGATAAATTTCTGGATTAATAGTCTCGTAATTGTACCACTTGGCCTTTACGTCTCTCTCTCTCTGGTTTTTTTTAGATTAGATTAGATTCCCTACAGTGTGGAAACAGGCCCTTCAGCCCAACAAGTCCACACTGACCGTCCAACTCCTCTACATTCACCCCTTGACTAATGCACTTAAAACTACAGGCAATTTAGCATGACCAATTCACCTAACCTACACATCCTTAGACTGTGGGAGGAAACCCACACAGACACAGGGCAAATGTACAAACTCCACACAGACAGTTACCAGAGGTGGGAATTGAACCCAGGTCCCTGTGTGCTGTGAGGCACCAGTGCTAACCACTAAGCCACCAATATTCAGTGGCTTTCTTCCCCTGAAAGAAGAGAAACTTGTGAGTGTGAATGATGCAACGTTTACAAAGAATGGAAGGTAATGACTTATGTTGAATAACAGAGAGTCCCACTGTGAGGGATGGGGGTTCCATTGCAATAAGATGAGGGTGAGTGTCAGTGATGGTCACATGGGTACACAGAGCTGAATGGATGCAGATGCCAAGTGGATGCAGATGCTAAGTTTGTGGTCTTGTGGAATAATGTGTAGGCGAAAGCTGAGAATGAAGCAGAAAGAGGGGGCTTGTACTTTGTGTCTGTTATTTAACTTCCCACCTTTCCAGTCCTGGAAATTGAACCTTTTGCAATACTATTTTCCAGGAGGGAGGTGCATCATTCTGCCGACTGACCTCCTCACCCACCTCCAGCCAAGACTGCTGGTCTTCTACAGCAAGTTTCACCCACCCATGCATGAGGGACAGTGTTTTGTGAACCCTGTGGTGCAATGATTCCATGTAGACTAAAGTTGCTGGCCTCATTATGATACTTTGACAATGCTTCTATTCTCAACTTCTAAATAATGGAGTTGAAACACTAGTTTGCATTGTCAATGCATTTGCCTACACCCAATAGTCTGGACACCTGAAAGTCAGATGCAAATGTTATAGTTGAGTGAAAAAGTCACTGATGAATGCAGTGCTAAAATCTCTATGATTAGAGAAAGTTCACTTCACTGGTTCCTCAGATGAGAGCATTACCTTATGAGGAAAGCTTGGAGAGGTTTGAACTTTATCCATTGACCTTTAGAAGAATTAGGGGTTAGCTTATAGAAACATACAAGGAGACTTGACTGAGTAGATGCTGAAAGGATATGTACTCTTATAGAAGAACCTTGAACTGAGGGACAAAGCCGTAAAATGTGGGATCTCCAGTTTAAGGCAGAGATGAGCTAAATGTTTTTCTCTCAGACGTTCATGTATGAAACCCCCTTCCTTACAGAGAGGGTGGAGGCAAGGTTTCTTTTAATTTCAAGGCAGGGTTAGATAAATTCTTGATGGAAAAACACAGCAGGTCAAGAGATTTGACGTTCTTTGAAGGGCTTTTGCCAGAAACATCGATTCTCCTGCTCCTTGGATGCTGCCTGACCTGCTATGCTTTGCCAGCACCACACCCTCGACTCTAATCTCCAGCATCTGCAGTCCTCACTTTCGCTGAGATAGATTCTTGACTACCCAGGACATTAAGGGAATCAGGGTAGACAGAGAAGTAGCATTGAGATCTCAATCAGATCAGTCATGATTGTATTGAATGGGCGAGCAGTGTTGATAGACTGAACGGCCTACTCCTGCCCTTAATTCACATGTTTCTACGTAGGTTCCTACTGGACTACCAGCCTTGCCCGCTGTGAGCAGAGTGAACATTTAAAGTACATCACTCCAGATTGTGAGCTAAAAGCTTGGTATGAGGCTAAACTTTAGCCAATCATTTATCCCAATGACTTTTTTTATTCATTTACGGGATGTGGACTTCACTGGCTGGGCTAGATTTATTGCCCATCCCTAATTGACCAGAGGGCTGTTAAGAGTCAACCACATTGCTTTGCGTCTGAAGTCACATGTAAGCCAGACTAAGTAAGGGTGGCAGATTTCCTTCCTTAAGGTTAATTTGTGATCAGATGTTTATCTTCTGACAGTAATTTCATGGTCATCATTAGGCTTTTAAGTCCAGATTGTTATGGAATTCAAGTTCCACCATCTGCCATTGGGATTTGAACCTGGGTCCCCAGGACATTAATTGGGTCTCTGGATTAATAGTCTAATGATTATACCACGCCTTCAGCTCCCCTTCATCATGAAGAACCTACAAAAATGTGAATACATAGTGGACAGGTTCTGACTTGGCTTCAGGACAGAACAGAACTTAAAATGGGTAGCATTGGTAGGTCTGACTAATGGATCAATTTCACTGGGTTGACTTTCATACACTTTTGTTTTAATTTTGTGATTAATAAACCTGAATAAGAGGCAGACTTCTCCTTTTCAGGCTACTATTGGGCCTGTACATTGGCTGATAAGGCCAGAGGTACTTTCATCCATTTTGATTGGATTTCAAAGGCTCATGGGAATTACATTTATTCTGAGCAGGGTATGAAATGAATGGAATGAACATGTAATTTGAGGAGCCTATCAATTTGTCAGCATTAATATACATAGCCAACTGAGATGAATTTTACTCCCACAATTGATATTTGAGGATTAATATTGGAGACTGCATTAAGCTCCACCCAATTTGTTGATGTCATTAGAAAGAATAGGGAAAGGCTGATCAGCTTATGATCGCAACAAAGACAGATCTATTTCCAGGTGTTCACTTCATCTTGGTAGCAGTGTTTAACTTACTAATACAGCTTGTACCTGATTGTGACTATGCAATAAACTATATCTTGTGAAAGACAGAAGTTTCTTCCCATTAAGATTCATTAGTGGTTTTCCCCTACCACTGAAAATGCAGGTGGCCTTTAGATCCACCAAGGCAGCAAACTGCCCTAAATATAAACTGGTAGTGGTTGGCATCATAGCACATAAGTAATAGCTATCACATTACCCAAGGGAAGTCAATCTGCCATCCTTACCTGGCCTGGCCAATAAGGTTGACCATTAACTTCCCTCTGTAATGGAGCAGCAAGTGACTGAACTGAAGGAGACTAAGAGTGGGCATCAAAGACTGACCTTGGTAACAGCACCTACAATCTATGAAAGGATAAAGAAACAAAAATGAATTGAAGCAAATAAAAAAAAGGTGATATAACAGGTCATTACAGTAATTTATTGTCTGGGAAATGGGTATTGAAAGGCCTGATAAAGTAATGTATAAATGGAGATCTTTGTGTCTGGTCCTAGTAAAGATTTAATGTTATGTGTTGATTTTTCCTTCACAAATTCTCCCATTTTTCAACACTTTTGTGGCACTAAACAGACAAATTAAGGCAGTGAATATTACTGCTAGCCTCTGGAATTCTATTTCCAAAAATCTCTATTCATCACCTTATTCAGCTTTAGTCCAAAATAAATGGGGCCATTTTGATATATTGGCCAGTAGAGAACTAGCTGCAGACTGTCCACCCACACACAAGTTGAATAGAATTGAAGAGGTACTGGACTTTATTCACAGTTTCATTTATAGCTTAAGTCTGCCTCATCATAGAGTTGTCTACAGCATAGAAGCAGGCAATTCAGCCCATCGAGTCCACACTGGCTCTCTGTATAGCATCCCATCCATAACACGCTAAGCCTGTATTTCTCATGGCTAATCCACCTAGCCCACACACCATTCCATTTTAACACAACAAGTTCACTTGCTCTGCACGTCTTTGGAAAGAAACCAGAGCACTGGAAGGAACTCCGCACAGAAATGGGGAGAAGGAGCAAACTCCACACAGACAATCGTCTGAGGCTGGAATCGCACCTGGGGTCCCTGGTACTATAAGGCAGAGGTGCTAACCACTGAACTATTGTGCTACCTCATTCCAACTCTTATGTCATTTTTTTATTCATCCACGAGATGTGGACATTTCTGGCAACTGAGGCAGCACTTGGTGTCTCATTCCTGATGAAGGGCTCTGGCCCGAAACGTCGAATTTCCTGTTCCTTGGATGCTGCCTAACCTGCTGTGCTTTAACCAGCAACACATTTTCAGCTCTGATCTCCAGCATCTGCAGACCTCACTTTTTACTCTTAGTGTACAACACCCAAGTTCATGTTCTCATCATGGCCGACCTGCAGTTAGAACCTGTTCATTGTTCCCTGATTGATGTCTGAACCTCCAGCTGTCGGAACCTTCCAGCCTGGAAATTCCAGCCCACCTCAAGCCTATCTTCTTTGCTGGTTTTTCCCTGATCTTTTAACAATTTCTCAGGACCCACCTCTTCTACTGAGCTCTCAGGCTCCTGTGTCCCTAGTTTTCTTTTTGTCAAGTGGGGTTCCGGATGATCACGTTGTTAAAAATATAGTTCGAAAAATCAAAAGATGTATTTGTTTAGTTTTGCCAAAAAGATTGGGGGATAGAGGGGCAGTGTCTCAGGCCAATTGGGCAGCTTTTATGCAGAATTAAGTACAGTCCAATGGACTGAAAGGCCTTTTTCTCAGTGCTATATGCTGAATCTAGGGGTTACTTGGAGTGGTGACTTAGAAACTTTGCAATGTCACCATTGTAGCGACCTTAGCATTTGTGCCTATTCCATTGCAAGTGAAAAAAAATACACAGCAGAGAGGCTTTTAAAAGCCACCCTCGGTACATTGTTATCAGCATCGTCTTTCATTCTGCTCACAATAAATGATAATGCTGATGGAACATCAAGCCACTTATGTCTCCAGTTAGTCAAAGAAAGGCAAGATAAAAAGGTCTTGAAAATACTGCTTTGTTTTAAATATCTGACTGATGGATAAATTGCTCCGTAATAATCAAATAAAGTCCACTGATAAAAACAGAGTAGGTTTTGACCACGACACTTTTATCTCTGTGTAAGATAGCAACTGCAGTCAGTGTTTTAGTCGGGAAAAAATGAACGCATTACCATGCCTGTGACAGGCCAGAAAACCACTGCTACGATTGTAAAATAAGATTGCGACAAAATCAATGGTGTTTTGGTCAATATTACTTTCCCATCAATAAGGCAGTATCTTTTACTTTTCCATGGTAATTGCAACAAAGATCTATCAAAGTGGCTCTCAAGTGTTTAGAGGGGATACTGATAAGATCTAGCTGAGGTCTAACGCAAGGGGAAATCTTGGGTCGCAGCCATATTGGGAGAGATGTGGCGTTTCATTGGGCTAATGCTGCTCAGATCTCGATGCGTCAGCTTCTATTTGATCAGTACTTATTTTGTGGTTGATATGAGTGTCTCCCACTGGCTGTTTCTTTACCAGTTTTTGTTATGCATGATAGACTTGTGCTCTGAACTGCTCCAGGGTTCACTGAAGCAAAATAGGCTTGATCTGCCAGCATATTCTATACATATTAAGCTGGTTTTCAGGTGTAAGTAACCCTTACGGAATATTTACAGGGAAACAAAAGATATATCTCTTTAGTGGTTGAACTTATAAAATCAGGAATGTGTTACATTTGTCAATTGCACATCAAAGTTTTGAATCAATATATGAAGGTCTTCCTTTTCTGTGCAAGTAAATTAGGGGCAGGTCTGTATAAAACAACAGTACACACTGAAATCTAGAACTGATATGTTTACTGGATGTTTGATAGGATCTCACTGAGGCCTGTGGTAATATATTTATGCCTGTGACATTTAAACGGTTGCTGACAGTATCTAACTAGAGCTTCATGGAATAGGCTGTGGAAAGTTTTGGCATCTATAGCCCTGTTGAAAGACTAGCGTCTACAAAATGTGGGGCCTTTTTAATACATAAAGAACAGCTTTAATCTTAGCTTAACTCTGAGTGCAATGTGAACGATTGCTGTAAATTATAGCCAAAAATGTCAGGAAGTATGCTTAGCAAATGCAATAGTCTGTCATCAGGAGACTATCTTTAATAGGAAGGAACAGTGAGAAGGTCCATTATAGTGATACCAGGCATGAGAACACATAGTTAACATGCGGCCCTAAAAAGCTCATTCAATGTATTCATTGGAGCCGAGAAGGGGAAATCTGAATAAGTGTTTAAATTCTGAAAGTTTCTATTGGGAAAACAAAAAATATTTCTAATGTTTGACTGGGATATCATTTCAGTTTTATTCTTTGAAGTGTTGAAGTGGAGTTTAAAAAGATTTTCCTGTCAATTAGCATTAGAACATGCAAGTTTTACAATTTGAATAATTGGAGCTGCATATCATTTAAGGAGAAAGTAAATGAAATCCTGAGGTAAAAAGATTTAGGAAAAGAGTAGAACAATAGGGTTAGAGTCAATATGGCCCACTTTCCTGTCCTCTAAACTCTCTTTTAATGAAAGTTAGAAGACTGATGGGGAATCTTATAGAAACCTAGAAATTTCCAGCAAGGCTAAATACAGGAAGGATGTTCCTGATGATTGGGAGTCCAGAACAGGGGTCCCAGTTTAAGAATACAGGGTAAGCCATTTAGGACTGAGAGTAGGGCAAGTGTTTTCACCCAGAGAGTAGTGAAGCTGTGGAATTCTTTGCCATATTCAGGCCAAAAAATTGAATGTTTTCAAGAAGGGGTTTAATACAGTTCTTCGGGTTAAAGGTATCAAAAGGTATGGGAGAAGATGGGAACGGGAGACTGAGTTGGATGATCTGTCATGATCGTATGGAATGGTTGAGCAGGTTCAAAGGGCCAAATGGCCTACTCCTGTCCCTCTTTTCCATGTTTCCATCCCTCTGATAAAGGCAGACCTGATGAGTTTCTGCAGCATTGCTTCAGGAGGGATCTTCAACAGCTACATCAAAGATCTCCAGTCCCAGCTAATTTCTACGGTGCCTGAAAAAGGGAAAATACCACTTATTTTCCTTGTCTCTTTCTTTGTCTGGCCTCTCTCCTATCCCTATAGTGTGGAAACAGACCATTTGGCCCAATATGTTCACACCAACCCTCCTACCTAGACCTATTCCCCCTACATTTCCCATAGCTAACACACCTAACGTATATATCCCTGAACACTAAGGGCAATTTGGCATGACCAATTCACCTGACCTGCACATCTTTGGACTGTGGGAGGAAATCGGAGAACCCAGAGGAAAACCACATAGACGTGAGGAGAACGTGCAAACTCCACACAGACAGTTGCCAGAGTGGAATTGAATGGGGTGCCTGGTGCTGTGAGGCTGAGCCATCAAGATTCTTGGTACAAGTGTGCCTGGGAAGCTCAAGAGGCCTGGTTGCTGTCCGACCCAACATCTATCAACTGACTGAAGAAGATGAGATGGCGTTATTTCATCTTCCCTGCTTCGTTTTGTTTAGGAGCCCCAAGAGTGATCTTGCTCCATTTGGAGATGGTCCACACACATCTTCCATTTTCATGTCCCAAAGCAAAAGACTTGCAGGCCCAAAATCATTGGTTTCCTTCCTTTTTTACATTCTCTTGCCTGAAAATGGAGCATTCCTTTGAGCAACATCACAGGAAGACTGGCATTGTTATTTCCCACTTCGAGCCAGCAGTTGTGAAACCTGATTGCCCCACTCTTCTCCAATATCTTTTTAATATTTTTTAACCTCAGTGATTTATTTACTTTCTTCTTAAATAATGATCTAACTGGGTTCATTCTGTGATTCTGGTTATTCTATCAGTAAACGACAAGTTTAAAGCATAAGAATTTAGACGGCAATCGTTAGCTATCAATAGATTTGAGATCATAATAATTAATTTAGAAATTAACTTGAAATAATGAAATGGTAATGCCTCACAATTTCTCCACTCTTTTCAAAGACTTGTTTCTTATTTCAACAAACATACGCTCACTTGCACAGATCATCTGCTCCCAAAATAAGAATATGATTGCAATGGTTAATTTATATTATAATAACACTTAAAACAATAAAGAATAACTTTTAGTCAATATATTTATTCCATCTGCCCAGGATTCACATGCCTGACTGAGACTGACTCCTTCATACAATACCGAATAATTGCGCTCCATTGCAAGTTTCATTTTTCAGACTGTTCAATGAAGGATGTCCTGTAATCATGAAATACCCCAGGGTCCATACAAAATAAAGCAAGAGCATTCTCAGAATGCCTTGATCACCGTTTCTCCCTTAGCCAAAAATCACATTTCAAGTTACAGACGGGGTAAAGACTTTCTCATATAACTGTAGTGCACCATGATAGCTAGCCAGGGCCATTGCAGATCATAGAATGCCTACAGTGTGGAAACAGGCCATTTGGCTCAACAAGTCCACATCCACCCTCTGAGGAGTAACCCACCCAGACCCATTCCCCTACACTGCACATTTACCCCTGACTAATGCACTTAATCTACAATTCCCTGAAAATTATGGATAATTTAGCATGGCCAATTCACCTAACCTGCGCATCTTTGGACTGTGGGAGGAAACCAGGGCACCCAGGGGGACCCAAACAGACACAAGGAGAGTGTACAAAATCCACACATTCAATCGCCTGAAGTTGGGATCAAACCCAAGTCCCTGGTGCTGTGAGGCATCAGTGCTGACCACTGTGCCGCAGATATGACAAAAATCAGACAGAACCCCAGACCAATGTCCCCTCTCCTTAAGCTCTCTGCCTCGAGCTTAAGACCTTGATCTTCATTATTGGTAGGAAAGCAGTCATGTCCTGAATCCACACTAGCTGCAATGGAAATTAAAGCTCACTGCAATCAATTTGATTCAAAATGGCTCTCTGGCCGACCAACCAGACACGGATTCCAAGTTGCTGTAGCAAAGTGCACTTTTGTTGTGGAAAGATATGGGTAGTGATGATTGAGGCTCCAATTTTCTTTCCATCATATAGCTGACCAGGAATTTCTCTTACAGATACAACCTATTATTGGTGCATGTTGGAAGGATCAGTCCCTGTACTGTTTACGCTATTTTGTGAACCTCAAATTTAATCACATCCGAAGTACATCTGCACAGTGGTCTTTAAGTCTATCTGGGTAACTGAAGTGTTTTAAACTGGGAATTAATCTTGCGATCTTCCTTTGCGATCTCCAAAATAGCAATCTTTCCCCTCCATATGAGCAATTTTAAGCTAATGTAATATTTGAATTGAGATCCAAGCAAGGTCTGGTCCAAGGACAAAGGAGGATGATTTGCTTTATTGTAAATTGTCCTCTAAATACAACCTAGAACCCTGTTTGCTTCAGCTGAAGCTTCACGGCATTTGATCACGAACCTTGAGAGACTGATAAGTAAAATAAGTAATTAAGAGATTCACACAGAGCACAGGCAGATATTTAATCCCTTATGACTCAAGGCACCAATTTTCTTTGATCTATGAGGTGCATTCAAATGCTCCTTAAGAGCTAAACAATGGAATATTAATGCTTAGATTGCTGGCCTAAATAGTTAGAAATGTCATCATGATGCAAATGTGATTTGGTTCAGTTAGACTGTAAGTGAATCAGGATTCTTTTTATTGCAAGCAATTTCATTATATCCATTTTAAACAAATTCTACTTTTCAAAGAAAGAAACTCAGTGAATCTGCATACCTTAACATCCAGAGGGGCTCCAGTGTTCAGAATTTATTCATTGTTATGAACCCTTCACTTATCCTAAGCGGATTCTTAGAAAATATATAAATGGAAATGGAAAGGCTAGATATAAATAATAATACAATTATTCTGACACATACAGCATTTTAATAAATATGTTGTGCATTTTTCCTCATGACAGCGTGACTTTATTTGTTTGTGTACCACAAGCAGAAGGAGTTCCTATGTAGTGCTGGATATTCCCACTGCCTCTTAGCCAGCTGCTCTATGTTCATGCCTCACTCTAGGACTTGATGGTCAAGGAAGGTGCATTCCTAATGCAGCTTAACAGGGAGAGCAAAAGCCTGCAACTTCTCCCAACACATACCAACGGTGGGCAGTTAGAACGGGTTGGATTCCTGGCCAGCCATGTCAGACACTCTAACATCACGTGCACTTTCACAGCAATTCAGACTTCTTGACTGAACTGTTCCATCCCATCACCCTGCTGCATGGTTTTGCGTGAGGTTACTGCATCCTGAGGAAACCGCAATATAGACTGAGATTGAAAGCCTGTTCTCTCAATCTTGCTCTTTGAATGCTCTGACAATCAACCACTTCAACCCCTCCCCTCCCATCACCTGACTCCTTCAAAACCTTAAAAACTTCTGTTCATGCTGGCCTCAGTGAAAACACTGTTGCCTCAGAGTGAGAAGATTCTGTTCACAAGCCCCATTCTCGAACTGAAGTACAAAGGGCGTTCTGTACTGACAAAGTGTCACCTTTTGGAGAAGATACCAGAGAGGACCTCACAATGTTGGTTATACCTCAGACACGCTCTCTGGTAGAACTCTCAGGTATCTGGGAAGATTCTGCGTTTAAGTTCACATTAGAGCGGATAACGATGTTTGAACATTTCAGACGACATTGTCAGAGGTGTCAGACTTCATGTGGAGTGTTGACCTTCCTGTTCAGGTTGATGTTAAAGATCCCACAGTGCTTTCTCAAACCAGATCAGGAAGAGCTGACAGATTTCCTGCCCAATACATGTCCACAATCAAAAAAGAACAGATAGCCTCATCATTTCTATCCCTGCTGTTCCTGAGACCTTGCCATGTACAAATCTCCCCCCACATTTCATTACTTTAATATAGTGGCTACATGTAAGAAGTACTGACTTGGCTGAGAGTCACTTTAGATTTTCGTTATGCATTGTTGTTATCGATTATGTCTTTTTAAAACTTCTATCCATCATTACACAGTGAAAAGTATAATCTAGAATTCTCGATTTTAGAATTTTTTAGAATTCTAGAATTTCTTAGATTCTGGAAAAGTCCCAAAGGAATGGAAAACAGATGTATTTCACCTTTATTTAAAAAGAGAAGGAGATAAAAAAAAACAGGTGACTACAGGTCAGGAACAGAAACCAAAATTGCTGCAAAAGCTCAGCAAGTCTGGCAGCATCAGGAATACAGAACATAGAACAAAGAATGTTACAGCACAATACAGGCCCTCGATGTTGTGAAATGAACCTGATGCCCATCTATCCTACACTGATCCATTATTATCCATATGTATGTCCAATTCCCCTTTAACTGCCCTTAACATCGGGTGAGTCTACTACAGTTGTAGGGAGGCTGTTCTATGCCCCTACTACTCTCTGAGTAAAGAAACTACCCCTGTTATCTGTACTAAATCTACCATAGTACCGTGACCTAAATCTTCCTCAGTGCTGTTCTGAGGGAGGGTCACTCGACGTGAAACATTAACTCTAATTTCTCTCCACAGATGCTGCCAGCCCTGCTGAGCTTTTCCAACAATTTTGGATTTTGTTTCTGATTTACAGCATCCGCAGTTCTTTTGGGTTTTATTAACTATAGGCTAGATTGCTTAGCATTTATTCTTGGGAAAATGTTAGACTCTATTATAGAAGATGCAATAGAAGAGAATTTGGAAACATATAGTATGATCAAGCAGATTCAGCATCGCTTCGCAAAGGATAAATCTAAAACATTTCCTAGAATACTTTGAGGTAGTAAGGAGCATAATAGATAAAGGGGAAGTGATGAATGCAACATATTTGAATTTTCAGAAGACATTTGATGAAGAATTACACATTAGCTACTGAATAAGATGAGACTCTAAAGTGGTTGAGGTAATATATTAGCATGGGAAGAAGATTGTGAAACTAACAGAAGACAGAGTTGGGATAATAGGGACAGTTTCATAGAACTATAGATTCCCTACAGTGTGGAAAGAAGCTGTTTGGCCCATTACATTTGCACCGGCCCTCCGAAGAGTATCTCACCCAGACCCAGCCTCAGACCCCTACCCCATTCCCCTAACCATTGCATTTCCCATGGCTAATCCACCTAGCCTACACATCCCTGGACACTACTGAATCATTTAGCATTTCCCATGGCAATTCACTGAACCAGCACATGTTTTGACTGTGGGAGAAAACTGGTGAACCAGATGAAACCCATGCAGACACGGGGAGAATGTGCAAACATCACATAGACAGTTGCCTGAAGGTAGAATTGAACCTAGGTGAGGCAGCAGTGCTAACCATTGAGCTATCATAATTTTCAAGATGGCAACCTGTAACTAATGGAGTACCAACAGGATCATTACTGAGCCATAATTATTTAAAATATATCTGAATGAGTTAGATCAGGACAGTGAATATCTTGCCACCAAACTTGTGGGGGAGACAAAAATAGGAAGGCAAGTGATGAGAATGAAACAAAGAGCCTGGAGAGAGATAATGGATTTTGCAAGTTGGAAAAAACTTGGCAGAAGTAATCTAATGTGGGAAAATGTGAGGGTTTATGCACTTCAGCAGGAGGAATAGACAAGTTGAATTTTATCTAAATGGAGAAAGATTGCAGACGGTGATAGCAGAGTGGGATTTGAGAGTACTCAAGCATCAATCTCAAAAACTGAGCACATAGGTTCAGCAAGTAGTAGGGAAGGCAAATGGAATGTTGGTCTTCATTGCACACAGAAAAGAATATAAAAATAAGAAGGTTTTGCTAAAATTATATATGGTACTCTTT
Source organism: Hemiscyllium ocellatum (assembly GCF_020745735.1). NCBI lineage: Eukaryota > Metazoa > Chordata > Chondrichthyes > Orectolobiformes > Hemiscylliidae > Hemiscyllium > Hemiscyllium ocellatum. The sequence continues at coordinate 9,091,458 of NC_083423.1, forward strand.
AGACCACACCAACCAACCCAAACGCCCTGTGGCTGAACACTTTAACTCCCCGTTCCACTCCGCCAAGGACATGCATCGCCAGACCATGGCAACACGACGCCTGGAGGAAGAGCACCTCATCTTCTGCCTAGGAACCCTCCAACCACAAGGGATGAATGCAGATTTCTCCAGCTTCCTCATTTCCCCTCCCCCCACCTTATCTCAACCCTCGGACTCAGCACCACCTTCTTGACCTGCAATCTTCTTCCTGACCTCTCCGCCCCCACCCCCTCTCTGGCCTATCACCCTCCTTCTACCTACTGCATTCCCAACACCCGTCCCCCAAGTCCCGCCTCCCTACCTTTTATCTTAGCCTGCTTGGCACACTCTCCTCATTTCTGAAGAAGGGCTTATGCCCGAAAAGTCAATTCTCCTGCTCCTTGGATGCTGCCTGGCCTGCTGTGCTTTTCCAGCAACACATTTTTCAGCTCTGATCTCCAGCATCTGCAGTCTTCACTTTCTCCACAAATGAAATACTCATAGGATCATAGAATCACCCAGCCAGAGGCCCCTTGGTCCATTGTACCCCTTATTTAAAGACAGCTATACTGGCTTTGGATGCAGTTCAGACAAGATTCATTCAGCTGATCCTGGGTATGGAGGAACTATCATATGAGGAGGGTTATAGTGTTATAGAGTCATAGTGTTGTACAGCACAGAAACAGACCCTTCAGTCCAACTCGTCCATGCTCATCAGATATCCTAAATTAATCTAGTCCTATTTGCCAGCATTTAGCCCATATTCCTCTGAACCCTCCCTATTCATATAGCCATTCAGATGCCTTTTAAATGTTATAATTGTACCAGCCCCCACCACTACCTCTGACAGCTCATTCCACACATGCACCACCCGCTATGTGAAAAAGCTGCCCTTTATGGCCCTTTTACTTCCTTTCCCTCTCACCTTAAACCTATGCTGTCTAGTTTTGAACACCCCTACCCTGGGGAAAAGACCTTGGTTATTCACCCTATGCACATCCCTTATGATTTTATAAACCTATATAAGGTCACTCCTCAGGGTGAGAATCTTGGGTTTCGACTCAATGGGCTTTCAAAGAATGAGAGGTGACCTTATTGAAATATATAGCATTCTTCGGGGACTTGGCAAGGTAAAGGCAAAGTGGTCATTTCCCCTTGTGGCAGAGTCGAGGACCAGAGGGCATAATCTTCAAAAAAGGGGTCATAGATTTAGATTAGATTCCCTACAGTGTGGAAACAGGCCCTTTGGCCCAACCAGTCCACACCTACCCTCCGAAGAGTAACCCACCCAGGCTCAATTCCCTCTGAATAATGCACCCAACACTATAGGCAATTTAAGACAGAGATGAGGAAGAATGTCTTCATTCTGAATGTCACGAATCTGTGGAATTCCTTATTGCAAAAGGTTGTCAAGGTTGGGTCTCTAAGTAAGAAGGCTGAGACAGTCAGATTTTTAATCAGGAAGAGAATCAAAGGTTGTAGAGAAAAGGCAGGAAAATTGAGTTGAGGATTATCAGATTAACCATGATCCCATTGAATGGTAGAGCAAATTTGAAGTGATGAATGGCCTACATCTGTTCCTAATTCCTGTGAACTTACGCTCTTAGATGAATATAGATGGTTTGATAATGTTGAATAATATATATATATAAGTTGCTTCCTTGTTCAACAGGTTTAGTTTAGTTCTGATAAGTGTGGCTTCTCCTCCAACACTACACCTTTTCAGTAATATCCCTTTACAGATTTGTGTGACCAAGAATATTACAAGTAACCTCACTTGCAGTAACTTGCTTAATGGATTAAGTGGAATTTATATTAAATTACACAGTCTTTTCACAAATTATGCAATATCAAACAGAGTCCAGTTTTTACAGGCTAAAGTAAAGGAAATATTTGCTAGCAATTCAGTTCGACAAGTGCCAACAAGTACAAATATTCTATGCAAATATACTGAGCAAAATCCCTAATGGACCTTTACCTTGTTTAAGAAGTGTCTTTTAAGAGTAATGAAGGCTTTGAATAAGCCCATTCTGCAGAACTGCTTTTGGCTTGAATGGCTGTTGAAATTGATCTTGTATGTGTTGTATATAACATTTATGCTAAGAATGGCTCCACTCTGACCAAATCTGATAATTAAAAACTGTTCATGACTGTGAAGTTGGGGACAACTGCTTTGGGACCTCTCCAATGTATCTTTCCCATCATCGAAAGCAAACAGTGTCACATTCATGGTCCATGTGGGTACGAACGACATAGGTAGGAAAAGGGATGGGGATTTAAGGCAGAAATTCAGGGAGCTAGGGTGGAAGCTTGGAGCTAGAACAAATAGAGTTGTTACTTCTGGTTTGTTGCCTGTGCCATGTGCTAGCGAGGTGAGGAATAGGGTGAGAGAGGAGTTGAACACATGGCTACAGGAATGCTTCAGGAGGGAGGGTTTTGGATACCTAGATAATTGGGGCTCATTCTGGTGTCGTTGGGATGGTCTTCACCTGAAACAGAGGGGTACCAATATCCTGGGAGGGAAATTTGCTAATGCTATTCAGGAAGGTTTAAACTAATTCAGCAGGGGCATGGGAACCTAAATTGTAGTTCCAGTGTCAAGGAGGTTGAGAGTAGTGAGGCCAGAAATATGGTTTCAAGGTCGCAAGAGGGCACCGGCAAGCAGGAAGTTGGTTTGACGTGTGTCTAGTTCAATGCCAGGAGCATCCAGAATAAGGTGGGTAAACTTGCAGCATGGGTTAGTACCTGGAATTTCCATGTTATGGTCATTTCGGAGACATGGCTAGAGCAGGGACAGGAATGGTTGTTGCAGTTTCCGGGATTTAGATGTTTCAGTAAGAACAGAGAAGATGGTGAAAGAGGGGGAGGTATGGCATTTTTAGTCAAGGACAGTAAGAAAGGACATTTGACGACTTTTCTACTGAGGTAGTATGGGCTGAAGTTTGAAACAGGAAAGGAGAGGTCACTCTGTTGAGAGTATTCTATAGGCTTCCAAATAGTTCCAGAGATGTAGAGGAAAGGATTGCAAAGCTAATTCTGGATTGGAGTGAGAGTAACAGGGTAGTTGTTATGGGGTCTTTAACTTTCCAAACATTGATTGGAAATACAGTAGCTTGAGTACTTTAGATGGGTCAGTTTTTGTCCAATATATGCAGGAGGGTTTCCTGACACAGTATGCAGACAGGCAAACAAGGAACAAGGCCACATTGGATTTGATACTGGGGAATGATACCGGCCAGGTATTAGATTTGGAGGTGGGTGAGCACTTTGGCGTTAGTGACCACAATTCGCTTATGTTAACAATAGTGATGGAAAGGGGTAGGTATATACCGCAGGGCAAAAGTTATAGCTCAATGAAAGGCAATTATGATGCGATTAGGCAAGGTTTAGGATGCATAGGATGGGGAAGGAAACTTCAGGGGATGGACACAATTGAAATATGGAGCTTATTCAAGGAACAGCTACTGCGCATCCTTGATAAGTAGGCAGGGAGGAAGTGGTCAAGTGAGGGAGCTGAATCTCTTGTCAAGAGGAAGAAGAAGGCTTATGTTTGGATGAGACATGAAGGCTCATTTGGGGCACTTGAGAGTCACAAGTTAGCCAGGAAAGATAGAGCTAAGAAGAGCCAGGAGGGGACATGCAAAGTTGTTGGTAGATAGGATCAAGACAAACGCTAAAGCTTTCTACAGGTATGTCGGGAATAAAAGAATGATGAGAGTAAGATTAGGACCAATCAAGGATATTAGTGGGAAGTTGTGCATGGAGTCCAAGGAGATAGGAATAGCACTAAATGAATATTTTTCATTGATATTCACACTGGAAAAAGACAACGTTGTTGAGGAGAATACTGATATACAGGCTACCAGACTAGATGGAATTGAGGTTCACATGGAGGAGGTGATAGCAATTCTGGAAAGTGGGCCGGATGGAATGTATCCTAGGATTCATTGGGAAGCCAGAGAGAAGATTGCAGGGCCTTTGGCTTTGATCTTTATGTCGTTATTGTGTATCGGAATTGTGCCAGAAGACTGGAGGAGAGCAAATGTCCCCTTGTTCAAGAAGGGGAGTAGAGACAACCCTGGAAATATAGATCAGTGAGCCTTGCTTTAATTGAGGGTAAAGTGTTGGAAAAGGTTATAAGAGATAGGATTTCTAATCATCCAGAAAAGGATAAGATTATTAGAGTTAGTCAACACGGTTTTGTGAAGGGTAGGTTGTGTCTCACAAACCTTGTTGAGTTATAGAGTCATAGAGTTATAGAGATGCACAGCATGGAAACAGATCCTTCGGTCCAACCCGGCCATGCCGACCAGATATCCCAACCCAATCTAGTCCCACTTGCCAGCACCTGACCCATATCCCTCCAAACCCTTCCTATTCATACACCCATCCAAATGCCTTTTAAATGTTGCAATTGTAACAGCCTCCACCACTTTCTCTGTCAGCTCATTCCATACACGTACCATCCTCTGCGTAAAAAAGTTACCCCTTAGGTCTCTTTTACATCTTTCCCCTCTCACCCTAAACCTATGCCCTCTAGTTCTGGACTCCCCCACCCCAGGGAAAAGACTTTGTCTATTTATCCTATCCATATCCCTCATTATTTTGTAAACCTCTATAACGTTATCCCTCAGCCTCCGACGCTCCAGGGAAAACAGACCAAATCTGTTCAGCCTTTCCTCATAGCTCAAATCCTCCAACCCTGGCAACATCCTTGTAAATCTTTTCTGAACCCTTTCACAATATCTTTCCGATAGGTAGGACACCAGAATTGCACGCGATATTCCAACAGTGGCCTAACCAATGTCCTGTACAGTCACAACATGACATCCCAACTCCTGTACTCAATACTCTGACCAATAAAAGAAAGCATACCAAAGGCCTTTTATCCTAACTACCTGCAACTCCACTTTCAAGGTCTTTGAGAAGGTGACCAAACAGGTGGATAAGGGTAAAGCAGTTGATGTAGTGTGTATGGATTTCAGTAATGTCTTTGTTAAGGTTCCCCAAGGTAGATGTTTGCACAAAACATGGAGGCATTGGATTGAGGGCGATTTAGCAGCTTGGATCAGAAATTGGCTTGCTGAAACAAGACACAGTGTGTTGTTTGATGGGAAATGTTCATCCTGGAGTTCCATTACTACTGGTGCTTTGGGTCTGTTTTGGGTCCACTGCTGTTCGTCACTTTTATAAATGACCTGGACGAGGGCAGAGAAGAATGGGTTAGTAAATTTGCGAATTACACTAAGGTTGGTGGAGTTGTACAAAGGATGTTGCAGGTTACAAAGTGACAGAGATAAGCTGCAGAACTGGGCTGAGAGGTGGCAAATGGCGTTTAATGTGGAAATGTGAGGTGATTCACTTTGGAAGGAGCAACAGGAATAAAATGTACTGGGCTCTTGCTAAGACTCTTGGCAGTGTAGATGAGCAGAGTGATCTCAGTGTCCATGTCCATGGATCCCTGAAAGAATTGAATTGCATTCAATTGAATATGTTGTCATGTGTACCGAGGCACAGTGAAAAGCTTTGTCTTGCAAGCAATACAAGCAGATCACAGAGTTAAATCGCATAGATAGTAAATAATAGGTAAGCAGCAGCAAAACAAAAACAGGTACAGATGAATGCTAAGAGTTTGTGAGTCCATTCAGTATTCTAATAACAGTAGGGTAGAAACTATTACGAAACCAGCTGGTGCATGTGTTCAGGCTTCTACACCTTCTCCCCAATGATAGAGGTTGTAGAAAAACATTGGTAGAGTGTAGTCCAGTACCACACCTTGCTGTGTCTCTCCAATACCACACCCTGCTGTGTCTGTCCAATACCACACCTTGCTGTGTCTCTCCAATACCACACCTCGCTGTGTCTCTCCAATACCACACCCTGCTGTGTCTCTCCAGGACCACACTTTTTGATCATTGATAAGGTGACATGTATTTGACAGAGCTAAGTGACACCATGAGATAAGACATATATTTGTTACCTCCCTGTTCTCATTATCAGCACATGGAGGAGTCTGCTAATGAGGAGCTAACCAAATGGGTTCCAGTTTTTCTAGTCCCTAGTTCTCTGCAGCTATCAGTAACATGTACTGTATTTACCTCTACTGCCTGATGCCTCATAAGAGACGATATTGTGTCTCAAATAGAGTGCAACTAGCTACTAATACTATGCAATAAACCTATTCTGTTCAACAAGTCTGAGCCTTCCTTTTGCCAAAGACCTTGTGTGGTCCTTCCCTACCTACAGGAACTAGAGTAGCCATTGAGCCCCTTGAGATTCAATGAGATCATGGCTGCTGTGTGACCTAACTCCATACAGCTGCCTTTGGCCCCTATCCCTTAATACCTTTGCTTAACAAAAGAATTGTCTAACTCAGATTTATTATTAATAACTGATCCAGCAACAGTTGCCATTTGTGGAGAAGAATTCCAACTCTCTACCGCCCTTTGTATGGAGATGCTCTTTCTAACATCTCTCCTGTTTGGTTCTAATTCTCAGACTCAGCAACAGTAGCTTAAGTTAATCTCAACGTGAATGATTGGTGGTAATGAATCTATCCAAAGCATCTCAGATGATTCAGGTAGATATGACCACAACATACCACAAGCAGACAGTGGTTCTGATTTTGTCATAGATACCAAATGGCATTTTTGGTTAGGTTCCCATGTAGCATCTGTGGTACATATACACGCTCACTCTTGACAGGAGGTTAAATTGATACCAGTTTCACCATTTTCCATCCTCACACATCAGCCAAACTACTCTCCTGACCTAGTTTGGATAAACCACAGTGAATAGGAGTACGGATCACTGCCCACTCCTTCCCTCACCTCTTCAGTCCTGTTTACTTAGGTTATCAATTATTAAAAGTTTTTTGGCAGTGTTACTTCTTCTGCCTATTGTTATGATTCTACGTACTTCTGTTCAATGATAGTTTTCAAGTTTTGGAAGTCTCTCGGGCTGGTCTGGCAGGTGTTCTAGTATTTCAGGCTTCAGCACTAAGGAACTAGTCTCAGGCATGAGACATTATTAAAAGGCCTTCCTTCTCCCTAATGAAGAATGAGAAGAGCCCTCCCCCACCGCGCGCCCCCACTAAAAATGTATGATCAACTGATGGAAGAAGAAGGATGAGTAGGTGGGGGAAGAAGGGTTCCAAGCAAAAGGCTAAACCCCATCAGGCTGCTCAGACAGTGATCCCCATACACAAACCATAGTGATGATGAACGTTCTAGAGATGTAAACTTTGATTAAATATGGCCTGTATCCATCAGAGGTTAGAAAAAAAGCATTTTTTCCAGAAAAAAATGGAAGGCAATCTTTTGAAACACATTACATCCTCGGAGGACCTGACAAGATGGATACAGAAAGGACACTTCCCCTTTTAGGATAGACTAGAAGGGCAGATATTGTTCAAAAGTTAAATGCCTTCCTTTAAGGCAGAGAAGAATAGAGCTCATTTTTTTTTCAGACGTTCATTCACCTTTGGAATTCTTGTACATAGAAACAGATAAATTAGGAGCAGGATGTCTCGGCAGGAGTTCCTGGGGGTAGGGTCCTATGTCTCACCATTTTCAGCTTCATCCTTCCTTCCATCATAAAGTCAGAAGTGGAGATGTTCTCTGGTGATTGCACAGTGTTCACCACCATTCGCAACTCCCGTCCATCACCTTCTCTCGGGCAGCTAGGGAAAGACAAGAAATGATATTTCAGCCAGGGATGCACATGTCATGAAAGAATTAAAAATTCTACCTTTTTAGGACCATCGCTTTGGAGTCTCCATGACTCCTCAGCAGGATCTCTCTCTCCTTCTCCAGTCAGTCACTGAATTTCCATCCACAGTCATTTGTGCTGTTTCAGTCCTCTTTCAAAAAAACTAATGCCTGAATTTAGAAATTTGGTGTGCCCTCAGGTGATCTGATGATATTATTGGTGGTGATGACAGAAACTGCTTTTATTCTGTCCCTTTCAGTTGATCCTAACATGTGGTTTACTGACAGAGAGGCTGCCCACAAGTCCCAAAAATGACATTTTGCCTTTATCTCTTGATCATAACCGCTTCTACATCCTGACTTCCTAAACCTAAGAGATCCGTCGATTTTGTACAAATGCCAGCATTAATTAACAGAGCCAACCTTTCACTTTTCCTAAATTCCTATCCTTCCTAAATGCTAATCTCCTTCAATATTCAGGTCCTAATCAATGTGATTCTTCAGCTATTTCTCAGGAATATCTACCAGATTGTACCTATTTATTTCCAGTTGCGCAACCAGTTCATTCTTTTACACATACTATGTGCTTTCAAAACCAGAATCTTTAGTTTTGTCCTGTTATGCTTTCATTAACCTCTAATCCTATCTGTTGGTTGACTCCTGCTATAACACCTTTCTCTCTTGCCTTATGTCCAGAATTAGATGGCATAAGGTGAGAGGGGAAAGATTTAAAAGGGACCCAAAGGGCAACTTGTTCACACAGAAGGTGGTGCACATATGGAATGACCTGCCAGAGGAAGTGGTGGAGGCTGGTACAATTCCAACATTTAAAAGGCTTCTGGATGGGTATATGAACAGGAAGGGTTCAGAGGGATATGGGCCAAATATTGACAAGTGCAACTAGATGTATTTCGGATATCTGGTCGGCATGGACGAGTTGGACTGAAGGGTTTGTTTCTGTGCTGTACATTTCTATGATTCGATGTCTACTCTTTTTGATTCCTTCATTTATGTGATGTGGGCATTGCATTACAGAACCAAGATTTAAAATATACCACAGTCAGCTTTTTTAAAATTGATTCATTTTTGTGGGATGTGAGTGTCACTGGCTGGGCCCAGCAATTATCGCCTGTCCGTCGTTGCCCCTTGAGAAGGTGGTGGTGAGCTGCCTTCTTGAACTGCTGCAGTCCATGACCCACAATGCCGTGAGGGAGGGAATTCCATATCAGCACAAATCTTGAGAGTCACCCAACAAAATGCTGCAGGACTTCTCCAGACCAGGTCAGGCAGACTTCAATGATAAATACACATACACGCAAATGTAAAAGTTAGAAGCTGAAGTAGGCCATTCGGCCCACCAAGGGTGCCGTACAATTTGCTAAAAGCATGGCTATCTGATTGTAATCTCTACTTTCCTGTTTACCTTTGATACTCTTTGATTTTCTTATCAGCCAAGAATTTTTTAAACTCAAGGATGAAATTAAATCAGACGTCCTGTCTCCACAGCTCTCAGCTCAAGAGATCAAGAGCAAATATATCTCCAGGCCAAAGGAAGTTCAGCTCAGAGTCAATGAGCTGGGGGCCAAGCTGTGGACACTGCAATACATCAGGGAGGGCAAATTACCTGGATAGGTTGTAGCACGTGGTGGTCACTCCCTTTAACACAGAGCATTCTTGATGACCATGAGTGAGACAGTTAACAGGATTCAGGTGCATTTGCAACGGGTTTCATTCACTGTGCTTTAGGATGTGTCATCCGTGTTTCCAGCTCAGCTTTCCAGGTTTATCCATAACTCTGTTTACGTTTGGAGTCATCGAGATCTATAGCACAGAAAAGGCTCTCAGACCCATCAAGTCTGCACTCGCTCTATCCTGTCTATGCCTGACATATGCTTCCTTCTTTTTCTTAACCAAACCCTCAATTTCTTTAGTCATCCAGCATTCCCTATGCCTACCAGCCTTCCCTTTCACCCTGACAGGAATATACTTTCTCTGGATTCTTGTTATCTCATTTCTGAAGGCTTCCCATTTTCCAGCCGTCCCTTTACTTGTGAACATCTGCCTCCAATCAGTTTTCAAAAGTTCTTGCCTAATACCGTCAAAATTGGCCTTTCTCCAATTTAGAACTTCAACTTTTAGATCTGGTCTATCCTTTTCCATCACTATTTTAAATCTAATAGAATTATGGTCGCTGGCCCCAAAGTGCTCCCTCACTGACACCTCAGTCACCTGCCCTGCCTTATTTCCCAAGAGTAGGTCAAGTTTTGCACCTTCTCTAGTAGGTACATCCACATACTGAATCAGAATATTGTCTTGTACACACTTGAAATTCCTCTCCATCTAAACCTTTAACACTATGGCAGTCCCAGTCGATGTTTGGAAAGTCAAAATCCTCTATCATAACTACCCTATTATTCTTACAGATAGCTGATCTCCTTACAAGTTTGTTCCTCAATTTCCCTCTGACTACTGGGGGAAACAGACTCACAAAATCAAACTCAGAAAATTGAATATGATAAGTATCATCACAAGGGAACAGGCCTTTCCCCCATCTCTCAGATGAGAAGCTCAATCATTGTGTACGTTCAAGAAGGAAAGATGGAAACCAATAGGTTTCTGGAGACCAGTGATATCAAGGGTCAGCTCTGGGGAAGGGTCACAGACCAAAAGTGTTAACTCTGTTTTCTCTTCAGAGATGCTGCCAGACCTGCTAAGCTTTTCCAACAACTTCTGCTGTTGTTTCTGATTTACAGCAACCACGATTCTTTCGGTTTTTAATGATATCAAGGGGTCTGGAGTAAGTGTGGGAAAGTGGTATTGAGGTAGCTGATTATTTGGGATCTAATTAAGTGAAGGGGCATTTTGATTCTCCTGCTCTTTGGATGCTGCCTGACCTGCTGCGCTTTTCCAGCAACACATTTTCAGCCCTGATCTTCAGCATCTGCAGTCCTCACTTTCTCCTCCTTAATGGTAATTGGTAAAATACAACATGCGAAGATTGACTAGTTGAATGAGGCGATTAGTCTTCTTATGGCAAGGTATGGATTTCCTCAGGACTTGACTCCTTGAATTTATCTCCATGGGACTATTTTCAGCTTGCTTTCATAGATCTTAGAATCACAGCAGTGTGGAAGCAAGCCATTCAGCCCATCGAATCCACATTGACCCTCTGAGGAGCATCGCACTACCCTAACCCTGTAACCCTGCATTTCCCATGGCTAATCCACCTAGTGTGTACATCCATGGACACTATGGGCAATTCACCTGACCTGCATATTACTTACAGTGTGAAAACAGGCCCTTTGGCCCAACAAGTCCACACCAACCCTCCGAAGAGCAACCCACCCAGACCCATTCCCCTACATTTACCCCTTCACCTAACACTATGAGCAATTTAGCATGACCAATTCACCTGTGCTGCACATCTTTGGATTGTGGGAGGAAAATGGAGCATCTGGAGGAAACCTACACAAACACGGGGAGAATGTACACACCCCACACAGACAGTCGCCCGAGGGTGGAATTGAACCTGGGTCACGCTTTCTTTGTGTGCATTAGTGGTAGAGGATCTCCAACACCCTTGTGGAAATGTGATCTCTTGTCTCCTTTCCACACTATTACCAGGACATGCACTGAAGGGTTAAAATGCCTTTCCATACTCTGTGTTCCGTGCTCAGTTGTTGTTATTTGTTTCACTTTAAGCCGCCACAGGTCACCTTCTCTCGGAGAACAGTGGGTTAACTTGATGTAGTATTGCCAGGTAACAATATTGTGCCTCCCGCTGGTGGGGACAGATAATGACTCGTGTGGTTAATACTAGCTGTCTGCAGCAATGGTTATGAAGAGCTGGCAAGAGCAAGGTAGTGATATCTGTGAGTTAACACTGAATGGCTTCAGGTTGATTGTACATCAAACCTCCGTGACAATTTACATAGGCTTTGTATTGCATCTTCAGACTGAGTTTGCCTGACACACAATAGTACACTTCAAAAGTGCACCTCCAAATAAATGCATGTAAAATGGTATGAAAGTAATCAGTTTTAATCTGCATATATATACTTCGGTTATATTGCCAGCTAAACACAATGAACTCCCATTAGCTTGTTCAGGAAACAGGAAGTTCCGTTATTTCCATCTATACAATCTAAAACAGGAATGACTGTCTGAGTTATATTTTGAACTGACATTTATATAAATGATTTGGATGTGAACATAGGAGGTATAATTAGTAAGTTTGCAGATGACAAAATAATTGGAGGTGTAATGGACAGTGAAGAAGGTTACTTCAGAGTACAACATGATCTTGATCTTGATCAGATGGACCAATGGTCCAAAGTGTGGCAGATGGAGTCTAATCTATATAAATGTGAGGTGCTACATTTTGGAAAAGCAAATCAAAGCAGGGCTTACACACTTAATGGTAAGGTCCTCAGGAGTGTTGCTGAACAAAGAGCCTTTAAGAGTGCAGGTTCATAGCTCCTTGAAACTAAAGTTGCAGATTGATAGGATAGTGAAGAAGGTGTTTGGTATGCTTTTATTTGTTGGTCAGAGCATTGATTACAGGAATTGGGAGTTCATGTTGCAGCTGTAGAGGATGTTGGTTAGGCCACTGTTAGAATATTGCATCCTATTGGAAGGATGTTGTGAAATTTGAAAGGGTTCAGAAAAGATTTACAAGGATGTTGCCAGGGTTGGAGGGTTTGAGCTACAGGGAGAGGCTAAACAGGCTGGGGCTATTTTCCCTGGAGCGTCGGAGGCTGAGGGGTGACCTTATAGAGGTTTATACAGTTAGGAGGGGCATGGATAGGTAAATAGACAGGGTCTTTTTCCCAGGGTAGGGAAGTCCAAAACTAGAGGACAGAGGTTTAAAGTAAGAGGGGAAAGATGTGAAAGGGTTCTAAAGGAGCAGTTTTTTTATGCAGAGAGTGGTCTGTGTATGGAATGAGCTGCCAGAGGAAGTGGTTGTTGTGGTTCTGTTCGCTGTGCTGGGAATTTGCGTTGCAGACGTTTCGTCCCCTGTCTAGGTGACATCCTCAGTGCTTGGGAGCCTCCTGTGAAGCGCTTCTGTGATGTTTCCTCCGGCATTTATAGTGATTTGTCTCTGCCGCTTCCGGTTGTCAGTTCCAGCTGTCCGCTGCAGTGGCCGGTAGATGAGGTCCAGGTCAATGTGTTTGTTGATGGAATTTGTGGATGAGTGCCATGCCTCTAGGAATTCCCTGGCTGTTCTCTGTTTGGCTTATCCTATAATAGTAGTGTTGTCCCAGTCGAAATCATATTGCTTGTCATCTGCGTATAGTAGTGTTGTCCCAGTTGAACTCATGTTGCTTGTCATCTGCGTTGACGACAATGCAGATGACAAGCACGATGAGTTCGACTGGGACAACACTACTATTATAGGACAAGCCAACAGAGAACAGCCAGGGAATTCCTAGAGGCATGGCACTCATCCACAGATTTTATCAACAAACACATCGACCTGGACCCAATAAACCGACCACTGCAGCGGACAGCTGGAACTGACAACCGGAAGCAGCAGAGACAAACTGTTATAAATTCCGCAGAAAACATCACAGGAGGCTCCCAAGCACTGAGGATGTCACCTGGACAGGGGACGAAACATCTGCAACACAAATTCCTAGCTCGGCGAACAGAACCACAACAACGAGCAGCCGAGCGACAAATCGTCTCACAAACTTTGAAGAGGTAGTGGTGTAGGTTGGTACAATTACAACATTTAAAATGCATCTGAATGGGTATATGAACAGGAAGAGTTTAGAGGCATATGGGCCAAATGTTGGCAAATAGGACTAGATTAATTTAGGATAATTGGTTGGCATGGATGTGTTGGACAGAAGGGTCCGTTTCTGTGCTCTACAGCTCAATGACTGTATGCACCAATTCTCACATTTCTGGTCACAAACCCCAACAAATTTCGCTTGTGCCTGTCCGCCTTGAGCCTTTGCCACTTGATGGTTTCACTTCAATACTCAGAACTCCCAGAAACTGAATCACTGAATTATAGAATCAAACAGAAGAGGCCCTTTGGCGGATCAAGTCGGTACTGTTCATGTGCACTCCCATCTGCACTCGTCCAACTTTCCTTCATTAGGCCCGTAATCTTGAATGTTAGGACTTTCAAGCACTCATTAAAGTACTTTTGAAAGATTATGAGGTTTCCCACCTCAACTACGCACACCCCTCCCCCAACAACCCTGCTCCCTCCCAGTGCATTCCAGGTTCCTACCATCCTCTGGTAGAAATATATTTCTTAAAGTTCCTTCACAACTTCCTTTCAAATTATGTCCCCATTTTCTTGACCTTTCAACTCAGGGGAACAGCTGCTTCCTGTCTGCTCTGTCCATGCCTCTGATAACCTTATACACATCAATTCCCTTCCCACTCAACCGTTTCTGCTCCAAAGAAAGCAATCTAACCATCACAACCATGTGAGAACTAATGCTATGTTTTTGGATAGTATTATTCACGATAGCACACAGGGCAGAAATAGAAGATGGCCAACAGTAAGTTCTACGGGAAAGACCAGAGATAATAATGCTGGGGTAGGAGAGGAGACCTTTATGGGCAATTGTCTGATTCAGACAAGATAGATATTAATGAAATCAGGGAGCCTAACTATTTAAGATGAAAATAAGGAGGAACAAACACAGAAAACATTGGAGAAATTCAGTGAGTCTGGCAGCATTTATGGAGGGATACACAGTTAATGTTCCGAGTCCAGTATGACTCCTCTTCAGAGATGAAAAGAAGTTTCTTCTGCCGGACGAGAGTCATTCTATGGAATTCTCGCCTGTAGATGGCTGGAGGTGTGGAATCATTAGACGTATTCAGTCTGAGATTTCCACAGTTTTAGTCAGGAAAGGAATCAAGAGTTTAGGGGGAAAGTTAAGAAAATGGAGTTGAAGATTATCAGATTAGCCGCAATCTCATTGATTGACTGAGCATACTTGATGGGCTGAATGGCCTACTTCTGCTCCTATACTTAAGGTCCACGGCTTTCCCAGCTTGATTATAGTGGAGAGACACTGGAGGCTGATGGTGCAATCAACAGCACACACACTGAATCGGATGAGGATAGATTGTTTGCCTTTGTCAACAGAGAATGTGTTTTGTGACTTTGGGAAGAGCCATTTAGGTGTTATGTTGGGGATGATTGCTTGACTGGAGGGATTTGAAAGTACTTGGAAGAATGGCCGCAGATGAGAAGGAAGGACTTCTGAGAGAAAAGGGAGGTGGGAAATAGCTCCTTCACCCTTCTGTTCGTTGACCTCCATCTGTTATACACATACAACAGGTTCCCAACATTATAATTCCACCCCAGTTTTGAAGTTGCATCGTGTTCTTGTCCTTTATTACCTTAGTAATTTCCCAAGGCATACAACATTCTGAGATTTCCACACTCCTCAATATGCCCTCTTACACTATTTATTGCTCCTCCACTAGGGGGCTACGCCTTCAGAGGCCTATTCCCTAAAATGTAGAATTCCGTCACTGAGACTTTGTGCAACTTTAACTCTCCCTTAGCCCCTTTCCCTTATAGGGACTCTTTAAAACTTATCTTTTCAACTGAGATTTTAGTCACCCTCCCTAATATTTTCTTATGTGTCTTGGTATTGGTTTTCATTTGGCATCAGAACCGTGAAGCACCTTGGGACATTTTGCCATGCTGAAGGCACTACATAGATTCAAGTTATTGTTGCATGCAGTCGCAGGAGAAAGGAAAAGGAAGGGGCAGTGACTGGTGCAGGGCAGGAAATGATGAATGTGATAATGGAGCACTGAAAAACTGAGAGGAGCAGAAACTGTGTTCACAGGATGAGTGAACAGTTACAGGAGAATGGAAAGGAAGAAAGGGAACATGGGACATGAAATGTCAAGGGGCAGGAACCTTGTGGAAGATCCGTTCCCACAATTAAGAAATGCAGCAACTAATAGTTAGGCTGATTTATTCAACACATGAGGAAAGCTTCAATTTGTAATGTGCACAAACCTGACAGTACATATGAAGCAATGCTTTGGAATGGGACTGACATTGTTATATGCATGGAGAACTAATTCTTATATGGTTTCTATTTGGCTTAGCCATTTGCAAAACATACAATTGTGTACGTAGATATAAAATCAACATTGTTTATATCGTGTGAGATTTTGGTCAGAATGAAAAAAACAAAACCTGCATGGGCAGATGGTCTTGAATCATAAATGCAATTTGCAAATCTGGTCTGGAGCTTTAAGGTGTACATAAGGTCCACACCCATTGCATAGAAGTTAAGTTACAGATTTTTATTCATTTATGGGATGTCAAGGTCACAGGCTCGGCCTAGTTGCCCTTGAACTGAGTGGTTTGTTCAGTTATCTCAAAAGATAGTTAAGATTCAACCACATGCTGTAAGTCTGGAGCTGTTTGGACACTGGATAGGGAGTGCAGATTTCCTTCTGTGAGTATATTAACAAGCCAGATGATTTTGAATCCCACCATGGCTGATGGTGAAATTTGAATTCAATAAAGAAATCTGTCAATATAAAAGCTAGTTATAATATTTCCTCTTGTTCACTAATCTGCTACCCTTGCCCAGTCTGGCCCATTTGTGACTCTAGACAAAGCAATGCAGTAGACTCTTGGCTGTTAGATCAGCCATGATCCTATTGAACAGCAGAGTGTGTACGATGGGCCAAATGACCTAACCTTTTATCTATTTCTTACGTTCTTTTGGACTGTCCTCAGAAATGGCCTCCCTTCAAAAAATGCTGGACTTGCCAGTGATACTCACATCTAATTAATTAAGAGAAAACTTTCCAGAGGGAATGTTGAAAGATATTTAGGCAGGTACGTGGATAGGAGAGGCTTAAGGGAATAGGGCAAATGGGACTAATTCAGTTTAGGAAACTTGGTCAGCATGGTGGCTCAGTGCTTAGCACTGCTGTCTCACAGTGCTAGGGACCTGGGTTCAATTCCAGCCTTGGGTGACTGTCTGTGTGATATTTGTGCATTCTCTCTGTGTCTGTGTGAGTTTCCTCCCACAGTCTAAAGGTGTACAGGTGAGGGGAATTGATTATGATAAATTGCCTATAGTGTGCAGGCGAGGTGGAAATGTGAGTTTGAGTGGATTTCTCTTTGGAGGGTTGGTGCAGACTCAATGGGCCGAAAGGCCTCTTTCTGCACTGTAGGGATTCTATAATGGGTGCAGTTGGGCTGAAGGGTGTGTTTCCATGTGATATGACACTAATGCCTGGTAAAATTGCCACTCCAGATGTGTCAGTGGCTATGAGAACCAAGGAAATAGGCTTGTTCAGAAAGAGTGAATTGCAACTTGTGTCATGTTTAAACGATCCATTCCCTTGCAAGGAAATGTGGGATGATTAGCTTTTCGAGCGAGCCATCCACAGCAAGTACAATCTCACCACAGTGGCCCTTGATGCTGGGACAAGATCAAGATTGTGCTCAAGACTGTTTGACTGCAAAAGGGAAAAGCAATGCATTTTGAATAGACACACATTGCCTTCCTTGCTCTCTCTTCAGATATATATAGTATTCGCTGCCCATTACGCATTCTGTTGAAACGCATTTGGGTCAAAGTCAATGTACGATATAAGACTCTGTGGTAAAGGGAAGACCAATGACCTGTAATACCACTTCAAAAAAAAAAGCAGGCTTATGGTTTACTAACAAAAACAAATCTAGAATGGCAAGTGGATTCCTTCCATTAATGCAGCAGTCAATCAAAGCACAAATGCCTAGAGATTCCAGCTGGAAGTTTTTTTTTAAAAAAAAATTTTATCTGTGTTTCAGCTGCCAGTCTCTAAAACCCGCTCACAGCACGGCTTTACATACTGGCCTCACCAGCATCAAAAGCAGGCAATCAGGTCTAAATCAGCATGCAAAATGCCACTCAACCTTGGGCTTGTATTAAAATTTTCAGGGACTCAATTTGTGATAGCAATCGTTCCTATTAAAAAAGCAAAATGTAAGATAGTTTTTTTTTATATATATAAATCTCTGGGTGTAATGGAATCGTTAATAAGCATGAGCTGATGTGATTTCTCACCACAAATCCTGCAGAGGGTTCAGAAGTGGGAAAATAGTGTGTGTGAGCCAGGCACTGTCTTCAGGCTGCTTCTGTGAGATACAAGGAGGCAACTGATAAGGAAGGCATCAGAAGGGCAGTTAATTGCCTCCAGTCTCTTGGTGCTGGGAATATTTAAAATCTATGGGATTAAGGACAGATTAAAACTACGGAAGCAGGGTCCAATGGCGCTTGGAGATTGCAATCAGGATCGGTTAATAGTGAGGAAAAAAAAATGAACATTGCAAATAAAATGACAGATAGGAATTCCAGATCCGCTTTTAACACAGCGAATTCTATCTTGTAAATGCCATTCATCTCTGTGTAAATCATTTTTTCTGCTGCAGGCTTATCATCCGATCAGCAAATTAAAAATGCTCTTCCCTCGGAGGATTAAGGAGGTTGATTGAAGTCAGTCAGAAAACTAGCTAATAAGTCTAAAAATGTCACTGTGGTTCTATGTGGTACTCGGTACTGGCCTGTTACGCCGGGAACTGTCTGAATACCATTTGATCAATAACACCAAAAGGTTCTATTGGGTTACAAAACGTTGCAGTATGGATTAATTTGGTTAAAATAAAAAGGAAGTTGCAATGTTGCAGTCATTTCTATTACAATTCTGCACTCATTCTGTCATGTTGTCTGTTAATTAAACATGGATTTTATATTGAATAATGACAATGGAACTGTGAAATTAAATGAAATTAGAAATTAAATGAAATCTTAGTTGCTGCTTGGACATCCCTTAAAATTATAATATGAAATTGATGCAAATCCTACTGTATTTATGGACTGGAGTAGACATGAAAAAAAAAGTTTGGATATTTTGAAAGAATTTTTGAGAAACTGAAACAATGCCCTTTTCACTCTTTGTTTCCTGCCTCATCTGATCATCTGCCATTAATTCGGTGCTTTTCTGTACTTTGTAAAAACATAAGATGTTAGACAAAATTCCTTATCTAAAAAATAAATTGCTGATATGAACTCTGCGCCCATTGAAGGTCACGTACATATTTTCTGCTTCCAAAATACTATTAAGGGATAATACATCAAACCTCTAACACACTATGCTTCAACCATAATTCATAAATTGTTTCCTCATAAATATATCCCTTCAGTTAAACTCCTTTTAACATGTTCAGTTTGTATTATTCTACTCACTGTATGCAGGTGAAATTTCAATTTCCATTTCAGTTGTAAGTATAATTATCAGCATCTGCCAAGCACACTAATGCTGTATTTTCAACATGTTAGAATTATTTCCTTATAGCATAATTATTCTGAAGTTGACTAGATAAAATCAAATTTAAGTAGATAGGATAGTGATGAAGGTGTTTGGTATGCTTTCCTTTATTGGTCAGATTACTGAGTGCAGGAGTTGGGAGGTCATGTTACGGCTGTACAGGACATTGGTTAGGGCACTGCTGGAATATTGCGTGAGTTCTGGTCTCCTTCCAATCGGAAAGATGTTGTGAAACTTGAAAGGGTTCAGAAAAGATTTACAAAAATGTTGCCAGGGTTGGAGGATTTGAGCTGTCGGAAGAGGTTGAATAGGCCGGAGCTGTTTTCCCTGGAGCGTCAGAGGCTGAGGGGTGACCTTATAGAAGATTATAAAATCATGAGAGGCAAGCATGGGGTAAATAGAAAAAGTCTTTTCCCTGGCATGGGAGAATCCAGAACTAAAGATATAAAGAGACCTAAGGGGCAACTTTTCCATGCAGAGGGTGGTATGTGTATGGAATAAGCTGCCAGCGGAAGTGGTGGAGGCTGATACAATTGCAACATTCAAAAGGCATCTTGATGGGTATATGAATAGGAAGGGTTTGGAGAGATATGGGCCGGGTGCTGGCAGGTGGGACTGGATTGGGTTGGGATATCTGGTCAGCATGGATGAGTTGGACCGAAGGGCCTGTTTCCATGCTGTACATCTCTGTGACTTTATGACTCAATGACTCTATAATAGCAATGAATGGTTTACCAGAGTTGTCAACTGTAACATGCACAGATATTGAGAGTTAGGATGCCTGTATTACACAGGACACTGCATTGTATTAGTGTCCAGGTTCCATGAAGCAATGTTTTGACATACTTTAACAATATACTTCATTCTGGCCTGGCGCTTTGTTAAAATGTTGTGTAATGCATCACTTCGCCAGCAACGCTATTCCATCTTAGGACCACTTTCATTGTGTTCAAACAGTGAATGAGTTTAGGCAGTGAAGTGCCATGTATTGATGCTGTTGGGTGGATGTGCCTTAACATTGCCAATGATTGTTTGTATTTGTTGTATTTGTTGCATTTGTATTAGCAGCAAAAAAATCCTTCCTTCAAAAGATGGAAGCAATACTGTGGCATCAAAGAGAGGGTGGGTGAGGTAAGAATGCTCACGAGAAGGAAAAGAAGATTAATCAAACAAGGATCTGCTGTATTTCCATTCATACAGGCTGAGTGATGTTTCATAGTTTTGTGCAATATTTGTAAGGATCATGTTCCTTTGCTTGCTTTTGAACAAGTCCCATCTCCTTCAGGACAGGCGCAATGAGCAGATCTTTGGTGATGTGAGGATTAAGGTTGATTGGCTTGCTAATGGTGTGCATTAAAGGTCAAACACTCAGAGGTTGGATTTTACTTTTAATTCATTCATGAGCTGTGTATGTCGCTGTATAGAGCAGCATTTATTGCTCATCCCTAAATGGAGTGGGCAGCCTTCTTGAACTCGAGAGTGTGGTCCTGGAAAAGCACAGCAGATCAAGCAGCATCTGAGGAGCAGGAGAGTCGACATTTCAGGCAAAAGCCCTTCATTAGGAATGGTGAAGGACTTTTGCCTGTAACATCGATTATCCTACTCCTTGGATGCTGCCTGGCCTGCTGTGCTTTTCAAACACCACACTCTTGATCTAATCTTCAGCATCTGCAGTCCTCACTTTTGCCTGGCCTTCTTGAACTGCTGAGGTCCTTAGAGTGTAGGTGACCTATGCAGGGTAGGTCCTGCATAGAGCCCACCCCCAGAGCAAATTAGCAGGATAGGATGAATAGACAAAGTATTTTCCCTGGGGTGGGGGTGCCCAGAACAGGAGGGCATAGTTTAAGGTGAGAGGGGAAAGATATAAAAGAGACCCAAGAAGCAAATCTTTCACCCTGAGGGTGGTACGTGTATGGAATGAGCTGCCAGAGGATGTGGTGGAGGCTGGTACAATTGCAACATTTAAGAGGCATTTGGATGGGTATATGAATAGGAAGGGTTTGGAGGGATATGGGCCGGGCGCTGGCAGGTGGGAATAGATTGGGTTGGACGGGTTGGACCGAAGGGTCTGCTTCCGTGCTGTACATCTCTGTGACTCTGTGACAGCCTGGAAGAAAGAAAGTCGGAGTGGAATTAAAACAAAATCAGGGTGAATTTCACCTTGCATTCCATGCATTGAAGAACATATTGGAAGGAATCAGGTGAACATTGAGTGAAATTTATGAGCTAATGTTGAAGGGAGATAAATTAGGAGCTTGATGTGTTATCTGATAGTTATTCTTTCAGCATAAAGTGGAAACAACAGATATGAATATGGACTTGAGTTTCAATGGCAGAGTGTTCCTATTAGCAAATGTTTTTAGATATAGGAATAAATATAACAATTTGCATGTTGCAATATAACAACAGAGCAGTCCTTGTATACAAACAACTACCTCGAAGCACTAAACTGATAGCAAAAAGGGGAAGCAGGAAACAAGGAGAAGAAAGGCAAATGGTCTGTTACACTGAGTAATTTTATCACTCAGATCTGCTCAGCAACTGAGATTTTCATTGTGTCTGGGATCTTTCACGCAAAATCATAGCAACGGAGCAGCAAATCACCCCGTATGTTGGAAGTGTGGTAGTGTGTGAGATTTCTCTTCTCACCGAATGACTTGTCCTGAGTACAGATTATGGATAATAAGTGAGACCCTATAGCAATGGCACTACTAGCACAGAATGTAGTAATGGCTGTGTTGGTAACACTAATCTTCCTGGTGCTTTTCCATCTATTTCATTCAGTCGTATCACAGTCAAATGATTTTGGTCCTTCTTTCATGGATTATAAATTAGGAAGATTAAGGTATAATCCTTAACAGAGATCGAAATCATCAGAGAGCTGAAAGATTATGGTAACTTACCAAAACAAACAGCAAGATCTAACACTCAGAAACATTTACAAAGCTTAAAAAAAACCCTCCAACAGCTGTGAAATGTGACATAAATGTTTATAGCGTTTCCAGATTGCAGCAGCAGTAAAGGAAGGAACTGCTGTATTTATCAAGCGAGGAACGTTGGGTGTAGCCAAGGGGTCTTTTTTATCCAGCAAAGACAAAGATGTGAAGATACTTTCGCTGGCTTAGATCATTTGTTATTCTGCCTTGTTAATTTGGAAGTTCAAATGTTGAGACTTGCAGTAGTACAGTTCAGGAAATCGGTGGGTTACGAATCTTTTGGATTTTCCTGTTGTCTCTAAACATAAATGATGAATTCTTCTTGAGCACTGCCTCCAGAAAGTCAGGAGAAAAATCAAAGCACATGAAAAGGATTGTGTTGTCTTTTGTTTCCTTTGAACACTTTGTTTATTAAGTTTCAAATATCTGAGATACAATAGAAAGAATAGTTAACTGGAAGAGGCATTTCAAAGCAGAAGTTCAAGTGATGAACCCTTCAAGAAAACATTAATCAGACTTGAGAACCCTAGAATCAGAGCCCCACTGCGGTACACCCTCTGTTTAATTTGCACTTGCTTTGTGTCCGATTTTTCTGCTGGAGTCACCGGATTGTGAAGTCAGCTTCGTGCTATTCAATGTAAAACATTTCTGATGAAATGTGCATCTACATGAGCTTATTAAGTGAGCATTCTTTAAACAAGAAAAAGAACCCATTCCAATTTTGCTTCCTCTTCCATTGGAACTATTGGTTCACAATGGGGCCCAATAACCTTATACAATGGCTTGTTTGGCAGCAGTTGTAGACAGAAAGAGAGAGTTAATGTTTTGAGTCTGATATGACTCTTCCTGAGAATACTCTTTCTTTATTCTGAAGAAGATTTATACCAGACTCGAAATGTTAACCCTGAGCCTTTTTCCCTTTCTCCACAGATGCTGCCAGACTTGTCGAGTTTCTCCAGCATTCTCTATTTGTTTCAGATTTTCAGCATTCCACAGTGCATATGAGAAAAGACTATGTGGTAAGTGTGGAGATCATCGTGACTAGGAATTCTATCTTACACTCTCCTGATATTCACCCAGGAACTACTGAGAGAAAGCATAACCTTCTCCCCTCTTTTAGGATTATGGGATCTGGAGTCGGTCAAACCGGCACAGACCAAGGATCAAATTCTGGAGCTTTTTTAATGTGCATGGGTGAGATACATGCCATACAATACGCTTATCAATAGAACAATTGTATGTAGTGCTATACATTATTCATCTTACAGTACTGATATCTCAACTTGTACAGGGAGCAGGTGATTGGAGATGAAACATCTGAGTATTTTTGAACTGATGACAATGTTTTGAGTACAATTTCCCTTGTTGGTAGTTGTAAGGGAAGCTATGGTTAGAAGCCAATTGTTCCTAATTTTTTTGTTTAATTACTGGAAATGGTTTGAAATGTAAATATATCTTTGAAATGACAATATAATGAAAAGGTCGTTTTAGTCAGGCTTCAGTGCACTCACTATTGAGCTGCTCCTGTGCCTGTCTGTGTTGTGTCTGTAATAGCTTTTCATGGGAAATCATGAAATCCTATTTACATCCTGATGACTGAGGACAGCCTGATGCTAACTCATGGGTGACTGTTACTAATCAGCTATAACATCATCTTCTGCAGGGTGGGGATAGGTACAATTCTTGATCCGTTTTCAACTGAGGATTCACTTTATGCACAATGCAAAATTCTCATTTATTCATTCCCTTTTAAAAAAAGGATGAACTTGTTCATTACTGCCAATGTTTTAACAAAAACCATTCATGTGAAATGGTTTAAATTGCAATTTGTAATAAAACCTGTTCATATCTAATATCATGCAACATGATTTCAATAATCCAATAATCAGTAAAAAGGCTACTATCATAATTTAGCAGCACAAAACGAATTTAAATCTGATGATTTGCTTCATAAAGAAACTTAGTCGATTTGAATAATTACTTGCCTTTATAAACCAACCCATCAAATCTCTCAGAAATCTCCCAAAGTTCTCCATAAAGGAAGGATAATATTGTGTATATTTGATTCTGTACAACAGCCATTTTGAACACAGCAAGGAGCCATAAATAGCAAAGAGATTAATTTGCTTTCATAGAATCATAACAGGTGACAGCACCAAAACAGAACATTTAGTTTAATAGATGTGAGTCCCTGTTCTGTTCCAGATGAGTTTAACCTAATCTGATGCCCCACTGCACCAGAAAGCTTTTAGTTATCAAGTTAGATGTTGAAAGCAAATTATCAAGGGGTATGGGGTTCAGCGAAATTTATTGTCCATCCCTGGTTAATAGTTAACCCCATTACTGTGGGTCTGGATCTCACATAAGTCAGACCAGGAATTCCCTCCTCTAAACCAGCTGGGTATTTCTGATAATTGACAATGGTCTCATGGCCATAATATAACTCTTAATTCAAGGCTTTTACTGAATTCAAATTCCACTGTCTGTCAAAGGCATAATTTGAACCTGTGTCCCCTAAATATTACCTGGTTTTCTGGATTCAACAGTACAGAAATAATATCACAGGGCCATCATCTCCTTTTATCTGCCTTTTTACGTACCTTGGTTCAACAATGGGTGCGTACAGAGAATTCTGTGTTGTATCCAACTTTCCTGAAAGCACAAGTTTCCTCAGCATTCTGAACATTTTATTTTAGTGTTCATCTTCACTTTGGGGTTCTGTTGTTGCTGACTGACAGCTCAATGGGAATAATCTCTCACAATTATCCGAATGTAACCACCGGTGACTTTAACTGTAAAGAGAATATCGGTGAGAGTTCTGAGGAAGGGTCACTTGACTTGAAACGTTAACTCTGATTTCTCTCCACAGATACTGCCAGACCTGCTGAGCTTTTCCAGCAATTTCTAGTCTTATCAGTCAGAGTTCCTGACATTGACGCAAATTGTGAGTTTGCAGAGAGCTGGAGAAAAGAATATAAAAAGGCCTGTTGGAGGGGGTCTTTTGGCATAGTGATCATCTAGGTCAGAAGGTCGATGTCCAAAATTTTCTGGAGGTGTGTGATAACCTATGGACTAAAAATAACTTTAAAACAATCAGTTGTGATTAAGTTTGCTGCCAGAATTACTTTGAAATATTAACAACTTTTATCGAAGGAGATTGAAGTATAGATATGTTTAATATGTTTATTCAGCATTGGAAAGGTTAGTTAGAAGTATATCCCAAATACATTGAAATTTGCAGGTGTCTGATCTGAGGCATCAACAATAGGTACTGTACCACGGGAATGAGAGCAGGCAGTTAGTGATTGCCTGGGAACGAGAGCATTGTAGGGAATGGGTGACGGAGAAATCAGGCAAGTCAATAGCCGTAAAGTTATTGTGGGGATTGGAAAGTCAATTGGAAAATAGTCAGAATCTTGAAGTAGACATTATGGGAGACCTAATGAAGACCTTTTTTCATGATAGATGTGCAAGTAGTGGCACTGGAGGAGGCAAAAGGATTGGGGTGCTACGGAAGATGAGAAATTGACCAAATTGCGGATCACATGGTGGTCTTTTGGCCCAGTGTGACCTTGGTGTGGACATCCAGCCTCGAGCAGTCTCCCGGCCTTGAGATCTTCGAGGTTAAGCCTGATGCAGTCTACAGTCAAGGCCTGGTGCAGACTGGAGTCAAGGCCTGGGTCAGTCTGGAGTCAAGGCCTGGTGCAGACTGGAGTCAAGGCCTGGGTCAGTCTGGAGTCAAGGCCCGGTGCAGACTGGAGTCAAGGCCCGGTGCAGACTAGTGCCAAGGCCCGGTGCAGACTGGAATCAAGGCCTGTCAGTCTGGAGTCAAGGCCTGGGTCAGTCTGGAGTCAAGGCCTGGTGCAGACTGGAGTCAAGGCCTGGGTCAGTCTGGAGTCAAGGCCCGGTGCAGACTGGAGTCAAGGCCCGGTGCAGACTAGTGTCAAGGCCCGGTGCAGACTGGAATCAAGGCCTGTCAGTCTGGAGTCAAGGCCTGGGTCAGTCTGGAGTCAAGGCCTGGTGCAGACTGGAGTCAAGGCCTGGTGCAGACTAATGTCAAAGCCCGGTGCAGACTAGTGTCAAGGCCTGGTGCAGACTGGAGTCAAGGCCTGGTGCAGACTGGAATCAAGGCCGGGTGCAGACTGGAGTCAAGGCCCGGTGCAGACTGGAGTCAAGGCCTGGTGCAGATGGACTCAAGGCCCGATGCAGTCTGGAGTCAAATCCCCGCATAAACTAGTGTCAAGGCCTGGTGCAGACTGGAGTCAAGGCCTGGGTCAGTCTGGAGTCAAGGCCCGGTGCAGACTGGAGTCAAGGCCTGGTGCAGACTAATGTCGAAGCCCGGTGCAGACTAGTGTCAAGGCCTGGTGCAGACTAGTGTCAAGGCCTGGTGCAGACTGGAGTCAAGGCCCGGTGCAGACTGGAATCAAGGCCAGGTGCAGACTGGAGTCAAGGCCCGGTGCAGACTGGAGTCAAGGCCTGGTGCAGATGGACTCAAGGCCGATGCAGTCTGGAGTCAAATCCCAGCGTAAACTAGTGTCAAGGCCTGGTGCAGACTGGAGCCAAGGCCTGGGTCAGTCTGGAGTCAAGGCCCGGTGCAGACTGGAGTCAAGGCCCGGTGCAGACTAGTGTCAAGGCCCGGTGCAGACTGGAATCAAGGCCTGGGTCAGTCTGGAGTCAAGGCCTGGGTCAGTCTGGAGTCAAGGCCTGGTGCAGACTGGAGTCAAGGCCTGGTGCAGACTAATGTCAAAGCCCGGTGCAGACTAGTGTCAAGGCCTGGTGCAGACTAGTGTCAAGTCCTAGTGCAGACTGGAGTCAAGGCCCGGTGCAGGCTGGAATCAAGGCCTGGTGCAGATGGACTCAAGGCCCGATGCAGTCTGGAGTCAAATCCCAGCGTAAACTAGTGTCAAGGCCTGGTGCAGACTGGAGTCAAGGCCTGGGTCAGTCTGGAGTCAAGGCCCGGTGCAGACTGGAATCAAGGCCTGTCAGTCTGGAGTCAAGGCCTGGGTCAGTCTGGAGTCAAGGCCCGGTGCAGACTGGAATCAAGGCCTGTCAGTCTGGAGTCAAGGCCTGGGTCAGTCTGGAGTCAAGGCCCGGTGCAGACTGGAGTCAAGGCCTGGTGCAGATGGACTCAAGGCCTGATGCAGTCTGGAGTCAAATCCCCGCGTAAACTAGTGTCAAGGCCTGGTGCAGACTGGAGTCAAGGTCTGATGCAGACTGGAGTCAAGGCCCGGTGCAGACTAGTGTCAAGGCCCGGTGCAGACTGGAATCAAGGCCTGGGTCAGTCTGGAGTCAAGGCCTGGTGCAGACTGGAGTCAAGGCCTGGTGCAGACTAATGTCAAAGCCCGGTGCAGACTAGTGTCAAGGCCTGGTGCAGACTAGTGTCAAGTCCTGGTGCAGACTGGGGTCAAGGCCCGGTGCAGACTGGAATCAAGGCCTGGGTCAGTCTGGAGTCAAGGCCCGGTGCAGACTGGAGTCAAGGCCTGGTGCAGATGGACTCAAGGCCCGATGCAGTCTGGAGTCAAATCCCCGCGTAAACTAGTGTCAAGGCCTGGTGCAGACTGGAGTCAAGGTCTGATGCAGACTGGAGTCAAGGCCTGGGTCAGTCTGGAGTCAAGGCCTGGTGCAGACTAGTGTCAAGGCCCGGTGCAGACTAGTGTCAAGGCCTGGTGCAGACTGGAGTCAGGCCTAGGGCAGCCTAGAGTCAAATCCCAGCGTAAACTAGTGTCAAGGCCTGGTTCAGACTGGAAGCAAGGTATCTGCGTGGACTGGCTTGAGAGAACTGTTTTTCTCTCCTTGTTATTTCTTTATTTTTCTAATTTATTCCTATAATCTGTAATGCTGAACTTTTAATTTCTTTACTCTCCTAAGTTTTTCCCTAAGAATTTGTACCTACACATCTGTACCTCAGTACACTTGCACCCAGAAATGCACTGGAAATGGCAACTTGTAAACTTTTCACTGTCCTCATGTGAATACATGTGACAATTAAGCTCATTCTAATTCTCATTCTAATGGTTATATGGTTATATTGGGAAAATAGTATGAGGTAGATGATCAACTGTGTTCGTAACTGACCATGTAGGCTCAAGCGGTTGATTCCTGAAGAAGGGCTTATGCCCGAAACATCGATTCTCCTGCTCCTCGGAAGCTGCCTGGCCTGCTGTGTTTTTCCAGCACCACATTTTTCAACTCTGATACTCCAGCATCTGCAGTCCTCACTTTCTCCTAGTTGATCTTAACCTCACTGTGAATCCTCTTGCAAGGATGCCTACCTTGAAGAAGCTCTCCTCCTCCCTCTACAAGGATCTCAGTGAGTCCCTCTCTCACTGCACCCCCCAGGTCATCTCCTCTGCCCTGAAGCTCTTCAGCCATGTCCTGAGACAAACTCGCTTCTACAGCCACATCTCTTTCCTCAGCACCTGCCCACGGAACCAACTGACCCCGCATGGACTCCGGACTACATTCAAACCAACACAATGTGGGCCCAACCAGGACAACCTGTACCTGCAACAAATCCGAGGCCTCCAACAACAGACCTCCCTCTGGATCCTCCGCTCCACGCTCGCAGCCATGCGCCGCTACCTACACTCCCTGCAGTCTACCCTACCCCAGCTCAGGACAACACTCTCCCAGACTTGCAAAGGACCTTTGCTGTTCTTCATCCTCAGAAGAATTCAAACACTGAACAAACATTTTTTCCTAGCCATATCGAACATCAAAGTAAGTAAATACATGTACTCACCCCCACACTTCGAATTCCTCGACCATTCCAGAACCTTCTCGTGACCTCCGGAACCGCTCGGGTACCATTGCCCACGTGGCCACTGCAGCCACCACCGTTGCGGCGAATGTGATGTCACTTCCGCCCCCACCGCCGCACGGACAACAGCCACCACCAACCATGCAGCATCCGCAATCGCCGCCCACACAACCGCCTCCATGATCGCCAGGAAGACCATCGCCGACAGATACCTAGTCGCTGCGGGATCCACGGTCACCGGGACCAGCGCCATTTCTGCCCGGCGCGCCACTTCCGCCCCCAGAGTGGCTGTCGCTGCAGCCACTTCCACCCCCAGTGACGTCACTCAGGGGCTCAGGGACCACGCTGTCCCCACATCAATCTCCGCCCCATGTCAATCTTTGCCCCCAAGTCGATCTCTGCCCCCACGACCGACTCCGCCCCCACAACTAACTCGGCCCCACGACTAACTCCGTCCCCACTCCCAGCTCCAGCCCCACACCAGGTCCTAGCTCCCAGCCCTGCCGTATTTTCACTATCCCTCCAGACCTCCCCTTCTCTGAGGATGAACGATCAGTTCTCAGCAGAGACCTCACCTTCATCCCCCATGCCTCCGGATCAATGTGTTCGACACACGGCTAGATATCGAACATTTCTTCCACCGCCTTCTCCTCCGTGTCTACTTCTTCAACAAGGGCTCTCGCCCACCCTCTGATGACCCCTTCTCCCGCCTCCAACACACCCCGTCCACCTGGACACCCCGTGCTGGCCGCTTACCCACCTTTGATCTCTTCATATCCAACTGCCGCCACGACATTGACTGCTTCAACCTGTACACCCCTCTCACCCACTCCAACCTCTCACCCTCATAACATGCAGCCCTCCACTCCCTCTGCTCCAACCCCAACAATTCCTGAAGAAGGGCTTATGCCCGAAACATCGATTCTCCTGCTCATCGGATGCTGCCTGCCCTGCTGTGTTTTTCCAGCACTGCATTTTTCAACTCAAGTGGTTGATTGGCTGACTCCTGTCCTTATGTTCATGCGTTATTATCAAAATCCTCAATGGTACAAGGTGGACCCAATATAGCGAGGACAAGATGGTAGCTAAGAACATTAGTTAGAGAGTTTACATGAAAGAAAAGATTGAAAGAGACAGGAGATTTCTGACAAACACTCAAAGGTCTTTGGATGTAGAGGGTAAGGGGGAAGAGTGTTAGGCTCGGTCCCTGAGGAAGAACGTTAAAGTTGGTGTGTGACTGTAAATAACAAGACATTGAAATAAAGGGCTTAAGAAATGGAAGAGTTAAAGTACTTGAAAAAAGAGAAGGTGCTAGAGCAACA
Source organism: Hemiscyllium ocellatum (assembly GCF_020745735.1). Classification (NCBI taxonomy): domain Eukaryota; kingdom Metazoa; phylum Chordata; class Chondrichthyes; order Orectolobiformes; family Hemiscylliidae; genus Hemiscyllium; species Hemiscyllium ocellatum. The sequence continues at coordinate 9,121,528 of NC_083423.1, forward strand.
TAGAGAAGCATCGAGATGTTAAATTGGAGATGAAAGTCATAGTAATCACATCTGCTTTGATTTGGAGTGGGCGGTAAAAATGCTAAACTGGAGGGGATGCTTTTATAAGATATAAAAGGATCTATCCCCCAGGAACAATGATTCTATCAGCAACAGGATGTCACCACAATCATCCGTGGTGAGACCATGATTAGGAAGAGTCTGGTTTAGGAGTGATCAGATGTCCTGAAGAGAAAGTACAAATACTCCAGTGAGGGGTCTCTGCTTGAAGAAATAAGCAGAGTAGAATTATCTAACTCCCCTAAAGAATGTGTTGGCATTTTTCTTTTGGTAAAATAAACAAAAGATGCATTAATTGAGTGCGTCCATAGAAAAGGATTGATAGTAGACTTTATGTTGAAGCTAGGAGGAAGTGAGGACTGCAGATCAGAGTTAAAAAGTGTGGCACTGGAAAAGCACAGCAGTTCAGGTAGCATCCAAGGAGCAGGAGAATCGACGTTTCAGGCATAGGCCCTTCATCAGGAATGTAGGGTGGGAAAAGGGGCTGAGAGATAAATAAGAAGGTGGGGGGGTGGGGGGAAGGTAGCTGGAAAGGTGATCGGTAGATGCAGGTGGGGGGTAATTGGTTGGAAGGGAGGGTTGAAATTTATCTCTCGGCCCCCTTACCCACACCCCCCACACATTGCTAATGAACTTATGCCTGAAAAAAGAAATTTACAGCACAGGAACAGGCCATTCAGCCCTCCAAGCCTATGCCGATCCAGATCCTCTATTTAAACCTGATGCCTATTTTCTAAGGATCTGTATCCCTCTGCTACCAAAAGAGAAAATGCTGGAAAATCTCAGCAGGTCTGGCAGCATCTATAAGGAGAGAAAAGAGCTGATGTTTCGAGTCTAACTGGCCCTTTGTCAAAGCATTTTCTCTTTTGGTTTCAGATTCCAGCATCCGCAGTAATTTGTTTTTATCCAATATATTTCTCTGCTCCCTGCCCATTCACATATTTGTCTAGATACATCTTAAATAACGCTATTGTTCCTTACCACCTCTGCTGGCAATGCATTCCAGGCACCCAGTACTCTCTGCGTGAAGAACTTTCCACATAAAACTCCCCTAAACTTTTTCCCTCTCACTTTGAACTCGTGACCCCTAGTAATTGAGTCCCCCACTCTGGGAAAAAAGTTTCTTGCTATCCAGCCTGTCTACATCTTTCATGATTTTGTAGGCCTCAGTCAGGTCCCCCCTCAACCTTCTTCTTTCCAATGAAAGTAATCCTAATCTACTCAACCTCTCCTCATAGCTAGCACTGTCCATATCAGGCAACATCCTGGTGAACCTCCTCCGCACCCTGTCCAAAGCATCCACATTCTTTTGGTAATGTGGTGACCAGAACTGTACACAATATTCCAAGTGTGGCCAAACCAAAGTCTTATACAACTGTAACATGACCTGCCAGCTCTTGTACTCCATATCCCTTCCAATGAAGGAAAGCATGCCGTATGCCTTCTTGACCACTCAACATCCTGTGTTGCCACCTTCAGGGAACAATGGATCTGGGCACCCAGATCTCTCTGTACATCAATTTTCCCCAGGACTTTTTCATTTACTGTATAGTTCGCTCTGGAACTCCATCTGCTATTTCTCTGGCCAACTCTCCAATCTATCTATAGTCTTCTGTATTCTCTGACAGCCTCTTTCACTATCTGCTACTCCGCCAATCTTAGTGTTATCTGCAAACTTGCCAATGAGGCAGCCTACACCTTCCTCCAAATCATTTATGTATATCATAAACAGCAGTAGTCCCAGCACAGATCCCTGTGGGACACCACTGGTCACAGGTCTCCATTTTGAGAAACACCTTTCCACTATGACTCGCTGTTTCCTGCTGCCCAGGGCTTCTCTACCAATCCAGCTAGAACACCCTCGGCCCCATGTGACTTCACCTTCTTCATCAGCTTACCATGGGGAACCTTATCAACTCCTCACTAAAGTCCATATATATGACATCTACATCCCTTCCCTCATCAATCAACTTTGTCAACTCTTCAAAGCTTTTAAGTAGGTTTGTAAGACATGAGCTTCCCTCCACAAAATTATGCTGCCTATCACTGATAAGCCCATTTTCTTCCAAATGAGTATACAGTATATCCTATCTCTTACCATCTTCTTCAGTAGCTTCCCTCCACCGACGTCAGGCTCACATATCTGTAATTACCTGAATTATCCCTGCTAACCTTCTTAAATAAGGAGACAACATTAGCAATTCTCCAGTCATTTGGGACCTCCCCTGTTTTCAAGGATGCTGCAAAGATATTTGTTAAAGGTCCAGCTATTTCCTCTCTCACTTCCCTCAATAACCTGGGATAGATCCCATCTGGGCCTGGGGACTTGTTCACTTTAATGCCTTTTCGAATACACAACAATTCCTCCCTCCTTCTGCCAACTTGACCTCGAGTAATCAAACATCTATCCCTAACCTCAACGTTGGTGGGTGGCATGGTGGCACAGTGGTTAGCACTGCTGCCTCACAGCGCCTGAGACCCGGGTTCAATTCCCACCTCAGGCGACTGACTGTGTGGAGTTTGCACGTTCTCCCCCTGTCTGTGTGGGTTTCCTCCGGGTGCTCCGGTTTCCTCCCACCGTCCAAAGATGTGCAGGTCAGGTGAATTGGCCATGCTAAATTGCCCGTAGTGTTAGGTAAGGGGTAAATGTAGGGGTATGGGTGGGTTGCGCTTCGGCGGGTCGGTGTGGACATGTTGGGCCGAACGGCCTGTTTTCACATTGTAAATAATCTAATCTAATCACCGTGTCCCTCTCCTCGGTGAATACTGATGCAAAGTACTCATTAAGAATCTCACCTGCTTTCATTGACTCCATGCATATCTTTCCTCCTTTGTCCTTGAGTGGGCCAACCCTTTCCCTAATTACCCTCTTACTCCTTAAATATGAATAAAAGGCTTTGGGGTTATCCTTAACCTTGCTTGCTAAGGATATCTCATGACCTCTTTTAGCCCTCTTAATTCCTTATTTCAGATTGGTCCCACATTCCCGATATTCTTCCGAAGCTTCATCCGTCTCACTCATTTACACCTTATATATGTATCCTTTTCCCTCTGAGCTAGTTTCACAATTTCATCTATCATCCATGGTTCCCTAATCTTGCTATTTCTATCCCTCATTTTCACAGGAACATACCTCTCCTGAACTCAAATCAACCTTGCTTTAAAAGCCTCCCATATATCAAATGTGGATTTCTCTTCAAACAGCTGCTCCCAATCTACATTCCCCAGCTCCTGCCAAATTTTCATACAGTTGACCCTCCCCAATGTAGCACTCTTCCTTTAGGACCACTCTCATCTTTGTCAGTGAGTATCCTAAAACTTGCAGAATTGTGATCACTATTCCCAAAGTAATTCCCCACCGAAACTTCAACTATCTGGCCAGGCTCATTGCCAAACGCCACGTCTAGTATGGCCCCTTCATGAATTGGACTGCTTAGATACTGTTCAAGAAAATCCTCCTGGATGCTCCTTACAAATTCTGCTCCAACCAATCCTCTAACACTAAGTGAATCCCAGTCAATATTGGGAAAATTAAAATCTCCTATCACCACCACCCTGTTGCTCCTATATCTTTCCGTGATCTCTCTACATGTTTGTACCTCGATCTCATGCTCCTTGTTGGGAGGTCTGTAGTACAGTCCCAACATTGTTACTGCACCCCTCCTATTTCTGAGCTCTGCCCGTATTGCCTCATTGCTCGAGTCTTCCATGGGTGCCCTCCTTCAGCACAGCCGTGATATTCTCTCTGAACAGTAATGTAACTCCTCCACCCCTTTTACCTCCCTCCCTATTCCACCTAAAGCATCGATATCCTGGGATATTTAGTTGCCAATCATACCCTTCCCTAAACCAAGTCTCAGTAATATCAATAGCATTATACTCCCAGGTACTAATCCAAGCCCTAAGTTCATCTGCCTTACCTACTATACATCTTGCATTAAAACAAAACGTCGACTCTCCTGCTCCTTGGATGCTGCTTGGCCGGCTGTGCTTTTCCAGCGCCACATATTTTGGTGATGTTGAAGCTGACATAAGTGCCTTTTCTTGGCCTTCTATTGATTGCCATAGGCCTGGTGCTAAAGACAGTCTTTGCTGAAATTCACGGCCTGTCATGCAAAGTGAATAGGTTTCCAAATATACTCATGTTCAATGAATATTGCTTGAAATCACTGGCTATTCACCATGGAAATAATTACAGTCACTACGAAATAGACTAGTTTTCAGAAAAAAAAATCATTTAGCGATTTAGATCACCTGAACTTCACAACAGTGTCCAGATCCTAACCATTCAATTTCCAAACTTGAAATAAAGTTTGGAAGAAGGTAAAATAGAGTGGAGTGGCTTTGTTTGTCATTTCTGTCATATACAGCTGGGACAATAAAAACGAGATAGTGTTCCTCCAGGACCAACTACTCTATAAGCCCTTCCTGATGAAGGGCTTATGCCCGAAACGTCGAATTTCCTGCTCCTTGGATGCTGCCTGACCTGCTGCGCTTTAACCAGCAACACATTTTCAGTACACGAGAGTACAGTCATACACAGGGCAGCATAAAGTGCATAGAAATGTGCAAAACATGCAAGACAGCACAGTAATTTCTGACAAGACAGGACAAGAAACACAGCGGTGGACAAATTACAACGTAACAATGAATGGTCATTAATAAAACATTGTTTTAGCAGCAATTCAAAAATTGTAAATGGAATAGAGTCTATGTTATACTATATCATACTATGTTAAGGAGCCTGATGGCTTGGGGGAAGAAACTATTGCACTGTCTGGCCATGAGAGACCATATGCTCCGGTATCTTCTGCCAGATGACAGGAAGAAGAAGAGTTTGAATGAAGGATGTGTGGGGCCATCCACAATACTGTTAGTCTTGCAGCGTGTGATGTTAAAGGTGTTTTCCAAGTTAGGCCTCTGGGGAATGTGACCCCACCCCTTTTTAAAGCTGCCAGTTCGGATCTTGGGTTCCAACTCTATATTGGAGCACCTTTTTTTTGTAATAAATCACAATTTTAATAACTTCAGAGTGACCTACAGTTCTGACGTGCAAGAATCCAGTTTCCAATTCTAAAGGACAAATCGGTAAAGGGAACATCCTCTGTCTACTGCAGCCTGACAAATTTCCCCTCATTAAGTGGGAGAGATAAAAATAAATCTCAGAGTTCCCAGTGAATGAGGTTACTAAGAAATGATGGCAAATTTCCCAAATAAAAGGTTAAAGAGTGACTCATGAGGGAAATAAAATGGGAGGCCATGAACAGTCATCTGTTTAATCTCAGGTTACAGTGTTGTTTATTGATGGACAACGAGGAGTTTGGGATAACTAGACAAATCTCAACAGCCTTAGTTATTTCTGCGATGGACTTTAAATATCAAATTTCCTTTTTCATTTCCTGATTTGGTTTAACGAGTTGAATACATGCAATTTAAGATGTATTATGTAGATTTTAAAAATACACACACACACACACACACACATATATATATATATAATCAGCTGGTGCATTACTTAAAAGTCTACTGTATTGTTCAAAATCTTTCTGTATTAGCAAAACCCAGAAAACAATGTCTTCTCTTTATATGGTAGAGTGGTATCCCAAGACAAGGACCCTGCAAAGGAAAAGGTCTGAATTTTTCTCATATTTTCTCTCCAAAGGACTCTCTTTTTGTAGGTATTCCTTACAGTTGAATTACCTTTACTGTGGGTAAACATCAGGTCTATTTCAAGCCCTTCATTGGATCCACATTAAGTTTTGGGACAACATTGGCTCTATTTAAGTGTATCTTGAGCTGAATTCTCAAAGCAACTGTGAGCACCCCAACCCTATCCTAACTTTGAAACTTCTGCCAAAAGAGATGTTGGGTGGAAGAGTCACGTACTGTCATATGATGGAACTGTATTCTCATGTGAGTCAGTGCTTTCTAGTAAAGAGGGTAATAACTGGAAAAACAATATAATTTTCCTGCCGAAATAAGTGCACAGAGGCTGGTATTCCGTCACCATGTCACATTTTATTTACATGTGCAGTGTATATGGGCTCAAAGCCAGCCCCCTTGACTGAGACCGTCTGAATCTCCTGTCATCCAGGGCTCTCTGATTGGCTCAGGTTAACAACTTCAATCAAAGATCTCATAGTCCATGAGATCCATCTGACCCTGGTTCCAATGAGCTATAGGGAGAGGCTGAAGAGGCTAGGGTTGTTTTCCCCAGAGGGTTGGAAGCTGAGGGATGACTAATAGAGGTTTATAAAATCATGAGGGACATTGATAGGGTAAATAGACAAAGTATTTTCCCTGGGGTGGGGGAGTCCAGAACTAGAGGATATAGGTTCAGGGTGAGAGGGTAAAGATATAAAAGGGACCTCAGGGGCAACCTTTCTACACAGAGCTTGGTGCACGTATGGAATGAGCAGCTGGAGGAAGTGGTGGAGGCTGGTACAATAATAACACTTAAAAGGCATCTGTATAGGTGCATGAAATAGGAAGGGTTAGGGGGATAAGGGCCAAATGCTAACAAATGAGACCAGATTAACATAGGATATCTGGTCGGCATGGACGAAGGGTCTGTTTCAGTGCTGTCCATCTCTAGGTCTCTATGACTACACTTACACACTTGGAGGTTATGACTGGGCCAAAATTAAATTAATTCTCTTCCTAGTTGGTGATCTGACTGATGCTGGAGCAGTGTGTATTTCACCTCCTGGGCGTATACGCCCTTCAGGAGTGGCAGTTTCCAAGGACACCAACTGATGGGAAACGAGCATCACCAGAGAAGAACCAGCAAACTCCATTTAAGAGAAACCTTCAAAAGTAGATGCTAGGATAGAGCAAAAGAAATGATAATGGACTAGAACTGGTGGCAGAGTGTTGAGGCTCATTGTCCCCCATGGGAGCCGAGGAACAAAGTCTATGTCTGAGTTGTCCAAAAATGTTATTCAATTTACAATCTAAAACAGTATTCCAACCTTATATTGACATCCTCAGAGGTATTATTTCAGAATGAATAAACATGTTTTTTTTACTACCCATGACACGCATTTTAATTTAATACTTGTTTGTCTTGTGGATATAAACTTTAATGACTTCTTATGAACATTAAAGACAGACTTCCTCTAGCAACTGTGATTGACAGGTCACAGAAAGATGCACCGTGGTCGAATAATGGTCTCATAGATAAGCAAAGAAAACATTCTGATTGTATATCATTGATCTCTTTATTTGCATTATTCACCACTCTAAATTACAAGAGTATTGGCCTGACCTGGATCATGTATAGGGCTTGCAGGCTAGGCCCTTCCTTGACAATGATGTTTTTGTGAAGCGTTTTTTTTTCAGAAACTGAATGAGAAGGCACATATGCTCTCTGTCTCTGTTTACCAATTCTACCTCACATCCAGACTAAATGTAATGAGCTGGGATTTAATTGTTATATTTCAACCATCTCACTCATCTTACTGTTTACCAGTAGTTTTGAGAGGGAGATTTATTGAAGTTCAGTTATACTTTATACCTCAAGTACTATGCGTTAGTAGGAATGTGACATTTGCTATCATTGCCCTACATTCATTAGTTGCTAAAAGAATTCATGTATTACATGAGAACATAAGAACTAGGAGCAGGAGTAGGTCATCTGGCCCATCGAGCCTGCTCTGCCATTCAATGACATCCTGGCTGATCTTTTCATGAACTCAACTCCACTTTCCCACCCACTTGCCATAACCCTTAATTCCTTTACTGTTCAAAAATCTATCCTTCTTTGCCTTAAAAGCATTCAAATCTACTCCCCCTTATTTTTCGGCTATGCCCACCCATTAGTGGAAATAACTACCCTGCTTCTATCTTACCTAGCCCCTTCATAATTTTAGAAGATCCCCATCATTCTTCTAAATTCCAGTAAGTATCTGTATGTGTGATAATCTTTGACTTTATGGGTTCAACATCTAAACTGTTCCTTTTTGATTGAATTGAATTGAATTGAATTTATTGTCACCTGTACCGAGGCACAGTGAAAAGCTTATCTTGTGGGAAATGCAGGCAGATCACAGTTAAATAGAATAGATACGTAAATAATAAGTAAACAACGGCAAAACCAAAAACACAGGTACAGGCAAATGCTAAGAGTTTGTGAGTCCAATCAGTATTCTTAAAAACAGTAGGGTAGAAACTGTTTTAAAACCAGCTGGTGCATGGGTTCAGGCTTCTGTACCTTCTCCCTGATGGTAGAGGTTGTAGAAAAACATGGACAGGATGGATCATTGAGAATGTTGGCAGCCTTTCCTTGACAGTGGGCCTGGTGGATGGACTCTATAGATGGGAGATTGGCCTTTGTGATTGCCTGGGCCGAGTTTACCACTCTCTGTAACCGTCTCTGATCTTGAATGGTACAGTTGCCATACCAGGTAGTGATACATCCAGATAGAATGCTCTTGTTGGTGCACCTATAAAAGTTGGCAAGGGGATTCGCCGTCACGCCAAATTTCCTCAGCTGCCTGAGGAAGAAGAGATGTTGTTGGGCCTTTGTAACCAATGCATCCACATGAAGAATCCAAGAAATCTTGTTGTTGATGACCACTCCCAGGAGCTTGGCATTCTCCACTCGTTCCACCTCTGTGCTGTTAATGTGTAGGAGTGCATGAGTACCATCCTGCTTAAGGTCAATAATGAGTTCCTTGGTTTTGCCGGCATTGAGAGCTAGGTTGTTCTCAGTGCACCATTTTTCCAGGTTTTCCTCTTTCTGTCTGTAGCCTGTTTTGTTGCCATCAGATATTTGACCGACTATGGTGGTGTTACCAGCCAACTTGTAAATGCCATTAGTCGGGTATTTGGCGACGTAGTCATGGGTATATGCTGAATAACCCCCCCATGGGGGGCTCCAGTGTTGAGTATTAGTGAGGATGAAATATTGTCCCCAATCTTCACTGATTGTGGCCTGTGGGTCAGGGAACTGAGGATCCAGTTGCAGAGACTAGGGCTTAGTCCGAGATCACTAAGTTTAGTAATCAGTCTAGGGAAACCTAAAATAGTCTTAGAAAGATCCTTTGGAAAACACTGATTCTTTTCAAATAAAATCCACAGACTCTATAATCTGCCAGTATCTCTCCTAAGTGACCATTCTTCTGAGTACAAGTGGACGATGAGTGTTGACAATGAACATCTCACAAACGATGAAGACTCAAAACAAACACATATGTTACTTTCCTCAAATGGGTTAATAAAAAGTATTCTATGTGTGAAAACCATCCCCAATTTGTCTACCTTACCCTATGCTATTTAACTCTGTGATCTGCCTGTCTTGCTTGCAAGACAAAACTTTTCACTGTGCCTTGGTACATGTGACAATAAATTCAATTCAATTCAATTCAAAGTACCCTCCTTACCTCCCCAATTTTGTTCTTTGAATGAGCTCAGTTAATTTTGCACAATTCAATACTCTCCATAAGGGAAAGGAAGGTAACTCACTGTTAGGATGAGAGAGTCCTGAATTGGGAAATTATTACTTTATACTTTTGCTTTCCAGGAATAACAAAAAAAGACAAAAAGACCAACTGCAACAGGTGTCTGGGTGTGTCAGTGGCCTGATGTCCGAGTATGTAGTCTTGTGTGCTGTGAGACTCAGAACTCTGACAGCAGCTTTTTAAACACCCTGCACTGCAGGTAAAGAGAGAAGGAATATAATCTGTTACTCTCAGTCTTGCCTGTCAGCCATTGTAGGAAGGATTCAGAAAAATGAAGAGTTCAAATACCTGGAAAATCAAGAATCTCAAAATTCAATGTCCAACTTCAATGCTATTGTGAAATCCAATAGAATGGCTGCAATGTTCAACTACTCACTCTCCATGAAAAATTCAGAGCCTGAACTACATTTTTTAAGACTTCTATCATTTAGACTTACACCATTTTCTAATCTGTGTATATGTATATTGCGTTTCTGTTTCTTTTTGCAGTTAGTAATGAATAAACTAACTCCTTTTGTTGATTCAGGAACGTCTCGGTAAAGTGGTTTCTTATACAATTTAAATATATTTGAGCCTGAAAGTAAGGGATCCTCAGGGGATGGGAATTTTCAAAAATATTCTGATTGTGATCAAATGAAGGGTAAATAAAGAAGGGGAACTGGTTAACCAGTCCTGACCCAGGAACTCAATAAGGTATCCTGTCTGGAACTGCAAAAATTAAGGACCTCACCTGGGGATTGATCATATTAACAAATCCTGGTCTGACAGACAGTGTATGCTTCAAAATAAACCTCAAGCATGACCATACATTCATTTCCAAGTCTTTCTTTTTTTTTAAAAAAAGCTGTTTCTCTCTCTTGCAGATTCCCATTTGTGGGGCTACAATTCTGAGTTTGGTACGTAATCTCACTCAATATGCCAGCCTTTGATTGATAGGACACACCAATGTCAGCAGAATGATAACCCCTAGCCTAGGGCATCCCTGACCTTGGCTCCATCCTTATCCATCACTGGCCTGATCATTGGTCACCCTTTGGTCTGACCTGAAACTCTCAGGGTAGACCAGTTTTGTTAGATTTGTGTCCTTACATTTTAGATTACTTACAGTGTGGAAACAGGCCCTTCAGCCCAACAAGTCCACACCAACCGACCCAGACCCATTCCCCTACATTTACCCCTTCACCTAACACGAGGGGCAATTTATCATTTAACCTGCACATTTTTGGACTGTGGGAGGAAACCAGAGCAAACCCACACAGACACAGGGAGGATGTGCGAACTTCACACAGTCATTCACCTGAGGCAGGAATTGAACCCAGGTCTCTGGCGCTGTGAGGCAGCAGTGCTAACCACTGTGCCACTGTGCCCGGATTGTGTTTTGAACTGAAAAGGCAATCAAACAAAAAATTGATTGCAACCTGATAATGGCCCTGAAAATCATTGACACCATCTGCCCATTGTTCTTGTCATGTTCAAATTGAAATGTTTTGGTGAGTATGCTCATCATTAATGATTAGAAGCAGCCTGTTCTGATTGCACAGTAACTGGACATCTTGATCCTTATCAGTGATGCTTAGGCAGCAGGCTATACAGCTGTAACTTTAAGCATTGAAATAACTGAGAAATGGCTGATTTTGTTTGTCCAAATGATACTAAGCTACAACATCTACAATCGATGTGCTACAATGTCCATTCCACCATGATTGAGGATCCAGCAAGTTATGAACAGGAAGTCTGTTGTCCTTCTAATCTTTCCATATTTAAGTTAGAAAACCTTATCATATTGATATTACTCATCATGTAATATAGCTCAAAGTCCCATGGAGTGCAGTGCCAATGTATATTTACAGAAGAGGGAAACTTCAATGTAAAGTGTCATCAACTGGAAATTTCTGTCCTTGGCTCATTTCTATCGATTTATACTACTATAATTTTGGGGTTCTCCAAGGGTTGAATTGCCAATGTAGTAACGATATGTGGAATCCAGAAATCAGCGCACTATAGTACTGGATTGTAGGTGCTTTACGATGGAAGATCTGGTCAAGATCTACAAGATTATGACAGGATTAGATAATATAGAGAAAGATAAGCTACTGTCATTAGCTGACAGTGTAAAGACTAAGGGAAATCAATGGGTAAGAGTTACAGGAGTGAAGTGAAGAAGACTGTATCTGAACTGCCAAACATGAAATCACTCCAGTGTGGAAGCAGGCCATTTGGCACATTGATCCACACTGTCCCTCCAACGACTTCCCACACAGTGTCATCCGATCCCTGTTACCCTGCATTTCCCACCTAACCTGCACATCCCTGGACACAATGGGCAATTTAGCATGGCCAATCCATCCAACCTACACAACTTTTGACTGTGGGAGGAAACCAGAGCACCCAGGGGAAGCCCACACAGACAGGGGGAGAATGTGTTAATTCCACACAAGTCGCCCAAAGGTGGAATTGAACACAAGTGGTGGTAGCAATTTGGAACTCACTGGCTATGAGGGTGGTGGAATTGGAGATGATCAATGGTACCAAAAAGAAATTGGATAGATATTTAAGCTATGGGATTAGACCAGGGACCAGGACTGATTGGTTGCTCTAAACAGAAGCAGCACAGGCTGAATTACTTTTTTCTGTGCCACAATGAGTCTGATGCTTTTTAACACACATTTTCCAGTGTATGTATCGATCTGGAAAGATATCTATTACATTTAATTGTACCAACTGCCCCAGGAAATGATCAAAATACCTCCCTCATTATCTCTCACTTAATCATTGTGAGTAGATCCATTGAAAAGCTGCTAATATAATTTTTGAGATGATTTGTAGCTCAGGTTGATGGTAAGTATGTAAGTTAGCTCGCTGAGCTTTAAGGTTTGTTTTCAGAATCTTTCAGTTTCGTCACCATGCTAGGTCACGTAATCAGTGCGAGTCTCTGGTGAAGTGCTGGTGGTATTTCCCACCTCTCTATTTATAGGAATTGGTTTCTGAGGTGGGTGTTGCCATTTCTGATTCTTTTTTCAAGGGAAGGTAGATAAGGTCTAAACCCATTAAAAAAAACAGAAATGATATCGCCCACCTAACGAAACCAAGATTGATAAATGGAGAGGTGGGACCTACAACCAGTACTTCACCAGAGACTCTCACTGATGATGTGACCTAGTTTGGTGACAAAACATCTGAAAACAAACCTTCAAGCTCAGCGAGCTAACTTACATATTGCTAATATAATGTTAAAAATCACACAACACCAGGTTATAGTCCAACAGGTTTAATTGGAAGCACACTAGCTTTCGGAGCGACGCTCCTTCATCAGGTGGTACCTGATGAAGGAGCGACGCTCCGAAAGCTAGAATGCTTCCAATTAAACCTGTTGGACTAAAATCTGGTGTTGTGTGATTTTTAACTTTGTACACCCCAGTCCAACATCGGCATCTCCAAATCAAAATATAATGTTAACTTTGATGTGTATAATGTCATGAAGGGGAAGTAAACCTGTTATGATTTAAAACTCAGGCTTAGAAACAGACTTACTTACAAATTTTACAACTTTGAAGAATTTCACTTGCAATCAGATGATTAATAATTGTCTTGAACTCAAGTTAACACCGAGCTGTTAGACTGAAGATAATGTTATTTGTTCTTCTCTTCTTTCACAAAAACAGGAAATACTAGATTGCCTAAATTGTTAAACCTTATTTCCTTCACAAGCTCACTGTTGAAGATTGTAACAGAATGATGTAAAGGGAAAGCAATGCAGAACCATTTGCTGGCTACTACTGGCTAACGCAGTCAGATGATAGAGAGTTAAAGGTGAATTGCTATTTGACACAAGAGCAATCAGCTCAGAAGGGTCCTATGAGGCACATAAAGTACAAATCTTGTTATTTTCCGCAAATGCTTTGAAACATTGCTGTGTCATAAATGGTCAGCATGCTGATAACATTTATATAGAAGTTTGCATCTGTCTTCCTTATCCTGTATGGTCTGTACTTCACTTCACAGAATATTAATTTAGGAATTTCTTTATTCATTCATTGGATGAGGGTGTCGCTGGCTAGGCAACATTTATAGCTCATCCCTAATTGCCCAGAAAGCAAGTGAGAGTCAACCACATTGCTGTGGGTCTGGAGTCACATTCGGCCAGACCAGGTAAGGATGGCACTTTCCTTCCCTCAAGGACATTAATGGATCAGATATGTTTTCTGACAATCACCAATGGATTCATGGTCATCATTAGATTACTAATTCCAGATATTTATTGAATTCAAATTCTGCCATCTCCTGTGAAGGGATTTGAACCTGGGTCCCCAGAATATTACATGGGAATCTGACCCATAGATTTAAGATATACCTTTGTGAGGATTGTCTTTATATAAAACAGACTTCATATTTGACTTCATATTATCAGTGATGGGCTAAGGCATGGTGTCCAAATAGAGCCAAATGAGGAAAGGACAAAGATGAAATCTCTCATCATATTAATTTGCAGAAATGTCAGGCTTCTGAAACTAACATGTTTGTATGGTCTGACTTAGGAATTAGCCTCCAATGAGAGAACAGCATCTAGAACTACAATCAACTAAAATCTACAATCGAGGAAAATGAGAACAGAGGCTGAGTGGGAATATTACAGGGCCAGAGTCCAAAGATGATAGAAACATCGAGAATAGGAACGGGAGTAGGCTATTCGGCCCTTTGAGTCTGCTCTATCATTCAATATGGTGGTGTCTGATCATCCACCTCAGTCCCCACTTTCTCCCCATATTTTTTGATCCCTTTAGCCCTAAGAACAACCTCCAACTGCTTCTTGAAAACATTCAATGCTTCAGCCTCAAACCACTTTCTGTGGCAGAGAATTCCACAGGCTTCCCACTGCCTGGGTGAAGGCTTTTCCCCTCATCTCAGTTCTAATGGCCTACCATGTATCCTTAAGCTGTGACCCCTGGTTTTGGACTCCAGGCTATTGGTAACGTTCTTCTTGTTCAATAGTTCAAGTGTTACCACTGCAACTGGAAAAGTTGAATGTGAATTTAATGTAAACGCTATGAAAATCTAGACAATGGTGACATTAGGAGACAAAGGATTATTCTGGAAATCTATTTACTTCACCAGGAACCTTGAAAGAAGAAATCTGCCATCCTTAGCTAGCCTGGCCTCTACATGTGACTACAAACCCACAGATAGTGTAATTGGCTCTTAATTTTCCTCTACAATGGCCTAGCAAGTCACTTGATTATATCAACCCTAGATGGAGAGTTCAAGTAAGGATAAAGCAGGACAGGCTACCCAGTGTTGAATAATTCCTTTACTACTGGTGCTGTGACTGTAGCTACATAGAGGCTCAAGATGGTGATTCACCACCACCTTCTTAGCGGGAATTAAAACAAAAATATTCGATGTAGCACCACTGACAGGGCCAGCATTTATGGCCCAAGCCCATTACATGCTAGACCATTTCGGAGTGAGGGGGGGTGGTGTGGGGTGGGGTGGGAGGTTGTTGAGAATCAACCACACTGCTGTAGTTTTGAAGTCACGGATAGGCCAGACTTGGTAAGGGCAACACATTTTCTTCCCTAAAGAGCATTAGTGAAGCAGGTGGGGTTTTAAACACCAATCATTGAACTCGTAAGTTCAAATATAAAAAAAAATGGATTTCAAGTTCAACCAGGACTTTGAATCTATTGTCCCAGAATATTACTGAGATCTCTGGATTGCTCATTTGGTAAAAATACCATTAAGCCATTGTCTCTCCTGGCCTTGGTATGTGGAATCCACATCTGATAAATTAATTATTAAAAAAAGGTGCCTTTGTCTTGTAGGCTGCATTTCCTATGCTCAGATTATTTCTATAGCATGTGATCTACAGTTTGAGCACATAAATGCCTTTTTTTTAATCCCCAAAAAATGAACAAAGGCCTTTCAGACAAGTATGGTAAAAACAATGACTGCAGATACTGGAAACCAGATTCTGGATTAGTGGTGCTGGAAGAGCACAGCAGTTCAGGCATGTTTTTTTTCAATAATACTGCTCAGTGTCATTTCAACTTACATGTTTTCTTGCACTTCCAAGGTTCCTATAAACTTATATCTTGAACACAAAGATCTCATTATCAAATTACAACAGATTTGCATTTCTTCTGTTTGTTTGGATTTTTTGAACTGCACACAATAACCTCTGAGCTTTGTTTCTCATTCTATTTCTTAACTTAATGCCATATGTCCACAACCAATTTGATCTAAAGTATTTTAAATAGAAGAGTTGGAAAGCCTCACCCTGGAACATGAGCAGCAGACACCGTTGAAAATTCTTTCAGGCTGAGAGTTTGGATTATTTTTTTATGATTCTGTTGGAGTGCCTGCAAACAGCACACTCCTGATGTGAGCTGCAGGCTATGCTCCCCTATCGAGCCGTGGCAGTGAGAGTGGAATGAATGAGCTCTTATCTCTGCCACACACGTAACCTTCTGTGTCTCCCTGCCCTGACCTCTTTCTCGGCTCATTTATGAAAATGATTCATCTCAAAAAGAAGCTGGCTATTCAACCTGCAAGCTGCAGATCTTCGATTCTGACCCAGAAGGTTTCTCAGCGCTGGCGGTTAGACAGCAATCTGGGTTTAAATCACATGAATGAGACCATCAACAACCAGAATGCAAATGAAACAAGAAATCGCTGCCTAACTTGTTAACGGTTAGTGTAGCAGAAGAATTTGGCAACATCTTTTACTGCTGCAGCAACCCTTTCATTCATGACTTCACGCCTATTGAAGTAATCTGTTATTGTTAAATTGATCAGTATAAATTGTGTTAATGGGTTCCTTTTCTGGACACTTTTATAGGCCTGTTTTGAAGCCTGAGAGTAATGTAATTGCATTCTTCCCTGTGTGAACTTTCTAGCGCTATAAATCCATTTATTAATGTTGATATTTTCAAACTAGTCTGATTATCATTGTTGAGTTTCATTACAGCTTAATCAGCAGTTAGACAGGTTCTGATTTTCTTAATGCTGTCAAGGTATTGGGTGATGTGGCATTGTGGTTATGGTACAATGTTATTAATCCAGAGACCAGGTTTGAGTTTGAATCTCACTGCGGTAATTGGGGAAGGTACTATTCAATTAAATACAATGTGGGATGAAGTTAAAAATCACACAACACCAGGTTATTGTCCAGTAGGTTTAATTGGAAGCACACTAGCTTTCGGAGCGTCACTCCTTCATCAAGTGATAGTGGAGGGCTCAATCCTAACACACAGAATTTATAGCAAAAATGTAACTGAAATTATATATTAAAAAATTTTGTCTGTTGAGTCTTTCATCTGTTGGAATACCATGATAGTTTCACTTCTTTCAGGTGGAAATCAAAAACCTTTTTTAAAAAAGTTGCATTCTCAGGTTAGCTGTTAACAATGGTGATAGCTAGACGATATGTTGAAGGTGTTAGCCCCCTGTGTTCTCTGTCTATGCCATGATGTTTACATTGATTCTAATCTAAAAAGTGAGATAACAGAGTTTTACATGAATTCATGCAGTTTTTGAGCAAAGTACAATGTAACTCTGCAAGTACAAATTCACCCCACAAAATATGTGTGTGCATGTGGGTCTTTATCTGTCTGTGTGTGTGTGTGTCTGTATGGGTTGGGGTTGTGAGTGTGAGAAAGTGTATATGTGTGTGTATATAGCGAGTGTAGAGTGTCTTAAGTCTGTGAGGGGGTGCATGTGTGAGTGTGGGAGTGTGTGAGTTTGTAACGGTGTGTGTGGGTGTCTGTGTGCACGTCTGTGTATATGTGTGCCTGTGTGTATAGGAGTGCCTGTGTGTGTGTAGGAGTGTGTGTGTAGGAGTGTATGTGTGTGTGTATAGTGCAATGGTGGTCAGTTGTAATGTCACATGAACCCAAGGTCCCTGTTGAGGCCCTCCCTATGGGTAGCGAACTTAGCTATCAGCCTCTGCTCGGCTACTTTTCACTGCTGCCTGTCCCAAAGTCCACCTTGGAGAATGGTCACCCAAAAGTCCGAGGTCGAACTCTGTCTGTTGATTGTTGTACGGTGCCCATTCATCCGTTGCCGTAGCCTTTACTTGGTTTCCCTAATGTGCCATGCCTCAGGGCATTCTTGCCTGCAACGTATAAGGTGGACAACGTTGGCTGAGTCACAGGAGTACCTGCCACGTACATGGTGGGAGGTGTCCCCACGTGTAATAGTGGTATCCATGTTCATGCTCTGACATGTCTTGCAGCGTCCACCATGACAGGGTTGTATGGAGTTGTCCTGAGAACCGGGCAGCTTGCTACAAACTGTTTGAGGTTGCCAGCCTTACCTTGGATGACTGTGAAGCTACTGTTCAGCTGGTTAAAACAAGCCCATCAGGTTCATTAAAGAGAAGGAAACCTGGTGTTCTGACTGAATGTGGGCATGTCTGACTCCAAACTCACAACAATGTGGTTGATTCTTAAATGCCCAGTGAGCCATTCAGTTGCACTAACCTGCTACCCTTGCAATGGTTCAAGGAAATGGACCATCATCATCTTCCCAAGATCAAAGAAATAGAGCATAGAAGAGTCCCTTCGCCCCATCACATCTGTGCTTACCTATCTACACTAATCCTATTTCCAGCACTAGGCCCACAGACATGAATGGTAAGTAATAAAATGATGGTCTTGCCAACAATCCCTTTGAATCATGAAAGAATATACAACATGTTGATTTGTCGATTGCACAGTGCCATGGACGGCAAAGTGGCACAGTGGTTAGCACTGCTGCCTCACAGCGCCAGAGACCCAGGTTCAATTCCCGTCTCGGGAACTGTCTGTGTGGAGTTTGCACATTCTCCCTGTGTCTGCGTGGGTTTCCTCTGGGTGCTCCGGTTTCCTCCCACAATCCAAAAATGTGCAGGTTAGGTGAATTGTCTGTGCTAAATTGCCCGTAGTGTTAGCTGAAGGGGTAAATGTATGAGAATGGGTCTGGGTGGGTTGCCCTTCGGAGGGTCAGTATGGACTTGTTTCCACACCATAAGTAATCTTAAAAAAAATTATGTAAATGTTATTTGTATCAAATTCCTTGTCTTTAGCAGAGACAAAACCCCATTGATGATGAATGGGCAGATGCCTGCTTTAAAACAAGAGAAATTCGATATGAATGTATTAAGAAACAGGCAGCATAATTTCTAGGCCACGTTTCCTCTTCTGAGAGAAAAAAATAAAAACACTCTCAAACAATAAAACTTAAAAAAAATCAAGGAGAAGTAGCTTGTGTCTGTAAAGTAGTGACACACCTCATTTCATGTTACATCTGGCAGAAACTTTTAGCCTTGTAACACAACCTCCTCCAATTGTGCTGACTGTTAAATTTGGACCCAGGTACAGAAATAAAAAGCTCTGAGTTACCAGCCGCGTTGTCACTGTGATGGAAATGGGGAAGGTTGGATGAGCAGCTGGGACTCCTGTTCCTGACTTCTGCACCCGAAAATGTGTCTGTGTAGAATTAGCACAGGTTTCAATTTGGGATTTGCACTCCTGATCTCCGACTGGGTGGCAGAGTTAGGGGGCAAGCATTTTTATTCATACAGCATTACACCAAATGTGGGCACTTTTGCCCATCCCTTATTGCTCTTGAACTGTTTGACTTCCTTGGCCATTTTAGAGGGCAGCTACGAGTGAACAGCAGACAGTAGATTTACTTACCTTAGAAACATTAGGGAATCCATGATTTGAAAAATCTGTCTTTGAATATTTTGAAGTTCAAGGTAGTGAAAAGGTATCAGGGCTAAGCAGGAATGTGAGTTTGTGGTTGCAATTAGATCAAATCTTATTAAATGCCAGACCAAGCTTGTGGGACCAAATAGCCTGGGTCTGCTCCTTGTTCCTATGTACACTATCTCTGGTCGAGAGTGTGATGCTGGAAAAGACAACAGGTCAGGTAGCATCTGAGGAGCAGGAGAATCAACATTTCAGCCATTCCTGATGAAGGGTTTAAGCCTGAAATGGCGATTCTCCTGCTCCTCGGATGCTGCCTGACTGGCTGTGCTTTTCCAGCACCACACTCTAAACTCTGATCTCTAGCATCTGCAGTCCTCACTTTCTCCTAGTACACTACCTATACACAGTTATAGAATTAGTATTTGATTGATATTGCCCTATTGCACTCCACAGCCCCTTCATCCAGACAGATGCCACTTCACAGAATCAACAAGTTTTTAATGGCATAAACAGAGACCATTCAGCCCATCATACTTGTGCCAGTCATCAAACATCTACCTATCCTAACCAGTACTTGACCCGAAGCCTTGTATACTTTGGAATTTGAAGTATCCATATAAATAGTTATTAAATAACTTGAAGGTTCCTGCCTCCCCCATTCTTTTAAGTACCCAAAACCCATGAATACTATTTTTTTCCCTCAAATATCCGCTAAACTTCTTGTTCCTTACCTTAAAACTGTGTTTCTGATTATTAACTCCTCTGCTAAGGGCAAAGGGCAGCATGGTGGCTCAGTGGTTAGCACTGCTGCCTCACAGCGCCAGGGACCTGGGTTAAAAGTCACCCTCAGGCGACTGTCCATGTGGAGTGGGTTTCCTCTGGGTGCTCCAATTTCCTCAAATTCCAAAAATGTGCAGGTTATGTGGATTGGTCATGGAAAATGCAGGGTTATGAGGATATGGCAGGGGGTTAGGTCTGAGTGGGATGCTGTTTGTGGGGCCTGGTTGCTTTCAATGGGCTGAATGGCCTGCTTTCACACTTCAGTGATTCTATGATTCTATCTACCCCATCTATGCCCCTCACAATTCTGTACATCTCACTCAGCACCTTCCCCACCCACCCACCAGAGCAACGTCTCCTCTAAGGAAGCAGTTCTTGCATGGAATTAACAAATGGAGCTTTCTATTCGAGAAAAGGGACAAAGTGCCCTGCAAATATCAATTTACCCATCAATAAATAATGTGATGGATTCTTAAATGCCCCCGGCAAGCCTATTCAAAGGCAATTCGGGATGGGTTACAAATGTTGACCACAATTCCCTTTTGATCAAGTCATGAAAAAATCCTTAGCCTGGACTCCAACACACTGCGGAAAAAGTATCCCGTGGAAACAGCTTCTGAGGTTCAAATATAGACCTAAAGAAAAGGTTATGGCAATTACAGCAATTTAATCAAACTTGGAATCAGTCTGTGCCAATGAGAATACACTGAACACTGTGACTCAGCATCTAAAGTTACCGAAAGCAGTCAGTGTCTGTGCAATTACATAATAGCAGTCTTCATTTGAATTTCAAATAGAAAGCTTTGAGCACTTTCATAAAACTTTGGCAAAAGTCAGCATCACATTTCCATTTGACCCTGAAAGGTTCTAAAGGTGGAATGTGTACAAAAAAAATGTTGTGATGAGTGAACCAACTGCAATTTGAGCTTTGGCAGTTGGTTTAGCCTGGGAAGCCTTCTTCCAAGTTAGGATACACCTAATCTTGAAGCATTTTAGGATGCCAAAACACATGCATTTTCAAAACGTTTCACCTTACTTCCAAATTAACTGTGGATACTCAATTGTTGAGTATGTTCATTACTCAAAATTGGTAGATACTTAGGCACAAGGTGTCCGAGGGATATGCATACACGTTGAGTAGGTGGAGTTGATCCAAGTTTTGGCCATGATGTTATTAAATGGTGGAACCAGCGCAAAGGACCCAATTCTTACAACATCAAGCAACAAACCAAACCAAAATCTGAATAATTTTGAAAGAAAACTAAAGTATTGAATTGACCACCAAAAGTCAGAATTTAAAAACTAACATGTTTCACAATAAGCATAAATGAACACTTCAGAAAATGCTCCAGGCCTATGTGGAAGAGACTCTGCCTAATTAAATGTGTATGGTCTCCTTACCATTACACATTACGTGATTTGAGTGTTAGATAGTCAACAATAATTTGACAAATGGCCAGATCTGTTCAAACAAGGCTTACTCCAGCTAATTCTGCACTATCTCTAGAAGTTATCAAGAGTATTACACCATGTGGGTTGGGCTAAGTGGTCAAAAGATGAATGCAGAAGGTAATTGTGTTGAAAGTTTGACTGCCAACTTACCTTGATAGACATGGCCTTAAACAGAACGTAGCTGTAAGAGAGAGAATTCTACAGACTGGCGTAGGCAGAGACTTAAAAGCAAAGTTTCCAGCATAGATTTTAGGAATTGGGATGGAGTTGTTGTCAAGAGAGACTATCATTTTATTTATTTCAAATTCTATCTGGTGTGCTTGGAATTAAAAGCAATGATTTTTCTCATGCATAACAAATTGCATTTGTATTTTTACTGGGTGCTCGTGGGAACTTGTTTTCGAAAAGCCATTCTGACATGGAACAGGAACGCTTGCCAAGAACTTTGCTTCTTGGCTGAGAAGTGTAGGATGTAAATGAAAAGCCCTCCAGGTATTTTTGGAAGGTATCAATCTGTCATACATGGCATTTTAGGTGGATACATCAGCCCATCTGTTACCACTTGCTAATTATGAATTTGACTTGTAATTGTCATAAATCACAGGCAGAAATGTGCTGGAAGCCCAAAAGAAAATGTTGCTAGGTGATGAGTAAGTGCATTGATCTGCAATCTCCAAGCCAACATTCGGGGAGCATATATGTTGCATCTTTGTTATTAAGTGTCACACATTGAATGCATGTTTTGATTTGGAGATGCCGGTGTTGGACTGGGGTGTACAAAGTTAAAAATCACACAACACCAGGTTATAGTCCAATGGGTTTAATTGGAAGCACTAGCTTTCGGAGTGCTGCTCCTTCATCAGGTAGTTTGGCTACTTCTGAAATATTGTATGTAATTCTGGTTTCCCTCCTACAGGAAAGGTGTTGTGTAAGTTGAAAGAGTTCAGAAAAGATCTACGAAGATGCTGCCAGGGTTGAAGAGTTTGAGCTACAGGGATAGGCTGAATAGGCTGGGGCTGTTTTCCCTGGAGTGTTGGAGGCTAAGGGGTGATATTATAGAGGTTTATCACAATTACCTGTTGAAGGAGCAGCACTCCGAAAGTTAGTGCTTCCAAACAAACCTGTTGGATTATAACCTGGCGTTGTGTGATTTGTAACTTAATACACCCCAGTCCAACACTGGATTCTCCAAATCGTTAATAAGAAGATATGTTAAAGTTACAGGAAATAGAAATTAACTGACATTCAGAACAAAAGTTAATCAAATGCAGCACAGCTGACTGCTGCTATTGAAGTAACAAAACACTTTAGTGAACACATTGACTTTACTCTTTGCATTTAGTTACTGATGACTCCCACCTTTATCTAAATAACCCTTCAATTCAGTTCACATTGCTAACCTAATGGGGGAGGTGGTGGCATTGCAACAGTAATGTCAGTGGGCTATTAATCTTATTAATATTAGAATCTTAGTCTAATATTCTACAGATGTGGTTTCAAACCCCACCACAGGAGATACTTATTTCTAATTAAAAACCTGAAATTAATAAAATGGATAGTGAAGAAGGTGTTTGATATGCTTTCCTTTACTGGTCAGAACATTGAGTACAGGAGTTGGGAGGGCATGTTGTGGCTGTACAGAACATTGGCTAGGCCACTGTTGAAATATTGCATGCAATTCTGGTCTCCCTCCTATTAGAAGGATATTGTGAAACTTGAAAGGGTTCAGTAAAGGTTTACAAGGATGTTGCCAGGGTTGGAGGATTTGAGCTATGGGGAAAGGCTGTACAGGCTAGGGTTGTTTTCCCTGGAGTGTCAGAGGCTGAGGGGTGACCTTATAGAGGTTAATAAATACATGAGGTGCATGTATAGGGAAATAGACAAGGTCTTTTCCCTGGGGTCGGGGAGTCCAGGACTAGAGGGCATAAGTTTAGGTTGAGAGGGGAAAGAATTTAGAAGGACCCAAGGGGCAACTTTTTCACGCAAAGGGTAGTGCGTGTGTGGAATGAGCTGCCAGAGGAAGTGCTGGAGGCTGGTAGAATTATGACATTTAAAAGACACCTAGATGGTTACATGAAAGAAAGGATTTAGAGGGATGTGGGGCAAGTGCTGGCAAAATGGGGCTGCATTTATTTAGGATATCTGGTCGGCATGGAGCAGTTAAACCGAAAGGTCTGTTTTCGTGCTGTACATCGCTATGACTGTGTGACTCTAAATGCTTGCCTAATGGTGACTATTGAACAACTACCAATTTCTGCAAGAGACAAAGAAAAAGCCTGGTTTTCTGTTGCTTTTTACAGGCGAAAAACCTGCCTTCCTTCCTGAGCCGGCCGATATGACTCCAGATCCACAGTCCATGTAAATACCTTCTAGCCTTTGAGCCAGTGATGCCCACATCCCATGAGTAAGTTAAATTAATTTACATGATGTATGTGGTTTTTTTCATTGAATGTCTAAAGTTTCAGATATTTGCAACTTGATTTCTCATAATAGGAATCACATTGTTTTTAAGTTGTGTTTGTTCAATTGAATTTGTGAGGTTGCATCACAAAGCATTGGATTGACTTCATTAGTTGAATGATGAGACATGATCTCAGGGGGTTTAAGGTAAAGTGTTGATAGTTGGTTTGAATCAGCTGAAGAATGCCAACTTCAGAAGTTGGATCAGGTGCTGAGACCCAGCAGTAGGTATCAGGCTGTGTTCAGTGAAGGGAACAGACAATGGTGGTGAGGCTAATTTTGGGACTTGGTTCTAGTTGGCTGGATAAGGCTGATGTTAGGACTTATGTCAGGTAAAGAAGTTAACTTTGGATAACATGTCAAGTAGCCTGAGGAGGACTGATGTTGGGACGTGTGTCAGATTAGAAAGCCTGGAGTGGGGAGTTGTATCAGCTGAAGAAACATTCACTTTGGAAATGATGTCAGATGAAGTGGGCTTAGTCTGGGGTTGGGATGAGACTGGAAAGTAAAGATTAAAAACACTTTCACCAGTTTTACCAAACAAAGGGGAGGCAATGGGCTCATGGTATTATCGCTAGACTATTATTCCAGAAACTCAGCTAATGTTCTGGAGACCCAGATTCAAATCCTGGCAGATTGTGGAATTTCAATTCAATCAAAAATCTGAATTTAAGGGTCTAACGATGACTATGGAACTATTGCTGATAGTCCAAAGAACTCATCTCATTCACTGATATTCTTTAAGAAAGGAAACCTGTCATCCCAATCTGGTTTGGCCTACATGTGACTCCAATCCATCAGCAATGTAGTTGATTCTTAACTACCTATTTGGACAATTAGTGATGGGCCATAAATATGGGCCAAGCCAGTGATAGTCAGATCTGTGAATGCATGAAAAAATAGCCAATTCATGTAAGTTGAGAAGTGGCAGAACTGTATGATTTCAGATGAACTGTCATTGACCAATTCCCTGTACAGAGTGGGTTGGTGCTTGGTAGGGTTTGACAGGAAATAAATAGTCATTGGCCATCTTTTGATTGTTGGAAGCACAAATGTCAGGACCTTGAGAAAAAGCCTCTCCACTGTTGGTGTTAAAAGAATGTAATAATGAGATAAGAATATGTTGAACATATATATAATTTTGTGCAGCTGTGTATAAACTGCCTCATTGAAATCTCTATCTATACATTATTTTTGTGGGTTTATAAATTTAACAAAAGATTGTTCTATCTTTATAAAAAGCACAATTTATTTATATTGCCCCTGACAAGCTTAGACTGTATGCAGAAGGGAGAATTCCTGTATTCAATACTATAGAATGTGTATATACATGAATGCAATTGGTGGTAATCTGTACAGCCTTTGAAATAGGATGCCAATTGTTCAAAATGATGGTCAGAGACATGAATGCTCATGAATCCTTGGGTAGATCCTCTCCTACATCCACAGATGATCTCCAGAGCATAGATTTGGTGAAGAATTTTCTCATCATTAAAGAGCTCCTTCCAGCAAAACAGGCAGTAACCATCATTGAGACGATCACCGAAAATAATGTTTCTGGCTGTGAAATTTAGGGTTTGCACTATCAGACATTTCTTTATGTGAAAAAGTTAAAAGAATAGATCAATCCACTGTAGTTCTGTGTTAATAGATTTTAAGAAACAATTAATACAAATTCTAACAGCTTTATTACTCCCAGCCGTACTTCAATAATCCTGGAAGTAGTCAGATAAAGGCTATTCAATCTAACCATTCTTCTGAAGAACGTAGTGACAAAGTAGTAATACATAGGCATGCATATATATGTTCAATTTTAACCTGGACATACTGAGAAAGTCACAGTGAAACATTCTGATTCAATTACTTAAATAATGCACTGACTTGTTTGGAAATTTTAGAAATTTTAATTATTATACTTTAAGCAAATTTTCCACAATGTTAAACAGTAGCTGAGGCAGGCTAAGAGGGAATGTTACTTATTGAAGTGGTCTCACATCAATGATCATTGTGCTTTAATAATTGGATAATAATAATGTTTATTTGGTCAGTAGCCAGGCATTGTATGGCAAGAAAAGCAACTGCTCTATTGGCATTTTTTTTTCATTCACTAGACATGAAAGAAGGGGAGATGTATTAAAATGTTCTCATTGATTATTGGCTCTGCATTATTAACAATATGTCTTTGTGTAACCTTGAGTATACAGTTGCCAGTGTTTGAGACAGTGTGTTCTTTATTCCACATAACGTGATGGTTGGAACAATTCCAAAGGGATGGAGTAAATGACAGAAAGCAGCATTTCCCAGTGTAGCCATTACATTGGATAGTTGCAAACTCCTCTAATTTTATATCCATGCAACCTCTGCTGTATAGTTGGAGCTGGGAGAGTGGCAGACAGCCTTCTGTCTTTGTGGGAATTTCATCTAAATGATGTTAAATGATTCAAAAACTAAAAAACATTATTGCAGTTATGATTTTGCAACAAAAAGTTAATACACTCATGTGAATTTTCTCCAACTATCAGTTTTACAAAGGTGCCAATCCATTTAAAAATGTGTGAGAAACTACTATATTAGTAAACTAAGCAATTTATAATGTTACATTGCTTTCAGTCATGTGTTCAGAATTCAGAATCAGCACATCATCATGCTGAGTTTAATTCATTATGTTAAGTGGATCTTAAAGATGTCTGTTGTTTTGCTTTCTTGCTACTAAGATGCTAATCATCCACCTTCCATCCTGGTCCCCATGTTGTTTGATATTGTACTGTTCCCTGCTTTTCAAACCTGCTCTCCCTCACTGATAAACCGGCATTTGTCCTCTCTGTCCATGACAACTATTGGCCATCTTCAACCTTCCTTTTCTCTTCAAAGTCCTTGAATATGCCTTTGCCTCTGAACTCTTGACCAGTTTTCCAATAATTCCACATATGAGCCTTTCCAAATAGGTTTTGCACACACCTCCACCCTGCTCAACCACCCATCCATCCCCAAACACTGTCATTATGCCATGGAAATGGCTTTAATAAAATTCCTCTCTCTACAATTTGAACCATGATGTCTCCTTATCTGTCTTGCCTCTTTCACATAGTTGATCACAACCATCCTCCTTGTTTGCTTCTCCATAATAACTCTAATTGTGCTCCACTTATTTTCAGTGATTCTGTAACAATGGTTTTCTCTTTCTGCTGCACAGTTACCTTTGGAGTTACCTAAGTATCTATTCTTGCTTCTGTTATCTTTCTAATTCACATTTTGTCTCCACTTCAGATGAAGTCTAACATAAAATAATCCTCAGTAAAAAATCGCATACACTGGAAATATAATAAGACCCTGAGGTGTCAATGATCTTCACAAAATTGAAATACCAATGGCATGAATTTATAATCGGATCTGGAAATTATAATAATGCCATTAGACATTGACGGTTGACACAGATTGTGTGGAGACGAATGGAAATGTAGTTGTACAACAGACATTTGAAGAAACTGATAGTGAAGCAAATAAATCTGAGATTCTTAACATCCCTCTGAACCTCCTCAGGGTATTTTGCCCCCAGGGCTCTCCCTCTGGAGGATGGTAGTCACCACTGGAGGTTATTGCTGGGTTTGCTGAATGTATTCATCACTTTCTCCTTCAGCATTGTTTTCATTGAAA
This sequence comes from Hemiscyllium ocellatum, assembly GCF_020745735.1. Taxonomy (NCBI): domain Eukaryota; kingdom Metazoa; phylum Chordata; class Chondrichthyes; order Orectolobiformes; family Hemiscylliidae; genus Hemiscyllium; species Hemiscyllium ocellatum. The sequence goes on from NC_083423.1 coordinate 9,149,084, forward strand.
AAAACAAAGTAAAACTGCACCAGACACCAATTGGAAACAGTAAAATATGTAACCATAAAAAGCAACAGATCTGCTTTCTGGGGGATAATAGGAGATTTAACGGAATGTTGCCAAGTTGGAGTGTTTTCGTTTTGAAGAGAGATTGGGCAGGGTTGGATTGTTTTACTTGGAGACCGAGGAGGGATATAACTGAGAAATATATATATATATGTATAAACTTATGAGGGACACAAGCAGGAAGAAATTTTTCCCATTGATGGATGGATCAATGATTGGAGGCACAAGTTTAAGTAAAGAGGCAGGAGGTTTAGAGGGGTTATGAGGGTAGCCTTTTTTCACCCCGAAGTTGGTAGGAATCTGGAACTCACTGCCTGTAAGGGTGGTAGAGTCAGACATTCTCATCATATTGAAGAAGTATTTAGGTGTGCACTTGCGATACCAAGGCTATGGACCAAGTGCTGGAAAATGGGATTAGAATAGTTCGGTGGTTGTTTCTGACCAGAGAAGACTCAGTGGGTCAAAGGGCATTGTCTGTACTGTGGATCTCTGCGAATGTATGATGTGTGTTTCTGAGCAAGGAAGATCAATTGCCTCCATAATGTCTAGGGATGTTCAGGCTATGTGGACTAGCTATGGTAAATGGGGGGTTACAGGGATAGGATAGGGGGCTGGTCTGGGTGGGATGCCCCTTCGAGGGTTGGTGTGGACTCGATGGGCTGAATGGACTGCTTTCACGCTGTGGGCCTTTTATGAAATTGGAAAAGTCTTTGTTAAAAGTTTGGGAGTTTATTCTGAAATGACTATTGATGCTATATCAATCATTAATTTTAAATCTGAGTTTGCTAGATTTATGTTAATCTAATCTAAAGAAAATCTACAGCAAAAATGAAAGTGGAAACAAAATATGCTTGTTTGAGCGAGTTTTGAGAAGATTTGTAGCTCATGTAGAGGTTCTGGATGTAGGTTTCTCATTGATGTGCACAAACCTTCCAGCTCAGTGAGCAAACCCACATTTATTTCTGTTTGATGACATACATTGTGATATTCAAAATCTGAACCTGCTTGTTTATTGAATAATAATAAAGAATACTTAATCTTGGTATCAAGCACCTTCATTTCCCTGGAGTATATAGTGTTGTCTTACAGATTGGACAACACCTAATGACATGTGACTTTGATGAAGACCTCCTAGAGACAGAACTTATAGGAGTCAGAAAATGTAAGAAAAGCTGAATATAAAGTTATTTTAGACAGTTTGAATAATGGTTCAAATCTACATTTAGATTTGAATAGAACCATTTCAGAATGGCATACAGTTGTAATTAGGTTTGCATTGCTATCTTACTTTATTGTATAATCAATACAAATTCACATCACTGAGACATTCTGTGAAAGAAGAATACATATGGGATATAATTCAATAAAGAACAGCATAGATTTTCACAGTCAGTTCAGTGGAGGCAATTCCATATTATTGAAAGTACAACAATGAACTTGCTACGTTTAAATCCCACTGTTGGATGTTGTTCAAGCTCAACAATCCCAGACCTTAACAAAACCCATCATTGAGGATCAGGGAATTGGAAGCCACTCTTTGTTGAGAGGCCAACACAGCTTGCACTATGGGTTATTGCTAAGAAATCCACTATCCAAAGTACCCTCGTCGCTCTCTAAAGGAGAAAGATATCATCTCAGGAAGACAGAACAGGAGAAATAAAGTTTCAACACATATTCACTGAAATATCCACAAGAATACAGGTATGTGCAAATGCAGCCATTAGATATACTTGCAATTCATACGAAAGTTGTGTTTTCGATTTATACAGTGACACAACAAAAGAGTTAAAATTGGGTACTGAATTTACTGAACAGCAAAATCGATACTTTTTATATTGGTTTGGGATTAAAAGAGGTTATGAAGGATTAGCCATGATGGTAAAATCAGGGGAAACAGTTGCATTGTTTTGATTCTATTCTCTATTGTTCAGGTGGAGTTGGGTAGGTTTATAATTAAGCAATTGCTCGAGTTGAAATGCTAAGATACTACTTATTAGGTTAGTCTTCAGGCCTGAGGCAGGAAGGCTTAAATGGCTAAATATATCTCAATATGTCAATTATGCAGGTATCTCAAATTCTTGTTCTGGCTACATGATGCATTTATACATGCGGTGTTAAAACTGTCACCTACTCAACAGGTCTCTCAAGAATTCTGACCAGAACAATGGATACTGAGATTATAATAGTTATGCCATTTTTAGAATTAATGCTTTAACCCTTTTCTGCACAGTTAGAATGAAATTGCCTAAAGTAGGCAAAAAATATTGTTTGCAATATATGCATAAAGAAAATAATCTCAGAATGATTGTTATTGAAGAAAATACAAATGTTCTACAAACCATGTCTCGAACAGTAAAAAAGTGTTGGTTTTTGCAGGTATTTCTTTCAGCAATTGTTGCTGCATATCTGAATGTTTGAAGTTCTTTTAAATCTCAGTGTACTGGGAGGTTAGGTGTTGTTAGATCCATTTATAAATGGAATCCCTTCTTTGATGGCACATATCTATCTTTTTCTACGGCCAACACAATTTGTTAAGATCAGCTGCAGTAATTCTTGTTCTTGGGATGAGAGCGGATGTGCAGCTCAAATCCTGATAATTCACACGGTATTGTTCTGGCCCTAATCCAGCAATGCATTGGCAACCTAATTACCATTGTAGATGGTGCAAATGTTGGCCTTCATTGCATTATTCCACCACACATCCATCAGGTAGGGTTGCAGATCTCTATCTGAGCATCAAACATGATCATAAAATTTTGAGGCAAGAAATCCCTTCAGACCATTCAATTTCAATCCTTGGGAGAGCAGTATGGTCATCATCCTTACAAAAAAACACGCGTATAATCTGTCAATTCGACTGAATCCTCACCGAAACTATGATATAACATTCTGCTGATGGAGAGATGCACACTATTTGTTCCAAACTGTTGCAGAAATCTTTTAATTTTAGTTTCCTGATGAAGGGCTTTTGCCCTAAACGTCGAATTTCCTGCTCCTTGGATGCTGCCTGACCTGCTGCGCTTTTCCAGCAACACATTTTCAGATCTTACATCACATGCCTGGATCAGGTGATGCTTGAACCTAGATCTTCTGGCCCAGAGGTAAGGACAGTACCATTGAACCACAAGAACTGTTGCAGGTAGGGCACACATTTTACATAAAATATAATTATGTTGCTGGCCTTTACCTTTGGATAGGGGAAATGAGGCAGTAGACAAATTTATCCAGAAAAAAGAGCTGGAAGATAGCTTCCCAGGTGATTGTTATTCATAAGAGTTAATGTACCTGCAACTACCCAATGGTTATGAAAGGTCAGTGGATGTACAGTGAGAGTTTAGTGCCTTTTACAAAGCCATATTTTTATCTGAGGTAAAAATAGAAAATGCTCCAAATACTCAGGTCTCTGGTCTTTCACCTGTTTGTACCTGTATATCTGCTGTCACACTTATGAAACACGCCCAGTATTGTCTATTCTGTTACAGATTCGAAGCATCTGCAGTATTTTGCTTTGGTCAGAAGATAACGCAGCTAACCAGTTGGATACATACCTGAGGTCTGATGAATTGAAAAAACAAAACATTCATTTCAAGAGGGCTAGAATACAAGAGCAGAGATGTACTGCTGAGGCTGTGTAAGGCTCTGGTTAGACTACATTTGGAATATTGTGAGCAGTTTTGGGCCCTGTACCTGAGGAAGGATGTGCTGGCATTGCAGGGGCTCCAGAGGAAGTTTACAAGAATGATCCCAAGGATTAAAGGTTTCTACTATGAGGAGCGGCTGGGGACTCTGTGTCTGTACTCGATGTTGTTTAGAAGGATGGAGGGGTGATCTTATTGAAACTTAGAGAATACTGAGAGGTCTGGATAGATTGGATGTGGAAGTGATAGTTCCACTTATAGGAGAGCGTAGGACCCAAGGGCACAGCCTCAGATTGAAGGGACGATCCCTTAGAATTGAGTTGAGGAATTTCTTCAGCCAGAGGGTGGTGAATCTATGTAATCCCTTGCCGCAGAGGGTTGTGCAAGCCATGTTATTGAGTACATTTATGACAGAGATAGATAGGTTTTTGATGAGTAAGTGGATCAAGGGGTACAAGGTTAAAGTAGGAGAATGGAGTTGAGAAACATATGAACTGTGATTGAATGGTGGAGCAGACTTGATGGGCTGGATGAACTACATTTTCTGATTTTATTATCTAAATACCAAAAAACCAAAGGATTGTGTCCCTCAGCCAACTGACTTATTTGGAGTATTGTCCCGGATGATTTTTATGGATTAGAAAATAGAACATTGAACATTACAGCACAGTACAGGCCTTTCGGCCCACAATGTTGTGCAGAGCATTTATCTTAATCTAAGATCCAACCCAAGCTACACCCCTTCAATTGACTGCCGTCCATGTGCTTGTCCAGCAGTAGCTTAAATGTCCCTAATGTATCTGACTCTACTACCACCGCTGGCAGTGCACTCCAGCAATCCACCATTCTCTGTGTAAAGAACCTACCTCTGACATTTCCCCTATACCTTCCTCCAATCACCTTAACATTAAGCCCCCCCCGACCTTGTGACAGCCATTTCTGCCCTGGGGAATAGTCCCTGACTATTCATTCTATCTGTGCCCCTCATTACCTTGTACACCTCTATCAAGTCACCTCTCTTCCTTCTTCTCTCCACTGTGAAAAACCCTAGCTCACTCAACCTCTCTTCATAAGACAAGCCCTCCAATCCAGGCATAATATCTGGTAAATCTCCTCTGCACCCTCTCTAAAGCATCCTTCTTATAGTTAGACAACCAGAACTGGACACAATATTCCAAGTGTGGTCTAACCAGGGTTTCATAGAGTTACAGCAAAACCTTATGGCAGTAAACTCATTCCCCCTGTTAATGAAAGCCAAAACACCTTCTTAACAACCCTATCAACTTTGGTGACAACTGTGAGGGATCTATGTGTTGACCCCAAGATCCCACTGTTCCTCCACACTGCCAAGAATCCTGTCTTTAACCCTATATTCAACATTGAAATTTGATCTTCCAAAATGAATCACTTCGCATTTATCCAGTTTGAACTCCATCTGCCACTTCTCAACCCAGCTCTGCATCCTGTCAATGTCTTGTTGTAGCCTGTAACAGCCCCTGACACTTTCTACAAAACCACTCGACCTTTGTGTCATTGGCAAACTTACTAATCCACCCTTCCACTTCTTCATCCAAGTCATTTATAAAAGTTACAAAGAGCAGAGTCCCAAGAACAAATCCCTGTGGGACACCACAAATCACCAACCTTCCATCCACTACCACTCACAGTCTTCGTTTGGCAAGCAACTCTGTATCCAGACAGCCAAATGTCCCTGTATGGCAGACCTCCTAATTTTCTGAATGAGCCTACCGTGGGGAACCTTATCAAATGCCTTACTGAAATCCATATACACCACATCCACTGCTCAACCTTCATCAATTTGTCTCATCACATCCTCAAAGAACTCAATAAGGCTTGTAAGGCTTGACCTGCCCTGCACAAAGCCATGCTGACTATGTTTAATCAACCTATGTTTTTCTAAATAGTCATAAATTCTATGTCTCAGAGTCCTTTCCAGTACCTTGCTTACCACAGATTTAAGACTGACTGGCCTGTAACTCCCAGGGATTTCCGTATTCCCTTTCTTGAACAGAGGAACATTCGCCTCCCTCCAATCATCCGGTACTACTCCCATGGAGAGTGAGGATGCAAAGATCATCACCAGAGACACAGAAATTTCATTCCTCTCTTCCCATAGTAACCTTGGATATATCTAGTCCATCCCTGGGGATTTATTTATCTGACGTTTCCCAGAATTTCCAGTACATCCATTTCCTTAATATTAGTCTGTTCAAGCCTATTAACCTGGTCCACAGCTTTCTCACTATCAACAAGGTCCCTCTCTCTATTGAATAATGAAGCAGAAAACTCACTTATGGCCTTCTTCAGACTCCAGGTACAAGTTCCCTTCACTATCACTGATCGGCCTTACCCTCTCTCTAATCATTCTCTTATTCCTCACCTATGTGCAGAATGCCTTTGGGCTCCTAGCTCTCCTGAGTCTATTTTTGAGTTTTTCTCCTGGCTACCCTATAATCCTCTAAAGCTGTGCCAGATTCTTGCTTCCTCAACATGAAGTGAGCTTCCTTCTTTCTCTCGATGAAAAGCTTCTCTGCTCTTGTCATCAAAGGCTCCTTCACCTTACCATTCATTGCCTGACTCAGTGGGACAAAGTTATCCAACATTCGCAACAAGTGCTCCTTTAACAGCCTCCATATTTCTGTTGTGAATTTCCCGTAGCACAATGGTTCCCAATTTATAGTCCACAGCTCCTGTCTAATAGCAATATAATTTTCCCTCCCCCAGTTAAAAACCTTTCCATACTGTCTGTTCCTATCCCTGTCCATGGCTATGGTAAAGGTGAGGCAGTTTGGTCACTGTCACTGAAATGCTTGCCCACCGAGAGATCTGACACCTGGCCTGGCTCGTTGCCAACATTAAATCCAATATGGCCTCACCCCTAGTCAGCCTATCTATATATTGAGTCAGGAATTCGTCCTGGACAAATCTGACAAAATCAGCTCCATCCAGACTATCTGCACTAAGGAGGTTCCAATCGATATTGGGGAAGTTGACGTCACCCATAACAACAACTCTGTTACATCTGCACCTTTGCAAGATCTGCTATCCAATCTGTTCTTCCATATCTCTGCTGATATTGGGTGGGGGTGGGGGGAGGATTATAGAAAACACCAATAAAGTGACTGCTCCTACTTTGTTACTGACTTCCACCCATACTGACTCAGTAGACAAACCCTCCTCAACAGCGGTGATGCACTGTTTAATTAACAATGCTACTCTTCCTCTTTTATTCCCTCAACCCCACCCCTGTTCTTTTTGAAAGATCTGAGCCCTGGAACATCTAGCAGCCATTCCCGCCCTTGTGAAATCCATGTCTCCATTATGGCCACAACATCGTAATTCCGAGTGCTGACTGTAGCACTGAAGTGGATCAATGCTAATGCATAGGGTGGAATCTTCCCAGCTCCTGAAAGACATTGGTCAGTCCGTCAGGAGAATTGGGTGAGTTTGGTAGAAATGAGATCCTTGCCAAGAAGAAAAATGTCTGATTTTTTAACAATATTTTGAATGCGAGGTGAGAACCTTGCTCGTGACTGGTGAGGGGGTCTATTTGCATCCAATAGTACACATTAGCATGTCATGACTGCCTAAAGTTGCCTCACCAACATGCAGTTTTCTTGTCTCTGACCTGCACGATAGAAACAAGTCAGTAACAATTCCCGACGTGAAAGTCTATGCTTTAAAACTGGCACCATCGTTAGGAATCCCAGGAGGTCTTGACAGTAGTGAGCACTTTGGTTTCAGTGTCCATACTTCAGACATTTCGAGCTGTTTATGTATTAAAAGCACTTTACCCAAGTGCTTTCGTCAGTGAGATGGATAAAGAGACGTAGAATTCGATTTGCTTTCAATGTGATTTTATTAGCAAAATGTTCCTTATTAAAAGCACCATGTGAGCATTTCCCAAATTCCCACAATAATTACTCTTTATCTAGCTCCATCTGTCTGAGTAAGGATATTACCCACAATAACCGATGTGTTTGAGCTAGGCCATCAGAATCTTCTCCCGCTCTGATATAAGGCTGGCTCTCTTCCATGAAGCTTGACTCACCAGTCTGACTGGATCTTTTCTTTCTCTTTTTCTCTCTCTTGGCAATCCACAGCTGTGCCAGCTCAAGTCTTTACTAAGGGCTAACTTCCAGGTCATTGTGTTTTTATTCCCCCCTTGCAGCAGACCTTCCAGAATTTTCTGTGGCCTTTGGCCAATGGGGTCATGAACTGGGCTCATATCATCCAATAGGGTCACGCCAACAGCCTTCACTATTACCTGCTGGGAAAATGTTGGGAACGTATTAAGTGCATGTCATCAGGCATGAAGATGCCAGAACAGAGGAGTTAGGAGATCATGCTGTGGCTGTACAGGGCGTTGGTTAGGCCACTTTTGGAATTTGCAATTCTAGTTTCCCTGCTAAACTAGAAAGGATTCATAAAAGATTTTCAAGGATGTTGCCAGTTTTGGAGGGTTTGAGCTAAAGAGAGAGGCTGAATAGACTGGGGCTATTTTTCCTGGACCATTGGAGGCGGAGGGGTGACATCATAGAAGTTTATAAAATCATGAGAGGTGAGGATCAGGTGAATGTATTTTCCAAATCATGAGAGACGAGGATTGGGTGAATGGGGTTTAGATTAGATTAGATTACTTAGTGTGGAAACAGGCCCTTCAGCCCAACAAGTCCACACCGACCCACCGAAGCGCAAACCACCCATACCCCTAACCTAACACTATGGGCAATTTAGCATGGCCAATTCACCTGACCTGCACATCTTTGGACTGTGGGAGGAAACTGGAGCACCCGGAGGAAACCCACGCAGACACGGGGAGAACGTGCAAACTCCACACAGTCAGTCGCCTGAGGCAGGAATTGAACCCGGGTCTCAGGTGCTGTGAGGCAGCAGTGCTAACCACTGTGCCACCATGCCACCCACAAAGCTAGAGGACATAGGTTTAAGGTGAGAGAGGAAAATTTTAATAGAGTCCTAAGGGGAAACCTTTTCACTCAGAGGGTGGTTTGTGAATGGAATGAGCTGCCAGAGGAAGTGGTGGAGGCTGATACAATTACAACATTTAAAAGGCATCCGGATGGGTATATGAACAGGAACAGGTGAGAGAGATATAGCCTAAATGCTGGCAAATGGGACCAGATTAATTTAGGATATCTGGCCGGCATGGATGAATTTGACTGAAGGGTTTGTTTCCATGCTGCACATCTTTATAACTGTGTGACTCGATAACATCTGGTCAACACTTCCCCAATACACCACCCTCAGGCTGGTTATAACTGACACCTTTGCAACCTCTTTGAACTTAGTTTCCACTATTCTCTGTAGCTGATATCTTCTGGATGCTGGAACAAATTACTACAGATGCTGGAATCTGTACTGGAAACAATAAATGCTAGTGATTATAGTAGGACAGATATCCCTCAAAGAGAGACAGCAAGCTACAGTTTTGAGTCTAGATGACTCTTCATCAGACTCTGATAAAAAGATAATCTAGACCCAAAACATTAGCTTACTCTCTCTTCATGTATGCTGTTTGATCACCAACTGGATGCTGTTTCATATCATTTGGCCAATTCCTGTCAGACCTGATTTCTCTGGCTGTGAGGAGAAAGTGAGGTCTGCAGATGCTGGAGATCAGAGCTGAAAATGTGTTGCTGGAAAAGCGCAGCAGGTCAGGCAGCATCCAAGGAACAGGCGATTCGACATTTCGGGCACAAGCCCTTCTTCAGGAATTCTTGAAGAAGGGCTTATGCCCGAAATGTCGAACTTTCTCTGGCTGTGAGTCAAGTTAAAATGTCCACTTTGGGCCCATGGTCTCTGATCACACTAGTGAGAGGGAAGTTTAGACAGACAAAGTGCTACAGGGGTATGAAGCACAGGTAATGCAGCAAGTCAGAGAAAATGGTGTGAGAAAACTTACTTTGGAGAGAAACCGTTCATGTATTTGCTAAAGTTGACACTTTGTTACTATCTGATAAAATTGAACCTGCTAACTGAAAGATTATGGAAAAACTTTTCATAAACACACTACACTTAATTTGTTTTACCATTTAAGTTGTTAAATAAAGACATTGATTCCTTTTGCCCCAAACATCGATTCTCCTACTCCTTGGATGCTGCCTGACCTGCTGTGCTTTTCCAGCAATACTCTAATCTTGTCTCTAATCTCCAGCATCTGCAGTACCTACTTTCGCTTAGATAAGGAAATTGACCTGCTGGTTAATTGCGAGCTGAGTCTCTGAAGTTAAATTTTACCCTCCATGTCTTAGCCTTCATTTAGCTCTGTAACGTCAACAGAAAGCATATTTTCCTTGGAATCACAAATTCTTTACTCCAACAATGCAACATCACATTGAAATGTATTCAGTTTGATTGGCCTTATAAAATGTATTATTGATATTTCCTTATTAGCTGTGAGAGCTGTGCAATTTTATTCCTGCTAATGATTGAGTTGACAAATTCAAGTGTAAACACAATAGATAGAATGGAGCACTTTTTGGAGTATAGTCACTGTTGTAATGTAGGGAATATCAGAGCCAATTTACAGACAGCAGCACTCACAATGAGCGATGGAATAAATGACCAGATTGGCTCAGGCTTGGAGGGCCGAAAGGCCTATACCTAGGCTGTAAATTTTCTTTGTTCTTCTTTGTCCTTAGATAATCTTTTTGATGATGTTGGTGGAGGGATCAATGCTGGCCAGGACAGCAAAAGCAGTCCCATGCACTTTGTCAAAAAGTTCCAATGGATTAGAGATTTGAGAAGGTAACCTCACTTTAACGTCAGATCTGGGAGCTCTAAAAGGCCACAATTATGAATAGTAGATTCAAGATAACATTCCTATTGGTGGCAATTATGGATTGTTGTTTGTAAAGCCTACAACAAACACCACCACCTTCACAATGGCAGCTGGAGATGGGCAAGAATTCTTGTCCAGTCAGTGAAGTACATTTCCCATGAGTGAGACATTAACTGATGTCAACTGACCAAAGTCTTTTCTCCCCCGAGGTTTCAGACAGTTCTCCAGCTTGCAATTTAATTTGCTTCGGCCAAATATATCATTGTGGTTTGTTTTTGTTTTTGACTGCAGTAAAAATAGGCTGCAGTTGGAAATAACTATATTGAAGATAGATGTGTCATAAATTTCACTCCAGTTGGCTTGTGAGAACACAGAACAACTGAGAATTTTTCCCCCTTGTATGGCAGAGTTCCCATCTCGTTTAATGTGTGTTCCAGCAAACTGTGCATCAGCAAGTGATGGTTAACTTGATGTTAGAAAGTTAGTCAACAACCCAACTTTTCAGGCATCCCAATAAGCCAAGTAGGATAACCAGAAATCGAACTGGGCATCTACAAAATCCTAAATAGGAAAGCTATTTAGTGATCTGCTGAGCCAAGTACATTTATAGCTATTGGGAGACACCCCACTATGAAGATAATTTTTAAAAATTCAAACAGGGGATTTGAGCATCACCGGCTGGGTACTATTTATTGCCCATCCCTGGTCAGCTATTACTAGAGGGCAGTTAAACCCACATAGGGTCTAGAGTCACATCCAGGCCCATCAGATAAGGATGGCAGGGTGGCAGGGTAGCTCAGTGGTTAGCACTGCTGCCTCACATCACCAGGGTCCCAGGTTCAATTCCAGCCTCGGGTGTCTGTCTGTGAGGAGTTTGCACATTCTCCCCGTGTCTGCATGGGTTTCCTCTGGGTACTCCAGTTTCCTTCCACAGTCACAAAGATGTGCGGATCAGGTGAATTGACCATACTAAACTGCCCATAGTGTTAGGTGCATTAGTCAGAGGGAAATGGATCTGAGTGAGTTACTCTTCAGAGGGTCTCTGAAGGGAATCTAATCTAATCTTTACCTGTAAAGCATTGGGTGAACAGCCCATAAATACTGGTTACAGAGTCACCACGGAAGGAGCTTATGATTCTGGATTTTCATTGATACACCACCTTTGGTTTGAACCCAGCCTGGGATTACCAGTTCAGTGACAATGTCATGATGCCACCAACTCCTTTGTACATGGGTCAAAGACATAAAAACAAAGCAAGTTTCATCATATTCCTTGCTATCTTTTCTACAGTTTGGTTTGTATGTCAAAATCAAGCAAAAAGTAACTAATAAGAAAATTCATCTGGATACAATGATGAACAAAAAGAGAACATATCATGTGAGGTATTAAGGGACAGTATTCATTATATCTGTACCGAAGTGTCAGCCTACACTACCATAAGGGGTGAATAATTGCTCCTAAGTTAAGTCCGCAAAATTGGGAAAGTTCCCACTTCCACAGACCTGACCTGGGATCTTGCCTATTCTGACAGATTTCCATTCCTGGACAGGGCTAGAGTTGGTCACACTGTCCGCAGAGATAGCTGTGTTGCTGGGTGCTAGGGGGAAGCACTGCTATAGTGCTCTTGGATTTGACCCTCATTATAATAAAAAAAACAGGATGGCCTTTAATTCTCAGCCTTCATGGTCTCTCAAACTCGCATACACTCCATGCTCATTCACACTCATAATATATCATCCCTCCAGCACCTCCATGGCCCTTAGCCTTTATGTCAACTCATGTCAACGCATCATACCCCATACCCAAAATAATCCTTCATAACCTTTCTTCCAACTTAATGCCAAAATCTGCCAACTGATGACTCCACTACTTACTACACTGCCCTGACACCCTGCATGTCCACTTATCCAATACCTACTGCCATGGGCAGATTGTAGGAGTCATGAAGAGAGGAAATCACATTTTTGTTAACCTCTCATGGGTGGTAGGCATCACTGGCTGGGCCAGCATTTATGCCCATTCCTCATTGCCCTTGGGAAGGTGGTGGTAAGCAGGTTTTCTGAACCACTGCAGTCCACATGCTGTGGGTTGACCCACACAATGCCATTAGAGAGGGAATTCCAGGATTTTGACCCGGCAACAGTGAAGGAAGAGCAATACATTTCCAAATCAGGATGGCTAGTGACTTGGAGGGGAACATGCAGGTGGTTGTATTGTTCCTATATATCTGCTGCCCTTGTCCTTCTAGATGGAAATGGGCATGGGTTTGGAAGATACTGTCCAAGGATCTTTAATATATTTATGCAGAGCATCTTTTAGATTGCACACACTGCTGCTCCTGAGTGTCAGTGATGGACAGAGGGATGTAGTGCCAAATAAGTGGGCTGCTCTGTGCTAGATGGTATCAAGCTTCTTGAATGTTGTTGGAGCTGCACCCATCCAGACAAGTGGCACACTGCACTCTGGAGGAACACACCTGAATTGTGCTTTGTGGATGGTGGACAGGCTTTTCAGGAGGTCAGAGTGAGTTACTTGCTGCAGTATTCCTAGTCTCCGACCTGTTCTTGTAACTTCTCTCTCTGTACAAAACACTCTCATTAATAAAAACACTTTCAGTACTTTTAAAACTGTTCAACTAATCACCAGTGCCCTTTAAGTTTGTGTACTCAGACCCTTATTATACTCCTTTATAGACTGTTGAGTGCGTGGCCAAATTCTGCTCTAACTCCATTTGCTGATGGCCCCACTGTAGCAGGTTGGATCTCAAACAATGATGCGACAGAGTACAGGAAGGAGATAGAGAGCTTAGTGGTGTAAAGAAAACAATTTCTCCTTGAATGTCAGCAAAATAAAGGATCTGGTCATCAATTTCAGGAAGCGGAGTGGATGACGTGCCCCTGTCTGTATCAATGGAGCTGAGGAGGAGGTGGTCAAGAGCTCAAGTTCCTAGGAGTAAATATCACCAACAATCTGTCCTGATCCATCCATGTCCATGCTACAGTCAAGAAAGCACGCCAATGTCTCTACTTCTTCGGGAGGCTAAGGAAATTTGGCATGTCCACAATTACTCTTAACAGTTTTTATAGATACACTGCAGAAAGCATCCTATCCAGATACATCACTGCTTGGCATGGTAACTATTGATCCCAAGGCCACAAGAAATTACAGAGAGTTGTGAATGCAGCCCAGTCCATGATGAAAACCAACCTTCTTTCCATTGACTCCATCGATACTTCCTGCTGCCTTGGGAAAGCAGCCAACATCATCAAAGACCCCTCCCACCCCTGTTATAGTCTCTTCCAACTCTTCCATCAGGCAGAAGATGCAAAAGTTGAAAACACGTATCAAGAGATTTAAACATAGCCTCTTCCCCACTGTTTTCAAACTTATGAACAGACTTCTCATATATTAGAGTTTATCTTTCTCAGTAACTTGTCTGGTTAGCAGGCAAAGCAGTATTTTCACTGTATCCTGGTACAATAAATCAAATCAAATCTTCATAAAAATAACCATCTCTTTCAAATACTCCATTTCACAAAAAATAAACAGTTGCATTCATAAGCTGAAGTCAAAGGCATGCAGTCCCTTCATCATCTCTCTGAACTGCCAATCAAAATGTGGGTTTACAGGTCCCATGCTATGAAAATGATAAACTGGGGAAAGTCAAGCAACATTAATCTTCTAACGATAACCAACAGTTTTATGTCAACAAATAGTATGGAAATTGTCAACATTGGTTTTTCAACTGCTGGTTGGCTAGATTTTCCTCCTTCAAAATTTAAAGGCAGATGATTTAAAAGACTTGACAGCTTCACACTTTCAAAGACCTTACCAAACTGCCAATGATATCCATGTCGCATGAGTGAATTAAACAAAATAAAAGTCTTTACGATAACTCCATGATTGTAAACCAAACACCAAAGCTTAGGCCTGGGACAGATGCAAAATAAATTCAATAGGTTGTACGTGTTTGCAGGATTCCCCAGTTTGATGTAAGAATGCCTGTATCAATACATTCAACCAGGTAAAAACAATGACTGCAGATGCTGGAAACCAGATTCTGGATCAGTGGTGCTGGAAGAGCACAGCAGTTCAGGCAGCATCCATGGAGCAGCGAAATCGACGTTTCGGGCAAAAGCCCTTCATCAGGAATAAAGCTTGCAAGGATGCCTGCCTTGAAGAAGTTTTCCTTCTCTCTCTACAAGAATCTCAGGGAGTCCCTCTCCCACTGCAATCCCAGGTCATTTTCTCTGCCCTGAAGCTCTTCAACCATGTCGTGAAACACACTCGCTACCACAGCCACATTTGCTTCCTCAGTGCCTGTCTCCGTAACCAACTCATCCCACAGAGACTCTGGATCACCTTTAAACCAGCAGAGTTCGGACCCGAACAGGACAAACCGTTCAGACTACAGATTCAAAAACATCAGTAACGGTTCTCCTTCAAGATCCGCCGCTCCACGTTTGCAGCAATGCGCCGGCACCTAACCTCTCTACAGTCATCCCTGCCTCAGCAAAGGGCCACACTCTCTCAGAATTGCAAACGACCTTTAATCCTGATGAAGCGCTTTTGCCCGAAACGTCGATTTCACTGCTCCTTGGATGCTGCCTGAACTGCTGTGCTCTTCCAGCACCACTAATTCAGAAAATACATTCAACCAGTTCTGTGTAATGAGAATACCATGGAACTTGGGTTGTGGTTGCTGCAAAACAAGGCTGTTTTTGATGCTTATCCCTGGTTGACTTCAAACTGCTAAAAGTCTTTAGGTTTTGGATGCATTTTTTATATTAATTCAAGGGATGGGGGTGTCAGATGCTAAGCCAGCACTTATTGTCCATCTCTAATTGCTCAGAAGGCAGTTAAGAGTCAACCACATTGCTGTGGATCTGCAGTCACATGTCGACCAGACCAGGTAAGGATGGCAGGTTCCTTCCCTAAAGGACATTAGTGAACCAGACGGGTTTTTCCTGACAATCGACAATGGTTTCACGGTCATCATTAGACTCTTATTTCCAGATTTTCATTGAACCAGGGACTCCTGAATATTACCTGGGTCTCTGAATTAATAGTCCTGCAATAATACCACTGGGCCATCACCTCCCGTGTTAATGTCTGGAGGCTGTTCAATATTCCTATCATTTTTCAACATTGTAGCAAATATTTTATGAAATGCATCACTCACACAATGTGAGGCAAGTTTAGCAGACCCACAATGAGATGTTCCTTCCTAATGGTGACAGAATAAAACAGGCCAGATAGTATTTCCAAGCATGATAGATGGTGCAAGAATTGCATTTCTGAAGTGCTTTTAGGAACTGAATAAACCCATTTTCCAACTCATTGTATCATCCAACCCACCCACCATCCTTTCCAAGTACTAACAAGAAGGCCTTCTGGTATCTTTATTCTACTCGAGATGTTTATTTGTTACAAAAGTGAAAGAACCAATGTGCATCAATATTAACTGTTTTCCTTGCAAATTGATACTTCAAACCACAAACCAATGAGATCTAACACTGAAATGAGCTTCAGGAATCGGCTGTTAATCCTTCTTTAGTATGTCGACATGAGGAAATCTTTCTTCACCTACAGAAATCCACCTGTTTCACAAATACATGGTTACAAAGTTAAGCCCTGGTAACAAAAACAGTGCCAGCTTCTTTGAGTCCCCTCAGGCTAAATAACAACTCTCTGGGAAGATGTGTTTTTTTAAAATTCCTGACACAGTGCCACAAAAAGATGGTGAGAGAACAGCTTGGAGGCAAACACCAGACAGTGATGTATTAGTTTGTTCCGCACAGGTGTTGGAAGGATCAAAATAAGAGAACTATAAGTTCTCTTTTCTTCCCAACACAAAGCAACAACATCAGATCTCATTGGCTGGTAGAAACAAACGCTATTCCCAGGCTAGAAGTTAAACTTTGCAATGTATTTTTAGCACGTGGAGGAACAATGAACAATCTCACTGTGTAAATTATCTAAGAAAACCAAACTAAAGGCATTTTAATATTTAACTATTACCTGATTTGGATGCCCACATTTGCAATGGTAACACTGGTCTCCCCTATCCTAGCCTCAGAGTCATACACATTTTTTGACTGTGTGATCAAAATAAAGAATGCCTTTTCGGCATTGATCTTCCCTCATCTGGACCGAGAGAGCACCAAATGCAAAGACGCCTTGCAAAGAATACAGAACAAGAGCTAGTTTTAGTGAACGTAACCTAAATCAATGGAATTAAAATGGGACAGTATGACTACAAACCTTATAATGTATTCCCTTTATTCTGTTAGACAGTAATAAACTGTAGGAATGAGTATACATAAAGGAAATGTTCTAAAATGGTCACATATCGAACATAAGAATAGGAATGATAGTAAGCCATTCAGCCCCTTAAGCTGCTCCACCATTCAAATTGATCATGACTGTCATCTCAGCCTCAACTCATAAGAACATAAAAACTAAAAAGTACTAAGGTAAGAGCTAAATGGTATATATTAGTACAAGTAAAGTACACATATGAAATGATTGAATGATTAATTAAATGATTAGGTTTACTTAGCTGATGATATGTTAATAAATCTAGTCATCGGAAATTTGTAACCTAGATTGGGGATAAAGAGCTCAGGTTGAGGTCTTCTGTTCTGAGGACAGGTAATCGTTCTGAAACATTATCACAGTTTTGCCTTTAAAAGCTGGGATGGGAAGGTAGAGTTAGGAATGTTTCTGCCCTGTCATACCATTTAACTAAACAAGTGCCAAAGCGTCCATTTGTATGATTGATGAGCCAAAGGTCTCCTTCCTATCGGAAAGATGTTGTGAAACTTGCAAGGTTTCAGAGAAGATTTGCAAAGATATTGCCAGAGTTCGAGGGTTTGAGCTATAGGGAGAAGCTGAACAGGCTGGGGCTGTTTTCCCTGGAGCGTCAGAGGCTGAGGAGTGACCTTATAGAGGTTTACAAAATTATGAGGGGCATGGATAGAGTAAATAGGCAAAGTCTTTTCCCTGGGGTGGGGGAGTCCAGAACTAGAGGGCATAGGTTTAGGGTGAGAGGGGAAAGATATGAGAGACCTAAGGGGCAACTTTTTCACACAGAGGGTGGTACGTGTATGGAATGAGCTGTCAGAGGAAGTGGTGGAGGCTGGTACAATTGCAACATTTAAGAGGCATTTGAATGGGTATATGAATCAGAAGGGTTTGGAGGGATATGGGCCAAGTGCTGGGGGGTGGGACTAGATTGGGTTGGGATATCTGGTCGGCATGGATGGTTTGGACTCAAGGGTCTGTTTCCATGCTTTACATCTCTATGACTCTAAGAGTGCAAGACTGCTTGATGAAAATGGTTGTCACGAGCCATGGTAGACTAGGCCCAATGAATTTCATGCAAGAGCATGCTTTGCTACAAATTAACCAAAGCAGACCTGCAGCCTCACCCTCACACATTCTTACTCCTTATATACTCTAAGTGCATGTTCCTCATCCATTCTCCATTGACTCTCATTACCCCCAGAATAACCCTATGGTTCTTATGAGTCCTTTTGGTAATTTAATGCAGACTCAAGCTAACTTGTACCCTCCATCCACCCTCTTTTACCTTCACACTCATGTTTAAAATGCCAATTCACTCATTACCATCATAAAAAAAAATCAGGAGCCATGCTAAGGTAGTGTAAAATAAAATTCTAAGTGGTTATTAGTAAATTCACTATTTCAAACAAAAACTAGTTAACAAAATAAAGACTTTTTGTACATTTAAATTCCAACAAGTCATAATTTCTTCTGAAAACGCACATTTTCATTTGAAGACTAACAACAAAAGCATATAGCTGTCAACTAAGCAGTGAGCTTACCAACCCCCAACCATGACAAAATCTAACACTAATCTTATAACCAGAATTCTCAGGCTTACATACACAGAAAGATTAATAAAATGAAACTGATTTTGATTAATAGCAGAATTTTGTCCAATAAAATGTATGCAACAAGGTCAGCCAGGTGGACCTTGTAGAATATGAGTTCCCTGATTGGGGCTTTCAATCTGTTCCGATCAGGGAGCCCTGGCTGATGGACATCCTGTCAAGCATCCTGTTCACTCTGAGAACTGGCTCTGAGTGAGCTGGATCTGTGTAACAGACTCTACATATTTAAATAAAGAGTGACTTGGTGATGGGGTATTGGTATCTGTGGAGTTATTTCATGTAAATACCTTGACAGTGCTCCTGAGCCAATTTTTGTGCAATTCATGTGTACCCTTAACAATCCCAAAGGGCATGTGACCTCTTCCAAAGGGCACCTAACCTCTCCCAATGGTCCCAATACTTCTCCAAAATGGTTACAGGGACCCCTGCACGGCATGCCCTACGTTTCCTTTGTTCAATACATGAAACCCATGAGTTGTATTGGAATTCCCACTTGTACATGTACACTGTATATGTACCATGGAAGTGCAAAGTACAATCTGTCCACATTTCTCCTTCCCTTCATCCCCATTGGGAAGGCTACAAAAACAAACAGAGGATAATAAAGAGAGTAATAAGGAAGGCGAGGATCAAATATGAAGGTAGGCTAGCCAGTAATGTTAGAAATTATAGTAAAAGTTTCTTTCAATACATAAGAAACAAATGACACAGCAAAAGTAGACATTGAGCCACTTCAAACTGATGCTGGAAGCCTAGGGATGGGAGATAAGGAAATAGCAGGAGAACTTAACAAGTACTTTGCATCAGTTTTCACAGTGGAAGACATGAGTAATATTCCAACAATTAAAGGGAGTCAGGGGCTGAGTTGAGTATGGTTGCCGTTACAAAAGAGAAAGTGCTAGAAAAGCTAAAAGGTCTTAAAATTGATAAATCTCCTGGCCCCGATGGGATACATCCTAGAGTTCTGAGAGAGGTGGCTGAGGAAATAGCGGAGGCATTGGTTGAGATCTTTCAAGAGTCACTGGAGTCAGGGAAAGTCCCGGATGATTGGAAGATCACTATTGTAACCCCCTTGTTCAAGAAAGGATCAAGACAAAAGATGGAAAATTATAGGCCAATTAGCCTAACCTCAGTTGTTGGCAAAATTCTAGAAACAATCATTAAGGATGAGGTTTCTAAATTCTTGGAAGAGCAGAGTCTGATTAGAACAAGTCAATATGGATTTAGTAAGGGGAGGTCGTGCCTGACAAACCTGTTGGAATTCTTTGAAGAGGTGACAAGTAGGGTAGACCAGGGAAACGCAGTGGATGTGGTCTATCTAGACTTCCAAAAGGCCTTTGATAAGGTGCCACACGGGAGGCTGCTGAGCAAGGTGAGGGCCCATGGTGTTCGAGGTGAGATACTGGTATGGATTGAGGATTGGCTGTCTGACAGAAGGCAGAGAGTTGGGATAAAAGGTTCTTTTTTGGAATAGCAGCCGGTGACCAGCGGTGTCCCGCAGGGTTCAGTGTTGGGGCCTCAGCTTTTCACATTATATATTAATGATTTGGATGAAGGGACTGGGGGCATTCTAGTGAAGTTTGCTGATGATATGAAGTTAGGTGGACAGGCAGGTAGTACTGAGGAAGTGGGGAGGCTGCAGAAGGATCTAGACTTTTTGGGAGATTGGTCCAGGAAATGGCGGATGGAATTCAACATGAGCAAATGCGAGGTCTTGCACTTTGGAAAAAAGAATAAAAGCATGGACTACTTTCTAAACGGTGAGAAAATTCGTAAAGCCAAAGTACAAAGGGATCTGGGAGTGCTCGTCGAGGATTCTCTAAACGTAAACATGCAGGTTGAGTCTGTGATTAAGAAAACGAATGCAATGTTGTGCTACTGAGACTTTATAAAGCTCTGGTTAGGCTCCATTTGGAGTACTGTGTCCAGTTTTGGTCCCCACACCTCAGGAAGGACATACTGGCACTGGAACGTGTCCAGCGGAGATTCACACGGATGATCCCTGGAATGGTAGGTCTAACATACGAGGAACGGCTGAGGATCCTGGGATTGTATTCATTGGAGTTTAGAAGATTAAGGGGAGACTTAATAGAAACTTACAAGATTATACATGGCTTGGAAAGGATGGACGTTAGGAATTTTTTTCCGTTAGGCGAGGAGACTCGGACCCGTGGACACAGCCTTAAAATTAGAGGGGGTTAATTCAGAACAGAAATGCGGAGACACTTCTTCAACCAGAGAGTGGTGGGCCTGTGGAATTCATTGCTGCAGAGTGCAGTGGAGACCGGGACGCTAAATGTCTTCAAGGCAGAGATTGATAGATTTTTGATGTGTCGAGGAATTAAGGGCTACGGGGAGAATGTGGGTAAGTGGAGTTGAAATGTCCATCAACCATGATTGAATGGTGGAGTGGACTCAATGGGCCAAATGGCCTTACTTCCACTCCTATGTCTTATGGTCTTATGGTCTTAACTCTGGCAAATAACTGTAGATGCTAGAATTGAAGTTGGAAGGTCTAGGCTAGGCCAGAAATGCTGTCTGTCATTGCAAAAATCCAACCCATTAACTTGCTTTCTCTCTGCATGATGCTGGCAACTCACTTCATCATTTCTCACTTATATTTCCAGCATCTGTGGTTTTTCTTTTAATTTGGGAGGAAGGATTAGATTAGATTCCCTACAGTATGGAACAGGTCCTTCAGCCCAACAAGTCCACTCCGGCTCTCCAAAAAGTAACCCACCCATACCCAGCCCCTATATTTACCCCTGACCAATGCACCTGACACTATGGACAATTTAACATGGCCAACTCACCTGAACTGCACATCTTTGGATTGTGGGAGGAAACCGGAGCACCCAAAGGAAACCCACGCAGACATGGGAAGAATGTGCAAACTCCACACAGACATTCACTTGAGGATGGAATCAAACTTGGTACCCTGGTGCTGTGAGGCAGCAGTGATAAATCACTAAGCCAATGTGCCGCCCTGTTTGAAGGCACAGTTGCGCAGTACTGATAAAAAAATCTGAAACTTGGCCAGTGTAACTGAACACCTGCTTGCCACCATCATCATCCTTGGACTGACAGTGCCCAGAAATGTGCACATCAGCATAGATGGTTATGTCCATAACAGTAACTCCAGAATCCTCCAAACAACCATGAGTGTCTTTGCTCCTGAAGAAAGCAATGCCTATTTACACCGTAGAATTTCCCTTTTCTTGTTCACATAACAATAATCATCCCTTTTACATAGAGATAGATATAATGAATATTCTGGTTTGTCAGCGCTTCCAATGCACATTAACTGGCAATGTAAGGTAAAGTCACCATAGTCCCATTGGGCTGCTCACCCTCTTGATGGAAATGACTAGCAGTGATTTAACCTGAGCATCACCACAGCTCAGGCAAGGGAGAGGTAAAGAAAGAGGTACTGTTCCTTCAGTACACCTTCCCCAGTTTAACCCATTCTTTATAGCAAACCAGGCATCCAGCCGACTGAGCTAACTAGTTCTGGGACCTTTCTGTTCAAAGGTGTTCTTGTAGCATTATTGCATCATACACTCATGTATTATTTATCATGTCTACCACCATTTCTGTTGGGTATAGCATGGAGTTGGTCTCTGTGTCCAAATGTTGCTGTCATGTAGATGGCTCAAAGGTTCAACTGTCTTTGTATCCACAAGTTTATCAACACAATTTCAGGTTGACTCTTGCTTGCTAGTGAGAATGATTCCTCTCCAAGTGTGTGAAGGTGAGGGGACTGAAGGTTGCAATTGGTGCATGGGATCATAGGATATAGGAATAAGAGTAGGTCATTCAGCCCCTTGAACCTGTTCCATCATTCAATGAGATCATGGCTGATTTGTAGCCTAACTCCATATACCTGCCTTTGGCCGATAGTCCTTCATACCTTTGTGTATCAAAAAAGCTACCACAAATTTAAAATTAACAACTGATGAAAGAGCTGGAAGAGGAAGCACATTTAAGAGGAGCATTAACATCAGCATGGTTTGGTTAGGGAAAACAGACTGGTTCTCTGTCATTTTTTTCCACACATCCTATGTTATTTGGGCAGGACCTAAGAAAGACAGAATATTGAAAAGATCTCCAAGTATAAATGGAGCTAATATTCTGCTGCCATAAACCTACTCTATTGACAAAGGTAGAAGGTCAACATTTCAAAGTAAATGATTCTTGCTAGCATTTAAGTCTCAAACTCTACACCAGGAGCGTCAACATGATTGAATGTAAGGTGTAATTTACTTCCTCACCTATCACCAATACACTTGCTCTCAGTCCTGGTAAACGTGGATCACACATACTGGTGATTTAGGAAAGAAATCAGAATCAAAATGTTGTTCATGAACCGAAAAACTTATAAACTATTTTCACTTGAATGAGAGGAGGAATGAGAGATGAAACTGATTTTAAAAATTATTTTCTTCAACATTTATTGCAGAAACTTCTTTTTTTTTTATTTTCCCTGACTGACATTGTACCTTTACACTTGGTTTTATCCAACAAGCAAGCATTTATCCTCACATATTGAAAAGATCTGCAGATATAAGTGGAGCTAATATTCTGCTGCCATAAACCTATTCCATTGACAAAGGTAGAAGGTCGACATTTCAAAGTAAATGATTCTTGCTAGCATTTAAGTCTCATTTATACCACTTCCACAGAATAGAGTAACTTTTGGAAACTGGAAGAACTGTGGATGCTATAAATCAGAATCAAAAAGGGAAATTCAGAGGAAGGGTCACTGGATCCAAAACATTAACTCTGATTTCTCTCCACAGATGCTGCCAGACCTGCTGAACTATTTCAAAAGTTTGTAAAACTCCAGCAACCTCGGAAAGAAGTGTGCCATTGTCCAGTGAACAATGAACTACCTGAATTAGTCATTGATTCTGGCTCTAGCTATAATTTTAAGTTGGAAGTAACAGAAAATGCTGGAGAAACTCAGCAAGTCTGGCAGCTTCTGTAGAGAAAAAGAGTTAACATTTCAGGTCCAGTATGATTCTTCTTTGGAGCAATACACACCAAATCTCTTCTGGGGAATGGACAATTTTTATTCTACTCTCGAAATGTTCCTTCTATTCTACAGAAGTTTTGAATAAATTTTACATTTGCAACAACATTAAAAACACTACACATAATCACACCCACTAAGATCTCAGTTGAAGTCACGTGCTAATAGAAAAGTTACTTTTGCTGAAACATAATTGAAGCTACTGTTTTGCAAGTACTCAGCCAGTAAAAAATTCTAGAGAGATGAACAGAAATAAAATGAAAACTTTTATGAGTGTGTTACTTAAATGTGGAGAACCACTTACAAATTGGGAAGAAGTAAAACAATGCTGTGAGGGTAGATGAGCATGACAATGAATCATTCAATCCATCCCATCTACATTTCGGACCTGGGATTAAATCCACCCCAAGCAATTCACTTCTTTTTGACAACCACAAAAGATCAGCAGTGAAATAGGCTCCACAATACTCAGTTTTAGTATTTAAAGACTTATATTTGCTGGTTAAATTGCTGAAATGTAAATGACATAAATCCAAACATGGTAGGAATCCAACAGTTTACTGATGAAAATAAGTTGTTAAAGAAGCAAAGCTTATTATGTCATGTTGACAGGCACAAATTATTGCCTTTCTGAATAGAGGCTTTGCATGAATAAGGGAAACTCCTGTCCAAGTGATCACATCAGCATCAGTGGCCCATCCAGGTAATTTAAACTCTTTGAACAAAATGTGGATGAGTTTAATTTGCCTTAATTTGCCCCCGGTCTCTTCCACTTCCAGCCCAGCAATTACCATAATCAGACAGTCTGAGGACAGGTCAGCAGTCAGCGGTCATTCAGCTGGACCAGAGAATACAACAAGGCAGCTATTACATCACAAATAAAGGCTAGTGGACAATGTTAATCGCCATGGTGACAGGAATGTCTACTGCAGGACAGCAGAAGTACACAGCTCTGTTGATAGACATGGTGCCAACAATTGTCCCTGTAATTTTTCTCTCCCAGAAAAATTGTTCCCTTTGCCATTTGTCAACACTTATTGACCAAAGATTAACCCCTGAATGGAGTAAATAGAACCTTATTCCCCTTCTTCTAAGAAGGATACGCAGTCAAACTAATACTTTCTTTGATGGAATGAGAGTTGTTTGAGCTAATTATCCGAGTTAACCTGAGAACTCTTGAAAATGTGAACATTTTAAAGAGACATGCATTCACAAACCTAGTCATGCCTCATGTATTTTGTATCAAGGATCCTCCATATATACTAGTTATCGCTGTTGGCTGTTGGTCACTTCAGCATTGGAAATGGTCTTGCAATACTAAACCAGTGGCAGGCTATGTGAAAGGCTCAACCAGATTGTAATTGATGCCTCACTGCTGGTATGACCTCAAATGCTAAGATGTCATTGAGCTCATGTATGCAGTTGGGCCACATGATCTGTGCAAGGCCTCTCTCAGACGAAATCAGCATCAACTCACTGTCAAAGCCATTTTACATTTACAAGTCACCTTGATAGACAAACGGAGTCACATCTCTGCTTGATTACTTAATAAATTACATTATTATTTTCATATATCAAAACACTCTTCCCAAAGGGAAATGCTAGATTTTGTCTCAAAATTCTGATGTTATCTGTATACTAGGCGAGAGACAAAAACAAAAGACTGCAGATTTTGGAATCCAAGGTAGACAAGTAGGAGCTTGGGAGAACACAGCAAGCCAGGCAGCATCAGTCCTGAAGAAGGGGTTACGCCTGAAATGTTGACTTTTCAATATTCTGATGCTGCCTGGCTGTGTTCTTCCAGCCTCCTGCCTGACTATCCTTATACTGGCAGACGTTAAGAATATAAAAATCATAATAAGAGTTGGAGTGATACCTATCACCCTTGAGTGTGTTCTGCCATTCTATTACATCTTGGCTGACCCTCCATCTCTAGTCCACTTTGTGACCTACTCCCCACATCTTTTTAATTCCTTAGACTTCCAAAATCTGTCTATTTCATTCTTAAAAATACTCAATGACTGAACATCCACAATCCTCCAGAATAGAGAATTCTGAAGATTTGCCAGCAGTGAAGAGATGTCTCCTCTTCTCAGTCCACAGTAGTCATCTTCTTAAGCTGAGGCTATGGTTTGGAGCTTCTTGTATTTTGACTCAGTTTCAATTTCACAGAGTTTCATGGGAGATTTCACTTCATGAGCCCTGGTGACTTTTCTCATGAGCTGTTCCACTGCTCTCCTGATTAATTGTGCATTCCACGTCTACAGTGCTGCTCCTGCACTCAGGAGAGTGCTCCTGTGCTCAGGAGAGGCAGAAGTGATCTCAGATTTGAAGATATTCAGGTGTCTTCCCACATGAGCCAATACTTACACCCTCGCTGTGCACCATTTCAATCACTGCCAGGCAGGAGCGACCCGGTGTCTTGCTGTGTGACGTTAAACAGCACGGCTGAGAAAGTTAAGATGGCAGTTCTCTTCACAGGCAGGGAGCTGGAGGTCTTTGGTGGAGGGGAGGACGAGAGGAGGACCATCTTTTTCTGACAGGATTGCCAGAGGAGACAACTGCACCACAATCTGTCATTCTGGTCTGACGTAACCACCACAATGCAGTGCAGTGCAGTGACCAAGGGCTGGAGGGACATACATCAATGCCGCAAAATGATGAATAATCACAATTGATGTCACATTCACATGCATGCTTTCACACTCTGCCCTGTTGACATTCAGTAGCATCAATGTGTACCATCTAAAGAAATGTTTGGACAGATACGTGAATGGGATAGGCGTAGAGGAATATGAACCAAATGCAGGCATTTGGGACTGGTTTAATTGTGCAAACTGGGTAGCATAGACAAGGTGGACCAAAAAGTCTGTCTCCGTGCTGTAAACCTCCATGACTCTAAGATGCATTGCAAAAATTCACCACGGCTCTTTAGACAGCACCTTCCAAACCCATGACAACTCCCACTCAGGAGGACAAGGGCAGCAGTGCATTGGAGCATTGCCACCATTGTGGTGGCATTCCTTAACTGGATGAAAGATGCCTCAGACTGTGTGACACATACTATAGCTGTGACATTGATATAGTACATTGCCATACAGCAACATGCCCACCCCCTTGACTGTTCAGTGCTGGCAAGCTGATGAGAGATCTGTGTTTAACGTCAAGGCAAGATGGAATGACCGTGAGTCTGTATTTTCTGAACGAAGTGGCTTTGTGCAAAGCTGAAACGTTGTGAGATTCCACAAAAGTGCAGCTTGAATGAATGCGAAAGAGAAAACCATGAGCCCACAGAGACAGAGCCTTGTTCTAATGTTTGAAGTTGCGTGCTTGTCCCTGTGCACCAAGTGGCCTGGCACTTCATTCAGAACTGACAGATTCACAGTGGTTCTGCATTGCAATGTAAGGTGCCAGTTAGCCCAAAGTACAGCATTGAGGTGCTGACATGTTTTTGAGTTCAATGACCCATCTTTCGAACTGGTAGAAGTGAGGAAAAGATGGCATTTATGCTGGTGGCAGGGTTTGAAGGGAAGGGAGTGAGCAGAAAGATGGAGGGGGAGCCCAGGAAGAGAGATAAAAGAGTAAATAGACAAGGGGATTGTTGATAGTAAAAAAGGGAAGAAGAAAAGCTCCAGGGGTGATAATGAGGACTGTCAGAGGTGGAAAATGGTTTGGTTGTGCTGAAAGCAGCCCCTTTCCTGACAGGATCTGGGGTGCACAGGTGCATAATAGACATGGTAAGAGGTATTCATGCTGTAAAGCTATTGACGTCATTGTTGAATCCCCAGTTAGAAGATGAAATGTTCCTCCTCATGCTTGTGTTGAACCTCACTGGAGCACTGCATTAAACCTGAGACTGGAACGTTGATGTGGGAGCTTAAACATGTGTTGCTGGAAAAGCGCAGCAGGTCAGGCAGCATCGAAGGAACAGGAGAATCGACGTTTCGGGCATAAGCCCTTCTTCGGGAATGAGGAGGATGTGCCAAGCTGGCTAAGATAAAAGGTAGGGAGGAAGGACTTGGGGGAGGGGTGCTAGGAATACGATAGGTGGAAGGAGATTAAGGTGAGGCTGATAGGCCGGAGAGGGGGTGGGGGCGGAGAGGTCGGGAAGAAGATTGCAGGTCAAGAAGGCGGTGCTGAGTCTGAGGGTTGGGACTGAGAAAAGGTGGGGGAGGGAAAATGAGAAAGCTGGAGAAATCTGCATTCATCCCTTGTGGTTGGAGGCGCTCTTCCTCCAGGCGTCATGTTGCTATGGTCTGGCGATGGAGGAGGACAAGGACCTGCATGTCCTTGGCGGAGTGGGAGGGGGAATTATTGTGTTCAGCCACGGGGCGGTAGGGTTAGTTGGTGCGGGTGTCCCAGAGGTGTTCTCTGAACCGTTCCGCTAGTAGGCAGCCTGTCTCCCCAATGTATAGGAGGCCACATTGGGTGCTGCGGATGCAGTAAATGATGTGTGTGGAGGTGCAGGTGAATTTCTGATGGATATGGAAGGATCCCCTGGGGCCTTGGAGGGAAGTAAGGGGGGAGGTGTGGGCGCAAGTTTTGCATTTCTTGCGGTTGCAGGGGAAGGTGCTGGGAGTGGAGGTTGGGTTGGTGTGGACCTGACGAGGGAGTCACGGAGGGAGTGGTCTTTTCGGAACGCTGATAGGGGAGGGGAGGGAAATATATCCCTGGTGGTGGGGTCTGTTTGGAGGTGGTGGAAATGATGAAGGATGATACGATGTATCCGGAGGTTGGTGGGGTGGGAGGTGAGGACCAGTGGGGTTCTGTCCTGGTGGCAATTGGAGGGGCAGGGTTCAAGGGCGGAGGAGCAGGAAGTGGAGGAGATGAGGTGGAGGGCATCGTCAACCACGTCTGAAGGGCAATTGCGGTCCTTGAAGAAGGAGGCCATCTGGGTTGTTCGGTATTGGAATTGGTCCTCCTGGGAGCAGATGCGGCGAAGGCGAAGGAATTGGGAATATGGGATGGCGTTTTTACAGGGGGTAGGGTGGGACGAGGTGTAATCTAGGTAGCTGTGGGAGTCAGTTGGTTTATAGTAAACGTCCGTGTTGAGTCGGTCATCCGAGATAGAAATGGAGAGGTCTAGGAAGGGGAGGGAGGAGTCTGAGACGGTCCTGGTAAATTTGAGGTCGGGGTGGAAGGTTGAGGACATCATCCACTGTGGTCTGTGTAAGTCTGTGATATACTCACTACCTTTCAAATGATTTTTGGCAGCCACTTTGTGAGGCCACAGTTGAACGGTAGACCTCCAGGTAAGTTCGAGCGGTTTTCTGGAACCTGAGAAACTGGACCTTAACAAATGCTTTTGGATGGGTGAAGGATGAGGAGGAAAGAATCAGGAAGAAAATGAGCTTGGAAAAAATATGTATCCAAAAGAGACTTTACATATTCAACAAAGGTTGGTTCACGCAATTTTGTTAGTCATGTATAATGACACCAAGCAAAACTTTGCACACCCTGTTTTGACTTTGATCAGACTGGTTTGGCACAGAATTGAAGATGAAACAAGAGAAACCTGACACATTTTTCTTATAGTGTCCGTTTGACCCATCTACAAACCAATAGAAAATGTCAGTGTTGTTCCTTATGAAGTTATAATATAAGAGTCTATAAAGTTCACTCAGAACAAAGTGCTAAAGATTTTGCAAGGACCATGAAACAGTCAGAACCACAGAATTGTTATGGGTCCGGTGTTGACCATTTGGCCTATCCTCTCTGTGCTGCTTTGCTGAATTCACTTAGTGCCATCCTCCCACCTTCTCCCCATAACCCAGCAATTGTTTCCTTTTCAGGATAAAGGAGACGTTAGCAAGCATGATTCCAAACCAACCCCACATCCTGAAGTTTCATGCCTTTGCCCTCCCTGCGACACATCTCCTGCTTGTCGCTCTGGGCCATCCTGCTGTGAATTGAGCGATCTACTCCAAGGAAATAATTTAAAAGGGACCAAAGGGGCAAAGTTTTCATGCAATGTGTGGTGTGTGAATGGAATGAGCTGCCAGAGGAAGTGGTGGAGGTTGGTACAATTACATTTAAGAGGCACCTGGACAGGTATATGAATAGGAAGGATTGAGAGGGATGTGGGCCAAGTGCTGGCAAATGGGACTAGATTAGGTTGAGATATCTGGTCAGCATGGATGAGTTGGACCGAAGAGTCTGCTTCCATGCTGTACATCTCCATGACTCAATGATTCTATAACTCAAATATGGCCCTTAAACGGGTGTTTTGGTGATAGTACCTTATTTTAAAATTTTTCTTAAGGCAATTGGTTCAGAGATGTTGGCTCACACTTTCACAAGGTGGCACTTGAATGCAAGCCTTCTCAGCCCAGAGGTAGAGACACTACCAATATGTCACATGGGACCTTCGCAGTGCCTTACTTGCTAGCTGGAAGTTAACGCATTTCATGCAAATCCATTCCATTTATTTTACAATCAAAACATTTCTCACCTGAACACGTTCACCCTTCATCATTTTGAGACCAGTTGACTAGTTGATTGGAAATGCAGCCTGTGGCCTATCAGTGGGTTTTAGCTCACATAAAACCACCCAGCACAGAGTGGAATATGAGGAATATACTGCTTCCTTGATACGTTATCTAAAATCAATCACCCATTACGAGCAGTTCAAATTTTGAGCACTGTTTTGATCAGTACTTCAGTAGGTTTTGTTTTATTTCTTGCAGTTTGCCCAAGATAAAAGGAGTTTTTTTTCATTTTGACTTGCCTTTAACAGGACTTCTGTGGAATTGAACAAGCCCTAGATAAGCTTCTGTTTGCTCAGGTCATTGTTTGCTTTTAACTCCTTTACAGTGGGAGCAAGGCAAAGCAGTGTCAGAAACAAACTTTTTTTTGGTCTGTTCCCACTTACTGACAAGTCCTATTAAACCTCTTCATTCATGTTTACTCTTCATTAAAGTTAACAGCAGTGGACATTCTGTTGTAGACTGCTAACCACACAGGTTTAACCAGAATGATTGACACATGCAGCACATGGGTAATCCACGTAAGTAAGATCTCTTAAATTTTATAACATGCAGAAATCCATTGAGCTGATATGGATCAGACTATTAGCTATAGACAAACCTTACCTAAACCAAGTAAAAGAACAATGGCGAAAGAAGTTCCAAACATTTCTTAACTAACAGATAAGCTTTGAGGAAAAAGAACATTAGTCAATTAATTATGTCTTGCTGGTGGAGAGATACAATTGTGTTGCACTCACCAAATGGTGAACAAAAGTAGGCATCAAAATGTTCTTCTGAAATCAAAGTCCTAGCGTCATTTTAATAACTAGGAGCATGAGTGCATTCTCGATTTAAGTATTGAATTTGAAGATTGCAGCTAGGAGCAACAACAGTAATTTAAAATCTGAACTGGGTGCATTGTGCATTCAAACATTTTTATGAGGCTAATATTATGATAGGTTTTCAAACCTCACTTCAGCACATGTCCCATCTTTTATGTCCCAGAACAAAACTAATTTGCAAGTCGAACATAACATAGCACGGAATCAATTGTGGTGGGATGTGGGCATGCTGTTCTCAATTGACACATTTACAGGTGGTTTCTATGCCGTTTAGTCTATCTTCCATTCGTAATATTATCTTATTCTTAAGGTGAAACACAATCACTTCTTTTTAAAGAAATGCTTGGAGCTGCTGTACAAATGCAGGTTAGAACGTGCCTGCAAACTATTAGCAGTTCTCATGCAGAGACCACACTTTTGTTGTTGCATGTTTTACCAGAAAATATTCCAAAATAAATAAGTGTGCCATTGCTTTTTTCAACATTTCAGGCTGGTTCCCGCTCAGTCCATCTTCTCAAAATAACCTCTCTTTTTCTCTTCATTTGGTTCTTTCCTTTTTGGGATTTTGATGGGCCAGACCTTAAATCTGCACATGGGTGTGGGTTAAAATCTCTCCTATAAGTGGAGCATCGAGCTCCTCTGTTTCTGCTGAGACCTTGGCACTAACTTCATTCTTGAGTAAAGGCATCTTCACCTCATGTATTGACAGTTCTGGTGAGCATTCAGCACTTGCTCAGCACATTGAGGACTGTGCTAGTGCGTGTGCACTGATTCACGGTCCAGCATTCTCTACTTCCTTTCTGTGTCCTCAGAGTGGTGAAATCGTGACGTACTGTACTACTACTGCGAGCCTTTAAGGTCTGGCTGAGAAGAAATGCACAAAAAGGCAAGGCAACAATGCAAAGCAGAGAGTATCCAAGCAGACACAAAGTGAGTCACTGCTAAGACAGCAGGTGAGGTGCACTGAGGTGCACCCTGGTCAAATTCAAGAGCTGCTCCATGTACACAAAATGTCCCAGCAGCAACATTATGATGAAGGGTGCTATGCACTATAACGTACTTTCTTTTGAGTTTGAGAGCCATATTGTAAGTGGGTCAGGGATGTGCCAGGAGGATTTGGCGAGGCTGAAAAATGTTTAATGCTAAGGTCCATGCTCTGTGGTGGGAGCACGCATTCACTGCTGCCCATGGACCGTATCCTGAGACATTGGTGATGGGTCTTCAAGGAACAAGCAGTGAGCTGCAGTCACAAAGTCCATTGCTCTGACCAACATTTCAGGATTTGTCCCTTGCTAATTTCCATCCAGTGAGTGGGAAAATGGGAATCTACTTATTAATGAGGCAAGATTTACTAATAAGACCCTCTGTGCTTACAAATGAGATTCTTATATTGCTATTCAACATTTGGTTAGACAATGGGACGTTTAGCTCTGGCGATTGAGAAGGTCCTTGCCGACCACCTCACATGATTTTCCCAGCCCTCTCACCCATACCACATTGCTCAGTGCCAGGGAGTGTCTGCCTTAGTGTTTTCATAGCCCTTAACATTTCTGCCTGAAGTCTGGCAATGATATTCTCAATTCATATTTTATAATGAATATCTAGGTCAACTTTTGGGAAAACAAATCTTAGCAGGACTTAGACACTTAATGATAAGGTCTGAGGGAGTGTTGCTGTACAAAGAGACCTTGGAGTGCAGGTTCATAGCACCTTGAAAGTGGAGTTGCAGGTAGATAGGATAGTGAAGAAGGTGTTTGGTATGCTTACCTTTATTGGTCAGAGTATTGAGTACAGGAGTTGGGAGGTCATGTTGTGGCTGTACAGGACATTGGTTAGGCCACTGTTGGAATGTTGCGTGCAATTCTGGTCTCCTTCCTATTGGAAAGATGTTGTGAAACTTGAAAGGGTTCAGAAAAGATTTAGAAGGATGTTGCCAGGGTTGGAGGATTTCAGCTATAAGGAGAGGCTAAATAGGCTGGGGTTGTTTTCCCTGGAGCCTTGGTGGCTGAGGGGTGACCTTATAGAGGTTTATAAAATCATGAGGAGCTTGGACAGTGTCAAGAGATAAGGCCATTTCCCTGTGGTTGAAGAGTCCAGAACTAGAGGGCATAGTTTTAGGGTGAGAGGGGAAAGATATAAAAGATACCTAAGGGGTAATGTTTTCATGCAGAGGGTGGTGCGTGTGTGGAACGGGCTGTGAGAGGAAGTGGTGGGGGCTAGTACAATTGCAACATTGAAAAAGCATTTGGATGGTTATATGAATAGGAAGGGTTTGGAGGGATATGGGCCGGGTGCTGGCAGGTGGGACTAGATTGGGTTGGGATATCTGGTTGGCATGGACAGGTTGGACCAAAGGATCTGTTTCCATGCTGTACATCTCAATGACTCTAAGACTGTCACTTAGATTGATGCCATTTTAATGTTTAAAATCAAACAATTTTCAATTTATTCAATAGCTTTTCTTCCACAGAAAGGATAGCAATTTTACTTCTCCCTGCAACATTCAACAGTTATGAACTTCAGTTTTTAACAAAATGGTACTGACAACAGACTGTCACTCATTCCTCAAAGCCTTAATGATCTCTACAGGATGATTGAAATCTCCGATTTAATGTCAAAGGAAGAGGCTACAGTTTTGTTCCCTTCATCTCCGCAGTAAACTGACAGATACCAAACATTGGTAAGGAAACGGGTCTAAAACAGAAACAAAAACAGACACGCTTGGACTGAAAGTGAACAAATCCCCAAGACCCAGTGTCCTTCACCCTACAGCACTGTAAAAGCTAGCTGTAGTAATAATAGACATATTAGTGATCATCTTTGATAATTCTATTTGTTTTGAACTGCATATTTGTAGATTGCAACTATAACCACATTGTTTATGAAAGAATGGAGAGAAAAAAACAAGGAATTACAGAGCTGTTAGCCTAATTTAGTTACAAAAATACTGGAGTGTATTGTAGAGGGTGTGATTACGAGGCATTTAGCAAGTAAATCATTGGTTGGATTTACATTTGACAGGGCTCTCGACAGCGTGCGGTCCATCTCCTGCGACACGACCCTCACCCCCTCCCTCCCCTCCCAGAACAAGGATAGGGTCTCTCTTGTTCTCACCTTTCACCCCACCAGCCTTCACACGCAAAGAATAATCCTCCGCCATTTTCGCCAACTCCAACACGAGGCCACCACTAAACACATCTTCCCTTCCCTCTCCCTGTCTGCATTCCGTAGAGATTGTTCCCTCCAGGACAACCTAACCCACTCCTCCATCACACCTAACACCTCTCCCAGTAAAAAATGAGCACCTCTCCCATCACATCTGGCACCTTCCCATCATACCTAACACCTCTCCCATCACACACAGCACCTTCCCATCACACCTAACACCTCTCCCATCGTACACGGCACCTTCCCATCACACCTAACACCTCTCCCATCACACATGGCACCTTCCCATCGCACCTAACACCTCTCCCATCACACATGGCACCTTCCCATCATACCTAACACCTCTCCCATCACACACAGCACCTTCCCATCACACCTAACACCTCTCCCATCGTACACGGCACCTTCCCATCACACCTAACACCTCTCGCATCACACACGGCACCTTCCCATGCAATCGAAGAAGGTGCAACACCTGCCCCTTTACCTCTTCCATGCTCACCATCAAAGGCCCCAAACACTCATTTCAGATTAAGCAGCGTTTCACTTGTACATCTTTCAATTTGGTCTATTGCATTCGTTGCTCCCAATGTGGTCTCCTCTATATCGGAGAGACAAAACGGCAACTGGGTGACCGCTTTGCTGAGCACCTTCATTCTGTACGCAATCAGGTCCCGTGGCTTGCCACTTCAACACCCAACCCTGCTCCCATACCCACATGTCTGTCCTTGGCCTGCTGCAATGTTCCAGTGAAGCTCAACGCCAACTGGAGGAACAGCATCTCATCTTCCGCCTAGGCACGTTACAGCCTGACTCACCTCCCTGAAGAAGGGCTCATGCCCGAAACGTCGATTCTCCTGCTCTTTGGATGCTACCTGACCTGCTGCGCTTTTCCAGCAACACATTTTCAGCTCTGATCTCCAGCATCTGCAGTCCTCACTTTCTCCTCACCTTCTCTCAGCCTAGTTTAAACATCTGGATCAGTGGTGCTGGAAGAGCACAGCAGTTCAGGCAGCGTTCAATGAGCAGCGAAATTGACATTTCGGGCAAAAGCCCTTCATCAGGAAGGGCTGCTCGTTGGATGCTGCCTGAACTGCTGTGCTCTTCCAGCACCACTGATCCAGAATCTGGTTTCCAGCAACTGCAGTCATTGTTTTTACCTAGTATAAATATTTCCCTATTTCTCCCTTTTTTAAGCTTTGACAAAGGATCAGTTAGACTCGAAACGTCAGCTCTTTTCTCTGCTTACAGATGCTGCCAGACCGGCTGAGATTTTCCAGCATTTTATCTTTTGGTTTCAATGGGCGGCACGGTGGCACAGTGGTTAGCACTGCTGCCTCACAGCGCCTGAGACCCGGGTTCAATTCCTGACTCAGGCGACAGACTGTGTGGAGTTTGCACGTTCTCCCCGTGTCTGCGTGGGTTTCCTCCGGGTGCTCCAGTTTCCTCCCACAGTCCAAAGATGTGCGGGTCAGGTGAATTGGCCATGCTAAATTGCCCGTAGTGTTAGGTAAGGGGTAAATGTAGGGGTATGGGTGGGTTTCGCTTCGGCGGGTCGGTGTGGACTTGTTGGGCCGAAGGGCCTGTTTCCACACTGTAAGTCTAATCTAATCCTTGCAAATCTTTTCTGAACCCTTTCAAGTTACACAACATCCTTTCGATAGGAAGGAGACCAGAATTGCATGCAATATCCCAAAAGTGGCCTAACCAATGTCCTGTAGAATCGCAACACAACCTCCCAACTCCTGTACTCAATACTCTGGCCAATGAAGAAAAGCAAACCAAATGCCTTATTTACTTTCTTATCTACCTGCCACTCAACTTTCAAGGAGCTATGAACCTGCACTCCAAGGTCTCTTTGTTCAGGACCTTACCATGTAATGTAAGTCCTGCTAAGATTTACTTTCCCAAAATGTAATACCTCACACATATCTGAATTAAATTCCATCTGCCTCTCCTTAGCCCATTGGCTCATCTGATCAAGGTCCTGTTGTAATCTGAGGTAACCTTCTTTGTTGTCCACTGCACTTCCAATTTTGGTGTCATCTGCAAACTTGCTAACTATACCTCTTAATCTCAGATCCAAATTATTTATATAAATGATGAAAAGTAGTGGACCCAGCACTGATCCTTGTGGCACTGATCCTCTGGTTAGGCCCCATTTGGAGTACTGTGTCCAATTTTGGTCCCCACACCTCAGGAAGGACATAGTGGCACTGGAACATGTCCAGCGGAGATTCACACGGATGATCCCTGGAATGGTAGGTCTAACATACGAGGAATGGCTGAGGATCCTGGGATTGTATTCATTGGAGTTTAGAAGATTAAGGGGAGATCTAATAGAAACTTACAAGATAATATATGGCGTGGAAAGGGTGGATGCAAGGAAATTGTTTCTGTTAGGCGAGGAGACTAGGACCCGTGGACACAACCTTAGAATTAGAGGGGGTCAATTCAGAACAGAAATGCGGAGACATTTCTTCAGCCAGAGAGTGGTGGGCCTGTGGAATTCATTGCCGGGATGCTAAATGTCTTCAAGGCAGAGATTGATAAATTCTTGATGTCACAAGGAATTAAGGGCTACGGGGAGAATGCGGGTAAGTGGAGCTGAAATGCCCATCAGCCATGATTGAATGGCAGAGTGGACTCGATGGGCCAAATGGCCTTACTTCCACTCCTATGACTTATGGTCTTT
This sequence comes from Hemiscyllium ocellatum, assembly GCF_020745735.1. NCBI lineage: Eukaryota > Metazoa > Chordata > Chondrichthyes > Orectolobiformes > Hemiscylliidae > Hemiscyllium > Hemiscyllium ocellatum. The sequence goes on from NC_083423.1 coordinate 9,185,726, forward strand.
ATATGGTCTTTACATGTGCTCTTATGGCACTCTACTGGTCACAGGCCTCCAATCTGAAAAGCAATCAATCCTCCACTACCACCCTCTGTCTTCTACCTTTGAGCTAGTTTTGTATCCAAATGGCTAGTTCTCCTTGTATTCCATTGAGATCTAACCTTGCTAACTAATCTCCCATGGGGAACCTTATTGAATGCCTTACTGAAGTCCATATTGATCATGTCTGCCAGTCTGCCCTCGTCAATCCTCTTTGTGGCTTCTTCAAAAAACTCAGTTAAGTTTCTGAAACATGATTTCCTATGAACAGAGTCATGTTGACTATACCTAATCAGTCCTTGCCTTTCCACATACATGACATCCTGTCCCTCAGAATTCCCTCCAAAAACATGCCCACCACTGATGTCAGGCTCACTGATCTATAGTTCCCTGGCTTGTCCTTACCACCTTTCTTAAATAGTGGCACTACGTTAGCCAACCTTCAGTCTTCTGGCACCTCACCTGTGATACAAATATCTCAGCAAGTGGCCCAGTAATCACTTCCCTAGCTTCCAACAGAGTTCTTGGGTACAACTGATCTGGTCCTGGGGACTTATCCACTTTTATGCATTGCAAGACATCCAGCATTTCCTTCTCTGTAATATGGACATTTTTCAAGCTGTCACCGTCTATTTCCCAACATTCTATATCTTCCATGTCCTCTTCCACAGTAAACATTGATGCAAAATACTCATTTAGTATCTGCCCGATCTCCTGCAGCTCCACACAAAGGCCACCTTGCTGATCTTTGAAGGGGGCCTATTCTCTCCCTAGTTACTCTTTGTCCTTAATGTATTTGTAAAAACCTTTAACTCCTTAACTCTATTTGCCAAAATTATCTCATGTCCCGTTTTCCCTCTGATTTCCCTCTTAAGTATACTCCTACCGCCTTTATACTCTTCTAAGGATTCACTCGATCGATACCTGTCACATGCTTCCTTCTTTTTCTTAACCAAAACCTCAATTTCTTTAGTCATCCAGCATTCCCTATACCTACCAGCCTTTCCTTTCACCCTGACAGGAATATACTGTCTCCGCACTCTCGTTATCTCTGTGTGGGTGAAAAACCAGAAATACCCAGAATGAAAGAATTTTTACAGGTGAAAAGATGTAGGTCTACCTGGTCAGTTAAAGAATTGTCAATAAGGCATCATTCTTCACACAATATTATGTCATCATTCCTAAAATCAAAAGATCTGAGGGAAATAGGTCTCCACCTTGTGCTATGGACTTACAATCTGTACAAGTTGTTTCCTGTCTATATTTACCACCCATAATATTAGTGTCAAATTAGAATCCCTACAGTGTGGAAACAGGTCCTTCGGCTAAACAAACCCTCCGAAGAGTGAACCCCCCCCCAATGTTATATTTACCCCTGCTCTAATAGCTTACACAAGGCCAATCCTCCTAAGCTACACATCCCCAAACACTATTGGTGATTTAGCATGGCCAATTCACATGGCCTGCTCATCTTTGGATTGTGGGAGGAAACCCACACAGACACATGGAGAATGTGCAAACTCCATACAGTCACAGTGAGCCAATGTGCTGCCCTATTTCAGCACAATAGTTTTGAGCATAAGATTTAATTGCCATTGTTTGTCTTTTGTTTGTCGTATTTGTGAGTGAAAGTGCATGTAATTACAGCTTTAAAGGGTACTGTTTAAATCACTTAACAGCAGATTTAGTAACTGTTTTCTCCCTGCCATTTGTTAAAAAAAAATTGTTACTTTGGTGTTGGTTTTGAAACCTGGTGTGAATTCCCTGATGAAGGGGTCATGCCCGAAACGTCGATTCTCCTGCTCCTTGGATGCTGCCTGACCTGCTGCGCTTTTCCAGCAACACATTTTCAGACCTGGTGTGAATTGCTTTGCCCCCAGTCAATCAGACAAATTGATTATATTGTTAGTTTAGTTGGATACTTATATATTTGTGCTGGCTTGTTGGATAGTTGTAGTTGATTATGTTGCAACAGAAGGCAAAGAGCATGTTAGCCTTGATGGCAAGAAGATTTAAGTGCAGAAGGGAAATATTCTCGCGCCAGTTGTATAGAATATTGCTGAGATCAGACATGAACTATTGTCTGCAATTCTGGTTGTTTTAGTGAAGGTAGATATGCTTGCATTACAGGGACAGCAGCAGAGTTTTACCAGACTGATTCCTAAGGTAGTGGCACTCTCCTATGAAAAGAGATTGAAGAGACTTTGCCAAGAGATGATTGCATGGAAATTACAACGTTCTAAAGTGCTTCACAGGATATTTGCAGAAAGTTTGACCCTCTACCCTGACTATATGGACTCGAATCAGATGGCAAAATAGTACTACATTTCCATAGGACAAATCAGGGCAGGAGTTATACATTTAATAGTAAGACCCTGGTTGCTAAACATAGAGACTTTCAAGTGCAGTTCATACTTCCTTCAAAGTTCCATCAAAGTAGAGTTATAGGTAGATAGGATAGTGATGAAGGCATTTAGTACTCTTGCCTTTATTGGTCAGTGCATTGACTGTGGGAGTTGGGAGGTCATGTTGGGGCTGTACAGAACATTGATTAGGCTATTTTTGGCATATTGCTTGCAATTCTGGTCTCCCAGCCACAGGAAAGATGTTGTTAAAGGGTTCAGAAAGGATTTACAAAGATGTTACCAGGGTTGGAAGGTTTGAGCTATAGGAAGAGGCTGACTAGGCTTGGGGCTGTTTATCCCTGGAGCGTCGGACACTGAGGGGTAACCTTATAGAGGTTTATAAAATCATGAGGGGCATGAATAGGGTAAATAGACAAGGTCTTTTCCCCAGGGTAGGGGAGTCCAGAACTAAAGGGCATAGGTTTAAGGTGAGAGGGGAAAAACTTAAAAGGGACCTAAGGGGAAACATTTTCACACAGAGGGTGGTGCGTGTATGGAATGAGCTGCCAGAGGAAGTAGTGAAGACTGGTACAATTACAACATTTAAAAGGCATCTGGATGGGTATATGAATAGGAAGGGTTTATGGGCCAAATGCTGGCAAATGGAATCAGATTAATTTAGGAATCTGGTCAGCAATGAACCTAAGGGCCTGTTTCCATGCTGTATATCTCTGTGACTCTATGACTTTGAAGTCCCAGAATAAAAGGCAAGATATTTATGACAGCAATGAGATGGAATGTCTTTACTTAGAGGGTGGTGGATCTTGCCTTACTCTACTTCAAAGGGCTGTGAAAACTCAGGAAGTTCCAGAGAGAGATTAATCAGTTTCTAGTTCCCAATGACATCAAAGGCCATGGGGATAATGTGCATGTATCCCATTGAGATAGATGATCAGCATCGATCTACAATAACAGAGTAGGCTTGAGGGACTGAATTCCCTACTCCGGATCTTATTTCCCTATGTTCCTAATGTCAAAATACTGCAAACACTGGAAATATAGAAAATGAATTAAAAGTGCTGGAAATACTGGAAACCTTCTACATGGAAACGTTGCCCCTTAGGTCCTTTTTAAATTTTTCCCCTCTCACCTTAAACCTATGCCCTCAATTTGACCACCTACTCTGGGGAAAAGATCTTGACTATTCATCCTATTCATGGCCCTCTGATTTTATAAACTCTATAAGGTCACCCCTCAGTCTCTGATGCTCCAGGGAAAATAGCCCCATACCTCTTCCCCCATGGACTTGCTAAGTATTTGCAGCATCTTCTACTTTTGCAACTTTCTGAAGTTCGGCAGCAGTCTGTCTGCATTCTAGTCAGCTATAGCACAACATTCCCTAGCAAAAAAAAAACCAAGAGAAATAAAACATAATACTTGGAAATGTACACCCATGGTGTGCCATTCTGAAGTGTTCAAGCTGAGTCAGATCAGTTAGCATCATTTTCACGCTTGACATTTTATTTCTGGGTGCAGATGTGTTCAAGACTGATGGCCTTTTCTTTCTGAGTGTGCAATACATCTCAGAGAGAGGACTAACTATGGTAGGAGATTAAGTGTTGGACTTTTCTCATTGGGGGATTCACTGCTGGCATTCACTCAATTAGTTGTTTAACTCATGCGTATCCATGAAGCAGACCTTTATTACCAATTGACAGTGGACTCTGGGTATTGGTGACCCCGAGAGGTACCTCCCTACTCTTCTCTCTCCTTTTAGAAGATACCAGAAAAGTGGCCTTAGCATACCTGTCCTAATGCATCTTTATTAAAACAACAAAACTGCGATGCCAGCAATCTGAAGCAAAAATAGAAATTGCAGGACGAACACAGCATCATCCGTAGAGAGAAAACAGAATTAACCCTTCTTTGTGTGTCCAAAAAACCAAACTCTTACTTACTTAAATCATTTATATTGGTCTATAATCATTTACTCAAGGCAGCTTTTGTTTTATTTACTCGTTGGAAAGGGGCATCGCTGGCTGGGCCGACATTTATCACACGTTTCTAGTTGCCCTTAAAAAGGTGGTGGTGAGCTGACTTCTCGAACTACTGCAGTTCATGTGCTGCAGGTTGACCTGCAACGCAGGTAGGGAAGGAATCCCAGGATTTTACCCCAGCGACAGAGAAGGAAAGGCAATATATTTCCAAGTCAGGATGGTTAATGGCTTGGAGGGTAATTTTTAGGTGATGGTGCTCCCATGTATCTGTTGTCCTAGTCCTACTAGGTGGATGTGGTCATGTGTTTGATAGGAGCTGTCTAAGGATCTGTGGCAAAAATTCTGCAGTGCATCTTGTGGATAGTACATACTGCTGTTACTGAGTATATGTGAAGGAGAGGTTGGATGCTTGTGGGTGTGGTACCAGTCAAGTGGGCTGCTTTGTCCTGAATGGTGTCAAGCTTCTTGAGTGTTCCTGGAGCTGTACCCATCCACGCAAGTAGCTCAGTCAGTCTCCTGAGGAAGGCAAATGGTTTTTGCCAACTGATATAAGTTGCATGAACCTTTTACCTGGCTCATGCATAAACTATGAATCTAGTTTTATAACCAAGGCCACACCAAAGGCTTGGACCAGCTACGTTCCACAGGTGACTCATTGAAGGAATTAAACTTGCCATGGAGTTCTGGGAAAAAAACATCAGAGCTATAATAGCAAGATTTCCCTTCAGGGAGATGGAAACAATGGAGGCATTCACTCTGTTACCAATTGTGTTACTTGTTCAGCTTGACTCGATTGATGTTATGCAGTCATTTGCAGATCTGGTTCTTGAGTCATGAGTCAACGTTCAGAGCGTAACCTTCGTCACCTGTGGAAACAGGAACGACCATGAATACACAGAATGACCTCAGGAACAAAAGGCATCTGCCTGGTTACCAAGCAGCTGGTCACCAAACAGGCTATTACCATCAAATATTCCACTAAGGAATAATTAAGAGTGTTCAAAGGAGTTGCCATTGGAAAATTGGCACAAGTATTAGTGATGATATAATGGGCTTACAAATGATCCAAACATTCACAGCATGGAACACTGCTCAGTCTTCGACTGATTTAATTTATTGAAAGTACCCAAGAATGAACACGAGAAATGGTAATATATCATAACATGAAAAAAAAATCTTGCTCTTGTTTCAACTGTGGAGTCAAAGAGTGGAAAGATGAAGTGTTCAACATTTCTGATCAAGTTAGTTATAATCTTTTCACTAAGCTAACAAAGCCTTTTAAAAAGATCACAACTGACTTGTTCAGAAAGAATGAACATTTCATCTGACCTCCCTTTGATTCTACAGTTGAAATAATGGCAAAATGTATTTCTCAATGTTAAAAGATTAAAAAGGTCTGGGGTTAATATTAGAAAAATACTCAGTGGCATACAAAAGATTGAATATTGGAAACATTACCTTCACAAGATGGTATGGATAGCCCCATAACTCTTAAATCTGTGTACAGATCATGGAATATCTACTCAATAGGGGTCAGGTACATTGTCATGATTGGACAATATTTTAGTGATCCTCTTCAGCAATGCCTCACCTGCCAATCTCATTAGCTCCTGGTTACAGCTGGAATTCTGGCTTGTCTGGAATTTCAGCTGCATCTGTGTAATGAGGCCAAAGGCACAATCACCGTAAATAGCCATTAGAATCAATACCGGTGATTTCCACAAGCCAATGATTGACCCCAGAGACCAATCACATGTTGCAAGTTGGAGAGCAGAGATGTTTCCAGCAGGCTAAGATAAAAGGTCGGGAGGAGGGACTTGGGGGAGGGGCGATGGAGATGTGATAGGTGGAAGGAGATCAAGGTGAGGGTGATAGACATCTCCATCGCCCCTCCCCAAGTCCCTCCTCCCGACCTTTTATCTTAGCCTGCTGGACACACTTTCCTCATTCCTGATGAAGGGCTTATGCCCGAAACGTCGAATTTCCTGTTCCTTAGATGCTGCCTGACCTGCTGCGCTTTTCCAGCAACACATTTTCAGCTCTGATCTCCAGCATCTGCAGACCTCACTTTTCCCTCTGAGCAGAGATGGGTGAGAGGTACAACATTGCCTGGTTCTGATGCCAGTTATGAACCCTGGTCGAATACTCTCTACCTGCCTGTATGAGGAAACACTGCATATCTAGGAAAAAGCAGGTCTCTTGATTACAATTCCACTTAAAACATTTGCTCACTTGATTACAGTGTGTGTGTGTCTGTGTGTGTGTGCGTGTGCGTGTGTGTATTTGTCTACGTGCATGTGTTGAGTGTGTGTGTATTCAGTGTATTTTGTGTGTGTGTATGTCGAGTGAGAGTTGATTGTGTTGTGTTGAGAGTGTGTGTATGTTGAGTGTGTTGAGTGTGTTTGTGTTCAGTGAGTGTGTGTATGTTGTGTGTGTTAAGTGTGTGTGTGTTGAGGAGGAAGTGGTGGAGACTGGTACAATTACAACATTTAAAGGCATCTGGATGGATATATGAATAGGAAGGGTTTACAGTGGCATGGGCTAAGTGCTGGCAAATAGGACTAGATTCATTTAGGATATCTGGTCGCCATGGACAAGTTAGATTGAAGGATCTGTTTCCGTGCTGTACGGCTTTATGACTCTTTGACTCAATAACTCTATGTTCTCTTGAAGTCTTCTCTTACTCTTCTAAACCGAACTGAATGCTGGTTCAATTGGTCCAATCTCTCCTTGTATGACAATCCTGCTCTCACAGTAATCATTCTGTTGAACCTCACTGCACTCTTTTCATGGTGACTAGATCTTAGGTAGGGAATAAAAACTGCACACAATACTCCAGTTGTGGTCTCACAAAGGCCCTACACAACTACAATAAGGTATCCTTGCTCCTGCAGGCCAATATACCATTTTCTTTCCCAACTGTTTGCTCTACCTGCATGCTTACTCTCAATGAGTGGTGTACAAAGATACCAAGGGCATTTTGTAGATCATCATTTCCAGATCTAACACTGTTTCAATATTACTATGCCGAGAGAGGAGGAAAACAACAATCCACTCCCATAGCGAGTTTTGAGAAGATTTGTAGCTCAGGTTGAGGTTTTGGGTGTAGGTTTGCTCGCTGAGCTGAAAGGTTCATTTCCAGACAATTCGTTACCTTACTAGGTAACATCTTCAGTGGGTAAAAAATGAGGTCTGCAGATGCTGGAGATCACAGCTGCAAATGTGTTGCTGGTCAAAGCACAGCAGGCCAGGCAGCATCTCAGGAATAGAGAATTCGACGTTTCGAGGGCTTATGCTCGAAACGTCGAATTCTCTATTCCTGAGATGCTGCCTGGCCTGCTGTGCTTTGACCAGCAACACATTTGCAACATCTTCAGTGGGCCTCATGCGAAGCAATGCTGAAAATTCCTGCTTTCTATTTATATGTTTGGGTTTCTTTGGGTTGGTGATGCCATTTCCTTTGGTGATGTTATTTTCTGTACAGGAAGTGACTTCACCTACATCCAGAATCCATTCCTATTCCTGAATGTGATGGTAGGGAGAACAGTGAATGCCCCACAAAAGGAAAGCCACGCTCATCAATCAGGTCCTGAACGACAACAGCAACCACCCAAAACACACACAAGAAACTGCATTAGGAATCTATTTGAAAGGGCTACAACACCCTGCAATACTCCTATTCCTGTGAAGAAAAGAAGAACACCTTGACAGAATCTTCACCAAGAACAGATATCCCTGCAGCTTCATCCATAGATGCAGAACAGACAAATAACTCACTAGCCATTCTACTTTACACATGAAAAAAATCTTGGAACTGACAGCTTGACTTCTCCGCCCACCAAGATTCATGACAGCCCATGAGTTGACAGGCACGCTCAGACAACAAGCCACCAGGACAAAAGACTCTATACCATCATGTGCGAGATAAACCTAATTTACAAAGTTCCATGTAAACACTGCATGAATCAGTATATAGAATAAACAGGCAGACAACTAGCAATCTGCATCCATGAACACCAACTAGCCACTTAACACCACAACCAGCTGTCCTTAGTAGCCACACACACTGATGACAAGGACCACAGATTTGACCAGGATAACACAACATTCATAGAACATGATGTTTGTTTTACTGAAATGGACTACTTCACATTAATCCACATTGCACTTCATCTGCCACATGTTTGCCAACTCACTTAACTCATCTAAAGTCTCTCGAAGCCGTTGTGCATCCTCATCATCACCCACAATCTCACTTATTTTTATCATCAGCAAACTTGGAAAAATTACATTTGATTCCTTTACCCAAACTGTAGATTATATAGTGAATATTTGAGGTTCTAGGCACTGATCCCTGAAGTACTCCACTAATCAACACTTTCCATTGTGAAGCAGACCACTTATTCTTACTCTCTGTTTCTTGTCTGCTATGTAGTTCTCAATTCATGCAAGTACATTACTCCCAAATGCATGCACTTTAATTTCCCACACAGCTCTTACATGGAACTTTATTGAAAGCTTCCTGAAAATCCAAGTATGTTACATCTACTGCTTCTTGTTTAAACATTTTGCCAGCTATAACCCTCAATGAAGACTCCAGCAGATTTGCCAAAAATGATTTCCCTTTCTTTACATCCATGTTGACTTTGTCTAATACAATTAATAGTTTCAAAGTGTCCAGTTCATCTCAGGCGTATTATAACAGGCTCATAAATACTGTTCTGTTTAGCGAGACTTAGCTGCTGCTGATTTTATGCAGATATTCAACCTTATTTGATATCAGTAACTCAGATTTGTTGAGACCATCACTATTTTTTCTTTTGTTTTCTCATTTTTGGTTTGATAGTTTGATTTGAAGTTGAGAATTGAACTATGAACTTTAAGCAGAGGCTTTATGATTTTGAAAAAGGGGAGGAGAGAACAAAAGACAGATGTTTACTGTTGGGAACTGGCCTGGAAAGATAATGAAGGTTAATTATTGCTTTAAGGACACTTTAGATAAACAGGCAGTAAGACATTGGTATGGTTAGGGACTGGCAGCTGGTTGGATGTTGAATTGGTCAATCACAGAAGAACAATGCTGGCCAGTCAATCACAGAGAATATTCAGTCAACTTGGTGCCTCAGTGGTTAGCACCGCTGCCTCAGAGCACCAGGGACCCGGGTTTGATTCCAGCCTCAGGCGACTGTGTGGAGTTTACACATTCTCCCAGTGTTTTCTGGATGCTCTGGTTTCCTCCCACAATCCAAAGATGTGCAGGCCAAATGAGTTGTCCATACTAAATTCTCCATAATATCCAGGGGTATGTAGATTAGGTGATTTAGTGAGGGGGAAATGTAGAGTAATTGGGTCGGGGTTACTCTTTGGAGGGTTGGTGTGGGCTTGTTGGGCCAAATGACCTGTTTCCACATAGAACATAGAATATATAGAACATTACAGTGCAGTACAGGCCCTTCTGCCCTTGATGTTGCGCTGACCTGTCATACTAATCTGAAGCCCATCTAACCTACACTATTCCATGTACGTCCATATGCTTGTCCAATGACGACTTAAATGTACTTAAAGTTGGTGGATCTACTACGGTTGCAGGCAAAGCATTCCATACCCTGACTACTCTCTGAGTAAAGCGCAGCAGGTCAGGCAGCATCCAAGGAACAGGAAATTTGACATTTCGTGCATAAGCCCTTCGTCGAATTTCCTGTTCCTTGGATGCTGCCTGACCTGCTGCGCTTTTCCAGCAACACATTTTCAGCTCTGATACTGCAGACCTCACTTACTCTCTGAGTAAAGAAACGACCTCTGATGTCTGTCCTATATCTATCACCCCTCAATTTAAAGCTATGTCCCCTCGTGCTCGCCGTCACCATACTTGGAAAAAGGCTCTCCCTGTCCACCCTATCTAACCCTCTGATTATCTTATATATCTCTATTAAGTCACCTCTCAACCTTCTCCTCTCCAACGAAAACAGCCTCAAGTCCCCCAGCTTGTTTTTGTAAGATCTTCCCTCCAGACCAGGCAACATCTTAGTAAATCTCCTCTGCACCCTTTCCAAAGCTTCCACATCCTTCTTATAATGTGGTGACCAGAACTGCAAGAAGGATGTGGAAGCTTTGGAAAGATGCAGAGGAGATTTACTAGGATGTTGCCTGGTAGGGATTCTATGAATATTGAAGGGAAAAAAAATGAGTCAGCTGATTCTGAATGGGCTTTGGGTAGGGGATGTTTTTAGAAGATTCCAGACTGAGTGGTTTTTGGTTTTGGCTCTCTATTGAATACCACACTGTGGAAGCAGACCATTTGGCCCAACAAGTCCAGAGTAACCCTCTGAAGTGCATCCTACTGTATCCCTATAACACTTAATTCCCTATGGCAAATCTACCTAGCCTAGTCCTGATGAAGGGTCCTGCCTGAAACATTGACTCTTCTGCTCCTCAGATGCTGCCTGGCCTGCTGTGCGTTTTCCAGTGCCACACTTTATCGACCCTGACTCGCCAGCATCTGCAGTCCTCACTATTGCCTAATCCACCTAGCTTGCACATCCCTGGGCACTGTGGGCAATTGAGCATGGCCAATGCACCCTAACCTGCTCAACTTTGGGAGGAACTCCACACAGACATGTGGAGAACTTGTAAACTCAACGCAGACAGTCGCCTGAGCAGAAACTGAACCCAGGTCCCTGGCACTGTGAGGCAGCAGTGCTAACCACTGAGTCACTGTGTTGCCCTCGAGTTATTTGAGAATTATTGTCTTGTTCTGAGAAACCAATCTGAGTATGAAAGAAATAAGTAAAGCATCCAGAGGTCTGCAGAAGCTGTTTGCATGGATGGGTAAGTTTGGAAATCAAACCAGCTACCCAGTCCCGAGTACCTGTAACACAATCCATCACCCAAGGATTTCATGGAGGCCACGTCTTTATCATTGAACCAGTTATCAAACAGGTAAATACAATTCTGTCTTAAATCTGCCTGTCGGTTGGTATGTGAGCGGGGGTTTATGATCAAAGAAAATTATACTTAATCATCGATATTAATTAAATTAATTAGATTGTGGGCGGCACGGTGGCACAGTGGTTAGCACTGCTGCCTCACAGCACCAGAGACCCGGGTTCAATTTCTGCCTCAGGCGACTCTCTGTGTGGAGTTTGCATGTTCTCCCCGTGTCTGTGTGGGTTTCCTCTGGGTGCTCCAGTTTCCTCCCACCATCCAAAAATGTGCAGGTCAGGTGAATTGGCCATGCTAAATTGCCCGTAGTGTTAGGTGAAGGGGTAAATGTAAGAGAGTGGGTCTGGGTGGGTTGCACTTTGGCAGGTCGGTGTGGACTTCTTGGGCCGAAGGGTCTGTTTCCACACTGTTAGTAATCTAATCTAGATTGCTTTATAGTTTACCTGTGTTTTGCTAAAATTATATCCTTAATTATAAATAATCAATTTTTGTTCAAGTTATAAATTTGGAGTTCCCAATCTATCATTTGTAAAGTCCAGGAGCAGTTCAGCAATTTTGAAGCTCATTGAATGTTTTAATTTCACTGTGTTGCAAATCCAGGGATAGTGAGGCTGATTTGGTTTGGCTTGCTCATCCCTGAGTCATAACAGTCTAAGATCAGTAAAAAAGCTTAGTCACAGTGAATATGCCCAAGACATTTCAAATAGTTCCACAACATATACCATGCCAATTCCTGAACGTACTTCATATGTCATCTATAAAAGAGATCATAGTAATTTGCCAGAAACTCTTCAATGGTGTCTCTCAAACGTGCATACATCCGTTATCCCATTTGAAAACATGTGTAGATGTGTATGGAAATGTCATTATTGCCACACCAATCTGACTTGGTCATATACATTGCCATTCCTTCATTGTTGTTAGGTCAAAATTGTGGATCTGTTTTCCTAACAGCATTGTGAGTTCATCCACATCACATGCAGCTGTGAAACATGGTGACTCTAGATCACCTAGGGATTGGGAACTATTTGCCAGCGATGCCCACACCCTATGAACAAAAAAATAAATTCTTGTCTTTCTTTCGTCCTTTCTTTTTTCTTGCACTGTTACACAGAGAACAGAGCAACGTATGCAAGTTGTGAACAGCACCAGACTGTGCAGCCATGGAATCATTGCTGCAATTACTAAGTGGAACCTTGCCTTATAAATCATTCAGTGATGAGATGGAGGGAAGCTTGAAATAATTCAACATTTCTAAAAATTGATTTATTATTGCAATATATACATCACATGAGCAACTTTTGAATATGATCCGTAACTGCTCATTCCATGACTACAATCAACTCAAGCAGAAGGTAAAAGAATGCATTTAGAAATGTGTATTAATGCTTTTGATGGCATTTGCAATATCAGTTTCTATTAGCTGGTCTGATTTATTTTAAATTTATAAGGGCTTTGTGTCAAATCCTGTGAAATGAGCTCAAGTAATTCAAATATACCCAATAAAAGGCACCGTAACAGTTGAGCAGGATATTCCTTATTCCAAAAGCATTTTAATGCATCTGTGATCCGGTGTTTGATACAGGGAGATGGTTAATTTAATATACTTATTCAAAATATTTCATGTCACCTCTGATCAGTAGTAAAGAAACATCACTGAACTGAAGGAGCCCATTACAGGAAAGAAAGGAGGCAATTTCACACTAGACATCGCATGATTTGTACAGGAAATGATGTACCAGGCCTAAACCCTCCAGTACATTATTCAACTGATCCAGTTTAGTAAGTTCCACGGCGGCTGATTTTAACTTTGGGCAATGGTTTTAAGTGATTGAATTATCCGCTCATTATACACCACACCCAATTTTCATTTCCATTGAAGCCAGGCTGGCTAGCAGCCAAAGTTAAAATTATTCCCATTGGGTAACAGAACCAATGAAATCTGGTGTGCTAACTCTTCAGGTACAGAAAGTTTATTTGCAGCCATGAACACTTACGTGTTTCCCATCACAAAGCACTTTCAATTAGGGAACTTGTAAATGAATAAATAGAGGGCAATATTCTAAAATAAAACAAAGAACTGCGATGCTGGAAATCTGAAACAAAGAACAGAAATTACTGGAGAAACTCAGCAGATCTGTCAGTTATCAGAGGAGAGGAAACAGAGTTAATGCTTCGAGTCTAGTGACCCTTCATTGGAAGGGAGTTCTCCAGCTGTGTTTCTTTAGTAATGTTTGCTTTTGTTTGGGGTAATATTATAATATGGTCTTATAGGAGGTAGAAAAAGGAAGGCATGAAAAACAAGATCTGCATCGAGCCTATTCAACAGTAGATGAAATTCAATACAGACAATTGTAGCTTAGTATTCTTTCAGTGACATAGAGTTTATCAAGGCAGAAAATGAATGAACGTTAATAGAAGTATAATGGTACTGTATCTTTAAGAGGGATTTGTTCTATGCTGTTTCTCTCATGGAGATTTGTTACCACAGTGGTGCTAGAGTGTCTGCTTCCGAAGCAGTGAGTGAACAGCTTTGAGCTCTCTGAGTGTGTTTTTTTAATTAGACAAAAGAAGCAGAAGGTGGAGTCAGGCTCACAGTGACCCAGGGTTGCAGTTTTGCTTTCAGCTTAAGTTGGGATTTGAAGCTGATTGGTATAGTTCTCTCTCTCTCTCTCTCCCTCTCTGCTGCAACAAAAAACTTTGAGTTCTCTCTCTGGTGCTAAATTGCTTATTTCAGTGTTTCTTTCTCCTGGACTGCAGAGGAGATAGCAAGTGAGGAAAAAATGTTTTGCTGAATTTGCCTTTGCGAAGGATGTGTTTATGGGATGCTGCTATATATTGAATAATAAATAGTAATTATTCTTCTTTTCTGTTTGTGCTTTAACTGTGGTGTAAGAATAAAGCATATTTTGCTTAAAGCCTAGTATTGGACCAAGCAAATCACAACTAGAGCACATGCACCTTACACTTGCCTTTAGATAAGGGAAAAGTTAGGGTCAAGTCAATCACCTTGATGTATTCTGAGGGGGTTTGATTTGGTCTGATCCATGACAAATACATAATAATAATAAAAAAAACCCACTGGGGATGTTGCATTTCTGAAATAAAGACAAAAACTTAGCAGATCTGGCAGTATCTGAGAACAAAGAAAGAGAGTTAATGTTTTGAGTTTGATATGACTCTTTTTCAGAACTTCAGAGTCCTATTGGACATGTTTATTAATGCATGTTCATTGACTAATCATTAATACGCTTAAACAATGTAAATGAAGTAAAAAGAATGCTGGCTTATATCACTGAGGCCGATTGGACACAAATCTCCAAAGAGTATCCCAAAACTGTTCAGTGTGTTACAGAGACCACCTGTAACCATTGTGAATGGTTTAGGTCTTTGTGAAATATAAGGGTTATTTGGTTCCATTCTTCCATGCTCATGATCCAGATTGGCTCCCACTTCAGCAGCACCTTGATATTAAAATTCCCTTCTTGATTCCAAGTCTCTCCACGACCTCATCTCTTATAACCTCGGAAACGTCTGAGACATTTATCTTTCTCCCATTCTGATATCTTGCACATCTCTGGTTTTGATTACTCCACCACAATTGATGTGTTTTCAACTGCTTACGGCTAAGGTCTGGAATTGCCCCTCTGAGCCTGCCTCGGTCTCTCCCTCATTGAGAAACTCTTTAAAATAGGCAAAGCATTTGATCCGTGTGCTTTTATCTCTTCATTAGTTCAGTGCTAAATCTGTGTTTGCAATATTCAATAAGAAGCCAAATGAATATACATGCAATACAGTGAATTATACATTAAAATACAAGCTCAAATCTAATACTTAGATTCTGTTAGTGAACTGTAGGTGCTATATAAATGCTACTAGTTATTTGTGCTTTCATGTAGGTGCCATTGAATAGAGAAGGAAAGTCAATTCCAAATGGAAGAAGCTTTGAAGAGTAATCAATAAGCTCATGTTCTTCTAGCTCGGAGGAAATCTACTCAGAGATCTTCTGGACATTGCATGTGAGGTGCATCCTGGGAATGGGGCAAAACAGATTCTCTAACAGCTTAAAGTCTGACCTGCCCGGATGTGTGCCATGATGTGTCTAAAAACATCTAAAAGCAATGGCATTGAACTCAACCAAGAAATAACTTGTTGCTGCATTTGGAAGATGGTACCTTCAAGGGGTGAGGTTTAGTAACTGAGTCAATGAGATGTGCATCAATGTGGGCATTGTAAAAGGAAATAAGAAGTTAACTGGGCAGTGACAATGTGACAATGTTAGACATTGATGTTTAGGTCCAATTCTATTCCAGATTAATGGAACAAAAATGTCTTCTGTTTGCAGCCCTATGTCCAATGAGTTTGGAACATTCTCAATGATGGTCAAACCACATTATGATATAAAACAACATATTGAGCACAGAACTCCATAAATAGACCTCTAGTCCTACTTAAATGGACAATGTCACACAAGCTTGCACAGGATGATTGAAATGTGAGCTCAAAGGTTGCTGCTTTGGGCTGGCATGGGAGGTTGGGGTCAAGGCTTATTGCTGTTTTATATTAACTAACTTTTCATTCTTCATGTAACTGTGTTCTATCTAATTTGGAAGAAGTAGAACCTTGAGTTCCTGAAATGGATGTAATTCCAATTCCCAGCCCTGTCATCTTGATGAGTGCAATAATTCTATCTGTAAAATAATTGAACTGGAAAGAGCCCCATCACATTGTATTATCATTATTATGGAGGCCATCAGCACAATGTTCGGCTTCAGTTAAATCACGTATTTGTTTTCATCTGCTCAGGGATTATGTTCAAATCAAAAGAGAAATTGTATGCCATTGGTCAGATGCTGAAATGGATATAGTTCTGGCCAGCAAATGATAGAAAGAATATTTTATGAATGATTTTATTGTCACATATACATAGGAAGATTCAGTGAAAACGTTTTTGTTGCCACAATCTGGCACCATTTTGAATTACAAAAAGAATAAAATTGGATTATTTAAATAGAGCTCATCTTCCATTCACACTGAGTCTCAGACATGGCTCCAGGACTTCTACAAGGTCATTGCAAAGTGTTTTAGGTTTCATGGAGTCCCCGCTCTGGGTAGATCAATGACAATATCATGGTGTCCACACTTCGGACATGGCCAATGCTGTAGCTGATGTTCCATGGGCACCAAGAGTCCAGGTTTGAAGCCTAATGCAGACAGGAGTATTGGGCAGTTCCACCACGAAGGGTCCAGGCTCCAGGCCTACTGTAGCCAGACGTCCCTGTTCCAGGCACCACCATCATCAAGAGTCCAGGCTTCAGGCTATCGCAGCCAGGAGTCCCTTCATCAGGCACTTGCACCACCAATGGTCTAGGCTCCATGCACCATCACCACAAAGGGTCCACAGTCCAGGCCAATCGCAGCCAGGAATCCCTGTTCTGGGCACCACTATCACCAGGGTCTGGCTACAGGCCTACTGCATCTTGGAGTCTGTGTTCCAGGCACCATCACCACTGAGGGTCTTGGCTAAAGTTTTACTGCAGTTTGTGCTCCAGGCACCATCACCACCACTGATCCAGGCTCCAGTGCCAACCGCAGCCAGGAATCCCTGTTCTGTGCGCCATCACCAAGGGCTGGGCTCTGGACCTACTGCAACCAAGTGTTTAACACTGCCTGGAGTCCCAATCCAAGTCACCGACACTGTAGCCACTGTCCTGCCGACACTGCTCCGCCCTCAAAGGTGAAGAAAGAAATAAAAGAAGAAAGAAAAAGTAGGAAAAGGAAAGAGAGGAAAGAATGCCGCTGGCGTGACAGACTCAGGAGTGTGTCCTCCTGTGCCAGCGCCACCATCTTGAACAGCGGGCAGATATGAGTGTTTTTTAAAAAGCTACAGAAATGCAAAATGAAAGAATTGGGACAGCTTTAGCAAAGGGATATAAAGAAAATGAGCAAATATGCAAAAAAACATAAAATGGAGAGATTGCAAGGGTTACTGGGTATCTATGAAAATGTTATACAAAGGTGTAGTTTCCTTTCATGCCTTTTTGAGGTTATTTTAATACAACCTCTAGGTTGTAGTGTATGACCTAGATCACTGCATGGATTCAAATCGTCAGACAGATTTTTTGATGTACGTGGGAGTCAAGAGTTGTTCTTCATGTAGGACTGGGTGCAGGCAGAAAAGTGGAGTTAAGGGCACAGTCAGATCCCACGCGATCTTATTGAATGTAGACTTGAGGGGTCAAATGGCTGTTCTGATTTCATATGATGTTATGATTGGCTGCCCTACTTAAAAGATCCCCTTTCAGCTTTTCTTTTTGTCTTGACACTCTTAATAACAGCTATGAAAATTCCTCTGTCAAATAACAGGAAGGAGACCGATACAATCGTTGTAACAATAATACTTGCTTAAAAGCATGAAACAAATAAAGGCTATTTAACCCATCCAGCTCAGTCCTTCTCTAACCTGAATGGAGTCTGCTCCTGCATTACGTATTTCCAGTCTGTTTAATCTCTTGAGAAAAAGCATTACCTTTTTGTATTCCTTGCCAAAATCCAAATCAATGTAACCTTTTGCATCCCGTATTATTGGACCTTGGCTAGTCCACCTCAGGATCTTGCAATACCTCAAGGGATTACCATAAAACCGTAAGACATAGGAGCAGAAATTAGGTCATTCAGCCCACTGACTTTGCTCAGCCATTCAATGATGCCTTTTCATTCCCATATTCTATTGCATTAGAATAATATTCTTTTCAATACATTAGATTGTCAAATTTAATGTATCTTGCTGACATAGTGATAATACTGAGGAAACATGTCTCAAGGAGCTTCACCCTGAAAAATATGTTGAAATTTAAAATTTAGGAGTGTGTTAAAAGAGGTGATGAATGCTTGGGTGAAAGGCATAAATTTTCTGGAGGTTTTATGAAGCAGAATCAGAGTAGGGCAATAGAGGTTTTGTGGTACAGTGGGTAACACCCCAGACGCTGATCCATAAGTTCTGGGTTCAAGTTCCACTCCAGGACTTGATGTGGAAGGAGTATTCATAACGTAGTTCAACAGATTAAGAATCAGATTCAAAGAGATAAACTGTACCGAGACAGGATCTTCGGCACATTGTGGGTCCAAAACAACCAATAAGCTATCGCAAACCTTATTTGAACTTGCACTGTTGAAAAGCCAGGAAAAATTATATGACGGGAATGGGGTGGCTCTGGGTGGGATGCTCTTCGGAGGGGCAGTGTGGATTAGATGGGTCAAGTGGCCTGCGCCCACACAGGATGGACTCTATAATTTTAATATTGCAAAGCTTATCGTATTTTTCTGTCCAATTATTATAGCTTTTAAAAATACCTACCTTAAACAAATGACCTTAATTGAAATGTCAGCAGTTGATTGAATTTTGAGTCAATTTCTCCCCAAATACTGCAATCTATCACAATGTCCGAGTAATCAGTTGAGGGTGTGAATAAGAGAGCTCTCTGCTGGTAACTTTTATTTAAGATAAAGTTGCACTATTATTTGAGTGATTTAAGCTTTAAGTAATGTATAACAGTGACGTCTATACCCCTGCATTACATTTCTATTACAGGCCATTCTGCTATAAAGTGTGTTTTGTTAATGTGAACTCACTGTAACGTGATTGATGAATTGTGGACACTGTTTCTAAAGTGCAATGATTTAAAATGTGTGTTGGCTATAATGTGATTGGATGGCCAACACTTTAAGTGCTGTTTCTAAAGCACGATTTTTCTATAACACGAGACTGCACAATAACACATTACAAACAACTGCCTATACTTAGTGTGTGTTTTTATGTTGGTATGTGGACCGCATAATTAACCAAAATATTTGATCAATCAGCACACTCCTGGCCTTATAGGTGCTGGTTGATAAAAGGTTCACTGTCTTCTAATCCCTTTTTCCACCACTTAGCCATGGTCTTGCATACCTTGGCATCGTAAGTACAGGTCTGAATTTTTCTTAAATACATTCGACTAACGCCACAAAAATATTCTTACTATTTCAAAAGGTGTAAGTGAAGGTTAGAAATGCAATGAAGGGCAACAGAGTAGAAGGTGCAGGAAAGGAGCTCCAGAATGGAGGCCCAATTAAGAATGGAGAAGGTGGAGAGATAAATGGGAGGGGGGGTGGGGCTGGGGGGAAGGTAGCTGAGAGTGTAATAGGTGGATGGACGTGGGCACTATGGCGATAGGTCAGAAAGGAGGGTGGAGTGGATGGGCGGGAAGGAAGATTGACAGGTGGGACAGGTCATGAGGGCGGTGCCGAGTTGAAAGGTTGGATCTGGGATAAGGTGGGTTGAGGGGAAATGAGGAAACTGATGAAATCCACATTGATGCCGTATGGTTGGAGGATTCCGAGGCGGAAGATGAGGTGTTCTTCCTCCAGGTGTTGGGTGGTGAGGGTGTGGCAATGGAGGAGGCCCAGAACCTGCATGTCCTTGGTGGAGCGGGAGGGAGAATTGAGAGGGAGGGAAAACGGCGGGGGGTGGGGTTGGTTGGTGCGGGTATCACTCCGTCAAGAACATGCAGGTCCTGTGCCTCCTCCATCACCACCCGACACCTGGAGGAAGAATGCCTTACCTTCTGCCTCAGAGTGCTCCAACCACAGCGGATCATTGTGGATTTCACCAGTTTCCTTATTTCCCCTCCCCCCCACCTTATCCCAGTTTCAACCTTCCAACTCAGCACTGCCCTCATGACCTGTCCATCTTCCTTCCCACCTATCCACTCCACCCTTCCAGTCTGAACTATCACCTTTACCCCCACCTCCATCCACCTCTCACACTCTCAGCTACCTTTCCTCCACCCCACCTGCCTCCCATTTATCTCACTACCTCCTCAGCTCACAGCCTCATTCCTGATGAAGGGCTTTTGCCCAAAACATCAATTTTCCTGCTCCTCAGATGCTGCCTGACCTGCTGTGGTTTGCCAGCACCACACTCTCAACTCTAATCTCCGGCATCTGCAGTCCTCGCTTTCACCCAGTAAGATTACCCTGTGTTTCACCTTGCTTGGCACAGAATGATGCACTGGGGACTGCAAGGGTTGGAGAGTGCTCAAGGGGACCATACTTCTGCAGGACACCATGAAGCCAGGTTAGTGTGAGCCTTTGGAACGATTTGTAGACAGAGGCGGGTACTTTAAGTAAACTGTGGTGGATGGTAGGCTGAGTACAATTTGAGAATAGATTTAGTTCAGATCAGCCTGAGACTGTGAAGGTTAAGAAGGACTGAAGTCAGAAAGCTGTCGAAAAGCAGAATGGTGAACATAATAGGTAAATGCTACCAGTTTATATTTACTTCCACAGGGGAGAAACATCAGCACAAATTGTTTGAATTGGTTGAATAGTCCATTTGTATGTTGTAACACTTTGGAGTGAAATAGACTATTGCACAAAGCAAGAGATGTGATTGAAGTAAATAGTAAAAAAGAAGGATTCAAGAGGCAATTTGAGTTCCTTTTTTTTGATAACAGAGTGAAATGTCTGTGTTTTGTCAAAAATAATGAATCACTAATGAATTGTGAGCTCACGTGGTTTTGGAACACACAGAGCCTTCAGAAAGCAGTTTTGTTAATGGAAATGAAAGAATAACAGCTAAACTTGACACAACTGTAAAAATTATCTTTTAGTGGTTCGGAGCAGCTAATGAAACACTTAAGCAGAATTAACACCGGGCCATTTGTTAATCCAGGTCTGGAGTGTACATCTGTCGCAGAAACTGACACAGCAGTAGCACAGAAAATTAGGTTTTATTGACAAGCTGTTGCAAATCACAGGAGCACAAGCTGAAAATCCACAAACTGCAGAGCCACAAGTAATATAAATCCTGCTATAAACTTGCAGTACCACACATACAAGCCTTTTTGGGGATAGCAGAATGTCATGTGGAAGCCCCAAGCCCCTGGTGATGGTTTTTTTTTAGGACTGTCTGGCACAAGAGGGAGTTTCAATGTGAAAAGTGCTGCTTCTGAATTGTTTGGAGACAGAGACCCAAGTGGGTTTTCCGTTGGGTTTAAATGGGGATTAATCCTTGCCTTTAGCAGTAACCTGGATAGTTGAGGAATCTGTGCATCCAAAGTCAGGGTGCCATTTCTCATGAGTTCAGTAAAGGAGAAACATTTGCCTGCACTGGAGTGTGCAACGTGGACAACGTTGGAAATTCTCTTATGTGTTCCTACAGAACTTGCAACATCCAAATCCATCTTTTCCATCAGGCAGTAGATACAGATGCTTAAACACATGCACCAAACAGGTTCAAGAACAACTTCTTCACTGCTGTTATTAGTCTGATGAACTCACTCTCTAACTTCAAATCACGTTGATTTTGCTAATGTTGATTTTGCTCTGCACACCTCCTGTGCAGGTTAACCCTGTGTACCTCACTCTGTCTAAGTACCCTTTGATCTCTATGTTCTTGTTTGCTATGATCTACCTGTACTGCTCAGAAAACAAAGCCTTTCACTGTACTTAGGTACATGTGACTGCAATAAATCCTATCAAATTTGTCACATTCAATATTCCAGCAGTCCACAGTTCAGCAAAATGCCTGTATTTTAACCCAATATTGCTGACTGATATTCTTGTTGATGCAACTATCAAGTTCACACAATGCCTTTGCCTGAGTTTATTCTATTATGTTTATTGTGGATTACATAATGCAGAGACTTTATGCTGAGTCGGTAGTAATGCATGAATGGTGAAAACCCATATCCTCAAAGTTTGTTATATAAAACAATAGGATTCAAGTGTAAAATGATCACACCTATGCTAGCGAAATATTTAAAATTGAATCAAAATGAGAATTGAAATGCAATGAAATCACACACACATTTTCAGTGATGATTAATGGTGAATGGGTTGTATTTATGTGTTTGATAACCTTGAAGTTCATATGAAGCTCCGTTAGCATCAACCAAGGCCTCTTTTAACTCATGAACTGCCCAACATGAAGGGTCTTGGGTGTCTCTTCCCTTTTCCCTTCTATCTTTCATCAGATTCCCACTTTAGGAAGTTATGTTCTATTGATGAATGCATTCCCAACTATTAAAAAATGTTTGATGTAGCAATAACGCTGTGTTCCTTCTGCTAGTTGACTAGCCTTTTAGAAATTTTAACTCTTTCCAAGGCAGCATGATAGAAGTGTTTAATGTTGTGAAAGGTTGGGACATAAATGCAAATGATTTAAAACAGCAAATAGGGGAAAATTCTCTATACTGGTGAGGGTTCTGCCTTCATGGTCAGTGGAGCAAACAATGTTAAAAACTTCAAGAACTGAATGGTTTGGTGAGTAAAGTGAAAGGATTATGAGGACAGAGGGGTATGTGAAATTAGAGCTGTTTGTTGGCAGAGAGGGTAAATACTGGTTAGGTCAACAGGGTTTCCATGTTGCTATTTCGATCATTGGGAATTGGGTGTTTCCTGCAATGAAACATTTGCAAGCCACTGTCTTAGCATCAAGCTCCAGTTCCGATTGATAGAAATCGTGTTTTCAAGTTCTTTGACCCTTGCGACTTGTCAGGACAACTGCTTGCCCTTTGTGAATGATAACCTTCTCAGGTCAACTGGCGGCCAGCTACCCTTGGGTTTCTTTATGGCTTAATGACGGTCTGCCATCATTCCATCGGACAGCTTCATAGCACTGCATGAAAGGGAGACACTTCACAACCACTTGATGGCTGAATTGAGAAGGAGGCAGGTGATTACAGAAGCCTGAATGTGGAAAATAAACAACAGCAAGCAGAATAAATAGGCAGCACGTTAACTGGAGTGAAGGATGGAAGGACAGCGAAAAAGAATGTTAGAGACAAACGTCTGAGAGAAAAAGAAGCATGTATTTGGCTTTGTACTGCATCTTTAATGATCATCCGTGAATTAAATCAGACTGTATTGAAAGTCAAATGTGCTACGCACATGATATTTGTCTACATTTATACGTTGTCTACATTTGTGGTTACAGCTGCATTTAATTTTAGATGGAAGGAAGAAGTGTAGAAAAACTCCACATTAAGAAGAAAACACACGACAGATGTTTTGGAACTTAACAGAAAGTATATTTCCCAAGTCAAATCTGTGTGTGAAGAAAACGTAAACGGCTGCATCTTATCATATTTTGACAAAGTATCATTCTGCATGGGTTTCATGGAGGTTTTCTCTACATTGGGTTTTCTCATTATTTTAGATCTCTCATGGGACGTGGACATCACAGACTGGGCCAGCATTTATTGTCTGTCCCTAGTTGCCCTTTGAGAAAGTGAGGATGAGCTGCCTTCTTGAACCACTGCAGTCCATGTGCTTTGGTAGATCCACAATACCCTCAGGGAGGGAATTCCAGGATTGTGACCCAGAGTCAATGAATGATAGATTATATATTTCCAAGTCAGGAGGGTAAGTGACTTAGAGGTGAACTTGCAGTGGGTGGAGGGAGTGGATGCTTGTGAATATGGTGCCAGTCAAGTGGGCTGCTTTATCCCAGTGTCAGGCATGTTGAGTGTAATTGGAGCTGCACCCACCCAAGTAGGTGGGAAGTACTCCATCTCACTCCTGACTTACGCCTTGTAGATGGCTGTAGGAAATCGTTGCAATATTCAGTTAGCCTCTGATTTGTTCTTGTTCCATTATATTTACATAGAATGATAGAATTACAGAATCCTTACAGTGTGGGGAACCAGGTCATTTGGCCCATCGAGTCCACACTGACCATCTGAAGAGCATTCCACCTAGACTCATCCCCCTACTCTAATCCTGTAACCCTGCATTTTCTATGATTAACCCACCTAGCCTGCACATGCCTGGACACAATGGGCAATTTAGCATGGCCACATCTTTGGACGGTCGAGGAAACTTGAGCACTTGAAGGAAACTTACGCAGACACAGGGAGAATGTGCAAACTCTACACAGACAGTCTCCCAAGCCTGGCACTGTGAGGCAATAGTGCTAACCACTGAACCTGCCCGTGCTGCCCTATATGTCAAGCCTGGGTAACCCCTAGGATTTTGATAGGAGGGGATTCAGTGATGGGTAACACCACTGAATGACAAGGAGTTGTGGTTAGATTGTCTCCTGGTGGAGATGGTTATTGCCTAGCATTTGTACCATTGCCACTTGTCAGCCCAAGCCTGGATATTGTCCAGATCTTGTTGCATTTGAACAATAACTGCTGCAGTTTCTAAGAAATGGCGAATAGTACAGAATATTATGCAATCATCAGCTAACATCCCCACTTATGACCTTATGACAGAGGGAAGGTAATTGGTAAAGCAGCTGAAGATGGCTGGGCCTAGGACACTACCCTTAGGAACTCCTGCAGAGATGTACTAGAGCTGAGATGACTGACTTCCATCAACTGCAACCATCTTTCTATTTGTCAGGTATGCCACCAACCAGCTGGGAGTTTGCCCTCGATATCCATTGATTCCAGTTTTGTTGGGACTCCTTAATGCACATTCTGTTGTATACAGTCTTAGTGTCAAGGGCAGTTGCTCTCACCTCACCTCTGGAATTCAGCTATTTTGTCTCTTGTTTGAGCCAAGGCTGCAATGGGGTCAGGAACTGAGCAACCCTGGTAGGCCCAAGCTGGGCATCAATAAGGAGATTGTTGCTGAACAAGCACTGCTTGATAGCACTGTTGATGACACTTCCCAGCAAAATTGATGAGATCTTCTGTGTACCATTTTACTAATGATTGAGAGTACATTGACAGTATTGCAATTGGCCAATTGGATTTGTCCTGATTTCTATGTACAGGACATATCTAGACAATTTCCAAATTGTCAGGTAGACGTAGCTGGACTGGAACCTCTTGACTAGGGGTGTGGCAAGTCCAGGAGCACAAGTCTTCAATACTATTGTCGGAATGTTGTCAGCACCCATTGCCTTTGCAGTATCCAGTGTCTCCAGCCATTTCTTGATATTATGTGGAGTGAATCGAATTAGCTGAAGCCTGGAACTGATGATACCGGGGACCACAGGAGGACGTCCCAGACAGAAGTCCCTAGCAACAAGAAAAGAGTTGGAGTCACAGGTATCCATTCTGCTTTTCATGTTGGAACATCTCGGCGTTTAGTTTCTGTCTGGA
The DNA here is from genome assembly GCF_020745735.1 of Hemiscyllium ocellatum. Taxonomy (NCBI): domain Eukaryota; kingdom Metazoa; phylum Chordata; class Chondrichthyes; order Orectolobiformes; family Hemiscylliidae; genus Hemiscyllium; species Hemiscyllium ocellatum. The sequence goes on from NC_083423.1 coordinate 9,211,142, forward strand.
GGATGGAACAATAGGAGAGCGCATATTATTGAGCTGAACTTATGTAATAATGAAGGTGATAATGAGGAATAATGCCTATTAATAAATCTCTCACTGCTCACTCACAAAGATCTTGATGTTTGAAACTAATGGGAACCTGTGACTTCATGCTCTCAATGTTGAGAAAGGTCTTACTTGGTTTTCCACCTGACTCTTCTAAATTTCTTCCGTAATTGTTCAACACCTGGGAAAATTCTGCTTGTAGTGATTGTAACAAGATCAGCCAGGTGGACCTCATAGAGTATGAGTTCCCTGATGGGGTCAAAAAGTGTACAAAGTCATCATTTCTGACACCATCATAGAAACAAAGATATTACGGTACAAAATCTTAGGTATAAATTAGAAAAATGAAAAATAAATTTAAAAGATCAGCATTGCAGTCCTTATAAAGCAAAATACAAAGATACCAAGGTACAAAATCTTCGGTATAAATTAGAAAAATAAGGCAATAAGGGCATGGGTTCAGCATTCCAATCCTTCTAGGGCATGGAGTCCGTGTTGGCCTCACCTTGAGACTGAGAGTCCACACTGGGCTTCCTCGAGAAGCCAGGGAAGTGGAACTAACCAGACACAGTCCTTTAAATTGTCAACACAAACATAGTGGGCTGAATGGTCTGCTTTGGCACTGTGTAGTTCCATGGCTGGTTTGTGATGTTATCTCAGTTTGAAAATGCACGTGTGAATGTCAGGTAAAGGATAAGATCAAAATTAGCTCTGATAACTCTTCCGATCCAATAGCCTCAGGGACACTCACTGATGAACACCATCCATCAAGAATGAGCAGTGCTCTAGGTGCTGGTGAGCTGCTGCTTCTTATGTAGCCATATTTCCAGCATGGGTTTTCACCTTCAAGAGGGGAGGAGGAGGAAGAACATGGCAGCAAGATTGAGGCACTGACGAAATGCGGTAAACTGGTGATGTAGAAGCTGATGGAAGCTGTTATGTGCATTAATAAGTGCCAGCAGAATATGCAACGGAGAAAGAGGAGGCGATTTTACAAAATAAGCATATCAAGTAAACCCGTCACATTTTAATTGTAGCGCTGCCACCTTTGTCATTTTCTTTATGTCAAAACAAGGAAGACGTGTTTGAGAATGTACAGCAAGGAGGCGAGGCAAGCTGCACAAAAACAGAAGACTGTCTGTGGGCTGCCAGGTGATGTGTGCTCTGTGCAGAAGACTAGCTCCTTAAAGTTTTGGCAAAGATCCACTTAACAGTTCAGTCACAATGCAGAGTGCTTTGCGTATGGTAGCAGGCGATAGAAACTAAGTCAGATGAATTGTGAAGAATCAGGTTGGATTAAGGACCTGCACTACTTATTTCCTTTCTCCTGCAATTATTGTCAGAATCACAATCTTGTGGAGTGTCTGTAATATAAACAGAAAGGAATATTCATGAGCCCTGTCACCTGTTTCCTTTCATATTAATCTTTTTGTATGCTGAGCTTAAAGGGGCGTTTCGAAGCTGATTCCCAGTGCCTGGGACAACATCTGGCAATGGACAATTCCAACTATGGGGAATGCCTACATTTTACTGTCTTTTCCACATTGCAGGATTTCACAATTTATAGAGGGATTGTTGCTGACTGTGAGCAATCCCTACATTTACAACAAGCAATACAAATGGCTTTTTCCATGGAAAATCAATTGTAGGAGGCAGAAAACCCAACAAATGCTGGAGAGCTCACTGAGTCAGACAACATTCATGGAGATAGAGCAAGCTAACATTGATTCTTCAACACAGCATTTGCTACTCCCCTCCATACCTCAATTCAGTTATGGAACATAGTCATGGAGATGCACAGCACGGAAACAGACCCTTCAGTCCAACTTGTCCATGCCAACCAAATATCCCAACCCAATCTAGTTCCATTTGCCAGCACCTGCCCCATATCCCTCTAAACCCTTCCTATTTATATAACTATCAATAAATGTTATAATTGTACCAGCCTCCACCAATTCCTCATTCTATTATCGCACCACCCTCTGCATGAAAAAGTTGCCCCTTGTGACCTTTTTAAAGTTTTCCCCTCTCACCCTAAACATATGCCCTATAGTTCTCCCCCAACCCAGGGAAAAGATCTTGTCAATTTACCCTAGTCATGCCCTTCATGATTTTATAAACATCTATGATGTCACACCTCAGGGTCTGGGGAAGAATCATCATGTTAGCTTAATAACTCAGTAATGTTAATGTAATCTTTTCATGGATGCTGTCTAACTTGCTGTGATCTCCAGCATTTTTTGCTTTCAATACAGATTCCAGCATCAGCAGTAACTTGCTCCTACTCTGTAGGAGACAGAGGAGTATAGCACAGATTTTAACTTCTGCAACAATAGCAGACAACACCTGTGAGGACTGATACCTCTTATAGCTGATCCTGGTCACATCATACCTTTGGCATTCTTACACTCCAAGCATCAAACAACTGCTGAAATGGAATAAAAATTGAAAGACTGGTGGACGCTGGAAATCAGAAACAAAATCAGAAATTGCTAGAAATACTCCGCAGATCGGACAGCATCTGTGGAGAGAAATCAGAGTTAGTGTTTCGCGTCCAGCCATTCTACCTCAGTATTGAAGGTAGCCTGTTTTTTTGTGCAGAAGATGGAAACAAGTAAGGAGTACTTTTTTTAATGCAAACAAGTAAGGAGTAAATGATAGGTGGAGATAGAGCTCAAAAACAGTTGGATAGACAAAGAAGTGGATAATGATCAGCCTAAGAGAATGAATAGGTACTAATGGGCGTATTCGTGACTAACAATGGGTTGTGTGTAATAGCATACCATGTGACAACAAGGCCTGGTTTGAGGGGGGTGAGGTAAGGACATGGGAGAAGGTGCCTCAAGCCGTAAAGTTATTGAACCTGATATTGAGTCCAGAAGGCTGCAGAGTCCCCAAGTGGATAATGAGGTGTTGTTCTTCCACCTTGCACTGAGCTTCACTGAAGCACTGCAGCAAGCCTGAGACAGAGCTGTTGGCCAGGGGACAGGGTAGTGTGTCGAAGTGGCAGGCAACAGGAAGCTCAGGGTCTTTTTTGCAGGTAGAAGGTCGGTGTTTTTCAAAGCGATCACCCAATCTAGGAGAGGAGACTACTGCCAAGATAGGTTTACTGCTGAAAAGGATGACACATTATTGAAGGTTTCCTTTTTTAGACTCATCAGGACAAATACAAGAATGACAAATTTCAGATGATTGATATCAGAGGACGATTGTTTGCAAATTGACTCTGACTGGCTGAGGTAAAGGTTGGCGATAGACCCACTGAAACTCCCAGTTAATTCAGAAAAAGTGCAAGTTGCATCAACAGCTTGTGTCAAACAATCCTCACCCTTTTCACCTTTCATATAAATTGTTGCGCTGATCTGAAATTTTACATTCTTGTGTTTGTCCTGAGGAGTGCAAAATGGAAACCTACCATCTGAGACTGTGCTCACTAGAATTTAGGAGAATGAGAGGGTGTCTAAAAGAAACATATAAAATTATGAAAGGGATAGATAATCTAAAGGCAGGCAGGTTGTTTCCACTGGTGGGTGAGACTAGGACTAGGGGAAATGGCCTCAAGATTAGGGGCAGTAGATTTAGGACAGAGATGAGGAGGAACTGCTTTTCCCAGAGAATAGTGAATCTATGGAATTCCCTGCCCAGGGAAGCAGTAGAGGCAGCTTCATTAAATATATTCAAGACATAGTTGGCTGGGTTTTTGTATGGTAGGGGAATTAAGGGTGATGGGGATAATGCAGGTAGAAGGAGCTGGGAGACAATAGACAGATCAGCCATGATCATAATGAAAGACCAAATAGCCTACTCCTGCTTCTATTGCTCGGAAACTATGAAACATATCTCTCTTTTCAGCAATATTCAAGTGCAAGTTGATCTTGGATTCTCACTTCCTGAGCTTTTCTCTATCATGGGTGAAGCAAATTTTGGTTATCAACTCCTAACAGCTCAATGCTCTTTAAATAAGGCACTGGGGATTGATAGGGATTGGGACACGGGGGATGTGAAAAGCAGGTGAGAGTTGTGGGCGAAAGCAAGCAACAGAAAGCAAACAAGGTGAAGAAAACTGTAGAAAATAAGGTCAGTATTATCAATCGTAAGGTCAGTTAGAACATATCAGCTTTTCTTCCCCTTCCCAAGAATGTGGAATAAATTATGGCAGGCAGTTATTATAGAACCAATTTGCCTGTTTCACAGCAACTAATCTGTTTAAGAGCACTTTGGAAAACTTTATAGCTATTTTTATTCTGGTTTTAGTGTAGTCTTACTGCTGTGAAAGCCCTATAAGCTGGTGTCTTGCAGTTGACGGAAAACAGTATCTCCGTTTTTCATTTTTAAGCAAGACTTTTTGGCATCTAAAGCTTTGCCCCTGATTTGTGAAGGGCCTTGTATCACTTTACTATGGTGGTGATATACATACAGAGAGATATTGCTGGGTCAAGTAAGTGGGCAAGAAGTTGCAAGAAGCAGGGTGCAATGTGGGAAGACACGTAGTTCATCATTTTGGAAGGGTGAAAAGATGAGAATGTTATTTAAGGGAAGGAAAACTGCAACACTAAGGGACTTATGCATGAAACTTGTCCCCTTGCTTAAGAAGGATAGCAGGGATAATCCAGGTAATTACAGACCTGTGAGCCTGCCGTAAGTGGTACGGAAGCCATTGGAGAAGATACTAAGGGACAGGAGACACACCCATTTGGAAGAAAATGGTGATAGGTAGCATGGTTTTGTATAGGGAAGGTCATGTCTTACAAACCTAACAAAACATTTGAAGTGGTGACAAAGTTGATTGATGAGAGAAGGGATGTAGATGTCAAATACTTAGACTTTAGTGAGGAGTTTGATAAGGTTCCTCATGGTAGGTTGATGCAGAAGGTGAAGTCACATGAGGTCCAGGGTGTTCTAGCTGGATGGATAGAGAATTGGTTGGGCAACAGGAGACAGAGACCAGTAGTGGAAGGGAGCTTCTCAAAATGGAGAGGTGTGATTAGTGGTGTTCCACAGGGATGCGTGCTGAGGCCATTGTTGTTTGTGATTCACAGAAATTATTTGGAGGAAGGTGTAGGTTGTCCCATAGGAAGTTTGCAGATGACACCAAGATTGGTAGAGTTGCAGACAGTGAAGGGGACTATCAGAGAATACAGCAGAATATCAATAGATTGGAGAGTTGGGCAGAGAAATGGCACATGGAGTTCAATCTGGGCAACTGTGAGATTATGTACTTTGAAGATCGAATTCAAGAGTGAACTATAGAGTAAATGGAAAGGTCCTGGGTAATACTGTTGTACAGAGAGATGTGGGTGTTCAAGTCCATTGTTCCCTGAAGGTGGTAACACAGGTCAGTAGAGTGGTCAAGAAGGCATATGGCATGCATTCCTTCATCGAATGGGGGATTGAGTACAAGAGTTGGCAGGTCATGTTACAGTTGTATAAGTCTTTGGTTCGGCCACATTTGGAATACTGCATACGTTCTAGTCACCATATTACCAAAAGGAGGTGGATGCTTTGGACAGGGTGCGGAGGAGGTTCACCAGGATGTTGCCTGATATGGAGGGTGCTAGCTATGAGGAGAGTTTGAGTAGATTAGGATTGTTTCCATTGGAAAGAAGGAAGTTGAGGGGGGACCTGACTGAGGCCTACAAAATCATGAGCGGTGTAGACAGGATGGATAGCAAGAAACTTTTTCCCAGAGTGGAGGACTCAATTACTAGGGGTCACGAGCTCAAAGTGAGAGGGAAAAAGTTTACGGGAGATATATGTGGAAAGTTCTTCAATCAGAGAATGGTGGGTGCCTGGAACACATTGTCAGTAGGGGTGGAGCGATAGCATAATTTAGGATGTATCTAGATAGATACATGAATGAGCAGGGAGCAGAGGGATACAGATCCTTAGAAAATAAGCGTGAGATTTAGATAGAGGAGCTGGGTTGGTGCAGGTTTGGAGGGCCGAAGAGCCTGTTCCTGTGCTGTAAATGTTCTTTGTTTTTTATTCATTGAAACACAGAAAGCTAGCAGAGAGGCACAGCAGGTCAACAGGAAGGTTACTGGAATGTTGACCTGTATTTAGAGAGGGTTGGAGTACAAGAGTGGGGAAGTCTTGCTACAACTGGCGTGTTTGGTGATATAGTGGTTTGCACTGCTGCCTCACAGAGCCAGAGACCTGGGTTCAATTCCCGCATTTCAATTTGAACATTCTCCCTGTGTCTGTGTGGGTTTCCTCCTATGTGCAGGTTAGGTGAATTGGCCATGCTAAATTGCCTGTAGTGTGAGGTGAAGGTGTAAATGTAGGGGAACGGGTCTGGGTGGGCTCCTTTTCGGAGGGTCGTGGTGGACTTGTAGAGCCGAAGGACCTGTTTCCACACTGTAAGTAATCTAATCTAAACTGTCCAAGGTGCTGGTGAGACCACATCTGGAATACTGCTGAGCAATTTTGGTCTGCTTATTGAAGGAAATAAATCGTTTTATTGGAAGCAGTTCAGAGAAGGTTCACTAGGATGATCCCTGGGATGGAGGGATTGTCTTATCATCAAAGGCTAAATGGCCTGAAACTTTACTCACTGGAGTTTAGGAGCAGTGATCTCATTGAAACCTATAGGATTCTTAAGGGGCTTGACTGAATAAATGCTGAGAGGATGTTTCCCCTCATGGGAGAGTCTAAGACCAGAGGCTATAGTCTCAGAATAAAGGGATGTCAATTTAAGACTGAGATGAGGAGGAATCCCTTCTCTTAGCAACTCATGCATCTTCAAAATTCCTTGCCACAGACAACTGTGGAGGGAGAGTTCTTGTGTATATTTAAGGCTGAGATAGATAGATTCTTGACCAGTTGGGGAATCAGGGATCCAGGGAAAGGGCAGTAACATGGGTGTGAGGAATGTCAGATCAGCTGTGACCCTACTGAATGGTGGAGCAGGGTCAAGGAGCTGACTAGTTTACTCTCATTCCTATTTCTTATGGTCCTACAAGTTGTTGTTTCTTAACTGGAGGATCAGATGTTCGAAACTGTGATTTACTGTTTATTTCTATGAATACCATTCTGTTCGTGGATCTGGAAAACAGAAAGCCCTCACTGCTTTTGAGGTAAGTTAATTTTGTAACATCATGCAAGTGGCTGACTAGGTAGGAACAACTTACTGCAGATGTTGCAATCTGTACTGAAAACAACCAATGCTGGAGATCACAGTGGGTCAGGCAGCATCCGTGGAGAGAGAGAGCAAGCTAACGTTTCAAATTTAGACAACTCTTTGCCAGAGCTGGCCAGAGTGTGTCAAAAATAACTGAAATTGCATCATAACCCAGTCAGGCCAATACTGTGCTTTCAAAAGTAAAACAATCTATTTGCTAGAAGTCCAAAATAAAAGCAAAACATGTTTCAAACATGATTTGGAGATGCCGGTGTTGGACTGGGGTGTACAAAGTTAAAAATCACACAATACTAGGTTATAGTCCAACAGGTTTAATTGGAAGCACTAGCTTTCAGAGCGCTGCTCCTTTATCAGGTGGTTGTGGAATACATAATTGTAAGACACAGAATTTATAGCAAATCTTTTGCTATAAATTCTGTGTCTTACAATTGTGTACTCCAATTAAACCTGTTGGTCTATAACCTGGTGTTCATAGGGTCATAGAGATGTACAGCATGGAAACAGACCCTTTGGTCCAACCTATCCATGCCGACCAGATATCCCAACCCAATCCAGTCCCACTTGCCAGCACCCGGCCCATATCCCTCCAAACCCTTTCTATTCATATACCCACCCAAATGCCTCTTAAATGTTGCAATTGTACCAGCCTCCACCACATCCTCTGGCAGCTCATTTCATACATGTACCACCCTCTGCATGAAAAAGTTGCCCCTTAGGTCTCTTTTATGTGTTTCCCCTCTCACCCTAAATCTATGCCCTCTTGTTCTGGACTCCCCGACCCCAGGGAAAAGACTTTGTCTATTTATCCTATCCATGCCCCTCATAATTTTGTAAACCTACATAAGGTCACCCCTCAGCCTCCGACGCTCCAGGGAATACAGCCCCAGCCAGTTCAGCCTCTCCCTATCGCTCAAATCCTCCAACCTTGGCAAGATCCTTGTAAATCTTTTCTGAACCCTTTCAAATTTCACAACTTGTTAACCAAACACCTCGCAGGGAGACAGTATCTGGAGGATCTTGAGGAGGCAACATCAGCATTTAGTGATTATACCTTTGCCTGACTTGGCTATGGAATCCGAAATTTCTTCCCTGGATGTCACTGCCTCTATTCTTTTCACCTTCACAAAACTCCTTTAACATGTTTCCCTGATCAAGCTTTGGTCACTCGTTCTGATATCTCCGTCTGCGGTTTTGTGATAAATTTTGTTGAACAATCATCCGTGACAATCTCCTTGGGCTGTTGCACTACATCACAGGTGCTGTATAAATGCAAAATAAAAACTGAAAGAACTGCCGGAAATCAGAAACAAAAACAAAAATTGCTGGAAAGGCTCAGTAGATCTTGCAGCATCTGGGGGGAGAAATCAGGGTTCAGTGACCGTTCCTCAGAACTGACAATACTCTCGTGATACTCTATACTCTATTGCTCCATACTACCACCAAGATTAAAATTTCGTTGTGTAAGAATCAGCATCGTCTTTATTTTTAGCATTTTCTTCCCTCTCCTCTCCTTGATTCTGGAAGGTGAGTTCTTGCTTTGGTTTTCATTTCACTCACAGTCCAAAAGGTCACTCAATGTGGGTGATGACAGAATGGGTAAAGATGACAAGCCTTTCAATTGTGAAGACTATCACTGCTGAGCTCAGCAATATTCAAACCTAACTTACTCATAATCATAATGCTCAGTCCATCCTGAGGGTGCAACAGACTCAATGAGCTGGTCGTCTTCATTAGACATTAACTTTGTAAGGGCAAAAGTGAGGACTGCAGATGCTACAAATCAGAGTTTAGATCAGAGTGGTGTTGGAAAAGAACAGCAGGTCAGGCAGCATCCGAGGAGCAGGAAAATCGATGTTTCGGGCAAAAGCCCTTCATCATCCTGATGAAGGGCTGTTGCCTGAAATGTCAATTTTCCTGCTGCTCGGCTGCTGCCTGACCTGCTGTGCTTTTCCAGCACCATTCTGATCTAAACATTAATTTTGTAAGTCAGCATGGGGCATCCACTTTTCACCAGTAGTTGCTACATAGTGGGAGTGGGAATGGAAACTCTAACTAAATCTTTCCTTCCTTGCCTAGAGGAATGAAAGCCAATTACAATGCCAAAATCTGTAATTTCATTTATCTATCCATCTACATATATTTGGCACTGATGTGTTTATCTGTAACTGTCTATCAGTTGTTGTGTATGACTCGAGTTATTTCCACACACGCATCGTCAGAAAGTAAATTCCAGACAAGATCCTCCATTGTGGAGACAGTGTAGGGCACTGATTGCAATCTGTGATATTTTGCTTTCTTAAATGAACTGCATCGATATTTTGTCTTTTTTAAATGGGTAATGTGTGAAACATATTTTGCAAGTCTACAATTTGTTAGTTCAGCCCATTGAAATGCACTGGTTAATATGCTGTGTAAATTTGGAAATGGCATGAACACAGATTTTGATGTTCACTCAATGCCTTGCCCACCATCTGCTCTGTGGGATATTTTGATAATTTTAGAGTCTTGCATTGTGGATGAAAATACAGGTTATGAAACAGCCTTTGGGAGTGGTTGCCCTTTTGAATAAAGAGTTTGGGCTCCTGCTGCTGTTGACAATTGAGGGAGGGCTAAACACCCGTCAGAAAAAGATGAATGGAAAGGAAGAGTGGGTGGTTTCTGAATGGTGCAGCCAAACCGCCGCAGACTGGCTTTTAGTTGTTCCATCATTGACTGCCAATTCAAATGCCGAGCCCCTCAACTCTGGCTTTCCCGACCTGAACCCTTGCATCTCTGTCTCTCCTGCTTTAATGCACTCATTAGAATTTACCTTTTTGAACAAGCCATTGATCATAAATAATAGAAGAACATTTTGGAGAAATACAGCAGGTCTGCCAGCATAGGTGGAGAGAGAAAGAGAGTTAAGGTTTTGAGTCCAATATGACTCTTTGGAATCTGAGAAGAGTTGTCTAATGGTGGTTTTATGCTACTGGTGTAGGAGGGAGGGGCAATGAGTGGAACAGATGGTAAAGGTGGGCAGAGTAAATGACAAAGGAAGTGCTAGTGGTGGTGAAGGAGAGATGGAGATGTAAAATATGTCTAAATAATAGATGTGAAAAAGAGAAAATGGGGTAAAGTGCCTCTGCAGACAATGAGATGCTGTTCTTCCAGCTTGTGTTGAGTTTCTGTGGAACACTGCAGCAGATCAAGGGGAGATATGGTATCTTGTGGTCCTCACCTCATACCCCATCAGACCCCATATTTCAATGATTATTCTTCACCATTTCCGATCCTGAAGAAGGGCTTTTGCCCGAAACGTTGATTTTCTTGCTCCTCGGATGGTGCCTGACCTGCTGTACTTTTCCAGTACCACACTCTTGGCTCTAATCTTCAGCATCTGCAGTCCCCGCTTCCGCCTAATTAACTTCAACACCTTCTAAGCATGACCTCTGACCTCTGCTAATGTGTTTCATTTTTGTGTCTTGTTGGCTTTGCTAGCAGGAGAGCGGTGCCAAGTTCTCCTTTCCATACTTATCATTCACATTTCCATTTCTCCTTCATCACCATTAGTGCTCACTTTGTCGTTTTGCCTTGGTCACACTCACCATATGTTCCCCTCATTCCTCAGCCCCCTCTGTCAACAACGTAAACGACCCAATTTCACAGACCCTCTCTGTTGTGAAGAATGTAGCAATTGTAAAGATGTCAGTCAGGTGGCCCTCATAGAATATGAGTTCCCAGATTGGGGCCTTTAATCAACTCCAATCTGAGAGCCCTGGATGATAGATATAAATGGGAGTGTCAAAGATTTTGTTAACTCTGAGAGCTGTCTCTGAAAGAACTGGATTAGTGTCAAGGACTCCCCACATGTAGATAAAGGACTACTTGGTGATGGGATACTGGCCTCTGTGGATTTATTTCAAAGAACAGCCATATCATACTGAAAATATTAACTTCTTTCTCTCTGATGTCTGATGCTGCCAGATCAGTTGAATTTCTGCAGCATTTTCTGTTTTTATTTCAGATTTCCCACATCCACAATACTTTGGCATTTAATGACACTTTTGATCAACTCTTTTTATGTGGCATAACGTCAACTTTGGTTTGCTAACATTGCTTTGGAGTTCTGTGCATTGTTTTATTATTTTTAAGGTGCTATATAAATGCAAGCTGTTGTTGCTAACTTTGGACACCACAGCCTGTCACATTTTCTACAGAAGCTGGGAGAACTTTCCCACCCCTGGACTTGTTTTTTCAGGAAATCCATATGTTACTATTGTGGAACAGAGAGAACTGGATCTTTATTGTGGGGATAACTGATGAGCATAGAATCCCTACAGTGTGGTAGTTTTTAGCTCACCATGTCCACATTGACCCTCTGGGCAGTATCCCATCCAGGTCGACACCCTGTACCTTATCCCTGTGACGCTGCACTTCCCCTGAGCAATCTACCTAACCTACACACCTGTGAACACTATGGGAAATTTAGCATGGCTAATCCACCCTAACCTGCACATCTTTGGACTGTGGAAGGAAACTGGAGCACTCAGAGGAAAAGCACGCAGACATCTGGAGAACGTGCAAACTCCACACAGACATTCGCCTGAGGCTGGAATCGAACCCAAGTCCCTGGTGCTGTGAGGCAACAGTGCTAACAACTGAGCCAACGTGCCTCATTGGTGAGAGCAGATCAAATAAAATTAGGGTGAGGTTCTGTAGGGATCAAGAAAGATGTCATCTCTTATCATCATCTCTAGATAACTGTGATCCATAAAACCTGTTACTGTTCACTCACCAGGGTGAAAATCTCATATGGTGGCAGCGGTGACCAGACTGAGGGACTGGAAGTGCGCAGTGAAAGCTTGAAGTGAAAACCTGGGATAGTAAACCACGATATCCATCCAGTAGATAGACAAGATAGCTAAAGTGAAGTTCAGGTAAGGGCTGACTAGCAATGACATTGAGGTGTACCTTGCCACTTAAATTACAGAATGGGAAAGACCACACAGAAGCTCAGAGCCTCACAGGAGAGGGTCTACTTCCTGGGTACATTATTCCAGAAACATAAGCACTTACAGAGATGGTAGGATCGAGCCCTCAGACACTGATAAATAGATGAAGGAACTCGTGCAGATTGTGCAATGAAGGAACTCCGCCGATGGCATGAGCAAGGAAATGCAGGAGCGAAAGGAACAGTACGTTTGCCAGGGATCAAAGATGAAGAGGCAGGAGGTGAAATGAGCCGCCCATGAACCTCCCCTTGTTCCCTCGATGATAATTTGTACAAACTGCAGCACACCTTTACTTTGTTTCAAGTGAAATATTGCTGCAGAGATTTGCATTTTTATTGGCAGAGAGAGACGTGCTGGACTAATATGTGCTCTTGTGCAACAAAGATGTGGGAAAGTATTTTAAACATGCAAAAAATGAATGCAAATGGAAATACCAGCATGAACCTTTCTCAACAGCTTTAGAACTACTTCAAAAAAGGACGACAAAAAGCAAACTGAGATTTTAATTACAGGCAGAACATTTGGTTAACTTCACTTTGATGGCTTGCAGAGTAATTGCTTCTGTCTTGTGTCATCTTCCCTGGAGTCATTGGTGCTTCTAAAACCTGTGCTATTAAGGGTCTGTTTTAGTGCAGTGGTAGTGTCCATATCTCTGAGCCAGGAAGCCCAGATTCAAGTCCCAATCCTCGAGAAATGTATGATAGCATCTCTGAACAGGTTGACTCAAAATAACTACACTCCACTTCCTACCCTGGCCGCTGGTTTTAAAAAACATCTCAGACCTGGGCAGTATGTGTGTTTCACTAGCTGTGCTGAGGTATTTGCTCACAGCTGGATTCGGAGCAATACTACAGTACTTGACCTCACTCTCTTGGATTAACCAGGAACAATTTTGTCAGTTGTTGGGATCTCCTCTTCTTGAGGCACTATGCACAGAAGTAAAACTTGGCTCGGGAGGGGGGCACATTTTTAAAAATCAGACAAAATAATTCCCAGTCTTAACTATCTTGTGCTTCTCACATTTTACCGCTTTGTACAAAATACCCACTCCAGTGAAACAGCAACAGGTATCCAAGCTGACAGATGTCAATGCCCATTGGTGAAGAGAACAGAGAGGATCAAGAAATGGAAGGATAAAAATTTCGCACCAGAATGATACAACAGAGTAAGGGAGAAAAGGTCTCCAGTAAATGTATGGTCAGCAGGCATTAGCAGCTCTCTGTGTGGAATTCTCTGTCATAGGTGTCAGAGGTAGTTTCTTCACTCAGAGAGCAGTAGGAGCGTGGAACAGCCTGCCTGAAACAGTAGTAGACTCACCAACATTAAGGGCATTTAAATGTTCATTGGATAGGCACATGAATGAAAAAGGAATAGTGTAGGATAGATGGACTCCAAATTAGTTTCACAGGTCGGCGCTACATCGAGGGCAGACGGGCCTGTACTGTGCTGTAATGTTCTATGAAAATCGTTGAGACCAAAAAATGTTCAATGTTTTCAAGTAGGAATTTGATGTAGTCTTTAGGGCTAAGGGGATCAAAGGGTACGAGGAAAGTGTGGGACCAGGAATTGAGTTGGATGATCAGCTCTGATCAGATTGGTTGGTGGAGCAGTGCCTCCTCCTGCTCCGATATTCTCGGTTTCCTTCAGTGTGAGACTGTGTTCGTGGGTTTTTGTAATGTCCCAACACTAGTTTGGTGCTTTCTCGACACCTCCATTAGTGCACACTGGCTTTATCACTCTTATGTTTAGCTTTGGGTGCCAGAGACTGGGTATATCGAGCTTAAGCCTCTGTTGTTTTACAACAACACTGAATTTATTATCTCTCCTTCTGGCATCTGACTCAAGCGACTACTTCACCACCAGCATTCTCCTTGAATGTAGAGTGCACTTGTGTTGAGTACAATCCTGTTTTGTCTTGGGATAACAATTAAACAAGAGTTTGATCTCTTGGATATTCCTCATCGCCCCTCCCTAGTCAGGACACGGGCCCAGGTCTGACCAGCTCTACCATGGCTCTCAGTGAAGATATGCTAACTCATACTAAGTAGCATCAAATAGAGTTTGCACCAAAAAAGGCAGTGTTGCTATCCACAGAGACACCAGGACCATTTCTGAATGACTTCTAATTAAGAAGCAACTTATTTAATGACCGCAGAACACAATAAGAAAGTTGTAATAACGGAATTTGTAATAAAAAGGCTCCGCTATGTCTGTAATTTTTGATACATTATATGTTTTAATAATGAGTTGTTTTCAAAATTTCTCCCCCAACACAAGGACGTACTGTTCTTGGCAGTCGCTGTGTTTATTGTTCCTTGATGAACACACTGTGCTAAGTGATGTCGAAGGGAGGGAACAGTACGCTACAGTGTCACATGACTTCTGGAAAAAAAGGCTTTGGAGGTTTTGCTTCTTGATCCCAGCAAGCTGTATTCTATTGTTTTCATTAAAAAATGATCTCTTCCAATCCTAAAATAAGTCGCAGATACACGGGCGTGAAGGTGCAGGTCCCCCAGGTATCAATTGAATCATTAACATGTTTGCACAAGTTGAGTGGAATTACTTGACCCTGACAGCAAAGCCCAGTGTCGTCCTCTCTAAACTCTGTGAACGACATTTTACAGCCAAGGTCAAAGGACAATCGCGTGGAGTGCACATTGAACCTTGTCACGCAATGCCCTCAGCTTTCTGGAAACATATGGGCGAATGTTTGGTAGCTGGGTCCTAATCACAATCATGGGTCTTAACTTCGGCTTGTGATGTGGATGAGTTAAAAGGCTGGCTGAGATTTTTGAGAAGACCACCCTTTAAAAGAGAGCCACTTTATTCCCAGACAATTAAGGAGGGGGCAGGTCAGAAGGCCCATTGGGAGTTCCTGAAGCTCTGAGGGGCCAGGAGCCAATGAGAGAGGAGTGGGAGGTGTCACTGGAGGTTGGCGATGCCCCTCTGACTACAATGAGGCTGCAGATGCCAAGCCATCATTATGAATGGAGAGGATCGTCTGCAGTCTTTGCTGCAGTCGCAGCTTTGACCTGTGTTCACTCGCTTTGCCACCCATCACTGTCCCTTCCTCATCTTCTGGTCAGTTGGCCACCAGCCTTCCGTTGCCACACTCGGAGGGGGAGGCAAAGCATCTGCCAGTTGAAACATCCATTTTGATTAACATTTATCACCCATTCCTAATTGCCAACACTGTGATGCTGTGTGATGTCTTCCTCACCCACTGCAGTCCATTTGGTGTAGATGTACCCACAATGCTATCAATGAGGGAATTCCAGGAATCTGATCCAGCGATACCAATGGAATGGGGATATTCAATTTTTGAGAAGATTTGTAGCTCAGGTTAAGGTTTCAGGTTGTAAGTTTGCTCGCTGAGCTGCTAGGTTTGTTCTCAGATGTTTCATCACCATGCTTGGTAACACCAGCAATAATGGCGATATATTTCTAAGTCAGGATGGTGAGTAGCTCGGAGGGAAAATTGCAGGGCGTGGTGTTCCCATGTATCTGCTGCCCCTATCCTTCTAGTTGGAAGTGGTCATGAGTTTGGAAGGTGCTCCCTGCAGATCTTTGGTGAACTTCTGCAGTCCATCTTGTGGATGGTACTGAGTGTTGGTCATGGAATAAATGGATGTTTGTCACTCTAATGCCAATTGAGTGAGCTGCTTTGGCCTGGAAGGTGTCAAGCTTCTTGACTAGTATTGGAGCCACACTCATGCAGACTAATGGGGAGTATTCCATCACAGTCCTGACTTGTGACTTGTAGATGGAGGACAAACTTTGGGGAGTCAGGAGGTGTTACTCAATGCAGTATTCCTAGCCTCTTAACTGCTCTTGTAGCCACTGTGTGATGTAGTGTCAGTTTCTGGTCAATAGATTAGATTAGATTCTGTACAGTATGGAAACAGGCCCTTCGGCCCAACAAGTCCACACCGACCCTCCAAACAGTAACCCACCCAGATTGATTTCCCTACCCTATATTTAAGGAGAAAGTGAGGACTGCAGATGCTGGAGATCAGAGCTGAAAAATGTGTTGCTGGAAAAGCGCAGCAGGTCAGGCAGCATCCAAAGAGCAGGAGAATCGAAGTTTCGGGCATGAACCCTTCTTCAGGAAACCCTATACTTACCCCTGACTAATGCACCTAACACGATGGACAAATTGGCATAGCCAATTTCCCCGACCTGCACATTTTTGGACTGTGGGAGGAAACCAGAGCACCTGGAGGAAACGCACTCAGACACGGGGAGAATGTGCAAACTCCACAAAGACAGTCATCCGAGGTGGGAATTGAACCCAGGTTCCTGGTGCTGTGAGGCAACAGTGCTAACCACTGAACCACCCTGCTGCCCATAGCAGCTCTTGGTTATTAATAATTGGGGACTCGGCGATGGTGATGCCATGTCATGGAACAATTGTTAGATTCTCTCTTGTTGGAGATGGTCATTGCCTGGCACTTGTATGGTGCTAAAGTTACTTGGCAATTGTCAACCAGACTTGGATATTGTTCAAGTTTTGCTGCACGTGAACATGGACTGCTTCCATATCTGAAGAGTTGTGAAAGGTACTGAGCATTGTGCATTCAGTGGCAAACATCCTCACTCTGGCCATATGGTGAAGCAGTTCAAGATAGTTGGGCTGAGGACACTACCCTGAGGAGCTCCTGCAGAGCTGTCCCGGAGCTGAGAGGACTGACCTCTAACAACCACAGCCATCCTCTTAAGTCCCAGGTAAAGCTCCAAACAAGCACTTCAATCGGCCGATTTGGCGACTGCTGTTGGCAGTTGTACAGTTGTCATTTGCCAGAAGCTGAAAATGTGTTGCTGGTTAAAGCACAGCAGGTTAGGCAGCATCCAAGGAATAGGAAATTCGATGTTTCGGGCATAAGCCCTTCGTCAGGAAGGGCTTATGCCCGAAACGTCGAATTTCCTATTCCTTGGATGCTGCCTAACCTGCTGTGCTTTAACCAGCAACACATTTTCAGCTGTGATCTCCAGCATCTGCAGACCTCATTTTTCACCCGAAGATTTGCCAGAAGCTGCCTCTTTGAAAATGTGCCAGAGGCTGGAAGATACCAAGGCAGGTGGTATGTTGGTCAGAAGTGAGACGATGCTATCCTGTCTTCAAGTCCCTCAGGATTAAATATCTCTTTGTTGAGGCCAAGTTCAATGGCGATCAACTAACGCAGTGTAGCTCAGGGGAGCAAGTCCGTGATCTTAGCTGTGTTGATCAATGGCAGGGAAACATTCTCTGAATCTAGACATAAGCTTTTCATAGAGGCATTTTTATTTCTCTGTGTATACAATATTTTAGCAGAAACAGCGGAAGAAGTAGGGGGAATAGGTTGAAGGTGACAGGAGAAAGATTTAAAGCATCATTTTCACACAGAGGGTGGAGCCAGCTGCCAGAGGAGGTTGTGGAGGTGGGTACAATTACAACATTTAAAAGGCATCTGGATGATTTGATTTGATTTATTTATTATTGTCACATGTACCTAAATACAGCAAACCGTTTTGTTTTGCGTGCTGCACAGGCAGACCAGACCATACGAAGATGATAAGGTGATTGCCCAGAGGGAAGAATACCAAGTTACAGCTGCAAAGAAGATGATCAAAAAGCAAGATCAAGGTTCGGTTTGAAATTTGAGAGTCAAAGAGTGTGGTGCTGGAAAAGCACAGCCAGTCAGGCAGCATCTGAGGTGCAGGACAATCGATGTTTCGGGCATAAACTCTTCATCAGGAACATATCAGGACCTTATGCTCGAAATGTCGACTCTCCTACTCCTCGGATGCCGCCTGACTGGCTGTGTTTTTCCAGCACCACAATCTTCTATTCTGATCCTCCAGCATTTGCTGTCCTCACTTTCTCTTAGTTGAAATTTGAGAGGTACATTATATGAATAGAAGGGTTTCGAGGCATATGGACCAAATGCTGGTAGATGGGGCTAGATCATTTTTGGACATCTGGTCAGCATGGATGGGTTGGACTGAAGGGCCTGTTTCTGTGTTATATGACTCTATGCGATAGATTGGATCGTTTACTGTATAATCACCATGCCAAGGTTTAGCAAGAACAGAGACCAAATACTCTGTTACATCGGTTGTAAAGCATTTCGAGATGTTCTGATATCCTGAAAGGCATTATATAACTGTAAGATCTTCTTTTGTTGTTGGGATAAATTTGGATTGTACTTTGGCCATCAGCTTGCCTTGGTTGGTGGCACACCATACTATGTGTCAAGATCCAGGATTTGGAAAGGTATTCATGGCAGTGCTGAGGTCAAATTGCATTGCTATTCTTTAACCAAAGCCTGGCATTGCCTGATTAGATTAGATTAGATTAGATTACTTACAGTGTGGAAACAGGCCCTTCGGCCCAACAAGTCCACACCGACCCGCCGAAGCACAACCCACCCATACCCCTACATATACCCCTTACCTAACACTATGGGCAATTTAGCATGGCCAATTCATCTTTGGACTGTGGGAGGAAACCGGAGCACCCGGAGGAAACCCACGCAGACACGGGGAGAACGTGCAAACTCTACACAGTCAGTCGCCTGAGGCAGGAATTGAACCCAGGCCCCTGGCACTGTGAGGCAGCAGTGCTAACCACTGTGCCACCGTGCCACCCTCGAATGTTAAAGAACCCAGTCTACTAATAGAGGATAAGCAGTGGGTTTCCCTGGTGACTTGGACAGTACTTTTTTATTCATCCAACATCAGTTGAAACAGATAAACTATACATTCACTTCCTTTGTGAGAATCTTGCTACCATGTCTTACTGACATGCGGAGTTACATTGTATTTTACTGAAATTCATTACATGAGGGGCTTTCAAATGTTTCCGACAGACGCAACTAAGCATCTCCCGACTCATAACAGCTTATTTTATAAAATGTGGCTAAACGATTTTAAAAGTCAGTAGTTCAAAATGATGGCATAAGTACGTCAATGTGGATTAAGGCACACCTTTGAATGAGTAATTCATGGCTATCCCTTGGACAATGCTCATAATTGTAGTGTAACTCGAAGAATGTGGAATAAAGTAACAGCAAAAATCTGACATAAGTGGTATAATCGGCTTTTAGGCAGCAAGTTGTGTGCAGTGACAATCAGGATGCCTCTTTCCAGTGACTGCGTTTTCACCTTACAATCTGCGAGGTCACAAAAAGGTAATGTTTTCATTAAAACAAACCAGTTAAGATGACCTGGGTTTGAACATAAACAAAGCCTTTTAAATGTAAGCACCTGGAATACCAAAGCTTTCAATCTTTTGGCTCCAACATTAGAATGTGAAAAGGTGAATAACGCATACAGGACTCTTTGAACCACAAACTTCTTTTTCTCCCCAAAAAAAACATTTTAAGTGTCTTTAGGTGTCTTTGGCCATAAGGGAGACAGCCATTAATTGAAGCGACCATTTATAATTGTCTTAAAGCCTCCATATCAGTAGTTGGGAGGATGCATATACTGTGTTGCAGAAAACAAATATAGAGAGAGCACCATGATTATGTTAGAATGACTGAAGGTGATTCAGTTCCTGGAGCCTTCCCCATTATTCAATCAGATTAAGCCTGATCTGGGACATCCCTCCTTTGCCCCATATCCTCCAGCTGAACGAAAATCTATCAATGTCAGATTTTAAATTAAAAATTGGTCGAGGATTTACTGCAATTTAAAAGAGTTGCCACACCTTTTGCACGCAAGTGTTTTACAAACCCAAGTAATTTACTCTCATTTACAGTGTTTTTGGCTTTAATGTTCAGGTTACACCCGCTGTCAGTCTACAGAACGTGCAGACTTGATTTTTACCTTCCCGATCCGGATTTATTGTCATGTGAATTTTGTTACAGTGAAAAGTGTCGTACGGTGTCACCACTCTCCAACGCCATCTTAAAGATAAACTAAACAGAGAATATAAAGACAGAAAGGTAAAAAAAAAGTAAAGTTCAACTTTACGGTCTGTCTTGCTAAGTGCCCAGCCCTGGACCTGGTGTGGCCAGCTACGGGTCCCGTTGCCATGCCACCAGAATAAGAGAGGCCACTCTCTGGCGCCATCTTATATCCACCGACTCTGGGTCCTCGCTGGACCTCGCCGATGCAGCCATCGCCAATGCCTCTGGGTCCCACACTGGCCAAACTCACCTATGGTGCTGCTGCCAAGAGACCTCCCTGGGCCTATGTCTGCCAATGCAGCCTCTGGCGGGCTTCGTACTGGCCCAAACTTCGCCTCCGCCTCCGTGATTCTGCGCCAGATGCAGGGAACCCAAACCCGTCTCCAATGCCTCCACTACAAGTCCACAATACCACAACGCTGCCGTCACTGCTGATGCCATCGCTGAGGTCATTAAATAAGAGGAATAATGGGGACAGAGAAGTGGCTGGAGCAATAAGCCCTGGACGCAGGAACCCTTCTCTGCTGCCATATTGGAATCCATCTGTTTATGGAATAGAACCCCTACAGTGTGGAAACAGGCCACCTGGCCCATCAAGTCCACACAGGCTCTCCGAAGGGCATCCCATGCAGACTCACCTCCCTATCCTTTCTCTGAAACCCTACATTTCCCATGATATGTCACTTAACTTACACACCCCTGTGACATTATGGGCAATTTAACATGGCCAGTCCACCTAACCTGCACAATGTTGAACTGTGAGAGGACACCTACACAGACGCAGGGAGAATGTGCAAACTCCACACAGAGGAGGCTGGAATCGAACCTGGGTCCCTGGCACTGTGAGGCAGCAGTGCTAATCACTGAGCAACTGTGCTGACCACTGAGCCACTGAGTTGTTATTTTTAATATTTTGAAAATGTAGATCAAGCCACCCATTAATCATCCAATTTCCATGTTGGGGCATACTATCAAGAGGATGAGTTAGCTGTGCTTGGGAACACAGCCAGGGCCAGTGGTAAGGAACAGAACTTGGGAGTATGATACCTATTCCCTGGCTGGAATATTGAGGGAGGATTGTAAGACCATCGTGATTAAAGCTGCAAAATGATCAAGGGGAGAAAGCCACCATTCACAGTCACCAAGCATGTTCTTCATGTCATTGGTTAGGTTGTCAGGGAGACCAAAATAATCAATCTCATCCTTTCCTACATTGACTCATGCCTGGCCTGAATGCTTTTCTCACTGTGGGAGAAAGTGAGGACTGCAGTTGCTGGAGATCAGAATCAAAAAGTGTGGTGCTGGAAAAGCACAGCCGGTCAGGCAGCATCCGAGGAGCAGGAGAGTCGACGTTTTGAGCATAAGCTCTTCCTGGTGAAGGTGGTGCATGATGTTTAAGCATCAAGTAGTATAGGAATGCAAAGAGCTCAGAATGTTGTAGAATTGGAGAATGTCAGACAGATAAAGGTGGAAATGACAGCAAGACATACTGCACAACATGTGTAAAACAAGATAGGAGGTTGGTTTGTACAACAATATGAGAAGTCCAATATTTTAAAACAGAATTCTTCTTTGTGGCCAGATAACATTGGAAATGTTCCTTTACTTATTCATTCATTATGTTGTGGGTATCATAAGACCAGAAGAAATAGAAACAGGAATGGGACATTTGGCCCCTCCAAGCCTGCTCTGTCATTGAAAGGGATTCTCCTGCTCCTCGGTTGCTGCCTGGCCTGCTGCGCTTTTCCAGCTCAACACTTTTCAACTCTGGTCACCAGCATCTTCAGTCCTCACTTTCTCCCTGTCATTGAAAGGATCTTGATTGATTTCCCATTCCTCACGCCCACTTTTCTGCATTTTGCCCATAATCCTTGATTCCCCGACAGATCACTGGCCAGGTCAGCATTTAATGTCCCTTCATAATTACCCAAAGAGCACTTAAGAGTCAACCACGCTGGTGTGGGTCTGGAGTCACTTGTAGGCCAGACCAAGTAAGGATGGCAGATTTCCTTCCACAAAGTGAACCAGATGGATTTTACAGCAATCAACACCTGATCACCATTTAACCAGCTTTCATTCCAGAGTTCAAAGTTCACCATCTGCCATTCCAGGATTCAAATCTATGTCCCCAGAACCTTCGGCTAGATTTAAAGCAGAACCCTGCTGATCCTGCAAGTCTGTAGCAAACACAGGGAATGCTTCAGTACCTTTGGCAGCATCCATAGAGAGAGAAACAGAGGTAACATTTTAAGTCTCATATGACTCTACTTTCAATGATTAGCCTTGAAGACTAATCTAGTTACATTACCACTATGTTTCTTACCATTCACAACTTTAAGACTTGGCTACACTCCAAAACAATAGTTTTAACAATCTCAAGGGGCTGGATTTCACTGGGGGCTTTGGCAAGGTTTGGGAGAAGAGGGTATCACATCAGGGAGAAAACCCACTGCCCTTTCCTTCACCTTTAACCTGTTCCTCCTTATACTGGGAATGGTGGCAGGTGGGGATATAGTGGTTAGCACTGCTGCCTCACACCACCAAAGATCCGGATTCAATTCCCACCTCAGGGACTGTCTGTGTGGGTTTTCTCCAGGTGCTCTGGTTTCCTCCCATAGACTAAAAAAGGGTAGGTTAGGTGAATTGGCCATGCTAAATTGCCTGTAGTGTTAGGTGTAGGAGAGTGGGTTATTCTTTGGAGGGTCGGCATGGACTTGCTGGGCCGAAGGGCCTGTTACCACACTGTAAGTAAACCTAAAACACTGGGTGGGCCAGGGATAAACTTCTTATGCTCTTACAGTACTCCTCTATTTTATACTTCACTCCCTTCCCCCCCATGATACATCTGCCCTCCCCAACCCTTCTCACTAAGCCCAGACCCCAAACATTGGGGTACCTGAATCCTCTCAGGCCAAAAAGCCCATGACTTACCTGGGTCAGATTGTCCATGCATGGACTTTGTGGGGTTACTGTAGTCCTAGCGATATCCACCATCAAGTTCTGACACTGATGGGGACTGGAAGAGTTGCTGGTCAGTCAGTTCGATTGGCGGATCTTGAAGACGAAACGTTCTTTGCACAGAGTCAGCCCTCATGTTGTTGAAATGCATGGGCATTTTTAAAACTGTGCTTGATCTCGGAGTGACCTTACCTCTAAGTGGATAAACAGTACAACCCTTTCCCCCGTCCCTTGCAAAATTCACGTCCATATTTCACGTGGGAAATACACAAGATGTATGTAACAGACAGCAGATGTTTCAAGATGGAATTTGGGTGTTAAGAGTGCAAATTAGCCTAGTAGTATCATTGCTAGATTGTCAATCCAGAGGCCTGGGTAATGTTCTGGTTTCTTGGTTTCGAACCCACCTGCACATGGTGGAAGTTGAATTTGATGAAAATCTGGAATTAGTGATAACCATGAATCCATTGTCAATTGTCAGGAAAAACCCCCGGGTTCACTAATGTTCTATCGGGGAGGAATCTGCCATCCTTACCTGGTCTGGCCTACATATGACTCCAGACCCTCAACAATGTGGTTGACACTTAGAATCATTCATAATGGAAATAGATCCTTCGGTCCAACCAGTCCATGCTAACCATGTTTCCAAGGTAAACTAATCCCACCTACCTTCCCTTTGAACCTTTCATGAACTTATCAAAATGCCTTTTAAACGTTGTAACTGTACTTGCATCCACTACTTCCTCTGGAAGGTCGTTCCACACATGAACCACCCTCTGTGTAAAAGGGCTGGCGCCTCATGTCCTTTTTAAATATTTCCCCCCTTACCTTAAAAAACATGCTCCCTAGTTTTGAGCCCCCCTTCCCTTGTCAATTATCATATTTATGCTCCTTATAATTTTATAAACCTCAATAAGGTCAGCTCAAAATTTCCTACGCTCCAGTGAAAAAAGTCCCAGTCTTTCCAGTCTATTTTTATATCTCAAATCGTCCATTTCTGGTAACACCCTCGTAAATCTTTTCTGAAACCTCTCCAGTTTAATAATATCCTTCCTAACTGCCCTCTTGACAGTTGGGGATGGGGAACAAATGCTGGCCTAGCCAGTGATGCCCTCATCCTGTGAATGAATGAAAATATCTTGATTTTGTTACAAATGGTGAGGTTTCTGCCCCTGAGCCTGAGCACTGTGCCCCCTACTGCTCCGGAGTGACATTTTCAACTTCTGCACACGGCCTTTTAACTGAGATAGTCACCAATGGTGTGGCGATTAAGGCTAAGTTACTGCAGTTGTGTGTTTTAGGCATATTGCCAATAGTAGCTGGGCTAAGACTGCACTGCATTAATTTCACAGGCTTTATAGTTGGCACAGAGAACAGAATCTCATTCCATCAATTTGCTTGGATTTAAATCCAAATCCCAGAGGTGAAAGGCTATTGTCTAACCTGCTACCCCACCTTACCCTGAGGCAAGACTGAAAGCCGACAGTGTTGACACAAGTTAAGTGGAATAGGAATGTAGGAGTCTAATTTACAGCATTAAATTAAAGTCATACCGATGTTAACTTTGAATGCCTTTTCTAGATAGTCTGAGATTAAACCAGGTTAGAGCATCATCTAGTTATCCATCATGTAAAATAAACAGTGTGGCAGGTGGACTTATGCTTAAGCCAAGTATTTCAGTCAGTAGTCATCAACATAGCTGACATTTAAGCCTAGCTGATCCAAGTGATGTCAGATTTCTCTGCTTTACCCCATTCATTGAGAATTCCTGATTTGGGAATAACAAGGCAATCCTCCAAGTTATGCAACAGATTTTCTCTTCAAAAAGCTACACTGAACTTTGACAGAAAAACAAAGGTGCTTTCCATTGTTTCTTTAATAGAATAGAAGTGTGGGATTTGGGTGTCACTGGCTGAACCAGCATTTATTGCCTGTCCCTAGTTGACCTAGAGAAGGTGGGGGTGAGCTTCCTTCTTGAACTGCTGCAGTCCATGGGCTGAATGTTGACCCACAATACCTTTAGGGAGGGAATTCCAGGATTTTGACACAGTGACAGTGAAACAATGGTGATGGTTTCCAAATCAGGATGGTGAGTAGCTTGGAGGGGAACTTGGAGGTGCTGGTGTTCCCATGTATCTGCTGCCCTTGTCCTTCCTAATGTGGGTTTGGAAGGTGCTGTCTCAGGATCTTTGGTGAATTTTTGCAGTGCATCACTGCTGCTACTGAGTGTCAGTGCTAGAGGGAGTGGTGCTTGTGGATATAGTGCCAATCAAGTGGGCTGCTTTGTTCCAAATAGTGTCAAACTGCTCTCAAGGCGTCATGTTATTTTAAGAAGATGTGGTGGATCTCAATGATTCTAATGAAGACAATGGGCAAGAAGTTGCAAGTGCTTGGAGTATGAAAATTTGATTATGTCTTAATGACTGAAGGTTTGTAATAAATACTTTGTTTTACATTGTTCCAAAATGTCAGGCTGTTGTTTGTATATATTAATATGAATGATTAGAGTCATAGCATTGTACACCATGGAAACAGACCCTTTGGTCCAATTTGTCCATGCCAACCAGATTTCCTAAATTAATCCAGTCCCATTTGCCAACATTTTGCCCATATCCTTCCAAACCCTTCCTATTCACATACCTATCCAGATACCTTTTAAATGTTGTAATTGTACCAGCCTCCACCACTTCCTCTGGCAGCTCAGTCCATACACATACCACCCGCTGCATGAAAAACTTGCCCCTTAACCTTAACTCGCTTTTAAATCTTTCTCCTTTCATCTTAAACTATGTCCTCCAGTTTTGCACTCCTCTACCCTGGTGAAAAGACCTTATTTATTCTATCCATGCCCGTCATGATTTTATAAACCTCTGTAAGGTCAACCCTCAGCCCCCAACACTCCAGGAAAAATAGCCCCAGCCTGTTCAATGTCTCCTTTTAGCTCAAGTCTTTCAACCTGGCAACATGTTTGTAAATAGAGTCATAGAGTCATAGAGATGTACAGCATGGAAATAGACCCTTTGGTCCAACCCGTCCATGCTGACCAGATATCCCAACCCAATCTCATCCCATCTGCCAGCATCTGGCCCATATCCTTCCAAACCCTTCCTATTCATATATCCATCTGAATGCCTCTTAAATGTTACAATTGTACCAGCCTCCACCACTTCCTCTGGCAGCTCATTCCATACACGTACCACCCTCTGTGTGAATCTTGTCTAAAGCCTTTCAAGTTTCACAACATCCTTCCTATACCAAGGAGACCAGAACTGTGCACAGTATTCCAAAAGTGGCCTAACCAATGTCCTGTGCAGCCACAACATGACCTTCCAACTTCTGTACTCAATGCACTGACCAATAAAGGAGGAGAAAGTGAGGACTGCAGATGCTGGAGATCAGAGCTGAAAAATGTGTTGCTGGAAAAGCACAGCAGGTCAGGAACATCCAAGGAGCAGGAGAATTGACGTTTCGGGCATAAGCCCTTCTTCAGGAAAGTATTTTCCTGAAGATTTTCCTGAAAAAGGGCTTATGCCAGAAACATTGATTCTCCTGTTCCTTGGATGCTGCCTGACCTGCTGTGCTTTTCCAGCAACACATTTTTCAGCACTGACCAATAAAGACAAGCACACCAACTGCCTTCTTCACTATCCTGTTAACCTTTGACTCTACTTTCAAGGAACTGTGAAACTACACTCCAAGGTCTCTTGTTTAACAATACTCCCCAGGACCTTACCATTAAATGTACAAGTCCTGCCCTGATTTGCCTTTCCAAAATGCAGCACCTCACTTTAATCTAAATTAAACTCTCTCTGCCCATTGGCCAACCTGAGTGCAAATGATTTGGAATTATTTTATCCAAGTTATTAGCTGAGGGCTTGTCCAATGAGATTAGAGATAAAGTAGGATCCAACTAAGGTTCAATTTTCACTCATGTCTTGATTGGATCTAACCAGTCTGCAACTTAGCTGTGATTTAGAGTACACCGACTTGAAAATTGCTTCCTGTCCTAGCGGTGGTGGGACATGGGTTGGGTTTGGGGCAGGGCTGGTGTAAGGTGGTGTAATGAAAAGAATAATATAGAATTGGGGAGGATGGGAATTGTCTCTTATTCTGCACCAGCAGAGTGAACGAGTCTCCAATATTTGCTTTGTTTTTACCAGAGGGTCCTGTCAGTCAAGCATTGGTGCTTGGTAGCCATTTCAATCTGTTCATTTGCAATATGTCTAATTAGAGAGGCAATATTTGCAGAAAAAGATTTTCAGTTAAATAGTTTCATGAAAAAGATCCAGTTGTAAGATCAGTGTCAATGCATTTCTTCAATTTGGTGGTATGGTGGTTCGGTGGTTAGCACTGTTGCTTCACAGGACCAGGTCCTAGGTTCAATTCCAGCCTCAGCTGACTGTGTGGAGTTTGCACATTCTCCCAGTGTCTGTGTGGGTTTCTTCCCACAGTCCAAAGATGTGCAGGTTAGGTGAATTGACCATGCTAAATTGTCTATAGTGTTAGGTGCATTAGTCAGAGGGAAATGGGTCTGGGTGGGTTACTCTTCAGAGGGCTGTTATTGACTTGTTGGGGTAAAGGGGCTGTTTCCACACTAGAGAATGTAATTGTTTGTTAATCTGCTCATTTTACATGAATCCTGGAATTCTAGGCAAGGGAATTCCAAACTGAAGAAGGGTCACTGGATTCAAAACATTAACTCTGCTTTGTCTCCACAGACTTGCTGTGTTTCTCCAGCAATTTCAGTTTTAATTTCACATTTCCAGTATCTGCAGTCCTATGTTTTATTTATTCGTACAATAAGTATTAATATTGCCAAATGCCTTGATTTTATATTATAGATATTATCTACTGGGTTTCCTGCATCATGAATATCAAGAAATACATTTTGAAAGACCCTATATGTTAAGTTGGCCTCATATTGTCCTGGCATTTAACAGATGATAGACACTTCCCAAAATCCACATTTGTTTTTAGCATTTTCTATTTCCGCCATCTCACTGACTAGCCTAATTGACTGATTACTTGCATTTTCTTTCACTTGCTTATTGAATGTGGATGTTAGCAGCAAGCCTTGTAATTGTCTATCCTTAATTGCCCTGGAGAACATGGTGATGGGCTTTTTCTTTGAGCTACTGCAGTGTCTGTGGCAAAGGGAAACCTACAGTGCTGTAAGTTACTGAGTGGCGCTCTAATGGCAACGAATGAATGATAATTTAGTTCCAAGTTGGAGGTGTGTGATGTTAAGAGGAACTTTCAGCTGGCAATATTCTCTTGTCTCTGCTGTGGCCTGGTTCCACCAACTGGTAGAGGCAGTGGATTTGGAAGGTGTCAGTGTATTCTGGTGGTGGCACAGGTGAATGTTTGAAGTGGTTTATTGGGCTGCACAAATGATTTGTTGACTATTTCCAGTCACATTTGTTCTTTCAGGAATTAAGGATTGTAGTGAGAGAGCAGGTAAGAGTTAAGGCCATGAAAAGATCAGCCATGTTCTTATTGAATGGTGGAGCAGGCTCAATGGCCTACTCCTGCATCTGGTTCTTATGTTCTTATGTTTTGCAGGCTGTTTTTAGTAGCTTTTATAAGGTGCTAAAATGACCAGCTCAGGAAGAGCTTAGTCAGTCTTTGTTCTTCTCCATTTAGATACATCCCATTCACCCATTCATTTTCCTTTTACAGTTTGTAAACCTTCTGTTTGTCATTTGATCAATCCCAATGCACTATAACCTGGACACATTCTTTGTGGGGATTGTACATTGACATTACATCATTATCTGCCCCGGAACACCAACTGATGGCAACATCTGTGAAGACTGGGCAAGGTTTCAACTTACACAAAACTCTTCCACTTAGAGTTAAAATCAGGACCTTTAAGAGAAAGTTCAGAATACTCAGAACAAGTATATTTTATTATAATGAAAATTTCAAAAAAGAGGACCCACTATCCATAGTTAACTAACAAAGTGATGGATAGCATCACATATAAGGAAAAAAATCATGCCATTGTGCAAAGCTGAATACCAGGTCAAGTCATAGAGTCATAGAGATGTACAGCACAGAAACAAGCCCTTTGGTCCAAATTGTCCATGCTGACCAGATATGCTAAATTAATCTAGTCCCATTTGCCAGCACTTGGCCCATATCCCTCTAAACACTTCCTATTCATATACCCATCCAGATGCCTTTTAAATGCTCTTGTTGGACTGGGGTCTAGGACTATCACCTGATGAAGGAGCGTCGCTCCGAAAGCTAGTGTGCTTCCAATTAAACCTGTTGGACAATAACTTGGTGTTGTGTGATTTTTAACCTTTCAAATGCTGTAATTGTACCAGCCTCCATCACATCCTCTGGCAGCTCATTCCATAAATGCACCACCCTCTGCATGAAAAAGGGGAGCATTTGGTTACTTTTAAATCTTTCCTCTCTCAACTTCAACCTATGCCCTCTAATTTTGGACTCCCCCACCCTGGAGAAAAGTCCTTGTCTATTCACCCTATCCAAGCCCCTCATATTATAGAGTCATAGAGATGTATAGCACAGAAACAGACCCTTCGGTTCAACTCGTCCATGCTGACCAGATATCCCAACCCAATCTAGTCCCACCTGCCAGCACCCAGCCCATATCCCTCCAAACCCTTCCTATTCATATACCCATCCAGATGCCTTTTAAATGTTGCAATTGTACCAGCCTCCACCGTTTCCTCCCACAGCTCATTCCACACATGCACCACCCTCTGCTTGAAAATGTTGCCCCTTAGGTCTCTTTTATATCTTTCCCCTCTCACTCTAATCCTTTCTGTCTAGTTCTGGACTCCCCCACCCCAGGGAAAAGACTTTGTCTATTTATCCTATCCACGCCCCTCATGATTCTATAAACCTCTACAACCCTCAAGCCTTCGACGCTCAGGGAAAACAGCTCCAGCCTGTTCAGCCTCTCCCGATAGCTCAAATCCTCCAACCCTGGCAACATCCTTGTAAATCTTTTCTGAACTCTTTCAAGTTTCACAACATCCTTCCGATAGGGAGGAGACCAGAATTGCACGCAATATTCCAACAGTGGCCTAACCAATGACCTGTACAGCCGCAACATGACCTCCCAACTCCTGTACTCAATACTCTGACCAATAAAGGAAAGCATACCAAATGTCTTCTTCACTATCCTATCGACCTGTGACTCCACTTTCAAGGAGCTATGAACCTGCACTCCAAGGTCTCTTTGTTCAGCAACACTCCCTGGGACCTCACCATTAAGTGTATAACTCCTGCTAAGATTTGCTTTCCCAAAATGCATCACCTTGCATTTATCTGAATTAAACTCCATCTGCCACTTCTCAGCCCATAGGTCCATCTGATCAAGATTTTTATTAGATTAGATTCCCTACAGTGTGGAAACAGGCCCATCGGCCCAACCTGTCCACACCGACCCTCCGAAGAGTAACCCACCCAGACCTATTTCCCTCTGACTAATGCAACTAACACTATGGGCAACTTAGCATGGCCAATCCACCTGACCTGCACATCTTTGGACTATGGGAGAAACCCGGAGCACCCAGAGGAAACCCACGCAGACAGGGGCAGAACATGCAAACTCCACACTGGCAGTCACCCGAAGCTGGAATCGAACCTGGGACCCTGGTGCTAACCACTGAGCCGCGGTGATCCAGTTGTAATCTGAGGTAACCTTCTTCGCTGTCCACTATACCTCCAATTTTGGTGTAATCTGTAAACTTACTATCTAAACCTCTTGTCCTCACATCCAAATCATTTGTATAAATATTGACTGGTCAATGTAAAGAATAACAGAGAATGACTTAAAACGTAATCAGGATGAATGTTACTGGATATCGACCAAGTGATCATCTTTGCTGAGTTTCATGGAGTTTTTTTCTCTCTGAAGCCAAGGGAGTTATCTTGGGCTGAAAGCTCATTAATTAATGTCCATACTCCTGTGATACATTGCTCATCCTATTCTGTCACAGCCTTGGTTAGAATAGCTATACTTCCAGAATATCCCAGGACACCTCTACCCAATGTTTAAAAGGTCATTGTGCATCCAGTTGAAGGCCTTCAGTCTGGGGCCGGCCTGCATGGATCCTGGAATTGCCCCACTCTTGTCAGGTATGGGGACACTGGTACCAATCTCTTTGTGGAGGGGGAGCTGGATGTGCTGGTGGATGGGGTGGTGCAGAGGTAGGTCTGTCCTCTTCCCCCAGCACTGCAAGCAGCAACTACCACACCAGACCACACCAGCCTGCTCTGAGCTGGCTGGCCTGCATCCAGGGGAACGTTCAACAGAGCAGAATGAAAACGATGACCAGCTCTTCATCAGGAATGAGCAAGCTGATACAAAGGTGGCAGGACTGTAACAACACTCTGTTGCCTCAGCAACCAAAGAATGATCATCAATCATAGAATGCCTAGTGTGGAAACAGGCCATGTGGCCCAACCAGTCCACACCAACCCCACAAAGAGTAACCCGCCCAGATCCATTCCCCTTTCCTATTCCTCTACATTTACCCCTGACTAATACACCTAACCAATGCATCCCTGGGCATAATGGGCAATTTAGAATGGCCAATTCACTTAACCTGCACATCCTTGGACTGTGGGAGGAAATTGGAGCACCCAGAGAAACCCATGCAGATACGCGGGGAATGTGCAAACCCCACACAGACAGTCGCCTGAGACTGGAATCGAACTGGAGTCCCTGATGCTGTGAGGCAGCAGTGCCAACCACTGAGCCACTCTGCCACAATATGATCATCTAGTTGCCCCTATGAAGATGATTAGTGATTTCCCATGGAGAGCCAGGTCCTGCAGTCTCAGAATCTGCTGGACATCTACATGGACCTGTCTTCTTTAGCTCAACACATCGATTTTCCAATTTGCAGGTGCCTCTAGCTCCCAATATTTTCTGCAAGAGGCTGTTATCAGGAATGTATCTTGATGGTGTGATTCCTCATGCGAGTCAGAGTGCAAGAAGAGACTATTGACATAATAGTCACCAAAAATTCCAATAGGGAATTCTTCAGCCAAAGAACCTCCAAAATGTAGAACTCACTGCAGGGAGCTGTGAAGAAGTCACACTGAACTTGAAATGCCAACAACTCTATTTCCCTCTCTCCACAAGACCTGGCAAGTTTCTCTAGCAATTTCAGTTTTTTGTTTCAAAGGTTGCGATGGAGATGGGAATAGATGATAGATTAGGATGGGGAAAAGATTGAAGGAGTCTGGAATGGAGCATAAACATGAACTTGAGCAAACTGTTTTGAATGACCCTTTTCTCTGTATCCTGTAAGAAAGAAAACAAAGAGTCCTGGACTTTGGAAATCAGAAACAAAATTAGAAATTGCTGGAAAAACTCAACAGGTCTGGCAACATCTGTCGAGAGAAAGCAGAGTTTTGGGTCAAGTGACCTTTCTTCTTCCTATGTAATAAGTGCTGGTAGGATAAAGGAACCCACGCTGCCCCCATCTTGAGGTTTAATATCTGCCCTTGTAACAGTCGTCAGGCGCAAAATCCTTCTTTCAGTCACAACAAAGTCAACTCTCCACCCCAACCATGATCATGCAAATCCCAACAAGGTGTCAGAGTCTTGGAGAGAATTGGGTGGGGTGGGGCGTGG
Organism: Hemiscyllium ocellatum; assembly: GCF_020745735.1. NCBI lineage: Eukaryota > Metazoa > Chordata > Chondrichthyes > Orectolobiformes > Hemiscylliidae > Hemiscyllium > Hemiscyllium ocellatum. The sequence goes on from NC_083423.1 coordinate 9,243,791, forward strand.
CATGGGTGTATATTAGTGGGGGGTGGGGGTGGAGGTGGGAAGAGAGTGAAATTCTGGAAAGTCATGGCAGCTGTTGAAAAAGACATTAACATTTCAGGCTTCGACTCTGTAAGTCAGATTTATTTTGTCAGGACAGCTTTCAGGTTTTGTTAAAAACAAAATACTGCAGAGGCCGGAGATTTGAAGTAGAAACAGAAAATGCTGTAAATATTCAGAAAGACTGGCATCATCTGTGGAGGGAGAAGCAGAGATAGTATTTTGAATTGAATACTCTGACAACATTATTTTTGACTCAAATCTATCTTTTGCTTCCAGCATCTTTTATTTTGATTTATTTGTTTCAACTATAATTATTAGGCAATTCATTGTCAGGGTAAAACATTTAATTTTGTTTTGTCCATGGACTTTGGACTGTTATCTTTCACAGGTTCAAAGATCAGATGTAACTACTAGTGAAAATTTGAAGCATTTAAGTCATTTAGAGCTTCTCTTTATTTGCAAAATCTGGTCAGTGATCCCTTCAAAGTGTTGGAAAGGCTGTTACCTCCAGATCTCATCTCAGCAGGGTGGGGGAGAACAGAACTTTTGTCTTCAGCGATCAGAAATTAAATCCAATTAAAACCCATTATGTAAATTCCAAAAGGGGAGGGAGATAAAACAGCCCTTTCAATGTTTCATTTATAGTAAATGATTTTATACCCCTGGGCTTGCCATATCCTCTCCAGATTATGAAAATGCAAATTACCTCCCTGATTAAAATCTGAAAGAGGGAGATAAAGGGCTTATGTCTTTTACAAAGGCCTTTTGATAGACTATTAGGTGTCACATTTGCCTGTTTGTTTAAACTCTCTGGGCCTCTGCCCACAGTACCTGAGCTCTCTGGACCATTTCTACTTGCTTTTTCAATCTTTGTGGAGTGTTTACCTGGTAAACAGAAGGAAGTGAAATAAACTTTTGTATGAATGCTTCTGTTTCATGAGCTGAGATCCAGTCCCTATTTATCTCACAGGATGCAGCTCCATTAGAACAAAGGACTCTATTCACCCAGTGAATCAGGTACATGGGAATCACCATGTTGCTTGAAAAGGACTGAAGAAACCTGTCCTATTGCAAAGTTAAAAATCACACAACACCACGTTATAGACCAACAGGTTTAACTGGAAGCACTAGCTTTCAGAGCACTGCTCCACCTGATGAAGAAGCAGTGCTCCATAAACTAGTGCTTTCAAATAAACCTGTTGGACTATAAGCTGGTGTTGTGTGAATTATAACTTTGTTCACCCCAATCCAACACCAGCATCTCCAAATAATGTCCTATTGCAGATCAACTCTTAAGATGGTGGCTCAAAGCTGCGGCCATCTCGATTGTTAAAAAAATAATCACACAACACCAGGTTAAAGTCTAACAGATTTCAAGGGGCAGTGCTTTGAAAGCTTGTATTTCCAAATAAACGTGTTGAATCGTAACCTGGTGTTGGGTGATTTTTAACTTGGTACACCCCGGTCCGACACTGGCACCTCCACATCATGATCATCTAGAAAGTTCTATAAGATTGTCCACTCTAAAATACGCAGTAATGGGAAAGTGCAGCACATTTTGATTGAGTGGTTGTGTAATATCATATTAACAGGAAAGATTTGCATGTATAGAGCATCCTTAAAATCATGAATGTGACTCAAGGCACATCATAGGGGCCCATGAAACAACATTTGACACCAAGCTCCCATAAAGTGATATTGGAGCCGACAATCACAAATTTTGTCAAAGATGTAGGTATTAAGATGTACCTTAAAGGAGGAACTGAGACAGATAGGCAGAGAGGTTTGGGAAATGAATTCCAATGAGGAGCATATGAATCTTGGAGAGTTTTGGGGAAAATTAGAGAGCTAGGGTAGGGGTGAAGTCATGGACAATTTTGAAAATAAGGTGAGAATTGAAATTTGAGGTATAGGCAGACTGGGAGCTATTGTATATGACCGAGAATGAGGGTGCCAGGTGAACAGGTCTATGAGGATCTGAGCCTACTCAGTTTTCTATGGCCTCAGTACAGATTGAGGCCATTCAGCCCAAAATTTCTGCCCTTGCTTCCTAAAAGAGCCATCAATAATCCTAATCACTGCCTCTTTGCCAACATGGGTGGCACGGTGGCTCAGTGGTTAGCACTGTTCCCTCACAGCCAGGGACTTGGGTTGGATCCCAGCCTCAGGCGACTGTCTGTGTGGAGATTGCACATTCTCCCCGTATCTGCATGGGTTTCCTCTGGGTGCTCGGACTTCCTCCCGCAGTCCAAAGATGTGCAGGTTAGGTGAATTGGCCATACTAATTTGCCACATAGTATTCAGGGATGTGGAAGCTGGGTGCATTAGTCAGGGCGTAAATGTAGAGTGATGGGGGAATGGGTTCAGGTGGTATACTCTTCGGAGGGTCGGTGTGGACTTGTTGGGCTGAAGGGCCTGTTTCCACACTGTACAGGTTCTATCTATGACTTCAGATTATAACAGAAGCAAAGCTCGCATAAATTTCTTTAGTGTCTTTTTCTGCCAATTATCATAAATATGTGTTCTGTTATTATCAAATCTCCAGCTAATAGAGGTGACTTCTCCTCATCCACACCATTAGATGCCCTCATAATTTTTGAAACTGATATAATCTCTGCTACAGAGAATCCTTAACAGTGTAGAAGCAAGCCATTTGGCCCATCAAGTCCATGCTGCCCCTCCAAAGAACCTGTCTCTGTAACACTGCATTTCTAATGGCTTGTCAATCTAACCTGCACATCCCTAGACATTATGGATAAGTTAGCACACCTAACCTGCACAGAGAGTCACTAAAATTGAACCCAGGCCCTGGTGCTGTGAGGCAGCAGTGCTAACCACTGAGCTACCAAGCCCCCCAATTACTTTGCCTTTTAGAATCCCTACAGTGTGAAAATTATGTTGCATTTTATATTTTACACCATTTTACTCTTAAAGTGCTTCACTGTTATTTTGATGCTAGGAATAAGGAAAACTTGCATTTACAGAGTGCTTTTCATGATCCCAGGATATTCTAAAGAGGTGTTAAGCTACAAGGGTATGTTATTTCTTTTTGTAAGGTCAGAACTGCAGGAGACAATATACACACAGCAAGTTCTTATTAATAGCAATGTTACAATCTGAAATCATGATGTTGCTTGAAGGATAAAGACTTTCCTGGACATGGGTAAAATACTACTGTTCTTCAAAAGATTATTTTTTGTATTCATCTGACAGTGTCACATTTCCATAACCAATCTGAAAGGAAACATGTTTATAGCACACTGATTCATCAGCCTGGACTTTCTACTGGATGTGCAAGATGGGGAATTGACCACGAAACCTTCCTGGTTTGTGGAGAGAATTCTACCATTGATTCATGATTCTGATTGAAGCAATTGTACAGGAACACCAGAAATTGCTAGAAATAGAATGGCCTTAAAATCACAATTTGGCACATCAGTTAGCAAACCCTTAATACAATCATTTGATTTCCACTCTTCACTATTTTGGGTATTACTTGAAAGGGTTAATGTTTCTGTTTAAAAGGCTAGCAGGAAAATAAATGTATGGTATGCTTCCATGTTAGTGCCCCATAGTCCTACCATCGTCAGGTTCATACCATCCTTCATTGAGGTCACGACCCCAACCACAAAAAGAAATCAATGACTCAATGACAAGTTATTTTTCATTCATCAGCACAGGTTTAGCAGGGAATACAGTCTAAGTGCCTGGTGGATTGCCCACTCCAAGGCCATTAATTCAGCCTCAATGTTTCAATCTGCAGTATGAATATTAATTCAGCTCCCTCAGTTTAACATTTGCGATGACCACTGCTTTTTTTTCAGTGGTGTCACTGACAGTGACAATTATACAAGCGTTTGAAAGAATCAGGGGGCGTAAAATTAGTTAGGTACATGTGCAATTTTAAAAATGATTAGAATTTCAAATTCTAGTTGCTTGGTCAGATTCATAGATTAAATATTTATTCTCTCTGCACCCCTACCTCCCAGGTGTCCCACTTCACAGTGACTTGCTCAGCCAAACATAAAGCTTCCTCACAATGTGCAGACCATGATAAATGGACATTGTTCAAATCCGATCCCCCAAGCACTGTGTGCTCAGGAAGGTGTTTATTTACTCCCTCTCCATTTGTTAACTTCATGTACAACTTGACTAATATCTTTAGAAGCTGTATTGCCCACATTGCTGAGGCCACTGCTTTGCACTCGGGTTGGTTCCCATCGGAGGCATAGTCACTGGCAACAAGCAGAAAGGGAAATGGACAGCATAGGATCGCCCCATACTGTAAAAATTAACTACATTATCTGCAGTGCTGAAAATCTAAGTGAGGTAACAATCACACATGGACTGTAACACAAAGATTTATCGATTCTGTCCAGCCTCTTTCACAAGTTTGATTAGATTCTCTACAGTGTGGAAACAGGCCCTTTGGCCCAACAACTCCACACTGGCCCTCTGAAGAGTCACCCACCCAGACCCATTCCCCTAAATAATGCATCTAACACTATGGGCAATTTAGCATGGCCAATTCACTTGGCCTACACATCTTTGGACTGTGGGAGGAAACCAGAGCACACGGAGGAAACCCAAGCAGACACGAGGAAAATGTGCAAACTCCACACAGATGGTCGATCCCAAAGCAGGGATCAAACTGGGTCCCTGGCGCTGTGAGGTAGCAATGCTAACCACTGAACCACCCTGCCACCCTAAGTCATTTCCAAAGTCTGCTGAGGTGAGCAAGTGGGCTAGTTAAAGCCTCCTTAGCTCATTGATCAGCACTTGCATTGTAAAACAAGACCACAGCAGATGCCTGGTGGGTGACTATCACATCTTGAATATTGCTGTGAAGATTAAAGAAGAACAGAAAGGGTCAGGGAGATTCAGCTGCTGAGCTGACGGAAGAGAGAAACAGAATTAACATTCCAAGTCCACTGTGACCCCTCTTTGGAACTGAAGCACTAAAGTTGACCGCTAATTGATGACGAAAAGGATAAAGTCACTCGATACGAAGCCGGAGGAGCACAGGAGGTCAGACAGCAATCAAGGAGCAGGTTCCAAAACTTTGCCTTTCCTGCCCCTCAGATGCTGTCTAAGCTGCTGTGCTCTTCCAGCTTCACATCTATTGACTCTGACTTCCAGTATCCACAGTCCTTCTAGTATCTAAGTCACAAAAGGGATAAAGCTCTTTCACAAACTTCAGAAACCTAGAAGGCCGATGTTTCTTCATTCCTCTTGCACCTTTTTTTGCCGGCCGTGACAGTGAGTTTAGTTTTTGTGCTTGGCCTCAGTTTGGCCCAGAGTAACGTAGATCAGCAATCCATTGTATGTGAGATTGTAGTTACAAGGTTGTCTCTTCTACAGGAATCTCCAGCATTTAAGCAGCCCTTAATAACTGTTTATCACAAGGACTACTGCAGAATATGCCCCTGTATCAGAGTTAAAATGAGCAATTGTTATGCACCAGATCCAAGACCCCCAATGTATTGTAAAGACATAGCCTAGACTTAAACTCAACTTTAAATAAATATATAAGTTAAAGATGCTGCGTGTCAGATGTAGGGCTTGGTGGCTCAATGGTTAGCACAGCTTCCTCACAGAGCCAGGGGCCCAGGTTCAATTCCAGCCTCAGGTGACTGTCTGTGTGGAGTTTGCACATTCCCCCCTTGTCTGCGCGGGTTTCCTCCGGGTGCTTCAGTTTCCTCCCACAATGCAAAGATGTGTAGGTCAGGTAAATTGGCCATGCTAAATTTCCCATAATGTTAGGTGTATAAGACAGAAGGAAATGGGTCTGGATGGGTTACTTTTCAGAGGGTTGGTGCAGACTTGTGGGGCTGAAGGGCCTCTTTCCACACTGTGAGGAATCTAATCTAATGTGATTTGATTCTCCACCACTAGGCTTTAATCAAAACACACTTTATTCTTATAACACAGAGAAAATACAAAAAAACGAAGTGGCATAACTTTGCTGAACAAAGTAATGTATTATTTAATCATTAATTATCAAGTAATCCAAAATAGACAGCAACACATAAACACATTCCTTCGGAAAATAAAGGGCAATTCAACAAAACAGTAATTATTCTCACGCGCTGTTGCTCTCCAGTCCAAAATTTAAAAAAAAAGGTCTGCCCCTTTTGATTTTTAAGAGGAAGTCTCAGTGTCTAAAACGTCAAGGTTTGTGTAAAGATTTGTAGCTCAGGTGTCGGTTGCCGTGGTTGTGGAGATGTTTGTTGAGCTGGGAAGTTGGTTTGCAGACATTTCACCCCCTGTCTGGGTGACACCTTCAGTGTTTTGGAGCCTCCTGTGAAGTACTGCTGTCCTTTGTCTTCTGGAATTTATTTGGTTCCATTTCTGCTGCTTCCGGGTGGGTGGTTCCAGTTGATCGTTATGGTGGTCGGTATATTTGGTCCAGATCTGTGTGTTTTTTGATGGAGTCCGTGGATGAGTGCCATGCTTCTAGAAATTCTCTGGCTGTCCTCTGTATAACTTGTTCTATGATTGTTGTGTTATCCTGGTCAAATCTGTGGTCCTTGTCATCAGTGTGTGTGGCTACTAGGGACAGCTGGTCGTGGTGTTTAGTAGCTAGTTTGTGTTCATGGATGCAGATTGTTAATTGCCTGCCTGTTTGTACAATATATTGTCTCATGCAGTGTTTGCATGGAATCCTGTAAGTCACTTTAGTCTTGCACATGATGTTAAAAATCACACAACACTAGATTATAGTCCAACAGGTTTATTTGGAAGCGAGAGCTGAAAATATGTTGCTGGTTAAAGCACAGCAGGTCAGGCAGCATCCAAGGAACAGGAAATTCGAAGTTTCGGCTCAGAGCCCTTCATCAGGAAGTTCCTGATGAAGGGCTCTGGCCCGAAACGTTGAATTCCCTGTTCCTTGGATGCTGCCTGACCTGCTGTGCTTTAACCAGCAATACATTTTCAGCTCTGATCTCCAGCATCTGCAGACCTCACTTTTTACTCGGTTTATTTGGAAGTACAAGCTTTTGGAGCATTGCTCCTTTGTCAGGTAGCTGATAAAGGAGCAGCGCTCTGAAAGCTAGTGCTTCCAAATAAACCTGTTGGACTATAACCTGGTGTTGCGTGATTTTTAACTTTTCCCACCCCAGTCCAACACTGGCACCTCCACATCATAGCGCATGATGGGTATAGGGTCTTTTGTTCTGAGCATGGCTGCCGGTTTATGGGCTGTCACTCTGACAGCTGGGCACACAAGCCTTTAGCTCCAGCAGCCAGCAGAAACCTTCTTACCAACTCGCTGAGAGCAAAAGCTGATCCCTGGTCTGTGCAAGCCCTGATCCCACCCACTCAACAAAAAAAGACCCAGTGGGAACTCAAGAGCTGTTTACCAATGACCTGTCTGAAGAAGACGTTTTGCTACCGCTGTGACAGCACACCCCTGCAAGAGACACAGCACAAAGACCTCTTAAAGAACTGTTCCATCACATAAAAGAGCTGAATGCAGACAGCATGTCCAACAGAGTGGAAGGGCACATTAAAGGGTGAAATCTCAGAAGTAACTCAGCAAAGTGTAGATGTCACATCTGACAGCTGCTTGGGCTGAAGATAATTTATAGTTGGTTCTGCTATAACATGCGTTTCTTCATCGCGAATTGGCTATAACGCGATTGAAAACGTTAGACCATTACTTGTAGAATGCAAACTTTCCTTACCTGAATTGGCTGTAACACGATTCCAGTCCCATTGGTTTAAATGATGCTGCCATTATGCGATTTTCTTATAACGCGGGATTGCATGGGAGCAGAACTATCACGTTATATCAGAGTAGACTGTACGATGCCACAGGTCGGATTCTGTAACTCAGGCACCATGGAAGTACAGGTTACCTTGATGGAGAGTGATGGTTTGAACCTTTCAGTTATCCTTTGGAAATTTGTTACCCATTGGTATTCCAGCACAATATCACTCGTCTTTTCTGTGTTTCATATACAGCTACTGCAGTTCAATTTGTGTTACGTGTTCCTTCTTTGCCTTTGGCTTCATTCTTTCACCATGGTGATTAATTTGCAATTAAAAACTAATATAAGCCAGAGATGTGTGTCTGATCCTACAGACTGCATCCAATGAGGATGAAATAATAGATATGTACAATATATATAAAAGATGGATTTCTCTAGTTTGAAGAATAAAACTGTGGGATTTGCAGCTTGGCTTGTTGATGTACTCCAGAAGGTTCAAAGGGTACAATCCAAAGGAACTGATAATTGAAAGCTTTTAGCTAATTAAAATTGCCGAGCAGAAGTGAAATTGTCCTATTTATCGGATCACCCATTTAGCAAGATCCAACAAGCCTGATTTAAACACGCCAGGAATCCCAAGACAATGTCCTCATTAACTGTGCACTGATTAACTGACATTGTTTGAATTAATGGTTGTCACCAATTGTATTTCATTGCAAGAATCACAACTGAATGCACATACACACATTTTTAATATCAGCTAATTCTTGGCGATATCCTGTCAAATGCAAATATTGTTGAGTTCTAACTTTGCTCCTTACATAATCAGATTCAATCAATCCAGTTATATAAACTTACATAGTGCCAAAATAAACCCTGCAAATGCAGGAATCCAAAGCAGATAAGCAGGAGGCTGGAAGAACACAGCAAGCCAGGCAGCATCAGGAGATGGAGAAGGCAGCCTCCTGAAGAAGGGTTTATCTGAAATGTTGACTTCTCCACCTCCTGTTGCTGCCTAACTTGCTGTGTTCTTTCAGCCTCCTGCTTGTTGACTCTGTATAGACTTACACATTTACTTAAAGCAAAAACAAGAACTGCGGATGCTGAAAATCTGAAACAGATACAGAAATTGCTGGAGAGACTCAGCAGGGCTGGCAGAATGACTTGGATGAGGGAGTCGAAGGGTGGGTCAGTAAATTTGCAGATGATACGAAGATTGGTGGAGTTGTGGACAGTGAGGAGGGCTGTTGTCGGCTGCAACGGGACTTAGATATGATGCAGAGCTGGGCTGAGGAGTGGCAGATGGAGTTCAACCCTGCCAAGTGTGAGGTTGTCCATTTTGGAAGAACAAATAAGAATGCGGAATACAGGGTTAACAGTAGGGTTCTTAGTCAGGTGGAGGAACAGAGGGATCTTGGGGTCTATGTACATAGATCTTTGAAAGTTGCCACTCAAGTGGATAGAGCTTGTAAGAAGGCCTATGGTGTATTAGCGTTCATTAGCAGAGGGATTGAATTCAAGAGTCGTGAAGTGATGTTGCAGCTGTACAGGACTTTGGTTAGGCCACATTTGGAGTACTGTGTGCAGTTCTGGTCGCCTCACTTTAGGAAAGATGTGGAAGCTTTGGAGAGGGTGCAGAGAAGATTTACCAGGATGTTGCCTGGAATGGAGAATAGGTCGTACGAGGATAGGTTGAGAGTTCTCAGCCTTTTCTCATTGGAATGGCGAAGGATGAGGGGTGACTTGATAGAGGTTTATAAGATGATCAGAGGAATATATAGAGTAGACAGTCAGAAACTTTTTCCCGGGGTACAACAGAGTGTTACAAGGGGACATAAATTTAAAGTGAAGGGTGGAAGGTATAGGGGAGATGTCAGGGGTGGGTTCTTTACCCAGAGAGTGGTGGGGGCATGGAATGCGCTGCCCGTGGGAGTGGTAGAGTCAGAATCATTGGCGACCTTTAAGCGACAATTGGATAGGTACATGGATGGGTGCTTAATCTAGGATAGATGTTCGGCACAACATCGTGGGCCGAAGGGCCTGTTCTGTGCTGTATTGTTCTATGTTCTATATGTTCTAATCTGTGGAGAGAGAAAACAGAGTTAATGTTTCAGGCCCAGTGACCCTTCTTCACTCCTGTTTCTGTTTTTGTTTTGTGAAGCACTTGTTGATTGTTTTTTTGCCACATGATAGCACACCCCTTCTCGGTGATGTTTGTGAATGGACCAATGTTTCAAATTCTTCCTTTACCTAGAGAGGTGCATCTGTCTGCACACTTGCTCCCTTTGCGTGCATGCAATGATCTTCTAAAAGGAATATGTTGGACTAAAGATAACGAACCTAATCTGACCAGTACTACCTGAAGTAGGATAATTTGATTTGTTTTCACCTTATATTTGGCTTGGCTCTCAAGACCATATGAGCATATGACATGGGAGCAGAAGTAGGTGATTCCGCCCATTGTGGCTACTCCAGCATTCAATGAGATTATGACTGATCTGTTAATTCACAACTCCACTTTCCTGCCTTTTCCAACATGAGTCTGACTCCCTTACTGATTAAAGACCTGCCGATTTCAGCCTTGAATATACTTAGTGCCCCAATCTCAACAGTAAATAATGCCACAGATTCATAATGGGCCAAGGAGTGGCAGATGGAGTTTTATTTTGACAAATGTGAGCTGCTGTATTTTAGAAAGGCAGGCAACTTGAAAGGGTTCAGAAAAGGTTTATTTGGGTGTTGCCAGGCTTGGAGGATTTGAGCTATAGGGAGAGGCTGGACAGGCTGGGGCTTTTTTCCCTGGACCGTCAGAAGCTGAGGGGTGATCTTATAGAGGTTAATAAAATTATGAGGGGCATGGATAGGATAAATAGATAAAGTCTTTTTCCTGGGGTCAGGGAGTCCAGAACTAGAGGGCATAGGTTTAGGGTGAGAGGGGAAAGATATAAAAGAGACCTAAGGGGCAACTTTTTCACGCAGAGGGTGGTACGTGTATGGAATGAGCTGCCAGAGGAAGTGGTGGAGGCTGGTACAATTGCAACATTTAAAAGGCATTTGGATGGATATATGAATCGGAAGGGTTTGGAGGGATGTGGGCCAGGTGCTGGCAGGTGGGACTAGCTTGGGTTGAGATATCTGGTCTGCATGGACAGGTTGGACCGAAGGGTCTGTTTCTATGCTGTACATCTCTATGACCCTATGACTTACATGTTTAATGATAAGGTCCTGGGGAGAGTTGCTGAGCAAAGAGATTTTGGAGTGCAGGTTCATAGCTCCTTGAAAGCGGAGTCGCAGGTAGATAGGATAGTGAAGAAGGCATTTGGTATACTTTCCTTTATTGGTTAGAGTATTGAGTACAGGAGTTGGGAGGTCATGTTGCAGCTGTACAGGACATTAGTCAGGCCACTTTTGGAATATTGCATGCAATTTTGGTCTCCTTCCTATCAGAAGGATGTTGTGAAACTTGAAGGGATACAGAAATGATTTACAAGGATGTTATCAGGGTTGGAGCGTTTGAGCAACAGGGAGAGGCTGAACAGGCTGGGGCTGTTTTCCCTGGAGTGTTGGAGGCTGAGGGGTGACCTTGCAGAGGTTTATAAAATCATGAGGGGCATGGATAGGATAAATAGACAAAGTCTTTTCCCCGGGGTGGGGGAGTCCAGAACTGGAGGGCATAGGTTTAGGATGAGAGGGGAAAGATATAAAAAAGACCTAAGGGACAACGTTTTTATGCAGAGGATGGTGCGTGTATGGAATGAGATGCCAGAGGAAGTGGTGGAGGCTGGTACAATTGCAACTTTTAAAAGGCATATAGATGGTTAGAGGAATAGGAAGGGTTTAGGGGATACGATGCAAGTGCTCGCAAAAGAGATTTAGGATATCTGATCGGTATGGATGAGTTGAACTGAAGGATCTGTTTCCACGCTGTACAGTTGAGAGTGCGGTGCTGGAAAAGCACAGCAGGTCAGGCAGCATCGAAGGAGCAGGAGAGTCAATGTTTAGACAAAAGCCATTCATCAGGAATGAGACTGGGAGCCTTGGAGGTAGAGAAATAAATGGGAGGGGGATGGGGCTGGGGGGAAGGTAGCTGAGAGTGCAATAGGTGGATGGAGGTGGGGGTAAAGGTGATAGGTCGGAGGGGTGAATGGAGCAGATAAGTGGGAAGAAAGATTGACAGGTAGGACAGGTCATGAGGACAGTGTTGATCTGAAAGGTTGGAACTGGGATAAAGTGGCAGGAGGGAAAATGAGGAAACTGGTGAGTCCACATTAATGCCATGGGGTTGGAGGCATTCTTTCTCCAGGCGTCAGTGGTGAGGGAGTGGCGAAGGAGGAGGCCCAGTACCTGTATGTCCTCGGTAGAGTGGGAGGGGGAGTTGAAGTGTTCGGCCATGGGGTGGTGGGGTTGGTTGGTGCGGGTGTCTCGGAGATGTTCTCTGAAGCGCTTTGCTAGTAGGCGTCCTGTCTCCCCAATGTAAAGGAGACCGCATCGGGAGCAATGGATACAATAAATGATGTGTGGAAGGGCAGGTGAAACTTTGATGGATGTGGAATACTCCTTTGGGGCCTTGGACAGAGGAGAGAGGGGAGGTGTGGGCGCAGGTTTTGCACTTCCTGCGGTGGCAGGAGAAGGTGCTAGGAGGGGAGGGTGGGTTGTTGGGGGTGGGGCATGGACCTGATGAGGTAGTCACAGAGGGGATAGTCTTTATAGAAAGCAGATAGGGATGGGGAGGGAAATTTATCTCTGGTGGTGGGGTCTGTTTGTACGTGGCGGATGATGTGATGTATACGGAAGTTGGTGGGTGGAAGGTGAGGACAAGCGAAGTTTTGTCCTTGTTGCAGTTGGAGGGGTGGGGTTTGAGGGCGGAGGTGTGGGAAGTGGATGAGATGTGTTGGAGGGCATCTTCAATCACATGCGAGGGGGAATTGTGGCCTTTAAAGAAGGAGGCCATCTAGTATGTTCTCTGGTGGAACTGGTCCTCCTGGGAGCAGATGTGGCGGAGGCGGAGCAATTGGGAGTAAAGAATAGCATTTTTACAGGAAGCAGGGTGGGAGGAGGTGTAATCCAGGTAGCTGTGGGAGTCAGTGGGTTTGTAGAAAATGCCAGTGTTGAGCCGGTCACCATTGATGGAGATGGAGAGGTCCAGGAAGGGGAGGGAGGTTTCTGAGATGGGTCAGGTGAATTTAAGGTTTGAGTGGAATGTGTTGGTGAAGTTAATGAACTGTTCAACTGCCTTGTGGGAGCACGAGGTGGTACCAATGCAGTCATTAATGTAGCGGAGGAAGAGGTGGGGAGTGGTGCCAGTGTAACTACGGAAGATGGACTGTTCTACATAGCTGACAAAGATGCAGACGTAGCTGGGGCCCATGCGGGTGCCCATGGCTATCATTTTCTTCTGGAGGAAGTGGGAAGATTGGAAGGAGAAATTATTAAAAGTGAGGACCAGTTCAGCTAAATGAATGATAGTGTCAGTGGAAGGATACTAGTGGGGACGTTGGGAGAGGGCTTGAGGCCCTGGTCATGGTGGATGGAGATGTATGGGAACTGGATGTCCATGGTGACGATGAGGCATTGGGGGCCAAGGAAATGAAAGCCTTGGAGGAGGAGGGTCCCGAATATATGTGGCGAGTTCGTGGACCGGGCAATAGGACAATATCGATGTATATGGAGATAAATTTGGTGGGGCAGGAGCAGGTCGAAACAATGGGTCAGCCAGAGTAGTCAGGCTTGTGGATCTTGGGTAGGAGGTAGAATTGGGCAGTGTGGGGATCCTGAACTATGAGGTTGGAAGCTGTGGGTGGGAGATCCCCTGAAGTGATGAGGTTGTGTACGGTCTGGTAGATGATGGTTTGATGATGGGGGTGGTAGGAGGAGGTGTCTTCAAGTTGGTGCCTGGCTTCAGCAGTGTAGAGGTCAGTGCGCCAAACTACCACTGCACCCTCCCTTGTCCTCTGGTTTGATGGTGAGGCTGGGGTTGGGGCAGAGGGAGTGGAGGGCTGTGCATTGTGAGGGCGAGAGGTTGGAGTGGGGGAGTGGGGTGGACAGGTTGAGGCGGTTAATGTCCCAGCAGCAGTTCGAAATAAAGAGGTCAAGGGTGGGAACAGACCAGCATGGGGTGCACACCTGTACACGCTGTACATCTTTGTGACTCTATGATTGTAAAAAATTCCTACTCACTTCTGAATTAAATGTGCTACCATTATTCTGTGATTATGCCCTCTGATCCTAGTCTATCCCACATCGACCTCACCAAATCTTCCAAAAATGTACATTTCAAATGGTCACCTCTCATTCTTTAATATTCTGGAAAGTACAGGCTCAATCTATTCAAACTCTCCTCATAAGACAGTCCCTCCATACCTGGGTACCAGTACAGTGAACCTGTCTGGACTGCCTCCAATGCAGTATACCTTTTTATAGCTGGTATTCCAGCTGTGAATAAATTAGTGTCTTGCACAGTTTTAGCAAAACCTCCCTACTTTTACACTCCATTCTCTTTGAGATAAAAAGCTAACATCCCATTTGCCCTTTCTGTTATCCATTTAACCTGGATGCTAGATTTTGTGATTTACAGATGAGGACTCCGCAATCCTTGTGTTCTGCAGCTTTGTGCAATCTTTCTCCATTTAAATGACATTCAGCTCCTTAATTCTTCCCGGAAGTGTGCATAACCTCACATTTCCCTACGTGGGTCGGGTGTATGTACTGCAGTTACTGGCTCTGGTCTTTCAGTCATATTACAGTGAGGTGCTAGGAACTGTAGACCTCCCTCAAGCTGTGCTCCTGAATAAGAATGTACATTGTGAATCAAGAGTATTGGAAATGTATAAAGCACCTCAAAGTGGAACATGCTATGTAGAGAAACATGGTTGACAGTGTAGTGCTGGAAAAGCACAGCAGGTCAGGCAGCGTCCAAGGGCTTACACCCGAAACGTCGATTCTCCTGCTCCTTGGATACTGCCTGACTTCCTGTGCTTTCTCAGCACCACACTGTCAACTCTGATCTGCAGTCCTTACTTTCTCCATGTAGAGAAACATATCTATTTCACTTGCTGAAATTTCCAATTTGAAATATTTTGTCCTGTAGTTGCATACCTGACATATGTGTATTCTGTAAATATTAAAACTATCATAATTGTATTATTTGGAAGATGCTACATAGAGACAAGTTGGATTTTATTGTATATTCTGTAATCTTCATGTCCAACATTTTGTAATGTACTTTTACAAGTTTTGTGAATGATGTATATTTTTGGGGAAAAGACACCGAAAGGCACACAGCCAGATGAATTTCTCATTGACATCTCAAATAATGCGTGTTGCAAGAATTGTGATGCCTATTTTTAAAAATAAATTACGTGTGGGATGCATTTTAAGATATGCACTGGAAGGTAATGGAACATTTGAATTTAAATAGCACCTTCCTCAATCACAGAAGACCTAAATGAGCTTTACAATTGATTAATTGTTTTATGCCAAGTGTTAAGTGTAAGCTGTAATGTAATGTTGCAAAAATGATCGCCAATGTCTGCACAACAAGCTTCCAAGAATAAGAACGCAAGAACCTTCCAATTTTTTTTAAATGAAGTTGACTGTGAGGTAAATATTGGCCAGGACTCCAAGAAGAATTCCCCTGCTTTCCTTTTAAAACCTGCCTTGAGACCTCTGAAATGTACCTGAGGATGCAGACAGGACCATGGCATAAATTCTTTATTCTCTCATGGGATGTGGATGTCAAGGTCAGCTTTATTGCCCAATCCTAATTGCCCTTGAATTGAGTGAGGTTTGCTGGACCATTGCAGAGACCAGTCAAGTGTTAACCACTATACTGCAGGTCTGGAGTCACATGTCATGTGAGTTTACCTCTAGCAGTGTACTTTACCGAATGGGGCAAATGCTCACATTATTCCTCATAACGTAAGCGACTGGGTGTGGATTCTATAGTATTGAAGGATCTAAGAGACATTTATTACAGATAACAAATATGTACAAACATTACATTCTTCAGGCACATCAGTGTCTGATCTCTGAAATGGCCCAGCATATTGCCTCCCAAACTTTCACCCACTGTGATCCTATATTGCCTTACAGTTTATTCAGAAATGATACAAATAGGAGGTGTATCTGTGTCCCTCATAGTCAGAAGCAACAAGACGTAAAATTCAAAATGTAATAAAACATTGCTAAGGCAGCTTTGACAGTTTCCTCATCTTTTCAAAATCTGACAGTTCTGTTAAAGGATTTGGAAATGATATGATTATCGTGAGAGGCCTATGATTCTAAGGCATGAATGCTTATTCCAATGGCTTATTTGGTGAATTTTTTCTTGACATTTTGAGATTTCAAGGCATTGCACCTTGTGATAATGGGAGATAGTGAGTAATGGATGAAGGGGAGACTGGAGGGATGAAATAACTGCACAGAGGCCAGTATCCCACCAGCAAGTCATCCTTTATTTACATGTAGTTTGTACACGAGCTCTGACCAGCTAGTTCAGAGTGAGTCCCTCAGATCAGGAGACTCTTTGAATCTACCATCTATATTTGTCAGCCAGAGTTCCCGGATTAGACCAGGTTAACAGCCCTAATCAGGGAACTCAGACTCAATAAGATCCACCTGGCCCCCATTCCAATCACTGTGAAAGGATAATAAGGAGGAGACAAGGGTGGGTAATGGGGTGTAAAGGGTTTAGGGATCACTGATTACTTTCAAATTACTCATCCCCTCAATTATGATGGGCGTCAAAACCAAGCACTATTTACCCCCCTCATTTTGCCAGCAAAACAAATTTGTCAAAAGGAAGTGGATAAGTATTTGTAAAATAAGGAAACGAGTAAAGGGACATGGACAACGTTTAAGGAAATGAGACCGTGTATATAGCTCATACAGAGCTTTGCTCTGAGTAATTTAAAATACTTTGAGAATGAAGGTGAAAGCGCGACATAATCCTTTCCTTATAAGGGTCAATCATACTGCCTGAACACTTTGTAAAGTCAGTTTAACCCTGTACCTCGCAACTGCGCAATCTAACTGGGATGAGGTGGCCTCC
The DNA here is from genome assembly GCF_020745735.1 of Hemiscyllium ocellatum. NCBI lineage: Eukaryota > Metazoa > Chordata > Chondrichthyes > Orectolobiformes > Hemiscylliidae > Hemiscyllium > Hemiscyllium ocellatum. Next base: position 9,260,591 of record NC_083423.1, read on the forward strand.
TTGAGGGAGCTTGACACCACTGCATTTCAAAGTGAGAGAGGGAGCCACTGTACAAAGTCACACTACTGTCTTTGTGTTGCTGAAGAACAAAACATCTTAAGAATATGGATGTGATGGCAGAACTGTACACTAATAGTGCAAGGGTAAAAAGTGTCTTCCTTGTGGAAACATTATTTTGTCCATCTGTTTTGGAGAATCCGTGATGTTAAGTAATTAAACGTTCTGTCAGGTATGAATCAGCACCATAATTATTACAGATCAATAGCATACTAAAGCAAGGAATAGAGAATCAACAAGAATGAAAGGTAACTGTGTCTACCTATAGGTCAGGTCAAATCAGTAGTCACTCTGATTGCTAATTACACCTCTATTTGGGTTAGGATGTGGGCTGGGTCCATAAATCATTGGCTGACAGTACAGTTCTTGCCACTCCTGGTTATTAGATGTGTGTCACTGAACAAAGCATTGATCAAAGCTAGCCAGAGGAGAGCCAGGGGTCGTAAAGCATGGCTACTGCCTAATTGTCAGACTATGCAAGGGGGGAAATTTGTAATGAAACCCAATTAGCTGGCAAGGCATTTGAGCAGTGGAGCGAAAATATGAAGAAATAGCTTTTGCTAATAGCATTTCACATTAAAGCTAAAGCTTTGCAAGGTTTAGTGCAGACATCCCATTAGGCTGGGTTACATGGTCTGTGGTTCAAACTATCAGCACACAAGCTGTCTCATTCATGTAGCTTGGCTTCTATAATGTTCTATGAGTCTGAAGTTTATCAAACCCACATTTACAACCCTCCCACAGTGCACTGGCTTAATGCAATGATCAATGCTTAAAGACATTATGAAGCTGCACGTATGTTTTATAATAATGCTTTCAATCCAGGTTACTGTATAAATCATTGCTGTCACTTATGCTGTGATCATAGAGTTTGCTTATCTGTTTTCCCTTGCTCTATATCACCTTTCATTTTCCCTTTTCTTCATGACATTTTTTGATCATCGATTTTTTGTTACCTGTTTCAATTTTCCAATCTTACAGGTTTCTCAAAAAGTAAGTTCACAGATGCATTTCACCAACAAAATCCTGACCAATCACAGTCTATTCAAACATTGTTTTCCTAAAACAAATGCAGCAATGATGACTAACCCATCCCATCGCCCTTCCGAAAGAAAACTAAAATTTGGAAGCTTGGCTTTCATAACTAGTTCGTCTGCTCTAGAAATAGCATGACGTAATTTTGCCACACCTCTGGATGTCCTGAATTCTATCCACATGATCACTCAGCCCAAAGAACACATTCACGCTTACATTGCAACAACCTGCATTGATATTGCACCTTTATTATTGTAAAGCACCTCAAGATATTTCACACAAATTACCAAAAGCTTGTCACGAAAGCAGATATGAGGACTGATGAGCAAAGAGGTAGGTTTAACAGACCATCTTAAAAGAGGAAAAAAAGAGAGAGACAAGTGTTGATATTTTGGGAAGGAAGTCTGCAGATCTTGGGTAGCTAAAAGAACAACTGCCAGTGTGGGAGTGACTTGGGCACAGTCAAGTCATAGAACCACAAAGATGTACAGCACAGAAACAGACCCTTTGGTCCAACTTGTCCAGACTGACCATATATCCTAAAGTAATCTCATCCCATTTGCCAGCATTTGGCTCATCTCCCTCTAAATCCTTCCTATTCATATACCCATCCAGATGCCTTTTAAGTGCTGCAACTGTACCAGCTTCTACCACTTCCTCTGGCAGCTCATTCCATACAGGTACCACCCTCTGTGTGAAAAAGTTGCCTCTTAGGTCCCTTTTAAATCTTTCCCTACTCACCGTAAACCTATGCTGTCTAATTCTGGACTCCCCCATCTATTACCCTATCCATGCCCCTCATGATTTTATAACCTCTATAAGGTCACCCCTCAGCCTCTGGTGCTCCAAGGAAAACAGTCCCAGCCTATTCAACCTCTCCCTATAGGTCAAACCGTGCAAATCTGGCAACATCCTTGTAAATCCTTTCCCCACCCTTTCAAGTTTCACAACATCCTTCCAATAGGAGGGAGACCAGAATTGAATGCAATATTCCAAAAGTCACCTAAGCAATGTTCCATGCAGCTGCAACATAGCTGAAAATCCCATAAAGACAAATGAAATAAATGACTGACTAATGGCCTGAAAGCTTAATTGATAGTGACATTTCAAAGCAGTAGGGCAGAAATTGCATCCACTTCCTGGATAAAAAAGAGCATGGCCAGTTGTCACCCACACAATTCGCAAGGGTTTCTCTGCCTTGAGGCAGGGTGCCACCGCCTGAGTTTTAACCCAATCTGTCTTGATGATGTTGGTCAAATGATACATGTTGGACGGACATCAAGTGGAATTTCTGGGCTCAGCTTCAAATTGTGCCACCCATCTTCCATGCCCAAGTGAATGTGATTCAGGTTAGACCTGAATGTCTGTAAGACCATAAAGCCACAAGGCCATAAGGTATAGAAACAGAATTAAGAGCAGAATTAGGACATTGGGCCCATCGAGTCTGTTTGGCCATTCAATTGTAGCTGATTTGTTTCTCAATACATTCTCTTGCCTTTTCCCCATAACTCTGGATCCCCTCACCAATCAAGAAACTATCAGTTGCTTTATTAAATACTCACAATATCTTGGCTTCCACAGCCCTTTGTGACAAGGAGTTTCACAGATTAACCACTCTCTGGCTGAAGAAATACTTCCTCACCTCAGTTCTAAAGGGTTGTGTTTCCACTCCAAGGCTGCGCCCTCAGGTCCTTGTCTCACCTATTGGTGAAAACATCTTCTCCATGCTCACTCTACCCAGGCCTCTCAATATTTTGTAAGTTCAATCAGATCCCCCCTCATCCTTCTAAACTCTTGTCAACTGCAGACCCAGAGTCCTCAACCACTCCTCATTTGACAAGCCCTTCATCCTGAGCTCATTTTTGTGAATCTCCTCTGGATCCCCTCCAATGCCAGCACAGCCTTCCTGAGAAATGGGGCCCAAATGTGCCCACAATATTCCAAATGCAATCAAACCAGAGCCTTATACAGCCACAGCAACATTTTTGCTCTTTTATTCTAACCCTTTTGTAATGAATGTTGACATTACATTTGCCTTCCTAATTGCCAACTGAACCTGCATAGTAACCTGAAGAGAATCCTGAACTGGGACTCCTAACTCTAGCGATTTTTGAGAAGATGCATAGCTCAGGATGATGGTAAGTATGTAAGCTAGCTTGCAGAGCTTGAAGGTTTGTTTTCAGACGTTTCGTTACCACACTAGGTAACATCATCAGTGAGAGTGAGCTAACATATGCACTCCTAACTCTCTTTGTGCTTCAGATTTCCATAGCCTTTCCCCATTCAGAAAATATTCTATTTTTCTTTTTTTTTAACAAAGTGCATAATCTCACACTTTTGCACACTGTATTCCATCTGCCACTTCTTTTGCCCACTCTCCTAGCCTGTCCAAGTTCTTCTGCAGTCTCCATGTTTCTTCAACACTACCTGTTCCTCCACCAAATGTGGCAAATGTAGCAATAATGTCTTCAGTATAATGTGAGTAGTTGTGGTCCCCAAACTGACCCCTGCAGAACTCCCCTAATCACCGGCTACATTCCTGAAAAAAAAACTTTTCACTCCATTCTCTCCCCTTTTGTGAGTGAGTCAATCCGCTTTCCATGCCACTACCTTGCCCCTAACACCACAGTCTTCCATCTTATTTAGCAGCTTCCTGTGTGGCACCTTGTCATAGGTCTCTTAGAAACCAAAATAAATCATGTTATGAGCTCTTCTTTGCCTAACTTGCTCAAAGAGTTCCAATAGATTTGTTAGCTATAACCTCCCCTTGAAAAAGTTGTGCTGACTTCACCCTACTTTACCAAGCACTGCTAAACATTCAGCAATCCCATCCTTAATAATAGACTCTAATATCTTACTGGGCTAACTGGCCTATAGTTTCCTGTCTTCTGCCTCTTGCCCTTCTTAAACAAGAGTGTTATATTAGCCATTTTCCACTCCTCTGGGACCCTCCCACCACCAATGCCTCAACAATCCCCTCAGCTATACCAGTCAGAATTCTGAAGTGTAGTCCATCTGGCCCAGGTGATTTATCTAACTTCAGACCTTTCAGCTCCCCCAGCACCTTCTCCTTAGTCATGGCCACGACACTCATTTCAGTTTTCTGACTCTCTTGAAGTTCTGGTATGTTGCTGGTGTCTTCTACTGTGGAGACTGATACAAAGTACTTATTTAGTTCCACTGCCATTTCTTTCTGCCTCATTACTGTTCTCCAGCCTCATTTCCAGTGGTTTAATATCCACTTCTTACCTTCTATATTTAAAAAAAAACTCTTGTAATCTTCTTTTATATTACTAGCCAGTCATGTCTGAATGTTGCACATTTCAGACTTTCCTGTTGTATATCTTTTGTCCTTTTTACTCATAAAATATTCAAAATGGCGCCAGATTGTGGCAACGGTTGAAGATTTTCACTGTATTTTCCTGTGTTGTTCATTGTAGAGTAAAGTGACTCTAAGTCATCATTTATTCATTCATTTCTGGATTGGTACTGGGTCAATGGACATTGGCACCAGTACAAAATGTGAAAGGGCCCTACCATTTGAAAGTTAATTCTTGAAAACCTCCTCAATTAAGCTGTGGATCCTTCACTAAGTTCACAAGTGGAACTGCGAATTTCACCATTAAAATAACATTGCCACAAATCCTTTATTAATCAAGTGCCTGTAAGTGACTTTGGAAAAAACGTGACGAGAGGAATTAATTATGCATATTTTCTTTGTTTTTATGCATTGATTTTAATGAGACTGAGAGACAAAGGCTCACTTTGGAATGCAGCAAGCTTTCAAGGCTATTGATAATTTCGAGATGTTGATCTGTTTAAAGTCATCAGAAACATTGAAAGTAAAGGTCAGCTGTGTTGCTGATGTGACCTGAAGGCACCTTCCTGCTATTTAGCAAAACATCGCCTGGTCAGCTGATTGTACTGATGTCCTCTGAGACATCAAATAATTTGCAATGCTTCACCTCTTCTCTTTGGTATACCTGACCTTCATTCAGGTTGAGAAGCCAGTGGTGTGCAATTCCCAAAATGGTGGTAAAAATCCCCCCCAGAATTCTATCACCCTAAGTAACAAAATTGGATTCGACATATTATGTTTGTGTTTCCCATCGGAATCCCCCCTACACTCCATCTATTGCAGACAGGAATTTTTAAGTTAAAAATCACACAACACCAGATATAGTCCAACATGTTTAATTGGAAGCACACTAACTTTCGGAGCGCTGCTCCTTCAACACCTGATGAAGGAGCGGTGCTATGAAAGCTAGTATGTTTCCAATGAAACCTGTTGGACTATAACCTGGTGTTGTATGATTTTTAACTTTGTACACCCCAGTCCAACTCCGGCATCTCCAACTCAGGATTTTTAAACGTTCTGTAACAATGTAGTATTGAGGTCATTGCATAGGTTCTGAGATGGTTCAAATTCATCATGTTCAACATAAAGCTTGCAAGAGGGTTAAAGAACTCATCAAGGAACTGAGTGATCAGTTTGTCAAGAGTCATTAGTTTAAACTTGTTCAATGCTGAATTGGTTAATCTCAGTGACTCCAATGTGTTATCATCTCCTTCAATGTCTCTAATCCAGTAAGTGGAACATGGGGCAATACGGATTTTTGTCCAGTAATCAATTAGAAGAATGTTTGTGAGGACCAGAAGATTATAAGTTCATAAGACATGGAAGCAGAATTAGGCCATTCAGCCCACTGGCCCTGTTCCACCAAACAATCATGTCTGATATGTTTCTCAACCCCAGTAGGGTGGCATGGTGGCTCAGTGTTTAGCACTGCTCCCTCACAGCACCAGGGACCCAGGTTCAATTCCACTCTTGGGCAATGGTCTGTGTGGAGTTTGCACATTCTCCCTGTGTCTGTACATGTTTCCTCTGGGTGCTCCGGTTTCCTCCCACAGTCCAAAGATGCGCAGGTCAGGTGGATTGGCCACGCTAAATTGCCCGTAGTGTTAGGTGCATTAGTCAGAGGGAAATGGGTCTGGGTGGGTATTGTTCAGAGGGTTGGTGTGGACTTGTTGGGCCGAAGGGCCTGTTTCCACACTGTAGGGAATCTAATCTATTCATTCTCCTGCCTTGTCGCTGGAACCTCCGGTCCTCTTAGCAAGCAAGAGCTTATCTATTTCTGTTTTAAGTGCTCTCAATATCTTGGCCTCCCCAACCCTCTGCAGCAATGAATTCCACAGACTAACCACCCTCTGCTGAAGAAATTCCTTCTCATCTTAGTTTAAAGAATCATCCCTTCAGTCTGAGTCTATGGCCTTGGGTCCTAGTCTCTCCTACTATTGGGAACACCTTCTCTACCTCCACTCTATTCTGGCCTTTCAGTATTCTTTAAGTTTCAATCAGATTCCCCCTCATCCTTCCAAACTACGTTCAGTACAGACCCAGAGTCCTCAACTGCTCCTCATTCGACAAGCCCTCCATCCCCGAGTTCATTCTTGTAAACCTCCAATGGACCCCCTCTGACACCAACATATCACTCTTCAGACATCTGTCCCTCCATCTATCTTTGTGTCTCTTAACTACTGAAGGTAAAGTGTTGAAGAAGCAAGTTTAACTTTAACTCTGCCGAGCTAACTAAGAAAGGAAGGAGCAGGGAAGGAAGACAATCAGCAAAAGAGCAAGAAATGGGCAGAGCTCAAGCATAATTGTGGAAAGGCCAAAAATCTTGAGTGAAGCAACAACGGAGTTGTCAGAACAATCACCCTCTATTTCCATCCCCAGTATTTTGTGTCAATTGAATGGGCATTTTCATAGGTGTAGGGATAAGGATAATCAAGGCCAATGTTTCTCATTTGCTGCAGACATGCTGACATCTTCCAGTCAGCACTGTGACTGGTTAACTCAGTTGGCTGGATTATAAGTTAATGTAATGCCAGCAGTGTGGGTTCAGTTTCTGCACCAGCTGAGGTGACCATGAAGGACATTTTTTTTGTAACCTCTCCCCTTGCCTGAGGTGCGGTCATGCTCAGGTTAACAATCAGTTATTTCGCTCTTTCTAATGTGAGAGCAGGCCTCTGATTCTTCCGGACTGTGGTGACTTTTACTTTACAGTTATAGTCCAGCTCGTTTCTCAAGCCTCAAAGTGCCAATAGCACTGCAGCGAGAATTGGGTTGAATTCATATTGTGGATGGGAAAAAGTTGGATGGGGATCTGGTGAAGATATGGAGGTCTTTTCCCGTATTTTCTGGTCTAACAAAGGTCTGATTTTTCTTGCTGGAGTTGACACATCGCTCCTGGAATGACCTGTCTATGTGGGGCTATAACATGATGGTTTTGGTGAGACGCTCCCCATTCTCCCTATGCTTCAGTATCTGTGCAAAATTGACTAGATGTTTGACCTGTAAAATGAAAGATTAGCATTGAGACATCACAGCAACAGTTAAATTTCAAAACTCTCAACATTCTGTTGACTGTGATTTCTCCCAAAATGCATGCTTACACTGTTGCTGTTGATAGAAGAGTTACTTTAGTGCAAATATCATTCCATATTGTCAGTTAATGGAAGATTCACATCAGAAACAATTTTTTTTTAATGCAGTAAGTATTGAATTAGGATTACTACAAATTGGGAAAAATGTTTAGGAGGAGCTCTCATTAGGTTTGGATTGAGGATAAATAAGTGTTGTATATGCTTACATTGCCAAACCCTGCTCTTGTGGTTTTATTTTGAGTCTTTTTTTTGATGGATACTTAACTTGGGACATTTTACTAAAATAAAGATGCACTACAAATGCATGCTGTTTTCATTGACCCAGAGAGAAGTATCCTGTTGCTGGGAAGAATGAGCTATATCCTGCTGTGTAAATAGATCGAGGGATCAATGCTGTTTGATTACACTGCCTCATCGCAAGGAACTACTCGGATTTATGCTAATACCTTTGTGTGGGCAATTGAGTGTAAATTTCCAATTGCTCCCCTGGTAGGAATCTCAGACTTCCAGGATCTAAACCGATGTCATTTTGATCCGGACCAAGCAAACATCAACGTTGAAAGGAGTTGAAATACATAGAGTCATAGAGTCATAGAGATGTACAGCACGGAAACAGACCCTTCGGTCCAACTCGTCCATGCTGGCCAGATATCCCAATCTAATCTAGTCCCATTTGCCAGCACTTGGCCCATATCCCTCTAAACCCTTCTTATTCATATACCCATTCAAATGCCTTTTAAATGTTGCAATTGTACTAGCCTTCACGACTTCCTCTGGCATCTCATTCCATACACGGACCACTTTCTGTGTGAAAAAGTTGTCCATTTAGGTCCCATTAACTTCATATTTCCTAATGAATGTACTGAACATGGACCAAAGAATGAACACAGTAGTCCCCCCATAACCGTGGGGGGATATATCCCAGGACCTACTTCGGATAGGTGTGAACCCATTCAATTAAATGGGAAATGTACCTTCCCAGCAGCCTCCTGGTCCCTGGTTCCGGAACATTCCTTATAATATGTTCTGGCCATGGGTAAACTGCGGAAAATGATTCCATGGATGTGGGGGTCATCCTGTATTACAAAACATAATAAGGGATTGCTGGGCGCCTTGTTGAAATATTTGTATTATTGATGGTCACAGGTGAGGTATTGGAAGACTGGAGGTTGGCTAACGTGGTGCTATGATTTAAGGAAGATAGTGAGGAAAAGTTAAGGAATTATAGACCGGTGAGTCTGATGTCACTCGTGGGCAAGTTATTGGAGGGAATCCTGAGGGACAGAATTTACATGTATTTGGAAAGGCAAGAACTGATTAGGATAGTCAACATGACTTTGTATGTGGGAAATTATGTCTCACTAACTTGATTGAGTTTTTTGAAGAAAGTAGCAAAGGGGATTAAGGCTCTCTGTGTTGTGGGGGTAAGGTGCCAGGTGTATATGGGGGAGGCTCAGGTTGAGTTTTCTGGGTGGCAGTTAAAGTAGCAAGTGCATGGGGATGGGATGCATGCAGGACAAGGTTACGGTGTTAACTAAATGAATGAATGCACTTACGGAGGTTCAGGAAGCTGGGTTAGATCTCAGGTTGAACTTGGAGATTGAGTGAGGGAGAGAATGAGTTGGGGAGGGCTGCCAGGTCAGATTGGTATGTATAAGGGTGTTCATGTCCATGGAAAACTGAGTTTATGGGTAAGGTTAGGGGGAGAGGGGAGGTTTCAAGTTGAGGGAAGGGCAGTGGGAGGTGTGCAATGATCATTTGGGAAGTGGGGGGATGTTGGTGTGGGGGAGGTGAGGTCCCAGTTGGGAACAGGATGGTGCCTGAACTGGATGAAATGATGGGAAGTCAGGTCAGGTGCAGATCTCAGAGTAGGGGAGGGAGTGATGGGGGTGAGGGCGGGGGGTGGAGGTGGTGCTGCTGTTGGTTGTGTTTGAGGGAGGATGTCCGTGTGAATATTTGGGTAGGGGTCTTGGAAGGGGGCAGTCAGGCGTGCCGATATCCAGGTGTGAGAGCAGATTTTAATTCCCCTAATATGTTCTGAGTAACTATTTAGGCAGGAGAAAGTGAGGTCTGCAGATGCTGGAGATCAGAGCTGAAAATGTGTTGCTGGAAAAGCGCAGCAGGTCAGGCAGCATCCAAGGAACAGGAAATTCATGTTTCAGGCATAAGCCCTTCATCAGGAATTCCTGATGAAGGGCTTATGACCGAAACATTGAATTTCCTGTTCCTTGGATGCTCCCTGACTTGCTGTGCTTTTCCAGCAACACATTTTCAACTATTTAGGCAAGTCAGTTCAACTCCTCCAAAGTCTTGGACTCTGATTTAAAGTTTGCAAACTTTTGTATGCTCCCAGGTGTCAGGAAATTGTCCAGTGCAAGTTTCAACTTCCTTGTCAGTTCCGACATAATCAACACATCAGGGTTTCCATATGGTCCCAACTTGCATTTTTCAGGATCTATCTGGTCACCACTCTCTGGAAAACGGAAGATCTGTTATCCAGTATTTACATACTTGGTGGAAAGCCAGTCGCTAGATGCACAGGTAAACTGCTTTAACAAGGTGTGAAATATTCAGCGGTTAGATCGTAGCAGTAATTCATTCATTTCCTGAAATTGATTCAATGTGATTGATCAGTTTCTAGCAGACAGCGTGGTTGTAGGGTTAATGAGTCACAAAGTGCTCTTCTTCAATTTGTCTAATTGCTTTCTGGCAAAAGGCTTTTACATGCTTGTTTTAGAAACAAAGAACAAAATAAGGTTGTATTTTTGGGGAGCAAGTAGGAATAATACGACCGAAATGGTATTAGAACATAGAATCTAGGACAGTACAGCACAGTATAGGCCCTTCGGCCCACAATATCGTGCCGAGCATTTATCTTAATCTAAGATCTACCTAACCTACACAGCCCTCAACTTATTACTGTTTATGAGCTTGTCCAGAAGTCGCTTAAATGTCTCTAATGTCTCTGACTTGCCTCTCATTACCTTGTGCTCCTCCATCAAGTCTCCCTTCTTCTCTCCAGTGTGAAAAGCCTTAGCTCATTCATTCTTTCTTCATAAGTCAAGCCCTCCAATCCAGACAGCATCCTGGTAAATCTCCTCTGCACCCTCTCTAAAGCATCTGCATCCTTCCTATAATGAGGTGACCAGAAGTGGACATGATATTCCAAGTGTGTTCTAACCAGGGTTTTATAGAGCTGCAGCAAAACTTCATGGCTCTTAAACTCAATCCCCCTCTTAATGAAAGCCAAAATACCACATGCCTTCTAACAACCATATCAACTTGGGTGGCAACTTTGAGGGACTTATGTACGTGGAACCCAAGATCCTGCTGTTCCTCCGCAATGCCAAGAATCGTGCCTGAAACCATGGATTCAGTATTCAACTTTGACCTTCCAAAATCAATCACTTCACAATTATCCAGGTTGAACACCATCTGCCACTTCACTGCATCCTGTCAATGTCTTGTTGTAGCCTGCAACAGCCCCCAACACTATCTATAACACCACCAACCTTAGTATCATCAGCAAACATACTAACTCACTCTTCCACTTCTTCATCCAGGTCATTTATAAAAATTACAAAGAGAAGAGGCCTAAGAACAGATCCCTATGGGACACCACTGGTCAACAACCTCCAGGCAGAATATTTTCCATCCACTACTACTCGTTATCTTCTTTCAGCCAGCCAATTCTCTATCCAGACAGCCAAATTTCCAGGGATCCAATATCACCTAACTTTCAGAATGAGCCTATTGTGGGGAACCTTATCAAATACCTTCCTGAAACCCACATACACCATATACGCCACACCCAGTGCACGACCTTCATCAACTTGTCTCATCGCATCCTCAAAGAATTCTACAAGATCTGTTGAGGCATGACCTGCCCCTCACAAAGCCATACTGACTAACTTTAATCAAACGATGTTTTGCAGAGGTACATTGTACTGAGGAGTTGTTGTAGCTTGGGCCAATTGTCATAGGATTTTCCAATTTGCATGACAGAATTAAAGTTGTACACTCAAAAAAAGGAAGGAAAGGTGAAAATTTGCAAACTAAAATAAGACAATGAACTGCAGATGCTGGAGGTTTGAAGCAAATTCAGAAATTACTGGCGAAACTCAGCAGGTTTCGCAGCATCTGTGTGAAAAGAGCAATGTCAATGTTTTCAGTCCAGTGACTCTTCATCAAATTCGGAAGGTTAACTCTGCTGAGAAAGTGTTGAGTGTGCAACTTATATTCAGTCTTGCAAATTGCAAAATCCTAGAACAGTTTCCCCAAAATACCACTGCTCCTCAATACAGTGCACCTCTGCTAAAGTTTGTCAACAATTTCTGTCTGTGTTGCACATTTATATGCACTTTCAGAATGTCCCAAATTACTTTACAACCCATGAAGACCCAAAGGCTAACCATGGCCCACTTGCCTGAACATCCTGATGGTAGCTACCTAGTGTGGTTAACTAACTGCCCAACACGTAGATTGATAATAGATGTTGTTCTTGACCTTACTGAACTGTGAACCTCTATCTGAAGGGTGTCTCCATTGACTTGACTGAGGACTACTCCATGGCTTTGAGACATGGCCATTTTCTTGAAGCACACGCAATGAGTTGGTGCATCTGTGACTGGCACATGACTGATGTAGCACTGTGCCACATAGCAACACGTTGACAACCATGACAAGCTGCCTGCCAGTGTGTCAGTGCTAAAGGGCAAGGCAAGATGGAAGTACTGAAAGCATTTCAGCTCAGGCAGTGCAGGTAAAGTGCAATAAGGTAGCACTGGGCAAAGCAGGGAGCAGAGTACAGATAATAGGCACAAAAGTGGGGTAGGGCTAAGAGAGCCAGTTAGTGGCCCTGAGCTGTATTCAGCTGGTCCAATCCATTGGCATGTTTCCCTGTGTTGTGAATCTTTGGAATTCTCTGTTACTGAGGGCTGAGTAGGTCATTTATCCAGGACACATTGAGATTTCTGTACTTTTTAGGTCTATTGAAATATTCTTAATGATGAATGCCTCTGTAATCTATTTGAGCATATCATTTACTTGTTTTTCTGTGTCTGCATGTTAACATTCTATTTAAGGATACCTAGATGCCACTGAATACCCCCATTTTCTAGATTCCCAACATATTAAAAACATTCTCCTTTCTCTGTGTCCTACCACAACTGACACGAGCATATTTTATCACTTTCCGTTCCACCTGTCACATGGGTTCCCACGCATTTCGCCAGTTGAAATTATTTGCTGCCTCCTTGTGTCATTTTTCACAGATTTACAAATTAAACTATTAGCAAAAGATGAAAGGAGGGAAATAGAGATTATGTATTTTCTCTACACAATTCTTCAGGAAATGATAGTAGAAGACTGGAGGTTGGCAAACGTGGTGCCACTGTTTAAGAAGGACTGTAAAGACAAGCCAGGGAACTATAGACCGGTGAGCCTGACCTCAGTGGTGGGCAACTTGTTGGAGGGAATCCTGAGGGACAGGATGTACATGTATTTGGAAAGGCAAGGACTGATTAGGGATAGTCAACATGGCTTTGTGCATGGGAAATCATGTCTCACAAACTTGATTGAGTTTTTTGAAGAAGTAACAAAGAAGATTGATGAGAACAGAGCAGTAGATGTGATCTATATGGACTTCAGTAAAGCGTTCGACAAGGTTCTCCATAGGAGACTGATTAGCAAGGTTAGATCTCATGGAATACAGGGAGAACTAGCTGTTTGGATACAGAACTGACTCAAAGGTAGAAGACAGAAGGTGGTGGTGGAGGGTTGTTTTTCAGACTGGAGGCCTGTGACCAGTGGAGTGCCACAAGAATCGGTGCTGGGCCCTTTTACTTTTTGTCATTTACATAAATGATTTGGATGCGAGCATAAGAGGTACAGTTAGTAAGTTTGCAGATGACACCAAAATTGGAGGTGTAGTTGACAGCGAAGAGGGTTACCTCAGATTAGAACAGGATCTGGGCCAGATGGGCCAATGGGCTGAGAAGTGGCAGATGGAGATTAATTCAGATGAATGCGAGGTGCTGCATTTTGGGAAAACAAATCTTAGCAAGACTTATTCACTTAATGGTAAGGTCCTAGGGAGTGTTGCTGAACAAAGAGACTTTGGAATGCAGGTTCATAGCTCCTTGAAAGTGGAGTTGTAGGTAGATAGGATAGTGAAGAAGGCATTTGGTTTGCTTTCCTTTATTGGTCAGAGTATTGAGTACAGGAGTTGGGAGGTCACGTTGCAGCTGTATAGGACATTGGTTAGGCCACTTTTGGAATATTGAGTGCAATTCTGGTCTCCTTCCTATCAGAAAGATGTTGCGAAACTTGAAAGGGTTCAGAAAAGATTTACAAGGATGTTGCTAGAGTTGGAGGATTTGAGCTATAGGGAGAGACTGAACAAGCTGGGGCTGTTTTCCCTGGAGTGTCGGAGGCTGAGGAGTGACCTTATAGAGGTTTACAAAATTAAGAGGGGCATGGATAGGATAAATAGACAAAGTCTTCTCCCTGGGGTTGGGAAGTCCAGAACTAGAGGGCATAGGTTTAGGCTGAGAGGGGAAAGATATAAAAGAGACCTAAGGGGCAACTTTTTCATGCAGAGGGTGGTGCATGTATGGAATGAGCTGCCAGACGATGTGGTGGAGGCTGGTACAATTGCAACATTTAAGAGGCATTTGGATAGGTATTTGAATAGGAAGGGATTGGAGGGAAAAGGGCCAGGTGCTGGCAGGTGGGACTAGATTAGGTTGGGATATCTGGTCGCATGGGCAGGTTGGACCGAAGGGTCTGTTTCCATGCTGTACATCTCTATGACTCTGAATTGAATCCTTATGTGTTTTAAAAAGGTAGTAAATAAATATTGAACATACAAGCAACATGGAGAGGTGTTTGAGGAAAGGTGAAAGGGTGGAAACAAATCAGTAGTTCATTGAAAAGTGCATTGAGCATTTCATTCACTTAGACTCATAGAGTTATACAACATGGCAACAGACCATTTGGTCTAACGTGTCCATTTCTTTCCAGATATCCTAAATTAATTTCGTCCCATTTTGTAGCATTTGGCCCATATCTCTCTAAACCCTTCCTATGTGTATACCAATCCAGATGCCTTTTAAATGTCGTAATTGTACCAGCCTCCATCACCCACTCTGGCAGCTTGTTTCCCACGCCCACCACACTCTGTGTGAAAACCTTGCCCCTTAGGTCCCTTTTAACTCTTTCCCCACCCACATTAAACCTATGCCATCTAGTTTTGGATTCCCCAACCTTGGTGAAAAGACCTTGGTGATTTACCTTATCCATGACCCTCATGATTTTATAAACTTCTATATGGTCACCCTTCAGCCTCCAACACACGAGGGAAAACAGCCCCAGCCTATTCAGCCTCTCCCTTTATCTTAAACCCTCCAACCCTGGCAACATCTTTGCAAATTGTGTCTTCACCCTTTCAAGTTTCACAATGTCCTTCCGATTGGAAGGAGGCCAGAACTGAATGCAATATTCCAACAATAAATACCATTCTGAAGTACTTGCAGAAGGAATCTAAAAGTCTCTAGAACAGCACATTATTATTAACAGAATGTTCACTATTATTGAATCTCATTGTCTCCATGCAAGAACTTCATTAAATGGATGCCTCATTGAAAGAACTGACACAGGACCAAGGGCTGAATGGCCTTTTCCTGTGATATAAATTTTTAAGGGAGTCACTTTCAATTTAAGTGGAGGCAATAACCTGCCAATTCATTGTACAATTTGCTTGATTTTTATCCCATTGGGATGGTGATCCAACGTGTTGGGTTACGAAGTAGGATAAAAATTTGGAAACTCCTGACTTAGATTCTATGATATTATAAATATTTACTTGCCTAATTGAGGTTCCATTAAGTAATCCCTCAGATTGCTGCATGTTAAGGTTTATAAACAAAAGGTGGAGTCGGACAAACTTCTGTGCATCAAGCTGAAGCAAATGTTAATGTGGAAGGACTTTGTATGCTGATGTGAACAAAGTGCTTTCCAACTTTTGTGCATCCTCCAGTAATTAGTTTATTTTAACTTGCAAGCTCCATGTTAATGCTTTTTGCTTGGCTTGTTAAGTGTCAATGTTAAATGTACACATTTTCAGCTGTTTTCCTTCGAAAGCAGCTTGTATTAATGCTACCCACATTTACCAAAAAAAGGACCCTGATGTGAGGCAGAGCCAGCAGATGTCTAGCATGGGGTAAAGCAGGAAAGAAAGAAACTATGCATTTTGTATAGCGTCGTGCTCAACCTCAGGGTGTCCCACAGACAACTCAGAGTGTTTGCAATACAGTTTCTGCTGGAAGAGTGGAAAATATTTGAAATTGGAGACATCGGGGAGTCTGGGAACCAATATGGGTCATCAATAGAAGGACAAGATTTGGTTTGAGATATAGAGTTATAGTCATACAGCATGGAAATTAATCTTTTGGACCCACCAGTTCACACTGGACATAATCCCAAACTAAACTAGTCCCACTTGCCTGTGCTTAGTCCATATCCCCGATTCATGTACTTATCTAAATGTGTTTTAAACATTGTAACTGTACCTGCATTCCACTGCATCCTTTGGAACTTCATTCTATACACAAACCACACTCTGTGTAAAAGAAAAATACCCTTCATCTCTTTTTAAAATCTTTTTAAAAATATCTCTTTAAAAATACGTCCCATCATCTTAAAATCCTCCGCTGTGATACTGGAAGCAGAATTTTGGAAAGGCTGAAATTTACAGATGAGGTGGACGGTCAGCTGGTTAGAATTAGAATGAGAATGAGAATTAGAATTAGGTTTTATTATCACGTGTACTCAAGTACAAAAGTACAGGAAAAAGTGAGGACTGCAGATGTTGGAGATCAGAGCTGAAAAATGTGTTGCTGGAAAAGCGCAGCAGGTCAGGCAGCATCATTCCTGAAGAAGGGCTTATGCCCGAAACGTCGATTCACCTGCTCCTTTGATGCTGCCTGACCTGTTGCACTTTTCCAGCAACACATTTTTCAGCTACAAAAGTACAGGGTGCAGTTAAAAGTGTACAATGTCGCCATATATAGTGCCATCTTCGATACAAAGTATTTGGTTACAAACCTTAGGTATTAAAATAGATTAGGTACAAAATTAGAGAAATAAAGAAAACAGATAAATGCTTTACAATACAGTTCTTCATAGTATCAGGGGATTATTGGGATAATCGAGTCAGGAGTTGACAATGTATTGATGAGGGTTCAAGCCGCAAGTGTACTGAGGCTCGGCCAGAAGTTGGCAATGTTATGGAGGAGAATGGAGAGGAAGGCTTGAGAATTAATACTTTGCCTTTTTCTCACGCCTATCTCTCCTTTTACAAGTTCAACACATCTATTAACAACTGTTAAAAATAACTAAAACCCACATTGATACTTTTACGGTCATTTCTTTCATTGACATACAGCTTGGAATTTAGAAAACAATGTATTTTAGTTACCTACGTCAATCCATTTGTGCATTCAGAACCAACCAAATACTTCATAATGATGCCTTCTGACATGCTTCGAGAAACGTGTGAATAAACTTCAATTACAGATCGCGATTCAGGAACTACTACAAAAATATGTTTTCCAGAGTTCGTGGGGGAATGAGCTTGTCTTCGCATATCTGAGGAGTGCAAAAGTACACTTTACTATTTGCCTTTAATTGCTTCTTATTAAATGGCTTCTTGATTTTTTATTTCTCCTATTGTTTGTCAGTTCAGCTCAGCTGCAGGTGAACCGTTTGGTGGCTTATTGGAAAAGAATTTTCCTCATTCTTAAGTGAGTGGGTGAATTCTGTTTTGCTTCACCTCTTGCTGAGGCAGAGCGGCACACAAAGCTTCAGATCCCTTGTTATGTTTGGCCAGTTCTCATGTAGAAATAGACACAGTGAGCAACCACAGGGGCTGATGGGAGCTGTGCGATAAGCAGGATGAGAATTTAACCATTTCAGCAATGCTGCCATTCTGACAGGTCTCTCCAAGTTGTATTGTAGAGAGATAGGGTGAAAAGAAATATCCAGTTTGACTAGAATCCCCACAGTGTGGAAGCCATTTAGCCTATTGGAGCCACTTCAATCCTCCAAAGAACATCCCATCCAGCCCCAACATTTCCCATGGCTGACCCACCTATCCTGCACGTCCTTGGACACTATGGGCAATTTAGCATGGCCAATCTGCCTATCTTTCGGCTGTGGGAGGAAACTGGAGCACCTGGATGGAATCCGCACAGACACAGGGAGAACGTGCAAGCTCCATATAGGGAGTCATCCAAGGCTAGAATCACACCTAGGATCCCAACACTGTGAGGCAGCAATGCTAACCGCTGAGCCACCGTGCCAGCTAAAGCACTCCAAAAGCATGTTCTCACATCCTGAATATCCTTGTTGCCTCAGAGGTTGTGTCCTGTCAAAGGTGGCATGGCAGATTCAGAAAGTTTAAAAAGGCACTCGAAGTTGATTCCAAAGATTTTTTTTAGCCAAATCCAAGTAATATGGAGTTTTTAGGATGGATTTTCGATGCAAGGCCTTGTATATTCTCATGTCATACTTAAATTCACCAAATTAATCACCTAACATGTCACAGGCCCCTTTTCAGCCCCATATTACCACGTATTCTTCCCAGAACAACTTGCCATTCAATGGATAGATCAGCATGCCTTGCACTGTGTCAACTCCAAAAGGTTGCTATGTACGCAGGTGAGCACTGACATTCCTGAAGCTGCCCTTGTTTGTGAATGGGCAGAATCTGAACCTGTCAGGGAAGGAGAAGGTGGGACCCTGACTCACTGGCAGGGGACGAGGTGGTCCTGGATAGGGGTTAGGGCCAAGTTAGGACATCATCTTCCAGGCAATTAGCCAGAGGGTGGCATGCAGCGGGACCCTGGCAGCCTGGTTTGAGGTTGTTACCCACATTCGTGTCATCTCCACATTGCAGAGATGTCCAGCAGAGCCACAAGGTGGCCAGTGAGCTTTGTTGTTCTGTCCCGTTCTTCTCCCTGCTTCATCACACTACCCTAGCTCTGCTACTGTGCCTACTTCCCACTGTCTCTGTCACTCTCATTATTGATTTGGAGATGCCGGTGTTGGACTGGTACGAAGTTAAAAATCACACAACACCAAGTTATAGTCCAACAGGTTTAATTGGAAGCACTAGCTCTCCACCCGGGAGGCTCCCTGCCTCTATTCCTGATGAAGGGCTTTTCCCGAAATGTCGATTTTCCTGCTCCTCAGATGCTGCCTGACCCTCTGTGCTTTTCCAGCACCACTCTGATCTAAACTCTACTTCCCACTGTCTCTGTCGCTCTCATTATTGACTGCGACATCTTCCTTCACCTGCTCTCACCCACCCGCCAACGTCCTATGTTAGTAACCATAACCGTCTGCTCTGCCTTCACAGTCTCTCAGGACACAACACCACCATTCTATCACCTATACCAGCATTAACAGCTGTTCCACTCATTCCCACCTCATTCAGTCCCTCCCTTTCACTCATTACAGGTGAAGACAATGCACAGCAGAGCAGAGTGAAGCTGTGTGGGTAGAGGGCAGCCTGACATTATGCATCTCACCACCTACAAAATATCTTTTTTATTACTTGGAGCTGAGGGGTAATTTTAGAATCATAGAGTCATAGAATTGTGCAGCACAGAAGCAGACCCTTCAGTCCAACCCGTCCATACTGACCACCTATCCCAACCTAATCTAGTCCAATTTGTCAGCACTTGGCCACATCCCTCTGAATCCTTCCCACTCATATACCCATCCAGATGCCTTTGAAATGTTGTAATTGTACTAGCCTCCACCACTTTCTCTGGCAGCTCATTCCATAGACGCATAACCCTCTGTGTGAAGAAGTCGCCCCTTAGGTCCCTTTTATATCTTTCCCCTCTCACCCTAAAGTAAAATCATGGGGATAAGAGATAAGGTGAATAGCCAAGGTCTTTTCACCAGGGTAAGGGAGTCCAAAACTAGAGGGCATAGGTCTAAGGTGAGAGGGGAAAGATTTAAAAGGAACCTGATGGGCAACGTTTTCATACAGGGAGTGGTACATATATAGAATGAGCTACCAGAGGAGGTAGTAGAGGTGGGTACAATTGCAACATCTAAAAGGCATCTGGATATGTACATTGAGGGGAAAGGTTTAGAAAGATATGGGCCAAACACAGGCAAATGGAATGAGTTCAGTTTAGGAACAGTGGTCAGCATGGACAAATTGGGCTGAAGGGCCTGTTTCCATGTTGTATGACTCTGTGACTCTGTGATAGAATCCTGGCCCTCATTGGAAAATACTGGGACTGTTGAGGAGATGCTGGGATATCCATGCCCATTGTCTAAGAGCTAGCCTTCATTCCACTGTAACCTTCACAGTCACCCCACTGTCAATCTCATTCTACCCACTGGCCTTTTCTCCTTGTGTTGTCCAGGTAGAAACAGCAACTTATCATCTCAGCAGTGAAAGGCCCAGCACCTCGACTTCTGAGGATGAGATTTTGGCTGTGCGCTTTTAGAAAGCTTCAATTATGGATCAGAAAGAATCAGTGAGAATGGTTCCAGAAATAAAAGACGTTGGTTATAAGGATGGGTTGGAGAAGCTGGACTTGACTTCCTTAGAGAAGGTACAAATGATAGACATCTCATGAGAGGTTTAGTGAAAATCTGTTCTCTTCTGCACTGGCTGTTGAGAATCAGGTAGTGCAGATTTCAGGTTATTGTCAAAAGATTCAAAGCAGGCATGAGAATACTTTTATACAAGTATATCTATTTTATACAAATAAATATATAAATTTATAAATTTATATTTTATACAAGCCGTTCCGCTTCAACATGCGGTTTGTTAATCCAAACTCACGACAACATGACTGATGAATTGGGGACATTGTTTCTACAGTGTGAGTTTATAAAATGTGTGTTGGCTGTAACGTGATTACAGCGCCAACACTTTAAGCGCTGTTTCTGAAGCACGATATTTCGATAACACAGGGTTGCACAAGAACGCAACCATCGTGTTATAGAAGGACTACCTGTACTGCAAGTTGTTAGGACTGCCTGAAAGAGTAGTGGAGGTAAATCCAATTTCAAAAGGCCTGAAGATGCAAGATGTACAATGTTATGGAAGAAAGACAGTGTGCGGTATTACCTAATTGAACTGGCAGAGTAACCTTTGAGAGGCCGAATGGCCTCTTTTGGCCCTGGAACCATTCTTGGCGTTTATGATCAAATAAGAAATCCATATTTCCAACTTCTGTTCTTCCAGAAAAGGTGGGGAGCTCCGGATTATCTTGAGGTATCCATTGTGGGCATTAATTAGAAATGGTGTACATGGCATTGAGGTGATGACGGATGAGTCATGTGTCTATCAAACAGCATTGATTTCTGTGATAAAGCTCATTGAATGTCCTGGGGCTTGATTGTTTACATTGATTCAGTCAACACTACAATGCATTATGGGATTGTCAAATCAAGCATAACAAATGCCTTCTTCACTATCATATCTACCTGTGACTCCACTTTCATGGAACTATGAACTGCACTCCAAGATCTCTTTGTTGAGCAAAACTCCCCAGGATTTTACTATTAAGTGGATAAGTCCTGCTCTGATTTAACTATCCAAAATGCAGCACCTCACATTTATCCAAATGAAACTCCATCTGCCACTCCTCAGCCTATTGGCCCATGTGATCAAGATCCTGTTGTAGTTTGAAGTAATTTTCTTCACTGTCCACTACACCTCCAATTTTGTCATCTGCAAACTTACTTACCATACCTCCTCTGTTCACATCCAAATCATTTACATAAATGATGAAAAGTGATGGACTGAGCACCAAGCACCGATCCTTGTGTCACAGACCTCAAGTCCAAAAAGTAACCCTCCACCACCATCCTCTGTCTTCTATCTTTGACAAAATACTGTATTCACCTGGCTAGTTCTCCTTGTATTCCATGTGCTTTAACCTTACTAACCAGTCTAACCATGAGGAACTTTGTTGAACACCTTACTGAAGCCCATATTGCTTAGTGGATTAATGTAGAGATTACACGTTAAATAGAAATTGTATCCAAAATTTGTTTCATGGAGTCATAGTCATAACGCATAGAAACAGACCCTTGCATCCAACCAATCCATGCTGTCACATTCCCAAACTGAACTAGTCCCACCTGCCTGCATTTGGCCATATCCCTCCAAACCTTTCCTATTCATGAACTTATTCAAATGTTCTTTAAAAGTTGTTACAATACCTGAATTCGCTACTTTCTCTGGAAGTTCATTCCACACATGGACCACTCTATGTGTAAAAAACTTCCCCATCATGCCTTTTTTAAATCTTTCACCTCTTACCTTAAAAATATGCCTGCTGGTTTTGAACTCCCCAACTTCGGGAAAAGATCATTGCTATTTACCATATTCGTGCCCCTCATGATTTTATAGCTCTCGATAAGATCACCCCTCAACCTTCTGCATTCTAGTGACAAAAATCCCAGCCTTTCCAGTTTATTTTTATAACTGAAACCCTCCCTTCTTGGCAACATTCTGCTAAACCTTTTCTAAACCCTCTCCTGTTTAATAGTATCCTTTCTATAACAGGGTGACCAGACCTGGACATGGTGCTACAGAAGAAGCCCCATCACTGTTCTCAACATGATGACATAACTCCTATATCAGAGTTCCGAACAATGGAGGCATGCGTACTAAAGGCCTTCTTAGCCACCCTGCCCACCTGTGATGCAAATTTCAAAGAATTACGTACCTGAATGCCAAGGTCTCTCTGTTTTACAGCACTATCCATGGCCCTACCACTAACGGTATCAGTCCTGCTGTTGCTTTATCGAAATACAACACCTCACATTATCCAAATTCAATTCCATCTGCCACTCCTTGATCCAATTGATCAAGATCTCTTTGCAATCTTAGATAATCTTCTTAATGTCAGCTTTATTATAATTTTGGTGTCATCTGCAAACTTACTAACCATGCCTCCTAAATTCTCATCTAAATCATTTATATAAATGGCAAACAACAATGGACTCAGCATCGATCCCTGTGGAACAGGTGGATGTTGTATACTTGCATTTCCAGTACAAAGCTTGTTCGATAACATGCCACATAACCAATAGAAAGCAGAGAGCTGGGATAAATGGGTGTTTCTCTGGTTGGAGGTCAGTAGTGAGTGGGTTAAAGCAGGGGTCGGTGTTGGACCCACAACTATTCCTGATATATATAAATGATTTGGAAGAGAAGACCGAGTGCAACATATCCAAGTTTGCTGATGACACTAAATTGAGTGGAAAGGCAAACTGTACAGAGGATGTGGAGGGTCTGCAGAGAGATTTAGATAGGTTAAGTGAGTGGGCAAAGGTCTGGCAGATGGAGTACAATGTTGGTAAATGTGAGGTTATTCACTTTGGAAGTAAAAATAGTAGGGCTGAGTATTAGTTAAATGGTGAAAGATTGCAGCATGCCCTATCGTGCAGAGGGACTTAGGAGTGGTCATATATTAATCGCAAAAAGTTGATTTGCAAGTGCAACAGGCAGATAGGAAGGCAAATGGAATACTAGAACATAGTACATAGAACAAAACAGCGCAGAACAGGCCCTTTGGCCCTCGATGTTGCACCGACCTGTGAACTATTCTCAGCTCTTCCCCCACACTATCCCAAAATCACCCATGTGCTTACCTAAGGATTATTTAAATCTCCCTTTGGAGACAGTGCAAAGGAAGTTCACCAGGTTGATTCTGAAGATGAGGGGATTACCATATGAGGAGAGGTTGAACCACCCAGGACTGTACTCAGTAGAATTTAGAAGAATGAGAGGAGATCTTAGAGAACCATATAAAATTATGAAAGGGATAAGTTAGAGGCAGACAAGTTGTTTCACTGGTGGGTGAGACTAGGACTAGGGGACATGGCCTCATGGTTATGGGGAGTAGTTTTAGGACAGAGATGAGGAGGAACTGCTTTTCCCAGAGAGTAGTGAATCTATGAAATTCTCTACCCAAGGAAGCAGAAGCAGCTTCATTGAATAGATTCAAGACACAGTTGGCTGGGTTTTTGTATGGTAGGCGTATTAAGGGTTATGGGGATCATGCAGGTAGGAGGAGCTGAAACGAAGGATAGATCATCCAGGATCTTAAGGAATGGCAGAACAGGCTCGATGGGCCAAATGGCCAACTCCTGCTTCTATTGCTATGAAACAATATAACAATGAAGCACTGCTGGTCCAGTCCAAAAACAACCCTCCACCATCCAATTGTCAATCCCATGTGACCTAACATTACTAATTCGTCTACCACACGGAATCTTGTTAAAGGCTTTACTAAAATCCAAGTAAACAACATCTACCGCTCTGTGTATAGGTTCCAGACATGAAGAGGGCATTGAGATTTTGGCTTCAAATGTCACACATGTTGTATGTTTTGCTGGCTGCATCATGAAACAAAAGGAAAAGAATTATTCTAATTTACAGGAACTCAGACTAATTTTCCTGAATAATTTCACGTCAAGTTTTCAAAATGGAGATTTGGCTCATGACCAAGGTCAGGAACAGGCCTCTGTTCTTCCATTCCCCCATTTCGATAAAACAATTAAGGTTGCCCTACCTCTTAGTAACAAATAAACTTCAAACTTGGAGGTAAATGTATTATAATGCTCTTTATTACTTAATGGGATGTGGGAATCGCTGGCAATGTTAGCATTTGTTGTCGATGCTGAAATCAGTTTGAACTAGAGTCTGGCTAGGGTCATTTTGAAGGGTAGTGTGATTAAGGTGTGGAAGTGTACTGTACCTTTATGGGAGCAAAGGACTTGGCAAGCACACCGGGTGCTGGAGACTTTACAATGTAACATTTGGTTCAGAAGAGATAGCGCTGGCTGAGTTGCTATGAAACAAAAAAACAAATTTGAATTTGGCCCATCAGTTTAAATTATACCCCAAAAATACCAAATTCCAATCAAGTTTGAGTTGAGTATATTGGCAATTATTAAAATTAATGACACAATCCGATACTTTGGGGATAACAGACTGGGGAAAATTGAACAGTTGAGAGGAGAATTGCCAAGCTACCAACATATAAAGACGGCCTGAAAAATATCTTAAAGATACCTTTATCGATTGGTAACCTGTGAAGCAGGATCTCCAAGAAGAAGTAAATATGACAGGAATATGGAGAATAACTGAAAGCTGCCCAGTTTTGAGATAAGAAGTTTTGACTTGGATATCTTAATTGAGAATTTTATTGGACTGGTATCGTGGAAGGGGAATATAAAAGATAGGTTAAAGGAAGGAGTTGTTATTGTTGTTAGTTAATTATTCTCTGTTATACTTTAAGAAATAAAGTTGTTAATTTTTACGTGAACTAGTTCTTGGCCTATCGAATTTTCACAGATTACTGCATGGGATAAATCTTTTCTGTGTTGCTGAGTTAAATTGAGCAGGAGGGTTTACCCCATGTCATATCAGTAGTTGCAAGTCTATATTGCTTTGGATTTAGAGTCACATGTACGCCAGACCCGCCTCTCCTCCACCCTAACTTACTGTATCTGGTGCTCTGGATGTTGTCGTCACTACATTGAGGAGACCAAATGTAAACTCAGGGAACATTTCGCAGAGCATCTCAGCCAGGCCTGCAGGTGCCGACCGGACCTCCCTGTCATTGACCTTTTAACTCCCCTTCCCACTCCCTTTCTGACATAATCATCCTTGACCTCCTCCTTTGCCACAGCGAATCAGACCGCAAATTGGACGAAAAACACCTTATCTTCCACCTGGGCAGCCTACAGCCCAGAGGACTCAACATTGAGTTCTCCAATTTCAAATAAACTCGCTCCCCATCACCCAACTCCCTTCCAAGCTCCCCCCCCCTTCCATTCCTCTCATTGACTCTTCCTCCCAGCCGCTGAAAATGTGTTGCTGGAAAAGCGCAGCAGGTCAGGCAGCATCCAAGGAACAGGAGATTCGACGTTTCGGGCATAAGCCCTTAAAGAAGGGCTTATGCCCGAAACATCAAATCTCCTGTTCCTTGGATGCTGCCTGACCTGCTGCGCTTTTCCAGCAACACATTTTCAGCTCTGATCTCCAGCATCTGCAGTCCTCACTTTCTCCTCTTCATCCGAGCCACCAACCGGATTCATTCCTCCCATCGACCAACCAGGTCATACCCTCTACCTGTCTCCACCTATCCCCACCTCACCACCCTGCCCCCGCCAACCCCTTTATCTGCAGCTCCCCTTACACCCACCCCAGTCTACCCACCCCAGTCCTGAAGAAGGGTTACACCTAAAACGTCGACATCTCCACCTCCTGATGCTGCTTGGCTTGTTGTGTCCTTCCAGCCTCCTGCTCGTCTACCTTTGGATTTCAGCATCTGCAGTTTTTTTGTCACAAGACAGATAAGGATCCCAGATTTTCTTCTGTAAAGGGCATTAGTGATCCACATGGTCTTTGCAACAATCAATGATAGTTTCAAGCTCACCAGAAAGTTACCCTGTTGAAGACGAACCAATGTCTTATAAAGTTTTATCATAACTTGCAGAGTTATAGAGTCATACAGCACGGAAACAGACCCTTTGGTCCAACGAGTCCATAATCTCAAACTAAACTAGTTCCATTGGCCTGCTGTTGGCCCGTATTCCTCCAAACTGTTTCTATTCAAGTCCTTGTCCAAATGTTTTTAAACGTTGTAATCGTATCTACATCCATCACTTTCCCAGGAAGTTCATTCCAAATGTGAACCACCCACTGTGTAAAAAATGTGCCCCTCGTATCTTTTTTGAATCTCTCTCCTCACACGTTTAAAATGTGCCCCCTTGTTTTGAAAACTCCATCCTTGGGAAAAGACAACTGCTATCAACTCTAGCTATACCCCTCATTATTTTATAAACTTCCGCAAGATGCCTCTCAATAGAAATGTTGAGAATTTCATGTTGGAAAATGTGAACTAGAACACAGGTTTCTGAGTTCAAAAACACAAGTCCTTCACTTCCACTCATTCTCTACATATTTCCATCTCTGGAGGCACTGTTAGGTGAGTGTGGATTCATTAGGAGGACTGACTAGATGATAGAACTCAGTACACTGGAATATTGACCCAGTTCTCCAACATACTTCTTATGTTCTTAAAGGTCATACCTCACCCCATCACCCTATCCATTCCCCATTAATAACCCCTTCATAGTGATCATGCTTTCTCTGTGATGCCTATGCGTTCTCCACATCCATTCATTAGGATTCACCATGGACATATTTCAGAATGTCTGAGAAACTGACATTAAAAACCAAAAACTCCTTACAATACAACTGAGCCATCATTACTAAAGACACATCATGCTGAAAATGCTCTCATTCATAGGAACTACTCAAAAATGTAAATCAACTTCATCAATCTGCCATAAAAGCAGACAATCATATACCTACATACCACATCAAACATCAACAATTTCTTGTTATTCACTTAAAAATAAGACTGTCATTTGGAATGGGAAGACATCCTGACTGAGATAAATGATTCTGTGTTTTGAAACTCAGCCAAGAATTGAAAAAGCCCCCTTTAGCAAAACAAATGTTGGCAAATGTAAGCATTAGAGCCATTGCAAAACACAGATTTCTTTTTGAAATGTAGATGGTGTTACATTTCCATTTTAAAACTGATTTATAATAAAGCAATGTATCGGAACATACTTTCAGCAGTAGGACAATATTTTTTATTTCAGACTGAAATATGAAGGAAACTTAAATTCAAAATAAGATATGAGAGTTTCACAGCATACTCTTCTTCAGTTTTCAATCCATTATGACACTTACCCCATTGTGGAAAGTACTATAATGCATGCTGGCACTAACACAAACATGGTTAATATAATTGCCAAATTACCATTGCAGGATGGAACCCTGTGATCAATTATTGCATTCAGCACTGTACTTTGTTTCGTACCACTCAGTCAATGTTGTATGCATGCTGTTATTATTGTCGTTGAAATCTGGCCCGAAACGTCGAATTTCCTGTTCCTTGGATGCTGCCTGACCTGCTGTGCTTTAACCAGCAACACATTTTCAGCTCTGATCTCCAGCATCTGCAGACCTCACTTTTTACTCGATGAGTACATAGTCCCCAGCCTGAAATTCACTCGGGGTGCGTTGAGATGGATCACAGGGCAAAGTCAACTCAGATTTGGGCATGTTCAAATTTGAAAACAACTCATTGACAGCACTGAGCTTGGCTGGGATTTTCACCCACAACAGAGATCTTGTCAATCAATATGCTCCGACACATTTTGAACATGAACAGTGGATGCTAGTTTCATGGAGGAGTGAGGGGCTTAAGAGCCAGGCATGTTAAATTGAGGGAGAGAGAGAGGAGTGACAGAACTGTGATAGTTGAGGAGGATAGAGTGTGAATGGTGGATGGGGTCAAATGGGAAATTAGCCTCTCTGAACTAAGTAAGGAGTCAGAAATGCTTCTCTCAATTATCAGAAGTCACACAACACTAGGTTATAGTCCTGCAGGGTTATTTGAAGTCTTTCAAGATATGTTCCAAAAGCTTGCAATTTCAAATAAACCTGTTGGATTATAACCTGGCATTGTGTGACTTCTGACTTTGTCCACTTCAATCCAATACCAGCACTTCCACATCATGCGTATATATTATGAGAGATTCGGAGTAGGTATCTTTTAATCTTACACAGGAGTGCAGCAGGAGAGTGTCTCTGACAAGGTAATAGGGTGAGAGTTATCACAAGAAGAGAGATGTTTTTCCATTTTTTATTCTTTGTTTGGGTCTGGGTGTCACTGGGAAAGCCAACATTTGTTTGCCATGCCTAATTGTCATTGAACCCCACTGAATGCAATTCAATTGAATGAATTTTATTGTTGCGTGTACACACGTGAGTACAGAGAATGATTACAACTTTCCACTTATGGCACCATTTTAGGGACAAAAGTATCCAAGTACATACTCTTAAGTACAAATTCTTAGGAAAAAATATAGAGAAATACAGAAATAAAAAATCCAGCATTATAGCTGTTGCTAGTATGATAGCTCAGTGGTTAGCACTACTACCTTACAGCGCCAGGGACTGGGGTTCAATTCCAGCCTCAGGTGACTGCATGGAGTTTGCACACTCTCCCAGTGTCTACGTTGATTGCCTCCGGGTGCTCCGGTTTCATCCTGCAATCCAAAAGTACGCAGGTTAGGAGGAATGGCCGTGCTAAATTGTGCATAGTGTTCAGGGATGTGTAAGCTAGGTGTGTTAGCCATGGGATATGTAGGGTAGGGGGATGGGACTGGGTCAGATGCTGTTGGGAGGTTCGGTGTGGACTAGTTGGACCAAATGGCCTGCTTCCACACTGTTGAGGTCCTGTGAGATCATAGGAGTAAAATAGAGAAATACAAATCCAGAATAACAGTCATTCTGACCCAGTCCATGTCAGCACCAAGCCTCCTGTAACTGAAAGAGAATCCACTGCTACCTGTTCCAGACCCATCAATGTATGAGTCGTTACTCTTTGGTTGCCATGGCTTCCGGGGCCATGTCAGATAGTAGTAACAACCGAAGTGGCTTTTAGGAAGTGATGATTTGATTGATCTTCTGAAATACCACTTACCTCAACTATTTCCATTTGTTTCGTTGATAGATCTATCAACTGTGAAACATAACAGTGCTTAAAATTAACCCAAAAGTGCCATTTTTACTGTAAAACTTCAAAACCCTATGGGAGCGATAACAATATGTGAAGGCACATTTCCAGTTCGAAATTTGCAATCTGCAGCCTTCACTTGAATAATTCCCTGATCAACAAGACTGACTTTGGATATTTCATTCGCCATCAGGCATCTTTTTCAAGAAAAGTTAATTAAAACTTTCCTTTCCTCCAGAAATAGTTTAGCGGTTACTCGTGGAAGAAAGAGTTTTAAAGTTAATAGAAAATTAACTCATTTATGGGTGGAATAACGGAATTGCTTTCAGTGAGATTGAGGAACACACAGCGTTCATTGTGTTTATTTCTTGAAAATGATTCTAGAAAGTGAATTATGTCCACAGTTTGAGTTAAATCCCTAAGGTGCACTCCACGTTCAGTGTAATTGATACTTTTCACGCATCATAACCTTAAATGTCGGGCTTTTGTTGGATTGTTGGCTCCGTTAAGAATGTATTCAATGTATTTTTTAAGCTGGTGGTCAGATTTTGATAGATTCCTTGCCTTGTCTCCACCAAATCATAGGTGAATGAAATTTCATTAGGACTAACTAGTGAATACAGAAAATGAATGCGATTAAAAATCAAGTTGTCAGAATATTTTATCGCCAACTATTCAGGTTTCAAGCTGTGAGGTAGTTGGAGCACCCCAGATGGATAGTATCATTTTTTAATGAGCAAGATTGATTGGTCTTTGAACACTTCTCACACAATTCTTTTATTCTCAGAATATTAGTCAAAAAAGACATTACTGTACTTGGAAACAGGCTGAATGAAGAAAAAACACAACAGTAAGGGTAAATTATTAATCACTTTTTCAAATAGTTAAACGGCCTTATTCTGTTAATGATATGAAAAGCCACCCAATCATGATAGGCAGAGAGTCATCGAGTTAATGATTTAATATTTTTTCATTAAGATGAAACATCATGACCTCAGGCTCCTATAGCAATAAGCTGACAGAGAAATGGAGAGAGATCAAAGGACCAAAAGAAATAGCCATTTCACACTGAGAGCATTTTTAGGAAGAATTCAGCCATATTCAAAGGTGTGTTTACAAAGACCCAGTTGGTTGGACAATTTTGTAACATCATTAATATGCAAACTGAATATTGAGTAAAAGCAGCAGAGTAATACTCCTTTTTATCCGAATTAGTCTCTCCAGTTCTTTTTAAAGGCTGCAGGTTCTCATGGAGTTGTAGTTCATCAAGTATAAAAAGCCTCATCTTACTGGACTTCCCTTGGACTTCCCTTGGCTCAGCGGTTAGCTCTCCTGCCTCACAGTGCCTGGGTTCAATTCCAGTCTTGAGTGAATGTGTGGAGTTTGTATATTCTCCCTGTGTCTGTCTGGGTATCTGCTTTCCTCCCACAGTCCAAAGATGTGCAAGTTAGGTGGATTGGCTATGCTAAATTACCCCATAGTGTTCTGGGATGTGTACGTTAGATGCATTAGTCAGGGGTAAATGTAGGACTGGAGGGTTGGTGTGGACTTGTTGGGCCAAATGGCCTGTTTCCACACTGTGGGGATTCTATGATTTGTCAGTGTTTGCTATCAGGCTAATCAGCAATAGCAAGCATCCTAAAAGACCAATTCCAATGAAAAGCCATCATTCTGAAGCATTAACTCGGCTACTCTCGAGAAATGCTGCCTGACCTGCTGAGTTTTCTAAGCATTATTTGCTTTTATGATCTAACAGACTCAGTCCTGTCATTATACACACAATTAACATCAAGGTTTCCTGCAGCAATAAATAATTAAATGACGATCGTTCAAATTCAGTTCCCTTAACCCGATCTAACTCCTTATAAATGACCGCTTTTTCTAACACAGCACTTTACATTTCTTCCGCACAAGGGCTGTTGACTAAATAGAAATTGTTATTGTGTTGTTAAAGAGTTGTGTTTCACCTTTTGCACAGGAATGTGATCCTTGACACAACTATAAGTTATTCTGCATTCATGCGACAACTGTGCTCCTCTGCAACCCCACGTTATAAAAAATCGCACTATGGAAAACTATAGAACAGAGACCATAGAACAGTGTGGCACAGTACAGACTCTTTGGCCCTTGATGTTGTGCGGCCTTTTATACTTTTATGCTAAGATCAAATTAACCTATGTACCTTTCATTGTACTATCTTCCATGTGCCTATCCAAGAGTTACTTAAATGTCCCGAATGTATCTGACTCTACCACCAATGCTGGCAATGCATTCCACGCACCCACCACTCTCTGTGTAAAGAACCTGCCTCTGATATCTACCCTATACCTTCCTCCAATTACCTTAAAATTACACTCCTCGTGATAGACATTTCCACCATGGGAAATAATCTCTGGCTATCCACAAATATCTATGCCTGTCAACATCTTGTACACCGCTATCAAGTCATCTCTCACCCTCCTTCACTCCAATAAGAGCTCCCTAAACCTTTCTGCATAAGACATGCCCTCCAGTCCAGGCAGCATCCTGGTAAATCTCCTCTGCATCCTCTCTAAAGCATCTACATCCTTCCTTTAATGAGGTGATCAGAACTGAACACAATATTCCATGTGTGGTCTAAGCAGAGCTTTACAGAACTGCAGCACAACCTTGCATCTCTTAAACTTAATCCCCCTGCTAATGAAAACCAACACACCATATGCTTTCTTAACAATCACATCAACCTGAGTGGCAACTTTGAGCAATCTACGGAGATGGGCCCCAAGATCCCTCTGTTCCTCCACACTGCCAAAAAATGCTGCCTTTAACCCTGTATTCTGCATTCAATTCGACCTTCCAAAATGAATCACTTCACACTTTTCCAGGTTGAACTCCAGTCAGCCCAGTTCTGCATCCTGTCAATATAGCATTGCAGAAGATCACTAATAAAAAAGTACTATAACCGTTCAGTGGAAAATTTGTATTATTCAAACAACATTCACGATTCATCAATCACGTTATAGCCATATCGCACTGACAAAACATGCGTTGTAACAGAATGATCTGTACTACCTAAGTAAAAATAATCCATTTCCAGTTTATGTGCCTCAGCACAGACTCAGACTCTGGGCCTCAGCATGGACCCGGTCAGGTGATCTCTTGGCCAGTCATGGCGGTCTTCCGGCCCAGTGTGGTTATCTCTCGGTCCAGTGTGGTGGTCTCCTGGCCTGATGTGGTGATCTCTCAGCTTGGTGTGATCTCCTGGCCTGATGTGGTGATCTCCCGGCCTGGTGTGACGGTCTGGCAGTGTCTCAGACGCTTGGCATGGCCTCAGAATAGACTTGTAGCCTCGAGATGATTCTAGAACTCTCTCAGCTCAAGAACCTCGAGGTGAAGCCTAGCACAGTCTGGATTCAAGGCCTGGTGCAGACTAGAGGCAAAGTACCAGCGTGGACTGTGTTTAAAGGACTGTTACTGTGAACATTTTATTTCTTTACTTTTCTAATTTATTCTTAAGATCTGTAATGCTAGATTTTTTAATTTCCTTATTTTAATTTTTTTTTTCCCTGAGAATTTGTACTTAACAATATGTACTTAGATATCTTTGCATATAAAATGGTGCAGTAAATGATGACTAATAAAAGTTTCACTGTACCCATGGTGTGTACATGTGACAGTAAAGCCAATTCTAATTTTAATTCTAGGTCATCAAATTGCATTGAATTTATTATAAAGGACTTTGAGCACCACTGATTAATGTTGTTTTTATGGTCCATACAATCTTCCTCTCTCATCTCATCCTTCCGACATAACGTTCTATTTATTTCTCCCTCATCAATTCTTCTAACGTTCCCATAGATGTATCCTTACACTGAGTAAAATAGGCCCATCTTCTCTGGAACTTAGATGTTTTGGAGATGATCGATTTGAACAATCTCATATTATAAAATGTGATAGGATCGCTGCAAAGATACTGCTTGCTCTGGCTCAGAAGATTACAATGAGGAGTCATAGTCTGAGAATAAAAAGTTAGTGATTTAGGATTGAGAGAAGGAAAAATATATTCATGAACAGAAATAATGAATATTTAGAATTCTGTTCTGTCTTATCCCAGTTGACAGTAATGTTAGAAAAGTCAGATTCTAGAATGAAACCTGATTCATACATTTCATTTTGGCAGTTTCTTAATATCATCGTTTGTCATTAAAGTACTTTCTTATGAGGCTGCAGATATTCTTTAACATCAAAGCATTAATTCATTGTACAAAAGCAGAAAACAAACAAACAGAGCTACTGATATCTGGAAGATCAGTCGTGATCTTATTAAACAATGGAGAAGACTGATAGAAATGCTGATGGAATACTATAAATTAACAATGTTGCTTTCAGTTGAGATGTTAACTCTGCTTTGTGGTCAAATCCCATAAGACAGTTCAAAGAAGAGTAGAAATAAAAAGAGAAGTTGCTGGAAAAGCTCAGCACGTCTGGCAGCATCTGTGAAGAGAAATCAGAATTTACGTTGAGGGTCCAGAGACCCTTCCTGTGACTGTGTTCTGAGGGAGGGTCAAGGATCTAAAATGTTAACTTTGATTTCTCTTCACAGATGCTGCCAGACATACTGAGCTTCTCTAGCAACTTCTGGTTTTGTTTCTAATTGACAGCATCTGCAGTTCTTCTGGTTTTTTAAGAAGAGCAGTACTTTTTTCCTGTTAATGTGATCAGTACTCCTCACTCAATCAACAAAATCTAAAATAAATTGATCATTCATTTATTTACTGCAGCTCTGGAATATCATGTTATACAAAGTGACAACTGCACTGACCTACATTTGGGATGAAATTAGTGTTAGCCAGTAATGTAAAGGCACTGTTTTATATCTCGCCTTTTTGTGCAGCAACCTAAGATCAGTTCCATCCCCAGTGTTTGGGCTTCCCAGCATCGCAAAGTTAGTGAGATGTTTTAGGCCAAACATCAAGGAACTAGCTGAACTCAGTTTTGGCCATCCTTTCCTGGTCTGGTCTACACCTGACCACAGACCCACAGCAATGTGGTTGACTTTTAGACTGCTCTCCGGAATGGCCCAATAAACCATTCAGTTCAAAGGCAGCTAGCAATGGGCAACAAATGTTATCCCTATCACAATGCCCACATTCTTTAATAATAAAAAATCATTTTGCAGGTTTGCATTATTTACAAATGTGTCCAAATAAAATGATTTTTTAAAACATTACCATGCAACTTGTTTATTTTATTTAATTTCATGCAGGAGGTGCAGGATACAAAGCTGGAAGAGATTGCCAAAAAAATGACTTGCTGCAGAACTCAGTTAGGAAGAGTTAACATAGAACATAGAACAGTACAGCACAGAACAGGCCCTTCAGCCCACGATGTGCCAACCATTGATCTTCATGTATGCACCCTCAAGTTTCTGTGACCATATACATGTCCAGTGGTCTCTTAAATGTCCCCAATGACCTTGCTTCCACAACTGCTGCTGGCAATGCATTCCATGCTCTCACAACTCTCTGTGTAAAGAACCTGCGTCTGACATCATCTCTATACTTTCCTCCAACCAGCTTAAACCTATGACCCCTCATGTTAGTCATTTTTGCCCTGGGAAATAGTCTCTGGCTATCGACTCTATCTATGCCTCTCATTATCTTGTATACCTCAATTAGGTCCCCTCTCCTCCTCCTTTTCTCCAATGAAAAATGTCCGAGCTCAGTCAATCTCTCTTCATAAGATAAGCCCTCTTGTCCAGGCAGCATCCTGGTAAACCTCCTCTGAACCTCCTCTCCAAAGCAGCCACATCTTTCCTATAATAGGGTGACCAGAACTGGACGCAGTATTCTAAGTGCGGTCTAACCAAAGTTTTATAGAGCTGCAACAAGATCTCACGACTCTTAAACTCAATCCCCCTGTTAATGAAAGCCAAAACACCATATGCTTTCTTAACAATCCTGTCCACTTGGGTGGCCATTTTAAAGGATTTATGTACCTGCACACCAAGATCCCTCTGTTCCTCCACACTGCCAACAATCCTATCCTTAATCCTGTACTCAGCTTTCATATTCGACTTTCCAAACTGCATCACCTCACATTTATCCAAGTTGAACTCCATCTGCCATCTCTCAGCCCATCTCTGCATCCTGTAACCCTATAATGGAAAACGATGCAGAAAATAATCAAGAAGGCTAATGGAATATAGGCCTTTATGTCCAAAAGACTGGGGTACAAGGATGCAGATGTTATGCTGCAGTTACACAAAACCGTGGTTAGACCCCACTTGGAGCACTGTGAGCAGATCTGGACACCACACCTTAGGAAGGATATATTAGTCTTGGAGGGAGTACAGTGTAAGTTTGTAAGAATGATACCTGGACCTCACGGGTTAAATTTTGAGGCGAGATTATATAAATTAGGTCGGCTTTCTTTTGAATTTAGAAGGTTAAGAGCAAAGTCTTCAAGATGTTAATGGGAAATGACAGGATAGATAGGAAAACTTATTTGCACTGATTGGGACATCTAGAACTGGCAGCATAGTCAGGAGAGTTGTTAGGAAACACTTTGACACACAAAAGGTGTTTGATGTTTGGTACTCTCTTCCAAGAATGACAGAGGATGTTGGATCAGTTGTTAATTTTGAATGTGAGATAGATAATGTTTTGTTAAGCGACTGTATTAAGGGATATGGGACAATGGCTAGTATATGGAGTTCAGCCTCAGATCAGTCATGATAATACTGAATGGCAGAACAGGTTCGAGGGACTGAATGGCCTACTCATGCCGCTGTACTGGGGATAATACTCTTAGTACTTTGATGAAAGGATTTCTTTCATCTGGATAACTGATTTGTGAGCCTAATAAACATGCATACTGACTAACATATTATCCATTTCCATTGGTATAAAATAAGACACTGCTTGATGTGCATAGCTTTAAAAGTGCAAAATCAGAAGACCACCAGTTTATCACCTTCTTCCTTTTCTGGGAATCAACTAATCCTGGAAGAAATCAGCCTATTTTCTCATCTCCTGGGGGAGTTGGTGAATGACAGCTTAAACATCAGAATAGAAGGTTCTGTGTTATTTTACATTGACTGCCTGAGGTGATTCAGTAATTCTTCAGGCTATCATGTAAAAAAAAATTGGACAAGCCAGACTTGTTGCATTCCACAGTGACATTTCCATTGCTCCCACAACACAGGACCTAGAGTGTCCCACAGAAGATCTGCAAATCTGTGTACATACTTAACCTTTATTTCCATGTCTATATTGAAACACGTACATTCAATTCACCCCCAAGTTTTCCATGACCCTGCCCCTCCACCTCCGCAAACAACGAGGATGAAATTGGTCTTGGACAATACAAAATGAATGATTTTGCCAGGGAGGTCTACTTTACGAACCGTCTAATTCCTTTTTGTTACCTGAAATGGGAAAAGATGTGAAAATCGCTGCCAATTAACATTCGACCAATTCCACCCCCCGCCCCCCCCCCCACACCTCACAAACCCCAGTGGGTCCAACGACGTGGGAGCCCATAGCACCCCACCAGAGTAACCCCTCTGCCATTGCCAACCAGCACAGTGACTCCCCAGAAACACTAAATGAGGTATCACAAACATAGCATTGCCCTGCCTGCCTCACATCTGGGCACTTACACTCCGGAACACTCGATGCTATCAGGAGAAATAATGCTGTTTTTTGTCTCTGCCTTAGCACAGGGATGTTGGCAGATGTGATGAGATCAGCGAACTTTGCACAAACTAGAATAAAGGAGTTAATTGACATCTTCTTGGTAGCCTATTCCACTTATCTATTGCTCTATAGTCTTGCCTGAGGCTGATTAATTTCGTACATCTGTCCTCTAGTGCTGTGATCAGGGTGTAAGTTAATTAAATCTACATTAAATCTAAATCTACATTTCTTCATGCATTTAACCAAATCACACATCCTTCCTAAATCTTCTTCTTTGCATAAAAGTAACTTCTCTTCAAGTCTCTTTTCAGAAAGTTATGTGTTGCTTTTCCTCAATTTAGTGTCCTCTTTTCTGAAAGCAGTTGCTAGGGAACAGATTCAGAGATGCTGGTAGAAAGATGTAGGGAGAGGAGAGGCAAATTGGACAACATGGGTAGGTATCTCAGGTACAGAACAGGTGAGATGGGCAGAATGGTCTGCTTATCTGCTGTGAAATTCTGTGATGATATTCGATGGTGCTGTTAAGGAAAATTGAGATCAAAGCGAACCTGCAACATGGATAATATGTTTTTCAGATGCTGAATTGTCAAGATTTGGCCAGCCTTCATGTGTCTTTGCTTCAATAATGGGTGTAAATATGGATTCTGAAAGCACTAAAAATGATTATGTTTCCAGAATTTCACCTACCTTAGAACATGCACTAAAAAAGATAAGATTCTGGAAATACTCAACAAGTTAGGAAGTACAGATAACACTGCAGGGCTATTCAATCTGGGCATAATGATGATCAAGGGAGCCAAAATGTCCAGGCTATCAGTTAACACTCCTTGAAATTGTGACATGCCAGTATTAACTCCTTTGTCCTTTAATTAGTTCTGTCAGTAAAGAACTTCTGTCTAATGTGTCACCGCGAAGTGTCAGTTCAATGAGTCTTATTTCTGTTCCATTTTGCAACAACTTGGCAATAAGGTCTTCTCATGCGTTTACTTCTTCAGAAAAATGCTTTCAGTTTACCTGTACTTCGTTCCATTTTCCTTATTGTAGTTAAAATTCACACAACGCAGTTTATAGTCCAACAGGTTTATTTGGAAGCACACCGATCACGCTACCTGATGAAGGAGCAGTGCTCTGAAAGCTTGTACTTCCAAATAAACCTGTTGGACGATAACCTGATGTTGCATGATTTTTAACTTCTTTCTACAGAAGAGACCAACCACAGATTGGATGACTACTTCGTGAAACAGCTCCATTCAGGCCACGAATAAGATCCTGAACTTTCTGTTGCCTGTCATTTTAATTCTCCACTCTATTGTCATGCTGATATCTCTGTCCTTGGCCTGCTGAACTCTTTGAGTGAAGCTCAGTATAAACTTCATCTTTCAGTTAGATACTTAACCTTTCAGATTCAAAGTTGTATGTACCAATTTCAGGCAGTGGCCCCTTACCTCATTTTGTTTCTTTCTCTTTGTCTAGTTCTTACTTTCAGATGGCAGCACACCTACTCCAGACATACTTTTGGTTTCTTTTCTTGCCCCATTTTCCATCTCTTTCACCCTGGATGACTAATTCCTCCATCATTGAATCTCTCCTGGTCCTCCACCTTGTCACACACTTTCCTTTTGTCCTTGTCCCTCCCATACCTTGCTTAAAACATTTCCTAGTTCTGGTGAAAGGTCGTTGATCAGAAACTTTAATTCTTTCCCTAACCACAAGTCCTGCTGACTATGCCTAGTGGTTTCTGTTTTTACCTGGGAGACATTGATATTGCACAAAGTTAGTGTCGATGAGGTGCAAAGTAAGCCATTTCCCCTTAACCCATTGCTTTATATGTGGTATAGATTACTCAAAGAGTCTGGATCTGAAAATTGTTCAGAGTTTGCATTTAAAAAATGGGGTGTGAAGAATTGTTTATAAGACCCTGTTTTTTGTAAACGCTCTATTCCACGGTGTCCTTTGGATTCCAATGATGCAGTTCCTTAGTTGCAGCACCAGTATTCTTGCTAATCTCTGAAAAAAATACCAGTCTGCTTCTAGGTTGTAATTTAAATCAGTTTTGTACTCATGGTGCATGCCACTATATGAACCCACTGTAGATATGTTATGACTTGACTGGATAGTTTAAATATTGATATGCTACCTGTAATATTAAACACAGAAATAGTTAGTTCAAAGACAGACAGACTACAAGAAAGCCTCTGTCAACAAAAAGAAAGGCAGCAAAAGCCTCTTATATTCAATCACAAATTGTGAGGATTACTGGTCAAGTTGGCATTAACTACTCTATCAACCGTCATCATCACTGAGGGTGGAGCAGAGTGCTGTCTCTCCTTAGTCCCATCACAACATAAACATAAATGTTTTACCCTGTTATTGATCTGGGCAATTGTATTCTTTGTCCATATTCGGTTTAGGATAAAAAAATTCAACAAGCAGGTTTCTTTAATGAGCAACAAAACTTAACTGTGAAAGAAGGACTTACCAGCAAAAGATGATGAACACAGTTTGAAACAGGAAGGTATAACATTTTATCATTCTAAGTAACCCAGGCATAACCAATCCAAAAGAAAGAACCAAGAACTTTCACAGCAGAGATCAATTTTGACACATGGAAGCATCTTGTCCAAATGGCTGCTAGTTCTTGAAGGGAGAGAAAGAAAAAGGCATGAAACATTGAAGATTTTCAACACAAAACCAATATCTGGTAAATTGAAAAGTCAGCTGTGAGACATTAATGGATAAAGCACTTAATCTCACACAGCTTGAAAGTTTTCCGATATGTATGGACTCCATCCAATCATAACGAACTGTCATCTAAGGGAATACCAACATTTGAAAATATGGTCAAGGAGTCAGAGACATCCAGCTCAGTATTCCTTTGCACCCTGGAATCAATCAGGTTTTCTGTGGTGCTCTGCTGATTTACGCTTGCTCAATATGCATTGGCGCCTGGTTAAATAATGCTGTGACTAACGAATTCGAATTCTCTGTTTCAACTCCCAGTGCAACCTCTGCTCAGATCCATTGTTTGCAGCCCAACCGTTCCATCCTTGAGTTCATTGCGGAGATGTCAAGAGAAGTCATCTAGCCACCTTTCAGAGGGAATTGCTCCTTCAGCTTTTCAGGTACTCCCCAGAAGGGAGCTTTCCAGAAAAGCAGAGGATGAGCTGTAGTTTACACGAATCACTGAGACATATGAATCCATCCAACTCTGCTCTCCCTCACATGCTCTCATTTAGTTTCAAACTACATTTTCAGCCATGGGGGGGCCTAAGCTGCAGAATTTGCCTCCTGAACCTCTCCACCCTTTTTTTTCTCCTTTAGGATGGTCTGTAAGAACTGTTAATTTAGGCCATCTCAGCTAATCTCACTTTCTGTTGCAATATTCTGTGAAGCACACTAGGACATTTGATTATTTTAAAGGTACAATATAAAGCCAAAGTGTAGTGATTGGAATGAGATCAGACAGGTGGATATTTTTTAGATTAGATTAGATTAGATTCCCTACAGTGTGGAAACAGGCCCTTCGGCCCAACAAGTCCACACCGACCCTCCAAAGAGCAATCCACCCAGACCCATTCCACTACATTCACCCCTGACTAATGCAGCTAACACTACAGGCAGTTTAGCATAGCAAACTCATCCAACCTGCACATCTTTGGACTGTGTGAGGAAACCGGAGTACCCAGAGGAAACCCATGCAGATACAGGGAGAATGTGCAAACTCCACAGAGATAGTTGCCCAAGGCAGACATTGAACCTTGGTCTCTGACGCTGTGAGGGAGCAGTGCTAACCACTGAGCCACCGTGCTGCCCATGATAGAATGTATGTTCCCTGACTGGGGCTGTTAATCTGGTCCAATCAGAGAGCCCTGGTTGACAGATATAAACGGGACCGTTTCCTGGTGGTGGAAATTTTAATAAAGATTCATGCACCTTGTGTCTTTCACTGTGTCTCACACCTGCATCATACAGCATGGGTGAAAGAAAAAAAAACAGAGCCAGAGGTTCTGAGGGAAAAAAGGAACAGGGATGTCACACAGCATGTTCACCATGGGACCTGGCTCTGAGGGAGCACAATCAGTGGCAAAGCCTCTCCACATGTAAATAAAGGGTGACTTGGTGATTGGATACCTGCCTCTATAAAGTTATTTCAGTAGGGACTTGTTAAAAAAAAGAGAAAAAAGAAATAAACAGGACCGTCTCTGGCCACTCAGGTGTTTCCTTTCTTCCTGGTGGTGGAAATTGAATAAAGATTCGTGGACTTTGTGTCTCTCACTGTGTCTCACACCTGCACATACACAACATGGGTACTGGGGAAAAATAAGCACTACTGCAGTTAGGCGGTAGTGTGGGGTTTAAAAAAAAGAAATAAGGAAAAAAAGAAAAAAGGAAAAAGAAAAAAGAAAATAAAAGAAAAAAGAAAACAAAATAAACAGGAGCATAGCTCACTTGGCTAGATCGTTGGTTTACAGATCAGTGTGATGCTAAGAAAATGGGTTCAATTCCCATCACCGGTTTGAGGTAATAATGAAGGACTGTCTTTCCCAACCTCTTCCCTCGCCTGAGGGCTGGCAGGTTAAATCACCACCAGTTGACTCTCTAACAAGAGAGCAGCCCCAATGGTTGGATAAGACGATGGCAAAAACAAACCTAACATGAGCCAGTGCTTTCAGAAGTAAAGGAAACAAGAAAAATGGCATGTTTTAGAACAGTCACCACAAATGTTGACCCCCCTCCTCCAAGACACGAGAGGAAGAAAAAAAATAAACACTGTGTCTGACACCTGCACACACACATTAAAAAAAACAGGGGATTTTAGGGAAAGGTGGGCACCACAAGGATTGGAGTATATTAAGAAAAATAAATGAGTAAACAGGAGTGTCAGGGGTTTTGCTCATTCTGAGAGCTGGCTCTGTGCAAACTGGGCCAGTGTCATGTACAGTGAATGTGTAAGTAAAGGGTGACACAGGATACCAGCCTTTATGGAGTTATTTCACAAGATGTTTTTGTCGTTGTTTAGCCACCTCAGAAGAAAGTGAACTTCAGTCAGGAGGAATTGTCTATGAAGTTGTTATTACATTTTCAAGTACAATGAGTTCATTTAATCCCCCTTAAATCAATTGCGTATTATTACTTCAGCTGTATTAGCATTAATTTTAACGATTGCTATGAAATTTGTTTTAGGCTTCATTCTTCAAGAATTGGACATTGGTTCGTTTGGAATGTTGAGGAGTTACTAGACTGTTGTCTTAAAGAGGTCATTGAAAGGACATTGCATGTTTTATTTAAACGAGATCTCCTTAAAGTCACATAGTTTAAATGAATTACTTGAGCATAACTACTGGTAATCCCATGCTTGGGTTTCTGACTTGGTTTTGGATACTGGAGGTAAATTGTCGTATATCCTGCAGAGGGAGTGAACCAATTACATCTCATCCTCTGTCTTTCCAGAGAAAAACCTTTTTTAAACACTCTGGTGTAAGATTTGCGAACTTAAATAACTATTCTCC
Organism: Hemiscyllium ocellatum; assembly: GCF_020745735.1. Lineage (NCBI taxonomy): Eukaryota > Metazoa > Chordata > Chondrichthyes > Orectolobiformes > Hemiscylliidae > Hemiscyllium > Hemiscyllium ocellatum. Next base: position 9,302,972 of record NC_083423.1, read on the forward strand.
CCAAAAGATAGTGAGCTCACTTTGTTGATATCCCTTTCATGAACGGCATTTGAAAATCTCAATAATAGCTGCTGTATTTGATGTCACCCATCCACGTGTACATGACTAAAGGTCATGCCGAACATTTGTTCCTTGTCCTTTCTTTCCTCAAGAACCAACAATGATTCACCAGCACCTTTTTCAAAGTTAATGTCTGCAGGGAAAGTTCTTTTATTCCCCTTTTATTGGCATGTGCCTAGTTTATTTAGAAGCCTAAGATTTTATATTTAACTATTTCAAACCATGTGCCGATTAGCTTTATATCTTTGCCAAATGAGTTCTGTTTTCACTATAAATCAATAAAGCGTAATGAAATGAAGGCAGCTATATATGCTGGCAGAATAACAGAGGAAGAAGAACAGGCGGTGTGGATGAGCTCTGGCTGAAGTGTCCTACACTGCCACCATCCATTAGGAGAAAAGGCGGCACAGTGACTCAGTGGTTAGCACCGTCAGGGCCCCGGGTTCAATTCCAGCCTCAGGTGTGTGGAGTTTGCACGTTCTCCCCGTGTCAGAGTGGGTTTCCTCCCGGCGCTCTGGTTTCCTCTCATAGTTCAAAGATGTGTAGGTTAGGTGGATTGGCCGTGCTAAATGCCCATAGCATTCAGGGCTGTGCAGGTTAGGTGGATTGGCCAATCTAAATTGCCCATAGCATCCAGGAATATGCAGGTTAGGTGGATTGGCAAAACTAAATTGCCTGTAGTGTCCAAGGATGTGCAGTTTAGTGGATCAGCCATGGGAAATGCAGGGACGGGATGGGGTGTGTCTGAGTGGGATACTCTAGACAGGGTTGGTGTGGACTTGAGGGGCTGAATGGCCTGCTTTCTCACTGTTGAGGATTCTATAATGTGCCATACAGCCAATTCTGCTCCCACATCTTATATTGGTAATTGGGTTAAGTATCTACAATGATGTTTTGATCAACGGCATTGTGAGGCTAGAGAACAATAATGCATTTCTCAAACTTTGATTGGATCATATCACAATATAAGAACATTTACAAGCAAATTTACCAGTCTTGAGGGAATCATGCCTAAAGTAGGCCTGACTCATTCTGTGGCTTAGTGCTGGTAAACCACTGATTGCTGACATGCACTTTGGTAATACCACATGGATGAGGAATTTTAAGAGCTTTTGATTAATGTGTTTCTTGTTTTGTTATGAGCTTAATTTTTCACAATTAAATTTGGTTCTCATCACTACATGACAGAATGCTTGAAGCCATGGTTATATTTTTGATGCAAAGCCAAAATGGATTGGTTGGTTACAGAATTTTTAAATTCAACAATAAACGTTAAAATTGAGAGGTATAAATATTGAAATCACTGGTCTCTCTTCTCAGAGAGGGGTTTCATCCAAAATACATCATTCACCAAAGGGCACATTCGTTATGAAATTAAACTATTCCTGATTTACTGATAAAGTCGGTCAGATGACTTCATTAAAAATTGGCATTTTTTAACGTTGCCACAATGCCATCACACATGACCATATATGGCTGTGATAAACCAAAGGATCTTGAATCCACTTTGATACATATAGAGCTCTGAGAGGCCTGGCAGGGTAGATAACACTATTGTGGATTACAGAGGGACATAGATAAGATGCAGACCTGGGCTGAGAAGTGGCAAATGGAGTGAAGCAGTTCACTTCAGAAGAAGTAACAGGAATGCAGAGTGCTGGGGTAATGGTTAAATTCTTGGCAGTGTAGATGAACAGAGAGACCTCGGTGTCTAGGTGCATAAATCCCTGAAAGTTGTTACCCGGGTTGATAGAATTGTTAAGAAGGCATTTAGTGTGTTGCCATTTGTTGGTAGGGAGATTGAGTTTTGAAGCCACGAGGTCATGCTTCAGCTGTACAAGACACTGGTAAGGTCACACCTGGAGTATTGTGTGCAGTTCTGGTCACCGCATTATAGGAAGGATTTGGAAGCTTTAGAAAGAGTTCAGAGGAGATTTACTAGGATGTTGCCTGATACAGAGGGAAGGTCTTATGAGGAAAGACTGAGGGAACTGAGGCTGTTTTCTTAGAGGAGAAGAAGGTTGAGAGGTGACTTAGTCAAGATGTATAAGACAATCGGAGAGTTAGATCGGGTGGACAGTGAGAGCCTTTTTCCTCGGCTGGTGAAGGCTAACACAAGCGTACATAGCTTTAAATTGAGGGGTGATAGATTTAGGACAGATATTGGGGGTTTGCACGAAATTCCCACTCTTTGGAAAATCAGCCCATTTTTCACTCAGAAGGTTAGTGCTTAAAAGTGTTAGTTTATTTTGTCCATGTGATTACCTAGGCACAGATTTAAAATGGTTGCAGGAAAATTAAAATGGTTACTGAAAATAATAAGATTTAACAGGTTGAAAGAAAAGAGAAAATAAATGAATAACTGTAAGAAAAGCAGCTGCATTACTTACTTCTAGCAATTAAACACTTCACTGATATCTCTGTTACTTTATCTTCAGTAAGTAAACATCTCCCCAAATTCAATTAAAAAATATCAGTTGTGGTTAATGACAGAAGTGATTAGTTCCTGAATTAGCAATTTTATTCTCCTCGTGATCAGTTGGGGTGTATTTTCTGTAAATTCTCCTTCACTAAGTTGGGTGAGACAATCATTGAATGTCTACATTGCAAAAATTGGCCATTCAGTCCTTTGAGTGTACATCAACCCCAGCCAGACCCAACCCCTCACCCTGTTCTTGTAACCCTGCATTTCCCATGGCTAATCCATCTAACCTGCACATCTTTGGGCACTATAACATGAACAATCCACCCAACCTGCACATCTTTGGCCTGTGGAAACTGGAACGCCCAGAGGATACTCACACAGACATGGCAGAATGTGCAAACTCCACACAGACAATCGTCTAAAGCTGGAATCAAACCCAGGCCCCTCTTGTTATGAGGCAGCAGTGTTAATTACGGAGCCACTTTGCTGCCCAGGTCTCTGATGTGTTCAAATATTTATACCCTTTTCCACAGAATAGGATCAGTTCATCATATTATAAAGTCACCATAGTCCCAGAGGATCATAGGACTGCTCTCTCATTTCCGGAAGGTGACTAGTGGTGGTAAAACCTGAGGGTTACCAAGGCAAGGGGAGATGTTGAGAAGACAGGAACTTTGTAATAATCTCAGCTGATGCAGGAGGTGAACCCAGGCTATTGGCGTAACTCTCTATCACAAAACAGCCTTCCAACTAAGCTAACTGACCCCCATTATTGTCAACAGAAATTGCTGGAGAAACTCAGCAGGTTTGGCAGCAGCAGTGCAGAGATAACAGTGTTAACCTTTCGTGACTAGTGATTATTCTTGTATTTGTTTCAGATTATACCTCCACTATCATATTGACAAGCCACATGAAAACCTAGGTGTGTGATGATGTTCAGAACATTAATTGTGAATATGCCATCAAATAATAGTAGAAAAGGTGGACATAATGTGTCAAAAATTGGAAAGATATGCCAAGGATGAGCAATCACTCACCTACATCCATATCTATTCTCACTTTTATTTCTCCATTTATATTTATCTTGGATTTCTTTCCACACAGATAATAGCCATTTAAATTTTGCTGGGATTAATCAAACAAATTTCTTTTGGATTCAACAGTGTATGTGACAGCCTGGAGATGATTCTTGTAATAATCATAGAGTCATTGAGTTGTACATCATAGAAACAGAACCTTTGGTCCAATTCATCCATACCAACCAGATATTCAAAATTAATTTAGTCCCATTTGCCAGTATTTGGCCCATGTCCCATAGTATTCCTTTGTCAGCAGGTGATCAGGTTTTAGGTAGAACAGAGAAATGCAACCCTAACCTCCATAAAGTGACCCTTTACAGATTTCCGGCTCAGATTCATACTTCCCTCTCTTGTTCACTTTCACCCCACTGGATAAAAAACCTACTGGGTACCACTTGAGGAGTTAAAAGAAAGTCCTTATTGGCCTGGCAGGAGGACTATTTTAGATTAGATTCCCTACAGTGTAGAAACAGGCCCCTCGGCCCAACCAGTCCATCCCAACCCTCTGAAGAGCAACCCACCCAGACCCATTTCCCCTCTAACTAATGCACCTAGCACTCTGGGCAATTTAGCATGGCCAGTTCACCTGACCTGCACATCTTTGGACCGTGTGAGGAAACCGGAGTACCTGGAGGAAACCCACGCAGACACGGGGAGAGTGTGCAAACTCCACACAGACAGTCTTAAAGAAATGCAGATGTTGTAAATTAGAAACAAAAATAGATATTATTGAAAAAGCTCAGCAGGTCTGGCAGCATCTGTGGAGAGAAAGCAGAATTAATGCTTTGGGTCCAGTGACCCTATCTCAGACAGAATAACTACTTCTCTTGAAAACTGTGAGGAAACATAGGAACGATTTTTAACAGAGACATTAATAGCCATGGCATGGTTTTGCTGTATGATATTTTGTTTGTTTGTTAATATTCATCATTCTTTTCTTAAATTGGTGAACCTCTCTGGATATGATCTATGAGCATCAGGAGGAGACAGTGTTCTGGCGGTTAATATGACTGGACTAGTAACTTAAAGCCTCAAATTAACGTTCCCAGGATATTCCCAAATTCCATTGCGGCAGATAGTGAAATTTGAACAGTACCATTGACAATTGTTGAAAAATCCAATCCGGTTCACAGATGTCCTTAAGGGAAGGAAATCTTCCACCTCTACTCAATCTGGCCTACATTTGTCTCCAGAGTCACAGCAATTGACTCTAGATTGCAGTCTGAGCAATAAATATTGTCCTGGCTAATTCCTATATTCCATGAAAGAATTTTTAAAAATGTCTCTGGTACGTTGTTCAAACAAAGATACAAAATAGCAGCCGAACCAGACCATCTAATTACTCCATCAGCTCACACGATGGCCTGGAGTTATTATTGCCAGCTTTCTAATTCCAGATTTTAATTGAATTCAAATTCCACCTTCTGCTGTGACAGGATTTGAACCCAAGGCCCTGTTACATTTCCTGGATCTCTGCATTAATAATCGCGCAATAAAATATACAACAGGGTCAGTTAAAGAGGAGAAGAAAAGGAAGGAAAGAGAATTAAAGAAAAACTAGCATGGATTAAAAAAAGGACAGAGTAAGTTTGATGAATAGAATGGTCTACTGTTATTCTTTACAGCAAATAAACGTCAATAGCTGTTGAATTATATGGTAATTATTTAGAGGAATTATGTTGACTGGCACTTATTGTACTTACTGACTCTTGCCCGCATAACCAGAATGTGAAACTGACAGTAGTTAGTTGCTGTGAACACATAACATTGAAGGCTATTAATGTTTATGTACATTCTCAGTGTGAGGTGAGAGAGACCCACCTGATTGTTATACATTGCTGGGAGATGACACGTGGTGCCCTGTCATTAAAAAAACATTCTAACTGGGGCAGGTTTAATGGCCCAGATTTCAATGGCCCAGCTGTTTTGTTGTCTGTGATCATTCTGTCTGACCATTTGGAAATATTACAGTTGTGTTTGAACCTTCAAGTCAGATCTACACAGCTATGGAAAAAAGATATTAGCCATGATGCGGAGGTGCCAGTGTTGGACTGGGGTGGATGTCACATGACACCAGGTTATAGTCCAACAGGTTTATTTGAAATCACAAATCTTTTGGAGTGCTGCTCCTTCGTCAGCTTGTGATTCCAAATAAATCTGTTGCACTATAACCTGGTGTCATGTGACATCCACCCCAGTCCAACACTGGCACCTCTGGTATTACCCCCGTATTGAATGATTTCTGACACAGAGAAAAGAGATGTGTTTAGATTGCACCTTTTATGACCTTGGAGCATCCCAAAGTGCTTTGCAATAAATTTGTTAAGTACAGTCACTGTGCTGTATGTATGAATAATGGTCTCAAAGGCAAACTTTGGTTGTGACCGTAATTAAATGGATCCCAAGAGAATGATCACAGTAACTCAAAAAATACAATGTAACTATTAATAAGGAATTGCATTGACTGGATATCATTAAACAAACAGAAGGCAAATTTTCTGTTTTATTTCTTTTTGTATTCTATTTTCCATTATTCAATACTTCATATCAGTTGAGATACTGAGGTAATTGACAGATGTTCTGACATTACATGCTGAATATATACTGAGTTCGTACTGAGTAGGGCGCAGTGCAAGCTGAGTCAGGGAAAGCTATGATCAAAGTAGAGTGATGTGGTCAGACTGCGCCTTGGGTACATTTCTGATTTCCAAACTACAAAAGGTACATTCAGACATCGGAGAACATGCTAAAAGATGCTGTAAGTGATCCTGAGGGTCAAAGGCTGAGTCAGATGTGACACATATGATAAAATGATTGGTTGTCAGAGGTTAATTATTGCAAAAGCAAAATGTTACCTTTGAAATTCTTTTTGGCATAGTCCTTAACTCAAACACTGTAGGTAATTCGATAGATAGTGTTCACCCTGCAGTAACTCAGTGATGGATCTGATCACTGGTGAACATCTAGTGCCGAAACGTCGATTCCTGATGAAGGGCTTATGCTCAAAACATCAAATTCTCTATTCCTGAGATGCTGCCTGGCCTGCTGTGCTTTGACCAGCAACACATTTGCAGCTCTGTTCATAAATCCTCCAATTTGAAAAAAAATACATCTTATTAAGAGCACTCGGGTTAAACAGAGACAATGTTTAGGCCTAGGCTAACAATTGGAAAATTCATGCTGCACTAAAATAATTGAAGTGTCAATAACAAAAAGAAAGAGCCAAACATATTCTTTTGATGATGACGCATCACTGAGTCCACCACCATCAAAGGTTTAGGAATAACAAAAGTTTAAGTGGTCCAGACACATTAACACTTCACCACAAGAGTAGGACAGAGGCTTGTTAATTCATATAAACTTCTGACCTTGCGTAGCCTTTTTGCGCTATCTGTACGGTTCAAGTCAGGAGTGCAATAACACAAAAACTACTTGTTAGTGGGTTTGGCCACAGCAGCACTCGAGAAGTTTGATTCTAAAAGGGGTAAAGAAGTTTATTTCTTGAACGCCCTTATCATTGAACTTATCACTGAAACCTTCCACCAAGAAGATACAGTAATTGGATATTATATTATTTATATTCATAACAATAATATATTATCTACAGCATGCACTTCAGTATCTCTTCGAGTTGATTTTGACAGCATAGATTGTCCTACAGAGTGCTAAAATTCACTTGATTGGTTGAATGCCCCCTTTCTGAATGTCTGGTCACAACATTACAGGATGTTGCTTGAGGATTGTCTGCCTATATTTATGCCAATGTTTTCAGTGATTGTGATACTTAGCAGCAGTGTATAATTGTTATTGTCTGAGTTTTTTTAAATTCTGAAGCAGGGAAAGGAAGACAGTCTGATTAGAAGTAGAAATGTGCCCTAAAACCTCTGAACCATTTATCATGAATACTGACAGAGCACCATGAAAGAAAATTCATTCTTACAAAACAGAAAACAATACAAGCACATGTGAGATTCTGAGGAGCATACAGGTTTACTGTCATCGATACCTGCATCAGCCAGACCTAAAAGTATAACATTCATGTCGACTTCTGCAGGTGCTGCATTCAATACTGTACACAAAAACAGTGCACAAAACAGCAGGAATCAGGGCCGGATTTCACCCCAAAGGCCTGAAATCCTCCACGTGAAATGCATGTACTCAAAAACATACAGGGCACAATCCAACGGTCAATTGTTATGCCTTAGTGGCCTGGCCTTCAAATCACTTACAAACATCATTTATGCGTCGGAACATCACTCCAAAACTACTGGTATTTGTCTTTCAGAGGCCCAGTTTTAATTCTGATGTGAAGGTGCTGGTGTTGGACTGGGGTGGACAAGGTCAGAGATCACACGACACCAAGATATAGTCCAACAAGTTTACTTGAAATCGTTATTTTTCAGAGCGCTGCTCCTTCATCAGGTGAAGTGAAAGAGAAGCACACACACACAGAACTTACAGGCAGAGAGATCATGGGCAGAGACATTAAAAGATCATACAAATGGTGTGAGTGGAGTGTCAACAGGCCGAATAATAAGTGTCTGCAGGTGATCAAGAGTTGAAAATGTGTTGCTGGTTAAAGCACAGCAGGTCAGGCAGCATCCAAGGAATAGGAAATTCGACGTTTCGGGCATATGCCCTTCATCAGGAATGAGGAGATCTTAGCCTGCCTGGCACGTTCTCCTCATTCCTGATGAAGGGCTTATGCCCGAAACGTCAAATTTCCTATTCCTTGGTTGCTGCCTGACCTGCTGTGCTTTAACCAGCAACACATTTTCAACTGTGATCTCCAGCATCTGCAGACCTCATTTTTTACCAGGTGATCAAGAGTGTCAGACAGTGTTAGTAAAGTGGCAACAACTGAATAACAAGTGAAGGCATGACATACAATCTGATTAAAAGAGGCAGACAGATGATTACAAAAAAATAAAAATAAGGAGGTTCTGGAGACAGACCAAATGATTGGAATAACATAATATGTTTAAGCGTTGCATGGCAAGGGTCTAACCAAAGTAGTAAGTAATCCAAAACTGTACAAACCAATTAAGGCAGAGAGGTCAAAACAATTTATCAAGTGATGGTGTCAATAAAAGGGCAGTAAGGAGGTTTTTAGAACACCAATGTGGTGGGATCACAGGTAGTGTGACATGAACCCAAGATTAGAGTTAAGGCTATCTCCATAGGTACAGAACTTGGCTGTCAGTTTCTGCTCAGCAATTCTGTGTTGTTGTATATCTTGACATCTGCCTTGGAGGACGCTAAGCCGAACATCGGAGGCTGAAGGTCCCTGACCGATAAAGTGTTCCCCGAGTGGGAGGGCACAGTCCTGTTTAGTGATTGTTGTGTGGTATCCATTCATTGTTGTCATAACATCCGCTTGCTCTGGCCCAAATACCATGCCTTGGAGCATCCTTGACTGCAGCATATGAGATAGACAACAATGGCTGAGTCACATGAGTATTTGCCATGTACGTGGTGGGTGGTGTTCCCACATGTGATGGTAGCAACTGTGTCAATGACCTGGCATGGTTGCCATGACAAGGTTGTGTGATGTTGTGTTCGATGTTGTCCTAAAGGCTGGGAGTTTGCTGCGAACGATGGTCTGTTTAAGGTTTGGCAGTTGTTTGAAAGCGAGATGTGGGCTGGTAGGGATGATCTTGGTGAGATGCTCATTGGCATCGATGACAAGTTGAAGGGTGCGAAGGTCATGGCATAGTTTCGCTGCTGCGGGGATGTAGTGGATGAGGAAGAGTACCATTGGTCATCCTGTGCCTGTCTTTTGAGGAGGTCATGGCAGTTTTTTGTACGGCACGTTGAAACTGTTGGTTGATGAGTTGAGCATCGTGTCCTGTTCTTATGAGGGATCCTTCAGCATTTTTTGAAGGAACAGAAAGCTGTGAGAACCTGGCATGACAGGGAAGTTGAGGCCTGGGGCAGATCAGTCATGGTCTTGTTGAACAGTAGGTCAGACTAGAGGGGCCAAATGTTCCTTTTTCTTATGTTTCTATGTCCCACAATAAGATGTTGAGCCTGAAGGTCATTTGCAAGTCTTAGGAATGAGATTTAGTCAGGCCAGGGCTTTTTTTTAATGGAAGTAAAGCTGTTAGATGGTAGATTAGCCATGATCTAACTGAATGAAGAGAAATTTTCGCTGCATTTTCATTTTATTTGTTAACATCTCCCTGCAAGTCTCTTCCACAGAATCCTGCCATTGTTTCTAGGGGTAACCAACTACCAGGGGATAAAATACAAGGGGGAAACATTTACATGGGGAATCAATCTTGAGTATGGAGGGGGTGCTGTGGAGACCATGGGAACAGGGTGGGCTGTTCTAATTGTCAAGGGGATATGAGCATTTGGTGGCGGCAGAGTGGGGAGGGGCAGAAGGTGGGGGTGTTGACATCCAGGTGGTTGGAGCTGTCCAACAAAAGCAGAGTAAATACTGTGTTCAGGTGCGTGTTGTACGTCTCTGCAAATCTCAAGGGTCTCCACTGTTGTGCAACTGCGATTTATAGCTACTGAGATGTGAAATGATGTGGTGCTTGGGAGCCATTTCTTTATAAACAGCCACTGCTCTTCGCCCAGATCTGTTCTGCCCTCATAATTGTTCCCACATGTAGTGATAGGTTTTTTTTTTATCTTCAGGAATACATACCTGATGAAGAGGTACTTATGTTAGCTTCAACACAATAGGAATGAGACACAGAGAAACTTCAATAAACCTTTGTTATAAACTCTTATTGCAAAGCAATGTGATTGACTCTTAACAATATTATGGGCAATTAGAGATGGGCAATAAATACTGACCTCGCTGGAGATGCCCACATCACATGAGCGAAGTTAAAAGAAAAACGAATTGCAATCACAGGCACTTATATATCCGGACTCAAGCTAAACATTTTTATAAATTACCTAGATGAGGGCTTAGAAGGATGGGTTAGTAAATTTGCGGATGACACAAAGGTTAGTGCGGAAGGATATTGCAGGTTACAGAGGGACATAGATAAGCTGCAAAGCTGAGCAGAGAGGTGGAAAATGGAATTTAATGTGGAAAGTGTGAGATGATTCACTTTGGAAGGATCAACAAGAATAAAGAGTACTGGGCTAATGGTAAGTTTCTTGGTAGTGTCAATGAACAGAGATTTTTGATGTCCATGTACATAGATCCTGAAAGTTGCCACTCAGGTTGTTAGGGTTGTTAAGAAGCCATGTGGTGTGTTAGCTTTTCTTGGGAGAGGGATTGAGTTTCAGAGCCACGAGGTCATGCTGCAGCTGTACAAAACTTTGGTGCAGTTGCACTTGGAGTATTGGGTACAGTTCTGGTCGTTGCATTATAGGAAGGATTTGGAAGCTTTGGAAAGGGTTCAGAGGAGATTTACTAGGATGTCGCCTGGTATGGAGGGAAGATCTTGTGAGGTAAGGCTAAGGGACTTGATGCTGTTTTTGTTAGAGAGAAGAAGGTTGAGAGGTGACTTAATTGAGACATATAAGATAATCAGAGGGTGAGATAGGGTGGACAGTGAGACCTGTAATGTTCTATGATTTATGTTCTGAACAATTTGGATATAAACTGTCACAAGTTTTACTGTAGTGTGTCATGCCACAAGAGCACTCAGAAAGATAGAGACTGAGGTCTTTATACCTTCAGGCCACATGCTACAACATGGTGATTACATCATGTAAATGCCTCTGAAAGGCACACTGCAAGCTAGGCATGTGGGAGAGCATGCAGAGAACAACAAACTGAAACTCCGAATCCGTCTCCAGTTTCTGCTTCAAAGGTAAAGTGCAAAGGGCATCGATACCACAAACAGCCTGGAACATGGGGCAAAAGTCTCAGTGATTGGGTGGTCCTGTAAACCTAGTGACAGTTGGTGTCCTAGGTTGCTCCCTAACATCTCCACTGATTAATCACAGCATCTTTCTAGATTGCACTTGGAACATCTGTCCCATTGAACATTTTATTGGGCTGGACATCTTAATGCTCAAAATTAATACAAAGTTAAACAATTGAAGCTACAAGAAACAAAAACAGACAGTTTGAGATAAATTTAGCAAGTCTGACAACATCGATGGAAAGACAAATTGAGATTTTTTCTATTCATTCACAGGATGAGGCCATTACTAGCTAGGGCCTAATTACTGAGAGGGCAGTTAACAAAAACATTGCTGTGGGTCTGGATTCATGTATAGGCAGACCAGGTAATGATGATATATTCCCTTTCTTAAAGATCATTAGTGAACCAGATGAGTTTTCCTGATAATCAATTTATTGGATTCTTAATTCCAGAGTTTTTAAAATTGAATTCAAATTTCACCATCTACAGTGGTAGGATTGGAACCTGGGTCTCCAGAACAGGACCTGAGTCTCTGGTGTAATAGCTCAGTGATACTATGGCTAGGCCATTGCCTCCCCAAATTAATGCTTAGAGTTGAGTGTAACCCTTTGGAATTAACACACAAGCACTTCTCTCTATCAAACTGGATGTTCTTCCCTTCAGTTTTAAAGGAATCAGTAATCTCTTGTTTCTCCTGAGATTAAGTGCACAGCCAGAAATAATGAACCTTGCTCCTTCAAATGGATCCAGATTCTGAATATCTCAGGAGGCTTCTATGTAGAATATGTGGGGTCAATACATTGCAGGAGTTGAGACTCTCTAGTTCGAGGCATAGGCATACGTTTCTGTGGCCAGCAGCGAAAAAACAGAATGGTGTGTTGCTTCCCTGGTGCTAGGATCAAGGATGTCTCAGAGACGGTGCAGAATGTTCTCACAGGGGAGAGGGGCCAGCAAGAGGTCATTGTCCACATTGGAACCAATGTCATAGGAAGGGAAAAAGATGAGGTTCTGAAAGAAGAATATAGAGTTAGGCAGAAATTTAAAAAGGAGGTCCTCAAGGGTAGTAATTTCTGGATTATTTCCAGTGCTATGAGCTAGTGAGGGCAGGAATAGGAGAATAGAGCAGATGAATGCATAGCTGAGAAGCTGGTGTATGGGAGAAGGATTAACATTTTTGGATCATTGGAATCTCTTCTGAGGTAGAAGTAACCTGTACAAGAAGGATGGATTGCACCTAAATTGGAAGGGGACTAATATACTGGCAGGGAAATTTGCTAGAGCTGCTCGTGAGGATTCAAATGAGTAAGGTTGCAGGGGACCCAGGGAGATAGTGAGTAAAGAGATCAATCTGAGACTGGTACAGTTGAGAACAGAAGTGAGTCAAACAGTCAGGGCAGGCAGTGACAAAGCAGAGAACAAGGTAGGACTGATAAATTAAACTGCATTTATTTCAAAGCAAGGGGTCTAACAGGGAAGGCAGATGAACTCAGGGCATGGTTAGGAACATGGGACTGGGATATCATAGCAATTATAGAAACATGGCTCAGGGATGGGCAGGACTGGCAGCTTAATGTTCCAGGATACAAATGTTACAGGAAGGATAGAAAGGGAGGCAAGAGAGGAGGGGGTGTTGCTTTTTTGATAAGGGATAGCATTACAGCTGTGCTGAGGGAGGATATTCCTGGAAATACATCCAGGGAAGTTATTTGGGTGGAACTGAGAAATAAGAAAGGGATGATCACCTTTTTGGGATTGTATTATAGGCCCCCTAATAGTCAGAGGGAAATTGAGAAACAAATTTGTTAGAGATCTCAATTACCTGTAAGAATAATAGGGCGGTTATGGTAGGGGATTTTAACTTGCCTAACATAGACTGGGACTGCCATAGTGTAAAGGGTTTAGATAGAGAGGGATTTGTTAAGTGTGTACAAGAAAATTTTCTGATTCAGTATGTGGATGTACCTACTAGAGAAGGTGCAAAACCTGACCTACTCTTGGGAAATAAGGCAGGACAGGTGACTGAAGTGTCAGTGGGGGAGCACTTTGGGGTAGTGAGAATAATTGTATCAGTTTTTAAATAATGATGATAAAGGATAGACCGGATCTAAAAGCTGAAGTTCTAAATTGGAGGAAAGCTAATTTTGACATTATTAGGCAAGAACCTTCGAAGTCTGATTGGGGGCAGATGTTTGCAGGTAAAGGGACGGCTGGAAAATGGGAAACCTTCAGAAATGAGATAATGAGAATCCAGAGAAAGTATATTCCTGTTGGGGGGAAAGGAAAGGCTGGTAGGTATAGGGAATGCTGGATGACTGGAGAAATTGAGGGTTTGGTTAAGAAAAGGAAGGAAGCATATATCAGATATAGATAGGATAGATTGAGTGAATTCTTAGATGACTATAAAGGCTGCAGGAATATACTTAAGAAGGAAATCAGGAAGGCAAAAAAAGGTTAAGGAGAATCCAAAGGGTTTTTGCAAATACATTAAGGACAAAAGGGTAACTAAGGATAAAATAGGGCCCCTCAAAGATCCATAAGGCGGCCTTTGTGTGGAGCCGCCAGATATGGGTTGGGGCACTAAACAAGCATTTTGCATCAGTGTTTCCTGTGGAGAAGGACATGGAAGATATAGAATGTAGGGAAATAGATGGTGACATTTTGAAAAATCTGCATATCACAAAGGAGCAAGTGCTGGATGTCTTAAAATGCATAAAATGGATAAATTCCCAGGACCTGATCAGGTGCACTCTAGAAAACTGTGAGAAGCTAGGGAAGTGATTGCTGGGCCCCTTCTGAAATATTTGAATCTTCAATAGTCACAGGTGAGGTGCCAGAAGACTGGAGGTTGGCTAACATGGTGCCACTATTTAAGAAAGATGGTAAGGATAAGCCAGGCAACTATAGACCAGTGAGCCTGACGTTGGTGGTGGGCAAGTTGTTAGAGGCAATCTTGAGGGATAGGATGTACATGTATTTGGAAAGGCAAGCACTGATTAGGGATAGTCAATATGGCTCTGTTCATGGACTATTATGTCTCACAAACTTGATTGAGTTTTTTGAAGAAGTAGCAAAGAGGATTGATGAGGGCAGAGTGGTAGATGTGATCTATATGGACTTCAGCGAGGCGTTTAATAAGGTTCCCATGGGAGACTGGTTAGCAAGGTTAGATCTCATAGAATACAGGGAGAACTCACCAATTGGATACAGAACTGGCTCAAAGGTAGAAAACAGACGGTGGTAGTGGAGGGTTGTTTTTCAAACTGGAGGCCCGTGACCGGTGGAGTGCCACAAAGACTGGTGCTGGGTCCTCCACTTTTGGTCATTTACATAAATGATTTAGATGCAAACATAAGAGGTACAGTTAGTAAGTTTGCAGATGACACCAAAATTGGAGGTGTAATGGACAGTGAAGAAGGTTACCTCAGATTACAACAGGATCTTGATCAGATGGCCAATGGGCTGAGGATTGGCAGATGGAGTTCAGTTTAGATAAATGTGAGGTGCTGTATTTTGGGAAAGCTAACCTTAGCAGGACTTACACACTTAATGGTAATGTCCTGGGGAGTGTTGCTGAACAAAGAGACCTTGGAGTGCAGGGTCATAGCTCCTTGAAAGTAGAATCACAGATAGATAGGATAGTGAAGAAGGTGTTTGGTATGCTTTCCTTTATTGTTCAGAGTATTGAGTGCAAGAGTTGGGAGGTCATGTTGCAATTGTACAGGACATTGGTTAGGCCACTGTTAGAATATTACATGCAATTCTGATCCCCTTCCTATCAGAAAAATGTTGTGAAACTTTGAAAGGGTTCAGAAAAGATTTACAAGGATGTTGCCAGGGTTGGAGCATTTGACTAATAGGGAGAGGCTGAATAGACTGGGGCTGTTTTCCCTGGAGGCTGAGAGGTGACCTTCTTGAGGTTTATAAAGTTATGTGGGGCATGACTAGGATAAATAGACATAGTTTTTTTCCCAGGTGGGAAGTCCTGAACTAGAGGGCATAGATTTAAGGTGAGAGGGGAAAGATATAAAAGAGATATAAGGGGCAACATTTTCACACAGAGCGTGGTATGTGTATGTAATGAGCTGCCAGAGGAAGTGGAGGCTTGTACAATTACAACATTTAAAAGGCATCTGGCTAGGTACATGAATAGGAAGGGTTTGGAGGAATATGGGCCAAATGTTGGCAAATGGGACTAGATTGGGTTGGGATATCTGGTTGACATGGACGTGTTGGACTGAAGGATCTGTTTCCGCGCTGTACACGTCTGTGACTCTGTGACTACAAGTCTGCAACAGAGATGAAAGATCACTCTTAAATAGATTGGGATGAAATATATTTTGCTGCGTTTGGTCAATTGTGTTATGGACTGCAGAGGAGAAAACGAAAAACAGTGGGAGAGGATCACAAGCAGGTAACTGAGGCAGGTAAAAATTTCTCTTAAAGTCCAGGTGATACAACATTGCTTCGAGAGGAAACAGCTCATTGATCCTGGAAACAATTGTAAACAGGTCCCCTATCCCATGGAGGGTCCACGGTTAGCGAGATAGTGTGGCTGGAGTCAGGAAACACAAAGTTTACTCTCTCATCTTGAGGCCTTTTAACTGGGGGAGAAAAATGAAGAGGTCATTGAGGGGTTAAGGTCAGGAAATGCCTTGGTAACTCGCTGCAGTGAAAAGAGATGCACCTTCTGCAACTTCTTCAATATGTTAAAAAGACTGTGGCCCAGCACACTCTTTCTCCTGGTAAATGCTGACTTCTGTTGCTATTGAAGCTCAGCAACAAAAAACAAGGCAATTAATGTGTGACTTTCTCCCATTAGGGAATGGTTGACTTCTAACAAGGTAAAGAGTTGAATTGAAAGGCAGTTAAATACAGTTGAAAACATGACCAGTCTCGTCATTAAAATCAATGCCTCAGGAGAAATGACTGAAATTCCATCTACTTTCCTACGGTTCAGTGGTCAGGCTATGTCATCTTGTAACTATTATTTAAAAACTCTAAAAAGCTTGTGGTGGTTTGTGTGAAATACAGAATAGAATGGTTGTGGTTAACTGATGAAGGTACTTCCTTTGGGCGTGTTTATTCATTCTCCATTTGGAGACTTTAAAGAGACACTTGTGTCCTATTGGAATGTGTTGAGTCCGACTATTGGACAGAAAATGAGTGCAAAGCCTAACCAGTTTCTAACTGATGCTCATGTCGCTCAGTCATTGGTTCGAGTGCAAATCTGAGAGTCCCTTTCTAGGCAGCCTAGACAGACATCTATAATAAGCTTTGTTCTGCTTGAGTGTATGAATTGTTGAAGAGCTTTCTTGCAAAATTAGTCACCAGAAACCCTAACTGCATCTCTCAGCTCTGCAGACTCTGTGGCCGCGGAGTTCAGGAAAATATATTTCCCTTTTCACAAAAAATAGGAACAGTTTTTGTTTCTACAGAGTTGGGACGATCATGCATGCTTCATTGAGTTTAAAGATCTCCACCCCTCTGCTCTTCCATCCCCTTACACCACACTTTTGTATGTGTCTGAACCAAACCCCAACGCCCAGAACATACCTGGGAGCTGTTGCTGCTGTAGGGAAATGAGAAGGAAACATGGATACATAACATGTGTAATTGTTAAGCTTATTGTGTTTTGTCTCATAAAAGACATTCATACAACATCATCACAGTGTCATAACTGACCTGTAGGGATACAGATTTCATTTCTTACCCGAGAGTACTTGATGCATGACACTCTACTGGAAGCAAGCTGCTCTGTTGTGAACCAGCTAAATATTAGAACAGATGTTTATTTGCTTCAGGAATGTAATCTTTGTACATAATATTAATTATAACAAATATCTGTCGGATTCTTCAATACCATCCACACCCAGTTTCTTATGTTACTGGAGACAACACAAGCATTGTCCATTCATGTTGAGATTACAGTCAGGAAGGCACACCGACACCTCTGCTAGCTCAGATGGCTACAGAAATTTGGCATGTCCACAATGGGTCTTACTAATTTTTATAGTTGTACCACAGAAAGCATCCTATCTGGATATATCACAGCTTAGTTTGGCAACTGCTCTGCCCAAGACTGCAAGAAATTAAAGAGAGTTGTGAACACAGCCCAGTCCATCATGCAAACCAACCTTCCATCCATTATCGCTGTCTATGCTTCCTGTTGCCTCAGGAAAGCAGCCAATACAATCAAAGAGTCGTCCCACCCTAGTTGTAGTCTCTTCCATCCTCTTCCATCAGGCAGAAGATACACAAGTTAGAAAGCATATACCAACAGAGTCAAGAACAGCCCCTTCCCCGCTATTATCAGACTTATGAATGGACCTTTCATATATTAGAGATTTTCTTTCTTTGTACTTTCTCTGTCACTGTAATATTGTATGTTGCATTCTGTTCTGTTATCCTGATATACTTATGTAAGGTATGATTTGTCTGGATAGCATAGAAAACAATGCTTTTCACTGTATCTCAGTACATGTGACAATTATATATCAAACAAAACCAGATCAAATCAGGTAAAACACCTAGTTGGAGGCAAAACCACACCACAACCCAATGAATGTGAATAATCTTAAGACTGACGTACATTTGAAGAGAAATATTAGGGCAAATGAGAATTAAAGCCAACTCATAACCATATTGTTCAGCCAATAGTGCTTGTTTTACTTACTTTGATAAATGATGAAGTTTGTTTTATGACAAATGATACCATCTTGTCAACATAGTTCTATTGGTTAAAATGAGAGCATTTTATTTTATTTTGAAATGTTATTGGTGCTTAACAGGATTGAAATAAATAGTCCTGTAATACTATACTGACACATCAGCATAGATGATAAATTCAAGCGGGGTTAGTGGCAACCTACAATGGTAAGCTATTTCCCAGGTAACCTACATCTCTGCTTCTATTCTTATGACATACATTTTGCTTTGTCATTCTTACTTAGACTGGGGGAGGGGGGAGTGATGGTGGAAACAGGGATCAATTATTAACAGCAATTTTAAAAATGCTATGAACAATTCCAGCACAAATATCTTCAAACGAGGCATTTCAAAATATCTGTGGAAACTATTTTAGCAACTTCAAAACTTTCACCACTGTTTGCATTTCAACCTTTTGTGTTTGTGACATAGTTTGAACAGAGTATTGGTTTGTTGATGAGACGAAGAATGCAAACGACCTCTTCTGAGTACAGTCCTGTGGGCAGATTGGAGTCACTGATCAGCATTACAACTGAGTGACAAGCGTCAAGCTCTGACCAAGCCCATTGAAAAGGTCACATGAGGATCAAACACCAATGTTTTAAAATACAATATAAACCTACCTGAAAATGTAAATTAAAAACAACTGACAAGGCTCCTTTATAAAAAAATGTTTGGATATGCATATTGATCATTTTAGAGAGGATACGATTGAAAACCTACTGGTTATATCCCATGTTGTTACGCAGTCATTCTGACAATTATTGAAATGGTGAAAATCAAATAAACCATGTTCATTGTACAACAATAAAATTCAAGAAAACCCCAAATGTCAGGCCATTATATGTGAAAGAAAGAGAAAGAATCAAACTTCCTTCCGAACATATTTGGCAGTTATGGGACTGCTACTGTTACATTTCAACTTCAGTGCCAATCTTACCTGTCACCTCCACAACTAATACTGGGTCAAATTGAGCCAGAGCATTTGGTGGTAAAAGCCACAATAACTGTTCATGTTTGCCATCGTTTAAACTACTGAAACTGATAGCAACTTTGAGAGTCTGCAAAAGCTCAGAATAATAAAGGAGCCTAACATTTCCCCAGAAGGAGGGTATGCTTCAATCATTGAGCAAAAGGAACGGTTCTTAGTCTCGCTGTAAATGCCCTCGAGAAAGTTGCACTGCATTAATTGAGGTGTAAATGGGTTTTAACAGTGTGTTAATTTTATGAGCACAGTTGAACAGCTTCACTGTCCTCAAAAATGTAAGTTCTTTGTTATGATGCAAAAAAAAATGCCACGTATTTTAGAATATCCCTTTCAACATTTATTTCTGGTATTTGAGCTTCTCTCTCAATCTAATAATAGACATTTATTTTCCAACCTGAACTATATAAACTATAATTATAAAGATTCAATGCTTTTGATTTCTTGGTTTTCTGTTGGAGTGAATACTTCAATGTGATTGGCTGCTTCCCTGGTTTGAGGCTTTCACTGCTGGTGAGACTGTAAGGTTCCATTGAGCTGTTCTCACTCTTTGCATAACAAGAAAAACATTGGAATCTGACATTCCCTATAGATTCAAAATCCAAAGACATTTCTTACTTATGCAGGACACTATTTACATACATTGAGGCAACGAGAGGCTCTGATAAATGAATGGACCCCCACTGTACTTTGACAGAAAGACCTTAGACGATTGTCTTTCCCCACTGCATCTTGGTGGCAGCTACTCCATGCAAGTTGAATCCATGTCCTTAGAACATTCTGAATTACTAATCAAGTAACATCACGATGACATCACCACATTCCTCTGGGTTCATTGGTTTAACATGGAGGACACAATTTTACACAAGCAAAGAAGGATAGCAAATATTAAGGATACAGGTGAGAAGCTGTGAGCAGTTTTGGTCTCCTTATCTCAGCAAGAACCTTGTTGTGATTAAGGAAGTGCAATAGAAGCTTTTCAGATTAATCCCTGGGTTGGACTGTTATTGGAAGACTCTGAAAAAAATGGGTCTGTATTCTCTAGCATTTCAAACAATGAGAGGTGATCTAATGAAAACTTACAAAATATTGACAGGGTGTGACAGGACTGATGTTGACAGGTTGATTCCCTTGACTGGTGATTCAAGAACCAGAGGATGCAATCTCCTCAGATGAGGAGGAATTTCTTACATAGAGGAGCTGGTGTTGAACTGGGGTGGACAACGTTAGAAATCATACAACACCAGATTATAGTCCAACAGGTTTATTTGGAAGCACTAGCTTTCTGAGCACTGCTGCTTTGTCAGGTAGCTATGTTGAAGGAGCAGTGCTCTGAAAGCTAGTGCTTCCCAATAAACCTGTTAGACTATAACTGGGTGTGGTGTGATTTATAACTTTGAGGAATTTCTTGACTCAGAGGATTTTGAATCTTTTGATCATTCTACCCCAGAGGACTAGGGAAGCTCAATCACTCTCAAGATGGAGATTGATAGGTTCCTGAATATGAATGAAATCAAGAGATACAGGGATAGTAGGAAAGATGGTGTTGAAGTAGATGATCAGCCATGATCTGTTGAATGACAGAGTAGTCATGATGGACTGAATGGCCTACTTCTAGTCTTATTTCCTATCTCCCTGTGATACAATGTACCCTCAGAATAGGAGATGAAGTATAGCATGGTGTGTTGCATGTGTCAGTTATTGAAGGCCAGGGGATTGAAGAAACATTTTATTGTCTGGTTTGACTCCAGCATTTCCAGGTCTTCTTACGCTTTGGTGACAAAATCTCAAGCGTGTCGCTTGACCTTTTGGATGTTTGCTCCTTTTCACTTCTCAGTGTAACACGAGAAACAATAACTTGTCACCTGAAGGAAACAGTCACTCAACAGCACAGCCATCACATAGTCCTGACCCTAACCACCACTTCAAAGCAGCTTCCTGAGGCAGGACTCTCTCATTTGATAAGACAGTAACACAATTAAATAAATAGTTCCTGCCAAAATTATCAGATAATTGGAGCAGCTGCTTTAATTAGAAATACCAATCAATATTCATTAGGCCAGAGGAATTGAGAAAATGGCTTCTATGCAGATCTGGAATGGGTATCATCATTAGAATTGAACCAAAGCTAATCCACCCACTGAGGTCATTCTGACAGATAACCAATTAATAGTGGCTTCATTGTTTTTTTTCTCTTGGCCAATTAATATTTAAAAGCCTCAAAATGATTTTTATAAAACTGACTTAACAGTATTGTATATCTGATCTACTCTGGCGTCTACTCTTGGCTGTTTCTTTATCATTGTCCTAATTATTTATTTTTAATAAAAATATCCACCACACCCAGAGTTCCCTCAGTAGAACATGCCTTAATTGGTTCGCATTGCTCAGCATTTCTGCACTTGTCAAGGATTTCTCTGGTAGAGGTTCTGAAGTCAGCAATAACAGAGGTCGAATATAGATCCAAACTCTCTTTACTCCACCCTGTGAGAGTGCTCCTTCGTCTGAATTTTACATGGCCATCACTCACCGACACATTTCTCTTTCATCAATTTCTATGCCCTAGCTGAGTCAAACTAAAAATGTTCTGAACTTTAAATATTCATAATTTTAATGTTACAATACAAACTTGATTTGATGCAGTTCATTTATTTGGTAATGATGAGAACCTTAGCTGATGGAAGGGGAGACGGTCGTGTTGTTGCCTTGTCTCAGAATGTATGAAAATCTAGGTTCGTTCAATAAATTGCATCAGTGCATGACACGATGATCTTTTGCTATACATTCTGTGTCCAATGATCCTACTCCATGAGCTACCTCAGCAGCGCTCCAAAAGCATGTACTTCCAAATGAATCTGTTAGACTATAACCTGCTGTCGCACAATTTTTAACTTTGTCCACCCCAGTCCAACACCAGCACCTCCATGTCAGAATGTAAGGATTGTGAGTTCAAACCCCATTACAGATCAATGCTCCAATGCAGTATTGTGAGAAGGCTGCACTGTTGGATGTGCTGCTTTTCAGGTGAGACAATTAAAATTGCTCTTCCCAGTGGATGTAGGAAATGCAGTGTTGATCCCTCAACCAATGTAACCACAATAGATAATCCCATCGCTGCTTGCAGAGCAAATTTGCTTCCATCATAGAATAGAATCCTTACAGGATGGAACCAAGCCACTCTGCCCATCGAGTCCACACCAACCCTCCGAACAGCACCCCGCCACTGCCCCTCTACTCTATCCCTGCATTTCCTATGGCCAATTCAGTTAACCTGCACATCTTCAGACTGTAGGAGGAAACCAGAGCACCTGGAGGAAGCGCATGCAGACACAGGGAGGATGTGCAAATAGTCACCCAAGGGTGAAATTGTCCCTGGCGATGTGGGGCAGCAGCGCTAACCACTGAGCCATCATGCCACCCATGTTTCCCTTCCTTTCTTCACAACATTCCACCATAATTATTGGTCGTTGTGGATCTCTGGATGTTGCTAAAGGTGCTACCCAAATGTAATTTCTTCCTATCTGAATTGGAGAGTGTGTGTGACAATGTTGTAGAACTGGGCGTGACAAGTACATTTAGATGTAGTTAATTCATTAATATTCCGAATGAAAAAGACAATATTAATAATAGTAAGTGTGAGTTTAACCAAAATACTTTAAAAATGGCTCACAAAAATCTTGTAGACGAAGAAATCTGACACCCTTACCTGATCTGGCTGATACCTGATTCCAGTCCCATAGCAATGTGATTGATTCTGAACTAACTTCTGAGACAGCTGAGCAACATACCCAGTTACATTTAGAAAGGCAGCTCAGCAACACCTTCTCGAGGATAATGAGGAATGGTTAATAAATCCTGATATTGCCAGCAATGCCCATAACACCTTAAGATGTGGGAGAAGAATCCTCCACTCTCAACATCCCAGGAGCGACCAATGACCAGAAACTCAATTGGACTCACAATATAAGTACAATGGCTACAAGAGTTGGTCAGAGGCTTGGAATGCTGCGGTGAGTAACTCTCCTCTAGACTCCCCAAAGCCTGTCAACCATCTCCAGTGCACAAGTCAGGAGTGTGATGGAATACTTACCTGAATGGGTGCAGCTCTAATAACAATCAAGACACTTGATACCATCCAGGACAAAGCAGTCCACTCGATTGTCACCATGATCTCAAACCCACTCCCTCCACAATCAATGTTCAGTAGCAGCAGTGTGTACTTTCTACAAGATGCACTCTGGCAATTCACGAAAGATCATTAGACAGCACCTTACAAACCCACAACCACTATCATCTATATGGTCAGGCCCAGCAGATACCTGGGAAGAACATCACCTGAAATTTCCAGTCCAAGCCACTCACCATCCTGATTTGGAAATATATTGGCATTCCTTCAATGTCACTGGGTCAATATCCTTGAATTCCTTGTGTAACAGCATTGGTGGGGGATGTCCATTGTTGGACTGCAGTGGTTCAGAGTCTAGGACCAAAGGACATAGTCTCACAAGGAAGGGTCACCAATTTAAGACTGAAATGAGGAGAATCTCTTCTCTCAAATAGCTGAGAGTTTTTGAAACTCCTTGCCACAGAGAGCTGTGGGGGCAGAGTCCTTGTATAAATTTAATGCTGAGATAGATAGATCCTTGATCAGTTGAGGAATCAATGGTCATCAGCAAAGGGAAGGAAAGTGGACCTGAGGAAAGTTGGATTAGCCAAGAGTGAGAGGCTGAATGGCCTACCCCCTTTCCTATTTCTGATGGTCTTTTATAGTCTTAAGGCAACTCACCACTGCCTTTTCAAAGGCAACCAAGGATAAGCAATAAATGTTAAGCAGACAGCAACACCCACAGCCCACATCCCATGACAGAAGTTTTAAAAGTTAGGCCATTCAGCCTATCAAATCTGCTCTGCCATTCAGTGAGGGCATGGCTGATCTTAATACCCTCAATTCTATTTTCCTGCCTTTTCCCCATAACTCTTGATTCCCTTACTGATTAAAAACCTGCCTAAGATCTACCTACATCCCAAGATTGAATACAAAGAAATCTGTGGATTACTTTGATTCCGTTAATTTTATATTGTAATTTCTAAACTTCATATTGGGTATCAGGCTAAAAGGAGCCATATCTGGAAAATAATAGTGAAGAATGTAAGAGAATTTCAATGAAATGAGAGAGGCATTTTTAACTCCTTTCTAACTTTTCATCACCAACGTATTTCTATTGTCTTTCCATCATGTTGTTAACTTCATTGAATTTTAGAATTAGAATCCCCACAGTGTGCAAACAGGCCCTTCAGCCCAACAAATCCACACCAACCCTCCAAAGAGTAACCCACCCTGACCCATTCCCCTATCCTATATTTACCATGACTAATGGACCTAACCTACACATCCCTATAGACAATTTAGCCTGGCCAATTCACCTAACCTGCACATCTTTGGATTGTGGGAGAATGTGCAAACTCCACACAGACAGTCACCCAAGACTGGAATCGAACCCAGTTCCCTGGTGCTGTGAGACAGCAGTGCCAACCACAGAGCCACCATGCTGCCCTAAAAGGGCAATCATAACATTAATTTTTGCTTTTTAAGTTTACATTCAGAATACTTCTAAACTTTAATTCACCATTGGAGGTGCAAAAATGTTTTTGATATATATAATTACCAATCTTTTTTCCTGTTCCAAAGCTCCAGAGAATTTTTCATGAAGAGTTCAACACAGAAGGATTTGTTGTTCAATTTTTTAACACCTTCCGATGAATAGAGTAACTTAATAATGCTGATTGCTTGACTACGTATAGCCACAGTAACAGAACCTTTCCCATTTGCTCTGGAACTTGGTAACCTGTCCAACACAGACAGACTGGTTAATGGCCTCCAGTCATCCAAGCATGTAAACCCTTTTTTTATGGTTTCACAAGCAAAGAAAGCAACTTTTGATGGGAATTTATTTATCTTTCATGTGCATCAAAGCCTCTCATTCCCTGTGGGCATTTGTATAGAGCTGACCATAGTGCTCTATCTTTGGCTTGCAAAGCTGCCATCCTCCCCAAAATAGCTAAAATTAAACCTCTATATTTATTTGACAGGTTTTTTCAAATGTCTTTTCAAGGCAAGCCAGTCCAATTATGAACATGATTCACTTCTTGTTGGGTCAGTTTTCAAATCATCGGTGGATCACATTGATGAGGAAAGTGAACCACAACTTTACCACATAGACAGAGACCATTCGGTTGACCGTGCCTGCACCAGCTGTTCAAATGAGCATCATTACCTACTTTTCTGCTTTCTCCCATATCCCTGCACACCATTCCAATCCAAATAAACATCCAATGCCCTCTCGAATGCCACAATCGAATCTGTCTCCACCATATTTCTAGGCATTGCATTCCATACTTCTAACCACTCAAAACCTTTCTTTTGGTATCACTCTTGCTTCTTTTACACATCACCTCAAATCTGTTTTTACAAATGGGAACAACTTCTTCCCAACTACTCTATCTAGCCCACCTATAATTTTGACAAACTCTATGAAATCTCTTCTCTGTATTCTTCTGTCCAAAGAGAACAATCCCACCTTTTTTCATCTATCCTCAGAACTAAAGATTCTCATCCCCTGAACCATTCTTGTAAATCATTTCTGAACTCTTAAATGTAATTGCATCTATTGTACAATGTGGCACCCACAATTGTGCACAATATTTTAGCTGAGATCTTACAAGAGTCTTGTACAAGTTCAAAAATCACCTCTTGTACTTTATGGCCCTATTAATAAAGCAGAGGGGGTTGGATGCTTCATTAACAACTCTCTCCACTTTTCCTGCCATCTCTTCAACGATCTGTGCACATATATACCGAGATCCCTCTGCTCCTGCACTCCCTTTAGCGTTGTACTCTCTATTTTTATGTTGTCTTTCAATGTTCTTCCTACCAAAGAGCATCACCCCACATTTCTCTCCATTGAGGTTCATCTGCCACCTTTCCAACCACTCCAAGAACTTGCCAGTGTCTTTTCAGAGTTCCACGTTGTCTTCCCCACACTTCACAGTTTTTACAATTTTCATGTCATCTGCAAAATTAGAAATTGTCCACTGCACACTGAGGTAGGCAAGGCCCCCTCAGTACTGACCCTGGGTGAACTCCAGTATAAATCCTTCCTCCAGCCGGAAAAGTATCTGTTGACCATTAATCTCTGTTCTGTGTTAGCCAATATTATATCCAAGCTGCTACTGTCTCTTCTTCGCCAAGAGCTCTCAACTTCCTCACAAGTCTGTTGTGTAGCAGTGTATCAAGTGCCTCCTGGAAATACATGGTCACCATATCAACAGTGACACTGCAGTGAGGTACCATGAGCTTTTATAGAGTTGCATATACTTCGGTATCAGGGATTATTTTAATTTTTGAGGCTAGTAAATGTTATATAAGTCTTTCCCAACCATCAATTATCCGAATACTGGATTATTTGAAGGAGAGCTCGAGGTCCCGGTAGAAACATTATGTCAACAAGCTGTTATTAAAAACGATCTCGGCTCACTGAAATGCTGCCGAGGACAGTCGTGGACAGTCCAGGCACCATCTCCAAATGACTGACCTCCCGCCCTCTCTTTCTCCCATTACACTTTCCCTGGAGTTCTACACAGAGAACCCTCAACCTTCCTTCCCCAAATAATCCCTCCAACATTGTCCTGTACAGGGGAGAGGTGGAACTTGTCAAAACGTTTTGTGCATGTGTTGGTTTGTGTGTGTGTGTGTGTGTGTGTGTATGTGTGCATGTGTGTGGCTGTATGTGTGTGTGTTTGTGCATGTGTGTGGCTGTGTGTGTGTTTATGTGTTTGTTTGTGTTTGTGCGTGGTTGTATATTTGTGTGTGTGTTTGTGTGTGGCTGTGTGTGTTTGTGTGTGTGCATGTGTGTGCGTTTGTGTGTGCATGTTTGTGTGTGTGTATGTTTGTGTGTGTGGGTGTGTTTGTGTTTGTGCGTGGCTGTGTGTATGTTTGTGTGCGTGTGCTTGTGTGTGTGTTTGTGTGTGTATGGCTGTTTGTGTGTTTGTGTTTGTGCATGTGTGTGGCTGTGTGTGTGTGCATGTGCGTGTGTTTGTGTTTGTGTGTGTTTATGTGTGTGTGTGTGTGTTTGTGTGAGTGTGTGTGTGTGTTTGTGTGTGTGTTTATGTGTGTGTGCGTGTGCTTGTGTGTGTGTTTGTGTGTGTGTTTCGTGTGTGTGTGTGTATTTGCGCTTATGTGTGTTTGTGTGTGTGTTTCGTGTGTATGTGTTTGTGTTTGAGTGTATTTGTGTGTGTGTGTGTGTGTATGTGTGCATGTGTGTGGCTGTATGTGTGTGTGTTTGTGCATGTGTGTGGCTGTGTGTGTGTTTATGTGTTTGTGTTTGTGCGTGGTTGTATATTTGTGTGTGTGTTTGTGTGTGGCTGTGTGTGTTTGTGTGTGTGCATGTGTGTGCGTTTGTGTGTGCATGTTTGTGTGTGTGTATGTTTGTGTGTGTGGGTGTGTTTGTGTTTGTGCGTGGCTGTGTGTATGTTTGTGTGCGTGTGCTTGTGTGTGTGTGTTTGTGTGTGTATGGCTGTGTGTGTGTTTGTGTTTGTGCATGTGTGTGGCTGTGTGTGTGTGCATGTGCGTGTGTTTGTGTTTGTGTGTGTTTATGTGTGTGTGTGTGTGTTTGTGTGAGTGTGTGTGTGTGTTTGTGTGTGTGTTTATGTGTGTGTGCGTGTGCTTGTGTGTGTGTTTGTGTGTGTATGTTTGTTTGTGTGTGTTTGCGCTTATGTGTGTTTGTGTGTGTGTTTCGTGTGTGTGTGTGTGTATTTGCGCTTATGTGTGTTTGTGTGTGTGTTTCGTGTGTATGTGTTTGTGTTTGAGTGTATTTGTGTGTGTGTTTGTGTGTGTGCTTGTGTGTCTTTGTGTGTGTTTGTGTGTTTGTGCTTGTGTGTGTTTGTGTGTGTGTTTGTGTTTGCGTGCGTGTTTGCGTGTGTGTGTTTATGTTTGTGTGTGTTTTGTGTGTGTGTGCGTGTGTGTTTGTGTTTGTGTGTGTTTGTGTGCATGTGTTTGTGTATATTTATGTTTGTGTGTGTGTTTGTGTGTTTGTGTTTGTGTTTGTCTGTGTGTGTGTGTTTGTGTTTGTGTGTTTGTGTGTGTGGGTTTGTGTTTGTGTGCGTTTGTGTTTGTGTGTGTTTGTGTGTGTGTTTGTGTTTGTGTGTGTGTGTTTGCATGTGTTTGTGTGTTTGTGTGTGTGTTTGTGTGTGTTTGTGAGTGTGTGTGTTTGTGTGTGTGTGTGTTTGTGTTTGTGTATGTTTGTGTGCGTGTTTGCGTGTGTGTTTGTGTTTGTGTGTGTGTGTGTCTGCTATTTGGAGACTTACACAAAGGCAGCAACAGTCTTACTGTTTGCGCAAAGTCCGGCTGCCCCCGAGGTGGGGGAGCAGATGGGGTGGGTTGGCTGGGGGTGAGGACGGGGGTTGGATGGGGTCGGGGTGGGGTGGGGGGGAACAGACGGATGGGGTGCCATGTGGGGGCAGGTAAGGTGGGGTGGGGGTTGGGTAGCGGGGCTCGCGTGTGGTGTACTGCTGCCTAGTCTCCTTAACGGGGAGCCGACTTCACAGAAAACTCTGAGTGCCAGAGGAAATCAATTAACTGAATAATCTGAACGAAATAGTGCCCGCCCATTTTGTTTGGATAATCGAGGTTTCTCTGTATTGCCCAAATCAAAATGAACCACCTCTTGTTCGGGCAATTGAGAGTGGTTCACCTAAAATTCAGTTTACAGCGTACTGCCCAATCAGTCAAGGCTGAAGAAGCGGGGATTAGACGCTGAGTATCAGGGAACATAATGTAATTTTATATCTTAAAAAAAGTATTGCTTTTTAAGACAACCCTTTCACTTCAGGTATTAGTCTGTTAAACCTTCTCTGAACTGTCTTCAATGAATTCACATCTGTTACCAAGTAAGGTGAATCGTACTGTGTACAGTCCTTCAGATATTGAATCATCAGTGTCCTGTAAAACTGAAGCCTAACTTCCTTCCACCACTGATGTTCAGTGGCAGTAATGTGTACATCTACAAGATACTCTGCAGTAACTCACCAAATTTCCTTGAAATAGACTTTCAAAATCATGACACCGACCAGCTAGAAGAGTGACAGTTGCATGGGAACACTTCCAACTTAGAGATTCCCTCAAAGTCCCAAACCACCCTGAGCCATTAGTTCCTTCAATGTCCCTGGATCAAAATCCTGGAACGCACTCCCTAACTGTACTCTGGGTATCCAAAGACCTGAGTCGAGAGTGTGGTCCTGAAAAAGCACAGCAGGTCAGGCAGCATCCAAGGAGCAGGAGAATCGACGTTTCGGGCATATCAGGATTGTCCAAAGAACTCAAGAATTTCAACAATGCAAGTAAGTAGCTTGCTATCATCTTCCCAGGACAATCAGAGTGGCCTGGCCAGCAACATCCATATCCCTTAAACAAATGATAACTTCATAAATCATTCAAAGTGTCATGGAATTATTCAACTTTAAAATCGTCTCTGATATTCCAGCTCACTTGTGACATTGCTGAGAGTGATGCATGTGGGAACCCTGGATATTTTGAGACCTGTGCTTCCTGCTGGAGAAGCCAAATTCGTCATCTGTTATGAAAAACAACTATGTGGAACATCTTGTTGTTTTGATGTAGCTTGTCCATTGGTTTTCCTCAATTTATCACAATGTCAGTGGCAACTTGACACTCTCTGAAAACATCTGAACTGCCTTCTTGAACTGATAATAAAACCTGAAGAGTGTTGTTTAAAGTAATGCTAAATACCAGTCAGTGTGCATAGCCATTGTGAAGTGACTTATTACTCAGAATCTGGCTCTAGATTATATTGCACCAATCTACTTTTAATTCAGGAAGAACATTTCTGCCAGGCAGTTCACCATATCAATACCTAACAGAGAAGGAAACATTACACTGTGCAGTGATGTTGTGGAGGTCAGTACGAGCTGATACAGGTTGAATTCTCATCCTTACTTTCAAATCTCACCATTTTTATTTTGTAACTTAAAGAGATCTGCATTTTGCAATGCAGTGTGTCAATGTATACTTTAATGCACAAAATTGTGCAAAATGTACATTATTTTATGCCTTATTTAAAGATTGTCCTAAATATGTTCAGATTTAAGATTAGCTGTTATATTTACATCGACAAGTTGCCATTTAATTTTAGAGAATGCTAATTAATTATAATGAATTATTACCACTAACAAGGATGTGGAAGTTTGTCTCTCAGCTGCTGTCCTCTCAGCCTCAGTTGTTGTAACTGATGTTGGAAGTCACAGCTTGAAGTAGAAGAAAACAATATACAATCAACATGTACAATTATTTGTCATAATACTCAATGATAAATCTATGTGATTTTAAGAGTTACGCACAGTCTCCTTTCTCAGTGAAATGAAGAATTCCAATTAGCACATTTCAGGAAAACTAGAGGTTTAAGGTGAGAGGGGAAAGATTTAAAGGGGACCTGAGGGAGAACATTTTCACGCAGTGAATGGTGCATGTATGGAACAAGCTGTCAGGGGAAGTGGTGGAGACTGATATAATTACAGGTTTAAAAGACATCTGGATGGGTACATGAATAGGAAGGGTTTAGAGGGATTTGGGTCAAGATTAGAGTAGTGTTGGGAAAGCACAGCACGTCAGGCAGCATCCGAGGAGCAGGAAAATCAATGTTTCAAGCCAAAGTCCTTCATCAGGGCTTCCTGAATTTCCTGCTCCTTGGATGCTGCCTGACCTGCTGTGCTTTTCTAGCATTACTCTAATGTCCAGATCTACAGCACTGATGTTTGCCTTGGGATGCGGGCCATGTGCTGACAAATATGACTAGATTACTTTGGGATATCAGGTCAGCATGGATGAGTTGGACCAAAGGATCTATTCCCGTGCTGTATCTCCCTCTGACTCTATGATCCCTGTTGATTTTCCCTTTCTAAACTCAAGGCAGTGGTTCTACTCAGAGCTGTGATGAAGAGTCATCTAAACTCGAAACATTAACTTGCTCTCTCCCTCCATGGATGCTGCCTGACCTGCTGTGACCTCCAGCATGTTTTGTTCTCAGCAAGGATTCCAGCATCTGCAGTCATTTGCCCCTTCCATGTTGTAACTGATGTTAGGTTCAAGGGTGAAACTTGTCTTCAAGTTAATATTTAAGATCCTTTACAATCGATAAAGCTTCATGGAAGTGAAACTGCTGTTGTAATAAAGGAAATGTGGTGGACAGCAATTTCCACACTGTAATTTTCAATGAACAGCTATGTAATGATAACCAGGAATCTGTTTTAGTGATGTTGACTTGTGGTGCTAAGGCTTATAAGGCTATGGAGTAAGTGAGGACTTCAGATGCTGAAGATCAAAGTCGAAGAGTGTGCCACTGGAAAACGGCAGCATCCAAAGAGCAGGAGGATCAATGTTTTAAGCATAAGCCCTTCATCTGGAATGAGAGGGTGGGCCAAGGGGGCTGAGAGATAAATGGGAGGGGGGGGTGGGGCTGAGGGGAAGGTAGTTGGGAATGTGATAGGTAGATGAAGGTGGGGGCTGATGGTGATGGGGGGGTTGAGCAGATAGCTGGGAAAGAAGGTGGACAAGCAGGATAGTTCAAGAGGACAGTGCTGAGTTGGAGAGTTGGATCTGGGATAAGGTGGGGGAAGGAAAATGAGGAAACTGATAAAATCCACATTGATCCCGTGTGGTTGGAGGGTCCCAAGGCAGAAGATGAGGTGCTCTTCCTCCAGGCGTCGGGTGGCTACAGTTTGGCAGTGGAGGTGGTCCAGGACCTGCATGTCCTGGGTGGAGTGAGAGGGGGAATTAAAGTGTTCGGCCACAGGGCGGTAGGGTTGGTTAGTGCGTGTGTCCCAGAGATGTTCTCTGAAACGTTCCTCAAGTTGGCTATGGGCAAAGAGCTGGAAAATGAGATTAGAATGGTTAGATGGTGTTTTTGACTGGCAGGATATGATGGGCCAAATGGTTTTTTCTTGTGCTATGGATTTCTATGACTCAATAAGTGCTTGCCAGAACACTGGTAGTAATCCTTCTACTCTTGTTTAAAAGAAGGGAGTAAATAGTGGTGACAATGTAGAAAGCACCTCGATTTAATATGTTCCTTAAGAAAGGGAGAATCAGCAGCGGTCATAGAGACAGAGGGATAGCACAGAAGCAGACCCTTTGGTTCAACTCGTCCATGCTGACCTGATACCCCAAACTGATCTAGTCCCATTTGCCAGAACTTGGCCCATATCCCTCTGAACCCTTCCTATTCATGTACCCATCCAGATGCCTTTTAAACTTGTACTTGTATTAGACTCCACCACTTCCTCTGGAAGTTCGTTCCAAACACGCACCACCCTTAGTGCGACAAAGTTGTCTCTCAGGTCCCTTTTAAATCTTTCCCCTCTCCCTTAAACCTGTGCACTCTAGTTTTCCTGAAATGTGCAAATGGAATTCTTCATTTCACTGAAAAGAAGAGAGTGTGCATAAATCTTAAAATCACATAGATTTATCGAGTATTATGACAAATAATTGTACATGTTGATTGTATGTTATTTTCTTCTACTTAAAAGCTGACCACAATACTTATATGATAGGCAGCATTACCCCATTACTCATTAGCCTTGAAATAAGGTAACTATTGAGATCTGCAAATGGTGAATTAGGAAAGTTGATGCAAGTGCAGTGCTCTGTTTAGGATGAAATGGTCTTACTTCTCACAATGATAGCACTATAATCAAAACAAGAAAATCCCATTTATGATGTGTTTTAAAACATGACTGAGTGCTATTGAACTTCTTCAGATTCCATTCCATTAGCTTTAGCAACTTCAGGATCAGTCATCCACATCCCTTTACTCTCAAATAACAAAGAATCACTTTCCTTTAACTGCCCAAAGGTGAAAAGAAAAGGTTTGTGACATCCATCTTGCTCTTTATGAAAATCCATAGACACTTGAAATGTCTGACATCTTAGAAAAGTTATTGTGTAAAATTCATACTATGTTTAATTGAGCTCCTTGGGACATTTCAATTCACTCTGTTGATATTCCAAGAAAGAGTGACTTTCCAGTTAATATTTCCCCAGGCTATCAATTTTAGAAATATGTATTTATATACATATTTAGGGACACAGACATTTACATACGCACCAACAGTTCATATTTCTTATATTGTCAGGGGGTTGTGTGTTCAAGACATAGAATCACACAATTATATGGTGCAGAAGGAGGCCATTCAGCCTGTCATATCTACGCTGGCTGTTTGAATTCAGTGCCAATCTCCTGCCTTTTCATTGTAACACTGCACATTGGTCACTTTAAATAATCATCCAATGCCCTCATGAATGCCTCAATTGAAACTTCCTTCACCACACTTCCAGGTTCTTCCTTCTATGCTTGTTTTGTGAAAACATTTTCTCTCGTCTTTTTATTGGCATCTTTTGCAAAACCCTGTAAAATCTGTGGCCTCTAGCTCTCAATCCATTTGGATTTCCTCAGTGCACTCTGTCAATGTCCCTCACAATTGTGAAAACTTCTTTTTAATTTCCTCTTCAGGAAAAGAGACACAATTTCTCCAATCTATCAATGTAATTGAAGTATTGCATCCCTGGAACCATTCCTATAAACCTTGCAGCACTGTCTCTTATTCATTCTCATCCTTCCTATAATATACGCAGCTAGCATGGGATTTGAACCTAAAACCTAATCAAAACTGGAGGAGGCCTCCTAACCCAGAGGTAGGGACAGTACCACTATACCATAAAAGTCCACTGTACATTCTGCTTATAGCTTACAATTCTCACAAATTCTGTGTTGTCCATGAACACCACCACAAATCTGCTTTGAACGTGAAAAATACTCACCACCCATTATTCTGTTTCCTATCCCTATCCCTATCCCTATCCCCATCCCTATGGTCAATTCTATATCCACTCACTCCAAGACTTCGATGATGGCACTGCAGTGCAGGACTAATGAAATTCTGCTCTATTCGTTGTCTTTCAGATGAGAATTTGAACTGACTGCTCTCTATTCTCACAGATATAACATATTTCATGGCACTGACTCACAGAAGAGCAAGGAAATTAGCTGAAGTATGCTAACCAATATTTATTCCTCAATCAACCTCAGAGTAATTAGTTACAGTCAGTACCACATTGCTGTTTGAGGCAGCTTGACTAATTAGTTGCTGATTTGATTGATTGATTGATTTACTGTCATGTGTACTGAAGTACAGTGAAAAGAGTTGTTTAGGAGTAGTACAGGCAGATCATAGTAAGCAAGGATGTACAGATCAAAAAGACTTAGACAGAGGTATGCAGGTTACATTACTTATGGAGGCTAGAGAGTCCATTCATCAGTCGAATAACAGCAGGGAAGAAGCTGTTCCTGAACCTGTTAGTACATGCATTCAGGCTTCTGTATCTTCTGCCTGATGGAAGAGGTTTTAGGAAATCATTACCAGGGTGCATTGGGTCTTTGATGATGTTGGCAGTCTTTCCACGGCAGTGAAACATGTAAATTAAGTCCATGGATGGGAGGTTGACTTTGATGATGGTCTAGGCTGTGCATACAACCTTTCTTATGGTCCTGTGCAGAGCAGTTGCCAGACCAGGCCATTATGCATCTGGACAGTATACTTGCAAAGGTGCATCTATAGAAGTTGGTGAGGATCCTTACATACATGCCAAATTCCCTGAGCTGCCTGAGGAAGAAGAGATGTTGTGCCTTCTTGACTGTTGCAACTACATGGGAAGACCAGAACAGGTTGTCGGTTAGCGTCGCTCTGAGGAACTTGACGTTCTCCATTGTCTTAACCTCAGCTCTGCTGATGTAAATGGGGGCATGTTCTCCTCCTTTTCCTGCATCTCTATAGTGATGATATTTTTATTGGCTGTAAAATGTCTAGGAATTTCCAAGGATATGATAGGTGCTCTAAAACTCTAAATTTTTTTCCTCTTCTGTGCACTGAATTGAGTATAGTTACTGTGTGTGCAAAGCATCTAATTTGGGTAATTGAATAGATTATTTGTGATGAATGGAGCACTTTTCTTTTTTAGCATCTGAGAACAGGCTTTGTGAATGTGTATTTAATGATGCTCCGGCAGTGTGCCTATAATTTCCCGATATTCCGGGCTAATGTCTGATGTACTCATCACCGGTAACATTTAGCCGAAGAGTATCCCTCTCATGCTTCCTGAAACCTTTTCCAATAAGTTGCCAGTTCAAGGCTTGGAAACTGCTGCCATCTCTCAGTCAATGGTGGCAGTGGGGAAGGAGAAGATTTATTAGTGGGGTCTGGGAGATGGTCATGGCTGCCTTAGAGACTGTAATCCCAATTCTAGTTGTGGCCACCACTTTGGGAAGTCCTACTGTTGTATCAACCTTGAAGTGTTCTCAACGAAAAAGTGTTATGTTTCTATTGTGGATTTCATAACTTCATAATATCTCAAAGCTCATTGCAGCAATTGAAGTACTTTTAAAGGGAAGTCATTGTTGTAATTCGGGAGGAATGAAGGACAGTTTGCATGCAGTAAGCTCACATAAATGTGATAGCCCAAATGATCAAATTCTGTTCCTCTGTTTTATGGAGAAATCATTGCTACTGAAAGCTGTGGAGAACAAGTGCAGTTAGGACAGAGATAGATAGGTTCTTGATTAGTAAGGGGACCAAAGGTTACGGGGAGAAGGCAGGAGAATAGGACTGAGAAACATATCAACTGTGATTGAATGGTGGAGCAGGCACAATGGGTTGAATGGCCTTATTCTACCCATGTACCCTACAGTCTGACCAGCAACGTGATCTAGACCAGGTAATCAGCTTTTGCTGTAGTGCTGCCAAAGAAATACATTTTCACCAGAGAGGATTGACATGCTTTTCTTTAACAGAATGTGATGGGATATTTTAAATCTACCTGAGATAGCTGTGGTTTCCAGTGACATGTGAAAAACAGCACCTCTGACAATGTAGCACTCTGTTAGTACTGCACTGGGAGGGCCAGTACAGATTTAACACCAGCATCTCCGGAATGGGCCTTGATCCATTGATAAATGTGTTAATTGGCAAAAAAATTTAAGAGTGCTAAATAACATCATTTCAACTGCTATATGCCTTCATACAAAATAGGAACAACAGCTATTCCCAACATCAACATGATATTTCTCACTTCCCTTAGTAGCCATTCTGTGGTCTCCCTGGATGTGAATTCCAATGTTGGTAATTAGATCAGTGTGAGCAGCACATGAATGTTGAAGGTGTGTGACATGCAGTTGAGTACCTATACTATATCTAGATTTTTCTCAATTTATCAGATGTCAGTGACCCCTTGCATTTCATTACCCATCCTTCATTTCCCAGAGCTTGGTTAAGAGTCAACCACACTGTTATGGGTCAGGAGTCACATATAGGACAAATCAAGTAAGGATGACAAAGTTTCTTCCCTGAAGGACATTAGTGAACCAGATGGGTTTTGCAAAAACCAACAGCGTATTTAGGTGAGATTTTTATTTCTGTGTTTACTTACATTTAATTGATTTCAAATGTCACCATCTGCCACTGTGGTATTTGATCCCACTTCCGACCAAATGCCTGGGATTCTAGGTTACTGATCCAATGATATCATTATGCGAATGATAGAATCCCATTTGGCCCATCAACTTCATGCTAACCCTTTGAATAGCATCCCACCCAGACCCTATCCCTATATCCCTGCATTGAAGGACTTGTGCCCAAAATGTCAATTCTCGTGCTCCTAGGATGCTGCCTGACCTGCTATGCTTTTCCAGGAACACACTCTCAATCCAGACTCATCCATCCAGCCTGCACATCCCTGAACACTATGGGATATTTAGCATAGCCAATCCAGCCTAACCTGTGCACCTTTGGACTGTGGGAGGAAACCAGAGTACCCAGAGGAAACTCACACAGACACGGAGAAAATGTACAAACTCTACACAGACAATCGCCTGAGGGTGGAATTGAACCTGGGCTCCTAGTGCTGTGAGACAGCAGTGCTAACGACTGAGCCACCACACTAAACCAGTCTCTTCCCGAACTTCTCATTCAAATAATTAAATCATAATTCTATTTTTGTCAAGACATGAGGGTTGAAAGAAGAAAAATTCCTTTGAATTAAGCAAGAGCTAAATTCTTGCAGCAAAATGCCAATGATGATAAACCTCTCAGACAACATTCCAAAGAACAAGGCAAGATTTCCTCTGAACTGTAGGCCATAGCTTTTTATATCATTATATTGCTTAGGGCTTTATGTTGTGTATAAGCCTGCATTCCTTCACAAAACATGCATTCTAATGTGCCAAACTGAACGGGTCAATCTTGTGATAATATTAAACTAACCCTCACTGTCTGTGGGTGGTTGTTCAGCTGGCTCTTTGTGTTGTCTCCATTAAAACTGGGAGTCTGCAGGTTCAAGGCAAATTTCTGTCAGCATAGAGTCATAGAGATGCACAACATGGAAACAGATCTTTGGTCCGACTCATCCATGCCGACCAGATTTCCTAAATTGCTCTAGTCCTATTTGCCAGCACTTGACCCATATCAGGTTCCAGACATTTGTGATTTAGTCTGGCTTGACCACCTGTTATGTTTCAGGTACATGCTTCCACAAGCTGAAGGGTTAACTCATTTTCTCTCTATACACATGCTGCCTGCCCTGCTGAGCATACCTAGCATTTTCTGAATCATAGAATCCCTATAGTACAGATGCAGGCCATTCAGCCCATTGAATCTGCACTGAGCCTGTGAATAGCATCCCACCTAGGCCCATTTCCCACTCTCGCCCCATAGCTCCACATTTATCATTGCTAATCCTCTGAGTCTACAATTTCCTGAGTACAACAGGGCAATTTAGCACAGCCAGTCAACCTAACCTGCAGATCTTTGACCTGTGGAAGTAAACCGGAGCACTCGGAGGAAACCCACGCAGACATGGGGAGAACGTGCAAACTCCACTCAGACAGTTGCCTGAGGCTGGAATCAAACCTGAGTCACTGTTAAGACAGCAGTGCTAACCACTGAGATACTGTGCCACCTTATTTTCTGTCTTTATTTCATAATTCCACTATGTGCAGTATTTCAATTTTGTACTTCAATCCTTTCTTGGTGAAATTGTTTAAGTTGCCTATTGTACATCTACTGGGAAAATAATATGCAAATTCCTCCTCAAGTTGGAGGATGGTGCGTTTGGGTAAGGAGGCTGGATTTTGGTGTTGGAGTGATGTTCATTGGACAAGAGGTGATGTTGCTTAGCTGGAGAGGAGCTGATTATCAAAGTTGGGGAGTGATATGGGGCTGGTAAAGCATACAATAGTGAAGAATGTGGAATCTGATCCCCAAAACAACTACCAATGCAGGAAAAACATTTACCTGTACGTAGCAGTGTGTTCCAATCAAGCTCATAATGGATGGTGTTACTCAACGCATATGCTCCTTCCTTGAAGTCACACTCTCTGCATCCATGTATTTGTCAGTCACAACAGGAGTGTTTGTGAGGTTGTTGTCCAGGTTGATTACCAGCTTGTTAATCCTTAATGCTACGTCTCAAAGTTAAAAACTTGCGTGAGGTTGAAAAACAGCTTAACATTGCTTGGAGACAGGCTGGTTCCAAAACCCATGTTTTGCTCATTGGGTGAGGTACTGTTCATTGTGATTCTCCTCAGTGTGAGAAGGCATAGAGAGGAGAGGACTGTGCCCTCAATGTTCAGTCAAAGAACAACATGAATGAGAAAGATTGGAAGCCAATTGAACAGGGTCAATCGGTCAATGATCCTGGAATTAGAGTCATAGATTCATAGAGCTGTACAGCATAGAAACAGACCCTTTGGTCCAACTTATCCATGCCAACCAGATATCCTAATCTAATTTAGTCCCATTTGCCAGCGCTTGACCTATATTTCTCTAAACCCTTCCTATTCATGTACCCATCCAGATGCCTTTTAAATGTTGTAATACCACTCTCCATCTATTCCTCTGGCAGTCATTCCCATAGCCCCATTCCTACATACTAGGGGGCGGCACGGTGGCTCAATGGTTAGCACTGCTGCCTCACAGCACCACGGGTTTGATTCCTGCATTGGGCAGCTGTCTGTGTGGAGTTTGCATCTTTTCCCCGTGTCTGCGTGGGTTTCCTCCAGGTGCTCCGGTTTCTTTCCACAGTCCAAAGACATGCAGGCTAGGTGAATTGGCCATGCTAAATTGTCCAAAGTGATATATGCATTAGTCAGGGGTAAATGTAGGGGTTTGGGTGGGTTACACTTTGGAGGGTCGGTGTGGACTTGTTGGGCTGAAGGGCC
Source organism: Hemiscyllium ocellatum (assembly GCF_020745735.1). Taxonomy (NCBI): domain Eukaryota; kingdom Metazoa; phylum Chordata; class Chondrichthyes; order Orectolobiformes; family Hemiscylliidae; genus Hemiscyllium; species Hemiscyllium ocellatum. Next base: position 9,342,400 of record NC_083423.1, read on the forward strand.
TGTGTCCATACTGTAGGAAACCTAATCTATACGCACCATCCTTTGTGTGAAAAAGCTGCCCCTTGGCCCCTTTTAAATTTTCCTCTCTCACTTTAAAACAACGCCCTCTAGTTTTGGATTCCCCCACCCCAGAGAGAAAACTTTGTCTATTTACCCTATCCATGATTTTATAAATCTCTATAAGGTCACCCCTCAGACTCCAACTCTCCAGGGAAAACAGCCTCAACTCCACTTTCCCACATTATCTCCACATAACATTGGATTCCACAGTTCAAGAAGCTCACCAATATGTGTACAATGGTAATTTAGATGAGCATAAATGCTGTATCACAACCCATGAAAGAATAAATGAAAAAGAATTGAGATGATGCTGTCCCTTTAAGAGGTTATTTTTGGTCCTGTTTTGATTTTGAATAGAGGCTGTAAAGCAGAGGTAAGAGCTGGCAGGTTAAGACCTCACCAGCAAACAGCTTGGGTGGCCTTGGGTTTAGATTAGATTAGATATCTGGGCTTTGGTTTTTCAGTAGCATAATGAAGCTATTGGGGTCCCAACAGAGTTGGAGCTTCAGTCGATGTCTCCTGCTCTCTCTGAATTTACTCTTGATGTCCCACCCAGGATGGAGAAAACAACTGCATGTGCGAATATATGACAGAATTTTCCTTTTCCTAAGAGGTTTGTTCATCAAATTTTGAGAAGGTACGTAGTTCAGGTTGAGGTTCTGGATGTAAGTTAGCTCACTGAGCTGGAAGGTTTGTTTTCAGACATTTCATCATCATTCTAGGTAACATCTTTCAGTGAGATGAAGAGTACAGAACCAAGTTTATTTGTGGAATGTTGCTGTATTGGAACAGTTAATTAATAATAATTACCCTATCTATTATTCTGAGAAGTTTCCCATGGAGTTGCTATTCTAAATTCTTCTTCCTTTTGTTTATTTTAACTACAGTATTAAATAAATTATGTTTTACTTAACGTAGAGTTGCATCTGAAACAGACAATTTACATTTACTTTTTAAAATAAGAAAAAGTTAGGGTCTTGGCTACATCTTAAAATATTTTGAGGGTGTATCGTCTGGTCCATAATAAAACAAAAATCTATCTATCTCAGTCCATAATGGACCATCAACAATCTTCTCGAGTAAAGAATTCCAAAGGTTCATAACACTCAGAGCAAAAATATTTCCCCTCATTTCAGTCCAAAGTGATCAATCCCTTATCGAGATGTTGTAGCCCCTTGGTCGGGATTCCCTAGGACAGGAAACAACCCTTTGCTTGTCAAACACCTTTAGGATTGTATATTTATTCAACTGGGATTGTTTGACTACTTTCTTTGACCTGTTTTTCAAATTTGACTTTTTTTCTCCAATCTGTCAATTTGTGCTTTTCCCATTTATCCTTTATCCTACAAACTTCCCAATTTATTGATTTGAATTTCATAATTGGTGAGATTTAAACTTATAACTCCTTCCTATCGGAAGAATGTTGTGAAACTTGAAAGGATTCAGAAAAGATTTACAAGGATGTTGCCAGGGTTGGAGGATTTGAGCTTTAGGGAGAGGCTGAACAGGCTGGGGCTGTTTTCCCTGGAGCATCAGAGGCTGACGGGTGACCTTATAGAAGCTTATAACATCATGAGGGGCATGGATAGGGTAAATAGACAAGGTATTTTCCCTGGGGTGGAGGAGTCCAGAACTAGAGGGCATATGTTTAGGGTGAGAGGGAAAGATATAAAAGAGACCTGAGGGGCAACTTTTTCATGCAGAGGGTGGTGCGTGTGTAGAATGGGCTGCCAGAGGAAGTACAGCATTTAAAAGGCATTTGGATGGGTATATGAATAAGAAAGATTTGAAGGGATATTGGCCGGGTGCTGGCAGTTTGGACAAGACTGGGGTGGGATATCTGGTCGACATGGACAAGTTGGACTAAAGAGTCTGTTTCCATGCTGTACAACTCTATGACTCTATGAGTCACACCCAAGTTAACACTGTAACTTCTGTATTACAAAACCAATTTACCAAAGATTTAGAATTATTGAAGGCTAATAGTGCAAACACAGACTGTTTGGTCTATTTTGTATTTTCTGGCTCAGTCATAGATTTTATTCAGGATGTCTATCCTGTCAGCCAGCATTGGAACAAGAGTTGAACTTTTGACAGAGTTTATTTTACAGAAAAATCATTAACTCAGAGAAAAAGCAAGGCTGACCAGTTAACAGCTTCTATTCAAAATTGAACAAGATCTAATCAAAACGAACCATTCCAACACTCATGATAATAAGTGTAGCAACTTGTGACAAATTCAGGATTACTTTCCCACAAAATGTAGAATGGGGGAGCATTACAGAATACAGACTGTATTCAGAGAATCAATCCCATTAAATAAAACAAAGAACTGCAGATGTTGGAGATTTAACGCAAACATGGAAGGTGTTATGAAACTTGAAAGGGTTCAGAAAAGATTTACAAAGATTTACAAGGCTGTTACCAGGGTTGGAGGATTTAAGCTAGAGGGAGAAACTGCATAGACTGGGGCTGTTTTCCCTGGAGAGTCGGAGGATGAGGGTTGACCTTATAGAGCTTTTTAAAATCATGAAGGGCATGGATAAGGTAATAGACAAGGTCTTTTCCCTCAGATGGGGGAGTCCAGAATTAGAGGGCATAGGTTTAGGGTGAGAGGGGAAAGATTTAAAAAAGGGACCTAAGGGGAAACTGTTTCACGCAGAGGGTAGTTTGTGTATGGAATGAGCTGCCAGAGGAAGTGGTGAAGGCTGGTACAATTACAGCACTTAAAAGGCATCTAGATGGGTATATGAATAGGAACAGTTTGGAGGTATATGGGCCAAGTGCTGACATATGGGACTAAATTAGGTTGGGATGTCTGGTCGGCATGGGCGAGTTGGACCGAAGGGTCTGTTTCCATGTTGTACATCTCTATGGCTCTATGACTCCCAAAACAGAAATATTGGAGTAACAAGTCTTGCAGCATCTGTGAAAAGAAAATACTGTTAACGTCTCCAGTCCAGTGCCCATTCCAGCAGGGACTGAGTGAGGGAGAAATTACTGAATTTACTATAGATTTTTTTAAAAAATTGATCTCTTGAGACATTCCTGAGAAAGGTGGGACTTGAATCCAAGACTTACCTAGCTTAGAGGTGGGGACACTCCCACTGTACCACAACAATCCTCTCAACCTGTGTTTTCTGGTCTAGTGTAATTAAAGCACTTAATGACAGTTAATAAAACCAGTTCAAAAATGGCTTCCCAGGTACCACTGCAGGATTGTTGAGCTCAGAGTCAACCTGGCAAAACATCAAACATAACTATTACCATGAACTCAAAAGTTTGAGCAGAGACATTCTATTACTATGATTGGAGTAATCACTGACATTTACATTTGTCTCATTTTGTTCTTTAATGCAATCAGTTTAATGCCATAAGTGTTTTTTTTTCAAATTAAAGCATCAACCAGTTACAAGTAATTTAAAGTTAACTCCTCATTCCATTCAGATTTGAGCACAAGGCCTGTAATTAGTATGACACTTACATTAGCACATGAATAGCCTTGAACTTTTGAGTTAATCTTTTAATCCTTACTCACCTGTTTGACATTTCTTCAAATGTCTGGTTCTTGCCTTTTTTTCCTCTTGCTGCTTTTGCATCTGTCTTACTTTTCATTTTGATTGCCGGTCTTTTAACTCCTATTATTTCTGCCTTCCTCATTTCTTTTATCAGTTTACCAAATGCCACAGGCTATTTGATTTTGTAAATTCAACTGACAAGTTCGACTTGATAGTGAGACAGCTCAGAACCCAAGAAAATGAACATACTACACAGTAATTCAGGTGTTTGGCTATGGATACTTAATTTGTTAAAGGAAGGATATTATTAAACTGGGAAGGATGCAAAAAAGATTGACAGGGATGTAACTGAGATGAGAGGGTTTGAGTTATAAGTCGCGAGTGTAGTGCTGGAAAAGTACAGCAGGTCAGGCAACATCCAAGGAGCAGGAGAATCGATGTTTCGGGCATAAGCACTTCATCAGGGCTGAGATAATAACATGAGTTGACAAACAGAATCCAGCTTCCAACTTCTGTTCCTCTGTCCCCATGTCCTGTGACACTGAAGTAGCTGGCGTTGTTTTTATTTCAAAATCCATATTTTTGGGAGACAGTTTATTGGACATTTTCACCAAATTCAATGAGGTTGAGCACTTTATCTGCAGAAACTTACCTTTTTACAAACCCCAGGGTGAGTTACCTCCACCAAAGCTGCCAAATCCAAATGGGTCCTTAACTCTGCAATTAGTAAAAACATAAAATGTGCCTCCAGCCCTGACTTGTTACAGTCTCAATGTTTCACCCCTGCCAACCTTTAGGAACCTAATGCCCTCTGCCCATCCTCAATGGACAGGCATACCTCTTTATCAAATTAATACCTACTTTCATCCATCAGATGTCACCAACCATGGGCACTAATTATGCTTGCTGAATGAAGGCAGCTCTGACAATACTCAAGAACCTCAAAAACAATTTGTGCGTAGCCACCTACTTGGATTGTACTCTTTCTATTTCCTTGAACATTTACTCCCTATTTCAATGATGCACAGTGGCAGAAGTATACCAACTACAAGATCCACTTCAGTAACTCACTGTTGCACCTTCCGATCTCATACCCTAACCACCTAGTGGGACAATGACAGCAGATAAGACCATAAGACATTGAAGCAGCCCATCGAGTCTGCTCTGCCATTCAATTGTGGCTGATAAGATTAGATTACTTACAGTGTGGAAACAGGCCCTTTGGCCTAACAAGTCCACACCGACCCTCTGAAGAGCAACCCACCCAGACCCATTCCCCTACACCTAATACTGCAGGCAATTTAGCATGGCCAATTCGCCTAACCTGCACTGTCTTTGGACTGTGGGAGGAAACCAGAGCACCCTGAGGAAACCCACACATACACAGGGAGAATGTGCAAACTCCACACAGACAGCTGCCCGAGGCAGGAAGTGAACCCGGGTCCCTGATGCTGTGAGGCAGCAGTACTAACCACTGAGCCACCATGCCACCCTGTTTCTCAAGTTGAGAATTTGGTGCTGGAAAAGCACAGCAGGTCAGGCAGCATCTGAGGAGCAGGACAGTTGATGTTTTGGACAAAAGCCTTTCATCAGGAAAGCCCAAAATGTCGACTCTCCTGCTCCTTGGATGCTGCCTGACCTGCTGTGCTTTTCCAGCACCACACTCTCGACTCTAATCTTCAGCATCTGCAGTCCTCACTTTAGCCTTATAAGTTTCTCAACCCCATTCTCCTGCTTTCTCCCAGTAACCCTTGATCCCTTTTACAATTAAGAGTGTATCTATCTCAGTCTTAAGTAGACTCAATGACCTGGCCTTCACAGTCCTCTGTGACAGTGAATTCCATAGATTCACCACTCTCTGGCTGAAGAAATTTCACCTTATCTCTATTCTAAAAAGTCTTCTCTTTACTCTAAGGCTATGCCTTCACGTCCTAGTCTCTCCTACCAGTGGAAATATTTACCCAGCATCCACTCTGTGGAGACCATTCAGCATTCTGGATGTTTCAATTAGATCCCCCCACCCCCCACAATCCTTCTAAACTCCATCGAGTATACACCCAGAGTCTTCATATGTTCCTCATATGTTAAGCGTTTCATTCCTGGGACCATTCTCGTGAACCTCCTATGAGCACGCTCCAGGGCCAGCTGCATGGGAACGCCACCCCCTACTGGTTCCCCACCAAGTTATACACCGTCCTGACTTGGAAATGAATCACCGTTCCTTTGGTGTCATTTGTTCAGAAAGCTGAGACTCCCTCCTACCCTTTTCTAACAGCAACGTGTGTGCGCAGCCGTATACTGCGACACCTGCAACGGTTCAAGAAGGCAACTGATTATCAGATTCTCATGGGCAATTAGGGATACCAGCGCTGCCTCAATTCAATGGCCAGTTTCTCCAGGAACTGCAAAAGAATGACATATCAGAGATCCCCCACCATTGCACCATGAAAATGGGATGGGGGACATAGGTCTTCGAATTCCCCACATCTTCAAACAAGATTGGGGCAGCTCTCATCTTTTTCAATTGGATGCAAAAGATCCTATGGGAAATTTTAAAAAGAGTTTTTCTTGATGTCTTGGTCAGTTCTTCCCCTCAGGAAGGGCTTATGCCTGAAACATGGATTCTCCTGCTCCTCGGATACCACTCGTCCTGCTGTGCTTTTCCAGCACCAACCTCTCAACTCTGATATCCAGCATCTGCAGTCCTCACTTTCTCCTAATATTTATCCCTCAACCAATACCACAAAAGCTGGTCAACTTGTCATTATCTGATTTCGAGTCATAGAGATGTACAGCACAGAAACAGACCCTTCGGTCCAACTTGTCCATGCTGACCAGAAATCCCAACCCAATCTAGTCCCTCCTGCCAGCACCCAGTCTATATCCCTCCAAACCTCTCCTATTCATGTACCCATCTAAATGCCTTTTAAATGTTGCAATTGTACCATCTTCCACCACTTCCTCTTGCAGCTCATTCTACACATGCACCACCATCTGCTTGAAAAAGTTGCCCCTTAGGTCTTTTTTATATCTTTCCCCTCTCACCCTTAACATATGTCCTCTAGTTCTGGACTCCCCCACTCCAGGGAAAAGACCTGCCCTATTCAGTGTATCCATGCCCTTCGTGATTTTATAAACCTCTATAAGGTCACCCCTCAGCTTCTGATGCTCCAGGGAAAACAGCCCCAGCCTGTTCAACTTCTCCCCATAGCTCAAATCCTCCAACCCTGGCAACATCCTTGTACATCTTTTCTGAATCCTTTCACATTTTACAACATCCTTCCAATAGGAAAGAGACCAGAATTGCTCACAATATTCCAAAAGTGACCGAACCAATGTTCTGTACAGCCACAATATGAACTCCCAACACCTGTACTCAATACTCTGACCAATAAAGGAAAGCAAACCAAAAGCCTTCTTCATTATCCTATCTACCTGCGACTCTACTTTCAAAGAACTGTGAACCTGCACTCCAAGGTCTCTTTGTTCAGCAACACTCCCCAGGACCTTATCATTAACTGTATAAGTTCTGTTAAGGTTTGCTTTCCCAAAATGCATCACCTTACATTTATCTAAATTAATATCCACCTGCCACTTCTCAGCCCATTGGCCCATCTGGTCCAGATCCTGTTGTAATCTGAGGTAACCTTCTTCGCTGTCCACTACACCTCCAATTTTGGTGTCATCTGCAAACTTATTAACTAAACCTCTTATGCTAACATCCAAATCATTTATATAAATGATGAAAAGTCGTGGACCCAGCACCGATTCTTGTGGAACTCCACTGGTCACAGGCCTCCAGTCTGAAAAACACCTCCACCACCACCACCCTCTGTCTTCTGCCTTTGAGCCAGTTCTGTATCTAAATGGCTAGTTCTTCCTGTATTTCATGAGATCTAACCTTGTTCACCCGTCTCCCATGGGGAACCTTGTCGAATGCCTTACTGAAGTCCATATAGATCATGTCCATCGCTCTGCCCTCATCAATCCTCTTTGTTACTTCTTCAAAAAATTGAATCAAGTTTGTGAGACATGTTTTCACAAGTGCAAAGCCATGTTGGCTATCCCTAATTGATCCTTGCCTTCCCAAATACATGTACATCCTGTCCCTCAGGATTCCCTCCAACAATTTGCCCACCACTGACGTCAGGCTCATTGGTCTATAGTTCCCCAACTTGTCCTTACCATCCTTCTTAAACAGTGGCACCACATTAGCCAACCCTCAGTCTTCCGGCACCTCACCTGTGACTATCAATAATAAAATATCTCAGCAAAAGGCCCATCAATCACTTCTCTAACTTCCCACAGAGTTCTCGGGTACACCTGATCAGGTCCTGGGGATTTTATCCACTTTTATGTGTTTCAGGACAAATAGCACTTCCTCCTCTGTAATTTGGACATTTTTCAAGATGTCAGCATTTATTGCCCAACATTCTCTATCTTCCATGTCTTTTTTCACAGTAAATACTGATGCAAAATATTTGTTTCATATCTCCCCCATCTCCTGCGGCACCACACAAAGGCTGCCTTGCTGATCTTTGAGCGGCCCTATTCTCTCCCTTTTGTCCTTAATGTATTTGTAAACACCCTTTGGATTCTCCTTAATCTTATTTGCCAAAGTTCTCTCATGTCCCCTTTTTGCCCTCCTGATTTCCCTCTTAAGTATACTCCTCTTGCCTTTATAAAATTATAAGGATTCACTCGATCTATCCTGTCTATACCTGACATATGCTTCCTTCTTTTTCTTAACCAAACCCTCAATTTATTTAATCATCCAGCATTCCCCATACCTACCAGCCTTTCCTTTCACCCTGACAGGAATATACTTTCTCTGGATTCTTGTTATGTCATTTCTGAAGGCTTCCCCTTTTCCAGCTGTCCCTTTACTTGCCAACATCTGCCCCCAGTCAGCTTTTGAATGTTCTTGCCTAATGCCATCCAAATTGTCCTTTCTCCATTTAGAACTTCAACTTTGAGATCTGGTCTAGCCTTTTCTGTCATTATTTTAAATCTAATAGAATTATGGTCGCTGGCCCCAAAGTGCTCCCCCACTGACACTTCAGTCACCTGCCCTGCCTTATTTCCCAAGGGTAGGTCAGGTTTTGCACCTTCTCAAGTAGGTACATCCACATACTGAATCAGAAAATTTTCTTGTACACACTTAACAAATCCTTCTCCATCTAAACCTTTAACACTATGGCAATCCCAGTCTATGTTTGGAAAATTAAAATCCCCTACCATAAGCACCTTATTATTCTTACAGATAACTGAGATCTCTTTACAAATTTGTTTCACGATTTCCCTCTGACTATTAGGGGGTCTATAATACAATCCCAGTAAGGTGATCATCCCTTTCTTATTTCTCAGTTCCACCCAAATAACTTCCCTGGATGTATTTCCGGGAATATCCTCCCTCAGAACAGCTGTAATGCTATCCCTTATCAAAAACGCCACTCCCCCTCCTCTCTTGCCTCCCTTTCTATCCTTCCTGTAGCATTTATATCCTGGAACATTAAGCTGCCAGTCCTGCCCATCCTGAGCCGTGTTTCTGTAATTGCTATGATATCCCAGTCCCACGTTCCTAACCATGTCCTGTTAGGCCCCTTGCTTTGAAATAAATGCAGTTTAATTTATTAGTCCTACATTGTCCCAGCCTCCCTGACTTATTGACTCACTTGTATTCTCAACTGTACCAGTCTCAGATTGATCTCTTTACTCACTATCTCCCTGGGTCCCCTCCAACCTTACTCGTTTAAATCCTCACGAGCAGCTCTAGCAAATTTCCCTGCCAGTATATTAGTCCCCTTCCAATTTAGGTGCAATCCATCCCTCTTGTACAGGTCACTTCTACCTCAGAAAAGATTCCAATGATCCAAAAATGTGAATCCTTCTCCCATACACCAGCTCCTCAGCCATGCATTCATCTGCTCTATTCTCCTATTCTTGCCCTCACTAGCTTGTAGCACTGGAAATAATCCAGATATTACTACCCTTGAGGACCTCCTTTTTAAAGTTCTACCTAACTCTCTGTAATCTCCCTTCAGAATCTCAACCTTTTCCCTTCCTGTATCATTGGTTCCAATGTGGACAATGACCTCTTGCTGGCCCCTCTCCCCCCGTGAGAACATTCTGCACCCTCTCTGAGACATCTTTGATCCTGGCACCAGGGAAGCAACACTTTTCTGATTTTTCGCTGCTAGCCACATAAATGTCCATCTGTATCTCAAACTAGAGAGTCCTCTAACACAATTGATCTCTTGGAACCTGGCGTGCCCCTCATTTCATTAGAGTCAGTCTCAATACCAGGAACTTCGCTGTTTGTGCTACGTTCCCCTTAAAATCCACCACCTCCTACATTTTCCAAAACAGCATACTTGTTTGAAATAGGGAGAGCCACAGAAGACTCCTGCAATATCTGCCTACCTCTCTTGTTTTTCCTGGAGTTAACCCATCTATGTGATTGTATCCGTGACTTTTCCCCCTTTCTATAACTGCCATCCATCACATCCCCTTGCTGTTGCAAATTTATCATCGTCACTAACTGTCTCTCCAACTGATCCATTCAATCTGATAGGATTTGCAACCAACAGCATTTATTGCAGATATTATCCTCTGTAACACATAAACTCTCTCTTTTGTGGGAGCTTCCTGTGTGTAAATTAATTACGTTAGAATGAGTCATTGCATACTTACATTATATCAGTTACCTGTAAAGTAGTCAGTAAGGTTCTGAGATCCATTTCATAATTGCATTATTGTTAATAATCAGTGTCAAAATCCCATCAGATGAAGTGCATTTAACTCACTTTTATGTTAACTAAAATTTTGCTCTTTTTGATTTTAAAAATGAAAGACTTACATTTTATAATTCACTTTGTCCCATCACCAAAACTAACAAATTTAAATGGGGCGTGTGCTGTAATGTAGGAGTTGCCTGACCTGTTGTGAAAGGTGGGATTTCTACATGACCAGCTGATGAGCCCAAAGTTAATGGGCGATTGGTAGGATATGTTGTTCATTGTATTTCCCTTCTGGTTGTGGGAAAGGTGAAGCAGTTTGCCTTTCCTGTAATCTTATTATTTACTGTTTTGCTTCACTAACCAAAAGCTGCTCCACCACATTCCATGATGTAATCATCGTTCGGAAAAACATTTTTCTGAGAGAATGAAAGATTTCCCGTACTTTGTGATTTGTGAGAGCTCTGTGCTAATGTTAATGATATGTTTCTTACACCACATTCAAGCAATATAAAGCTTTTATTGTATTCTCGGGACAGCACAGGACTGGTACTGCTTTTAAATAATTACAGGTTGGGTATTTTGATGCTTTTACCTTTGGCTTGCATCTCCAACGCAAAATATAATTTGTTGGCTGAATACCAGCAGCCATCATGGATGTTTTCGGCACACGTTCACCAATTAATGTCACACTTAATTTCGAGGCTTTCTTTCAAATGAAAGCCACCTTGATGGAACAGAGAATCCCACAGTTTCCTTATCTAATGTCAAACCATCACATTAAGGTGTACTGCAGGCCTGTACCGGCTCAAATCTTCACTGGCACCACCACTTTGCCAAAATATTTCTGAGCCTTCTCCACTGATAAAGCACCTTCTGTTCTTCAAACAAAGCTGAGTGGTGGAGGACCAGCAGCTCATAAGCTCAGGCCAGGCAGAATGGTTTTAGTCTTCAAAGGTGGATCCATTAGCATTTGTGAAGCATTGTGCATTGAGACCCTAACAGAGCTCTCTCTTTGGCTAAGCTACTCAGGAAGTTTTACTATATGGGGTTGGTTAGCTCACTTGTCTGAATGGCTGGTTTGCAAGAGCAGCTCCTTAATATTATCCCTTGCCTGAGACGTGGTGATCCTTAGATTAAACTCACCACTGACCCTGAGCTCCCAGGTGCCTGCTACTTGATCACACCACTGTGTTCCCTGGCCAACGTCTCTGCCTCAGGCTTTCGGCAGTGCTCCAGTGAAGCTCAGCGCAAGCTGGTAGAACAGCACCTCATTTTCTGCTTGGGAAACCTGCAGTCTTCTGGATTCAACATTGGAGTTCAACAACTTAAGGGCTTGAGCTTCTCCCATTTCCTTCCCCCCAAAGCCCACACACCAGGCCTCGGTATCACACAGTGTGCCATTACAGAGGAACCTTGATTATGCAACGAACACGGGCGGTGAGTATTTCATGCAGGTTAATCAAATTCCGGATAATCCAATACCGGATAATCCAATGCCGGATAACATAGTTTAGCCAAGCATCGGGACATTGCCAACTTGCCAAATAAACTGATATTCAGATAGTTGAATGCCGGATAATTGAGATTCCTCTGTACACACAACCCATTGTTAGCCATTAACAGTCTCCATTAATAGCTATTCATCCTCTAGACCTAATTGTTATCCACTCCAACTGTCTCTCGAACTGTTCTTCTCTCTTTTTGTGCTCTATCTCCATCTATTGTTTACTCCATACCCACTTCCCACACCCTGTCTTCTGCATAAAAAAGCAACATTTTCCCAACTGCCATCAAATTTGAAGAAGGGTCGCTGGACTCGAAACATAAACTCTGATTTCTTTCCACAGATGTTACCAGACCTGCTGAGCTTTTCCAGCAATTTCTGTTTTTGATAACTCTTCACCAGTTGTCTCTTTCTCACACACACACACACACACACACACACACACACACACACACACACACACACACACACACACACACACACACACACACCATCTTTACTGCCTGATTATGTGTAATTTGAAGATGCAATAGTCCTTCTCATGGAACATTGAAATTGGTACCAAACAAAATAACCGAGAGTTCTTGCAAAGAGTGTGTGTGTGTGTGTGTGTGTGTGTGTGTGTTTTCGTAAGAATTTTTGGAGCAATATTGTAATAAAACAGAATGTGGACATTGCATCATTTAATCTTTTAAATAGCCTGAATTTATTTTGTTATATACTTTCACAGAGGCCAAACAGTCCTTCAGTCCTCCTCAGGGCATTCTCCCAGAAACAAAGAGAGTTACTCATGTATTATGAATAACCTGGAATGTGTGGTTGTGTAATTGTTAAGTAGGCACAGGATTGGTCTTGCCAACACTCTATCCTCATAGGTAAAGAATGGTACTATCAGGTTAAAGTTCAGAAATGTGTTTATGTGCAATTAACAAGCAGTTTACTTTAATTGGAATAAAAGATTTGTTCTGTTGGATAGAAATATAAAGCTAACACTAATGTAAACTAAGAGACCAATGACTTCCTCCTTATGCATTGTATTTTCCCAAAGCCCCTTCTCCCATTGTCAGTCAAGTGAACTAATGTGTAAGAGAAGTCATTTCAAAAGAAAGTAACAGAGCAAAGGGCTTGACGTGACAGAGATTAAATGCTGGAGTCTAAAACAGGGCTGGAATGCTTCTGAATTTTTTGGTGATTGATCACCTGAAAGGCATTCCATTTTAAAAGTTTGCAGTGTGTCGCAGTGCACCAACACACACACACACAGACACGCACACACGTTTATACACAAGAGAAGCTATTACAGAAAGCTATGAAGTGGTTCAGTCATGGTGGAACTAACCGTTTGCTTATTAAAATGAAAGATATATTTTCGTTCTGTCCAAAATGTTTTCTTGAAACAAAATGATGTAATTTAAAAGTAAATATAGGGTTGAAATGATTCCTGAAGAAGCGCTCAGGCCCGAAATGTTGACTGTCCTGTTCCTTGGATGCTGACTGACCTGCTGCGCTTTTCCAGCAACACACTTTCAGCTCTGATAACCTTGTCAAGTTTTCCTGATGTCTAGTTTGTTGGATGAGTTTGGTAAGATCAGAATTGGGTGGTTGGACCTGTCAACCAGGATCTTAACAATCATTAATCCCTATTGATAGGCAACTCACTGCTAACTAGTGGGAATCTCATCGTGCTGCTTGTGAAAAGGTGAAGTGAGGTGAGGTCGATGTTGAGATGGGCCTTGCTGGTCTTTACGTGTGAATCTGTTATACATCTCACCATAGACCATGTCGCTCAGACCACTATGAGCCGATGTTTTGAGCATAAGCTTTTTGATGAAATGTCGATTCTCCTACTCTTTGGATGCTGCCTGACTGGCTGTGCTTTTCCAGCGCCACATGTTTTGACTCTGATCTCCAGCAGCTGCAGTCCTTATTTTCTCCCACTATGAGATTCTGCTTACAATCTTGGTAAAGTGTTAATAATTTTCCACATATCTGTGATTGAGCTCAGTGTGATATTCCACACAGTCAAATAGCTTTCGAGCACTCACTACATGAGACAGGAAAACAGCCACTTGGGTGAATAATGCCTGTGGAAGAAGAGTTGAAAAATGTGGTCGGAATAGAAGTGGAGAGGTCTAGGAAGGGGAGGGAAGAGTCTGAGACGGTCCAGGTAAATTTGAGGTTGGGGTGGAAGGTGTTAGTAAAGTGGATGAACTGTTCAACCTTCTCATGGGAGCATTTCTATCTCGGCCGACAGACTCAATACAGACCTTTACTACAAACCGACCGACTCCCACAGCTACCTAGATTACACCTCCTTCCACCCTGCTCCCTGTAAAAATGCCATTCCATATTCCCAATTCCTTCGCCTCCGCCGCATCTGCTCCCAGGAGGACCAATTCCAATACCGTACAACCCAGATGGCCTCCTTCTTCAAATACCGCAATTTCCCCTCTGACGTGGTCGACGGTGCTTTCCACCGCATCTCCTCCACTTCCTGCTCCTCCGCTCTTGAACCCCGCCCCTCCAATCGCCACCAAGACAGAACCCCACTGGTCCTCACCTACCACCCCACCAACCTCCGGATACATCGTATCATCCGTCGTCATTTCCGCCACCTCCAAACAGACCCCACCACCAGGGATATATTTCCCTCCCCACCCCATCAGCGTTTCAGAGAGATGACTCCCTTCGCGACTCCCTCGTCAGGTTCACACCCCTCACCAACCCAACCTCCACTCCCGGCACCTTCCCCTGCAACCGCAAGAAGTGTAAAACGTGCACTCACACCTCCACCCCCTCCCCTCCCTCCAAGGCCCCAATGGATCCTTCCATATCCGTCAGAAATTCACCTGCACCTCCATACACATCATTTACTGTATCTGTTGCACCAGATGTGGTCTCCTCTACATTGGGGAGACAGGCCACCTACTTGCGGAACATTTCAGGGAACACCTCTGGGACATCCGCACCAACCAACCCAACCGCCCCATGGCTGACCACTTTAACTCCCCCTTACACTCCACCAAGGACATGCAGGTCCTTGGCCTCCTCCATCGCCAGACCATGGCAACACGACGCCTGGAGGAAGAGCGTCTCATCTTCTGCCTAGGAACCCTCCAACTGCAAGGGATGAATGCAGATTTCTCCCGCTTCCTCATTTCCCCTGGCCCCACCTTATCTCAGTCCCAACTCCTGGATTCAGCACCGCCCTCTTGCCCTGCAATCTTCTTCCCGACTTCTCTGCCCCCCACCCCCTCTCTGGCCTATCACCCTCACCCTCGCCTCCTTCCACCTCTCGTACTCCCAGCGCCCCTCCCTCAAATTCCCTCTGTCCTACCCTTTATCTCAGCCCGCTTGGCACACCAGCATCATTCCTGAAGAAGGGCTTATGCCCGAAACGTCGATTTTCCTGCTCCTCGGATGCTGCCTGGCCTGCTGCGCTTTTCCAGCACCACATTTTTCAACTCTGGTCGCCAGCATCTGCAGTCCCCACTTTCTCCCTGTGGAAGAAGATCCCAGCATATTGCAGTATCATCAGAAAAGGAGAAAAGGAAAGAAAAGTGAATATCTAGTGCAAGTAATCTAATCAGAGGTAAGGCTGGTGATGTGGTTATGAAGTTAAAATTGAATAATAGTCTGAAAAAAATGTGGAACAAAACCAGTTGTTTTTTTCAGCTTGAGTATTGCTGAAAAAGACACATTTTGTTGAAGTCTTTCATCTCCCACTGAACAGGATAATGTGCAAGAATTACCAATGTAAGGGGAAAACAGTGTTCCTTTTTATTATATGAGGAGAGAGTGCCATTTAGTTGACATGTGGACTCTGATAGGTGGAGGTGTTTCCATGGAAAATGTACCAACTGGATGATGACTGACCGTTAACTGCTGAGCTTTGTTTAAATTTAAACCAGGAAGGTTGACTCTGATTAGTCAAGACTTTGTTCTGAGAAATGAGCCAGAGAAAGACTTTCAACTTTTTTGTTCAGCTGCAAGAGGCACAATGTGTGTACCTGTTCTATTTGTCTGCACATAAAAGGCCTTCTATTTTACTCTGTGCAGATTGTTATACATGCAAGTGCACCACACTGCAACAAAACAACAAAGAAAAACAAAGGGAAAGCTTATATGTCTACCACATCCATCACAACTCCGGGATGTCTCAAACACTCAAGAGACAATGAATTACATTTAATTTGTACAGTGAATATGTTGTTGTGTTGTAAGAAACAGGTCTGGTAATCTGACTACGGATAGTTATGGGATAACTCAGAATTTTCTAATGACGTTAGTTTAGGGTTGAATAATGTCAACTGGACACTTGGGAGAACTGCTCAGTTCTTCATCAAGAGATAGAACTTATAATTATCCAGAAAGGAATAATTTGATTAGGGATAATCAATATGGTTTTGTGAAAGGTAGGTTATGCCTCACAAACCTGATTGAATTCTTTAAGAAGGTGACCAAGTAGATGGATGAAGGTAAAGCAGGTAATGTGGTGTATATGGATTTCATTAACATGTTTGATAAGGTTCCCCACAGTAGGCTATTTGAGAAAATGTGGAAGGATGGGATTGATGGTGATCTAGCAGTTTGGATCAGAAATTGGCTAGTTGAAAGAAGACACAGGGTGGTGGTTGATGGGAAATGTTCATCCTGAAGTTTAATTACTAGTGATATACCACAAGGATCTGTACTTGGATGACCTGGATGACAGCATAGAAGGATACGCTAGTAAATTTGTGGATGACACTAAGGTCAGTGGAGTTATGAACAGTGCAGAAAGGTGTTGCTGGTCACAGAGGACGTTGATCAGCTGCAGAGCTGGGCTGAGAGGTGGCAAATGGAGTTTAATGTGAAAACATGTAAGGTGTTTCATGTTGGAAGGAGTAACAGGAATACAGAGTACTGGGCAAATGATAAGATTCTTGATAGTGTAGATAAGTAGAGACCTCGGTGTAATGTGCATAGATCCCTGAAAGTTGCCACCAGGTTGATAGGGTTGTTACGAAGGCTTAGGGTGTGTTAGCTTTTATTTGTAGAGGGATTGATTTTCAGAGCCATGTTGCAGCTGTACAAACTCTGGTGTGGCCTCACTTGGAGTTTTGTTTACAGTTTTGGTCACCACATTATAGGAAGGATGTGGAAGCTTTGGAAAGGATGCAGAGGAGATTGACCAGGATGTTGCCTGGTATGGAGGGAAGGTCTTATGAGGAAAGGCTAAGGGACTTGAGGCTGTTATCTTTAGAGAGTAGAAGGTTGAGAGATGACTTGATCGAGACATATAAGGTAATTAGAGGATTAGATTGGGTGGACAGTGAGAGCCTTTTTCTTTGGATGGTAATGGCTAGCATGAGGAAACATAGCTTTACGTTGAGGGATGATAGATATAGGATGGATGTCAGAGGTACGTTCTTTCTTTCAGAGAGTAGTAAGGAGAAAGAACACCCTGCCTGCAACAGTAGTAGGCTCACCAACTTGAAGGGCATTTAAATGGTCATTGGATAAACATATGGATGATAATGGAGTAGTGTAGTCCTGATGAAGGGCTTTTGCCCGAAAAGTCGATTTTCCCGCTCTCTTTCAACCATATCTCTATGATAGCATCAACATTATAATTGCATGCATTAATCCAGGCTCCAAGTTTACCTATCTTACTTGTTTTGTTTATTGCATTGAAGCAAGTATAATCTCAGTCCCAAGATCTGCTGAGCTCAGCAACCTCTCCCAACAACGATCCCATCGCATGACACTAGCTCTAGGTTGCCATTGTGGAAATATTCTCCTTATTCCAACTCTCTGGTCTTCTATTAGTTAGCCAATTCTCTACCCAGGTTAATATTCTACCCTCAATGTCTGAACTCCTATTAAGGATCCTTACGTGCAGTACATTATCAAATGCTCTTCAGAAATCTAAATGTATTGCAGCATGTAGGAGCAAATTACTGCAGATGCTGGAATCTGTACTGAAAACAACAAATGCTGGAGATCACAGCAGGTCAGGCAGCATCTATGGGGAGAGAGCAAGCTAACGTTTCGAGTCTAGATGCTCTGATGAAGTGTCATCTACACTCAAAACATTAGCTTCATTTCTCTCCATGGATGCCGCCTGACCCACTGTGATCTCCAGCATTTTTTGAATTCAGTTCACATGTATTGCAGCTACTGGTTGCCCTTTATCTATCCTGCTTGGTATCTCCTCAAGAGTTTGAAAGAAATTGCCTGTTTAGTAATTTTCCCTTCCTGCAGCCATGTTGACGTTGCTTAATTATATTATAAATTACAAAATGTTCTGACGCTCTATTTTTAAATTTAGATTCTAATACTTACCCAATGAGAAATGTTAAACTAACTGAAATATCTTGGCTTGTTTTCCTTTTTGCTCTCTTTTGAAAAAAATATTATGTTGGCAATTTTTAAAACTCTCTCAATCCTCTGGTTTACCACTAATCTTTGCCATGTGGTATGTTTCTTCTTTGAATTGAATACTCTCCTTAATTTTCTTGGTTAACTATGATTGGTTTATCTCCTTTTTAGAATCAACCTTCCTCATTGGGATAAATCTTTGTGTGAGTCATGAACTGTTTATTTAAACATTCATCAACCGTCTTTTCAGCTCAACTCCTTTCCCAGTTGTCTCCGACTAACTCTGCTCTCATTTCTTTAAAATTATCATCACTTAGTTTGAGAAAAACTGGTGTGCTTTTCCACACAACAATTTTACATCCAAAATGATCACAGTTTATCACTTAAACATTTCAATGCTAACTTACGACTGCCATCATCATATCTGCTCACTGAATGAATATAAAGTCTACTCATTTAATTTATCAATGGCCTTCTGTAATTTTCTGTTCATCCCCTAACATATGGGCAAAACCCCCATAGTCTCAGAGGACTGTTTTCTTATTAGAGAGAGAGAGATGACCAGTGGTGGTTTAACTTGAGTGTTGCTATGCCTTGAAATCTGAAAAAACAATGGTGGAGGGAGAAAGCTCAGAAAATCCAACAACTAGGAGACGCCGATGACATTTGAGGATTCTTCAATGGAACAAAAGCTACTTTTGTCCCATCCACTCACGGTCATGACCATCTCAAAAGTAAAGATGGTTCCACCATCCTGAAGAGCAATGCTGACATCAATTCTCGATGGAGGGAACACTTTGAAGATCTTCTAAATCAAATCATCCCATTTGACGAATGTGATCAACAACGTTCTAAAACAGCCCATTGTCGACTCCCTATGCAAAATAGCAACACTTGAAGAAGTCAAGCAAGACATCTAAACCTTGTAAAACAACAAGGTTGCTGGACTCGCTGGAATACTAGCCAAGGTCGTCAAAACTGGAGATAACCTGCTTCATGACCAACTGCATCAACTTCTCATCAAGATCTGGATAAGTGAAGATGTACTAGCAGTCTATAGAGACTCAGCAATCGTTAGCATCTACAAAAGGCGATTGATCTCAATGCAGAAACTATCGTGGCATTTCACTGTTAGCAACAGCAGGAAAGATCCTCACCCACGTCATGAACAACCGGCTCAAGCCTTTAGCCGAGAAGATTCTTCCAGAGACACAGTGACCAGTGGAGTGCCACAAGGATCGGTGCTGGGTCCTCTACTTTTTGTCATTTACATAAGAGGTACAAAGTTAGTAAGTTTACAGGTGACATCAAAGTTAGAGGTGTAGTGGACAGCAAAGAGGGTTACCTCAGATTACAACAGGATCTGGACCAGATGGGCCAATGGGCTGAGAAGTGGCAGATGGAGTTTAATTCAGATAAATGTGAGGTGCTGCATTTTGGGAAAGCAAATCTTAGCAGGACTAATACACTTAATGGTAAGGTCCTAGGGAGTGTTGCTGAACAAAGAGACCTTGGAGTGCAGTTTCATAGTTCCTTGAAAGTGGAGTTGTAGGTAGATAGGATAGTGAAGGCCTTTGGTATGCATTCCTTTATTGGTCAGAGTATTGAGTACAGGAGTTGGGAGGTCATGTTGCAGCTGTACAGGACATTGGTTAGGCCACTGTTGGAATATTGTGTACAATTCTGGTCTCCTCTCTATCGGAAAAATGTTGTGAAATTTGAAAGGGTTCAGAAAAGATTTACAAGGATGTTGCCAGGGTTGGAGGATTTGAGCTATAGGGAGAGGCTGAACAGGCTGGGGCTGTTTTCCCTGGAGCGTCGGAAGCTGAGGGGTGACCTTATAGAGGTTTACAAAATTATGAGGGGCGTGGATAGGGTAAATAGGCAAAGTCTTTTACCTGGGGTGGGGGAGTCTAGAACTAGAGGGCATAGGTTTATGGTGAGAGGAGAAAGATATAAAACAGACCTAAGGGGCAACATTTTCACACAGTAGGTGGTATGGGTATGGAATGAGCTGCCAGAAGAAGTGGTGCAGGCTGGTACAATTGCAACATTTAAGAGGCATCTGGATGGGTATATGAATAGGAAGGGTTTGGAGGGATATGGGCTGGGTACTGGCAGGTGGGACTAGATTGAGTTGGGATATCTGGTCAGCATGGATGGGTTGGACGGAAGGGTCTGTTTCCATGCTGTACATCTCTATGACTCTATGACTAGCTGGCTTTAGATCATTATGTAGAACAATCAGCATGATCTTCACTATGTAACAAATACAAGAAAAATGTCGTGACCAACTTCAACCTTTGCATGTGGTATTTATTGACCTCAACAAAACCTTTGACTTGGTATCAAGGGAACTCCTATGGGATGTCCTATCCAACCATGGATGTCTTGAAAAGTACATTCAAACCCTGAGACTCCTCCATGATGGCGTGCTTGCCACAGTCATGGTCAGCAACAGGAACTGTGAACCTTTTCAAGTCAGATCAGGAGTAAAATAGGGAAATGTGATTGCCCCAACTTTATTCACCATTGTTATTATGACAATCATCACATCCTCAAGGACAACCTAGGAATTGAACTTGTCTACAGAACAGATGGCAGACCTTTCAATCTTGCCTGTCTTAAATCCAAAAGCAAGACATCTATGAGTTCCCTCATTGAGTTCCAATACACAGATGATGGCAGTGTTGAAGATCTCTTAGAAAACCACCCACAACAGATTCTGACTGCCTTACCATCAATTCCAAGAAGACTCAGATCATCTAACAAATGTCACCAACTGAGACAAATCAGATAGAATCATCAATTCAACTTGGCAAAACAACCCTGGAAAAAGTGGACCACTTTCTGTATCTTGGAAGTCACCTCTCTTCCAATGTCAACCTTAATGATAAGATCCAACATCGTCTTAAGTGTGCTGGAACAGCTTTTGGACATTTCCAAATAAGAAAGAGCCTTTCATGTTCATGACATCCAGACAGACACCAAAATGTTACCGTACAAAGCAGTGGTGATCCCAATGCTCCTGTGTGTATCAGAAACTTGGACAATGTACCGACAACATCTGAGGGCACTTGAAAAGTTCTAGCAACACTGCCTTTGAAACATCTTGAATATCAGCTGGGAAGACAGAAGAATCAATGTTATCATGATGAACGAAGCAAAAACAACAAGGTTGAAGCCTACACCATCAAGAACCAACTAAGATGGAGTGGTCATGTTGTTCTGATGAACGATGAATGTCTGCTGAAACAAATCTTCTCCTCCCAGCTTAAAGAAGGCAAATGTAAAAGAGGCAGACAACAAAGACCTTTTCAAAGCCAACATGAAGAAATGTAACATTAACGTCAACAATTGGGAAACCAGTGCCGAGGACAGGAAACTCTGGCAAGCCATCGTCCAAGAAGGAACAGCAACTTCCGAAGCTGACAGATGGTCAGAACGAGAAGAAAAGAGAGGATAATGGAAACTGAGGCAGCAAGAGTCAAAGCCTGATCTGCCACCTGCAACTATTTGTCCCGAATGCGGAAGAACTTTCAAAGCCAAGATTGGACACATAAGCCACCTGAGAGCCCATAAACAGATCAACGGGACAAAGACCATCCTCCTCGACCTCAAGGGATAGCCATGATGATGACATTATGCCTCAGGTGAGGAACAAAGCTGAGAAGATAGAACATATACCTTCAGCTTGTGTGGAAATTGAACCTACACCGTTAGGTGTTTCTCTGCTTTGCAAACTAACTGTTGAGCCAACTAAGTTAATCATCCCCCTACATCTTCCCCCACATGCCTCCTTGCTTTAGGCAAAGAGAAGACTGCAGATGCTGGAAATCAGAGTCCAGATTAAAGTGGTGCTGGAAAAGCACAGCAGGTCAGGCAGCATCCGAGGAGCAGGAAAATCAATGTTTCAGGCAAAATGTCGATCTTTCTGCCTCCTCACTTTGTCTAATTTTCAAAGCATCCCATTGTAGCATTTGATATAAAGCTTGACTTAACTTCTTTTCTCCATGTAGACATAAAATCCAAACTAATTCAGTGTCATACAGAGGATACCTACACTGTGTTGACTGAGCACCTACATTTGTGCAGACTGAAAAGTTACTTCTGAGAATATTGGATTGTGTCTACAGAAAGTACTGGGTGGATCAATATTTGAGAATTAAATAGCCAAGCAGATGTGTTTTATGGATATTATGCCTCAGCCATTACAAGCACAGAGTATATACATTGGAATCAGGAAGCAACACTTTAATAGCTCTGTGTTTACCTACCACCATATCCCAAACTAATCACTGAATAAGCCAGAGGAAAGCCAACTGTAAACAGAGTTAAAAGCTCCTGGTTGGCACCATTTGTTATGGTTAAGGATACAAAATGACTGATTTGTCTTCAGTACATACTGAATGGGTAGGAAGGTAATGAATGAGTAGCAAAAGAATAAACTAACCAGTGTCCTGTAATCTCAGAAATGGGCAGTGATTATGCTCTCACAATACATAACATGGGTATTCATCGCAGGAGGAAGAAGACTGACAGATGGTGACAGTAATAGCTCCAGTTGATGGGGGTCAGCAGCTACTCAATAGACCTATTTCAAAGGGGATTTTTTTTCCCCTCTCTGTGAAGGATCTTACATAATGTAGCGTAAAGGTTTCTGTGTTAACAATGCCTTTAAATTGAAAAAAACCTCACTTCCTGTTGTTTATCATACAGACATTTTATTATTGTTTCACCAATATTTACCTGACCTGCTGAGGTCCTAACCCTAGACAATATCCAGACAGAATGATTGCCAAGAATTCTTCCACTTGACATAAAGTTATCTGCAAACTATTTACCCAGAGAAATTAACTGTGATTAAATAACAAGGAAATTCTGATACAAGTTTTGCCTGTGTCCTTTCTTACCTCAGACTTCCCGTTATTTACTTGTTGGCATTTCTTGTGATTAAAATAAATGTAAAAAAGACTACTTTAATGAATTTCTTCACCATCAATTATTTATATTTAGGCTAACTATTCTTTAATTTCTGGCAGGCCTTCAAAACCTTCACTGAATGTCTCCTTTTTTTGAGTCTGTTTGAAGACAGGCTCATGCTTAGTTGAATTGCACCGGATACAGTTGATGTTCACTGAAATCTGCAGCACATGACTGCAAACAACTATTCATTCCGAAAGAAAGCCACTTCCAAATTAATAATTTAACACTTGCAGTATTTGAAAAAATTGACTGTTCACACTTTTTAATCACACACAATCTTTCCTACCTAGCTTTCAAATGCAATATTAAACCAAAACTTGGTTTGCTTATTCTGTGGCTCAGTTAGATAGTGAAGATCCCATCCCACTATTCAAAGAACAGGAGTATATTTTATTAGTGCCATGGTCAATATTACTTCAATGCCACCAAGAATAGTACAACTTAACATTCTCCTGCTACTACTTAAGCATCTTATGTGTAAAATAGCAGCTGCAATTTTCTGCAGAGATATAGGCCGCGTTTTGAAATAATTAGAACAAAGAACAAAGAAAATTTACAGCCCAGGAACAGGCCTTTCGGCCCTCCAAGCCTGAGCCGATCCAAATGTACTGTCTAAACCTGTCAGTCAATTCCTAAGCCTGTGTAACCCTCTTGCTCCCCACCCTACTCATGCATCTGTCCAGATGCATCTTAAATGAATCTACCGTGCCGGCTTCTACCACCTCTGTGGCAAAGCGTTCCAAACGCCACCATCCTCTGTGTGAAGTCCTTGCCGCGTGTATCCCCCTTAAACATTCCACCTCTCACTTTGAAAGCATGACTTCTCGTGTTGAATCCTTCACCCTGGAAAAAGCTTGTCTCTATCCACCCTGTCTATACCCTTCACGATTATACAAACCTCAATCACGTGCCCTCTCAATCTCCTTTTTTACTAGTGAAAATAAACCTAACCTACTCAACCTCTCTTCATATAAATATAAATTAAGGTATTTATTTTCTATTTTCTTCAATTCTCACTTTTTCCAACAGAACAGTGAACCTGCAGAGCAATCATGGAGCAAGATGATAATGATGAAAAGAGTGTGATATTCATTGAAACTTCAAATCAATGGAAATTTGAGCATTTCTTATTTTCCTGTAAGTGATAATTCAAGTTTAGACACTACACATTTTCTGTGAATCATATATCTCTATGAATTAGAAAGTAGATATCAAAATTGTGGGGCTCCTTCATATCACAACTTAGGGCTGGTATTCTTTGTAATGCAGTTATATAATTTCAAATTAAAACCATTGTCTTTACAGGAAAGCTGTCATTTGTAAGTAAAGTTCATTCACTCCCGGCTTTGCAATTAAGGTGCTTTGCACAATCTATGCAAAATGTAAATTTTGATTACTTGTACTCCGATATTTCTTGCAGCGGATAGCACTTGCATTTATTGCTCCAACAATGATTAAAATTTGTTACACCACACTTTCAGCTTGCACTAACAGCAACCAGGTGTTGAGAAAACATCCAACTGCTGGCCAATAATACATTTCACTCTCGTGTTATCAGTTACTGTGGTTCTTAATATTTTGCACAATGTGGTCTAAAATTGATAAACAGGCATGAAAATTATATCTGTCAGCTTAATCTGCATGGCAGTTCACCTCAGACTTGGTTTGATGGGTGACATACTCTGCTATAAGATTGAAAGAAGCCAGAAAGAAGACAATAATGCAAATGCTGGACATCTGAAGTGAAAATAAATAAAAATGGGGCCATTTGGTGCCCAAGTATTTCCATCAAATCAGACTGAGGAGGTTTCATCAGCATCTGTGCAGGAATCCCCTTTACCCCTCTCACTCACACCTACCCCAGCAGGCGAGAGCCCTCTATGTGCTTGATCATCAGAGTAGATCAGCGAGTTATATATAATGTTGAGTCAATGGAAAAATTCAATCTACTGGAACTGATAAGCGTTTAATGGGGTACACAAGGAGAAAGTGTTTCAACATATGATTTAAGACTAAAACCACGAGCCACAAGTGTGTTACTAACAAATTCAACAGAAAATTTGTCAAATTTTGTTATGATGTATTCATAGGATGTGGGCACCACTGATGGTGCTGGCATTTATTGCTCATGCTTAATCGTCCTTGAGTAGGGATGGTGAGCAAGCTTCTTAAACCACTATAGTCCATGTGGTGGAGGGATGTTAAGGAGGGAATTCTGGATTTTGCCCCAAAGAATGTTGATGTGGTTCCAAAACAGTGTGTTGCATGGCTTGGTAAGGAACATCAGGTGGTGTTGCTCCCATACAACAACTGTCCCTGTTCTTCTAAGCGGTAGAGATTGCAGGTTTGGAAAGTGCTAAGGAACCTTGCTGACTTGTTGCCATACATTTCCTTAATGGTACACATCACTGTCATTGTGCATCACTGGTAGAGGGAGTGAATGTTGGTGGTGTTAGATGTGATGTCAATCAAACGGGCTGCTTTGTCCTGGATGGTGTCAAGCTTCTTGAGTATTGTTGGAGCTTCATCCATCCAGGCAAGTGGGGAGTATTCCATCACACTCCTGACATGTGCCTTGTAGATGGTAAACAGGCTTTGGGGAATCAGGAGGTGAGTTACTCACTGCAGGACTTCCAGACTCTCACCTGTGCTTGTAGTTACATATTTATATGGTGAGTCCAGGTGAGCTTCTGGTCAATGGTAAACCCCAGAATGTGGATAATTACACAGACATTACTTATAAGTGGAACATGTTACCACATTTAAGGGGACATTTAAGCGACTGCTGGGCGAGCACATGGACGGCAGTAAATTGAGGGGTGTGTAGTTTAGGTTGGTCTTAGATTAAGATAAATGCTCGGCACAACGTCGTGGGCCGAAGGGCCTGTACAGTGCTGTACTGTTCTATGTTCAATGTTCCGTGTACAGGAGTTGGTTTAGGCTAAAAGCATGCATAAATTTAAGGGAATTCTGGAGTACACATCAGGGAGAAAAGAGGTTTATGCTGACAGGATAACATGAAAGGGGTAGGAGAAGGTGCCCCAGAGAGCATCAGCTGGCATGAATGGCCTGCTTCAATACTATCCTCTGTCAGTAATATACTATCACAATGTACATTTGTTGAAGGACCAATGGATTTGTTCAGAAGAATATTAATGTTGAGTTGATTGTCGCTGTTGATGTATTTAGAAGTGTTACTGTTCAGCAAAGAGCATTTGTGAATAAAGACATGTGACCTGAATTTCCTCATGTTGAGAGATTTATTCCTTTTACACTCATGGAATAAGAGTGATATTTGGCAATAACTTGGAGGAAGAATTTCCTATTGCATATTCTTTGGCGTACCTCCAGTTGTAACATGGAGAACATCCTTTCGAGTTGCAAGGAAATTAGCATGTCGACTTTAGAAAGCCTGGTTCGGCAGAAGATTCTGGTTGCCGCAGATTAGAAGAGAAGGAGACCAATGTGGAACAGTGCATTTCCCAGTGAGCTGAGTGCTAGCACACATCAAAGGGACATGCAGCAGTTCCATTTGAATTTGCAGTTAAATGCCAACTGAGGTGCGGTTATGGACCAGTCTGCATCTCCACCTCCTTGGATGCAGATTCTAGCTCTGATAGCAGTAGGAGAGAGAATAGATAGAGACCTGGTCAACTACTTGCAGAGCACAGTGCAGAGACATGCAGCTGTATCTCAAGGTCTTTTAGGATCAGATAGGCTCTTATCAGGGAGAAATATCTTAAAAAGGACTCAGCTCAATGAACTATTTTATCAATGCAGTGACTGTTATGTAGGTGAATACTGTTAACAGGCTATGCTTCACATCCACCTCTGAGACATGTAAACAAGTCTTTCTTATTGCTGGTTTTGCTTCATGAAACAGCTATGGATAAAGAAAATCTGTGATTCCATGCTAACTGTCCAGCCAGAGAGAACTCTTATGTAGCATTGAATTCTTAAATTAGTTCTGGTTTTTTAGCTGCACCGGGTTATCCAGAAATCTGTCTTGTTTTTGTTTTTGTTGTACCAGTTGTATATAATAGAAATGACAAATAAAATTACTCCACTCTACTCTCTACGTGTTCACCTACCTCTGTGTAAAACAGAAGTTCCTGATGCCAATCCTAAAATGATCAATTAGTTTGACACTGTGTCCTTTTCTTTCTGATACTCCAACAAGTGCGGTATCCCAGTAATATTTTTCGTAATGGTAATATTTTGCAAAGCTCAGTAAAATCAAGACCCTCTCGCCTTTTCCCACCATTACTAGCCTGGACACAGATGATCAGTCTTACAGTTTTTTCCCCCACTGCTTCCGATTCTTCACTCTCTCTCTTATTTCTTAGTGATCGGAGCTGGAAAAGATTTTTAAGAAGCTGTTTTTCTTGCGTTGAGGATGGAATGCATACCAGGGAGGCAACAGCTTCAATTTCTATTCATTTGAAAAGGAGTAAGACATCGCAATGTGTATCAGAGGAGCCTTTATGAAACTTGGCATTGAAACATGGTCCAGGAAATTGATCAAAGGGGTTGACTTGATGCAAGTTTTAAAGCAGGAAGATAAGACACAGAGAGGCTCTGGCCTTAATCATTCACTTACAGGCCTCAGTTGGCCCACAGGTGGATAGGCCACTGTTACCGGTAAAATTGCATTAGGGTGCGGTGGCGTGGGAGGTGAGGGAGTGGGGAGGGTGCAAGGGTAGGTGGTGACAAAGCACTCAGTGCATTGAATATGCCCCTACCCTCCAAGCTTGTTGCTGTAGTAACATTACACCCAGACCCTACCATTCAAAGGCGAGAGGGAAAACAATGACATGGCGGTAACCCACAAATTGACCTTTCGGAAGGTGAAAATGCAATATTCACACGTTCATTCCATCTTCCGCTGTGAAAGCGCTTCGCATGCTCTGATTTCCTGCATACCATACTGCTCCAGACCACCAAGGCAAGGGTTTGCAGAATCTCGTCTGTAATTGCCAATGTCAGGATTAACTGTAGCAGAAGATAAATGATCATTACTGCTTTTTGAAAGATGCTTATCTTGTTCCCACTTGCAAAGATGCATAGTAAATCTCCTGATCTTCAAATAATGAAAACACAGATGCACTCTAAATTATCAGTTAGCATTTTCTCCCCCTTTTTAATTGGTACACCGCGCAAAATCCCCTTTGGGTTTTGACACAATCAAATGGTACATCACCTCAGATTCTTACGCAGTTTGGAGAAAGTATGTGCAGATGCATTTTAACTTTAAGTTGTCACAGCTCCCAACCAGGACATTGATTTCAAGTTAAAAGTGAGCAAGTTCTTTGATGAATAAAGAGTCTGCAGATTTCAATCATGCACAAGGGTAAAGATGAGTGCTTGATTTTCAGCGGTTTGTCTTTCAAGCAGAAGTACTTTCAAATGAACAACTGTGTCATGCAGTGGTGACCTGATAAAACGGAATGTGATCAACTTTAAAAAAATACCACAACGCTTTAAATAACCAAGCTTTTAATCTTAAATTAATTCACTTCAATATCCTGGTGGGAACCAATGTGCATTGTGGTGAACTGTTATCTGAAGGTGCCCATGTATGAGCCAATTTACTCATTCTGGCCTTGTGATGCTGTGCATAATAGATAGATCTAGAATGTTCTGGAATGGTTTGGTTTGACGGCTGGCATATATGGACATATATTCATGGAGTTTTCCCTTTTTTCTGTGGAATTCACTTCTCCAAAATGTGGTGGATGCTGGGACAGTGAGCACATTTAACGAGGAGTTAGACAGATTGTTAATTGGCAATGGGTTGAATGGTTATGGGGAGAAGGCAGGAAAATGGGGGTGAGGATTAGATCAGCCACGAGCGAATGGCAGACCAGATGTGATGGGCTGAATGGCCAAATTCTGCTCCTATATCTTATGAACTTCCACGCTCCAGCCAACAGATGTCCAATATATCCAACACACAACCTTCCTACATCAATTAGAAACCAAAAAGACTCATGACCCAGTTGCTTGGTGCTTGACCGTCTGCCAAACCCAGGAACACGCAATAAAAATGGTCCGCTCCTCTCTTTGAGCCCACTCTGTCATTTAATAGGATGATGGTTGATCTGATTTTAATCCTAACTCTATAATTCCTGCACATCTCTAATAATGTTTCAGCCTCTTGGTAAACAAGAGTCCGCCTCTGCCTGAGAACTATTTATAGATTCAGTATCTTCAGAAGGAAGAGAATTTCAAAGTTTCACAACTCCCTGCAAGTAAACAAAAAGTTTCCTCATCTCTGTTCTAAATGGGCTCTCCCTTACTTTTAAACTATAGCTCCGAATTCTAATTTGAACCCGATAAGCACCAATTTTACACCTTTTCTAACATATTTACTGCACCACTATCCCATTGATATGAATTGAATATGTTGGTCCGCATGAATTCTGAAGGAAACATGTACATTCTCACAAAAAGGAGACTTTTTTCAACTTCCACCTGGTCAAGTCCCCTCAGGATCGTATATGTTTCAATTAAGCCACCTTAGACTCTTAGAAACTCCAGAGAATGCAGGCCAAGTCTCTCTAGCCTTTCTTCAAAAAGTATTCTGCTCATTCCAGGCATTGAACTCATTTCTCTGACCTGCTTCCAACATCACAACATTCTTCTGTAAGTACAGCGACCAGTAGTTTCCACAATGTTTCAGTATTTTCAATATTTTTAAAATCGCATGTTGAGAATCATCTCCATGAGTTTTCTCCTCAGTTGCAGCAGTGTGTTACTATGCAACTATGTTACATAGAGCAGCATTCTTCCAATAGCATGCAATGCTTCAAATGATCTTGTGATAAGATGGAGTATGAGTCCTCAGGTCGCCTGATGAGATATAGTGACGATATTATGAGCATGTCTCTGATCATATAAACTAATGTATTGAGTATAGGAGTTAGGAGGTAATTTGCAGCTATACAAGACATTGGCTAGGCCACTTTTGGAATATTGCTTGCAAATCTGGTCTCCTTCCCACTGGAAGTATGTTGTGAAACTTTAAAGGATTTAGAAAAAGATTTACAAGGATGTTGCCAGGTTGGAGGGTTTGAGCTTTAGGGAGAGGCTGAATAGGCTGGGGCTGTTTTCCCTGGAGCGTCAGAGAGTTAGGGTTTATAGGTTTACAAAGGTTTATAAAATCATAGGGTCATGGATAGGATAAATAGACAATGTCTTTTCCCTCGGGTGTGGGAGTCTCAAGGGCATAGGTTTAAGGTGAGAGGGGAAAGGTATAAAAAGGACCTAAGGGGAACATTTTCACACAGAGGGTGGTACGTATATGTAAAGAGCTGCCAGAGGTAGTGGCGGAGGCTGGTGCAATAATAGCATTTAAAAGGTATTTGGATGGACATATGAATAGGAAGGGTTTCGAGGGATATGGGCCAAATGTCAGCAAATGGAACTAGATTACTTTTGGATAGCTGGTCGGCATGGATGAGTTGGACTGAAGGGTCTGTTTCCGTGCTGGTACATCTCTACGACTCTATGATTGTGGTTCATAACACAACATTCTCTGTTTGGTATCGAACCAATGCAATAATACGATAGTCATTGACAAAATATTGTCTTGATTCACACTTTGCTATCTTGAACATCTTTACATTATTCATCCACTATCTATTTAGAAAGGCAATTTCTTACCTCTGTTAGTTTGTAAAACTACTCCAGGCTAGAATATGGCCATTACCTGGGGCTGCAGATACCTGAACTAATTGAAAGCTTCTAAACTACATCAGCTTCAGCTGCTGGTGAACACATTCACTACAAAGTATGGAAAGAGAGTCTATTCAAAGCTATACAAAGTAATTATTTAATAAATCATTTCTCCACTGCATGCTCTCTAATAGTTATGTGACCTCTGTAAACAACCAATTTTACACTATTTTCAACATATTTACTAATCCACCATCCCACTGATGTGAACTGAATATATTTGTCAGCATAAATTCTTAAGGAAGTTAGTGTCTGGATCAATAGTGCATGCTAAAATTAGTGATTGACACTTTTAAGATCAGTGAATCGATACAAACATTAAATGGCTTTCAGAAGTTTAATTCTATTTAACAGGAAACTTTCCAGCCAGCTAGTATGTCTGAAAAAATAATTATTTTTGCATTAGCTCAGTAAAAAGATCTTTGTTTAAGGCAAATCGATCCTGCAGTAATAAATCACATCACTGCCAGGTCACCAGAAACACTTTGGTTCAGTCTGAGTGGCAGTTGAGATCAAAGCAGCATTAATCCACAATAATTGGACATTGCTGTTGATTTCATGGGGGAGGGAGAAGGCACATGTATCATATGATAGTGAGGATCACAATCCAGAGACTCCCAGGAAATTCAGGGCATGGTGCAGCTGATGATCTGAGTCACTAACATGTCAATTTCCTCAAAAGAATCACGGAATGCAGGCAACTGATGGGTTATTGAAGTGGAGCAAATTCCAGCTCAATGGGTGCACAGATTTGCACTCATTGAATTCCTAATGCCCCCAGCTATAAGATTTGGAGAGAGGGCCTAAGGCACATGGAATTCTACAAACAAATTGTCCAAAATGACATTTCAATAGCTTTCAGGCCATACATGCTTTAATCTTTGTTTTGGCATTATGCAAATTCTCTGTTGCAATTTCAGATTAGATTCCCTATAGCGTGGAAACATGCCCTTTGGCCCAACAAGTCCACACTGACCACCCAAAGAGTAACCCACCCAGACCTATTCCCCAACTCTATTCTTTTACCTCTGACTAACACACGTAACACTTTAGCATGGCCAATTCACCTGACCTGCACATCTTTGGATTTTGGGAAGAAATCAGAGAACCTGGAGGAAACCCACACAGACATGGGGAGAATATGCAAAATCCACACAGTCACTCAAGGCGGCAATTAAACCTGGTTCCCTGGTATTGTGAGGCAGCAGTGCTAATCATTGAGCTACTGTGCTGCCCCAAATGAGTGTGAACATTTCTTTTTTTAAATGGATAGATCTTAGGGTTTAGACATAATTAAATGAATTTCCACAGATTTAAAACATTGTCGTGGAATCATTCACATCTGCCAGATATTTCTATAATACAATGGGCATGGTGTATATTTTATTAGATTAGCAATACTGACCCCTGGACTATTGCTGACCATTATGTAATCAGTGAGGTGTTGTGAAAGATACATATAAATAACATGGATGATGGGATGGATGAAATGTTTGCCAAGTTTGCTGATGGTGTGAAGATAGTAGGAAAGCAAGTTGCGATGTGAATATAAGAAGTCACAAAAATCTATAATTAAAGTGAATAGGAAAGATCTGGCAAATGGAGTATAATGTGGGAAAAGATGACATTGTCTACTTTGGCAAGAAGAATAAAAAAGCATATTATCTAAATGGTGACAAAGTACAGAGCTCTGTAGTGCCGTGGGACCTGGGTATACTAGTCTACCAATCTCAAAAGGTTAGTTTTCAGGTACAGGAAGTGTTTTACTTTATTTATGCATGGGATATCGGCATCACTGGCTGACCCATCATTAGGCCTTGAGAAAGCAGTGGGGACCTGACTTCTAATGTAATTGGAATTCATATGGCATAGTTGACCCACAGGATTGCAGTGGAGGAAGTTCCAAAATTTGGAAAGGAATTGTGATCTGCTTCCAAGTCATGATGGTGCGTGTCTTAGAAGGGAATTTGCAAGCAGTCATGTTCCCAAGTATCTGCCGTCTTTGTCCTTCTAGATGGTGGTCATTAGCACTTGGAAGGTGGTAACTAAAGAAGCTTGGTGAATTTCTGAAGTGCTTTGTGTAGCTGCTACATACTGCTGCGACTGAGTTACGTTAAATGGAGGGAGTAGATGTTTTTGGATGTAATGCCAATCGAGTAGCTGCTTTGTCCTAGATGGTGTCAAACTTCTTAAGTGATGTTGGATCTACCCTTATCCAGGCATCAGGGTTGGGGATTCAGGAGGTGAGTTACTCAGTATTGGATTCCTAGCCTCTGACCTGCTCTTGTAGCTGCAATATTTACATAGCTCATCCAGCTCAGTTTCTGGTGAGTGGCAACACCCAGGATGTTGATGGAAAAGTTGACTTACAAAATAATGACATCATTTATTGCTAGAATATTGTCACTTATTATGAGCCAAGGACTGGAAAATGAGAATAGCTGAATGTTTAATGCCTAGAATGGACATAGGCAGCATGAAGGCATGGTGGTTAGCACTGCTGCCTCATAGTGCTAGGGACCCAGGTTCAATTCCACCCTCAGGTGACTGCGTGGAGTTTGCATGTTCTCCCTGTGTTTGTGTGGGTTTCCTCCAGGTGCTCCGGTTTCTTCCCATAGTACAAAGATGTGCAGGTTTGGTGGATTGGCTGTACTAAATTGCCCTAGGTGGGTTAGCCATGGGAATTGCAGGGTTATCCGAAGACTTCATTCCTCTGCCAGCACCTCACATCCTCAACTCTTCAGATTTCAAAACATTACCTCCTCCTTTAATGGTTTGCTGATTCATTGAGTTTCCATTCTGAGGAAGGGTCACTCAATCCGAAACGTGGGTCTGGGTGGGATGCTCTTCGGTGGGTTGGTGTGGACCTGATGGTGTGTTTCCACACAGTAGGGATTCTATGATTCTACAATTGAACAAAGTGACACTTTCCTGGCTGTAAAACCTCTATGGCTCCAGGGGTTGAATAGACAGTTTGGGTGCTACACTTTTAGTATTATAAAGGGCACCAATGAGACTACATCTAAACACTGAGCATGGTATTGGTCAACTTATTTAAAGAAGGACATAAAGGTTGCAAACAGTTCAGAGAAAGTTTATTAGACTAATATCTGGAACTTGGGTTTTTCTGTTGAGGGAACTTTGGATGGGCAAGACTGATACCAGAACAGTAGGATGTGACTTGATTGAAATACATAAGGTCCTGAGGGGTCTTTTCAGGAGAGATGTGGAGAGGCTGTTTCATTCAATGGCAGAGCCTAGCACTGAGGATCACTGTTTAAAAATAAGAGGTTACCCATTGAAAACCGAGATGAGGTAAATTTTTCTCATGGAAGGTCATGACTCTTTCAAACTTGATTCATGAAAAAGCAGTAGAAGCAGATTCCTTCAATATTTTTAACACAGAGTTAAATTGAAGGGGGTGAAATGTCTTCAGGTTTCGATGAGAATGTGGATTCAAGGTTACAATCAAATCTTCTGTGGAACACCACCGCCTGCAGCATCTCCTCATACACCATCCTAACATGAATCGGAAAGTGTGGAGCTGGAAAAGCACAGCAGGTCAGGCAGCAGGCGAGAAGCAGGAGAATCGATGTTTCAGGCATATGCCGTTCATCAGAAATGTCCTGATCGAAGGGCTTATGCCTGAAACGTCAATTCTCCTGCTTCTCAGATGCTGCCTAACCTGCTGTGCTCTTCCTGTGCTAGATGTTTCGACTTTGATCTCCAGCATCTGCAGTGCTCACTTTCTTCCACATGGAATGGGATCGCAGTTCCTTCACTGTCGCTGGGTCAAACTCATACAACTCTCTTTTAATTAACACGCGAGTGCACACCTACACCATTTGGACTGCACTTCATTAAAGGTAGCACACCATTATCTTCTCAAAATAGTTAGGGATGGGCAATAAATGTCGGTGTGCGATTCTTACATGGCATGGAAGAACAAAAACAACCAATGAACCAACAAAACCGAAACCAAAAGAACAGCTGATGCTGTAAATCAGTAACCAAAACAGAAATTGTTGGAAAGGCACAGCAGATCTGGTAGCATCTGTGAAGAGAAATCAGAGTTAACGTTCCAGGTTGAGTGGCCCTTCTTCAGAATGGAAGTCAATGAACCAACAAGCCATTAAAAGAAGAGGTAACTTTTTGAAATCTGAGGAGTTGAGGATGTGAGGAGCAGGCAGAGGAGTGGAGTCTTAGGATAGATCAGCCATGACCTTATTGAATGGTGGGGCATACCTTCTATTTTTATGATCTTATGAACTGCCAGCCAACATGAACTAAATATAAAACAATCTCTATTACAGCTATTTCCAAGTTTGCTGTAAAATGTATAATAAACTAAACAATGCTGCAAATACTCTCAGTATGATCAAGCCATACAGTAGCGCCTCGACATGCGAATGACCCCGTTCACAAACAAATCGGTTTACGAACAGGATTGTACGTAAAATTTTGCTTCAACGTACGTATGAAATTCGAGGTATGAACGAAGGTACGAACGCAAAAAGCCCGTGTGCGACCACGTAGTTTCATTGTTCTGCTTTGCTACGCACTTATTGAACGCAAAAGCTCTCGGGCCCCGCGTGATCTCATTCAGTTCGTCTTTGGCACATGCTACCGAACTTTTCGGTTCGTGAACCGGGTCCCGGAACAGATTAAGTTTGGAAGTCGAGTCGCTACTGTATTTGTTTCTGCTTTGTTTTAATGTAGTCTTTCATGGGTGTGGGTGTAGTTGCCTATCCCTAATTGCCTTTGAATGGAATGGCTTATTCATATATTTCAGAGGGTATTTAAGAGTTGCTGGGCTCTGGAATCACCACATCAGATATACCACAACTAACTTTATATGTGAATTGAATTTAAATTTCATCAGCTGTGATAGTCAAATTTGAACTCATGTCCACAGAGCATTAGCCTGTGTCTTCTCTACATTACAGAGACCAAATGAAACTCGGCAACCACTTCAGGGAACATCTACAGTCCGTAAATTCCAACCAACCCCATCTTCTAGTTACCAGCCATTTCAACTCCCACTCCACCTCCCCTCCAACTCCCCCAATGACTTGTCCATTGAGGGCCTCCTCCACGTAACAATGAGGTAACACGAAAACTGGAGGAAGAACACCTCATCTTCTGCCTCGGGAGCTTACAACCATACAAACTTAACTTAGAATTCACCAGCTTCCAAATCTCCCCATCCCTCACCTCATCCCAGACCCATCCCTCCCTCAACTCCCGGTCCCCTTGATATGACCCTACTTGTCCATCTTCCTTCCCATCTATCTGCTCCACCCTTCCCACTAACCAATCACAGCCACTACCTATCTGCATCCACCTATCACCATCCTACCTCCCTTTCCCCCAGCCCCAAAGCCCTCCCTCTATTTATTTCTCAGTCCCCTTCTCCCTCCCCAATCCTGATGAAAGGTTCCGACCTGAAACATCGACTCTCCTGTTCCTCTGATGCTGCTTGATCTGCTGTGCTTTTTCCAGCTCCACACTTTATCGACTCTCTCTTAATTTTCTGCTCAATCACAGCATCACTTCATCACTGATTCCTTTCTTCACGACAAGGTAAGATCTGGTAGATATTACATAGAAAGTTGCAAATCACTTAATGAGGCGAATTTGCAATCTTTACCTCCAATTGTATTAACTTCGCAAGTGAAAGCGAAACAAACAATTTAATTCTTTTGTTTTTGCACCTTACCACTACCCATAACATATATAGTTACAAATAAAACCATTTCCCAGCTGTTGGATTAGTGGAATGAAATGATGATTCCCCATGTTTGGGATGAAGTGCAGGGAGAGACTGTAAAACCTCACCCTGTTACAGACCAATTAGTTCAATAATGGTTGTCCCAGCAACTGACAGCCAATCAGAAACTGCCAGCTTCTTGTTCTTAAGATCTACTGGTCAAGTCTTGCTCTTCAAGGGATTCAACAGTGAGAGGCTAACTCTTTATTCTACTCTAGGGGTGTGAGTCTGAGTGAAGGAAGCCAGGGATATCTGTAGCAAGGACTGGAGGGTGGATTTCAAAGGCTCCCCTGTTTGCTGTTGAGTGGCTAGGTGGTTAGCAGTGCTGCCTTACAGCACCAGGGTCCCAGGTTTGATTCCAGTCTCGGGTGACTGTCTGTGTGGAGTTTGCACATTCTCCCTGTGTCAGGGTGGGTTTGTTCTGGTTTCCTCCCACAGTCCAAAGATGTGCAGGTCAGGTGAATTGGCCATGCTAAATTGCCTGTAGTCAATTTTCAGATAATTTATTCAGCTTGATAAGAAGCAATGAGTTAGATACAATGCATGATTTAAACAAAGAATGTGACAGGACGGAACACTTTATCAATCCTGAAGCTGTTCTGTAAAATAAAGAAATGAGTCAAAGAATGAAGAAGTGAAAATAAATGGTGGGATGTGTTTTATTTTATTCATTCACAGGATGAGGGTGTCACTGGTTAGGCCAACATTTATTGCTCATCCCTAATTGCCCAGAGGGCAGAAAAAAAATCAACCAAATTATTGTGAATCTGGAGTTACATATAGACCAGACCAAGTAAGGATGGCAAGTTTGTTTGCTAAAGAATATGAGTGAACCAGGTTGGCTTTTCCTGACAATGGATTTCTAATTATTAGATTACTTACAGTGTGGAAACAGGCCCTTTGGCCCAACACATCCACACCGACCCTCCGAAGAGCAACCCACCCAGACCCGTTCCCCTACATTTGCCCCTTCATCTAACACTACCGGCAATTTAGCAAGGCCAATTCACCTGACCTGCACATTTTTGGATTGTGGGAGGAAACCAGAGTACCCAGAGGAAACCCGGACAGACACAGGGCGAATGTGCAAACTGCACACAGGCAGTTGCCTGAGGCAGGAATTGAACCCGGGTCTCTGGCACTGTGAGGCAGCAGTGCTAACCACTGTGTCACCGTGCTGACTTTTAATTCCAGATATTCATTGAATTTAAATTCCACATTTGGTGTAACAGGATTTGAACCTGGGTCAAATTAAATGGGTCCCTGAATTAACAGTCTACCACTAGGCGATCACCTCCCCATTTTGGGGAGTTGCCATCTTTTGAGGTCTCCTTACCTTCTCCCAAAAAAAATGAATTCTCCTTCTCCTGGATCTTCCCTCACTTTGTCACTTCCTACTCACCAGTGTGAATATATTTTATCTGAGAGACTGGTAATCTGTTTGATGTCAATCACCTGTCTGAACATATTTAACCAACAACCACGGGCAGCTTATCTTGATGCCTGGATGACCATTGTTCCCTTGCCTGCCTTCAGCTACAGGTTAGCTTACTATCCATTCTAAGAACAAAACCTTGTTTTCCCCAATATGTTGCATTGATAACAGGGTACATGGAGCATCCAGATAGATCATCAATGTTCATTCATGACCTCTGTGATTCATATGACCTTTCATTTCATTTATATGTGCTTGAAATCTGGAAAGATGATCACTGCCGTAACAGTGGTTAAATGACATCTTATGTTACTCAGTAAATGCTCGGAATATTCAGTTTTAAAGCGATTGTGATTTCCAGCAGTTCCCCCCATTTACAGAAGAAATTATCCTTAGTGACAACTGATAACTAATTCCGAACTAACCTAATCATTTCTAAAGTACCTAATTCACTAATTCTTGATGATATATTGCAGATAAAATACCAACGTTGCTTCAACTGATAATATCAAGCTTTGGGTACCTAGTAAATAAAAGGCCAGCACTTTTAACATGAAGTCTGACTGATGTTTTGTCTCAGGTCATACCAAGAGCACAGTTCCAGATTTTGAAAAACTCTTCAATTCTGGAATCAGTCTTGTAAACCTCCTCTGGACCTCCTCCAACACCATTATATCCCTCTGTAGATATAAGGTTCAAAACTGCTCAGTATATTCCAAATGTTGTCTGACCAAATCCTTACACAGCCTCAATAGAACATGTCTGCTCTTGTATTCTAGTCCTCTTGAAATGAATGCTAATATTGCATTTGCCTTCCGAACTGCCAAATGAACCTGCATGGTGACCTGAAGAAAATCCTGAGCTCGGACTCCCAAGTCTCTTTGTGCTTCAAAGTTCCGCTTGGAAAATAGTTGACACCTCTATTCTTCCGACCAAGGTGCATAACCTCATACTTTCCCACATTATATTCCGTCTGCCACTTCTTTGCCCATTCTCCTAGCATATCCAAAGTTCTTCTGCAGCTTCTCTGCTTCCTCAACACTATTTGTCCCCTCACTTATCTTTGTGTCATCTATAAACCTTGCAACAATGACCCCAATTCATTATTGTATGATGTGAAAGGCTCTGATCCCAAACCTGACCCTGACAGAATTCCACCTGTTACCGGCTGCCACCCCTTTGTTCTTGTTTCTGCTCTCTGCCAATCAGTCAATCCTCTATCTATGCCAGTACCTTGTCCCTAACACCATGGACTCTTATCTTGTATAGCAGTCTCCTGTGTGACACCTTTTCAAATGCCTTCTGGACATCCGAAGAGATCACATCCACTGGCTCACCTTTGTCAAGCTTGCTTATTACCTCCTCAAAGAAGTCTAAGAGATTTGTCAGGCATGACCTCAAATTGACAAAGCTGTGCTGACTCAGCCCTATTTTACTGTGCACTTCCAAGTACTCTGCAATCTTATCCTTAATGACAGACTCTAATATCTTGCCAATGACTGAGGTCGGACAAACCATCATGTAATTTCCTGTCTTCTGCCATAGAAAATGGAGGTGTTACATTATCTATTTAGAGTCCTCTGGGACCGACCCTGACTCCAAGGATTCCTGAAAGATCATCACGAGTGCTTTTACATTCTCCTCAGCTATCTCCTTTAGAACGCTGGAGCGTAGTCCATCTGGTCAAACTGATTAATCCACCTTCAGACTTTTCAGCTTCCCCAGCACCTTCTGCTTAATGATGGCCACTACAACCATTCTGCCCCATGACTCTTTTGAATTTCTGGTATGCTGTTGGTATCTTCCACTATGATGATAAAAATTACTGATTCAGTTCTTCTGCAACACTTTTGTTCCACATTTGCTACTTTACCAGTCTCATTTTCCAGCAGTCCAATGTCCACTCTCCTCTCTCTTACCTTGTAGATATTTTTAAAAATTCTTGTAATCTTTCTTTATATTACTAGCCAGCTTCCTCTCCAATTTCACCATTTCCACCTTATTGTGTTCTTAGTTGTTCTCTACTGGTTTTTAAAAGCTTCCCAATCCTCTGGCCTACCACTAACCTTCACCACATTGCATGTTTTCTTTTTTTTATTTTGTGTTTTCCCGACTTCTCTTGTTGGCCATGGTTGCCTCACCCTCCCCTTAAGGGCATTTTTCTTCCTTGGGATGAATTTCTGCTGTGCCTCCCAAATTACCCCCAGAAGCTCCTGCCATTGCTACTCCACTTCTTCCCTGCCAGGCTCTCCTTCCAATCAACTTTGGGCAGCTCATGTCTTTGTAGTTACCTTTTCTCAACTGTAATGCTGTTACATTTGACTCCAGCTTCTTCCTCTCAAACTGCAGGGTGAATACTTTCATATTACAGTCACTGTCCCCTCGAGGTTTACATAGAACATTACAGCGCAGTACAAGCCCTTCGACCCTCAATGTTGCGCTGACCTGTCATACTAATCTGAAGCCCATCTAACCTACACTATTCCATGTACGTCCATATGCTTGTCCAATGACGACTTAAATGTACTTAAACTTGGCAAATCTACCACCGTTGCAGGCAAAGCATTCCATACCCTTACTACTCTCTGAGTAAAGATACTACCTCTGACATCTATCCTCTATCTATCACCCCTCAATTTAAAGCTATGCCCCCTCGTGCTCACCATCATCATACGTGGAAAAAGGCTCTTCCTGTCCACCCTATCTAACCCTCTGATTATCTTGTATGTCTCTATTAAGTCACCTCTCAACCTTCTTCTCTCTAACGAAAACAGCCTCAAATCCCCCAGCTTTTCCTTGTAAGACTTTCACCTTAAGCTTTCTAATCAAATCTGCCTCGTTATGCATCACCAAATCCAGAATTGTCTGTTCCCTTGTGGGCTCTACTACATGGGGCTAAAAAAAACTATCTCATAACATTCCACGAATTTCTTTTCCTGAGATCCACTTCATTTCTGATTTCCCAGTCCACCTGCATATTATAGTTCTTTATGATCATTGTAACAATGGCTTTCTTACATGCCTTTTCTACCTCCTGTTTTATTTTCTTCTCTATGTCCTGACTATTGCTTGGAGGCCTGTACACAGCTCCCATCAGAATCATTTTACTTTGCAGTCCCTCAACTCTACCCACACAGACTCTACGCCTTCTGACTCTATATCACTTCTTACTATCAATTTAATTTCACTTCTTATTGAGAAGGCAACCCCACCCCATCTGCATAGCTGTCTGTCCTTTTGGGAGAATGAGAATCCTTGGATATTTAATTCTCAGCCCTGGTCCTTTGCAATCACATCTCTGTGATACCCACAACATCATACCTGCAAATTTCAATCTATGCTAGAAGCTCATTTACCTGGCTTCATTTACTGTGTGCATTTAATTATAAACCGTGAGTTCGGCATTGATTGCCTCCCCCGATCTTTTCATAATTGCTCCCTCAGCTACAGTGCCTAAAGCTAGATTCCTCACCCTGTCCTATGGTATGTTCTGAAAACTTTAAGACCCTCTGCTGAATCCTCCCTCCTTTAGCATTTCCTATAATTTTCCATACACATGAACTCTCCCCCACAATTATTTCATTTAAATCCCTATCCACAGCCCTGCTTATGCAATTTGTTATGA
This sequence comes from Hemiscyllium ocellatum, assembly GCF_020745735.1. NCBI lineage: Eukaryota > Metazoa > Chordata > Chondrichthyes > Orectolobiformes > Hemiscylliidae > Hemiscyllium > Hemiscyllium ocellatum. Next base: position 9,384,138 of record NC_083423.1, read on the forward strand.
GAGGCTCAAGGACAACAGAAAGATTGGGTGGCTATATTGCAAGATGGCCTCAAGGCTTCACTCTGTATGGAGTTATTGGCTTGCAGTTCTGTGGTGTTAGGTATGGAAAGGCCTCTCCTATTACTCAAGCTAAGTGGAATGTAATTAGTACTGTTTTATACCTCACGTTATTGTTTAAAGGTTTAATGGCTTTGAGTCATAACCAGTCCCTTTACTGCCCCCATGTCTAATTGCGAGTCTTGATTGTTCTGGTTTCATTTCCCTTGGATCTCTTTTTAAAATTCCTTTTCCTAATAGTAACTTGTTGGATTTCTCTTTGTCTTCTCCTTGGTTCTGTATTGAAACTATCCTCTCATCCTGTGAAGACATTGATTCATCTTTGGTTGTTATGGTATATACAACTACAGCAAGAGATTCTAAATGGACTGAAAAGATTCTGCAGCTTGCCTTTCACCTGAACTCATAGGTATTTCTTAATCTCTTTTAACCTTCAATATTTTTCGTTGAAAATTCTTTTTACTTTAATTCTTACTCCTTCTTATTGGTACTACTTCAATTGTTTTAGAAGCCATTTTGCGCAGACTATATATCATTTCCTTGATTATTTAAAATATGTCTCAGTCTCTCCAGGTCACAATAGCCATTTTGTCAACTCAGTATATGAGTCTGAGACCCATTCATCAATGCACTTTCAACACGCATTCCTTCATCTTAGTTACTTCAGATTACTTCTGCTCACCCTGACACCAGTATCCTAGACACTAATTCTTGACTTTCAGGTGATTTCATTGAAGATTAAAAGTTGAGGGTTTTGTGTGGGGGTGTCATGTGTATCCCCCTGTGTGAGGTCCCAAAGTTTCACCTGCTCAGCAAATTATCCAATTTAGGGAATGGTTTGCTTAAAATACTTCATGGAAAAGGGCACACATACCTCCAAGTGAAAACCGTTAATTAATTAATTTAATCTACACTTTCCTTTCCACTCATAAATTCCATTTATTTAAATGTGAGGTGAGTTATTCGCATTCAAGATTGTATCATTATCCAGTCATTATCATTTATTCCCAGTCAGCCATCATCTGACCATTCTGTCGGGTCCAAAATCTCTGGACAAACTTTACTGTCCACTTAACTTTTTTAAAGAAATCATTATATTTTTAAAACAGAAGTCAAGCATGTGGATTCAGGTTTTGGTATGTTCTGCTTGTTTGTTCTTACTTTGAAGAGAATAAATTCCTCAAAAGCTGACCATTGCTGGACTTTTCCTTCTTTTAAAATGACTCCAAATTCTGATACGGCAATAACATCTCATGTCCAGCCTCAGCAGTGTTGCTGTGCTAACAGGTTTTCTAATCGTCAATTACCATCTTTTCAAACAATCATTCCTTTTCTTTTGATGGAAATTATAACTACCAGGCTGATTCCATTGAATTTGGTTTTAAATTTAAATTTGGTTGCCTCCTTAAACTTTGTGCAAATTTTCTTTGTGGGCAGCACGGTGGCACAGTGGTTAGCACTGCTGCCTCACAGCGCCCGAGACCTGGGTTCAATTCCTGCCTCAGGTGACTGACTGTGTGGAGTTTGCACATTCTCCCCGTGTCTGCGTGGGTTTCGTCCGGGTGCTCCGGTTTCCTCCCACAGTCCAAAGATGTGCAGGCCAGGTGAATTGGCCATGCTAAATTGCCCATAGTGTTAGGTGAAGGGGTATGGGTGGGTTGCGCTTCAGCGGGTCGGTGTGGACTTGTTGGGCCGAAGGGCCTGTTTCCACACTGTAAGTAATCTAATGTTTTGCTTGAAATAGCCAACTCCTGTGAGTTATTTTATCAACCCTAATTTTAGAAACAATTATGTACAAACTTGGTGGTTTTAGATGGTGTTTTTATATTGGAGGCACAAATGATTGCAGTTTAGAATTTTCCCAACATCCTTTTCCTTAGAAGACAACGTATTGTCTGTCTGCTCAGGTCCAAATCTTTGAAACGTAAAATATTTTGTTCAAATTTGATATCTGTAGGAAAGATTTTGAATCTGCAAGATGCCTGAGTCCTTCGCTGTGGATTTGTGTCTTTGTTGAAATTGTTTAAAACAAAATCCACCGTGGCTCTGGTTGGAAGACCATGGGTTAATAATGTCCGATCATGTCTATAGATCTAGCAATGTAGAAGTTTGTAACATCAAAAGCACACATCTGGTTAAAAAGGACATACATGATAACATTTCTTTTTAAAATAGATGCCAGCAGAAAGGATTACTCTCAGCTGGTTTTAGGAGTTGGGCAATACATTCAACAATTGCTATCATATAGCAATTTCATGTGCTTTGTTTTAAGAAATCTCCTGCTAATATCAAAAGGCAGAGTACTTCATGTTCTGAAGGAGAGTCATATTAGATGTGAAAAGTTAATTCTTTCTCTCTCCACATATTTTGCCAAAGCTGTTGAGTTTCTCTCGCACTTTTATTTTATATTGCAAGGATGTTGACTGACATTTTTTGGGAATACTAGTAAAACCTTATAGTGTGCAGTTTAGGTGGATTGGCCATGGTAAAAATCTCGTGCAGGTTTATGGTGGGTGGGAGTCTGCATAGGACGCACTTCAGAAGGTCGGTACAGACTTGATCGGCTAAATGGCCACTTCCTGCACTGTAGAGATTGTACATGTTTAAAAATTATCTGTACCTGACTCTAAGGTTAGAAGAACAACAAGTACTGGAACAATTGGTTTTTCAGAGTTTAAAATGATTCAGTGTTAATGTTCGATACAACAATAGCTTACCATATACATGAGCCGAAAATGTGTTGCTGGAAAAGCGCAGCAGGTCAGGCAGCATCCAAGGAGAAGGAGAATCGCGTTTCGGGCATGAGCTCTTCTTCAGGAATCGAGGAAGAGAGCTTCTTCAAGGAAGGCATCCTTATGAGTGATTCCTGAATGCTGCGCTTTAGATGCATCCTTTTCCAGCAACACATTTTCAGCTCTGATCTCCAGCATCTGCAGTCCTCACTTTCTCTTACCATATACATGTCAGGTTAGTACTCTGTCTTCCTACCATGTGGAACAGAACTATATTCGCAGTAATGAGAGCAAATATAAATTACTTTCTCAGAAATAAAACCTAGCTTCCTCCTCTGATCATGATTGATATCTAGTCAACTGTCAACCTTTATTCAATGTCAAGATATATTAGTCCATGCTACAATTCTACTAATTGATGCTTTGACTTGATATTTGGAAATAGTGTACAAAATTAAAAAAGGCAGGAAGTAACTCAAGGACGTAACACAAGTCTTGATGCGCAAATTATCCAATGCAAGTTGAAATAAAGACAAAGGAAGTAATTGTTGGTGACTTGTTAAAATTGTTGCACTGTGGCTTTGAACTGATTAAAATTGTAACACTGCTAGTTGGAGGGAGAAAAGAAATAAAGGAATAGAGAATCTGAAGTTCCAACATTTTGAATCTATTGTGCAGTGGTTTCCAATTTGTGAGATTCAGAAGATATGACATAAACGATTTAAGCTTTGTTTTTGCCCTTCACTGTGACTATCATCTCTTGCTTCAATCTTCTTGTTGTTGCTCACACAAGTTCACGAGAAGAATGGCCAGGTTTGAAAGGGAATGGCCATCACAAAGTGGCTGTTCGTTTGGAGATTGGCTAGTTTTGGAATTCTGTACATTCCAGTAACTTTTGAACTTCTGTTAGAATTTTCACACGTTAGTTTCCATTACTGACAATATTAGCTCTCGATTGAAGTCAAGTTGGTTTCAAATCCAAATGGAGACAGTGACAAACCGACCTCTTGCAAAATACGAAAAGTTGTTCAAATGTGAAACCGTCAATCTGGTGACAAGCCATAAGGTGTTCCAGTCAGCACCGTCGTTATCATTAGTTTGACATTCACATTCTGTTTACAAGGAAATTCGGTTGATGCACTTTATTTCGTCTTCATCCAGGAACCTTCTTTGAAACAGGTGATATTAAGGTGGCAGTAGCTGGGAGGACTGACAGGCATCATGGGATTAAGGTAAAGTAGTTGAAAATTAATGCCTTGCTATTTAATGGGGTTCTGAATTTTGACATTCTGACCAGAATCATTTTAAAATTAACTGTGGGGATGTGAGTGTCACAGGCAAAGTGACACCTGCCAATGGTTCTACTTGAAACTTCACTTCACCCTGCAGCATGTTTACTTTGATTCGCTCAGTGGATTGATGTACAGGCAGCAGAATGATGCTTTTCCTGAATTCCTGGTGGAGCTGCAGCTAGTCTGATCTATTCTCTTTCCAGCATCCTTCCCTTCTGGATACTAAGATTTAGAACAATTAAACAGTGTCTTGTTCAGAAAAAAAAATCTAGAAATATAATGCGTAGCTTTTCCCTCTTGTCATTGAGTTATAGAGTCATACAGTATGGAAACAGACCCTTCGCTCATTCTAGCCCACGCTGACTATGTTCTCAAACTAAACAAGTCTCACCTACCAGTGCTTAGTCCATATCCCTCCAAACCTTTCTGATTCATGTACTTATCCAAATGTCTTTTACACCTTGCAACTTATCTGCATCCACCGCTTCCTCTGGCAGTTCATTCCACACATGAACTATTCTTTGCATGAAGAAGTTATCCCTCATGTCCTTTTTAAATCTTTCTCCTCTCACCTTAAAAATATGTCCCCTAATTTTGAACTCCCACGCCTTCACGAAAAGACCTTTGCTATTCACCTTATTTATGCTCCTCATGATTTTATAAACCTCAATAAGGCCACTCCTCAAGTTGCTATCACAAAGTGAGAGTTCATTTGGAGATTTGTCAGTTTTAGAATTTTCCATCTGCACAGATTGTAGTAACTTTTGAAGTTCTGGCCCTCATGCAGAATTTTCATCGCTGACATTTGCTTGACACATCTACATATACCAGATTAGTTGATCTGATATAATGTTCATTGGTGACCAAAATTTGAAAACAGTCATGACGTTCTAAGTGAAAACACATTCTTAACATTAACCTTATTTGTTGAACCAAGAGATATAGCTCAGTGGCAGCATCCCTTGTGAAACAGCAACTGTGCAGGTAGGTCATCCTGGGATGTGGCTGTGGATAATAGTCCAAGGATTAGGTGTGTAAATATCTCAGGTTTAATTCATTCCATCTTTCTAATCTGCTCAATAATTTCACTGCAACATCTGAATTGTACCTGCTCATACAATTCACAAATAGATTCCCTTCTTGAGAGTTTTTTTTCATCATTCATTGAATTCCGATATTTGCGACACTTATTGTCTGTCCTTAACTGCCCTGGGGATGTGCTTATGAGCCATCATTTTGGGATGGAGGAATAGAATATTAAAATTGGACAAAGTTAAAAATCACACAACACCAGATTATAATCCAACTGGTTTATTTGAAAGTACAGGCTTTCGGAACACTGCTCCTACATCAGTGGGGCAGGATAAATAGACATAGAATTTATAGTAAAAGATCAACGTGTCATTCAACTGATGCAATGTATTGAACTAACCTAGACGGCTGTTACGTATTTAGTCACTTATAATGAGGATGCAGGCTTCGATTGATTAACATATAAATCCAAGAAATTCTTTCAAGTCACAGCCGCGAGATAACCTAAGGGTTTATAAGTATTCAAAAAACGTTGTGTAACACTTTGACCTTTTACTATAAATTCTGTGCCCTATGATCCTGCCCCACTAATTATTTGATGAAGCAGCAACACTCTGAAAACTTGTACTTTCAAATAAATCTGTTGGATGATAACACAATGTTGTGTAATTTTTAACTTTCTCCACCCCAGTCCAACACCTCATCATATTTCATTTGAAGAACCATTCCCACAGGCTGCTTCGTCTGGAAATGGGTACTGTTGGAGCTGCTAACATCCAGGTAACTGTAGAATAAATAAAACCAACAACTGTGGAAGCTGGAAATCTGAAACCAAAACAGAAATTGTTGGAGAAAATCAGGAGGTCTGGCAGGATCTGTAGAGAGAAAGAAGCATTAATGTTTCAAAGCCAGTCACCAGGACGGTTTGAATGAATGGTCACTCGGCCAAAAACATTAACTCTATTTCTATCTCCACAGGTGTTATCCCACCTTCCGAGTTACCCTCAGTATTTTGTGTTTTGTTTCAGGTAGTGGTAGTCCTCTCCATGATACTCCTAATTTTTGCCTTCTCGATAGAGGGTAGGCCTTTGGAATCTGGAAATGAGATGTTTACTACCATATTGTTTTTTTACCACCAAATTCTTAGCTGAAGATTAGATTACTAGCAGCGTGGAAACAGGCCCTTCGGCCCAACAAGTCCACACCAACCCGCCGAAGGGCAACCCACCCAGACCCTTACATTTTACCCATTCACATAACACTACAGGCAATTTAGCACAGCCAATTCACCTCACCTGCACATTTTTTGGACTGTGGGAGAAAACCAGAACACCCGAAGGAAACCCACACAGAGACGAGGAGAATGTGCAAACTCCACATAGTCAGTTACCTGAGGCGGGAATTGAACCCGGGTCTCTAGCGCTGTGAGGCAACAGTGCTTACCACTGTGCAACTGTCCCACCCACTAAGAGATAGTGTTAAAAGGCTGACTGAAAGGAGAAGAGAGAGGTTAAGGTACTTATGGAGAAAATTCTTAGGCAGCTAAAGACATAGTCAGAGAGTCATAGAGATGTACGGAAACAGACCCTTTGGTCCAACTCGTGCATGCAGACTAGATATCCTAAACTAGTTTTGTCCCATTTGCCAGCACTTGGCCAACATCCCTCCAAACCCTTACTATTCATATGCCCATCCAGATACCTTTTAAATGTTGTAATTGTACTGGCCTCCATCACTTCCTCTGGGAGCTCATTCCGTACATGCACCAACCTCTGCGTGAAATAATTGACTCTCTGGTCCCTTTTATATCTTTCTCCTCTCACCCTAAACCTATGCCTTCTAGTTCTGGACTCCCTCACCCTAAGAAAAAGACATTGCCTATTTACCCTATCCATGCCCCTCATGATTTTATAAACCTCTATAAGGTCACCTCTCAGCCTCTGATGCTCCAGGGAAAACAGCCCCTGTCTATTCAGCTTCTCCCTATAGTTCAAACCTTCCAAACCTTGCAACATCCTTGTAAATCTTTTCTGAACCCTTTTAAGTTTCACAACATTCTTTCAATAGGAGGGAGACTAGAATTGCACACAATAGTCCAAAACTGCCCTAAATATGGCAATCAATGAATGGGTGAATGAACTCAGGGGTGTACAACTGAACAGAATTGGAGGGATTCAGAAAACTCAGGGATATGGTGCTGGAGGAGATTATAAAAATACTTGTCAGTCAGGATAAATTATTTGTATACATATAGATCCATGTTCAGTGTCGCAGCATGCAATCAAACAGAAGCTTTACAGTAACCAGTTTTCACTTGTCCCCATGTTTCAATTTAAATCACCAGTAAAAGTAATTCTGAGTCTGCGATAACTGCAGAACTGAGGCAGAAACCTAAGATTTTTAAGACATCATCACTTCTCAGAGATTTTTTAAAATAAATTAGCTGACAAAGGTCTTTTAATAAATAAACTAATAACATCTTGATTATGTCTCCAAGGAAGATCAAAGGTTAAATCTCACTCCCATTGTAAAACAATGGAACATTGAAGATTCAATTTCTCTTCTCTTTATCTGATGACCTTATGTTTTCTTTGTTTCCATGCAGGGGTTATTTTATAAAGCTGTACAAATGAACTTTGAACAACGTTCATGGACGTTGATCTTTCTCACTGCATTTGGCTTTTCTAAATATATCCCTGGTATTACCTCTCTTATGCCAATTAAAAGAATACCAATAATGCTTGCATTAATGAAACACTTCATACAACTAACAAGGGCCCAAATAAATAATGGAGACATCACATAACTTGCTTTAATTGCAATGACAGACATTCTGTGGGCAATGGATACAATGAGGGTGATATTGGTATTGTGGCTTGGTAGTGATAATCTTCTAGGAGAAAGTGAGGACTGCAGATGCTGGAGATCAGAGCTGAAAATGTGTTGCTGGAAAAGCGCAGCAGGTCAGGCAGCATCCAAGGAGCAGGAGAATCGATATTTCGGGCATGAGCCCTTCTTCAGGAATGAGGAAAGTGTGTCCAGCGGGCTAAGATAAAAGGTAGGGAGGAGGGACTTGGGGGAGGGGCGTTGGAAATGCGATAGGTGGAAGGAGGTAGGACTCATTGAAATCCTATCTAAGGATGCCTTCCTTGAAGAAGCTCTCTTCCTCCCTCTACAAGGATTTCAGTGAGTCCCTACCTCCTTTCACCTATCGCATTTCCAACACCCCTCCCCCAAGTCCCTCCTTTTATCTTAGCCTGCTGGACACACTTCCCTTATTCCTGAAGAAGGACTCATGCCCGAAACGTCGACTCTTCTGCTCCTTGGATGCTGCCTGACCTGCTGCGCTTTTCCAGCAACACATTTTCAGCTTTGTAGTGATAACTCAAAGGCTGTGGTTGACAAGTATTCAGAGGCAAGTAATTCACAGGAAGTGAATTGTAAGGCACCAGTCAGGACTGTAATTGAATATTCCCCACTTGCCTGGAGAGTGCAGCTCCAACAACACTCAAGAAGCTTGACACCATCCAGGACAAAACAGCCCAACTGTTTGGAGCTATGTTCACAACCATCCACTAGACAAGGGCATCAGATACATGGGAATACCATCACCTGCAAGTTCCCCTCCAAGCCATTCACCATCCTGACTTGGAAGTATATCACTTTTCCTTCACTGTTGCTGGGTCAAAGCCCTGAAATTCCCTCCCCTAAGCACATTATGAAGATGGCTACAACACAGCGAGTGCAGGAAGTCAAACCATTACAATTGATTTGCGAGGTGGAATGAAGTCATTAGCATATGTTCAATTGTGATGGCTGAGGTTACAATGGAGGATTCTTCTTCTCCACCTCTCCCCCTACCTGAAGTGTGATGACTGTCACTTTAAACCGCTACCAGTTTTCTATCCCTAAAGACTATGAAACCTCATCTTTTGCATAATTGAATTCATATTAAATGACTCTGAATGATATTGTCATTACTAGTATTTTAGGAGCTCTGAAGCATTCTTCTGAGGAAGCAGCAGGTGGCTTTGGGACACTTTCCTGAAAAGGACATAACATACTTCCGTGCAAACTACCCAAATAAGGCTACAATGGCTTAACAGAATGAGTGCTTTCCAATGAGTTGAAGAATCAATAGACTGGGCCTTTGCAAAGCTTAAGCATGATTGTTCAAATAATATTTTTCCCCTACATTGTAGATGCTTTGAAAAGCCATTCTGTTCACAAATCATTTAAAAGTTATATTCTTATCAAATTCACTAAAAATGTGAACTGGTTTAATCATAGAAACCCTACAATGTGGAAGCAGGCCATTCAGCCCATCAATCCTCAAAAGTACATTCCACCCAGATCCTGTTTTTCCCATGGATTAATGCACATAGCCTACACATCCTGGGGCACTATCAGCAATTTAGCATGGCCAATCCACTTAAGCTGCAGATCTGTGGGAGGAAACCAGACCACCCAGAGAATGTGAAATTCCACACAGACACCCAAAAGCTGGAATTGAACCAAGGTCCCGCATGCTATGAGGCAGCATTGCTAACCACTGAGCCACTGTGAATGCTATAGTACATAGAGTCATAGAGATGTACAGCACGGAAACAAACCCTTCGGTCCAACTCATCCATACTGATCAGATATCCTAAATTAATTAGTCCCATTTGCTAGCATTTGGCCCATATCCCTCTAAATCCTTTCTATTCATATAACCATTCAGATGCCTTTTAAATGTTGCAATTGTACCGGCCTCCACCACTTCCTCTGGCAGCTCATTCCATACATGCACCACCCTGTGCGTGAAAATGTTGCCCCCCAGGTCCCTTTTAAATCTTTTCCCTCTCACCCTTTAGTTTTGGACTCTCCCCAGCCTGGGGAAAAAAAACCTTGTCTATTTACCCTATCCATGGCCCTCATGCTTTTATAAACTTCTGTAAGGTCACCCCGCAACCTCTGATGCTCCAGGGAAAATAATTGCAGGCTGTTCAACCTGTCCTGATAGCTCAAATCCTCCAACCCTGACAACATTCTTGTAGATCTTTTTTGAACCCCTTTAAGTTTCACAACATCCTTCCTTTAGCAGGGAAACCAGAATTGCATGCCATATTTCAATTCTGGCCTAACCAATGTCCTCTACAACTGCAGCATGACCTCCCAACTGCTATCCTGAATGCTCTAACCAATCAAGGCAAGCATAGCAAATGCCTTCTTCATGATCAAGGACCTATGAACCTGCACTCCAAGGTCTCTTTGTTCAGCAACACACCCCAGGAGAAAGTGAGGACTGCAAATGCTGGAAATCTGAGTCAAAAAATGTGGCGCTGGAAAGGCACAGCAGGTCAGGCAGCATCCAAGGAGCAGGAGAGTTGATGTTCTGGGCCAGAGCCCTTCATCAGAAAGGTCTGCCTGACCTGCTGTCCTTTTCCAACACCACGCTTTCCAACACTCCCCAGGATCTTACCGTTAAGTCCTACCCTGATTTGTCTTTCCAAATTTTTTTCAAAATTAGTGGCACCTCATATTTTTCTAAATTAAACTCCATCTGGCAGTCCTCGGCCCATTGGCTCATCCGATCATGATCCCGTTGTACTGTGGGGTAACCTTCTTCATTGTCCACTGCACTTCAGCTTTTGGTACCATCTGCAAACTTACTGACCCTGCCTCCTGTGTTCACATCCAAATGTGAAAAGCATGGACCCAGCACTGCTCCTTGTGGCATACCTCTAGTTACATTCGTGTGGGAAAGAATGAGAAATAACAAATGAATATAATATCAAACTGAGGATGAATTTCAATCCAAATCAGCAAATAAGTGCTATAGTCTTATCAGACTCTTTAGCTGCTCAGTCATTTGAGATAGGCAACTTACCTAAGAAAGCACATGTAATGTGCCTTAATGACTACCACCCAATGGCTCTAACCTCCATTATTATGAAGTACTTCAATGGTCCTGGCCCACATCAACTCCAGTCTCCTAGCCTGCCTCGATCCCCTGCAATTTGCCTACTGTTATGAAGTTGAAGGCATGTACTATACCTTTAAGAGAGCGTGAAGGCTGTTTTGGCAGTAAGAGTTTGCAGGCAACTGTCATGTGACTAACTCGCAGTGATAAGTGTGCTGGAAAATTGAAAGATGTAACATATTGTTATAAGCTGGATACATGAGCTGTTTTCCCAGCAGTTCAAATTTAACCAATCAACTTAAATTATGCCACAAGATACTAAAGCCCAATTGACTTTGAATTTTATGTTTTGACAACATTGAACTAATGAGCCGATCTGATGTTTGGGGTATAAAAAGATGGATTTTGGACAGTTAGCAGAGAGAGCCCCCCCCGCCATTGTCAAACAGACTGCCTGAAAACCCTCTCTCTAAAAGGTATCTTTCTCATATGAAACATCTTTGCAGCAGAAGACCGAAGATTACCCAGGGAGATCTACAAATAGGGAAGAATCACACCTGAAAATGACAGCTGCTGTCTGGTTTTGAAGATTGATTTGCTGTAAATTTAATAGGGGCTTCACTGTATTGTTATAGAGTGGGAGGTAGATAACAAATCTTTAAGACGAAGGAGGCTTAGAGTGTAAATACTTGTTGCTTAATGTTCACCTTTGAAGTTAAAGAATAAAATTTTAAATAGTGAAATTTGGATAGTTCTCTGTCACCCAAACTTTAACAGATTATGAGACGAGGTGAGCTTTTCTGTGTATTTGGTTTAATTAGCAGGAGGGCTTACCGCTGTGTCATAACACTACCTCGGTAACAGTCTACAGAAGATGCCATTTCCCTAGACATGCACTTATCCCTGGAACATTTGAACAACAAGGACAACATCTGGACCTACATCAGACCCCTGCTTATCAACTACACTTCTGCCTTCAACTCTATTATCCCATCCAGATTCAGCTCAAAACTCCAAGGCTTTGGTCACGATTCTGCTCTCTGCAACTGGATCCTTAGCTTCCTGACCCACAGACCACAATCGGTGAAGATAGACAACTACACCTCCTTCACAATAATACTCAATACAGGAGCCCCCCAAGGATGCATCCTCAGCCCCCTACTGTATTCCCTGTAAACGCACGGTTGTGTTGCTAAATTCTGAATGAACGGCATCTACAGGTTTGCCGACGACACCACCACGGTAGAATGAATATTAAACAACGATGAGCCAGGATGGAGAAAGGAGATGGGAGGGTTGGTAATATGGTGCAGTGAGAACAAACTCTCTCTCAATGTCGGCAAAACTAAAAAACTAATCATTGACTTCAGAAAGAAAGGAGGAGAACACCCCCACCATCTATATCAATGGAGTGGAGGCTGAGAGGGTGGAGGGCATCAAGTTCCTTAGAGTGATGTCAACCACCAACCTCTCCTAGTCTTCCCACACAGATGTGATGGTCAAGAAGGCACAATTACCCCTCAGGTGGCTCAAGAAATTCGGCATGTCCATAAGGTCCATCACCAACTTCTACAAATGCACTATTGAAAGCTGCCACAGAAAAGCTGCCAACATTATCACAAAACAGTAATGTTCTCCTACAACCTCTTCTATCAGAAGAAGATACAGAAGCCTGAACACGTGCACCAACAGGTTCCAGAAAAGCTTCTTCCCTGCAGTTATTAGACCAATGAATGAACTGTCTCACTTCAAATAATGCTGATTTTGTTAATGTTGACCCTGCCAGGCACAGACCCTGTGTAGTGTTACCTGTTTGCCCCTGTCCAAGTGTTTTCTTTTCACCTTATGAATTGCATGCCCTTGCTACTATGACATGCCTATACTGCTCATAAGCAAAGCTTTTCACTGCATGTAGGTACATGTGACAATAAATCAATCAATGGCAATACTTAACCTGAAGGTCACCACACCTCAGGTGAGGAGGAGTTGATTGAGAAAGAGAGTCCTTCACAATAAATTCTTCCAGTCTGGGAATTGAACCCACAATACTAACTTGAGCTCACAGCTATGCAGTTAACTCAGCTAACTGACCCCAGTAATATTTGATTGACCCTTAGATCTATAACATCATTAACTGTTGAGGTTAAAGGACAGCTCACTTCTTTCCCAAACCTTCCCTGAAATAAAATATGTTAATATTTCAATAATCTTTATCCACCTGGTAAACCAATAGTGACTTAAATCTTATTAAATGGTCAAAGTTGACCTGAGGTTAAATTAAAAAAGAGAGAGCTGGTTCTGTATTGGCGGTGGTGGTTAGTAGTTTTAAAAAAAAAGCCATGGTGATTTGGTGGTGGGAAAGGCGTTTGGTTGTATGTGATAGCAATTCCTGATATGAAAGTAAGGAGCTGGGTTCTGTCCCCCTCCAACTCCATTTTGATGTAATCCTTTCACCCTGTCCCTAACCCACTTCATTTTTCATGGTTCACATTTGCTATAGAGGGCTTTTTGTTAGTAAATACTTAAGTTGGCGACATGGGTATTTTGTTAGTGGTGGTTAATGTTTCAAAGGGAAGAAAAACAGAAAAAAGAACATGATTTGGAGAGGCTAGTGTTGGACTGGGATGTCCAAAGTTAAAACTCATACAACACCAGATTATAATCCAACAGGTTTAATTGGAAGCACTAGCTTTTTAAGTACTGCTCCTTCATCAGGTAAGGAGTAGCATTCCAAAAGCTAGTGCTTCCAAGAAAAAAGAACAGTTGTGGTGATATTAGTAGTAGGAAAGTCGCTCAATTGTGTGTGACAGCACTATTGGGCATAAAACAATAGCTGGGTTCTACACTGGTGGTGGTTAAAAAAATCTTGGTGATTTGGTGATGGGAAAGTTGTTTGGTTGCATGTGATAGCAATTCTGGATGTAGAGAGAAATAAAGAGTTGTGTTCTATCCCCTCCCCTCCCCAACTCTACTTTAGCTTAGTCCCCTCCCATTCTACCTATCCCCACAATATTGCCCACAAAGGGCTTTGCATGTAACCTGAGAATTGGCTGCACAGGTGATTACTGGTGGTGCTTACTCCATCAAAGCAAACCAAAAAATGTCAGGTGAATTGATGGTGGGAAATCCATTCAATTGTGTTTGTTATGGACCAGGCTGAACCTCCTCAAAATATTTACAAAGGTAGCTTAGACACGAACATTTCTTATTCTGAAGACAAGTGTGGAGTGGATATTCCAGGTGTGATGCAGCTGGTCAAACCACTCGGGCTTTAAGAAAAACAGAACTTATTTAAACACTACAGTTGAAACACAAAACAAAAGAAAATGGAATTTAGAATACATTAACCATTGGAAAACTTGACCAACTCGATTAGCAACATGACTAAGGAACTGTTCCATAAACACACCCCTTGGCAAAAAGGTGATTCTGACACAGGTTCTTACAGGCAGGAGAGATTTCAGAGAGAAGAGTCAGTCAGGAATTATCTGTTGAAGCATGGAAACTTTTTGTACCATAGCAGCTAAAACAACTTCGATAAAACATGAACTGGGAGAACTGGGGGAAAAAAACCCAAGGACAAAATAACCTTTATAAAGTGACAGCATCATCGCATGTTTCAGAACCTTTCCGAACATGAGAAAAATAAGAGAGAAAAGGAACGGGGTTTGTTTTATGGTTAATATTGCCAGTTGTGAACTTCTAATTGGCCACATGCGTGTTTTAGTGAGATGGCTGTTGATAGTTAATTAAATGTCATGGTGATTTGGTGTGGGAAAGCAAGTTGGTTATACGTGACAACACATTTGGATATATAAAGACAGAAAACATGAGCTGGATTCCGTCCTTGGAGAGGGAGTATTCAGTGTCCGCTGATGTTCTCGGTACCGTTAGAGAGAGGTGGACATGATGGGGATACAATGCTTTATTTCCTCTGCAACTCCATTTTAACTTAGCCCCTTCTAGTCCTCCCTACCCCTCCTTCATTTTGATTGTTTACATCATCCATAACAGGCTTTGCATGTAAATTTCTAACTGGCTACATGAGTGATTCCATGGTGGTAGCTAATAGTTGGAAAAAAATGTTACAGTGATTTGATGTTGGGAGAGCCATTCAGCTGTGTATAAAAGCACTTCTGTATGTAAGAAAATACTGTTAGGTTCTGAGGGGCTCTTGTGTTGCTCAGTGGTAAGTGTCCCTACCACCTGCTCCAGAGGTGTGTAATCTCTGAATATGTTGTTTATTAAAAAAAACCTATATCTTCTAAACAAACTCTTCAGAGTCTTAAGAGTTGAGTGATGACCATGAATTCACCATTGATTGTCAGGAAAAACCCAGCTAGTTCACTAATGTCCTTTAGGGAAGGAAACTGCCATCCTTACCTGGTCTGATCTACATGTGACTCCAGACCTGCAGTGATGTGGCTTACTTCTAACAATTAGGGATGGGCAATAAATGCTGGTCTAGTCACAATACCTTGTTCTGTGAATGAATTTTAAAAACGACTACAACAGGAGCAGATCTCCTGGCTCAGAGGTAGGGACACTACAATACACCACAAGACCACCAGTAAGAGTTGGATTCTTGAGAGGTGGGCACCAGACAAGATGGAGTGCATTACCTCTCTACCAGTTCTCACCAGAATGGCCGAATTTCTGCTCCTATGTCTTATGGTCTTATAGATACGATCTTGGGTATCAAGAGGATCAAGGTTTTTTTTTAGATTACTTACAGTGTGGAAACAGGCCCTTCAGCCCAACATGTCCACACTGATCCGCCGAAGCGCAACCCACCCAGACCCATTCCTCTACATTTACCCCTGCCCCTAACACTACAGGCAATTTAGCATGGCCAATTAACCTAACCCGCACATTTTTGGATTGTGGGAGGAAACTGGAGCACCCGGAGGAAACCCACACAGACACGGGGAGAATGTGCAAACTCCACACAAACAGTCGCCTGAGGTGGGAATTGAACCTGGGTCTCTGGCGCTGTAAGGTAGCAGTGCTAACCACTGTGCCACCGTGCCACCCACTGTGTCACCGTGCCACCGTGCCGCCCACTGTGCCACCATGCCACCCACTGTGCCACCGCCCACAGTGTCACCATGCTGCCCACGGGAGAAAGCAGGAGAATGGGGTTGAGAAACTTATCAGCCATGATTGAATGGTGGAGCAGACTCGATGGGCTGAATGGCCTAATTTCTGCTCCTATGTCTTATGGTCTTATGATCCAATTCAATTTTAATTTCAAGCTTTCTCTTTTTCATTACCCTTCCCTTTAGCTAAAGTCGCACAGCTCCTGGGAGGGCAATAGTCCTTCATTAATTTAATCAGAGATACAAGAGTAGAGCGTCCCAACCTCTGAGCCAGGATACCTGTGTTCAGGTTCCATCTGCTGCAGATGTGTGCAATCACAGCTTTTGAATAAAAGTGTCAAAGACCAAGTTATAAATCTCATAATAGCTGTTCAACATGGGGGTGGGGGGGGGGGGTGGGGGGTGTGTGCAAACTCACCCCTCTATTGATATTGTGATTTCGTTTCTCTCAGTCTTTCCTTGATGAGGTATGGTTACATTGCAACAAACTGACTGGGCAGGGTTTTAAAAAATGCTGGGCTCTTCCTGATGGAGAGTCGGCTTCTGAAATTAAAGGGAAAGCTGGAAACTGGTGTTTGTACTAAACTGCAGATTCACAATCTGTTGTAAATTTCTGAAAGTCTTTTGCTGCCTAGTTGATCATATGGATGCAACTGTGTTTAATAATAGGTATCAGGTAAGTGAACAGCATATCTGGATGGACCAAGCTGCAGAGAAAACAAAAGTTGTATGCAGCCATGAAGTATCTCACATGTCTGACTAAGCACAGCATCATTAAGCATTTGTAACACTTAATTAAAATGTTACAGACGCAGAAAATCATTCACTGTTATTTCAGAGAAGTATAACCTAACAATGGTTTGATTTCTTCAGAGATTGCTGGACAAGCTGTCCTACATATCATTATTTATCGGTTCCTTAGAGTCCAGAAGTAACAAAACATACCTTGTAAAGATAATTATCAATATGCTCAGCAGCCACTTATCTCAGCCTTCTAAGTACTGAAAGTGGATTTTTATCACAGCATACCGCAACCTGCTGATACAAGTTGCTTAGTGGTTACACATCATCTATGTGAAACGTTTTAGAACAGAATGGCTATTCATTTTATTCACCCTTCATATAATTTATACGAAAGCATGTTAAACTATAGTTACCACTATCTTAGCACAAAAATTAATCCATGATTTTTAAAAAAAATTTGGACGTTGGTAGTTTTCCATTCCTGAAACCCAGCAACCTCACCCTCCTCTACACCTCATCATCTCTCCATCATGGAGCAGTGCGTCAGTCATCATTATTTCATAAAAGAAACTTCTCCCACTTTACCTCTGAGAAATGGGCAGTTGAGAATTGCTTCTGAGTATTTCTACTATCAAGTAGAATATAAATTTCCCTGTGAGAATAACAATCTGTCAAATATAGGACAACGTAAAAACGTAACAAGTAGACTTTTTTTCCATGAACTGACTGTTGTGCGCTTGAGGGGGGTACAAAGATTATAGTAGATTATTGAGAGTCAATGTGTGGAAAAAAAAAGTTGCTTAAATTTAAACTTCATTCATCAGCAGAGCAACTAAGATGTTTCTCTTTTAAATTCAGATTTGCAGAGTGTGTTACACATTGAATCCTCATTAAATTAGTCCCTGGGATAAAGGAATTGTTCAATGGTGAGAGGTTGGTTGTTTTGAATGATAGTCACTGGGTTTAGAAAATGGGGGGAAGGTAGGGGATCTCATAGCAGCCTATAAAATTCTGACAAGACTGGGGAAATGCTTCAAGGATGTCCATGATGATTAGAATTAGAGTGAGCTTTATTGACATATGGACGCACGTGAGTACAGTGAAAAGTTTACAAGTTGCCATTTAGGTGCCATCATAGGTATAAAGATTGTGCAGATTCTTATGAACAAATGATTAGGAAAAATATTTAAAAAATAAGGAAATAGAAAGTCCATTATTATAGACCTTTTTGCCACCTTAGGTGCAGAAGTACAACATCATAGGAATAAATTAGAAAAATGAAGAAATGTAAAGTTCAGAATAACAGTCTTTCCAACCCAGACCCTGCCAGCGCCTAGCCTCCAGTTCACACTGGGCCTTGACTCCAGATCATGCCAGGCTTCACTTCAAGGGTTTTGAGGTTGGGATTCTGTACTGAATCCCAGATTCTGTGCTGAGGCTGGGAGTCCGTGCTGAGGCTGGGAGTGTGTGCTGAGGCTGGGAGTCTGTGCTGAGGCTAGGAGTCCGTGCTGAGGCTGGGAGTGTGTGCTGAGGCTGGGAGTCTGTGCTGAGGCTAGGAGTCCGTGCTGAGGCTGGGAGTGTGTGCTGAGGCTGGGAGTGTGTGCTGAGGCAAGGGGTCCGTGCTGAGGCTTGGAGTCTGTGCTGAAGCTGGAAAGCTGTGCTGAGGCCGGGGCTCTGAGCTGAGGCTGGGAATCTGTGCTGAGGCTGGGAGTTGGTGCTGAGGCTGGGAGTCTGTGCTGAGGCTGGGAATCTGTGCTGAGGCTGGGAGTTGGTGCTGAGGCTGGGAGTCTGTGCTGAGGCTGGGAGTCTGTGCTGAGGCTGGGAGTGTGTGCTGAGGCTGGGAGTCCCAGCTGAGGCTGGGAGTGTGTGCTGAGGCTAGGAGTCTGTGCTGAGGCTGGGAGTCTGTGCTGAGGCTGGGAATCTGTGCTGAGGCTGAGAGTGTGAACTGAGGCTGGGAGTCTGTGCTGAGGCTGGGAGTCTGTGCTGAGGCTGGGGGTCCGTGCTGAGGCTGGGACTCTGAGCTAAGGCTGGGAGTCTGTGCTGAGGCTGGGAGTCTGTGCTGAGGCTGGGAGTGTGTGCTGAGGCTGGGAGTCTGTGCTGAGGCTAGGAGTCTGTGCTGAGGCAAGGGGTCCGTGCTGAGGCTGGGAGTCCGTGCTGAGGCTGGGGGTCTGTGCTGAGGCTAGGAGTCTGTGCTGAGGCTGGGAGTCTGTGCTGAGGCTGGGACTCTGAGCTAAGACTGGGAGTCTGTGCTGAGACTGGGAGTCCGTGCTGAGGCTGGGAGTCCGTGCTGAGGCTGGGAGTCCGTGCTGAGGCTGGGAGTCCGTGCTGAGGCTGGGGGTCTGTGCTGAGGCTGGGAGTCCGTGCTGAGGCTGGGGGTCCGTGCTGAGGCTGGGAGTCCGTGCTGAGGCTGGGAGTCCGTGCTGAGGCTGGGGGTCCGTGCTGAGGCTGGGAGTCCGTGCTGAGGCTGGGGGTCCGTGCTCAGGCTGGGGGTCCGTGCTGAGGCTGGGGGTCCGTGCTGAGGCTGGGAGTGTGTGCTGAGGCTGGGAGTCCGTGCTGAGGCTGGGAGTCCGTGCTGAGGCTGGGAGTCCGTGCTGAGGCTGGGGGTCCGTGCTGAGGCTGGGAGTCCGTGCTGAGGCTGGGAGTCTGTGCTGAGGCTGGGAGTCTGAGCTGAGGCTGGGAATCCGTGCTGAGGCTGGGGGTCTGTGCTGAGACTGGGAGTCTGTGCTGAGGCTGGGAGTCTGAGCTGAGGCTGGGAGTCCGTGCTGAGGCTGGGGGTCTGTGCTGAGGCTGGGGGTCCGTGCTGAGGCTGGGAGTCTGTGCTGAGGCTGGGAGTCTGTGCTGGCTTCCCCTGAGGTTCAAGTATAGGAGGTAAGAAATTTATGTTTTCTGTGTTGTTTTCATTTTTTTTCATGACTGATTGAGTTGCTTTGTTAGAACGGAGTTCCTCTGCTGCACTTTTAACAGAAATATTAATCTCCATGTCCCATAGGGAGCATAGAAAACAGGTGCAGGAGTAGGCTATTTGGCCCTTCAGCCCTGCACTGCCATTCAACACCATCATGGCTGATCATGCAATCTCCTTATCCCATTCCCACCCTCTCCCCATACCCCTTGATCCCTTTATCCGCAAGTGCCACATCCAGCTCCCTCTTGAATATATCTAATGAACTAATTTCCTGTGGGAGAGAATTCCACAGGGGTTCACAACTCTATGAGTGAACGAATTCTTCCTCATCTCAGTCCTGAATGGCTTCCATTTATTCTTAGACTGTGATCCTTCATTCTGCAATGCCCAACACGGGGAACATTCTTCCCACATCTAGTCTGTCCAGTCCCATCAGGATTTCGTTTGTTTCAATGAGATTTGCCCCTCATTCTTCTAAGTTCCAGCGAATACAAGCCAAGCTGACCCAGTCTTTCCTCATATGTCAGTCCTGCCATCCCAGGAATCATTCTGGTGAACCGACACTGGACTCCCTCAATAGCAAACATGTCCTTCCTCAGACTAGGAGACTAAAAACTGCACCTAATACTGACCAAGGCCCTGTATAACTGCAGCAAGGTATCCTTAATCCAATACTCAAACCCTCTCGCTATGAAGAGCATGCAATTAGCTTTCCTCACTGCCTGCTGCAGTGTTGAAACAATCTAGAAATAGCAGTAATGTTTGCAATGAGGAACTTGTTACTGCCAGGAGGCGGTAAGATTATTAGAATCGATGCCTTTAATGAGTAGCTAGACAGCTGAACAATGGGAGAAGGAATAGGAGGGGATGCTGAAGGGTGAGACTAAGTTAAGAAAATTCGTCTGTGGCATAAACAGGCATGGGTCAGATGGGCTGAATAGCCTAATTCTGTGTAGTAACATTGAATATATGTGTGTTTTTTTAAAGAAGCAATACAAGGAACGACAAAAATTTCAACACGGAGAAAAGTCTTAATTTTACTATGATCTGGGAATGTGGGGAATAATCAAGCCGTTTTAAACCCAGCTGCAAGAAGATTTTTAAGACATAAAGGCTACCTGATTGCTCCTGAGCCTTTTTGGAGATATAACGTTGATGAGAAAATAACGCTGTTTACTTCTCGATAAAATAATACAAAATAGCACATTTGTGTGGATATAAAACGCTGCATTTCACAACAGCATTGATTTTACTTTGAAAACTGAGCGTTCAGATTCTTTCAGGATTGCAATTGTGATCAGGGCTGTATTAAAACAAGTGTCCCTTGCCTTGGTTGGGAGGTGAAGCAGACAGTATGATTTATTAGAAGCGAGATCAGCCTATTCACTTTACATGCGTTGGTGGCGGATGCAGACTGTGGAAAATAAGAGATAAGAGCTCAATTTCAAAGTGAGTTAAACAGTTTCATATCCAGTAGATTTTGCAATTTGTATTAAAAATATATACATATATTGAGCTGCTAAGTAAGTACGGAATATGTGCGGAGATGGCATTGTTATCGATGTTCTGAAAACTCGTTCCGTTTGCATTTCTGTATTGCATTCATACAACTGACAAAGGTTATCAACACTCAAAAGAGTTGTATTTTCATTCCTTTGCTATTTTTAGCAAAAGAAAGTAGATTTTGGTGTAAAGCAGGGAATACCACTTTATGCTTTATGTCCACCCCATTCTCTCGAATACTGAACACAAGAATGCAAATTGAATGGCTAGTTCAGAAAAAAAAACTCTGAAGATAGTTTTCTGCTGCACAATGAACACAATGAACAGCAGAGTGAAAATTCATGCAGTTATTATGTTACTACTGTCTGCTATGATTAATATATAGGAAGAAGCAGAATTCTACCCACCTTGCAGTCACTGAAAACGTTTCTAATTAAATCAAGAGACTCAGATAACAGTGAAATCTTGATTTTTTTTTTCTGATTGCTATTGTCCTAACACTGACTTTAAGCCCTTCATTTTTAAATAGGTCAACGTTGAGATTAATGCCATTGCAGGAAACTAAGGTACTCAGTGAAGTTTGAGCAGTTTCTGAACACTATGGAACACAGGGTTAAATTGTAAGTGCATTTCTCCTTTTATTTTCTAATAAGGGAGGAAAATCAGGAAAAGAGGATTACTTGCATCAAATTATGTTGCCAGCTAAATGTTCCAATAATTTAAGCTAATGGACAGAAAATTGGGCAAATTCTGTTGCAAGTCTTGCCAGATTTTCATGCATTCAGACTGTCGTTTATAGTTACAAGATTTAATGGTGAAACCTACAAGTTGTTGTAGCCATTGACTTTACTTCAAAACTATTGTTGATGTTCTTAACAGATAAGAATGCTCAATGCATTCATTCATCTCTCCTTTTATTTTGTCCATTTTATATGGACTAGTGCCTTCCATTTATAAAGGCAAAGGGAAGAATGTTATCCTGACATATTATATCATCAAAAGCAATTTCCACACTAAGTTTCCTAAGGTCTGTAATGTAAGAATAAAATTATAGGCAGAAGTAGCATTAAAGTTATGTTGACTGAATGGTGAAAGACTGGAATGGAAGTTATATTGCATAATGCTATCAAATGATTCATTGGTACAAATAATAAGCAAATTACTTGATAAGTTATGAATTGATTATGTTAGTGCACATATAACATCAAGATATTTTTGGTTTCAGCAATAGAGGAAGTCTATAAATCATTAAATCAACTCCAAATATGATTTTTCAAATAAAAAGATCTATATTTACTGCAGTGTTTTGTCATTTGAAAGGTTAATCAGAAAATTTTCAATGAATTTTTACTATCAGCAAAACTGTGACTGAACCCGACTAAACTTATTGAGTCTGTTAAATCAAAGATCCTCACAGGATTGTTCCAAAGACTGCAAAAAGTCTCTCTAATTTTTAATGAATAAGAAAATTTCCAGATTAACTTTCCTACACTCAATTCATTCACTTTTATCATTTCTGTTGAATAGTTTTCATGCAATAAAATCATACCAAAAATGAAATAATTTTAATACAATTGCCTGTAATTATGCACAAATTAAAATACTTTCTCTGACCCAGCGAATGTACAAGAACATTAATAGTTCAAACAAGAGGCAATTGTTGGTTTTATTTTATTGTGCATTTACCTGAGTTAAATAGCCATTAGTTCAGCAATTATACATTTTTAAAAATCTATTTTGGACTGATTTCTACCCATTTGTGTTCTCCTCCAATGTTTGTTCTTGGAAGAAACATGCAATACGCAAATATGAATTTTTATTCTAATAAAGCATACCCCCTGTTTTCCAAGAATGGTATGAAATGCTTGAAACTTTACAAACTGTAGGGAATTCATAATTAATTAGGAGAACCAAAACACTGCAGAAATGAACACTGGATGGCAATTGGTTACTGATGTTAACTGATCACGAATGATTAACATTTCTCTCCCTTGTCAAATTTTCAGCAGCTGTTCTTAAAATATTGGCAACATCACCCCAGAGCTCACCCCAACTTTGTTGTAAAACATGCATTTATCAGATAATTGATTTTCAATTTGTTTACTGATTTTGAATCAACTACCTCAGGTTTATAAATTGGAAATGAAAAGGTCTATGTTTACTGCTGTGTTTTGTGATTTGAATGCGTTAATCAGAAAACTTTCAACGAATTTTTACTATCAGAAAGTCTATGATTGAACTGAAGCTATTATCCAACTCTGGTCCAATTCTAGAATCCAGTTTTGTGTTTAATAAAAGCAGTAATGTTAACATGAAAACAGAAATGGAGTTTGTTTTGAGACTTTCCAGACCCCACTGTTGCATACATTCTAGCTTGTAGTCTCATCAAAGAAGGCGGTCTCTATGTCACAAATTCAGTTATTATTTGGAAAATGTTAGCAAAAACTTGAGTTGGTTCTGTGGGTTACAATAGAATTCGTGCTGTACTTCATGACAGTCACCTTCAGTTTTGCTCTTCTGGTCAAACTTCCATCTGCCATGATCCATAAACTGAAATCTCCATTTTCAGACCTCTGTTTTTCTCGAGTATAGTTTCCAGTTGGGAATATGGAGTCTGCAATTTCATCCTAATGCGTATATAAAGTTAACCTCTGGGTCAAGGTATGCTTAACCCAAACCTTAGGATACCAAAGAATAGTATTCTGATTTTTCACTTTGCTTTTGAGTTCATGTTCATGCCTCTCTTCAGGACTTGTGTAAATAATGTAACCATACCTGACAGACCAGGTATACAATTGACATCAATGAAATGCACAATCTATTTCTTTTTGTAAATTTGATCATTGAAAATGAGTAACCTCAGGAAGACCACATTTATTACCTTTTGGAGATGCTGGTGTTGGACTGGGGTGGACAAATTTAAAAATCACACAACTACAGGTTATAGTCCAACAGGTTTAATTGGAAGCACTAGCTTTCGGAGCGCTGCTCCTTCATCAGGTGGTTGGGGAGTACACAATTGTAAGACACAGAATTTATAGCGATGTGAAAGATACTATTGAAGTAACTTTATTGAATTAAAATGGAAGCTAGCTGTAGTTATCACATAGCTATAAATTTTGTGTCTTAAAATTGTGTATTCCCCAACCACCTGATGAAGGAGCGGCACTCCGAAAGCTAGTGCTTCCAATTAAACCTGTTGGAGTATAACCTGTAGTTGTGTGATTTTTAACTTTAACACCTTACTTTACTTTTTCTAAGGAGAATATTGTGGACTTGAACTGCAGTAGTCTTTGTAACGATTGTGCCATCATAAAGATGTTTAATGGGGAATCCCAGGCTATTGCAAAGACGATGAAGCAAAATTTACACATATCCAAGTGTGATATATGATTTGTAGAATTAGTTGTGTTCCCATGATTTTGCTGCTCTTGCCTGTTCTGCAGATAGAGGTTGCAGAAGTGAAAGATACTATTGAAATAACTTTATTGAATTAAAATGGAAGCTTGCTGTGGTTATCACATATCTGCTACCATACCATTTAGAGAAGTTACAATGCACCCTTTCCTCACATCCACAGAAATTATCGAAGTAACCTGGAACAAAATTAATCAATTTATTAAGCTTGTCCATTTACAGATCATGCACATTCTATATGATCCTGCAACCTATTTGTTTCATTTCATCTTCCAGACAAAGTCAGAAGTCACATGACACCCAATTATAGTCCAACTTTGACACTTCACCTAATGAAGGGGCAGCGATCCAAAAGCTTGTGATTTCAAATAAACCTCTTGGACTATAACCTGGTGTCATGTGACTTCTGACTTTGTCTACCCCAGTTCAACACCGGCTCCTCCACATTATACCTTCCAGTCATTCAGTGCTACTTGAGTTTTCCCTCATGTCATCATTTGAAGGGACTTGCATACTCTCAGCAGTTCAAAAAGATATTTCATAATTCAAACCAGAATGTCATGATTTTCTGGCTAATGACCTTTTCAGATGCTGCTGAATGTCATACACATCTCAGACACGGGGCATGACTTTTTGCTGCTTGATTTTTCCTCCTTCATTTTACTTGTTTTTAATTTTTTTAGTCAGTTTTGTATCCTATTACACATTGACACTTCTCAAGGATACAACAGTGATTGTCTCACAGGTAACTGAGCTGAGACAAAGACTGAGACTCTTCAGTGAAATGGTCAGCATTTGGGAAGTTCTGAATGAAAACTCACTGTACTAAAGCAGACTGTATTAACACAACTGCTTACTCTATTTTATTCTTATCCTGGCATCTTACATTTGTTTTAAAACTGCTTAGCTAAGCAAAGCTCTAAACTAGTACAGAACCGTTTCTTTTCCACTCTCTGTTTGCTATGTCATTTGACTCTCTCATTTTAATGCAATGGCACAGAATAACCATTTACTCCGGCACAATTCCACAATTGTTTCACAATACAAATGTAATGTAGGACAGTGTGGAAATGTGATCTTGGATTCAGAGTATCCATCATAGTCTGAAACAGTTGACAACTGTGTTGCTTTTGGAATGGAGTCCCCTTCCCAATAATTAACTTCAATCAAAGGGGCATTGAAGCAGACAGAAAATAAAGACCATCATTTACACCTTGGACACATTCCCATTTACAAACAAAGTTATTTAACAATGTTACAGAGCAAAACTCAGGAGGTTACACATACGGAGGTAGACAACAGGACCTGGAATGATTTAGCTGTGAACAGCTACTCTATATGAAATGTCTGGTCTGTTTTCTACTAGAGTTCGCTTAAACTGTTGGCCTTTATTAGTCAGTTCATTGAGTGTAGGAGTCGGGAGGTCATGTTGAGGCTGTAAGCTCATTGGTTAGGCCAGTTTTGGATACTGCGTCCATTCTGGTCTCCCTGCTATAGTTGTTAAACTTGAAAAGGTGCAGAAGTGATTTACAAGGATGTTGCCAGGATTAGAGGGATTTGAGATACAGGGAAAGGCTGAATAGGCTGGGGTTGTTTTCCCTTAAATGTCGAAGGCCGAGGGATGACCTTATAGCGGTTTATAAAATCATGAGGGGTGTAGATAGGATAAATAGGTAAGGTCTTTTTCCCAGGGTAGGGGAGTCCAAAGTTAGAGATTCTAGGTTTAAGCTGAGAGGGGAAAGATTTAAAAGGGATTGAACGGGTAACTTTTTCACACAGAGGATAGTGCGAGTAGGGAATGAGCCACCAGAGGAGGTCGTGGAGGTTAATACATTGAAAAGGCATCTGAATGAGTACATGACATGGAGGGTTTAGATGGATACAGGCCAAATGCTGGCAAATGGGACTAGATTAATTTAGGATATCTGATCGGCATGGACGAGATAAATCAGAAGGTCATTTACTGTGCTGTATAACTCTATAACTCTAATATACATCATTTGATTGAATCAACCAATGGTTCAAGATGAAAGGCAAGAGATTCAGAGGGGACTTGAGGAAAAATGTTTTCACCCAGAGAATGGTGGGGGTCTGGAACATGTTGTGTAGAAGAGTAGTTGAGACCAGTAACCTCACAAACTTTAAAAAATATTTGATGAGCATTTGAAGTGTCATGATATTGAGGGCTGTGGGTGTAGTGCAGGAAAGTGAGACTAATACAGATTTAGTGTGTTTTTGGTGCTACAGACTTGATGGACCTCTTCTATATTGTATGATTCTATAATTCTAATGTTGAACTATTGATTTGACTGTTGAATATTGAACAAGGAAAGCGTCCGATGATTTAATCTGATTGTCATTTTATGGTAACTGTTTGCTTGTCATAATTTAATCAGGCACATTTACGGTGACATTTCAGGCTGGTGAAGCAAGCAGATACATTTTCTCAAACCGGACACTAAACTGCAGCCACTTTGATATTGCTTTTAATATGATTTTCCCATAGAATAGAAGAGGTAGGAAGGTATTGGTAGTGCATCTCAAGGGGTCCAGGGAAGAGATGTGCTGCATGTTTAACGTTCACATTTCACAATGTTTAAAGACTGTAGGCTTTTAAATTTTAAATGCTCCCAAATTTTGATGAAGTGTCAATTCCAGAGATTCTCAGAGAGAGTGCCCCTCTGTGAGCTCTGGGGACTTGTCTTCGCTGTTCACTTCATTAAGTGCACATCCTATCCCCATGACCCCTCTCTTCCTCAATCCCACGTTCAGCAGCAACAGCTGAGGACTTTGCTAATGGAGAGACCTTAAGATACTCCCACCATCGATGCCATGTTTAAACCTGAGCTGTGCACAATTTCAAATACTGACCGACTGCACTGAAATAGTTTCTGAGGTCAGCACTGTGTCCACAGACTGGAGATTGTGCAGCAATGCTACAAGAATGACCCCCTGCATTCTGCTGGGCTAAGTGCGACCTTTCTCTCTGATAGTTCACATTCAGCAATGGCCTCGTAGTTTATTACTGGATCTTTAATTCGGAGACCCAGGTAACGTCCTGGCAACAATGGCTCGAATAGTGGAATTTGATTCCAGTTTAAATGAAGGATGATAACAATCTAATGATGACCATGAATCCATTGTCAATTGTTGGAATAACCCATCTACTTCACTAATGTCCTTTAAGGAAGGAAGCTGTCATCCTTACCTGGTCTGGTCTACATGTGACTCCAGATCCACAGCAATGAGGTTGACTCTTAACTGCCCTCTGGGCAATTAAGGATGGCAATAAATGCTAGCCTGGCTAGTGACACCCTCATCTCATGAATGAATAAAATAAACTTCGTTATTGCACCCAGAAGACTAATAGAAATATGAGCAGGCCATTCAACCTATCATGGCTGCTAAGCCATTCAATAGGATCATGGCTGATCTGGCCTTCCTCACATCCATTTTCCTGCAGTTTCCCCAATCCTTGATAGATCAAGAATCAATTTTTCTGAACCTTAAATGTACGTAAGGACTCTCTGTGGCAAGAGTCACAACTCTGTGGGAGAGGAAATTCCTCATCCTAATCTCAGTCTTAAATTGACACCCCTTTATTCTAAGGTGATGTCCTTTGACCCTACACTCTCTCATAATGGGGAAACATCTTCTCAGCATCTACCCTGTCCAAGCCTTTAAGAATCCTGTAGGTTTCATTGAGGTCACCTCTCATTCTTCAAAACTCCAGTGAGTAGAGTTCCAACCTGTTTAGCCATTGCTCAGAAGAGCCAAACACCCAACATGGCTCACAGTCTATTATTCTCAATGTCACATGCAGCATCTTCCCTCAATGGCTCTCAGCCACTTTAGATGCCACCGCCCACTCCCCACCCCCCACCCCCACCAACACCCCCTACCTCGCCACCGATTGCTAACCCTTCCTATCCTCTGCATTTCCTACTCAGTCAGTAGAGACACCTCACCACCATATCTCACTGAGGACACACCAGCCCCCTTGACTGGACTAAGTGCTACTCCCCTTAGACTTTCAGATATGACCAGTTGGTTGAAGGATGTGGGGTGTTTTTGCCAAGTGAGTTGTGGCACATGCTTTATGTCTAATGATGGCATTGCATGGTGCCATCTGCCACCAAGTCTGCCCCCTTGACTGCTCAGAGCTGATGTACAGGGTAGGCTGCAGCCGTTTTTGTATGTGCAATAAGGCAAGGCTGAGAGGCTGTGAGAATCCACATGAGCACAAAGGAAGTGAGCATGAAGAAAGCAAGCTAGGACTCCCCCAGAGTTAGACGCTGGGTATATGCCCTTGTGGGTAAAGCAGCTTGGCAGCAGCACTGGAATGTAACGTTTTGGCGAACTCTGAGTTGTTTCGCTGAAGTGTTGAACTGCACGATATGCTCGTCCACAATGTGCCATGATGGGGTGGTGAGGCTGGTACTTTACTTGTGTGGACAGAGTGTGGAGATGGTCACTGCCCACAGAGCATGCCATTGGATGCTGGGCAATATCAGTCACCATGGATACTTGGAGAAGATGCTGTGAGCTCCAGCCTCGAAGTAACCACAGTGACTTCCAAGATCATCAGTATTTCAATGATACCTCAGGGAGAATAGCAACCTGAATATAAATGATGCGTGTTGAGGCAATAGTGAGGTATTAGTGCATGCAAGTGGGTCATTCACTGCTTACTTGTAAGATTATAGGGGCGACACAGTGGCTAGGGATGGCAGGGAGGCCTAGTGGTTAGCACTGGTGCCTCACAGCGCCAGGGACCTGGGTTTGATTCCAGCCTCAGGTGACAGTCTGTGTGGAGTTTGCACATTCTCCCCGTGTCTGCATGGGTTTCCTCCCACAATCCAAAGATGTGCAGGTCAGGTGAATTGGCCATGATAAATTGCCCATAGTGTTCAGGAATGTGTAGGTTAGGTGCATTAGTTAAGGGTAAATATAGAGGAATGGGTCTGGGTGGGTTACTCTTCAGAGGATCGGTTTGGACCTGCAAGGCCAAATGGCCTGTTTCCACACTGTAGGGATTCTACAATTTTCATCTAGCCCCGTTAAAACCTTCAGGGGGAAATCAGCCTTTTTCTCCTCGATGTCGAGATAATTTTATTGTTTGTATCAGAATCTCTCGACTCCTTCAGCATTGCCCATGCGGTTCAGATACTGGAAAGATTCCACGCAGCGTATCACTGCCATATCAACTATTCACAAAAGTTTCCTTTGAATGAAGTCAGTTCACTGAATTAGTCAGTTCCGCATTTTTCACACTCTTACATCCTTTTAAATGACGTGACTGCTGCAGCTAGCTTGAGTGTTCAGGGGGCTGGCTGAGACAAACTTGACTCTATATTTGGCAGAAAGTGGAAAATCTCACAGTGAAGGCAGTGGCAGTCTGACATTTTAGTGCAGTAAAGGTGGTTCGATTTAAGGGAAGCAACACTTTATCTATTGCATGTTATTGCACTAATATAGATCCTTCTGTTGTCACAGAGCAACAGGGGTGGGAAATACTATGAGGCAACTTGCCTGGGACTGGGAGGTACACCATCTCTGAAGAACTTAGATGATTCACTAATTTGTAAGCAGCACTCAGACATTTATCCCACCATTTCTGGACCTTTGGAGCTGCTTTCTGGATTATCCCTCTGCCGGAGTTGCACCAGAGTTCCCTCTGCAATTAAATGTTCAGCAGTTTTGAAGCTTTAAATGAAAACTTTGCTGAAAACAATCGTTATTTTAATTTATTCAGCCTTTCCTGAGAACTTCTTAAAATGCATCAAAATTTGGGGGGGTTCAGTTTGATTCAGTTTGGTTGCCAAAGCGAGTCCAGTGTCAGTGAATAGTTTAAAATTGTAGATTTGGAGTGACTGCACACGTTGAACATCAACCATGTTATGGAGGGCTACCATCAGTTGGGTTTCACAGTACAACCAGTTGAGGACAGTATCTGCAATAAGGCCAAGGGTTGTCCATTGTCAGGCATCTACTCAAGACATTCTAAATTGTTGCCATGGCTACTCACTTGGGGGAACTGAATTGCGTATTGATTCCTATCTTCCATATGTTTCCAGGGCATTAACGTGTTGTCAGTCGAGAAGATGAATGGAGGTCAGTCAGGGGCCTGGTCAGTCATTTGGAACAGTCCTAGCATCTTCAGCCTGTGTCTTGCTCATCCAGACCTTCATCTTGGAAACCTGGCACTAACATCTCAAGG
Source organism: Hemiscyllium ocellatum (assembly GCF_020745735.1). Lineage (NCBI taxonomy): Eukaryota > Metazoa > Chordata > Chondrichthyes > Orectolobiformes > Hemiscylliidae > Hemiscyllium > Hemiscyllium ocellatum. The sequence continues at coordinate 9,415,044 of NC_083423.1, forward strand.
CACGATCCATGGGCAGTGACCATACGCATTCCACATTCGTGGCGCTGGCATCTGACATAGGGGCAACCTCACTCCACCGTTAGTGCACATCTCTGATCCAATTACAGTTCACTTTCTGCACGTCTATACTACACTTAGAGTGCACTTGCACCTTCCATTGGAGTGCTGCTGCAAGGATCCTTAGCCTGTGGGACAGACAGCCAGCTCACCGAACGGACCAGGCTGCATTTCAGGGTGACTCACTTGCTGACTTCATATTCACTCACTTAGTGTTCACTCGGACACTCACAATATCCCTGCCATGTTTTGCCTTTCAATGCTTTGCTACCTCAGCCACACTTTAAAGGTGAACTGTATTCTGTCTTGTTGCTTAGTGCAGACATAAAGCAGCACAGTAGCTCAGTGGTTAGCACTGCTGCCACACAGCACTAGGGACCCTGGTTCGATTCCAGCCTTGGGTGACTGTCTGTGTGGAGTTTGCATGTTCTCCCCATGTCTGCGTGGGTTTCTTCGGGTGCTCCGGTTTCCTCCCTCAGTCCAAAGATGTGCAAGCTAGGTGGATTGGCCATTCTAAATTACCCAGAGTGTTGAGGGGTGTGTAGGTCAGGTGCATTATTCAGAGAAATGTCGAGTAATAGGGCAGGGGAATGCGTCTGGGTGGGTTACTCTTCAGAGGGTCAGTGTGGATGTGTTGAGTCGAATGGCCTGTTTCCATACTTTCGGGGATTCTATGAAAGCCTGTCATGTTGGGTCAACATCAGTTATCTGTCAAGGGAGAGGACATGTTGATGGACAGTACTGTGTCTGAACCATGTAGTATGTCACAGCTGGAGGTGGGTTGCTCTCCGTCACATTGAGGAGGATGGGCATTAGTTCGGGATGCCAGTCCTATCAGTCAAGGACAGTGTCTGTGATTAGGACAGGGATTTGGCCCCAATAAGGCTTGTGGGTTTGGAGTTGCATCTCATTATAGTCTGAGGAGTAGGCCATGGTCACTCCTGTATCTCCAGGACAACCAGTCAGGGGTGTAGAGGATGGTTTGTTGGGAAGGTGTACTGAGATCAGTCAGGGGTCTGCTCAGTCATCACCTGTCCATCCAAGTTGGATGGAGGGGTGGGAGTAAGATGCAGTCAGACTTGGGGGCCAGTTGAATGAATGGATGGGTATCAGTGGACATTGGGGTGTTTGGAGGACTCAGTGCCAGGGGCTGGAGACAGCAACCTGGGATTACAGAGTGCACAGGATGATGAATGTGGATATTCGATACCTCAGGTTGGGAGGGGACCAGTGGACATGGGGATGCTGCAAGAGGGAAGATGAACTATTGCACCACCATCACCTTGATAGATGGGGAGTGGGCACGGTCAAACTATCTCAGTCCTTGACCCCCAAATGTATTCACAGGTTGTCACTAGCGTACTTCCTTAGAGAAAAAGGAAGAGCTTTTAGAATGAAGCTAAGGCAAAACCTCTTCAGCCAAAGGATGGTGAATCTATGAAATTCATTTCAGAAGGCTGTACAGGCCAGGTCATTGAATGTACTTAAGACTGACATATTTATGTTCTTAATTATCAAGGAAATCAAGGGTTACGGGGAGAAAGCAGGAGAATGGTTTGGGAAACCTATTAGCTACGATTGAATGATAGAGCAGACTCAATGGGCTGAAAGGCCTAATTTCTGCTCCTGGGGTTTTCTGGTCACGAGTGCTATTGGTAGAAGATTGCATCGCTTTAGCTCATTCCCCTGTGACAAAGTCAATGCTACACAAGGCACAGTAGGATTTAGCAATATCGCTAATTTCCCCTGGCTGCAGGATGCAATAGACTGTACACACTGTAGACTGTGCAGAGAGTACCGTGCAATGACACAACTGCTCTCATCAATAGAAAAGAGTTGTACAACATGCAAGTAGTCCTCGATTATGGATGCCACTTCTTAGCAGTTTGCAGTTTGGAGCTGTCATTACCCTGCAGATTTCTCAGGCTGCTGCTGCATTTGATCAGCCAGATGTCTTACAAATATGATTGCTGGGACCTTCTGCAGCCATGGCTTATGACCCGATAACATACCCAACCGAGGCTGAACAGAGTTACAATGCTGAACTGTGGGGAACCAGATGATAGGCCTCCTGAAGATGAGATTTGAATGCTTGAACCAGTCTTGTAGTACAGTCTAGACTGCGTTGCATAATGCTAGAACGCTGTATTCTGCAAAGATTGGACATGATGGATGCTGATGTGTTGGAATAACAGGAGCAGTCATCCAAGGAGGTGGTGGAGAAGGACATTGCACAAAAGAAACATTACCTTCTGTTTGATAGTGCACAATATGAGGTGGCTATGAGCCAGATAGGTTGCAATTGATCCTGATTTGAGGAGGACTAGGCTGGGTGCAGATATGACTCATTGACTGTAAAATTGTTGATAGTCAACATCAAGCAGTTTGGTTCTGATCTGAGAGACAAATGCTGCCTCCATTTGTGTGATATTTGTTTATTTTTGGTATTTGTAAATAAAAGTAAACTTCTTGATGCAACTGAAGTCTTCCCTGTATAGGATTGTCTCACTTTGAACAATGGTATGATCCTGAATTACAGTCGGTATTGGAGAAAGAGTAGTAGTGAGTTGGAGAGGGTTAAGTTAGGATGTGGCTAAGGACAGGTGAGCTGTGTGCTTGGTTCTTAAGTATGCAATAGGCATAGCAATATGTATAAGCAGGTGTCAGCCATGCTCCTTCTGTTCCAGGAGAAACATTGGTTTGCTGTGCCACTAAGTTGGAAGTGGAGGTCAACTCAGGGCCACCCATCCTTGCCCAGGTATATGGCTAGGGTTCCCAGGTGATATTTTTGCCAGAAATGCCAGTATACTCCAGGATATCCCAGCAGTGGGACAATAATGCTCACATCACTTGAAAGGAATAGCAAAGGGGAGGGGCTGACCAGTGGAATGCCACAAGGATCGGTGCTGGGTCCATTACTTTCATCATTTATAGAAATGATTTGGATGTGAACATAAGAGGTATAAGTTAGTAAGTTTGCAAATGACGCCAAAATTAGAGGTGTAGTGGACAACGAGGAAGGTTACCTCAGATTACAACGGGATCTGGACCAGATGGACCAAAGGGCTAGGGAGTGTAGATGAAGTTTAATTTAGATGAATTGAGGTGCTGCATTTTGGAAAAGCAAATCTTAACAAGACTGATACACTTAATGGTAAGTTCCAAGGCTGTGTTGCTGAACAAAGAGACCTGGGAATGTAGGTTCATAGCTCCTTGAAAGTGGAGTCGCAGGTAGATAGGATAGTGAAGAAGGCGCTTGGTATGCTTTCCTTTATTGGTCAGAGTATTGAGTACAGGAGTTGGGAGGTCACGTTGCAGCTGTACAGGATATTGGTTAGGCCACTGTTGGAATATTGTGTGAAATTCTGGTCTCCTTCCTATTGGAAAGATGTTCTGAAACTTGAAAGGGTTCAGAAAAGATTTACAGGGATGTTACCAGGGTTGGAGGATTTGAGCTATAGGGAGAGGTTGAATAGGCTGGGGCTGTTTTCCCTGAAGTGTCGGAGGCTGAGGGGTGACCTTATAAAGGTTTATAAAGCCATGAGGGGCATGAATAGCCTAAATAGACAAAGTGCTCTCCCTGGTTGGGGGAGTCCAGAACTAGATGGCATAGCATTGGGATAAGAAGAGAAAGATATAAAAAGGACCTAAGGGGCACCTTTTTTCATGCAGAGGGTGGTATGTGTATGGAATGAGCAGCTAGGCAAAGAGGTGGAAGCTGGTACAATTATAACATTTAAAAGGCATCTGGACGGGTATATGAATAGGAAGGGTTTGGAGGGCTATGGGCCAAGTGCTGGCAGGTGGAATAGATTAGGTTAGGATATCTTGGTGGCATGGATGAGTTGGACTGAAGGGTTTGTTTCTGTGCTGTACATCTCTATGACTCTATGACCATATAAAACCTCATGAGCCTCGTGTGATGACGCTGCTCCTTTAACAAGGTTATGTTGTCGTAGGTTTTTGCAAAAGGGTTGTAAAAGGCAGAGGTTCCGATTTGTCTGGACTTGGATTAGGGACTTGGATTATAGTGAAGAGATACTGGCTAAGGTAACAATCGTGGAAAAGGGCTTTTACTTTTTTTTAACACTTATACAATGAAAGGGGAATGGCTGATTCTCCGAGTTCTGGGATTTTTCTAGTTCGGCTTAATTTTAGCAGAGGATCCAGAGATGCTGCTGGGGAAAAAAGAGATTCCATGTTTCTGCCAATGATCCCTGGCTGATCCTCTCTCTCTCTAACATCTCTCTTTTAAGAACCTGGGATTAAATTTACCTTTTTGCGAAGGGGTGTGTTAATGGGATATTGCAGGAAATCAGAATAGCTCTGTGTTAAGTTGCGGGGGACATTGTGTCAGTCAGGTTTTCAAATAGTTGATGTTCTAAATTCTGTTATCTTTTGCTTATGTTTCATTCAGTACTCTGTAAATCAATTTTATTTTGTTTAAAACTGAGTAGTTTGACCAGCTGCATCACTCCTGGAAGATCCACCTTACATCTGCTTAAAATAACGAGCAAACTTAGAGTCTGGTCTATTTTCTTTAAATGTTTTGAGGGGGTCTGGCCTCATCTATAATGCTCATGGACAGAAACCTTCCCTGAAGTACTTTTCCAAAATATGTTAAGATTCATCCTCTGAATTAAAATGCTTTACAATTGTGCTAAATGTTTGTCTCCTTTTATCACCAACTTGAAGAGCTTGTGCTTGAAACGTCGACTCTCCTGCTCCTTGGATGCTGCCTGACCAGCTGTGCTTTTCCAGCAACACACTCTTCGACGACTGTAATTCAAATTCTGTTCATCCCTATTCAGAATAGGGTATTGCCCATTTAAGACAAAGATGCGATAAAACGTTTGCTCTCAGAAAGCCGTAAATCTTTAGAACTGTCTACCTTAAAAGGCAGTGCACGAAGAGCCTTTGAATATTTTTAATTGTTAGTGAGCAAATAGGTTGAAAGGTTATTGAGGATAGGTATGAGTGTTGAGTTGTGATTGTTTGAAATGGTGGAGCAGGCTCAAGGGACCGAATGGCCTGTTCTATCTCCTAACTGATATGTTCTGCAAGTTCAAAACTCAGGCAAAAGTACGGACTGCAGATGTTGGAAATCAGAGTCTAGATTAGAGTGGTGCTGGAAAAGCACAGCAGGTCAGGCAGCATCCGAGGAGCAGGAAAATCGATGTTTCAGACAAAAGCCCTTCTTTTTGCCTGAAATGTCAATTTTCCTGCTCCTTGGATGCAGCCTGACCTGCTGTGCTTTTCCAGCACCACTCTAATCTAAGTTCAAAACTCAGTTGACAATACCTGGCTTCCAGCAAGGACATTTTAAATAGAGGCTGAATGAGGCCTCTCCAATTCTCTTTGAAATGTTCCGTTTTGGCCAATCCAACTAGTGCCATAAGGAGAAGTTGGCAGGCAGTGAAAAAAAAGAGTAAGTCTTTCTTGGCACCTCCTAGCATTGGTAGGTACCAATAAACTCTGGCAAAACATCCAGGGAGGGCAGGATCTGTTCACGGCGGTTTGTATCCTCAGGGTAAACCAGACAAAGGCCTAGAACTTTGCACCATTAGGATTGAATGCTTGCTTAGCATTGCAAAAAAGAATAGGGGAAAATGAGGGCTGCAGATGCTGGAGGTCAGAGTCAATAAGTGTGGTGCTGGAAAAGCACAACTAGTCAGGCAGCATCCGAGGAGCTGGAGAGTTGACGTTTCGAGCAAAAGCTCTTCATCAGGAATGATGAAAACCTTATGCTCGAAATGTCGACTCCTTTGCATCTCGGATGCTGCGGGGCCAGCTGTTCTTTTCCAGCACCACACTTTTTAACTCTTGCTGATAGGAATGTTAAGTTAGGCTCCTCTTTGTCCAGCATTTTCAGATTATCACTCTCTGCACAAATGGAATCAGTTCACTTTGTTCTATCTGGGCAACAAGAAAGTATGACATCGACTTAGACTAGAAACTGTAAGGAATGATTTCCTCAGTCCCCCAGGGTTTTGCAAAATTCCAAAATTGAGTTTCATTTATAGGTCTTTGAATTTAGTACAACTTACAGATAAAAATTGAATCAACTATGAAATCAAACATACAAAAAAAGCACGTATGAATAGAATCATAGAGTCCTATAATATAGAAACAGACTCTTCTGTCCAACTCGTCCATACCAACCAGGTTTCCCAATCTAAACAAGTCTCACTTGTTCTGTGAAATGCAACACAAAATCTTCATATTTTAGAAACATCTTCAAAAGAGACTTTGCTTCATTTTATTATTAATGTTTACTTTTTTATCTGAGTATTTGTAAAAGAATTTGGATTGTCATGGACCCCATTATTTTCCTACCTCTTCCTGATATGTCTGTAGTCTTCCTTTCTTGCGTGCACCTGATGAAGGAGCAGCACTCCAAAAGCAAGTGTTTTCAAATAAACCCATTGAGCTCTGGTCTAGTGTCTTTTGACCTTGTTCAAACCAGTCCAACACTGGCACCTCCACATCATGACATGTTTTAAACAGCAAGGCCCAATAATGAGGGACACTTCATGGAAGAGTTACTGAGTTCCCACTGAGCCAGGAGTTCAATAGAACCTCTGAAGAAGCACACTGCACTAATGATTAAATTTTTGCTTACGTACATTAATTACGTTTCCATTATAAGCCTCACTTACTTCTCTCCACTGATACAACACTGATATTAGTTATATTTGCGGCTTTAGCATAAGGAGGATAATGTAATAGAAATGGAAGAGTTATTTTTAAGTTAATTAGAATATTTCATTACTGCTGGACATTTTTTCAAAAAAACCAATCCAATGGAACTCCCATGCCACAGATAAGATGTTAAAACCAAGCCTGGATATAGAAGATGGGATGGGTTGAATTTTAGTTGTTTCTTTTGGCCACATTTATTTTTGAGTGAGTTTCATAAGACCCAACTAACTGGCCAATGATGACTCTTCTTCCACAATTCTCTGCTCTTCATCAAATTAATGATTCAACTGGTCTGCCGTCTCTTGGAACTGAGCAGCGGGAGGGATGGAAGATCCTAGACACTGCCGGGACAGTGTAACGGTCAGTCTCCTGGCGTCACATTGGTAACCATAGCTCCAGAACACCGCAGGCATTGCATGCCTGGTCTGGCCTACATGTGACTCCAAACCCACAGCAATGTGTTTGTCTCCTAATTGCCCCCTGAGCAATTAGGAAAATGGGGAATAACTGTATATTAGCTAGCAATGCCCACATCCCATAAATGAATTTTTAAAAATCCTGTGCAGCACAAGACTCCATCAATGTCATAACTTAAACAGCAAACGCACTGTGTTGTCCACATTCCCACCATTGACCATGACGTTTAAGGGACCAGAAAATTCCATTCAATATTTTACTCTTTGAGGAGGGGAATAGGAGTGTCCAGGGCTAACATTAATCCCTGCACCAATACGTACAGATTATGTGGAGGTTGTCTGACAACCATTTGGGGGGCATTGTCTAATTTGCTTATGTTCCAACACTGAGTCTGGATGGAACCCTCGACTCCTGGATAATGAATTTGGATGCTGGGAACACATTTAAATCAGAGGTGGACTGATGTGGCCAAATTACTTGTTACCTTCCCACCTCTACCAGGATTATGCTCTTGGTTTGGCCCTTGACAGCTTTCATTGGATGGCCTCCTCCCTTGTGGTTTTGTGGGAAAGTCTGGCTAGTGGCATTGCCAGTGTCTGATTGGCATGTGGTTTTGTGGGCCTTTCCTGGCGGAGGGAGCAAGGGTCTTCACTGGGTCTGCAGCCAGCTGATGAGTACTTTAACGCCTCAAACAAATTCCACTTGCCATTTCAAATGCAATTCTTTGTGACATCCTCACGTACTGGTATTAATTACAGGCATGTTTCTTACAGGACCTTGGTTAGGCCACTTTTGGAATACTGTGTGCAATACTGGTCTCCTTCCTATCGGAAGGATGTTGTGAAACTTGAAAGGGTTCAGAAAAGATCTACAAGAATATTGCCTGGGTTGGAGGATTTGAGCTATGAGGAGAGGCTGAATGGGCTGGGGCTGTTTTCCCTGGAGCATCAGAGGCTGAGGGGGTGACATTATAGAGGTTTATAAAATCATGAGGGGCATGGATTAGATAAATAGATAAGCTCTTATCCCTGGGGTTGGGGATAGGTTAAGGGTGAGAGGTGAAAGATTTAAAATGGACCTAAGGTGCAACTGTTTCACGCAGAGGGTGGTGTGTGTATGGAATTAACTGCCAAAGGAAGTGGTGGAGGCTGGTACAATTGCAACACTTAAAAGATATCTGGGTATATGAATAGGAAGGGTTTAGAGGGACGTGGGCCAAGTGCTGGCAAATGGGACTAGATTAGGTTAGGATATCTGGTTAGCATGGACAAGTCGGACCAAAGGGTCTGTTTCCATGCTGTACATCTCTATGACTCTATGATTCTATGAGTTATAGTTTCCTTTCATTTGCTTGACCATGGACAACAAGAAGAGTAATTAATGCAGTTCTTTCACCATTTTAATATAATGTACATTTGCAGGACGAAAGGACTATTTTATCATTTGCTTTAGTAGGGGAAACACTGGTCAAATGGACCAACCAAATAAAAGACCTCTGCTTTGGCAAATTTCAGCTAAAGGTCTTTGACCAATATATGAACAACAACTAAAATGCAAATTAGTTGATGCCTTATGATTACTCGAACAGACCCACACCTCAGTATTTGCAACAATATTATTACTCATTATTATAACTATAACGATTACTATTATAATTTAGTAGTAACATTAGTATGAACAATGTTATTTCCAGTCTGATGTACACTTTTATCATTTATTTTAAGCACCAAATTTATGTCTTTGTTCTTTCCCATTGTTGCCCATGCTTTAGTATTCTTTTGAATTTGTATTGACAAGTCTAATTGATATTTTTGTTTCTCAGCATTCTCAACACCTTCTCCTTTTCTTTGACAATCCAGAGACCTCAATATCCAAAAGTGACTGGCTTCATTGCGACTCTATGATTGACACTACGGTGTCCACCTCGTTTCCTTTGGTTTTAAATTGAAACATTTGGAAGAGTAGCTGGGTAGTAAATCTACAATAAAGCGCAACACAGTGCTTCATAAGGCACTTCCCCAGCCTCTGAAAAATAATGGCCCAATTAAGTTGTAGAATGACTTGTAAAATTTAATGTATCTCAGCAAATAAAAGCAATCATATTTTAGTAATCTGACTCATATATGAGCTTTAATTCCCAATTTTTATGTTTACATTCAATTACATGCATATACACATGTACACCAAATATATATTAGTTTAAGACTTTTTTGTGTGCATGTATTCATATTTATACATATACATAGCTAGTACATACATACATAACACATACATATTTATTTATATATGGTGCATGTTATTTATATGTACACACAGATATCTTGAAATTACATGTTTATTTTCTGAATGTCAAAATTTGCCCAGTTCATTTCAGTATTAGCCTGTTTTAAATGCAAAGATAAGTTAACGATAAGGATCACTGTGCTTTTACATTACACAGTCGTGGCCTCCATTTCATCTTTGCAAATGCTAATCTGTTAATTGTTCGTCTGTCTGTGAGATTTAGTCAGCGTAAATGTCATGCCTTAAGCTGTTTGGATCTGTTTTATCTTTGGAAACATAAAACCAGAATTTTTTTGTGTTGAATATATTACTTTCTTCAAACACAGCGACCTTTGCACGTTCCCACTATGAAGTAAATATATTCGATTAATGCATAGAAAATGATTAGAAAATCAGCTCTATGCTTAATTTCATCCATCATTTAAATAGTACTGGGTATCCACAAGTTAACAGTGAATAATTTACATGCCCATTACCTTTAGGAAGTCGTACGTGGTATGAATGTTTATATTATCTGAGTAATGTACTGTTCTCCACTCATTTAAGATGATTTTACTATTTATTTACCATATAACATAAAAGTTCTGCTTGTCGTGTTTTGACCAGACCTCTGGATCTGCTATGTGTTGAAAAGGCATGAATCAGAGGGTTTCTGATGAGACTGCAGTTTCCAGTAGCTAGTTGACTTTGTTAGTTTGGAAGCTGATTTTTATTCACTTGTGTTGCTCATGCGTGGTTCAAGAGTATTACTGGATCTCAAGAAAAGATTGTCTTCTCTGACAAGATGTAACATCAGATCTGAATGTGCTAAATAACCCGGCCACACCCGTCCAAACAACTGTTTTTCAAACTGAAGTGAGTCAACGTTTACAGTACAGGGCATCATCAAGGTTCAGATGGGGGGGAAGACAGAAGAGTTCATTAAATATGAATAGGTTAAATCAGCAAAGTCTTTTCCCTGGGGTCGGGGAGTCCAGAACTAGAGGGCGTAGGTTTAAGGTGAGAGGGGAAAGATATAAAAGAAACCTATGGGGCAACTTTTTCACACAGAGGTTGGTACGTATATGGAATGAGCTGCCAGAGGATATGGTGGGGGCTGGTACAACTGCAACATTTAAGAGGCATTTGGATGGATATTTGAATAAGAAAGGTTTGGAGGGATATAGGCCGGGTGCTGGCAGGTGGGACTAGATTGGATTGGGATATCTGGTCGGGATGGATGGGTAGGACAAAAGGGTCTGTTTCCATGCTGTACATCTCTATGACTCTCTGACTCTAAATTGTGATTAAATGAAGTTAAAACAGAAAGTGCTGGAGCAACTCAACATATCAGGCAGCATCTGTGGAGAGAGAGACACATTCCGAGTGTGATGTGACTCTTCTGAGCAATGGGTAATTAGGCAACACCAAGATTGAGTACTATTATCCAGAGTATTCAGGAGAAAGAGGATATTGAAGTGAGTGAATATGTCGGGAAGGGATATGTAGAGAGGTTTTGGGAATTTTGCTGTTTTAAGGCCCAGTGAATTATTGAGTTACAAGAGGGACATGTAAGATAAGTTCTTAATTCCAAAAATTACAACTTGCATTTATATAGAACCTTTAAAAAGTAAAAATACCACCACTGCCAGGCCCTTTATTTGCACAGGTACATAATCTGATAATGTACAGCTGATGAAAAGCTGTTCATATAATTAGGTTTTAAGTAATGCTGGAAAGAGGTGCCGGGGGGGAAGGGAGAAAGGTCAGAGGGTTTAGGAAGGTCAATCCAGAGATTGATGTCTAGGCAACTGAAGGCTTTTCTCCCATTGGGTGAGTGATAAAAGCTCTGATATGAAGTGATTGATCTGAAATTCTGGGTCGAAAGGGAATGGAAACCTCGCACTGGGACATTTGCCCCTCACTGGGTATAGATTCCTGCCAGTGCCAGTAGTAGATGCTTCTGGGACTGCACAGGGGCTCATGCAGGAGGTCTGTTGGGACCACAGAGTGAGAGAAATCTGAGGGCTCTGTGGTCGTGTTTTCTTTGTCGGTTTAGGTGCAAATGTGATGGGGAGTTGGGTTTAGGTTTTTAGGAAGATGTTGGCAAGGAAGGTGAGACCTTCTATGGCTCCCTTGGGCAAGACTCACCCACAAATGAGAATACCCCTTTCACACTCTTTAAATATTTTTACAAATAGTAAAGCCCACCTACTCCTACCCACTTGCCCACCCTGATCATATTACAGTGTGGACAGTATAATGTTGGGTAAACTGAGGGTGTAAAAAGTGAGGTCTGCAGATGCTGGAGATCAGAGCTGAAAATGTGTTGCTGGTTAAAGCACAGCAGGTCAGGCAGCATCCAAGGAACAGGAAATTCGACGTTTCAGGCCAGAGCCCTTCATCAGTAACAAACTCAGTTGAGCCTTAATTATTTAATTATATATCGTGGGCATGTCAGGCTGGTTTTGGTGTCTGTCCATCACCTGGTGGGATGGAGGGCTGAGTGGAAAGGTAGTAGGATAGGTACCCCCCAAACTACATTATATACCCCTCTCCTCCCCCAACCCCAGACGGGGGCTTGTTATATTCAGCCAGTTAACAATGCTTCTTGCTTCATAGATATTATCTCACCTGTGGAGTGTCCAGGCAGAAGGTTTACTGCTAGGCCAGAAGTGCGGTGTTGGGACATTCCCTGATCCCTGACCTCAGGGCTTTGGCACACTGTTGATGTTTATTGAACAGAAAAGCAAGAAATGGAACATCTCTTCAATCCACAACCTCTTGCATAGTCCCCATACCTCATCCATGCCAATCCAGGCCACCCTCATGCCTTCCCACATACTCCCTTGGCTCCACACGAATCTACGCCAAAATGCAATGCCAAAGCAACCTCTATGTTCGTTTATGCTGAGCCATATCAAGTTATTCCCGACTCACGTCGAACATCTTCTCAGTGATCAATGTTAAGCTAAATGGCCTGGGGCTTTCTGCCTTCGCTCTCCCTTTTCAAATAAAAAAGTTAGTGCCACTAAATTTCAGTCAAGAAGAATTTCTATTGATGCAAGGACGCTTTATAAAATTAAAGCCAAAGCACCAACTAACTCACTGGCTACTCCTTTTATGACCCTGAGATGAAGTCCAACAGGACTAGGGGCTTGTCAGCTGTTTGGTCGCTATCCCTTTCCTGGTGATTGTGATTTTCTTGAGTTCCTCCATTTCTTCCATTTTTTAATTTACAACGATTTCTGGATTTTGGTTGTACAGTCAATAGTGAAGACTTATGTGAAATAGCTGTTCAGGTCTACAGTCTCCTTATTTTCCATGGTGGCTCAATGGTTAGCACTGCTGCCTCACAGCACCAAGGTCCCAGTTAATTCCAGCCTTGGGCGCCTGTCTGTGTGGAGTTTGCACATTCTCCCTGTGTCTGTGTGGATTTCCTCTGGGTGCTCCAGTTTCCTCCCACATTCCAAAGATGTGCAGGTCAGGTGAATTGGCCATGCTAAATTACCCATAGTGTTAGGTGCATTAGTCAGAGGGAAATGGGTCTGGGTGGGTTACTCTTCGGAGGGTTGGTGCGGACTTGTTGGGCCGAAGGGCCTGTTTCCTCACTGTAGGGAATCTAATCTAAAAAAAATACTCCCCAGGCTCACTTTGTATTAGACCAACAATGACTTTGTTATGTCTTTTCTTTTAAAAATATTTTCAGATGCTCTGAATATCAGTTTTTATGTTTCTAGCAGCCTTTCTCTCACATTCTTATTCTTCCTCTGTTATTAATCTTTTAGTCAATCTTTGTTTTTTAAAAATTTTAAGTCCAATCTTCTAATGTGCCATTCCTGATTGTACAATTGTCTTGCATTAATCATCATACAAATGTCAACACTTTTGTGAACCATAGATGGTAGCTCGTGCCAGTGGAATTTTCCCCCTTCCTTAGAATCTATCCTGTGTTGTGATAGAGGTGTGCAGCATATTATAATACAGAATTGGGATTTTGTTGTTGAGTGAAAAGTGGACTTTGGTTTTAGCTCTTTGAAGATGGCCTTTTTTTATAAGACAGCAAAAAGTCATTGAACAGGGAGTTCAAATATTATATCTCAAGACCTAAGTTAAAAGACCTAAGTTAAAAGACACTGTCAGCTACCTGTGTAGTTAATTGCTGAATGTTTACCCTGTTGAGTTTTCATGATCTACACAGTTACATGGCTGTTTTTGACTAGTACAGACACAGTGGACCGAAGGGCCTTTTCTGTACCATCGACCTCATTATCTCGATGGCACATGAGCAGTTGCTCAAAAGCTGCTTTCAGGTTGACTTCAGAAAAAGAACAATTTGTGCCCAGCAGGAGGGCAGTTTTTTTTGGTGGCAATCCAGGATTTCAGAGCTGGAAAGAAACCTCATAATTATTTTAGTAGTTTATGCTGACAGGGCTTTTCTCAAAGTTCAGTAAGGAAAAGTCAGTAAATAGCTGCTGTTTATGTATTAGAGAGAGAGTTAGTAATGGAGGGAATCACATCTGGTCAATGTAATGAAGGTTACAGATATACTTGGCACATTGTCAGTTAAGCAGAAATTAAAGGGTTAAACTAGGAATGATACTTCACAAAAATTAGAGAGGTGTACAGCACGGATATAGACGCTTTGGTCCAACTTGCCCATGCTGACCAGATATCCCAACTTAATCTAGTCCCGCCTGCCAGCATCCGGCCCATATCCCTCCAAACTCTTCCTATTCATATACTCATCCAGGTATAATGTTGCAATTGTATCAGCCTCCACCACTTCCTCTGGCAACTCATTCCATACACACACCACCCTCTATGTGAAAACAAACCCCTGATTTTCTAAATGAATCCATTTCTATCTCTGTCTCCCTGTGACTTAGGACACCTTATTGCTCAACAACAGCCTTTTTTTTATCTCTTCTACCCTGTTTCTGATGCATGGAACTATCCACCTCAAAGATTTTAACAACATCATTTACATGCATGTAAATAAATGTCCAGTCCACACTGTACCCCTCTCATAACTTGAAAATGAAACCAAAACAATGCCTTTCATTTTTGAACATATAATGTCAAATTGCAAGCTAAAATATGAAGTTATAACATGGTTCTTCCATTTTAAAACTCAAGTTTGCAAACAATAAGCACTGTCGCAAATCATGAAATTTCACCACACAGGACCATCAACAGTGCTGCACTGCCTCAGTGCTAAAGTAACCTATCAGCCTTGATTATTCACTTAACTCCTGTAATGGGATTCTCCCGCAGAACATTTTGCCTCTTAACTACTCACAACTGAGCGAAGCTTGCACACATTCCAATGTCGAGCAATAATTTATAATGAGGAAACAGCAATAGTTATGCAAAGTTCAGTCTGTGGTAACTTTAGAAAATGCTTGGATTTTGTCTCCATGAAAACTCCTTGTTATGATTCACTCTGTTATAGTCTTTGTGAACCTGCAACATTACTTTCCTACATCTCCAAAGTTTTCAGGGAAATAATATCAAGTGTTGATGCCTTTTAGGGAAGTTGGCATGAAAATTAAAACTATAATAGGCTTTTTGTTTTGGTTTGATTTGTGGTCCTTCCCTTCCTCAGAAGCATGCTATTTACCATGAGTGATGGCCAGTGTAATGTCTTCTGGCAGATAGTCATGGCATTAACGACAACGTTAGACGCCACGATCTGGAAAGCATGCAAATAAAGTCAAAGAGCACAATCTTATAGGGGTCTGAGTGAAGGGGATAATGGTGAGATTTATGGCAGAATTGGATGAGATCTTGACTTCTGGAGCATGTCGCTCCATCGCTTATGCTTTTGCCATGGTGAGTTTCTCCTCTTTCGTAAGTGAACAAACTTGGGATAAACATCCCCTGATGGGGCACTGGAATAAAATTACAAACTAACAGCCAATAGAAATGAATAGAAGGGAACTGAAACTGACCATATTTTCCAGGGTGGACATATACCTCACCCCCTGCAAAGCTCCATTGGTCTCTATTGGCCTCTATTGTGCTGGTGGGGACTACCTGCTCCCTCTCCAGGGAATCCTGAGCATAATACAAATGGATATGGTAGCTCTTGACATAAGAGAATAATCAGAATACTTGGAGGTATGGTGGATTGGAAAATGAAGAGCGATTGTTTCGTTCTAATGAGCATGTTCCTGTTTAGAATTAGAATTTGAGTTTGAGGAAGAGTGAGTTCATTAGCTACTAAATGTATGAAAAATTATTAATGCTATGCATTCACACACACACTTTACAAATGAAACTGAGAAGTCAATCCAAAAGAATAAATGAAGTTCAAAAGATAGACATATCAATCTCTGCAGTGTTCATGATGAATGGGTTGTGGATTTTTCTTTAATTCAAGGTAGGCCAGTTAATTTGGATCTTCTTAAAACATACACATTCATTTTGTCAGGGGAAAAGCTATACACAAGGAAGGGGATCCTTTTTAATTGACCTTGCTGTGGCCAACCATGTTTGTAGTAGATGAATTAAGAAGGACAGCCAGTTCATACCTCCTCCCCCAGGAGTATGGCTATGTGGGGTATCTCAGCTGCAGCCATAACACGTTGGAGGATCTTGTCTGGTGTCTGTCTGAAAGTTATTCAATCCTCTCTTTTCAAATAAGAACGTGCCAAAGTGACATAATCTCTCTTCACTATCCAATCCACTATTACCCCCAATTATTCTGATTATGCTTATCTGACAGATATAACTTTGGGTCATATTGGTTGCACTGTCCTTGGCAGTAGAGTCATTGGTTTCAAGATTCTTGCCTTTGCAGATTAGCTCAAACAATTTTGTCTTGTTTCCTTCTCAGTCCTTCAATCCTCAGCGCAATACATTAGATACGGTTCCCGATAGTACTTGAGTATGTAATCGTTGTCCTCAAGCTGTGACCTTCACTGGTCCACACTAGCACATCAGCTTACTGGCACACCCCTTGTTTTCAATATATTCCTGGAAGTGTAAAACACAGATGTCTCTTTCGACTTACCTCCACCTTCTTGGATATAACCCATGATAATGGTCTCCTGCGTAGAGGGGGTAATTAGATTGCCTTACATTTCTGCTTTTGGACGTTTCTCTCTTTGAAGTTTCCTGGACAGCCGGTGAAGTGCAACATTCCAGGTGCAACGTTCACATGGCGAATCGTTCAACAACCAGCGAATTCCACTCTTAGAAGTTACATTATCTGCCATGCTTGGCTCGCAGTGTTTATTTTTAAAAAATGCATACGCATGTCTTGTCCAATAGTTCAATATTTTCATAAGTAATTTGAGGTTCTGTTGAGTCATCATGACAAATGTGACCCTGTTGCTATCTTAAGGATTCAATATGCACTAAATAATGTAAACCACAATGAACTATTACATTGTGTTCAGAACATTTGGACCAGAACACTCTGCCTGTGTTTGAAAGAGGATGAATTGAAGGCTTTGGAAGCTAATACTGTACAGATATATTTGTATTCCCAGTTTTGAAAGGGTTAGAGGAATCACTCAGCAACAATTACTTATCTGACCCAAATCCTTATAGTCTCATCCCCCTCAGTAGAAGGCTGGCTGAACATTAACTTTTGAGATGTTTCTCTGCAGAGTGCACTTGTTAATAGACATTTAACAGACATTTGGTTAAGTATATGACTAGGAAATGTTTGGAGGGATATGGGCCAGGTGCAGAGGCAGTTGGGACTAGCTTAATTTGGGATTATGGTTGGCGTGGACTGGTTGGACTGAAGGGTCTGTTTCCGTGCTGTATGTCTCAATGACTCTGAGTTGTAGGGGAAGTACTTTGAGATTCATCAAAGATGTGACAAGCCTCTATATAAATGTGAACATTATTTCTTTGTGTGTGACATAATGCACAATATAAAGCCCCAATGACATGTTTCTGTTGTATGGGGAAGTCAGGATGATGTGAGAGATTGTGGATTGTAGAATCAGTTGTGTTTAATTTTCATTAGATTGTAAAACAAACAGTTCTGTGTGACCATCCTCTGTTTGCAGTTTAAGTAAATTGCTAAATTCTTCCAACAAAATATTGGACAAACCAATGTCACGTGACTTCAATAAGTTTATCCACAGTCCCAACAGCAATTTCTCAGCTATGGTTTCTTTGGAGTTAAGGATAGAGATATTCCTGAGGAGGTGACTTAGTTCAGAGATATAATGTAAAATTGACCATCAGTACATAATTATTCCAGTTGGTGTAGTGTGAGTTGATCTGGGCATCACACTTTAGGAAGGATGTATTAGCTTTGGAGGAAGTATAACATAGGTTTACAAGAATGATACCTGGATATCAGGGGTTAACTTATGGGGAGAGGTTAACTAAATTAGGCCAGCCTTATCAAGACTTTAGACAGTTAAATGGTTATCTGATTAGCGTCTTCAAAAAATGAAAGGACAGGATAGATAAAGATAAACTATTTCCACTGGTTAGAGATCTAGAACAAGGGGACATAGTCTAAAAATCAGGGCGAGGCTGTTCATGAGAAATACTAGGAGGCATTTTTACACACAAAGGGTGGTGATGATTTGGAACTCTCTTCAACAAACACCAGTGGATGCCGGATTAGTTGTTAATTTTAAATCTGAGATAATTTTTTTACTGTTGAGTCAAATCAAAAAGGGATATGGGGCAAAGAGAGGTATATTGGCTTAGGCTACAAATCAGCCCTGATCTCATTGGATGGCAGAACAGATTGAGGGGCTAAATAGCCTACTGATGTTGCTGTGGTCCTATAAAAATTAACTTGATCAGCAATGGATTTTGAGTGGTCCCAGCTTCCAATACTCTGGTTGGATTGATCCTTTTATAAACTTTGGCCAATAAAAGATTTTCAGCAAAGCCATTTATTGCCTTAAGGTGAATATCAGGAAATACTTCTTCACACAAAGATAAATCATGTCTTGATGATTTGTTGATAGTGTAAGATGGGTGATGACAAGTTGGTAATGCATTTTACATTGCGTCTGTATTTAGTCCCAATGATTTCACTCAAAATGAAAATCGTGAGAGAAATAAAGCCGGCTGCTGACATCCCCTCACCGAATTCAATCTATCGGATGAAACCAAGACTCACTCCCTTGGATATGCTCCTCACTGAAGCAATCAAGATGGGATAGAATCATTCAGGAAACAATGAGTTGTTTCAATAATTGGACCACAGGGCCTTTCTGAATGAACACAGATCATTCCTAAGATTCTATGGCTACCAGTGGGAGACTAATATCTAAAGTCTAACTGCAGTCTGAGAAAGAAGGATTATTTGAGAGGCGAATCAATTCATGCGAATAAATGTTTCAGAGAAATTGAACTAAGAACCTTTTTCTTCATAATAACATCAAAATGAAACTCTGGATGTTTTTGTTAAAAGGTAGGTTCGCCATATGCAGCAGTACTGAGGGGAAGTGCTCTTTGATAAGATCCTCTGAAATATGCTGAAATACACAGAGGATATTGTGGACAATTGATAGCATCTCTATTTTTTTAAAAATCCCCTCAGCAAAACCTGCATCGATGAATGGCTGTGCAAAAAGCTAGAATATGTACTCTTTGCAAATTGTGGCTGTTTATCAAGATAGATGTGATTATCCCAGAGGTTCTCAAGAAACATTCCGTATCTACCTATTTAATACGGCGATATGAGTCATTTTACATGGTGTTGCATGAGCTCAAATTACTGCTATCTTTTTGATATCTTTGCTGTTTCCTTTTCAAGTATTCCATTAACAAATTATTGTGTAACCTTTCCTTTCATAAATAAAGCATTAAAAACAATTAGAAGAAATGAATACCCATTATTAATGTTTTTATTTATATTCTATTCTTCAACCTCTACTTTGTCTGTGTGTACTTTCTGTTAGACATATAAATAATAAAACTATTAATATTTAAGGCAAGTAACTATTTGTTAGTAAAATTCGAGTACAGACAGTTTGTACGTTTGTGTGATATTCCTTTGCTATATGAATTGAGCCACTGACCTATTTAAACTATGCAAGTTAACTTGATTGTTTGATTAACAGAAAAAAATCAGAAGAATGCTGTTCATACACTAATAGCTAAATAACTGATATATCTGATAATTAGCCTACTTCTTTAATAATTCAATTCTGATTTTTTCTCAGCAACAAGGTATTTAAGACATTTTGTCCTGTGGATATTAAACTTTCAGCCCTGCCTAACTACTTTTTTATATCCTTCCATCTATTATTCAAAGCTTTCTCTCTCCAGAAGCGAAACTCATTGCTGAGTGAAGTTTTTTGAACAGCTCCAATGGGCTTCCTCTTAATGCAGTCAACCTATCCACTACTCTTTGGGTTGAGGCTTTTGAAAGACAACTGTCACTGGCAAAAGTTATGCCTGCGCTTATTCATTCTCAAAGTTTCCTAAATTGTGGAAATCCTTCCATTCCTTCCTCTTCACTTTGACAGCTGCAAATGTGTTGCTGGTCAAAGCACAGCAGGTTAGGCAGCATCTCAGGAATAGAGAATTCGACGTTTCGAGCATAAGCCCTTCATCAGGAATAAGAGAGAGAGAGCCAAGCCGGCTGAGATAAAAGGTAGGGAGGAGGGACTTTGACACACAATCAAGATGCTTTAAAACCCAAGTTCGGGGTCACCCCTGCATTTTGATTTTTTCAGGCTGCCTCCGACATTTTAATACCTTGGTTTTAGATTGAACGCTCTCTGATCCTTTCTCCTTCACCTTAATTTTTCACTTAAAAAGAAGCTACCAAAAGTTCCAATAATAAACCTTGTTCTCACCAGCACACCGTAATTGTGACTTTAACCCTTTAGGTCTTTGATGATTTAGCTCCTTAGCAAGTGAAGATAAATCAGAATTGTTTAGTCTATTGTGAAAGTACTGCAAAAAGAGTGAGTGCTTCTCTATCTACGTTCTGTCACAAACCCATTACTGGCTTTGCGGGAAATGCTGCTTTGTATTGTTTAATATTACACTGCACAAGTATTTGCAACAGAGTCTCCCATGGGTTACTCTTTAATTCATTACAGATGCTGCTCATTTTATCTTGAAAGTGTAAATTATCAGGAGGTTTTTTTTCTGCCTTCTTACATCAAATCATAAAATGAATTTAGAATTAATAGAACTCTTTGGTTTGAATGGCTCAGTCATTCGCTGTATCACTGCATGGATTCACATTCCCGTTAAAGTGAATTTGTTACCCATTTATAGTCAAAATCTAAACACCAATTTGTCATTGTTTAGCCCACAAGGAGCAGGGAAAATGCACCTCGCAGATAAACGGAAGCTGCTTCCTCCATCCATGAGCTGTTTAATCTGTGCCTGCACACTGACTGAATCTCTTAATTACATGTTTGAAAAGTATTCATCTGAGCTCGGCAATCAATCTTAGGAACACAGATCTTTTTCTTTAACAAACACGTTTAGACAATTCTGGATCAGACTTACAAGAGTGCAATACTCCCGGTTTAGCCAGCCTTTGAATTGATGATAAGACAGAAGCACTTCCAGTGGTGACGGTTCCTTATTAGCGAACAAAACAACACATGGACTTTTAGATAATTAAAAAGAGTAAATGTTAAGAGATAAGAATAAGCTGGTTCCTGATTGATCAATCCCACTTGCATATCTTCATTCTATCCCTCAGTAATTTTCTGCAGAAATTCATCGTTTTATCTCAGGAGCACTTCTGTGTTCCACTTTTGTGAAGCCCTTTGGACTCTTCTTTAAAGGCGCTACAGAAATGCACACTCTCACAATTGAGATTAGCTGCTTCGAGGGCTTGCATCCCTAGATGTCTACTTCACAACTCTGTCATATTTTGTGTTGAAGAAGTTTCTGATTGCTGATCATGATCATTCGTCACTTCTGCCCTGTAGAACCCTCCATCATAGTGATCCTCAACGTTTCTGGGGAATTTAGAAAGTAGCCAGATATGTGGCAGCAGTTGTGAGGAGCGAACAGACAGTTCTGGAACTAAATGGAACAGTTTAGGTCTGAAAATAATCATTTATAGAGTCATAGAGTCATAGAGATGTACAGCATGGAAACAGACCTTTCGGTCCAACCTGTCCATGCCGACCAGATATCCCAACCCAATCTAGTCCCACCTGCCAGCACCTGACCCATATCCCTCCAAACCCTTCCTATTCATACACCCATCCAAATGCCTCGTAAATGTTGCAATTGTTCCAGCCTCCACCACATCCTCTGGCAGCTCATTCCACACAAGTACCACCCTCTGCGTGAAAAAGTTGCCCCTTAGGTCTCTTTTATAGCTTTCCCCTCTCACCCTAAACCTATGCCCTCTACTTCTAGACTCCCTGACCCCAGGGAAAAAACTTTGCCTATTTATCCTATTTATGCCCCCCATAATTTTATAAACGTCTATAAGATCATCCCTCAGCCTCCGACACTCCAGGGGAAACAGTCTCAGCCTGTTCAGCCTCTCCCTATAGCTCAAAATTTAGCTGAGAATGTAACTTTACAGCATTTGATACAGTGGTTGCTGCTTTGGAAATTGTTTTAAATGGAATGATTGCAAAAGTACTTTCTTTCGCTGATGTGGATTGCTACCTGCTACCTGCTACCGCAAAGAGTGTCTCTCCCACCTGTGACAGGGTGTGCAGATCTGATATTGAACTATCTTGTCACTTCAGACCTACAATGTTGGAGTGGAAAAAATCTTGATGGACTGCTTAAGTTGAACAAAATAGATTGTGCTGAAAAAATGTTAAGAAAAAGAAGCCAAGGATACCTTTTCCACCTGGAGGAGAAAGTGAGAACTGCAGATGCTGGAGATCAGAGCTGAAAATGTGTTGCTGGAAAAGCGCAGCAGCTCAGGCAGCATCAAAAGAGCAGGATCTTGCTCTTTGGTTGCTGCCTGACCTGCTGCGCTTTTCCAGCAACACCTTTTCAGCTACCTTTTCCACCTGAATGTTAACAGGTTCAGATCGACCTAAGAGAGAAGAAAATGTAGAATTACATTCATATAGTATCTAACTCAGGTCCTGCAGCAATTTACAGACACTCGTGAAATATAGTCACTGCTGTAATATAGGAATCACAGAAGATAATTTGCTCATAGCAGTCCCCACTAACTACAAGAAGTTGACTCACAGACAATCTGTTGTTATGATGTTGGTGGAGGAATAAATATTTGCCTGGGACATCAGAGAGAACTTCCTGGTCTCCCTTAAGTTAGGGACATGAGTTTTCAAAGTGCATTTACGAGAAAAAAAATGGGTCCTTGGTTTAATGCATCACCTGAAATAGAGCACCTTGGGAAGTGTAGTGAGGTACCTTATTGGTGTCGTGTGTGAGCAAATTGGCTCCCAGATTTCTTACATTTTCCCGACATCAAAACAGTAAATAGCCTCAAATGAGTTTCATTGTAAGGCACATTGGGACACTCTGAGATCATCAACGTTCCTTTATAAGTACAAAAATCAACCTTTTGCTTGGTTTTGCCCTTTGTGGTAAATGGGATGCCTGGGCTATGTTAAGACAAGACAAGACTTTCATATTTACATTAGTTAAGTAACAGAAAATAAGATATTTTCTGTTTCGAATTGTTTACACATTTTTTATTTGACCTTTATTTTGAAAGATACTTTGTAGAAAAATGGCAACCCACAACAATTCTGTGCCAGAATATCCTATATAAATCCAACCTCGATTAAATCAACTTGACCATTTACCTTTTTCTCCTTCCAGGAATTCTACAAGTTGTTTCCATATCTATCCATATTCACGGCTTAAATATTTATACAGGACAGACAAAGCCGAAACTTAAAAGCATGTTTACAATTTTCGTGAGGGAAAGAGGGCACAGGAGCAGGAGGTTGTGTTTTGGTCCAAGTGCATCTAACAGACATGACATAGTGCAGGAGGCAAAGCAGATACAATGCAGAACAAGCCAGCACAGAACGGGCAACATTTCAGATTTCTCCAGCTCCCGCACTGCTCTCTTTTCATAATAATAACTGATCATTTGTTTAAAATACATGAGACTCCTTGCTGACCACACAACTCGGCAGGGAGATGACTGTTTAATATCATTTCTCTGACACATGAAAGCAGCTTTGTTATAGTTAGTTAGACCACAGGGGCCCAACACATCGGTCATGCCTTTGTAACACTAGACGTGCTGTGGTACAATCAAATTTTCATAATGCGCTTAAACTCCCCAATACATTTAGAGAGGTGAAACCCACCACTCATTCTCACTCTACTTATTTTTTAGAAATGACTATTTATTTGGGTTTTTTTTTCCCTTCAGAACATTGTGCCTTTCGAATGTATCTCAGGTTCAAATAAAGTAAAATGATCCAGTGTCCCACCTAGGTGTCCTGTATCTTAATTTGTTTACAATTCAAGCTGATTTTCCCAAGAACTCCTGACAATTCATTGCTTTCAGATTTCTTATGAGCAGGGCTGTCAGGCACACAGCTAGCTTGTGGTGAGAGAGTGCTGAAGGAAGCAGGGAGCACCCTCACTCTGTCAATGACCCTCGTTCCATCTAAATGAGAACTAATTAATATTATCACTGGATGCAGAGTGCAAATAATTTTATTCTTCAAAAGTACCTCTGTCTTAAATGCTACAAAGAAAGCTGACTATTGTTACATCTGAGAAATTTCATCCCATTGCATTCACAAATCTGCAGCGGCGGAGCTATTCAGTTTGAATATGTTTGACAAACATATAACACTAACCAGTTAGCAAAGCTCAAAAGGAGCTTTAATTGTTTCATGTCAAACCTGTCAACTCCAGTTTTGAACATGCAAGATAGGACAATTTACCATTTGAAAACAAGTGCTAAGCAATTACTTTGGTAGAGGTAACTAGACTGTAAAGAACAGAAGCAGGCCATTCAGCCCATCTGGTCTGTGATAGTGTTCATGCTCTGCAAATGCTTTTTTCCTGTTCTGTATCATCCCACCTTATCCATCTATTTCTTTTTTTGTCATGTACAGATCTAGGTTCCCTTTAAATGCCTGTACATTATTCACTTCAACATACTAATGGCTCTACTATCATTGATTGATTAGATTAGATTCCCTACAGTATGGAAACAGGCCCTTCGGCCTGCAACAGCCCTCTGGAGAGTAATCCACCCAGACCCATTCCCCTAGATTTACCCTTGACTAATGCACCTAACACTACAAGCAATTTAGCATAGCCAATTCACCTGACCTGCACATCTTTGGATTGTGGGAGGAAACCCATGCAGACACTGGGAGGATGTGCAAATAGTCAGCCCCACAGACAGTCACCGAGGCAGGAATTGAACTCAGGGTCCTGGCACTGTGAGGCAGCAGTGTTAACCACCAAGCCACCATACCACCGATTCTTAACATGTATTCTGCTATAATTCAACAATAATAATTACCTTGAGAGCATCAGTGATAAATCAAAGTGCTTATACATACATAAGGATCAGAGGGGGTTCTTACAGTTAGTTAGTGATAATGCTGTTTTGTTTTGTATTTTGCAGATCACAGAATGGCTATTTCCGCTGTTGATGAGTGACATCAGTTCTAACCCACGGGTGGCCAGTTTAATTTTAGAATACATCTGGATACGCATCCTATCTTCAACCTATTAGCAGAAAAAAAAGTCTCTCCATTTATGTCGTAAGGCACAATGGAGTGAGCTACACTCTGTAGTCCATAATTGAGCTTAAAAATTGACTTCATGCCCATGAAATTACATTTTGTAAATATTGCTATCCAATTTGGAAGATATTCCTATTTGAATTAATGCATTAACCCATTCAAGTTAAGTATTTGTACAATGCCATTTTAAGAACCGTGCTTTTTTTTCTCTCATCCCTTACTTTGGCGCAGTACAGCTATCATTGCTGGAGATTAAATCGAGATTGTTTCCACATGAAAAGGTTGAAATATTTGCAAACTGTTCAGGATTCATTCTGCTGCATCAAGTATCTGATTCAGCGCAATCATTTCTGCATTCCATTCCACAAAAATGTCTTTCTGCCCATGTTGAAAATATTGAAACACCAGTAATGTTGCCACACTGACTGATAATCGTTTTGCAGATGGGAGAGTCTGGGGACAGTTTGTCTGCTTTTATTTGTGCACAGCACCCCAAACAAAAACTCTCCCCAAATTCTATTTTGCAATTCCCCACCTCCACTCTTATTTCCTCATGCAGAGAACCGGCTAGCATATCTGTATACATTTCTTTGCATGTTCCTTAACCTGTACATTTTCTTGTGATTCAGCTTAAGTTGTTCAGGCAGACATTTTACATGATCCAACTGCCAGCCAGAGGAATCCAGTTTCACTCTGTGTAGTGATTGGGACGAGGTGGACCTCATTGACTGCAAGGACCCCCAAGTGCCAGTGACTACGCTCTGTAAGTTCTAATCTCAGTTGAAGTGATTAGGAGTGGAGCAAGTCCAAGACAGAACAAATTTATGCAGTTGAAAAACTCTTTCCCAGATTATACTTCACAAACCTATGTTTAGTATGACAAGCCACAAGAGAAAGACAAGCAGAACATGTGCACCTGAAAAGACATAACCTCAGAGTTCACTATTAGAAAAATAATATTTAGTCTCGACATCCACAACACTATATCCATGACCCTGGCCTTGAGTGGTTTTACGGGAGTAAAAGGAAACAAAGTGCCAAATTTAAATCAGAACTTAAGCTACAGAACCCACCACCATAGGGTGGCCTGGTGGCTCAGTGGTTAGCACTGCACCAGGTACCCAGGTTCAATTCCACCTTTGGGCAACTGTGTGGAGTTTGCACATTCTCTGCATGGGTTTCTTCCAGGTGTTCCAGTTTCCTCCCACAGTCCATATATGTGCAGGTTTAAGGATTGGCCATGCTAAATTGCCCATAGTGTGCAGGCTAGGTGGATTAGCTATGGGAAATGCGGGGTTACCGGGATAGGGTGGGATGCTCTTCAAAGGATCAGTGTGGACTTGATGGGCCAAATGGTCTGCTCCCACAGGAATTCTACAATCCATCAGCAATTAGAAGTCGAATTTCTGCTTCACTAATATCTTTAATATTTTTCATTTGATTTATGCAATATAAACTTAGGCCGAATTTTCTAGGAAGAAGTTATATAAAGCAACAGGAATCATAGCTGATCATGCATTTGCACTGAATGGGCATTTATCAGCCATGTGGAACCTCTCTTGACTATTGAGTTAAGACATAAAACCAATTATTTTAAATGGATTGAAATGTCTGTCAATACATGTTATAAATCTAGTCTATATTTGCACATCAATAAATAAACACTAATTTTGAGGCTTACACCTCTCAAAGCAGCTACCCTTTTCTAACCCAGACAATTTAAAGCAAGTAGTACTGCACATTTTTAAGGAAATTGACTGATAATTTTCTCATGTCATTCTTTTTATGGTTAACCACACTTTACACTTTGGTTACGCATTGTCAGTATCAAAGTATTCCTTCTAGGAGTTGTTTCATTTGTGGAAAAGCAAGGTAAAGTAACCCTTAAAAGCCTGACACTGAGAAAGTGAGGTTCAATAGATGAAACAGCTCATGATAACTGGCATTAAATAAATAAACTCATGCATGATACAAGGTAGAAATGGGCCATTCAGCCCACCTCATTCAAAACAGCATTTAGTCTCCATGGAAGCAATTGGTCCCAATCATGTTTACTCACCCCTTTCTCCATAATCTTTTAACCTATCTTCCTTTATACATCTATACATCTATGATTACATAACTTTCCCATTACACCATAATCAATATTCCTACAAGAAAAATGCCAAGTTTTTCAGTCTTTCTTCACACCTTCGATTCCTCATACCAAACAGCAATCTGCTAAATCTGTAAATTGCCCTCTCTAAAGCCTCAATCTCTGTGGTGTCCAACACTGCTCTAATTGAGATCACATGAGGACATAAGTTTATAAATTCCTTGTGATAACTTTTATGATCTCTTCTATATTGTATATTTCTTTTGTGGTCACTCCTCAATAAGATACTGATGATCCAAAGATGTGCAGGTCAGGTGAATTGGCCATCCTAAATTGCCCACAGTGTTAGGTGTATTAGTCAGTGGTAAATATAGGGTAGGGGTTTGGGTCTGGATGGGTTACTATTCAGAGGGTCGGTGTGGACTTGTTGGGTCGAAGGGCCTGTTTCCGTACTATAGGTAATCTAATCCAATCTCTCATAAGAGTGAATCCCATGTCTCCAAGTCCCTGCTGCTGATTTTATGAGTAGGCAAGTGCAGGTTGGATCTACTTGAACATTGCTTTTGTTGATGCGTGCCTAAGACTGAAATTCTAATTTTAATGGAAGACATGAGGAAGCTTGTGAAACTTTCCTTCTGGAATTCTCTGCCTGTCAACTCTAATGTTTGTTTTCAGAAGAATGGCAAAGGAAAGTAATTTTTCTTATGGGTAGGATGAGGTAGTGTGACAAAAATCTACGAGAAAGTGAGGACTGATGAGGGAAGAGCAGTAGATGTGATCTATATAGACTTCAGTAAGGCGTTCCACAAGATTCTCCATGGGAGAATGATTAGCAAGGTTAGATCTCATGGAATACAGGGAGAATTAGCCATTTGGATACAGAACTGGCTCAAAGGTAGAAAACAGAGGGTGGTAGTGGAGGTTTGTTTTTCAGACTGGAGGCCTGTGACCAGTGGAGTGCCATAAGGATCAGTGCTGGGCCCTCTATGTTTTGTCATTTACATAAATGATTTGGATGCGAGCATAAGAGGTACAGTTAGTAAGTTTGCAGATGACACCAAAATTGGAGGTGTAGTGGACAGCGAAGAGGGTTACCTCAGATTACAAGAGGATCTGAACCAGATGGGCCAAAGGGCTGAGAAGTGGCAGATGGAGTTTAATTCAGATTGCATTTTGGGAAAGTAAATCTTAGCAGGACTTATACACTTAATGATAAGGTCCTATGGAGTGTTGCTGAACGAAGAAGCGTTGGAGTGCAGGTTCATAGCTCCTTGAAAGTGGAGTTGCAGGTAGATAGGATAACGAAGAAGGCGTTTGGTATTGCTTTCCTTTATTGGTCAGAGTATTGAGTACAGGAGTTGGGAGGTCATGAAGTGGCTATACAGGACATTGGTTAGGCCACTGTTAGAATATTGTGTGCAATTCTGGTCTCCTTCCAATCGGAAAGATGTTGTGAAACTTGAAAGGATTCAGAAAAGATTTACAAGGATGTTGCCAGGGTTGGAAGATCTGAGCTACAGGGAGAAGCTGAACAGGCTGGGGCTGTTTTCCCTGGAATGTCGGAGGCTAAGGGGTGACCTTATAGAGGTTTACAAAATTAAGAGGGGTATGGATAGGATAAATAGACAAAGTCTTTTCCCTGGGATCGGGGAGCCCAGAACTAGAGGGCACAGGTTTAGGGTGGGAGGGGTAAGATATAAAAGAGACCTAAGGGGCAACTTTTTCACACAGAGGATGGTGCGTGTATGGAATGAGCTGCCAGAGGGTCTGGTGGAGGCTGGTACATTGCAACATGTAAGAGACATTTGGATGGGTATATGAATAGGAAGGGTTTGGAAGGATATGGGTCGGGTGCTGGTCGGTGGGACTAGATTGGGTTGGGATATCTGGTTGGCATGGACAGGTTGGATCGAAGGGTCTGTTTCCATGCTGTATGTATCTATGACTCTATGACTGCAGATGCTGGAGATTAGAGCAGAGTGTGGTCCTGGAAAAGCACAGCCAGTCAGACAGCATTCGAGGAGCATTTTGAGCAAAAGCCCTTTGAAACGGCAATTTTCCTGCTCCTCAGATGTTGCTTAACCGGCTGTGCTTTTCCAGCATTGCACTCTAGACAAAAATCCAGCTCAGCCAGACTAGAAATCAAATGCCATGCTGTTCAGATTAATCTGGTCTGCACACCAGTTTAAGGAGTCACACCAAACTGTGAACCACCCCCTCAATGCACTATCATGCAATTAAATCTTCACAAATGAAACACATACTTCAATGCTGTATATTCTGCTAACTACTTGCAATCTTATTATTAGCAGAATCTACTTCATCCTATGGTCTATTTTAAATGTTATAGTAGAATTATGCATTTACCAGGTCAGTGATAAAATGGAATAAACCACAATGGTTTCTGTCTTCAACAAAATAGCCAGGCATTGAATTTCATAAGAACCAGTGAATAAGAGTTAGAGTGGTGTAGGGCTTCACCTATTGCCTTGGAGTTAGGAGATTGTTGCTTCAAGTCCCATTTCAAAGACTTGAACACAAAGGTCATTGTTAATATTGGCAGAGTACTGAGAGAATGCTACACCATAAAGTGTTGCTTTCTTTGAGATGAGATCTTAAACCATGGCCGTAGATGGTACCCAGAGATCCGATGGCATGACTTTGAATAACAGGGTGTTATCATTAATTCCCGAGCCAATATTTAGCATCAGTCAGAAGTCCGAGGGTAAACACATACTGTTATAACCGTTACTGATGGATCTAATGGACATTGTCATTGATGGATGAGGCAGTATCAGATGTTCTGATCACTTTCATTAGTTTATAAGATGAATGTTATTAAACTGCAGGAAAATTGAAGGAAGAATAAACTGGTAAACTTGCATTTGTCATTGGGATTATATAGGGATGCTAGTCCCTGCAGCATCAAGACATGTTCACTCAGGGAAAGGTAACTTAACACAACTCAGTTCTCTTGAAAGTGGCTGCCAAATAAGTTCTTCCTGGGTTGCTGTGGTCAACAGTGGTCTGCTGTTAAATGGGGAAGGTAATGTTCTTTCTGATGAATCTTCGCATATTCCTACTTGCCTACTGTGACTCTCACAGATCTTCATTTTCCGTTACACACTCCTATTGTGTCCTCCAATGATCCAGAGCAAAGCATCTAAGGCTTAGGAAGTACTGTAATGTACTGCAGCAAACCCTTAGACCTGACCAAGTATGGGATCCGCATGTTGAGAAGACATCCTCTGGCCCTCAGCCCCAGTGGAAGTAGATGTTGCTCTGTGTGGACACTGGGTAGATAGCATGGCTTTATGACTCCAACCTCCACATGATGTACTGAACCACTGCCCTTCCCTCAGCTGTAGGATATTCTGTAGAAGACAGGTGATGATGGGTCCCTTGCACATCTACATGAGATCATGGATGCTTCACATTAGGAAGCTACTGCACATTTGCTGGAGGTTGCTGTTGGCCCTGGCACATACGTGTTTTTCAACCATTTCTGTTAGTACAACAGACACAGAGACATCAGTAACCTCGGTGCTTAGATCCATTAGGGATGGTTCCAATGAGCCTACGTGGGATGCATTTGAAATGTTAGACAAGATGGCCAAGCATATTCATGGCTGGGATTTTACGTTGACCTTGCTGGTCAATGCACAAGGCTCATGTTCAGTATTCTGGGATACCTGATGTTTTTACTGTGTGAACATCTGATTAAAGCAATTAATTCTTGAATTGACCTACAATATTCTCAAGCTACTGAGCTACTCTCTCAGAGATAACAAAAACACAAACCCTGCCCAGCCCTGATGTGAAGGCTGCCATTTCTTGTTTCTTGACGCACTTGTGATTTGCTTTTTGATGGAGGGCAGCATGGGCAATTTTTAATAGAGTCAGCCTCTATGAGCATCCCCACTGTTTGGGTGATTCCCCCCAAGAACCCCAATGTTTTATTATGCCTTGCTTTTTCTGTCACCCCCATCTTCACCATATTCACACCCAACTCTTTTAAAGTAATGTTGTTCCACCACTCTACCCCTTGAGCCACAGCTCTACACTTAGCTGTGCAAACCGTCACGATGCACCGTCCCCCTGGGCACTTTCATCTCCGACCCTGCTGATTTGCCCCCTTCGAAATTATTGACCCCTCCAAATCTCAACATGCTGCCTCCAAGCCCCATTACCCCATTAGTTGGCTACCCCAACTGTCACACCTCAGGAGGGGCCTCTGATTATACTTTTTACTGAACGGACCCGCCTCCCGCACCCCCCCACCCTGAAGGACTGGTCATGGGTGTACCTCATCACTCCTAGCTTGACTTGAAAATACAGCCCCAGCCACTGATTGATCAGACCCCTGACTGATCTCCATGCATCTCCTGTGGTTGACCCTGTCCGGTTTGACCTCTGCTGGACCCCCAGAACTGACCATAGTCCATTCTTCAGACTGGACCCTGAGTGCCCCAAAGCAGCTTGACTGTGCCCAAGGCTGGTATTGACTTAAAGTAAATGCAAAAAAACTGTGGACACTCTCAATCAAACACCAAGAATGCCAGTGACTTATTGCACCAGTACCCCCTGACGGACCACAGTCCCCAGACTTGACTGAGGTCCATTAACTGTGAATGTGGTTATTTGGTTACAGTGTGAGCAGTATCTTTGCCCTATCAGCTGGTGAACCATGCTGTAGGTGTGACATTGATGTTGCAAGGTGCTATACAATAGCATGTCCACTACCTTGACCGGTGAGCGGTGGAAACCATGAGAAGCTGGCTCTCCTTGTGTCCATGCTAAAAGCAAAGCAAGGCAGATCTACTGCCAACCTGTAAGGTTTGCGTGGCTCTGATGGACTAAAAAGTTTAAGGCAAGGCAGACGCTGTGAGCTTGCGAGTACACTCAAAGTGAGCGAGCATTAAGAAACGAAGCAAAGAACCCTGAGATGCATCCTGCTCCACTCAATAAGATAGATGCCTGTCCTTGCATGATAAGTGTTCTCGCATGAGCATTGTAATGTGAGTGAGCTCTGAAGTGAAGTGGTGATTGGCATTCAAAGTAAGTCAGGGATGTGACATGATAATGTGGTGAGGTTGGTTCTTGTCCAATGCCAAACTCTACCCAAAGCTGGAGGCAATTGCTTCCCATGGAGCATCACAGTTGTGCTGGGGAAAGATGGACAAGATGAGGACACCTGGAGATGATGTCATTGAGTTGCAGGTACCAGGTATCCACTCAGTCTTTCATAGAATCATAGTTATATAGTTGTAGAGTTATACAGCTAGAAACCAGTCCTTCGGTCCAACAAGTCCGTGCCAAACATAATCCCACATTAAGCTAGCCCCACCTGCCTGCTCCTGGCCCATATCCCTCCAAACCTTTTTTATTCATGTACTATCCAAATGTCTTTTAAATATTATAATTGCATCCATATCCATCACTTCCTCAGGAAGTTCATTCCACATGCGAACCACCCTTTGTGTTAAAAAAAAATACCCCTTATGTCTTCTTTAAATCTCTCTCCTTTCACCTCAAAAAATGTGCCCCCAGTTCTGAAATTTGCCATTCTTGGGAAAAGACAAGTACCGTTAACTCTATCTATGCCCCTCATTATTTTATAAACTTCTACCAGGTCTCTCAATGTCCTGTGGTCCAGTTAAAAAAAGTTGATATTGTTTAGTTTCTCTGGAGCCAGGTGGAATGACAACCTGCAACTAAATGAAGTGAGATTAGGCAATAATAAGATGTCAATATGTACAAAAAAAGCCTCCTCAATAACAAGATTTTCATCACACTTTTAAAACCTTGAAAAGTTTATGATGTTGAGAATCTCATTTTTCTAATCTCAGCAAATTTTCCCATTTGATTTGACCTAGCTCTAATCATGTAAGATCTCCAATCATGATACGTCTGGCCATTCGTATAGTGTGTTCCAAATCTCAACAATCCACTGTGTGTCGAAATTATTGCCCATTTCACCACCATTTCTTTCACTAATATTTTTAATCTATGACCTTTGGTCAGTCTCCCACATGCCAGAGGAATAATTGATATCTATTTATTTGACCAAAGTCCTCATAATTTTGAATGTCACTATTCCGTCTCCCTTTAACTTTTGGTGCTGTAAGGATGAAGATTTTAAGTATTTCAAATCTGCCCTCAGAACTGACTTTCTCATCCCTGGCATCATCTTGGTAAACCTCCTCTGAACTCTCTCCAAGCATTATCATCTTTCCCTATGTGCAGCATTTGTAATTGTTCGCTCTACCCCAACTGAGAACAAATGAGGGATTTAGGTTTAACATGACTTTGTTTAGCAGGTCTTGACTTTGTAGCCAATGTCTCTGCTTCTTTAACTGCCTTCCTAATTTTTCCCTTATAGATGTTAGAAAATGCTTCTCCAAGTCTTGAATCCACACTGCTCACACACACTTCTCAAAATAGTACTAATTAAATCAAGCTGTTGGCCTCATGAGTTCTCCCCGTGTGTAGCATTCATACTTAGCCACATTAAATTGTATCTGCCATGTATCTGCCCCTTTCACTAATTGGAATATCACCACTTAAAGTCTGCTCCTGTCATAATTGCAGCTTACCATGTTGCCAAGATCAAGATGGTTTGCACCCTTCAAATTGTATTCCCTAACTTTGGGATCGTATGGTGGTTCATTGGTTAGCACTGCTGCCTCACAGTGCCATGGGGGCTGTCTTTGTGGAGTTTGCACATTTTCCCTGTGTCTGCATGGATTTCCTCTGGGTTCTCCAGTTTCCTCCCACAGTCCAAAGATGTGCAAGTTAGGTGAATTGGTCTTGCTGAACTGCCCGTAGTGTTGAGGGATGTGTAGATTAGATGCATTAATCAGGGGTAAATGTGAAGTAATAGGGTAGGGGAATGGGTCTGGGTGGATATGCTCCGGAGGGTGGGTGTCAACTTGTTGGACCAAATGGCCTGTTTCCACACTGTAGGGATTCTATGATGATAAACTCGGCCTAAGTAATTTACTTGTAAATGGGAAGGCATTGACCCCACCACTGCCTCATGTGGGAACCCAGTGCACCCCTCTTGTCATCCTTTCTCTGGACGTCTGCCTCCTATCACTTATTCAAGTTACCAACAAACCTTTCATCAGGTGCTTTGATTCATGGTATAAGTTTGTTCTAAGACATGTTTCGCATGTTCACATGTACAATGTCTACTGCATTATCCTTCAAAGGCCCTCTCAGTTAGCTTTTTAAAAATCTCCATCAGGTGAATTGGACATGAGTTGTCTTTCGTGTGGTTCAATCTACCTGTTTCTTGTGATTCTAGACAAAGTTCATGCCTAGTTTAATAATGTATTTTTGTTTTCCATATCATTGATTATGCGGACAGTATCGAATCAGTATAACACAAGCCTTTATTCTTATTCTTTGGAATATCCCATGAAGATAGTTGTACAATGTGACAAAAGTCCTTTCTACTGAGACCAAGCTGACACCTCATCACTTCTGAGCAATGTTTCAATACACATAACGAACTCAGCACTTTTAATCATGTTTGAGTAAACATCATGCTGAAGACATTAATATATTCGGCGTACTTCCTTCCTTGTCACTAGTTGAGTTTTGAAATGAAACTTTAACAGGCAATATTTTTTGATTGATGTTTTCAGAAGTAGATAAAAAATTTATCTTGATTGCCACGGCAGAGTTGGCAAGGATGACATTCAGTGTGTTACTGAGTCATACAGGACATATGAAAAAACTAAAATTTCCAGGTCCAAACCACTGCTGAGCTGTATTTGTTAATCTCACTATGATAATGGTTGATCTCAGTACAAAATGCACAATCCTTAAGAAATGTGGGAGAATGGTAAAAGTATATCACTTTGGCTGACAGGATGGTGAGAGAAGACTCTAGGAGATAGGGTTGGGTTAACTAGCATCTTTGCAAAGAAATTGGTTAATGTCTTTCATAGGTAGTCAGATTATGGAGAAACGTCACTGTTCCTTGATGTTTTCCCTTGAGGAAGACGGAAGTCACATGATACCAGGTTATAGTTCACCAGGTTTATTTAAAATCACAAGCTTTCAGAGGACATCACCTGATGAAGGACCAGCGCTCTATCGGCTTGTGATTTTGAAAAAAAAAACTTGTTGGACTATAACCTGGTGTCATGTGACTTCTGACTCTGTTCACCTCGGTCCAACACTGGCATCTCCACCTCATGACCTCCCTGGAAGTGGTGGGGTAGGAATTTAGTTTGGGGGATCAATGGGGTAGCTCATTATCCACAGATATGATGGAATTCACAATAGAACAATTAGACAATTCTCCACAATGAATAGCCTCTACTCACTCTGGAATGACTCTGTTGGACACATGTGGCAAGTAGCCTTGCAACAGCACCTCCACATCATACTGGGGAATGACAGTGCTCAGAGGAATTGAATGTTTTTTATTAATTATGCTGTATGTCACAAGTAAAGCTTTGAAGATATTTAATAAAGTAAATCCATTGAGTGAAATTACATGGTATGATATGAATAGAGAAATGTAAAAAATTCTTGCAAAATTGCTTTAATTTTAACAAGATGGTTTAAGATAAATGGGTTAGAGCTCTTATTAAATATATTCACTGCATTTATCTGCTAATGTTACACCGTTCCATTTTATGGAATTATACTATTCAAGGCTAAAAATCAGAGGCTAGGAATTTCATCCAGACTGCCCTCCCCCCCACCATTTTGGCAATATCAGAAAAGTGTGGGGTGGGGGGGAGGGAAACTTTATTGCATAAATGTTCATTGCATAAACTGGCCTTCACCAGTCAGGACATTGAGAATAGATACCAAAAGAGAAAATGCTGGAAAATCTCAGCAGGTCTGGCAGCATCTGTAAGGAGAGAAAAGAGCTGATGTTTTGACTCGAACTAACCCTTTGTTAAAGTTTTGACAAAGGGCCAGTTAGACTTGAAATGTCAGCTCTTTTCTGTCCTGACAGTTGCTGCCAGACCTGCTGAGATTTTCCAGCATTTTCTCTTTTGGTTTCAGATTCCAGCATCCGCAGTAATTTGCATTTATCCATTGAGAATAGATGTTGGGAAGTTATGTCGCAGTTGTACTGGACGTTGGTGAGGCTGCACTTGGAGCATTGTGATCAGTTTTGCTCACCTTGTTATATGAAGGATGTTATTAATCTGGAAAGAGGGCAGAAGAAATTTACAAGGATGTTGCCAGGACTCAATGGTCTGAGTTGAAGGGAGAGCTTTGACAAGCTAGGACTTTTTTCTTTAGAGCATAGGAGAATGAGTAGAGACCTTACAGAGGTACATAAGGAGAGGAATGGATACGGAGAATGCACTCAATCTGTTTCCCAGAGCTTAGGAAATGAAGATGAGAGGGCATCACTTTAATGTTAGAGGGGGAAAAGAAAAGGGAACCTGAGGGACAACTTTTTTACACAGAGGGTAGGACATGTATGGAATGAACTAACAGTGGGAGTGGTTGGAACACATACATTAACAACATTTAAAAGGCATTTGGACAAATACATGGATAGGAAAGGGTTAGAAGGATATGGGCCAAGTGCAGGGAAATGGGGTTAGCGTGGGTGGATATTTCGGTCAGCATGACCAGTTTGGGCCAAAGGGCCTGTCTCTGTGCTGTAGGACTCTGTGACTCCATGTGGGTTCTGCTAAAGCTGTAGCAGCTTGGAACAAATCCATGCTTAAAGTCTGTGAGTGGTGTAAAGAGTCTTTGTTTATGCTCTTGCCTGATTACTGGCATCAGACTGGTGTGAAGGGATAAGTAACACCAATTCAGCTCATTGGCTTTGGCAGTTCAGACTCAATGGGCCAAAGGGCCTCCACTATACTGTGATTCTATGCCAGACAATCAGTTGACATCTATTGGCAACAAGCAACTTTCAGGACCAGATGTCAGGCACTGCGTTGACTTAAAATAATTCTTGGATGTAAAACGTTGTTTTAATTCATTCGGGGGATAAGAACATCACTGGCTAGGCCAGCATTTATTGCCCATCGCTAATTACCCAGAGGGCAATTAGGAATTAACCCTATTGCTGTGGGTCTGCAGTCATATGTAGGCTGGACAAGGTAAGGATGGCAGATTTCCTTCCCCAAAGATTTTTTTATTCTGGAATTAAATTTCCATCATCTGGCATAGCAGGATTCAAACTCAGGTCCCTAGAACACTATCTGAGGCTCTAGGTTAATAGACCAGCCATAATATCAGTGGCATCGCCTCTTTGTTAGATGGATGCCAATTAGACTTAAAACAGGATGTCTTTTGCATTGAGAAAGTGAGTCAGTTCATATATGCAACACAGCAGCAACCTTTTCACATTGCATCTTAACCAGCTGAAGAGGGGTCAATGGCTTAATTCTTTTGAAGCCCTTCTCAGTCAGCAACAAAAAGCATTGTCGTTATCTTTTAACTTGTCGTCCTCACACTTCAGTAAAGGGTGGTTACCTCTAAAACAAAATGAAGGGGCTGGATTCTAACAGGGGCCTGAGTGATGTCAGCTATTTTGGACAGTGTCTGGGGTCAAGTGCAGCGAGACCCCATCTTGAAGCTGAGAGAAGCCACCTCTTCTACTTTTTACAAGCAGCATGGTGAGATTCTCATGAGGCAATGGCGAGTCACCAATTGATGGTCATTAACGGCTGTTAAACACCTTGTTCATAGCCATGCTCACATCATGACGATTCAGTCTCCCAACTTTCTGAACTCGACAAACTAGTTCAATATTGGAAAGGCTTGACTAGGAAGCCAGAGCATTGACCTTGCGGATGCAGCTTGAATGGTCTCTGTCTTGGAAATGAGACACCAACATCTCAGGGGATGCTCCATGGGTACCACCCTAGTTACCTCAAGGCCACAGACATTGACACTTGACATATGCCAGCCTCTAGGACCCCTCATGCACTTCAATACTGCACTCCATGCTGCAAATGCAACGATTATTGTGATATTGTAACAAGGACACCGTGAGCCCAGGGACATATATCCTGTTCATGGACTGGACCAGGCTGCATTTCTCAGCTCATCATTTGCTGTCATGGTCCTCACTCACTCTGAGCCTACCTGAATCCCCACTGTATCATCTTGCATTGCTTTTTTTGCCAGAGATATCAAGCTCATATCACTGTTTAGTACAGGCACCGAGGCAGGAAGTTTCTCAAGCTGTCAGCAGACCTCAATCAAGTCAAAGAAAAATAGTAAAGGGGATCCTGGCACAGTAACTCTGCAGCAGTCTGTAGTACCAATTCAGACCCTGTTCGAAGTGATCTGAATCACAATTCTCTCCTCATAAGGGGTGAGGAACTAAGTATTGGGCAGCACTCTGCCTGTTTTGACTCTTTCTTCCCAATTGTGGGCTCTTTTCCTCCTGAAACTGAGAGAAACAGGTATTTAAGGACCTGAAGGTGGGAGGCACACCTGATATTATCGGCACAAGGGGGGGAGACATCCCAAAGCAAGTGAGTAGGTGACATAGAGGGCATATTGTGTGAGTTAAGAAGTGAGTGAGCATGAGTGGAGGGGATTTTGCAGGCATTAATGTGAATGGTCCTGTATGGACCAGGTGGGCACAATAGAAGAGATAGAATGAGTGTGAGGTATCAGAGAGAAGACGGTGCCGCTGACACTAGCCGAGCGGGGAAGGGCATTCTTCCAGAGACATGAGACTGGTCAAAGCCAGGCGACAGTCCCAAACCAGGCTGGCATGATCGTCACTTCCACTGCTGGTCCTGAGGGAAGATGAAGTCCAGAAGAACTCCAGACTGGCAGTTTCTGTCTAGTTTCACAATGGGCTTTTAAAGATGGCATGAGTGCAAGGGGTCCATTATTTTTGGCATATTTGCAAAGTGGTGAACTGTTGTGGCTACATCGTGTCAGAAGATCATACAAACATGGAATCATTGAATCCCTACAGTATGGGAAAG
This sequence comes from Hemiscyllium ocellatum, assembly GCF_020745735.1. Classification (NCBI taxonomy): domain Eukaryota; kingdom Metazoa; phylum Chordata; class Chondrichthyes; order Orectolobiformes; family Hemiscylliidae; genus Hemiscyllium; species Hemiscyllium ocellatum. The sequence goes on from NC_083423.1 coordinate 9,454,160, forward strand.
ACGCCATTTGGCCCATTCAGTTCTCACCACCTTTCCAAACAGCATCCCACCTGGATGCACCCCATCCCTATAACCTTGCATTTCCAATGGCTTATCCACCTAGCCTGAACACTACAGGACAATTTAGCATGGCCAATCCACCTAACCTGCACATGTTTATACTGTGAGAGGAAATGAGAGCACCTGGCAGAAACACACACAGAAACGGGGAGAATATGCAAATTCCACACAGTCACCCGAAGCTGGAATTGAACCCAGGTCCCTGGTGCTGTGAGGCAGCAATGCTAACCACAGAGCCTTGTATAGCCTTAAGATGGAACAGAAATTTGATGTGAACAATGCTATTGGATGTGGTAGGTAATTAATGAGATGAGAGAACCTGTTAAGTCTTGCAGTGAAAAAATACTTGATGCAACTGAAATTTAGCCAAAAAATGTGCAATTTAGCTGATAGTTTTCTTGAGTGAATGAGTTTGCTTCCCTATTAACACTGAAAAATAATAGAACACACAATGTCAAATGTTTAAGGGTTGATGCCCAGAAGCTTGATCTAACAAGGTAGGTTTTACGAAGCAACTAAAAGGCATAGAGGGAGAGATGGGCAGGTTAATAAAGGATACTCCAGAGCATAGCACATAGGGAGCTGCTGATAGTGGAGTGATTAAAATCAAGAATACTCATGCTTTTAAATCAGAATTGGAAGAAAATAGATCATGGAATCTCTACAGTGTGGAAAGAGACAATTCAGTTCATCAAGTTGGCACCAACCCTCCCCCCCCACAGCACACCTTATCCCTTTAACCCCATACATTACCATGGCTAATCCACTTCCTGGACAATATGGCATGGCTAAAACACCTAACCTGCACACCTTTGGACTGTGAGAGGAAACCATAAAGCCCAGAGGAAGCCCATGTAGACACAGGGACAACATTCAAACTCCACACAGACAGTTGCCCAAGGTGATAATTGAACCTGGGTGCCTGGTGCTGTGAAATAGCAGTGCTAACCACTGAGCCAATGCGCCACCCAATGTGGGTATCCTTGAAGGGCTGGAGGAGGATAAAGCATTGGAAATGCAGGTTTGGATGTAGACAGCAGAATCCTCTATAACTTCAGCTTTGCAATAGGTAGACTGTTGGAGGCAGGTCTGATCAAGAGGTAACAAAGACATGCATGGAAGTCCCAATAGCGAATGAGTTCAGGGAAGGGCAGTGTTGTTGCTGAAAGAGGTGAAATAGGAAGTCCTTGTGATGGTACAGATGTGTGGTCTCCTCAGGATAATGCAGCATAATCATGTTTACAAACAATTGGGTTTTGTCTCAGGTTTTTGTCAGGGAAAGGGAGAAGGTCGATGGCTAAGCATTGGAGTTTGGGATGCCTAATGAAGACAATGACTTCAGCCTAACCCATTTTTATTCAAAGGAGATTTCTGCTCATTCAACACTGGAGGCTGAACAAGGCATCTTATAGAGTCATATAGTACAGTCGAGCTCCTTCAGTCCATCAAGTCTGTCCCATCAAAACTACACTATTACCTACACTAGTCCCACCTTCCCACACTCGACACATGGTCTTAAATGTTATGACACTCCAAGTGTGCATCCAAATACTTTGTAAATGCTGTGAGGCTTCCCACCTCAACCACCCTCCCAGGCAGTGCATTCTATATCTCTATCATCCTGTGAGTGAAAATATTTACCTTTAAATCCCTGTAAGCCTCCTGCCTTTCATACTAAACGTATGCCTCTTTGCTCTTAACCCTGAATCTTATCTGCTCCAAAGAAAACAACCCAGGCTTATCTCAGCCTCTCTTCATTTTGAATAGTCTGCTCGTTTCAAAACAGTGGAGTCCAAAATAGAAAGAAGCTGATCTGAAGTCATTGGGTTGCTCTAAATCCCCAAATTCTTGTTTTATCTTCACAATTTTTCTCTCCTGACCAGAGGATGCAGTTTTACTGTTTTGTAGGCACGATATCTAAACGACAATTCTAAATGTGCCATTTCTAGACAGCTTGTCTGTAAGCCATGGCAAGGATCTTTGGACCCCTTGCCACTAAACTTGTTGGAAAAATTGAGGAATTCCCAGTGAAATGGCATCCTTGGGATAAAGGTTCTTGAGAAATATTGGTACCATGGCAACTTGGGCTTCAGTAACATTGCCGCTCAGACACATAGACACCCGAGGGCTATTGGCATCTCAGGAACATTACCACTTTAGGTAACATATCCAAAGGGTTCCTATGTTTTACAGACATTAACATCTTTAAAACAACAGTTTCACATTGATGCTTCTCTAATTCATAATAATTGTTGGGGAAAAGACTTGATTTATTTGATATATGTCTGTGATTAGAATCAGTTAATTAAGATATTTATGGTACATTTTGCTCTGTGCGATTAAGGTGCAGTTGCCATGTTACATGTTATTTTCTTCAGTCAGTTCAGCTGTTGCTACATATTTTGGGGGTTGATGTTCTACAGCGCATTCTATTCTTCATCTGCATAATGTAGATAGCAGTTTTTCAATTTTAAAGAAAGGCTCAATCTTTGGGCAATGACTTTACATTTTCAATGTCCCTCTGCTCATCTTGAAGTCTTCACAATGCGTTTTTTTTAAAAAAAAACCAAATAAGCATTACAGTCATATATTTAATAACATTTGGAGTTTGAACTGTATATCTTCTCAGAGAGGTGATAAGATTGTCTAGCCAGGCCTCATAAATCAAACTACTATCAGCAACGATCGCAATGACATAATGTGTGAAAAAGAAAATTAATCACAGCTGGCATGTGAAGTAGCTGAAGCACAGAATATAATGCATTATGAAAGTGACGGCTATAAATGTCAAAGAGGCACTTTCTAACCAATAGCCTCCATTTAACACTGACCGGTAATGCTGAGCATTCTTCAGAGAGAACCAAAAACATTTAAAAAGCAGATTGTGTTTGTCTGAAGGATAATATTACCGCATTCATGACACTTCTGAGTCAGTTCATTAAATGATACATGGATGCTTCCAGTAGTTCACTATTAAATGGCTTGATGGAGAGACCAGTGTTTCTCTTGGAGTTTCCATTACAAGTCTTCACGAGTGAATGGTATGCTTGAAGCCTATTGCACAACCTGTATACACTTCCACCTTTCAGGAAGTTAAATTTAATTGAATATGCAGGCTCCATGATAAATTGTATAGTTTGCTTTTCCAAAAAAGAAGTGGTGGGAGAAAATGTATTAACAATATGAAGGATGCCAGAAGTGTTTTCTTTCTTCCTTTCTCTCCTCCTTTGCACTGTGACCCAGACACACACACACATACACGCACACACTGACACACACCGACATACACACACACACAGAAACACACACACACACACACACACACCGACACACACCAACACACACACACACTAACACACACACACACACCAACACACACCGACACACACACACACAGACACACACGCACACACTGACACACACACACATACCCCAAGACACACACACACAGTTACATAGAAACATAGCAAATAGGCCATTAAGGCCTCTGAACCTGCTCTGCTCTTCATTTTGACTATGGTTGATCATCCAACTCAATATCTTGTTCCTGCTTTCTCCTCAAACCCTTTGCTCGCTTTAGACTTAAGAACAATATCTAACTCCTACTTGAACACATTCATGATTTGGCCTCAACTGCTGTCTGTGACAAAGAATTCCACAGACTCACCACTCTCTGAGTGAAGGAATTTCTCCTCACCTCAGTTCTAATTGGTCTACTCTATATCCTCAGAGTGTGACAGTGGTTGGAGATATCCATAGTCTTCAGGAGACAGAGAGAGGTGTTACCTGTGGTGCGATTAGTTTGCTGTGTTCTCTATTGACCATTTCCCTTGTTTAGCCCTTCTGCAATTGCAGAAATGGAGTGCGATGTAGGACACTCATTAGAAATGAGGGCTAGATTCCAGTCGCTCTGACCTGAACTGGACCCAGCTAGTTAAACCCAAAGCCTGCTCAAACCACTGAAATTGTTCAGCGCTGAGTCAACAGTGTGGCTGGAAACATGGCCTGACTCCAATCAGTTCATCAGATAGTCTGCTCGCATTTCTAGACAAAATGTCTTTTTCAGAAAGACATACAAACCAGACTGGTTAAGGCCCACTTGTGGCCCAATTAGATGCAATTTGCAACTTTTACACTGACTAAATCTTATTTAAAAGGACAAAGACATCTTGCTGTTCAGATCCACATCTAAACCACGCACAGAAAAAAAAGAAGCAAATTGTGAATTTTCAGTCTTCACATGGTTGTGCAAGACTTAGCGAAGACCTAAGAGGACCACAAGTGTCCACACTGTGGGACAAAAACCTTGTTAAACTATAGCATGTGGTCTAGCAGCAAGGCTAGTGCTTTTTCTTTCTTATTTCTTTTACAGAGTAATATAGCCCCTTCCTCTTGCCTCTCACTGAGGAGAATTACCTCAGTCATTATATGCAGTTGCATTCCGAACATCTCCTTTACTGCTGCATCTACAAAATCAATGCAAATCATGGCTCACTTCCAATATTAAAACCATGCATTTGCACCATTGTGAATCCATGGTATTCCTTAGCTACCTCTGCCTTTCCTTCTATCCTGTAATTTTTAAACCCTAAGATTAGTGTCAGCCATCGTCTTAGCAGCAACCATTTTCCTTCTTTCTCTTCTGGTTTCAAGATGTATGCTGAATGTTTTACCCTCCACCTGGGCTTCAAATTAGCAGACCGGAAAACAATGGTTTTTGATGCTATCTGATCACAGCTTTCTATGACACAAGCATCGCTTTTGTTGATTCACTTTTTTTTCCAAATGTGGTTTTTATTTTCCCACAAGGATGCCAGTGGTTTCCAACAACAGCTGGTCTGGTTGGGAGGCAATAGGGTGGTCATGTCAAATAAACTCCAGCAGCGGTATTTCATGCAGCGGTCAATGTCCTGAGCTCACGTTGTGATCGAGGTGTTATGAAGAAAATGGGAAGATATCCTCTGATTTCTACTTCTCTTGAAAATGAAATATCCTCCTAATGTTGGCTAAGTGCCTCATAGACTGCTTGAAAAGTGCAAAAAGATCATATTCATCTTAAAATTGACCTGTGTCAAAAATGTGGCCCCATGTGGTTTTGTTAGAGAAATCACTCGATCAAACAAAGAAAGGAAAACCAAATTTTCTATTTGAAGCATAGAAATTTTGGCCCTGTAATGAAAGATGTAGATGTTTTGTTTGTTCAGCGAGTGCAGACTAGAATTTCATGAACCTGCACTGAGCATAAAGCATGTGGACGAGGTGCTCAGAAAGGTTAATAAACTAACAGGTTTGAATATTGTGTTCACAATAGGATTGCATGTCAGTACAGCCACAGGTTACTAAATGCTTTCTGGAGCACCATGTCTCCTGGACTGTTGAGATCATAGAGTTTCATATCAAGGATGGCAACTGTTTAAGAATGAACTAAGTGCTTAAAGCATATTTTTCTAAATTCAAGGTGCTATTAAAAGACTTGTTGCTTTGGTAGGAATTTTTGAGTTTTGCTTAATACACCTATTTGGGAAGAAAGTGGATCTATAGTCACAGTCTTATGAGTCAAATATCTTTTTACAATCTAGGCATTCTAGGTCTTCCTGCCAAATCCAAATGCTGTGTCAAGATGCAGCTTTTACAGTGAAGCAGTATCTAAAGTGCAAATAGTTTTGATGATACAATGCTAACTGTAATTCCAAATAGAAATTGGTATGAAGGTTCAGCCGGTGGTTAAAAGGTAAGTGAAATAAGGGCGGCACATGGCTCAGTGGTGAACACTGCTGCCTCACAGTGCCAGGGACCTGAGTTCGTGGAGTTTGCACATTCTCCCTGTGTCTGCGTGGGTTTCCTCCAGGTGTTCTGATTTCCTCCCATAGTACAAAGGTGTGCAGGTCAGGTGAATTGACTATGCTAAATTGCCCATAGTGTTAGGTGCATTAGTTAGGGGAATGGTCTGGGTGGGTTACTCTTCAGAGGGTCGGTGTGAACTTGATGGGCCGAAGGGCCTGTTTCCATACTATAGGGAATCTAAATATTGGGGCTAATTGCAAGTGTCATGATTATTGGTTAGAGCCTCTAAGTACAACAGCCATTTTTAAACTTTCAATTCCAAATTTTAAACAATCTAAATTTTAAATTTAGTTTAGTTTTTAGAAAGGACGACACATTGTTCAGCTGTAACGTTAGTGCGAGTTCGCTATAACATGATTGATGAACTGGGGTCACTGTTTCTAAGGCATGGACTGCATAAGCATGCATTGGTTATAATGTGATTTTGGTCCCATTAGTTTAAATGGTGCTGTTATTACGCCATTTTCTTATAACACAGGGTTGCACGAGAATGGAACTACTGCATTAGAGCAGAACTGATTGTTCTATGAACAAGACAGCAGACATAAATTCAATGCTGATTTGTCAAGTCCTGCATGGGATGTGTTACATATGTAGAATGTTAGGAAGATGTTAGTAGAGAGACAGAGATGTAATTGGAAGAGATAAGGACGCTGACTATCCTCCCCATCTGAGAAGAAATCCTCCCTTACAGATATATTTTGCATTTTACCTTTCCACCTATGTAAGGATAAGGGCTAAAACACCACACTTATCCCAGATCTGGGTACGCTAATGAAAGAAAAGTGTGTGAGTGAACTGTAGTACTCACATGCACCAGCTGGGTGCCAAAATGTTGTGAGTGCAACAGTCAAAGAACTGTCTACTCGCCACCCCTGCACTGCAGGAAAAATTATAATTAATAATTAAAAAATTAATAATCCAAAAATTGACTGTATCCACAATCCACTATCCAGGCTTCATGACCAACTCCAAGAGACTGATCATTTGTCTTATAATCTTTATCTTTTATTGCATGCACTTCTTATTTCTAACCTGTGTGTTATACTGCTAATCCTTTTCCTATTTCCTGAATAATAAGCTCACTCTGTTGTTAACTCAGGAAAGTCTGGTTAAATTGGCATCTTTTGAGACATAACTTGACTAGGTCTGGGAGAAAGGAGCCCACAAAGAAGGATCCTTTATAACTTAACCTTGTTGTAATGAACTGATAGGGAGGGTGAGTAAAGAGGAGAAACAGTTTACCCTTCTTCACCCATGCACTTAGCAATTTATGATATTTGGAACCATTATAGGGGACACTGCCCATACTCTATGGTGATGATACTATGGCTTTGAGAGGTTTATACTGTTTTTTTTAGATTAGATTACTTACAGTGCGGAAACAGGCCCTTCGTCCCAACAAGTCCACACCGACCCGCCGAAGTGCAACTCACCCATACCCCTACACCAACACTACGGGCAATTTAGCATGGCAAATTCACCTGACCTGCACATCTTTGGACTGTGGGAGGAAACCGGAGCACCCGGAGGAAACCCACGCAGACGTGGGAAGAATGTGCAAACTCCACACAGACAGTTGCCTGAGGTTGGAATTGAACCCGGGTCTCCAGCGCTGTGAGCCACTGTGCCACCCACTTTTGATGGAGAGAGGTTGAGGCAGAGGTGGAAAGCTTAAAGTCAATAAAGTAAACAGTTTGACTGGCCTTGGGGCTTTCTTTTTGCTTTCCTTTTACCTTTGCTATTTCCTCTAATTCAAGCTGCTTCATTTACAATCAAATTTCAGCAATCTCAAATGGCTCTATTGCATTCCTGGCATTCAGGGTCAAGAGTCCTGCTCCCCTGGATGCAGCATGACTTGCTGTGCTTTTCCAGCACCACACACCCTCAATTGTAAACATAGATGTATTGCTGCAAGTATTTCCCCTTTCATCACAGACACTGGCAAACCTCAACTTGTTTGCTAATTCTGAAAACCTTACCTTACTCATTTTCTGAAAATGTGTTGCTGGAAAAGGTTAGGCAGCATCCAAGGAGCAGGAGAATTGACGATTCGGGCATGAGCCCTTCTTCAGGAATCATGCCCGAAATGTTGATTCTCCTGCTCCTTGGATGCTGCCTGACCTGCTGCGCTTTTTCAGCAACACATTTTCAGCTCTAATCTCCAGCATCTGCAGTCCTCACTTTCTCCTGACTCAATTTCTGTCCAACACCCAAATTGACTTCTTCCACCCAGGAAGCTCCTAACCATAACCACACAAAACACACCCTGTTTAAACCAACTGAATGCATCACCTAAAATAATAAACACCAACACTCACCACTCACTGCCTTTGTGACAAATAATCCCAAACACAAACTGAAATTAGAAATATTGATCCTGACAAAAACACCAAATTTGATATGGACCAGACCAAACCTCTTCAAAATATGGTAAGAAGATAGTCTAGACCCAAATGTTTTCTTATTTTAAATAAAGGTAAGTGTAAGGCATTGCATTTCAGATGCAATTTGATTGGTCAAACTACTCGATGTTAAGGAAATCGCATTTTATTTTCATACTACAATTGTAATACAGATAAAATAAAAAAATTAAAAATTAACTTAGCAGTAACTCTATTGAAATGCTTAACAAAATAATAAATATATTAATTGCTACTAATTAACTGTTTCAGTACAATAACATTCAATAAACACACCCTTGGCAAAGGCAAATTCAGTGAATTAGATTGTCTCACATGCAATTCTAGCAGCAGGAAGAGAACCCTACCATTTAGCTGTTGCAGAAAGGGAAAAAAATAGCTTCCACATCCAGCTTCAAGACCCCAACAACTCTGAAAGCTAAAACTAAACGTTTCTGGCTCTGTGGGAGTTGGACCCCACCCATTCAGGCTGCTTCTATTGTTCCAACATTAAATAAAAGAGAGTCCTCATATTGGCTTTGGAGCAGACCATTCATCATCTCTGTCTCAACCTTTGTTCATAAAAAAAGGACAACATACACCCCTTAAAGCCATAGTTTTGTCATACTGATCATAACATGAGGAGAATGGGCTATAAAAACAAAAGGATTTGCAACATCTTCAAAGTGCCTTGCTGGAGTACTGTGTACTGTTTTATCCTCCTCATTTAAAAAATTATACAATTGTGTCCAAAGTAGCTCAGTGAAGGCTCACTTGACTGATTCCTGTAATGAAGGGTTTGTCTTCTGAGAAAAATTGGAGCAGTTTGGATGTGCACCCATTGTTGTTTAGGAGAATGAGTGAAGATCAGATTACAACACAGGATCATGAGATGACTTGACAGAGTGGATACTAAGATGTTTCCTCTTGTAAAGGATTCTGGAACTTGGGATGCAATTTAAAAATTATGGTCTTCCATTTAATACTGATATTAGGAGAAATGTTTTCTCTTAGAGGGCACTTGTTTCTGGAGTTCTCTTCCTAAGAACATTGGAGATATTGGCATTAGAAGTTGAAAAGTCAGTTTCTTGTTCCTTAGTTCTGCTGATTGATTGAGATTCTGTCATTTTGATTCCTTTGGACTGAGATTTAATTCCAACATTCAGGATGACAGAAAGTCCCTTTGCTGATTTGTTTTCCTTTTTAATTGATTTGCAGCACCCAGAGTAAGAGAGTCTTTACCTGGAGTACAAAAGTGACGAGGGGATAGTTCTTCGACTGTGACAGCTCACTCGTGTTCAGACGCAGGCGAGTGAGGATAAGATGTTCAGTTCCATGAGCAGAGCCCAGTAAAGTTGGAACTGGTGGGTTTTTTAATTCGTACCCATGAGAATTCTTCAAAGTGAGAAACACAACAGGTGTCTGCAGTTCAGGACATTACCTGCAAGAATATGGCTTGCTATCGAGTAGGGTTTGTCAGATCGTCTTCATCTTTGTTATCATCAGAGATCACAGCCTAGTCAGTTGTGCCTTACCTCCTCTTCCTGTTTAAAGGGCTGTTGTTTGTTGTTCCCTTCACACCCGGAAGTGTGACACTTCGTGGAACTCTCTTTAGAGGTAGTGACTTCATTTTCAAAGCCATTTTTGGCTGTATCTGTTCCCTTTAAAGAAGTATTTAGAATTACAAGTTTAAAATGTTCATTGTACTTTGATGTTCTGACCCATGGTCATAACAAGTGGTGACGCAGAATGTGGTTTCTGGCACATAACATGTCTGTTAATGGCACAACAGAGAGGCAGTCAGGCAGTAGATTGCTGTTTATTTAATATGGTTTTTGAGTTACAGAGAATAATAATTTACCAAAATTAGCAGCATTACCACACCATAAAATTAATTGTCAGTCACTTTTTACATCAATGACTACAACTTAATGAATCAATTTTTTTCTATCAATCACACACTTAAATTAACAAATCCCTTCACTCGCAATTGTTCTGTAATAGAAAGGGTGCTTTAACTCTTTCCAGTTTTCAACACGGATCCTCAGACTTCACAGCTCTGTGACAACACATAACATCAAAATATAAATCACAGGCAGAATTTCTATTCTTGAAATAGGCATATTCTTTCAGTAATAACTGCTTTATTATAAACACCTCTCTTACTTTGAAATGCAGTCTAAATTTATCACTGCATTTAAAAAAAATCAATAGTATGCATTGCAGTTATGTTAAAGAGACATAATAACATTGGATTTAAGCTGTAAATCTTCCATGAAAACTAATAAGGTTGTCTAGTTGGGTCTCATAAATCAAGTTGCAATTGCCAATGACATGCAGCAGCAAGCATAGAAAAAGCCACTATAGTGGAAGACTTTTAATGGGAACAGACCCATGACAAGAAAAAAAGGTGCCCTTTATCCAATTGTTCTCATTAACCTAACACCACAAAATGTAAATGTATCAATCTTGAATTAATCTTGTGCTGAAGAACTAAATTCACAATCCTATTGGTGTGAATTGGTGTTTGAAAATTAATGGAAAGAAGATGCGTTAATATAATCGCTTTTATGACCTCAAGATGTTCCAAAACATGGCACAGCAAATGGAATATGTCTTTTGAAGTTCAGTCAGAGCTGTAAAGAAGGAAACACAGCAGTCAAGTTACACAAAAAAAAATCTTCCAGAAATAGTACTATGATAATGGTCACTGATGTTAGTTGAGGGATGAACATTGACCTGAACACAGGAGAAAGCTCCTGTTCTCTTCTTCAAGGCACTGCTCTGGGGTGTTTAAGTCCAATCAAAAGGGTAAATAAGACCTTATATTGACATCTGTCAAAGGGAAAATGCTAGATACTATTATTAAATGATTTATAGCAGAGCTCTTAGATAAGTTGAAGGTAATCAGGCAGAGTCAACATGGTCTTGTGAAAGGGTTGTCAAGCTTAACCAAATTATTGAGAAATTAGCATTTAATGCAGATGGAGTGTGGGCAGTGGATGTACAAAACCTAGATTTCTAGAAAATGTGATAACATCAGAGCTTATTTTGAAAAATAAAAGCTCATGGTCTAGGGGGTAATATTTGGCATGGATAGAAATCTGGTGAGGAAACAGAAAGTAAGCATAAATGTGTCTTTTTCAGGTTGCAAGATATAACATGTGGTGTGCCAAAGGATTGGTGCTGGGACCTCAGCTGTTTTACAACTTAAAGAAATAAATTGGTTGAAGGGATATAAGGTATGTTGCCAAATTTGCTGTTGACACACAGTAGTAGGAAAGTAAGTTGTGACAAAGATATAAGGAGGGTACAAAAATATCTGGATAGGTTAAGGGAAAATTCTAGCAAATGCAGTATAATGTAAGATAATATAATATTGTCCATTTTGGCATGAAGAATAAAAATGTACAGGCATATCATTTAATTTGTGTGAAACTGCAATTACAATAAGCAATAAGGAGAGCGGGTAGAGTGTTTTAAACTATTGCAAAAGGAATTGAATCCAAAAGTGAGGGAGTTTATGATTCACTTACAGATGGCCCTGGAGAGACCCAATCTGGACTATTGTGCAAAGCATTGTTCTCCATACTTAAGGAAGAATGTAAACATATCAGAAGTAATTCAAAGAATGTTTACAGTCTCATATTTGAAATGAGCAGATCGTTTTATGAGGAACCGTTGGACAGGCTGAGTGTGTATCTATTCGGGTTTAGAAGTGTAAATTTGTCCTAATTGAAAGATAGAAAGGATATTTCCTTTTATGGCAGCATCTATATTGAGGGGTCATTATTAAAAATAAGGAATCGCACATTTAAAACAGTTGAAATGAGCGGAATTTGTTTTCTCCCAATCTTTTCTTGAGAAAGTGGCTGTAGCACAGTTTATGATTTTTTTTAGGTAGAGATAGATATATTCTTGCAAAGGAAGGGAGCAAAAGATTCTGAGAGCTAGGCGGGAATGGAGATTTGAGATTATGGTCAAAGCAGCCATCTTTTCATTAGGGGTGAATGGCTCCTTGTTTGGATCTCATCCAAAAGTCAGAAATGCCAACAGTGGAGCAAAACCATAACAATGCCCTGTTATGTCACCCTAAATTATTAGTGTGTGATTTGCACACATAATCTTGGTAATGAGTGTGACAGCAATTGTTGATGTTGACTAGAAGGTGAAAAACCTAATTGTATTTTTTGAAGTTAGGCTATGCTGAATGGTGATGAGCAAAGCTTGATGGGAATTTACTCTAACATTACTGTGGGTCGTTTGTAACAAGTGAAAGAGATATCAACTTCACAGTTAAGGACTTGCCCATAAGGAGAACAGGTAACATTGTCTTAGGTTTTGAACAATTGGCCTGAGGTTACAATAGTTTACTTGCGCATTCTTCTGATTCTTGCCAAAAAATTGGGCTAAAATCCGTTACAAATTCTGTTCAAGTTCCCCGTTGAGAAGTTGGGTATCTCGGACGAACATCAAAGCAGCCCAGCGTCATCGGTCTGAAATGTTCTTGCATTCACTGGTTAACTCACCTAATCCCTGGCAAGAGGTGGTTGCCTAGCTTTGGCCAATTAAAATCACCGGGCAGCAGGGGTGCTCACTGATACAGGGGTAAGCTTCTTGGGTAGGAGTTGGGGGTCAATGAGAAGACAGGAGCCATTTCTGAGGTGGCAAGTGCAGAAATGCAGAGATGATGGCACGTGTCGTGGGCAACCTGTTGTCTGGGACTTTCTCTGTAGCCTTCACTTGACAAGTAGTCATCATTATCACATCAGAATCATTTTGCAGGTGCAGCCCCATACCCCATCAGGCCACGAGGCTGAGTGACCTTAAGTTACTCACTCATGGAAGAACCATAACTCTTCACAAACAGTTCATGAGTAACATTGTCCTGGAAAATGAGAAGAAAGATGCAAAAGAGAGATTAACATTGAATCTGTGGCATTTAGAATGTTAGAGTACTTGAATCTGTCTCTGAAAATGCAGTTTGGGCTGCCAGAGCAGTTATTCCTTACCTTATCACGGAAGATGAAATAATTACTCTCCTTGGCATCAGACAGCTTATAATGAATATTTCCTTATCCTAAAAACGAAAGAGGTTCTGTGGAAATACTGCGGTGGCCCAGAGGCCTGACTTTCATGTGATAAAATTAAAAGGAATGTAGTAACATCCTTCTGTGGGATACAATGCTGGCATAACTTCAAGATTTGAGCACATCCCAATATGGAGATAACTGTGCCACCATTCTAAGGTCACGTAATGCTCAGTCAGTGAATAAATGAATCGCTAATATGGCCAAGAAACTTTGTGCCTCTTCTCTAAGGGAGTATCTTGTTGTTGTCCTGTTGTAGCTGTGGATTAATTGTCTTTATTATTCTTCTATCTTCTCCCCTTAACTCACGATCCCCTTACGAATAAAGAAACTATCTATCTCTGTCTTAGGGTGCTGTGCTCCCCAGGTAAACCTGCAAGAACCATTACATGATTATTTTATGTTTCAAACAACAATGTCATGATATTTCTTTCTAATGAAGCGCAGTAGCTAGTAGGAAACAGGGGAAATGGGTCAATTTTGGGTTGGCAAAACATAATTTGAGAAGAGTCATAGGGCCCAATGCAGAGGCCTCAGTCATTTATAATCTGTAACAATGATTTGGGTAAAGGGACCTACCCTATGGTTGTTAACCTTATTGGTGACATAATAGTAAGTAGCAGAATGAGGCTGAAAGAGGAGAGTGCAGACAGGTGTAGATAGGTTAAGTGAATGGTCAAAACATTTTGCAGCTGGAGTATAATGTGGGAAAATCTGAATCATGGAAATGCAGTCCATAATTTAATTGGAAAGAGATTGCAGAACCCTGCATTACTGGGTGTCCTGAGATAGGAAGCACAACAGGTTAGTATGCAGGTACAGCAAATAATGAGGAAGGCAAATGAAATACTGTTATCTATTGCAAGGGGAGTAGAATCTCAAAGCTGGGACGAAATGGGACTGTTGTACAATTCATTGTGAGGCCACATTTCAAGAATAGTGTACGATATTGGTCTTTTTAACCTAAAAAAAGGATATAATTGCAAATCAGAGGTGGTTCAGGCAACTATTTCCCAGGATAAAATTGTTATTATGCTGGACAGGTTGGACAGATTAGACCCACAGCCAGTGGAGTTTAGAAGAATGAGAGATGATTTTATTGAGGCATACAAGATTCTGAAAGGGCTTGATGAGGGGGCAGATTGTGAGGATGCCTGTCCTATGGGCAAGACTGGAACTAGGCTTCATGGTTTAAAAGTAAGGGATTCCCTTTTAGGGTATGATAAGGGGAGTTTTTCATCTTTCAGAAGTTAGTTAGCCTGCAGATTTCTCTTGCCTAGAGAGCTGTGGTGGTAAGGTAATTTAGTATGCTTAAGTTTGAGCTAGATAAATTCTTGATTTACGAGGGAGGCAGATGTTAAAGCGAAAGAGAGGTGAGACCATAATCAGATCAGCCACAATCAAATTGCAGGGCAGGCTGTATGGTCTACTGATGCAATTGTGACAGAAGGAATATGCTGGCCATATAGCTCCACTGCTCCAATAGTTGGATCATTAGTATAAATATTTGATTCAATCACCAAAATAGCTAATTGAGTTGTTTGCAATTCGAACAGGATAAAAGAGACATTCACTGGGCTATTCAATAATGTCAAAGTTATCAGCTTATGATGACATAAAAGTTATTCTTAAAGCATGGACCAAGACTGGTTATGCTTTAAGCTGGAATTATATCTTAGAAAGTTTTGAGAAGATTTGTAGCTCAGGTTGAGGCTTTGGATGTAGGTTTGCTCACTGAGCTGAAAGGTTCATCTCCAGACGTTTTATTACCTTACTGGGTAACATCTTCAGTGGACCTCATTGAAGCAATGCTGAAAATTCCTGCTTTCTATTTAGATGTTTGCGTTTCTTTGGGTTGGTGATGTCATTTCCTGTGGTGGTGTTATTTCCTGTAGTGAAGTCACTTCTTGCTCCTTTTCTCAGGGGTTGGTAGAATTATATCTGTATTTCCTGAATCAAAGCAGACTTTAGTGACATAAAATGCAACTAACACTGTTCTTCAATGAGAAAGGACAAAAGAGAAAACACTCCTGTTGGCCTAGGGTCTCAATTCAATGGATTCTATGTGATGATTTCTCAAGATCTACCAGGTTGCTGACAGCCATAACCTGATGGAAGATCTGGACTTCATAAGACCACAAAGCCATAAGAAGTAAGGAACAGGAGTAGACTGTTCTTGAGCCTGCTCTGCCATTCAAAAGGATCATGGCTGATCTGACATTTTTCACATCTATCTCTCTGCCTGTTCCCCGTAACCTTTAATTGATCAAAAATTGATCTTAGTTTTAAATATACACAAGGAGACAAGGCAAGGAGTTCCAAAGACACAAACCCTTTGTAAGGAGAATTGCTCCTCATCTCAGTCTTAAATTAGCATCCTTTTATTCTGAGACTATACCTTCTGGTCCTAGACTCTCTGATGAAGGGAAATATCCCCTCAGCCATTACCATGTCAACGTCCTGAAGAATCCTAAATGTTTCAATGAGATCACTTCTCATTCTCCTAAACTCCAATGAGTAGTCTGAACTTGATCAGCCTTTGCTCATACGAAAATCCCTCCATATCTGGGATCATCCTAATAAATCCCATCTCTGAACTGGCTCCAATTAAATAACATATTTTCTTCCATAGAGGGACCAGAACGGCTCACAGTAATCCAGATGAAGTCTCTCTGGCACTTTGTACAGTTGCAGTAAGACTTCCCTACTCTTATTCTCTAACTCCTTTGAAATAGGGCCATTATTCCATTACCCTCCTGATTCCCTGCTGCCCCTGTCTGTTAGCTTTCTGTGTCTCATGCACAAGTACAGTCAAATCCCTTTGTTTTGCAGCTTTCTGCAGTTTTTCTCCATTTAAATGACATTCTGTTCTTTTGTTCTCCCTTCCAAAATGAACAACTTCACATTTTCCTACATTATACTCCATTTGTCAACTCTATGCCTACTTACTTCAAAACCCACCTTTCCACTTATTGTGTTGTTTGCAAATGTGGCTACAGTGCACTTGCCTCCTTCCTCCCAGTCATTAACACGTATTGTAAATAGTTGTGGTCCCAGCACTGATCTCTGCGACAACCCACCGGCCATTGGTTGCTGACCTGAAAAATAACCCTTTATGCCATTCCCTGGTTCCTGCCCATTAGCCAATTCTCTATCCATGCCATTATGCTATCACCAATACCATGGGCTCTTCTGACTTAACCTGCTGTGAGGTACTTTGTTGAATGCCTCCTAGGAGTCTAAATAAAACATTATTCAGATTGAAATCAAATTGAATTTCTGGAAAGTGATCACGGCAATCTTTTCAGTGATTGTAACATACACAGGAGTACTGGTATTTGGAAATTTTATCAGTTTCCTAAGAATGTCTACTGAGAGGAAAGAGACTTGCATCTCCTGCATCGCCCTTCCATACTGATCACCCAAGTTGTGTTATGGACCAGACCAGACCCCATCATTATACAATAGTCCTCCCCTACCCATGGGGCATACGTTCCAAGATCTACTATGAACACTCAAAGCCGCAGACAGGAGTGGAACCATTCATTTTAATGGGAAATTTACATTCCCGGCAGGCCCCTGATCCCTGGTTCCGGAAGGTTTCCTATAATACGTTTGGGCCTCAGTAAACCATGGGAAACTGAAACCACAGAAAATGATTCCACAGATGCAAGGGTCACCCTGCATTTTAAGAAAATAGCCTAGACCCTAACGGTTTCTTATTTTAAAGGTAGATGTGAAGTGCCGTGTTCCAGATGTGATACGATTGGTCAAACTATTCGATGTTAATCAAAACATAACTTATTTAAAACACTGGAGTGAAGATACAAACAAAAGAAAGAACAATTTAGAATAACTTAATTATTAGAAAACTTAACTCAATAATAGATACAAAACGTATTAATAATTAACCTATTCCAATATAGTAACATTCCATAAAAACACCCTGTGGCAAAAAGGCAAATTCAGACACTGATTCTCACATGCAGTTCTCCAATTCTGGAGGAATAAATATCAAGAGAAAATTCCGAGAGAGTTGCAGCTAGGAGACATTCACTGAAGCTTCCAGTTCTTTTGCAACCCCAAATGCTTCTGCTCAAAAATAATCCTAAGTACGAAAACAAAAACTAGAAATCCTGCTCAGGGAGTGCTGGCCATACCCAGGCTGCTTCCATTGTTCCAACTCTTAAAAAATGCCCCAAGGCCTAACAAGCTGTTTACTTTCTCAGAGACAGCTCAGCAACTCTTCCTTTCAACCACTGTTCAAAAAATAGGACAAAATAATCTATTGAAGTGACAGCAACATCACAGTCTGTATAAACAGAAGTCAAGTGCAGAAATATTGTTGGAAATCCATTAGCACAGAAGTCTTCTCCAGAGACAGGTTTTCTAACAATTAAGTGTCATAAATCCCATTCTCTCATTTACCTGAAAGCTTAGCTTATCTTTTTCTCCAAAGTCTATTGACCTTCTGTAAACAGCAGGTGGATTACAGCACTCATTAAACTATTCACCTCATTTTACAAGAAACCATGTGGTAAAAACCCTTTTCATTCCAAAAAGTGTACAAAGCCTTCCAGTTTTTACATCGTCCGTAAATATATATTCTCAACACTACAACACAAAGCATTTGAATTAGGAACAGGTATAAACTACTCGGAACTTCAATTCCCTACATGTGGAAACAGGCCCTTTGACCCAGCAAGTCCACACTGACCCTCCGAAGAGTATCTCACCCATACCCATTCCCATATTTCTCTACATTTTCTTGACTAATCCACCTAACACCATGGGCATTTTAGCATGGCCATCTCACTTAACCTGTACATCTTTGAATTGTGGGAGGAAACTGGAGCATCCGGAGGAAAACCATACAAATACAGGGAGAATGTGCAAACTCCACACAGTCACCTCAGGCTGGAATAGAACCTGGGTCCCTGACGCTGTGAGGCAGTAGTGTGAACCATTAGTTCCATAAAGTCATGTCTGATTTGATTCATCAACATTCCTGTGTATACCTAATTAATCTTTCACCTCCCCCAGCCCTGCTTATCAAGAACATATGTTAGGAACTGAAAGGGACCATTCAGCCCATCAAGTCTGCTTTGCCATTGAAGAAGATCATGGCTGATAGGCACAGTTCTATACACATGGCATGAACCTTCACCTTGGTTTAGTGAGAATCTATCTGCTTCTCATAGAGTCATAGTGATGTACAACATGGAAACAGACCCGTCCATGCCGACCAGATATCCCAAACCAATCTAGTCCCACCTGCCAGTACCCGGCCCATATCCCTCCAAACCCTTCCTATTCATATACCCATCCAAATGCCTCTTAAATTTCCAATTGTACTAGCCTCCACCACTTCCTCTGACAGCTAATTCCGTATGTGCACCACTCTCTGTGTGAAAGAGTTGCCCCTTAGGTCTCTTTTATATCTTTCCCCTCTCACCCTAAACTTATGCCCTCTAGTTCTGGACTCCCCCACCCCAAGGAAAAGACTTTGTCTATTTATCCTATCCATGCCCCTCATAATTTTGTAAACCTCTATAAGGTCACCCCTCAGCCTCCGACGCTCCAGGGAAAACAATCCCAGCCTATTCAGCCTCTCCCTGTAGCTCAAATTCTCCAACCCTGGCAACACCCTTGTAAAGCTCTTCTGAACCCTTTCAAGTTTCACAACATCTTTCCGATAGAAAGGAGACCAGAATTGCATGCAATATTTCAACAGTGGCCTAACCAATATCCTGTGCAGCAGCAACATGACCTCCCAACTCCTGTACTCAATACTTAGATCAATAAAGGAAAGCATACCAAACACTTTCTTCACTATCCTATCTCCCTGTGACTCCACTTTCAAGGAGCTATGAACCTGTAGTCCAAGGTCTTTTTGTTCAGCAACACACCCTAGGACCTTACCATTAAGTATATAAGTCCTGCTAAGATTTGTTTTCCCAAAATGCAGCACCTTGCATTTAGCTGAATTACTATTTAAAGACTCCGCCTCCATTGCCTTTGACAAAGAATGTTGCACAGATTCCAGCTCCTAAATCATATGTGTTCCTAAAACATTTTATCTCTTACTAAGATTCAACTGCAAAGTCATTGGAGACCTCTTTGAAAAGGAAACTCTCCTCAAAATGACCTGTTTTTACACACAGCAGAGACCTGTAATTATCTTAGGAAATATTCCTTGAGTTGTTCATGGAATCCATTTCCCTTCATGTTGTGGCTTTTATTGCAGCTGATTGATTATATTGGCTTGAATATTTAGATTTATTTGACCATTCGACTTCTCATTTTTACTTTCAACTCCCTTCATTACTTCAAACTCATTACCTTTATGCACCCTGCAGTTCTGCAAACCTCTTAGATCTCTATGCTCCTCCAATTCTAGCCTCGTTCATGCTGCTAATTTTCTCAGTTGATGGTTGTGCCTATGCTATGAGCTTTGTAACCCTTTACATAAACCTTTCTATCTTGCACTCTTTTCTTGTTTCAGATACCCCTTAAAATTCATGGTCTATCTTAGTCTGGTCATGATTGCTGGAGGCTGTTTATCTTCGTTCCAGGTGTTTCTCAAGATAATGTTCTGGTCGCAACCATCTTCAGTAGATTCAATCATGAGCTTTCCTCCATTATAATGTCAGAAGTCGAGAAGTTTGCTGATAATTGTACAGTTGTCAGTTCCATTTGCAGCTGCCTCGATAAAGAAGCAGTCCATACTTGCAGGACCAGATAACATTCTCAGTTAAGAGTGTGGAAAAGCACAGCATTCCTGATGAAGGGCTTATGCCCGAAATGTCGATTCTCCTGCTCCTTGGATGCTGCCTGACCTGCTGTGCTTTGCCAGCACCACACTCCCGACTCTGATCTCCAGCATCTGCAGTCCTCACTTTCTCCAACATTCATGGTTCTTAAGAGAAGTGACAAGAGGCCAAGAAAGTATGACAATACACAACAAGTGAAAATCTAACTATCGCACATTGATGTTCGATGGAATTACCATTGTTGGTCATCCCATCATTATTACTGGGGAATACGCTACTGAGTAGAAACTTAACTGAACTATCTACTTAAGTACTGTAGCCAAACTGGGAGGAAATGGCCTAGAGGTATTGTTGCTCGATTGCAAGTCCTGAGACCCAGATAACGTTCTGGGGACCAGGTTCAAATTTCCTTCACCTTTTTTTGTTCTGGATACTTCAGCAATTCCTGCCTCCTCCTTCTGCTGTGAAAATTTCTGGCATTCATTGCATGAAGAAATCATCCTTTCAATGTCTTTGTAGAAAGCTATCTAGTACTCAGTTGGTCTAGCTTTGAGCTTAGCACTTCTCCATTCCCAGGTGTCCTCATGTATCTCATGAAGAAGCTTTTTCTCCATTGTTTGGCTGATGATTACTCTGGATCCATCTGGCAGAACATTCTCTTCTGGTGGGCAGACCATTTTGATTCACCACTACAGCTGTATTTATGGCTGTGGTTGCTGCATCCTATCGGGAGATGACTGGACTAATTGTTGAGTGAGCATCTGTAATTCTTCATCTCTGTGTGTCTCCTTTCTACTTCGAATCACTTCCAATGGTATTCCATTCACTAGGTGATGTGCCGTTACACCATAAGGTATTTTGTCTCCTGTTTCTCTTGTGGTGAGAATATGGACATCTTCACCCTTACAGCCTTTTATTTCAGAACAAAGTCATAGCACTAAAGTCTCAAGAGTAATCTCTGCAGTCCTGATGAAGCTCCACACAGACTTTTCTTGTAGATGTGCTCCAGTGGTCAATGGTCACCCTCTACTATGTATTTCCTCTCATTGAAATATGCATGGAATTCCTCATGTTCTTACAAACAGCCAAAAGCTCTCTTGATCTGTTGGCATTTCTGGCCTCAGCATTTAATGTGAATGCTATCAGCTTCCCATATTGTACCAGGGCTACTTGCAATCTTGACATAGAAATATCTATTTGCAGTGTCACACTGTTATAGTATGACAGACCTGTCTCTGTGAACACTCCAGCCTTGAACTGGTTGAAACTCATCTCATGGGACTTTGACCACCCTTGCTGCAAAACCATTCCTCATCCACTCTCTTGGTTTTCCTGTACCCCTGAGGCAGTCCAGAATGAGAGGGCACAGGTTTAGAGTGAGACGGGAAAGATTTAAAAGGGACAGAAGGGTCAACCTTTTCACGCAGAGGCTGGTGAGCAAATGGAACAAGCTGCCAGAGAAAGTGTTGGAGGCTGATACAATTACAACATTTAAAAGGCATCTCCATGGGTATATGAATAGGAAGGGTTTAGAGGGATCGGGGCCAAGTGCTGGCAAATGTGATGAGATTAGTTTAGGATATCTGATTGGCAAGTTGGACCGAAGAGTCTGTTTCTGTGCTGTACATCTCTATGATTCTAAATAAGTTATGAAAGAACACGTGTACTGGGCGAAACCAAAAGAAAGTCTTCTCAACTCTTTCTTGTTCACCATCATTTTTGAGAAGTTGGTGACGTTTTCATAACTCCTTTTGGCTCCATCAGGTGTACATGCAATTCCAAAACATTAGCATATTGTTGCATTCACAATGTAGGAATTACTTTTCTCCAGGAACTGTCACATCCAGTCATTTCAGATAGTTGTAGGGCTCAGATGTCTATTGCGTTCTCAATCTCATCGTCATCTTCCAAGAAAACAATCTCCTGAGCTTGAAAATCCAATATTCAGCGTAAAACAGACAATAATAAAAAACAATTACTTGCTTGACCAACCCAAGAGTTTCTGTGGGTATAGCAGGTAACTTGGAAAGCTAAGAGAATTACTGTTTATTGCAAGAGGATCACAAAGCTCAGAAGGCTTTGCTTCAGTTACACAAGGCATTGGTGAGACAACATCTGGAGCACTGGGTGTAGCCTTGTATGTCTTGAAGGAAGGATATGGATGCATTGGAAGCAGTTCAGAGAAGGTTTCCTGGACTAATACCTGGAATATACAGAGCAACGTTTGAAAAGGTTCAGCTTGGGTTCACTGGAGCTTATAAGAGTGAGGTAATTTACTTGAAATGTGTAAGATCCTGACCAGTCTTGGCAGGGTGCATAAGGTAAGAATGCTTCCTCTTGTGGGAGGATCTAGAACGAGCAGTCACAGTTTAAAGAGAAGAAATCACCCATTTTAAAACAGAGGTGAGTTAAAATACTTGTCGCCGAGCATTGTGAGATTTCAGAACCCTCATTCTTAAAAATGGTGCAAGTAGAGTCCTGCAATATTTTTAAGGCAGAAGTAAATAGATTCTTGATAAACAAGAGGGTGAAAAATTACCAGATGTGGATGGCAATCTGGAGTATTCAGATTAGCTCTGATCTTACTAAATGGTGGAACAGGCTTGAGAGGCAGAGTTGCCTAGTTCTAATCCTAGTTTGTGTGTTTATATGTACCTGTACCACAAAATATACAAGTAATGGAGTGATAGGGAGACAAAAATCAGAACAAAAAGGTAACCTGGTTACTATTCTCTTTGATTGTCTTTTTTGTCTATTTACTCAGGGTCTTGTACATCAAATTACTTCCTTCAGTTGTTTACTTTTTAATTTCCATTTGATTAACACAATCTTTTGTTTCATTTTCAATGTCATCCAATATATTGGTGGTGCAGAGGAGGTTCACCTGGTTAATTCCGGAGATGAGGGGGTTACCCTATGAGGAGAGGTTGAACCGCCCGGGACTGTGCTTGCTAGAATTTAGTAGAATGAGAGGGGATCTTTTAGAAACATATAAAATTATGAAAGAGATAGAGGCAGGGTAGTTGCTTCTGTTAGTGGGTGAGACTAGGGCTAGGGGATATAGCCTCAAGTTCAAGGGGAGTAGATTTAGAACAGATAGGAGGAGGAACTACTTTTCCCAGAGAATAGTGAATCTATGGAATTCTCTGCCCAGGGAAGCAGTAGAGGAAGCTTCATTAAATTTATTGAAGACACAGTTGGCTGGGTTTTTGTACGGTAGGGGAATTAGGGTGATGGGGATAATGCGGGCAAGAGGAGCTGAGGCAATGGATAGATCAGCCATAATCTTAATGAATGGCAGAGCAGGCTCGATGGGACAACTGGCCTACTCCTGTTTCTGTTAGGAGAAAGTGAGGACTGCAGATGCTGGAGACCAGATTTGAAAAATGTGGTGCTGGAAAAACACAGCAGACCAGGCAGCATCCGAGGAGCAGGAGAATCGACGTTTAGGGCATAAGCCCTTCTTCAGCCCATTTCGAAAGAAGGGCTTATGCCTGAAACATCGATTCTTCTGCTCCTTGGAGGCTGCCTGGCCTGTTATTTGTTTCCAGCACCACGTTTTTCAACTCCTGTTTCTATTACTATGATACTATGAAACAATGAAACTATGAATTACTAGCTATAAGAGGCTGTACTACAACAAAATTAATGGTGTTAATACTACCTTTACTGTTGTTTTCCAGCTGCAGTTGCTTGATCATATGATAACAAGTGTCAAGTTTGTTACAGTATTCCAAAGATGTGCAGGTCAGGTGAATTGGCCATTCTAAATTGCCCACAGTGTTAGGTACATTAGTCAGAGGGAAATGGGTCTTGGTGGGTTACTCTTCGGCGGGTCGGTGTGGACTTGTTGGGCCGAAGGGCCTGTTTCCACACTGTAGGGAATCTAATCTAATTTAATCTCTTACAGTTTGTACACAACAATGCACTTGTCCATCTTCCTCTGCTCCACACTGATGGAAATTACTGCTGCTCTACAGGATCAGCAGGAAACTGTTCAACCTGTGTCACCTCCAGCCCAGAACCAAGACCATTTAACCTCTTCCATCAAGCGGCAGTATGCAGATGATGTTTGCATGTGTGTACTTCAGAAGTAGATTTCCAAACCATTGTTGATGCAGTCACAGAGGTGTATGAGAAAATGTACCTTACATGCAAGAATCTCAAGACAAATGTTTTGTAACACCCTGTTCCTGCCATAATTTCTACAACCTCAACCATCAGGGAGAAAGTATAGAAGCCTGATCACATGCACCATCCAGTTTTGAAACAGTTTCTATCCTACTGCTGTAGAATACTGAATGGACTCACAAACTCTTAACATTCGCCTGTACCTGTGTTTTTGCTTTTGCTGCTGTTTACTTATTATTTACTTATCTATGTTACTTAACTCTGTGATCTGCCTGTATTGCTCACAACACAAAGCTTTTCACTGTGCCTCGATACACATGACAATAAGTTCAATTCAATTCAATTCAATTCAACATTACGCTGTCCCCTGAATACCAACATCCCCTGTGAGCCAATGGATAATGTAGATCTTGGGATCCTCCTCTTGGTGAATGAAATTTAACATTGCCTCCAGAGTACAAACACAGTCCTTGTTGACAAACAGCTCAAAATCTGTCATATTTGGAGGCCTGGACAATGTCTATTTCAGAAACCCCAAGAAAAATATTACCTTAAACTTCTCTAAAAGATCTGAAACACTACTCGCAGGAAAGCTGCTACAATATCAGTAATACCATTAGACATAGGAGCAGAAATTAGGCCATTCAACCCATTGAGTCGTTGCTGCCTTTCAACCATTACTGATACATTTCTCAAACCCATTCTCCCACTTTCTCCCGGTAACCCTTGATCCCCTTGACAATCAAGAACCTATCTACCTCTGTCTTAATTATACTCAATGACCTGGGCTCCAATGAAAAAGATTGGAGTCTTCATTGAGACAGACGGTGTCTTCTTTCACATCAACATTTCCAGCCTCAAGTCGTTAGTTACAACCAATCAGTTGTATTGGTTTGACCACATCGATCATGTGCCTGACATAAAACTTTTAAAATTAACTTTGGTACTGCAAGTGGATGGACCAGGAAATGTTTCAAGGATGCTCACACAGAAACAGGAATATGTCATTCAGCCCTTCCAGCTTACTCCACCATTCAATATGATCATGGCTGATCTGTGGCCTAACTCCATGTACTTGCCTTGGGCCATATCCCTTGATAACCTTGCTGAATAAAAATTTGTCTCTCTCTCTGAATTAAATGTAAGAATTGAATTAACATTGACTGCAGTTTGAAGAACAAGACTTCAAAAGTCTACTACTCTTTACGCGCACTGTTTACTTTTGAACAGCTCTCCTGAATTGTCTGGCTCTAATTCTTCAATGTTCTAGAATCTTCAGCCGTTGGAAATAGTTTATCTTTATCTACTCGGTCTTTTTTTTTATTCTATCATGTAAAGCCCAATAGATTCCCTCTTCGCTTCCTAAATGTTTGGAGAATAAAGACCTAAAATGTATACTCTTCCCTCATAACTTAACCCCTGAAATCCAGGTACCATCATTACAATTCTGTACTGAACTCCCTCTCAGCCCAAAACATCCTTCCTAAAATGTGGTACCCAGATCTGCACGCAGGACTCTAGAGGTAATCTAAGTGGGGTTTTATATAACTGCACCATAATATCTGTACCTCTATACTACAGCCCTTTAGATATGAAGGCATTCCATTAGCCTTCTTGACTATTTTCTGCACCTCTTGTGGCGTTTTAAAGAGTTATGCATCTGAAGCCCTATATCTAATCAGGCATCCACTGTATTTAAATTTGTGTCTACTAAAACATACACTTGTCTATCCTTTTCCAGTTTGAAATGGATGTACAACGTTTTAGATAGAATCCCAACCGTGTGGAAACAGGCCCTTCAACACAACATCGACCCTCCGAAGAGTAACCCACCCAGACCCATTTCCCTATATTTACCCCCACCCCCTTCATGTTCCTGAATTCTATGGGCAATTTAGCATGGCCAATTCACCTGACTTGCACATGTTTGGACTGGGGGAGGAAACCAATGCAGACACGGGGAGAATGTGCAAACTCCACACAGCCAATTGCCTGACGTTAGAATTGAACCCAGGTCCCTGGTGCTGTGAGGCAGCAGTGCTAACCACTGAGCCACAGCTTTTCCCATTCACCTAATCTATCAAAATCTTGTTCTAATTTTATGTTGTTATCAACATTGTCTACAATGCTGCCAATTTTGTGTCTTCAGTAAATTTGGATATTTGACACTTTATGCAATTATTCAAGTTGGTAATAAATACGATGAATAATTGAGGCCCCAGCACAGATCCCTATGAGACAGCACTAGTCATGTCCTGCCATTTTGAGTACTTACCCATTATTCCAACTTTCTGTTTGTGTAACTCAACCGATTTCCTATCCATGTCAGTTATTTGTCCTCCGCTCCATGGGATTTTCTTTTAGCTAACAGTCTCCTGCATTGGACTTTATCAAAAGCCTGCTGGAAGTCCATGTAAACAACATCCATCGACTCACCTCTGTCCACCATCATTGTCATCTCTTCAAAAACTCTGTGAGGTTTGTCAGGCATCACCTGCCCTTCATGAATCCTTGCTGACTCTCCCTGACTAATTGAAAATTTTCAAGGTGATCAGTTACCCTCACTTTGATTATAGACTCCAATAATCTCCCCATTACAGATGTTTAGCTACCTGGTCTGTAATTCAACAGTTTCCCTCTGTTACTCTTCTTAAGAGCAGAATGACATGAGCAAATTTCCAGTCCAGAGTTACAACTCCTGGATCCAGGGAATGCTGAAAAATTATGGTTAGAACATTGGCAATGAGCTCTCCTCCCATCTTTACAGATGGAAACTATCAGGTCCTGGGGATTTGTCAGTCTTCAGTTCCATTATTTTCTCTATTATTGATGATTCACTTGAGTTAATTTTTTTGAGACCCAGATCCTCTGTTAATATCTTCGGGATTTCGAACAAATTGTCTTTATTTTCTGTTGTAAATACTAAAGCAAAACAATAGTTCAGCATAGCAGCAATGTCTCTGCGGTCATTGACAAAATCCCCACTCTCTGCTTTCAGTCTGCCAATAGGGCTCTGAACAAACCACTTTCCCTTTATATAACTATAAAATCCTTTCTTATTGTCTTTTGTGCCCTTTACATAACACTTTTTGGTTGCTCTTATAAGCTGCACTGTGGACACTTTGTTGGTCTTCGTCTTATTTCGCCCTGTGGGATCTGTACTGCTATTTGCATTTTTATAAGCCATTTCTTTTAATTTTATGCTGTTCCTGACCTCCTTAGACATTCATGGTTATCTTTTTTTTGAGGCAGAGCTTTTTTTTGTGTGGATGCGAACTGCTTCTGAACAGCATTAAATGTTTCTTCAAACATCCGCCCCTGTTCCTTGGCTATTTTACCTAGTAGCAGAGCACCCCAGCTTACTGTGGACAGCCTCTGCCTCATCCCAGTAAAGTCTGCCTTATTTAAATCCAAAATTCTCACATTCGATCTTTGGTTATCTCTTACACTCATAAAAGAATTTAATCATGTTATGATCACTATTTGCTCTCAAACAACTAGGTCACTAATTAAATCAGGCTCACTACCCATGAATAGATCCACTATTGCTTGTCTTCTTGTCATGTCCAAGAATATTGTCAGAGGAAACGACCCTGGACACACTCTAAAAATTCACCACCTTTCCAGCAGGCTGCTTGTCCATCTTTCCCAGTCTATGGCAAGATGGAAATCCTCCGTTGCTACATAAATGGCCAATTTCAGAATTTATGCAATCTAACATTTCTGAATAGCTATCAGGTAATCTATATAGGCCACCTATTATAGTTCTTGTTCCTTTATGGTGCCTCACTTCTACCCATGAGATTTCTACTGGGACCTTTCCCTTCATTCTCTCCTTCTTCCCATCAAAATGTTCCTGTTTCTAATCAGTAATGCTACTCCAACCCCTCTGCTGTTTCCTCCATCCCTTCTGTAAATATTATAACCTGATATGTTTTGTTCCTAGTCCTGACCATCCTACAGCCATGTCTCCACAATGGCTATGATACCATAGTTTCCAATTTGAATCCGTGCCCATGGCTCATTTAGTTTATTTCTTACAGACCATACATTTGTGTAAAGAACTCTAATTTTGGCTGTACACTCTATCCTGTCCCTCAGCATCTTTTTTATTATTTCTCCCCACTGTCTTACTTAATACACATTTTTTTATAGTCCTGCCTTGTTCATTAAACTGGCCATGCTTGTTCATTCTAGTAACCTCTATTTTCTCCTCACATGCTGACCTGCTTTTCTGGTTCTCACCTCCCCTGTGATACTAGCTTACCCCTCCACACCCCCCCCCCCCCCCCACCCCCACCAAGTGGCACGAGCAAACCTTCCCACAGCAACATTCATGCTCCTCCTGTTTAGATGCAACCTTTTCAGGTGTGAATGAACAATTTCCCGAGGAAGGGACCCAAATGTGACAAAGTATGGATCTTTGCGAATGAACTCCAAAATGAGCCATCTTGGGCTGCTTCAAGGTATGAATATGTTTCAGCTTGCATTCCCAACATGTATAGGTCATGGAGTGGATTGTTGTTGGTCAGTCAACCAATCACCTCGTACAAGAGGTACACACCATGTGACCATTAACCAGGGTCACTGAGGTCACCAGGACTAGTTTCATCGTGCAAAGCAGAGTGGAAGGGAATTTTCAGATTTGTTTCGCTCCCCCCAGGGAATTTGATTGGATTCTTCCCCTCTCCCAGGAGATGTTTAAAATAGGGAGGGTGTATAGTGGGACGCACAAGTTACAGCATTTATGTGTGACAAGTTGGATGTTCTGGAGTTTCTGTTCCTGTCTGTTATTGTTCATAAGATTTGGAACCTGCTTGAACATATGTACTTTCAATATGTTTCAAATGTGATGTGTTCTATTGGCAAAACATTTTAGAAGCTTCAATTATTAAAAAAATGTAATATTAATTAATTATCATTATGCCACATACTGTCCTGTAGAAGAATCATATCAGACTCAAAATGTTAACTCTGTTTCTCTCTCCACAGATCTACTGAGTTTCTCCAGCACTTTTTGTTTTTCTTAAAGCTTATCTTATATTTAGGGTGTGACGTAGGACTCAACATCTCATGTTCATTGGGTTTAAATTATACTATTAGAATGGATTTATTACAATAAGGACACAGCTAATATGTTTGTGATATTGCTGGCATGTAGGTGATGATGATGGTAACACTCTGAATGTGGAATTGAATGGTTCTGTATCTTTCCTGCTCACTGTGTCATGCCAGAATTAAACAAAATGGAAAGAAATCCAGTTAATGAGATTAACAATAAAATTGGAATGGCAGATGATATAGCATGGAAGCAATGTGTTTTTTTAATAAATTGTGTCTGTATGTCCTTTGACTGTGTCATTTTAAGTAGAATGTGTAATCAGTGTTAATGGGGGTACATTTGTACATCAAAACACAATTTCTTTTACTTTGAACTCTGCATAACGAAGGAAATCACTTAGAGAATGATAAGGGGCAATTTAATCGAATGTGACTGGCAGGAAATTAATGGGACTGGATGGAGCTCTAGAATTACACCCAACTTGATTTTGCTTCCATTTGCAGCTAATCCTGTCAGTGTCCTGACTGGGGAGCTTGGTTAAATCCTGATGCATGTATTCTGGTTTCAAAACTCAAGTAGATATTAAGTTGTGTAAGCATGGGCAACATGTCTGATCTGGAAAACTAGGATTAAGCCATCATCAGAAGCCCTTTAGGTGGTCTCATAAACTGGAGTGTCGCCTGTATTGTTGAGAGCATTGTTGTTCAGCAGACCAAAGATTGCTGAGGGTGGAATGAAGAAAAGGTCTGAACTATCTTGAAGTGTTTTGTCAAAGTTGATTTCATTTCTAGTTATCTCTTCTTTTCTTCGGCAGCCCCTTTGGATGGAGCATGATGTGCTCCCACTCCAGTACAATGAGTTCTGACAAGGTCGATAAGTTCAATGGGCAATCTGCAGACTCTATCACACGTGGGGTTGGTGTTGGTGCAGGGACGATTGGGTAGACAGTTTGTTTGGAGGTTGATACCCCTCTTTCCCAAAAGTCGACGACACGTTTATATGTTTCTGACAAAACCTATTGATTTGCTCAATGGGCTGACAAGTGGCAGATGGAGTTTAATTTAGATTAATGTGAAGGATTGCATTTTGGTAAAACAATCAAAGGGAAGACATATATAATCAAAAGTAGGCCCTTGGGTAGTGTTGTAGAGTAGAGAGACCTAGGGTTTAGGTTCTTTGAAGGTTATATCACATATAGATAGGGCAGTTAAGAAGGCTATAAGCATGCTTACCTTCATTGCTCAGACCTTTGAGTACAGGAGTTGGGACATCATGTTGAGGTTGTGCAAGACATCGGTGAAGCCTCTTCTGAAGTACTGTGTGCAGTTCTGGTCATCCTGTTATAGAAAGGATATTATTAAGCTGGGAGAAAGTGAGGACTGCAGATGTTGGAGATCAGAGTTGAAAAGTGTGGTGCTGGAAAGGTGCAGCAGGGCAGGCAGCATCCGGAGAGCAGGAGAATCAACATTTCAGGCATAGTCTCTTCCTCAGGAATGAGGCTGATGTGCCAAGCGGGCTGAGATAAAAGGTGGGGGGGAATTTGGGGGAGGGGCGCTGGGAATGTGACAGATGGAAGGAGGTGAGGGTGAGAGTGATAGGCCGGAGAGGGGGTGGGGGCGGAGAGGTCGGGAAGAAGATTGCAGGTCAAGAGGGTGGTGCTGAATCCAGGGATTGGGACTGAGATAAGGTGGGAGGAGGGGAAATAAGGAAGCTGGAGAAATCTGCATTCATCCCGTGTGGTTGGAGCGCTCCTAGGCGGAAGATGAGGCTCTCTTCATCCAGGTGTCGTGTGGTCAGGGTCTGGTGATGGAGGAGGCCAAGGCCCTGCATGTCTTTGGCGGAGTGGGAGGGGGAGTTAAAGTGTTCAGCCACGGGGTGGTTGGGTTGGTTGGTGCGGGTGTCCCAGAGATGTTCCCTGAAGCGCTCCGCAAGTAGGCGGCATGTCTCCCCGATGTAGAGGAGACCACATTGGGTGCAGTGGATACAGTAAATGATGTGTGTGGAGGTGCAGGTGAATTTAAGTAGTTAAGTTCCTGATTGCCAAGGGGGTCGAAGGTTAGGGGAAGAAAGCCATGATTGAGTGGCAGAGCAGACTCAATGGGCTGAATGGCTTAATTTTTGCTCTGATGTCTTATCTCAAATATCCAACTTGTGCAATAGTTGGATCATGCCTCACTCTGGAATGAAATCCACCCAAAAATGATGCTTGAAGAGCACTTTAAACAAAACATTTTGACTACCACAGGAAACACTGTGAACACATTTCCTGGGAAAGGCTTTGAAGGAAAGAAGAATTAAATTTGGCCACCTCCTTCATTGGAATTCGGACAATTTCCTGAATGAGTGCAAAAGTGGAAATACATTTTTAAAAAACTGACAAGTTAAAATCATTTACTAAGCAAGCGTGGCTGCATGTACTGCAGTTAAAAAAAGTAATTAATAACTATCATTACACTTCATAGACATCACACGTTAGGCTTGTGGATTAGGTGTAGGGATTAACTTTTCGGAATGGCTGGATGTTGTTTGACCAAACAGCAGCATGTCGGTGCTGCCCAGTCCTGTCAATTGCAAAGCCGCCAATAATCATTTGCAATCCACAAACATAAAAATAATAGGATTATAGATTCCAGCATTTAATGCTTTGATGAATGAATAGCTTAAACATTAAATGCATTTCTTGGCCTGTGAAGAGAGGCAGGAAGCAAAGCAACATACACTTCCACTGCCATCCTGTGGCAGGCTGAGACATTTACTTTCACATTGCATGTAAAGAGCTTCGGACCCAACATATTTTGTTCACTTTCTCACCATCCAACAGTTGTAGCATGTGATTTAGACTCTTAACCATCATGCTGTGGTGTGTTAATCTTCATATAAAATACAAGTTTAAGCAAATGTTAAAAAAAGTATGCAGAATGTAGTCAGAAATTAATACGCGTGTCATAGGAGAAATATTTTGTTTCAGCTCCTGGTGTTTTCTGGTTTTTAGAAATGCTTTGTATCGGCCTTTTAGACTCAAGTTTGATTTCTCGGGACCAGTGCCTGTTAGCTGGTTCAGTGACATTGATCTTATCAAAAGATTCAGATTAATTTCCAAAAAGGCAAGTATAAAAAAAACTTCACTAACATTGCTAATAGACACTGTGTCACAAAACTGGCCTGTGAAGAGGGTAGCTGACAGACCTAAGTAATTTACTGGCTCGACATTAACTTTGAACATACATGTTTAAGGTTAGGATGGTCAGTTCTCTGCTAACTCAAAGACATTCGTCCTGACTTTGGCCTGTGTTGTATTTTCACATGAAAGCTTAATGTTCTTATCTGGATTATCTTGAGTTGGTTTTACTTAAGTGTTCATGCGCTTGAATTTGTAGCATAAATACAGAATTTCTCATGATTATATAAACAACAGCAGCGAACATACAATTCTACAGTGCAGCCTTCTTTAAAAACAGCATCTTGGAGTGCTTGACAGAAAGATGAGACTGGGCAGAAAGGATGCTGGGTTTAAAGTGGATGGAGAGCAAAACCATGAAAGATGATTTTTCAGAAGGGTTTTGAAAACAGCAAATGTCTGAGACACCCTTTGGGAATGTGTTACTTAAGACATGCTAACAGAAACAACAACAATTGACATTGGAGTACAGTGGGCAGCAGGGAAGAGGGGTGAGGAGTGGGGAATATGGGACATCAGAGGCGCACTTAGCCTTCAGATTTTCATTAAACAATCTTCTCGTGTGATAGGGGAGCCAGGAAATCACAATGATAGGCACAATAACTAATGCAACATATAATCTTATCAATCTATCCCAAGAGGAAGTGCTGGAGGTCTAAGAAAACATAACGGTAGATAAATTTCCAGGACCTAATCAAGTGCATCCCAGGATGTTGTGGGAAGTTAGGGAAGAAACTGTGGGCCCCCGAGCAGAAAAAAATGTATCATCTATAAATATGGGGGAGGTGCTGCAGGACAGGAGGGTTTCTAATGTTGTGCCATTGTTTAAGGAAAGCTGAAAGCAGAAACTTGCAAACTATAGACCCATGTGTCTGACATCGGTGGTGGGTGAGTTGTTTGAAGAGATTCTGAAAGATAAACTTTACACATTTGGAGAATCAAGGATTGATTAGGGATAGTCAGCATGATTTTGTGTGAGTGAAATCGTGTCTCACAAACTTGATTGAGTTTTTTGATGAAGTAACCAAACAGATTGATGAGGGCACAGTGATAGATGTTGTTTACTTGGACTTCGATGAAGCCTTTGGCAAGGTTCCGCAAGATAGACTAATTGGTAAAATAAGATCACCTGGGATTGAGGGTAAGCTTGCCAATTACCTTTATGGTAGGAGACAGAGGATGGTGGTGAAGGGTTGTTTTTTCAGTCTGGAAGCCTGTGACCAGCGGTGCTCCTCAGGGACTGGTATTGGGTGGACTTTTGTTTGTCATTTATATTAATAGTTTTGGATGACAATATAGGAGGCATGGTTAGTAACTTTACAGATGACACCAAAATTGGTGGGATAATGGGCAGTGAAGAAGGTTATCTAAGATTACAAAGAAATCTTGATCAATTGAGTGAATGGGCTGAGGAGTAGCAGATGGAGTTTAATTTGGATAAATGTGAGATGTAGCCAGTTGGTAACAAACAGGACAGGAATTATACAAATAATGGTAGGGCCCTGGGTAGTTTTATAGAACAGAGAGACTAAGGTGCATAATTTTTTAACATTTGCATCTCAGGTAGTCATGGCGATTAAGAAGGCATTTAACACGCTCAGACATTTGAGTTTAGGAGTTGGGACGTAATGTTAAGGTTGTAAAGGATGTTGGTGAAGCCACTTCTGGAGTACAATGTGCAGTTCTGAATGTTGCCAGGATTGGAGGGGTTAAAATATAAAAATAGAGTGGAAGGGTCAGGACATTTTTCTCTGCAGCATAGAAGGTTGAGGGGTGACCACACAAAGGTTTACAAAATCACGAGGGCCATGGATAAGGTCAATGACAAGGGTCTTTTGCCTAGGATGGGGCAGTTCAAAACTAGGGAGCGTATCTTTAAGGTGAGAGGAGAAAGATTTGAAAAGGACATGAGGGACAACTTTGTTATGCAGAATGTAATTTGAGAGTGGAATGAACTGCCAGGAAAAGTGGGGGGATGCAGGTACAGTTACAATGTTTAAAAGACATTTGGGTACGTACATAAACAAGAAATGTTTGCAGGTACATGAGCCAAGCACAGGCAGGTGGGACTAGTTTAGTCTGGGAAGGTGGTCTCCGTTATTCCTGATGAAGGACTTTTGCCCGAAACGTCGATTTCACTGCTTGTTGGATGCTGCCTGAACTACTGTGCTCTTCCAGCACCACTGATCCAGAATCTGGTTTCCAGCATCTGCAGTCATCGTTTTTACCTCCGTGGACTGGTCATACCGAAGGATCTGTTTCCGTGCCGCATGACTCTATGACAGTATAATGTGTGCAAACACAACCGAATTTTCTTCATTTGCAATGTGAAGCTCTTGCTATTAAACACTATGTTTCAACCAGTTTGCGATTGCAGTGAAATGTTAATTGCTTATTATTGGTCTCAATATCTGAATCAGAAATACATTTACAGTGCAGTCAATTCTTCAGCTAGCCTGTGGTTTCGAAGTTCCTGTTATGTGTCAGTTCTCCCCAGATTCCGATCCCTTTGTGGTGTTGTGTAGTCAGCTTTCTGAAATGCAAATCTAGCGACATTTGATTTAAAAATAGTTATGACCAGACTGACTTATTAAACACAACAAGACTTCATTGTACTTCAAAGTGGAAAACTCTAGATCAAGTTTCTGGTGAAAGCATTTCTTCATATGGTTATTGCTTAATCTGCTGGTGGAATGAGTGGGACTTAGTCACATTCATACCCTGGAAAGAACATTTTCGCTTGATTTAGCCTTTTCTCAAGAAATTATAGGGAAGACCCTGACTCAGATATCATCTAGAAAAATTATGCTTGATTCCATAACAGTTTTTAAATTTTATTTTTAAAAATGGACCTTTTCAATAGTGGCTGTGTTTGGAAATTCCTAAACGGAGCAATCTCAGGTCTATCTCACCCTCAGGGAGCAAATTTAATTGTGAGATTCATCAGAAGACATAAACGATGTACAAGACACTTTGTGGTTCTTTAAGGCAACTACCAGCGGTGGTGCATTTTTCTCCCACAGTTAAATTAGTAAACTTTAAATCCACTCACATCCAACAAATGAGTGAAAGACAAGTCAAGTTGTACACTGCCTGTTTTCCGAATGAGATGTTAAACTGATGGACCACGTGCCTTCTCTGGTCCTGCACTAGATCCCACTGCACTATCCGAAGATGTTATCTTGTTATTTTGCCAAGCATTTAATCTCTCACCCCACAAGGCTAAAACATTAAATGATATCTGAAAGAACTGCGGATGCTGTAAATCAGAGACAAAAACAGTAGTTACTGATAAAGCTCAGCAGGTCTGGGAGCATCTGTGAAAAGAAAGCAAAGTTAACATTTTGGGTCCAGTGACTCTTCGTCAGAGTGAGTAAAACATGTCCTGAGGAGGGGTCACCGGACCCGAAATATTGACTTCGATTTCTCTTCATAGATGCTGCAGGACTCGCTGAGCTTTTCCAGCAACTTTTCTTCAACTTGTTTTGAAGGTTAAAACATGGATTATCCAGTAATGTCTTAGCTGTTGAGGGACATTGCTCCCTGCAAATTGATGTTGCATTTCTCTACATTTCAAACAAATTTAGTTGATTATGAAACAGTAAACTTGCAAAAACACCTTCTTCCTTTCCAAATGTGTTTAATAATTAGACATTTCCCTTCAGGGATTGATGAAATTCTAAGTGAAAAGCTATCTCAAGAACACTCTCACGCACCACACAAAATCCACTGAGAAATTTGTTTCGCTTTGTGTTTACCTTGGTTACATTCTCTAGAAAGACCAGATTTGGAGATGTCAGTATTAGACTGGGGTGTACAAAGCTAAAAATCACACAACTCTAGGTTTTAGATCAACAGGTTTACTTGGAAGCACTAGCTTTCAGAGTGCTGCTCCTTCATCAGGTGGTTATGGAGTATAGGCACAACCACCTGATGAAGGAGCAGCGCTTCCAAAGCTAGTGCTTCCAAATAAACCTGTTGGACTATAACCTGGAGTTGTGTGATTTTTAACTGAGAAAGACCAGCGAATAGATAATAGATAAAGGAAGTCTTGCCCTCAAATTGAAATACAGGAGAGACTCTTGAATAAATGTATGGTGTTAGTCTGTTCAAAATAACTGGCAAAATATTGGACCTACTGATCTCTGCATCAGCTTCCTTAGCCTAGCTCACCCATTGAGTGTTTCCATCTCAGTCACCCAGCTGACTTTATCTGCCACAAGCTAGGGCAAGCAACATATATGACACTGTAATTCCTTACACCACTACAAGCTTAATACAAATAAAACACCGAATGTGCAAAATGCATGGGATGTTGCTTTGAAGTAAAGAAAGAAAATGTTGCAATTAATGAACATGGGTGCGGCAATGGAAAATTCACATGCACACATGCATCCCAGTTTCTTTCACTCTCCTATGATCAACCTGTTAACCACAAACCCACAATCTCTTCGCATTACTGAGCAGGTGTGAAAAGTAGCAGAGCTTGTTTACAAAGAGATTTTACCATTTGTTTGAGCTTTTATGTTAATGTACCCTTACATTTCAGATCCTAATATCTATTGGCTAGATTCAACTTTGGAAAATTATGAGCTTGGACTCAACCTATGTGTCAGTTGTTTAGGGCTCAACGGGAGTGCTCATGCCTTTGATTGAAAAGTTTGCATAATCAAGTCCCACTCTCGGATCTTGGGTACAATACCAACTCACAACTTCAGGGCTTCTATGTTCATGGAGTTGGTGTTTTTCAGATGCTGAACATGGGTTTATGTGTCATCTTGGGTAAAATATCCTGAAGATTTTACTTTGAGAAAGGAACTCACAGCAATTATTACTCAACCAACATTAATTAAATAGATGACCAGTTCGTCATCTCATTTCTGTTTTTGGGTAATGTGTTCTCAAAGCAAGTGCTAACTTTCTTACATTTATGGTGTGGAGGTGCCAGCGTTGGACTGGGGTGGACAATGTTAAAAATCTCACAATACCAGGTTGTAGTCCAACAGGATT
This sequence comes from Hemiscyllium ocellatum, assembly GCF_020745735.1. Classification (NCBI taxonomy): domain Eukaryota; kingdom Metazoa; phylum Chordata; class Chondrichthyes; order Orectolobiformes; family Hemiscylliidae; genus Hemiscyllium; species Hemiscyllium ocellatum. The sequence continues at coordinate 9,491,710 of NC_083423.1, forward strand.
ATTTGGAAGCAATAGTTTTGGGCCTATGGTCCTGCTCCACAGTTACCTGATGAAGGAACAGCGCACCAAAAGCTAGTGTTTCTAAATACACCTGTTGGACTATAACCTGATGTTGTGTGATTTTTAACTTTCTTTGTTTATAGCAGGGACATCACAAGAAAATTTACCTGGTTGTAAGATACCGTGGAAACTCCTGAGGCTGTGAAAAATGCTGTGAAATATGCTCTTTAAGGTAAGGTCTGGCTGTCCAGCTGAACTATATATGGAGAAGCTGTTCTGAGGTGCAGTCTTCTTTTGTTCTGGCAGCTTGTTTACATTTGAATGAGGAGCAAGAGGACATCATTCAACCCCTTGAACCTGGTCTGTAATTCATTGAGGCTGTGGCGAATCCAAATGGGACCTCAAATCCACAATTCCTGCCTACTGCTGATAACCTTTCACCCCCTTGATTAAATGGAATCCACCTACCTCAACCTTGAAAATATTTAGCAGCTTTTCTTCTACCACCTTTACAGGAAGAAAGTTCTAAAAATCTCATGACATTGAGAGGAAAAAATTTGCCTCAACTTCTGTCTTAAATGGACATTTTAACCAGTGACTCTTCATTCTGGATTCTCCCAGGAGAGGTTACATCGTCTCCTCATTTACCATGTCAAGACCCTTCAGGATTTTACATGTTAAAGTCAAGCCACCTCTTATTCTTCTGAACTTCAGTGGATACAGGCCTGGCCTGTCCAACCTTGCCCCATAAACAGCATCCACCTCCCCCCGCCCACCCCCAACCATTCCAGGTATGAGTTGAGAAAACCTTTACTGAACTACATCCAATGCATTTATATTCCGTAAATAAGGTAACTAATACTGTGCTTCAGATGTGGTCTCACCAGTATCCTGTATAACTGAAACTTAATTTCCTGTCATATTCAGTACCTGTCATGATAAATTACAATTTAAAAGGTCACATTAGCTTTCATAATTACTTATTGTGTTTGGATACCAATTTTTGGGGATTCATGCATGAGGACACCGAGATACCTTGGAGCACAGTGTCTCATTATTTAAATAATATGCTTATTTTCTATTCTCTCTGCCAAAATACACAATTTACACTCCATCCACCTGAACATTTGCCACACACAACATAGCAATGTATATTTATGCGTCAACCTGAGCCTTGGGTTCACTCCATACTGCAGGGGACCCCACTGCACTACACAGACAAAATCACAAAGGCACATGCAGACAGACACCCACACACTTTCACAGACAGACACTCAGACAGACAGACAGACACACACTCCTACAGACCCATACACTCACATACACCCTCTCTCGTACACAAGCTCTCTCTCATACACTCACACATACACCCCCTACACTCACACCCATACACGCTTGCTCTCACAGACTTATATTCCTTTATACTTACACTCACACACATACACATACACACACTCTCTCACACACACTCATTCACCATTCACCTCCCCCCCCACCAATACACACACACACACTCTTATATGCACACACATTTAGGTTTGTGGGGTAAATTTGTACTTGCAGAATTACATTTTATTTTGCTCAAAAACTGCATGATTCTATGTGAGATTCTGTAAATCTCTTTTATAGATTAGAATCAGCCTGAACATTGGGGCACAGGCAGCCTCACCCAGGGCACCTCACACCTTCAATGCATGGCACCAATCATTAAAGTTCACTTGAGAATGTAACTTCAAGAAAATTCTGGAAGTTATATATGAAAGAACTGAAATCAACATGACCATTCTAAAAGATGAGAGATTTAACAAACAATCCAGGTTTCTTTCAATATATAATTTCAGTTACATCACACTGTAAAAGTTTGCCATAAATTCTGTGTTCTATGATCTTATACTCCATACCCATGTGATGAAGGAGCAGCGCTCCAAAAGCTAGTGCTTCCAAATAAACCTGTTGGACTATAAACTGGTGTTGTGTGATTTTTAACTTTGTCCTCCCCAGTCCAACACCAGCGCCTCTAAATAATTTATTTTTATGGCATCTTTATGTCCTCTTCACAATTTACCATAGTTACATTCCTATCCTTGATATGTGCCAGCAGCAAATTTGGAATTCATATCATCCATCCTCTTGGTCATGGATACAAATTGTGCAATTGTAACCAGTTGAGGTCCCAGCACCAATCCCTTTGGTACGTTACTCATTTCAATGTTGCTAACCTAAAAACATTTATAAGTTAACAAAGTGAATATTGGTCTCATTAATGGTGAGACTGTTAGTTTCCTGTTAGCCTGCCAATCTGCTATCTATGCCCCCAATGAGCTTTTGTTTCCCACAATAATCTTATGAATGAATGATTTTATTGTCTTGTGTATTTTATGGGGACAAATACGATAAAATTGGTCTGGCACCTTATCAAATATCTCCTGGAACTTGAAGTAAGAACAGATACTAGTTCCTCTTTACCCACAGCGTGTGTTACCTCAAAAAACTTGAAACATGATTTCCTTTTTGCAAAATAATGTTGGTTGTGCCTGATTATTTTGAACTTATCCAAGTGCCCTGCTATAACATTGTTAATAATAACTTTGAACGCATTCCCTATGATAAATGTTAAGCTAACTGACCGGCATAGAGTCATAGAGTCATACAGCACAGAAACAGACCCTTCGGCCCAACCAATTCATGCCTACCATAATCCAAAGCTAAGCTAGTCCCACCTGCCTGTGCTTGGCCCATATCCCTCCAAACATTTCTTATTCATGAACATCTTTTAAATGTTGAAACTTCCTCTGGAAGTTCATTCCACACATGAACCACTCTCTGTATAAAAAAATTGCCCCTCCTGTCTTTTTAAAATCATTTTCCTCTCACCTTAAAAATATGCCCCCTGGACTTGAAATCCCCTACCCTAAGGAAAATACACCTGCTATTCACCATATCCATGCCCCTCATGATATTTTAAACCTCAATAAGGTCATGCTTCAACCTCCTACGCTCCAGAGAGCAGAACAATTCAATCTTTGTGAAATCAATTCTGTTAATTTTACACAAATATTTCAGGTGTATCTTACATTCAGAAATGATGAGTATCATTAGTTGTTCCTCAATATATTATCAAATATTTACACTAGTTTATTATTCACTGACCAACTTAACTCTCTGATAACGACATATTTACATCTAAATGTTACCGCACAGAAACAGACCAGTCTCCATCCTATTTGTAAAGCTATTGATTTGTACAGAGAATTACAGATGTATTCTTAATAAACTCTCTAATAACTATATCACATTCAACAAACATGTTATTTACAGAATCGCACATCGACAAACTGAAAGTTGGAGTCTGTGCCAAAGCCTTTGCTGGTACAAAAGAGAATGACCAAAATCACAATTAAACAGTCACATTAAATTAAAGTGCATGTGCTAAAAATAATGAGCCATTACCAGGTTGTGGTTTGAAATCTAGTGCTTAATTTCAGTAATTTATTCATGATTTAAAGCTACCTGAGTCCTACCATCGTAGTTCATGGCTTCAAAAGAAGCCTCAAATAAGATTATGGCGTGTCAATCATTCACAGACGTTCCATCATTGCTCCACACAGTAGCTTCAGTACCAATCCTAAGGAGTTATCTGTCTCACCGTGGCATCAGAAGTAAAAGAGTGGAATTTTATATGATTCAATTTTCAGCTCCCAAGGGAAAGGGACAACATTTGTTTGAATTCTCCAAGATGAAAGAGTGTTTTCTTGTTAAGTTTTATTAAGAACAAACATTGTATCATAAAGTGGAAGTACTGCTGATGAAACAATGTACTGTTTCTGAGAATATACGCAGAACTCAATATTCTTTGGTAGTGTAAGTGGGGTTTAATCTGAGTAAGCAGCTTGTCTTTGCTGCACAGGCTGTTCTGTGCAAAGTCAAAAAAAGATGCGTTGCAATATACCAATGTTTGTATCACTGGCATTCAATTCATAAATAATCACTGCTGGCCCATGAATTCCACTTCTGCACATTATCTTTAAAAAATAGATCAAAGAGCTTCCTGCAGAGAAATGAAAGACCCTTGTTTCCCATTTGTCATTTTTTTTATCTCGATGAAGTTGGTCAATCACACTTATGTTTATTACTGCTTGTTTAGAGAGATTTTCAGCGCTTTTCTAGAAAATGAACATGCTTGCAGTGAGTCCCCTGAATCGGCCCTGATGTCTGAAGGACAATTCCATTTTTGCAATGAAGTCAAAGGTCAGAATTTTTTTTTTATCTGTTGTTAGCACCAGAGATCATGGTTTAAGATGTTAACATTTGCAGAAGAGTATAAACACCTTACAAAAGGCATCTGCTGAGGGAAATGTGGGGAAAGCATTACCAATTACTTCAGAAACCTCGTTGACAATTCAGAAATCCAGTAATTGGTGCTGGCCAAAACTTGAGTCTAACAATTTGGAAACAACAAGCAGTTTTTCGCTTTGTCGACAAATAGTATTAAATTACTTGCTTAATTATTTGAAAACCACCCTGCCTTGATAATCGACAAACAACCAAACTCATGTAGCACAATTTGTCACACTTCCCATCTAAAACAAATAGTTTCAGTGCTAAAGTCTTTGTCCATGGAGCCGTCCAGGGGATAGCAACTGCACATCTGGCAGCAGCTCATTCATTCAAAAAAGAAAAGCCTTGCATATTATATAATATTCTTATAATATCTCAGGATATCCCAAAGCATTTACAGTCATCAGGGTACTTTTGATGAACTGTCACTCTTATATCCATTCTGTGCTGTATGAAATCTGAAAGTGTCTCAGTTGAGAACTGGATCACACAATTATCTAATTATTAGTTGGAATGAGGAGTATGCATACATTTTCAAGGAAGTACAATAAATGGAGCTGGATGATGTAGGTTACTTAGAGAAGGAACAAGTGGTATACAAACACTGCGTACAAAAATATAAATCAGAACTGATGAAGAGTCACTGGACTTGACACTTTAAATCTGCAATGATGCCGTCAGACCTGTTGAGTTTCTCCAGCAATTTCTGTTTGGCTTCAGATCTCCAGCAACCACAGTTCTTTGTTTTATTAATACTGCGTAGACGGGATGGCTCATTTCTCAGCAGTAACCTCTATATAATTGAGTGTAGAGACAAATGTACAAATGAGCAATGACAAACTGGTGGAGCCTCAGTCACTGGTCCATCCAGCCTGTCCACACACGTCACGATACCTTGTGTCTCAGGATTATAAATTTCTTAGCAACCATTAAGAAACAAAAAAAAATCTAAAATTAAGGCCATCTACATAAGAAACATCAGCCTGGCTTTGAATTCAAAAAATACTTTTTGTGTTTCCTGCTTAAAAAGCCCAATTATTGTTCAACCACTTTTGTTATTTGCAGCAAACATAAGAGGATATTTATTTCTAATAAACATCTGCATTTTTTTTTGAATGCATGTACAATGCTCGGTTTATTTTCTAAGTTGTACAATGGGAAAAAAATCAACTCAGAAGTTTTATAAAGCGCTGTTTTAAGTTTTGTGAACAAGCCTGAAGCTCGTGGTATATTTAAGGAAGGTGGGGGTTTGGGGGCAAGTGGGGGTAGTCAAATTGGATGGTTCTTGATGTCTCTTGAACCACTGAATGTGTTGTAACTTCTTCACTAAAACAGTTGAGTCGATTTGTGTAACATTTCATTAACTGCATGACAATTGTGAGATATTCTGTGGTTGTGAAAAGCAGTCCATAAATAAAAGTCTTTCTTTTAGCTCCTGAGTAACATATCTCTAACCATTAATCCTGCATGGTAATTTCATTGTCTGCAAGCCGTACTTTTCGGGATGGAAGATGGCAATGAATTCATCTCATTTCGCTAAAGTGATCATGTTTTTCTCTGGAAATTTGAGTTTGTTGTGAGATCATTATGCCTTTCGTATAGTTTTAGTACCCAGAGGTAAAGTTCCTGCAGTGTGTACTTGTGCCTGATGGAGCTAAAAGATAACATTGCTAACCACACATTGGCGTTATCATGTGGATCATTGTGTGTTTCCATATATGGTAATATCACCTAAGATACAGCAAACTAAAACGCAAATAGCATTGACTTTCTTCTTGCAATCTATAAGCTTTTTCTGCTGAAACAAATTGATTTTCCATTCCCCACCTTCTCCCTGGCTTTCCATTATGATTTTCAAGCAATTTCTCAGTACAGGATATCTAATATTTCCCATTAAATTGCATTCGTTGTAAGATTTTCTGTGGTTATAAGCTGAAAATTGATTGATTTGATGCTTAAGATTTTGAGATTGTTTTTTCTCTGGTCAGCAAGTTCTCTGACACATGCAGAAAACCCATCACCGCACTTTAATGGTGCCCAAACATAACTGCTGAGAAATCCATATTAGTATCCTCCGAACTTAACAACGTCTTTGACAGTATTAGGACTTGCCTATCCCATTTCCACTCAGGCAGTTGGCAGTGCCAGCATTGCAGGGTGATTGTATCAGTGTTGCCTGGAATAATTTGAGGCAGGTATTCGCTTTTGAGATGTATCTGGTGGTATGACCTGTACCCTACTTTGTTGAACTACTTCCTTTCTATCTACTATCAGCCAGATCCCTGAGTTACTGAACTGAATGGTTTATCATACTTTCCTTTCAACTAGCCCCCTTTTAACTGTCTGAATGATTGATGTGCTTTCCATTTTCTTTGGTGTCTCTCATTACATCTCTGCACATTCTACTCATTTTACCTCACCTCCAGAACTCCAACAGAGCACTTCTGATTGATTTTCCAGTTTGACCACCTTTTCTCCTTCTCAACACTGCTCATCTGTACTATCTCCCAGTCTTGAGAAAGGTTAGCATGTCAACTGTCGTTGCTCCCTGATGCGGTCTGACCTGCATTCTCTCAACAATGATGCCAGCTGTGGCGCTTTTGGCCAATTGTCACAGAAAGATCAGAATTGAAGTCCCAGTACAGAACTCAAGGACAGAACGTAGATTGACAATCTAGTGTAATGGAGCAGGTGCTGTTAAATTGAAGCCCAGTCCACAATCCCAGGTGGATGCTGAATTATTCCTTAGGCTGTTGTGACAAAGAGTGCAGCGAGGGGGTAGTTATCCCTGGTATGCTGGCCAATATTGCTCCCTCAATCAACGTCACACACACAAAAAAAATCAGATGCTCTGGTCACTATCAGATTGCTGTTTATAGGAGCTTGTTGTGGATCATTTGACTGCTACATTCCCTACATCACAACATTATCTCACAAGTAAAGGCAAAGTACTGTGGATGCTGAAGATCTGAAAGAAAAACAGAAAAATGCTTGGATGAGGAGTTCCTAGAATGAACACAGCGCATAGGACATACAGGCCCTTCGGCCCTTGATGTTGTGCCAACCTTTTATCCTACTCCATGATCAAACTAACCTACATACCCTTCACTGTACTATCATCCTTAATGTATCTGATTCTACTACTACCGCTGGCAATGCATTCCACACACCCACCACTCTCTGTGTAAGGAACCGACCTCTGAAATCTCCCCTAAACCTACCTCCAATCATCTTAAAATTATGCCCCCTTGTGATAGCCATTTCTGCCCTGGGAAATGGTCTCTGGCTATCCACTCTATCTATGCCTCTCATCGTCTTGTATGCCTCTACCAAGTCACATCCCACCCTTCTTTGCTTCAATGAGAAAAGCCTTACTTCCCTCAACCTTTCTTCATAAGACATACCCTCCAGTCCAGGCAGCATCCTGGTAAATCTCCTTTACAACCTCTCTAAAGCTTCCATATCGTTCCTATAATGGGGCGACCAGAACTGAACACAATATTCCAAGTGTGGACTAACCAGGGCTCTACAGAGCTGCAGCATAACCTCACAGTTCTTAAACTCAATCTCCCTGCTAACAAAAGCCAAGGAATGCTTCTGAAATAGTTTCTTAGAGCAAGACATTCTGGAACTGACCAGACAGTAGGTTATATTAACCTTGGTATTGTGTAATATGCATGACCTCAGAGTTAAGGCACCCCTGGGTAGCAGCGAACACAACGTGATTGAATTTTGAAAGGGAGAAGATTGGGACTTGACTAGTATTTTAAACCCAGATAAAGACACCAATGCGAACATGAAGGCTGAGTGAACTCCAAAGAAGTGCAAGACTAGCCTAGAGAATAGATCATTAGAGAAAAAGTGGCAGACATTTAAGCGAATTCTCCAGAATATGAGAATGCACATATTCCTACTTGTAAAGGGGAAGATCAAAAAGAAAGATCCTCTCCCTGTGGTTAATTAAAAACGGTCAGGGAAAGCAACAAACTTCAGGGAAAATGAAGTACGGTGCTAAAACGAATGGCAGATCAGATGATTGCTTGGGTCATAAAGAATGGCTGAGAATGACTAGAAGATTAATCATGAGGAAGAGATGGGAGGAAGCTGGGTAGCGATGGAAAATGGATAGCAAGACCTTCTAAAGGGATCTGAAAAGGAAAAGAGCAAGGCAAGTGACGGTTGGTCCTCTGGAGAGTATGAATGGGAAATTCATAGCAGAAAACAAGAAATGGCCTATGCAATTAATAAATAGTTTGCTACTGCCTTCACTATAGAGGATGCAATAAGAAAATTCCAGTCATAGCTGTAAATCAGGAGTTGAGAGGGAGAGAAGAACTTAGAAATTTGAATCAGGAGGAGAAATAGTATAAAGCAAATTATAGAACAAAGGGCTAACAAGTCTCTGGATCCAAATTAGTGATTTAACCCTTGGGTCTTAGAAGGGCTCAGTACTATGGCAGTAGATGCACTGGTGTTAATCTTTGAAAATTTAATGGATTTAAGAAAGTAGCAAATATAACCTCTTAATGAAAAATGGAGGGAGGCAGAAATCATGCCAGTTAACTTGATGCCACCTTGAAGAAGGAGGTGTTAGAATTGATCATAAAGAGATTATACCTCAATACTTCAAAAAAGCCTAAGGTAATTTGGAAGGATCAGCATGGTTTCATCAAAAGGAAATCAGGTTAACCAATCTATTGAAGTTCATTTGAAGAAGTATTGCGTGCTATGGATAAAGGGGAGTTTGTGATGTATGATACTTTGATTTCCAGGACACATTTGATGAAGAGCCACATCAAAGGCTTTGCAGAAGATTAAAGCTCATGGTTCATGGGGCAACATATTAGAATGGATAGAAGATTTTCTGGATGGCAGAAAACAGAGAGTATACATAAATGGATCTTTGATTGGCAGGATGAGATAAGTGATCATGGAGGGATCTGTGCAGGGGTCTTGTTACAATTTAGATTCATTCTGTAGATGAAGGGAGTGAGGGCATGTCAGTTAAATTTGCAGATGACACCAAGATGAGAGAAACTACTGGAGAAAATTCTGAAAGAGTGAATTAATACCCACTTGGGAAGGCATGGGTAAATTACGGGTAGCCAACATGGCTTTGTCAGAGGGAAGTGATACCTAACAATTTATTAGAAGTTTTTGAAGACGTGACCAGGTGTGTGGATGAGTTGGTGTAGTTTACATAGATTTTAGCAAAGCTTTTGACGAGGTCCCACATGGGTGACTGGATGAGAAGGTTAAAGCACATGTAATTGTGGGAGACTTGGGAAGATTGATAAGTAACTGGCTTACTGTAGGGCACAAAGGGTAGTGGTAGAAGGCTGTTTGAGTGACTAGAGCCAACGTCCAGTGGCATACCACAAGGATCAGTCCTGAGATTCTTATTGTTTGTAATATACATAAATGATATAGTGAAAATATAGGGGGAGTGTGAAGCAAATTTGCAGATGACACCAAGATTGGTAAAGTAGTTCATAGTGAAGAAGGTGATTGTAGGTCACAGGAAGTTATGGGTGGGTTGATCAGATGGGCAGACCAGTGGCAGATGGTGTTTAACCATAATAACTGCAAGGTGATGCACTTTGGAAGAAGAAACAAGATGAAGGAGTATTTGACAAACAGCAGGACACTACGTAGCTTAGAGGAACAGGGAGATCTTGGGGGTAACTCCACACAAATTCCTGAAGTCAACATAGCACATGAATAGCAGAATTAAGACGGTACATGGGGCATTCACTTTCATCAGTCGTGGCATAAAGAATAAGAGCAAGGCAATAATGTTGGAGTAGCACAGTGTTCGTCAGGCCACGGTTAGAATATTGTGTGCATTTCTGGTCACCTCACTATGGGAAGCGTGTGATAGCACTAGCGGGCGTATTGAGGAGGTTCAGGAGAATGTTGCTTGGGATGGAGAAATTGAGCTATAAGGAAGACTATGTTGACTTGGATTGTATTCTCTAGTGCAGAGAAGACAGATGGGGTACACAAACAAGGTGAATAGGGGTCAATCATGACAGGGCATAGCTTTAGGTCAGGAGATACAAGGAAAAAACCTTTTTACTCAGTGGATGGTGGGAATCTGGAATTGACTGCCTCGGAAGGTAATGAAGGCTGGAAACCTTACAAACTTTAAAAGACATTTGGATGAGTCCTTCAAATATAATAACATACAAGGATATGGGAGCAGTGCAGGAAATTGGGATTAGTGCACTTTTTGTGGTAGTTATGTCAGTGCACATCTGATAGGTTGAAGGGCCTTTTCCATGCTGTATGAATCTATAAGTCTATGAAACACAGATCCCAGTGTGAAATATGGTTTGATTGATCAGAACTTTTATTTTTGCAATTTGGTTTCCATGATAGTTAACAACAAAACATATTCACATAAGGCTGCCTTTCAATTAAAAAATGTTAGTGTATTGCACAGAAGAAGGAAATTAAGTGTGTGTGTGTGTGTATACGCGCGCGCACGTACATATGACAGTTTAGAAAGATGTTATCAGGAAAAGCAAACATCTCTTTTCCCAGCAATCTTCTTTTTGGACACTCAATCCCAATGAAGTATCACCGCTGTCTTACCTTTAAGATTCCTTACGCAACTAACTCTTTCCAGTGTTAGTAGCCTAGAGACTTCTTTCCATTCCCTACAGCCTGGACTTCTTTTCTGTCCTCACAGTATGGAGGCTTTTACAAAGTTGTGATCACATGGGAATTTCTACCAATTAACCACATGCAATCTGGAAATGCCTGCACAGTAAATTCTTAAATTCTGGAGATTTGTACAATCAGTGCTGCCTATCTGTTGTCATGAAACTAACATTTTGAACTCAATCTATTATTGCCCCAATCACACATTTCTGTGCATGCCATAAAACTCCATATTGTAACTCCTAAACTATCTGATTGAGGTATTTAACTGAAATTACATGCTTTCTTAGAAATTGTGTCTTTCATTCGCTTTTCAAATGACTTCTCACCACTTAACAAAATACACATAAGTCACTTGAACAGAACTGAAACAAAATACGTTTTATCTCCACTTTAAAATCCAATTGACAATAATATATTAAACAGCTTTGTCACCAATTAAAAGATATATTATAAAAAATATTAGTAGATAGAGCTGGAAATAATGTATAAGTTTTTCCATGCTCTGAAGACTTCAGGATATTTGTCCTTTGTATTGCCATTTATAGTTTAGCAGACCATTTGTAAAAACATGTACTCTTGTGTGGACGACAATGCAAAGAAACCTCTACAAGCAATAGGATAAATTAATTGAATCTGTTATTTCAGTGAGTGGCCATGTTTAATGTTTGCTTATTTTGGAGAGTGAGTACCACATCTTGAACCAATACAACATAACCTACTTTGTAAGAATAAATGAAAAGTGAGAAAGGACAATTTAACATGCGTGATGAGAGGTGTGTGTGTGTGTATCATATATATATATATATATATATGTGTGTGTATGTATATATATATATTATATATGTGTGTGTGTGTGTGTGTGTGTATATATAAAACGTCAATTGTTAAAACCTTGGTTTTTAAACTACTGGAATACGGGTTTGATGTATTCATCTAACTTAATCTTTTTAGAGCCATGATTTTAAATCAGGGTGTGTCAGACAGTAGATGACTAATGACCTCCTGGAGTGTAAATGGAAGCTTATTTATATTGTTGAAAAAGAAATAAGTCATTTGTTTATCAAAAACTAAGATGAACAAGTTTTTATTTGTTCAAATAAAACTAAATGTTCTCAGTTCAACAGAGACCTGATGGAAGTCATAGTTTTTCCCAGAGAGAAAACAAGATTTTTTTCAGAGCAGATAAAGGAATAAGTGACCACAATATAATGATTCAGCTTGTGAAACCTTCCAGAGAAGGTCTGATTGGTAAGAAATCTGCACTGGTACATTCAAAGTTAAGGCAGTCTAAGATCTCAGTTGTGTGAGTATTCAAGGAAAATATTTCTCAGAAACTGAGGGGGAAAGAAAGTTAAGTCAAACCCATGGATCAGGCAGAGGAAGAAAATTTGTCAGCTTTTCCAACTAACTGTAAAGTGGCAGCATTGGGAAGTAGATGGCTTTTTTAAACTGTGAGTTTTGAAGTCTGTCAAACTGTGTTGCAGTTTTATTGTACTTGTACATTTTAAAAATATCTGTTGTGCAATAAATTTACATTTTATTAATAAAACCAAATCTGCAGTCATGTGTGTTTATGTTTCTGTGATAGACAACAGTGTTAAATTAGAAAAAAAACATGATCTATCAAATAAAAACTGAAAGAACAATGGATGCTGTAAATCAGAAACTAAAACAAAAATTGCTGGAAACGCTCAGCAAGTCTGGCAGCATCTGTGGAGAGACATCAGAGTTAACATTTCAGGTCGAGTTTTGAGGAAAGGTCACTTGAACTCTTAAAGATTTGAACTCTTAAAGAATTAAACTCTTGAAGAATTAAACTCTTGAAGACCTATATTGCGCCTCATTTACCCCCCTCCTTGTTTTAACAACTTATATTGTGTCTCCCTCAGTCTACCTTTTGCTGACAAAATTAGCTTTGTCCCTCAAAATCCAAAATAGGCATAATCCATCCACAGATCCAAGTCTACATTCAAGAACACATTTATATCTGAGTGTGTGTGTACTAAATAATAAATTCCAATTTTTTCCAAATAATGAGTATGTAACATGTATGACCAATAGCAGAGATTTATAAAAAAAATCTGCTAGTTTCACTTCCACCTTGGTTTTGCATTAAGTTAAAGAGCATATACAGTATGGAAACAGGTCACACTGTCCAGTCACTCAGTACTGGCTTCATGCTCCATTTGACCATTCTGCCATTGTTTTGTCATCAAACTTCATCAGCATAGCCATTTCCCCTTCAAGTACCTCTCTAGTGTTCCTAACTATATCTGTGTTATTCACCTCCACCACTCCGCTATGGTTGAGAGACCAACATTCTTGTCATCCATTGGTTTAAGAAGTTACTTCTGAATTCTTGATATGATTTCCTGATGTCTATCTTACATTGATGGCCTTTGGTTCTGCATTTCTTCAGAAAAGGTAAAAGCTCCTTTGTGTTTATTCCATCAAAAAGTTTCATAATTCTAAAGACTTCTGTTATTTGTAGATTTATAGAACAATTTAGATGAATTTGCATCCTAGTTAAATGGATGTTGCCTGACCTGCTGTGCTTTTCCAGCACCACTCTGATCTAAGCTCTGGTTTCCAGCATCTGCAGTCCTCACGTTTGCCTGGTTAAACAGTCATGGTTTGCAAAATATGTTTGTTATCAAAGTTGAGACTCAGTCCTTTTCAAATATTGTTCTAATTTACTGCAGTTTAGCAGAAGTGTTAAATTGGTCCTTGGTCAGCTAATGGCTCTGTTTGTTGACATTGTCTAAAATGATAGTTGATAACAAAGTTGGAACAAGCACTTAAGTGATTAACTTAAAGATAATTGTGGTAAATAGTATGCACAGATTTCTAAATAGGCCAACTGAAGTTGTACTAATGCTGTAAGTCTTTTCTTCAAATGTAATATGAAGTCTGCATGGAAGTGCCTAGTCGACCAATACAACTACTGAAAGATAAATTAATCTATTTACATGCATTGGATAGGTCAAGTTACAAAAGAGACTGGCATTTGGTAGCACTTTATCTTTCTAGGTTATTTCTTACTGCATTGTGTATTTATCTTTGATGGGTTGCATTAAAGTTAGGTCAGTGTGACTTCAAGTTGACTTACTTAACATGTGTAAGCATGCTGAATGTGAGATAAGGACCATACCTCCACTTCAGTCACTGGTTGAAATTATTGTGTGTATTTTAGTATTGCTAATCGACTGAAATGCTGGGACAGATTTCCACTGGTGGCCAAAGAAGGTTTAAGATTGAGCAAAACCTAATTTGGCTCACAAGACTGTTTCTTTTGTGTATCATTGAATCCCTACAGTGTGGACACAGGCCATTTGGCCCATCAAGTCCACACCAAACCTCTGAAGTGCAAACCCAGACCTACCCCATAACCCTGCATTTTCCATGGCCAATCTACTGCATATCTTTGCGACTGTGGGGGGAAGCCAGAGCACCCAGAGGAAACTTGCACAGCCACAGAAAGAATGTGCAATCTCTGCATAGAGAGTCACCCAAGGTTGGATTCGAACTTGAGTCCCTGGTGTCATGAAGCAGCAGTGTTAACCACTGAGCCACTATGTCACTCCATGTGATTGACCTAAGTATACATAGTTGCCTTCAGCTCTCCCAATCCTCCTCTTTTTAGACATATATCAAATTGTCTTTTGAATATATTACATTATGTGCTTCCCTTGAAAAGTATCCCACTGGCTTATTCCAAATGTTCAAGTTTAAAGTATGATTGTTGGAAAATATTGTGCACATTTTGGATTTAAATGTGAATCTTGCATTGGCACAGTTTGGGTTTGAAGCAGATAAGTCTGTCCTGCAGGTGACAATGAATATATCCAACAATAAATATTTGTTTTATGGTACGTGACTGTTTGCATAGATATGAGGTTCCTCACAAACCCATTAAGAAATAAAACCAGAAAAACATCACACATTGAACTCACACACAGAAGACAATGGCTAAAACTTCAAATCAATTACATGAACATGTTATAAAAACCAAAAGAACTGCAGATGGTGTAAATCAGAAACACAAATAGAAGTTGCTGGAAAAGCTCAGCAGGTCTGACAGCATCTGTGGAGAGAAATCAGAGTTAACGTTCCGTATCTAGTGACTCTTCTTCAGATCTGACAGGTATTATAGAAATAAAAACAGAAATTCCTATAGCAACTTCAGTCAGGCATTCAACAAGGTTCCCCATGGGAGATTGGCTAGCACGTTAGATGTTATGGAAAACAGGGAAAACTAGCCATTTGGATACAGAACTGGCTCATGTTGAAGACAGAGTGTGGTGGTGGTAGGTTGCTTTTCAGACTGGAGGCCTGTAACCAGCAGTGTGCCATAAGGATTGGTGCTGGGACCACTACTTTTCGTCATTTATATAAATGATTTGGATGTGAGCATAAGAGGTATAGTTAGTTATTTTGCAGATGACACCAAAATTGGAGGTCTAGTGGACAACAAAGAGATCTTGATCAGATGGGCAAATGGGCTGAGGTGGGGCAGATGGAGTTTAATTTAGATAAATGTGAGGTGCTGCATTTTGGAAAAGCAAATCAGAGCAGGACCTATACACTTAATGTTAAGATCCAAGAGAGTGTTGCTGAACAAAGAGACCTTGGAGTGCAGGTTCATAGTTCCTTGAAAGTAGAGTCACAGGTAGATAGGATAGTGAAGAAGGCATTTGGTATGCTTTCCTTTATTGGTCAGAGCATTGAGTGCAGGATGTTGGGAGGTCCTGTTGCAGCTGAACAGGACATTGGTTCAACCACTTTTGGAATATTGCGTGCAATTTTGGTCTCCTTCCTATTAGAAGGATGTTGTTAAACTGGAAGGGTTCAGAAAAGATATTCAAGGATGTTGCCAGGATTTGAGGATTTAAGATATAGGGAGAGACTGAATATGCTGGGGCTGTTTTCCATGGAGCGTTGGAGGCTGAGGGGTGACCTTATAGAGGTTTATAAAATCATCAGGGGCATGGATAGGGTAAATAGACAAGATCTTTTCCCTAGGATGGGGGAGTCCAGGAATAGAGGGCAAAGGTTTAAGGCGAGAGGGAATGAGCTGCCAAAGCAAGTGGTGGAAGCTGGTACAATTACAACATTTAAAAGGCTCCTGGATGGGAATATGAATAGGAGGGGTTTAGAAGGATATGGCCAAGTTCTGGAAAATGGGACTATGTTAGTTTCGGCTATCTGGGAGGCATGGACGAATTGGACCAAAGTGTCTGTTTCCGTGTTGTACATCTCTATAACTCTCTGACTCTATAACTCAGCAGGCCTGGCAGCTGCTTTGGAGAGAAAAATAATTAATGTTTCAAGTCCAGTGACTCCATTTCATAACAGATAGCATCTGGGAATAGGTAGTACAGTTATTCTGCTATCATGCAGTTGTTCAGTTCTCATGCAATCCCGTGTTATAAGAAAATCGCATAATATCAGCACCATTTAAACTAATGGAGCTGGAATTGTGACATAACCAATACACGTGTTAAAAATTTGCACTTTAAAAAGTGTCCCCAAATCATCAATTGTGCTATAGTGAATTCACAATAATGAAACTTGTGTTATAGGAGAACGACCTGTACTTATCTTGATGATAGGATGAGGAGTGAGTGGACAGGTGGAGACCAAGTCCAGAGAGAGAGTGAGGGGAAAAGTTAGATAGTGCTGATGGAGAAGAAAAACCAGATAAGTGACAGTAGGGACTGTGAGAGGCTGAAAATGGGTTAGCTGTGCTGAAAGCAGCCCTTGTCATGACAGGAACTGGGGTGTTGGGGTGACTAAAGGACATGGGAGGAGGTGCTCAGGCCTTAAAATGATTGAACTTGATATTGAGTCCAGAAGGTGAAGAGCCCCGTCCAGCAGAAAATGAGATGTTGTTCTTCCAGCTTGCACTGAGCTTCATTGGAGCACAGCAGCAAGTGCTGAGACAGAGGTGTTGGCCAGGGAACACTGAAGTGTGTGTTGAAATGGCTGGTAACTGGAAACTCAGGGTCATTTTTACAGATAGAGTGTAGTTGTTCCACAAAGTGGTCACTCAGTCTGTGTTCTGCCTCCTCTACAGTTCTTGGTTTTATCATAAAAATAAACTTAGCGTTGAGGTACTGGATTCTTGCAGGTCCTGAGGGGATCACTGGTCACTTTGAAGATGTAAACTTTGAAGATGATTATTTTTACTACTTTACTTTTAACATACGGCTTTTCAGGCCCAACTCTGGCTGTGTTCAAGCCATTTGATTTTCAGGAAAGGGACCTTACGACTCCCACTTGGATGTGCAAAGGTCCCAACACCTGGTTTACAAGTGGATCTGAAACTCTGATGTTGCAGACTTAACAAATATTGGATCCTTGAGTAGCTGTTTTCAGTATGGAATATTGATGTAACAGCAAGACATTTCTAAGCCATTGTAGTTTTGCCCTTTTACTAGTACGAATACTCCCACTGCTTTTCTCTTCTTGTCATTAAGAACAGAATGTTTTAATGACAATTCCAATCTTGAATTGCACTTCAATTTGCTGTGAAAATAATTTACTTTTAAGTTCGAGCACTGTCTATTCAGCTTAATACAAATTACACCCACTAGCACAATAGCCACAAGTGAGGATCATATGTTTCCAACCATATTCACATTGAGGTATAAAAGATAAGTAACGGAATAGTAGAAAGTGAGGACTCAGATGCTGGAGATCAGGGTCGAAGAGTGTGGTGCTGGGAAAGCACTGCAGGTCAGACACCATCTGAGGAGCAGGAGGATTGACATTTTGGACATAAGCCCTTCAGTCACACACTCTTCGATACTGATCTCCAGCATCTGCAGTCCTCACTTTGTCCCAGTTGATCTTCCAAGGATGCCTGTTTTGAAGAAGTTCTCCTCTTCTCTCTCTACGAGGATTTCAGTGAGTCTCTCTCGCACTATACTCCCCAGGTCACCCCCTTAGCCCTGAAGCTCTTCAGTCAAGCCTCATTCCTGATGAAGGGCTTACTTCTGAAACGTTGACCCTCCTGCTCCTTGGATGCTGCCTGCTACTCTTCAACCCTATGTCAAAGAGTCGAATATGTGAATTAATCATATTATCAGGACATGATGATGGAGCACTGGTTTAAACTCAGAAGGATTTAATTTATGACTGATGCCAGAAAATCTTTCTTCACACAAAAATGACTGTTGTATGGTATTGAATGGATGGACCATTGGAGGCAAAAGGCAAGCAAAATTAAGAAACAACCGCACTTTGAAGTGGGCAAATTTTATGGTCATTTTTGATGAATGGTCACTATGGGCTGTTATCACCTAAATTGATTCTGTAAGCATGTGTGAAGGTCCAAAATAAATCTAAACTACCTCAGACTGCACACACGCAAAAAAAACGTTTTAATAAAACATAAAGAGTGGGCTAATGTTTTATTGACAAAAGTGATTTTGTATAAATAGTTTTCTATGACTGCTGCATGAGTCCTATCTACAAATAGTTAAACCTCTCAGATGTTTTCTACAATTATTGATAAACTTTTCAAGCTAAACCACCTCCACCCTTGCCACAATCTCTAAAGGTGTCAACTACCAGGAGGGAAAATTGTGTTAACAGAGCACATTGATATTGACTGAAATTGCCAGTGATGACATGTTAGTAAATCTTGTGAAATCCCCAGTCTCTGGAATTTCCAGTGTGAGCATTCGGTCATTTCATAGGGTTGCACTTTAAGAATATGAGTATGACAGGGAATATGTGCTTTGGAAATGTACAGAAGAATGAAAAACAGTGAGATGGATGTTTTACTCAGCACAAAATAGAGAGAAGCAGGGACAAAGGGCACAAGAAAAATCCTACATCAAGATATTCTTCAGCAACATGTCACAAACAAAAGCAATATTTTAGAAGTAGTTGGCTAAGCAGCTTGAATTAATGCCTGGAGTGACGACTGAATGTTATAATCCATCCAATTCGTAAAAACTCTGCTCAAGGGCAATATCCCATTTGTCACAAACTAAAATTCAGAGAGTGACAGAATGGAATTCCTTTCTTACACCTGTTATGATTGTTCGAAGGATGTCAAGACATTGAAACAGACATGTGCATTCCTCTTACCCTGCAATGTCTCGGCAATCGGAAAGCCAGTGTAGGAGATCTTCTAGGCTGCCAGAATGGAGAGAGAATACCTACACTCTAATCCTGAGTGCACCTTTCCCCACAACCTTCCATCATAACAAGAAGACATAAAAATAAGACATCATAACATAAAAATTCCAAGAATAATGGAATGCTTCTTCTGCAAAAGGGCAGCAGCAAGTAACAATTCTGCTGGATCAAATAATTATGTTTAAGAGAAAACCTTTCACTTCAATTGTTTTGGGCCCTTAATAAAAAAAATTCCCTTTTGAGGATTTCACTAAATGCTGATGTGTGTTGTGAAATTGAATGTATCTTTAATGTTTGAGTGGAACACTAAGGATAATAATGTTTGGAATGGATTACTGCTTACTTAAAAATGCAACTTTTATAGAATCCTCTTTGACTGTACTGCAATTGCCTTGATGAATGGAAAAATATGCAAAATAGCATTTCGGCATAAACTCTAGCACCGGGGTAAAAGTTGCAGTGGTATTGTTCCATTTCACAGCTGTCGACATCAGCACACCAAGGATGATATTTATGGTCACAAGGAGTGGGACCCAGTACAAACATCTTAAACTGAAAACAACAAATGCTGGAGATCACAGTGGGTCAGACAGCATCCATGGAGAAAGAGCAAATTAATGTTTCATCAGGGTAATCGAGACTCGAAATGTTAGCTTGCACTCTCCATGGATGCTGTCTGTCTCACTGCCATCTCCAACATTTGTTGTGTTCAGTTTAAGATGTTTGTGCAGGTTCCTGTATCTGCAGTAACTTGCTCCAAAAAACTTCTTAAAGTTTAGATTGTGCACATCCCCACTTTCCTTCACTCTCCCATTTATAGCCCAGGAAGGACTTGCTTTGGAATTTCCTCCTTAGATCCTTCTGCCTCTTCCTCATCCTTTTAGATGGTTCTTAAAACTGACCTCCACTTATGAGGCTCAGAGCCCACATTTTGTTGGATAATTGCTCTTGTGAAATATCTGGTGCCAGCTTAACAACTCCACAGTGTTCTACATACAACAAGCTTTGTTGCTGATGACACACCAGAGCTGAAATCTGCTGTTCAGTGTTATCCCAATAGTTTCATTATACTTATGGGCAGAATTAAAAATTATTGTGTGAATGTGCATCTTGTTAATCTGGCATCTCTCTTTGAAGAGCTATCATTGACAGACTATGTCCATGCAGGTCAAACGTAATCCTGTCCATTCATCTTGGATGTAGATTGGTTCAGATAATTCTGAAGAGTTAAAAAGCTGCTAGAGGCTTTACTTGTCATTTTAGTTATATTTAGCTCAGTTAATTTAAAGCTCAGTTAATTCAATGATTGTATCATTTATTTCATAAACCATGTACTTTATTATCTTTTGTAGGAGGTGATGCTTCATCAACACTTGAAAGATAATTATGATGTCTGCAGGTTAAATGAAATAACCTGGTAATTATCCAATCAAGTCAATCCAGTTGAACATGTCAGTGTATATGGAGAGTGAAAGGCTTGTTGTGTGTCAGAGGTTTGTATGATTTATGGAGAAAAGCTGTAATACTCTGTGCCAGGGGCTATCTGATGCATTCTCTGCAAAGGTGTGCTGAGGTTAACATAGGCTAGCAAGAAACAGCCAAGAGGCAACAGATTCCAACAAGTACAAACCACGTCTGCAGCTCAATTAATAGATTTTTTTTTTGTTCCAGTACCTGTGAAAGGCCCACCCATTCAACCTTAGGTTATATCAACAAGGCAGCTGTTCGCAAGAAGTTCAACATCCTCCAGTCACCTCAGTCTTCAGAACACAATCTTCTTCAGCGATGGCCCCATCCTTCCCTCTCACATATTGGTACACTATGTAGAACAAACTGGCAGACAGCTAGCAATCTGCATTCATGGACTTCAATCAGCCACAAAACACCACGACCAGCTGTCCCTGGTATCTGTACACACAGACAACAAGGACCATAAATTCAACTGGGACAATGCAACAATAATAGGGCAAGCTAAACAGAGGACAGCCAGAGAACTTCTGGAAGCTTGGCACTCATACACGGACCCCATCAATAAACACATGGTCCCAGTTCCAATATATGGACCATTGCAACGAACATCTGGAACCAGCAACTGGAAGCAGCAGGATAATTCTAACCAACACAGGACATCAGCGCTTCACAGAAGGCTCCACAGCACTGAGGATGTCAACTAGACAGGGGATGAAACATCTGCAAACCAATTTCCCAGCCCGGCGAACATACCCACAACATCTGCAACAGGCATCCGAGCTACAAGTGTTTACACAAACCTTGAATATGAGCAATGCGCTTGGGAAGGGGTTCAAAATCCTCTAGTCACCTCAGTCTTCAGAATGCAACTTTCTCCAGTAATGACCCATGCTCTCCCCTCACATATTGGTACTGAGCTTGGGAATGAAATCAATAACCTGATGTTGTGGTGTCAAATCATGCTTAAAATGAAAGGAGACTTCAAGCACTTGTCTTAAGCAACTCATTATTGAGAGAGAAATAAAGGCTACTTCTTCAGCCTTCACTGAAGATACAGCATCTGCTGACTCCTTGCACAGCTTCTTCTCCATGAGTTGAAATTTACTTGCCCTGGAGGTGGTGAGAAGGGGCAGTCGTGGGATGAGTTCGCTCTGGAGAAATACTCACAGTTGTGTTGTACCTCAGAGTTAATACCATAGCATGTGAACTGAGGTGATAAATGTCATACTCCATCATGGCTGGGCCTCTTGAAGGATGACACACTGATAGAAATGTGCTCTTCTTTGTAAGCAATTGACTTAACGTTAGTCCAGATACCGAAGTGTCTGTGATTGCAATGTATGTATATATCAGTAGTTGGAATAACATCTGTGGAATCTTTCAATACCAGGTTACATGTATCTTGTTCTTAAATTACAGGAGCTAATATTGGCATTATGACAGTAGATATACCTATTTTGATGGAGAGGAAGCCTACACCATATTGGCAGATTATAGTTAGTGACATAGACCATTTATAACAATTCAAGTTTTGGTCATGATTTAGAGGTGCAATGGACCACCTGATAAAGGAGCGGTGCTCCAAAAACTAGTGCTCCCAAATAAACCTGTTGGACAATAACCTGGTGTTGTGTGATTTTTAACTAAGTTCTTGGTGGTAGACGCTTGGAAACCTCATTAATCATCTGGTACGTGATTACCCTGGGCTTTCGGAAGCATTCATAGACCTAACTGCACCACTCTTGTGAGCAGAATCTGAAAAATAAGCAGTTACTATCCTTTTGATTAACATGTACATTTTCTTAAATGTGTGCCCTTTATTCTTTCAAAGAAGAAAACAAACCAACAGCATAGTTTCCAGTTTAAAAATAAAATGAAGAAATGGCAATCTGAATGCTTCTTCCAGCAGACATATAAAGCTCTCCTCAAGAAAACATACTTTATAAAATGCAAAATAAGTAGTTTCATAAACTAACCAGTATTATCTACATGGAGGGGTCAGTTGATTTCATTGTTTTGACTTTCAACTTTAGTGCCAATTCTGACAAAAACCTCTGTGACATTCACAGGAACGTAAGAGGTTGAGAGGTGACTTTATACATGTTTATAAAAACATGAGTGGTATAGATAGCAATAATGGTAGGTGTCTTTATCCTCGGATGGTGGATTTCAAGACAATGGGCATATTTTAAATGTGAAGGGAGAGAGATTTAAAAATTTAAATGACGGACAAATGTTTTACACAGATGGTGGTTACACGTGAAATGAACTTTCTGAGGAAGTGGTGGATGTGGGTACAGTTAGAATGTTTAAAAGACACTTTGATAAGTACATGAATAGGAAAGGTTTGGAGGGAGTTGGGCCAGGAGCAGCCAGAGAACTTCTAGAAGTTTGGCACTCATCCACGGACGCCGTGAATAAACACAAGGACCTCGACCCGATATACTGGCCATTGCAACGAACATCCGGAACCAGCAACCGGAAGCAGCGGGAATGAAACCAGATAACCTTTAGCCAACACAGGACAGCAGCGCTTCACAGGAGGTTCCACAGCACTGAGGATGTTACCTAAGGCAGGGGGTGAAACATCTGTGAACCAGTTTCCCAGCCCGGCGAACATACCCAGAACAACTGCAACAGGCACCCAAGCTACAATTCTTTGCACAAACCTTGAATATAGGCAATAAGCTTGGGAAGGGACTAGCTTAGTTTGGGATTATATTCAGTGTAGATTGATGGACCGAAGGGTCTGTTATACTTCTCATGTGTGAGGCCATCACACTTAGTAAAACCTCCTTTGATATCATGAACACAAAGCTGAAAGGATAATGCAAGTTTCATCTCACACAGGTCAATAAGTGTTTCTTGTCATTAAGTATCTATCTTGTTCAGTGCAAAGGCCCATTATCACTGGGCTGCTTCCCCTGTTGCTGGAGAATGCAGCATGTCACTCAAAAAAAGATCAGCTCAGCAAAATTCGCTTTGCCAGCTATCGTTCTGCCTTAAGTGAAACTGAATATTGCAAAGGAGCTGCTTATAAATGGCTTTCTCCTTACCTTTCTAAACAAAATCATCTCTTCCATTGACTCAAAAGGAGGAAGAAGTACATGCAATTATATCGTGAATTATCAAATTTCCTAGAAATAGGGTGATTCATTTCAAATTCAATAAATGCCCTTAAAGTGCTGTTTTGACAATTTTTATGCAGGAAACATGGTTGCCATTTTTCATGCAACACCGTCTCACAATAGGTCCTTCTGAATAACCACTTGCTCTGTTTTTGGTGAATTGATTTTGGGAAGAAGGTTGGACAGGGTTGGCATTGGGACAACCTGCTTGTTTTTAGACAGGACCATGCAATTTTTCATGCCTGTCTGAAATCAGAACAACAGGCATCTGGGGCATCAGTTAACATCTTATTTGAACAATGGTTCATAGAACATAGAACAATACAGCACAGAAAGGCCCTTCGTCCCTCGATGTTGTACTGACCTCTGAACTAATCTAAGCTCATCCCCTGACACTATCCCATCATCATCCATGTGCTTATCCAAGGATTGTTTCTATCTCTCTAATGTGGCTGTGTTAACTACATTGGGAGGCAGGGCGTTCCACGCCCTTACTACTGTCTGAGTAAAGAACTGCCTCTGACATCTGTCTTAAGTCTATCATCCCTCAATCTGCAGTTATGTCCCTCATACAAGTTGACATCATCATCAGAGGAAAAAGACTTTCACTGTCCACTCTATCCAATCCTCTGATCATCTTGTATGTCTCTACCAAATCCTTCAATCAAATTCTTTTCTCCAATGAGAACAGACCCAAGTCTCTCAGCCTATCCTCATAAGGTCTTCCCTCCAGACCAGGCAGTGGGTTACTTCATTACAATGTGTTGTACTAAGCCAGGAAGCTCCCATACAGCTTCTTCTAAGCTGTCCACTTGACTTAGCAGTTAGGCCCCTGACCATTCATTTCCTCAGAATTGCTTCTTGCTAACATTGTAGCTTCACCAGGCATGAGGTGGATATCACATTTTCATCTGAAGAAATGCTTGAGGAGTCCATTTTCCAATTGTGTTATCATTACAAAGAATACAAAAGGAATTTAGATTAGATTAGACTTACAGTGTGGAAACAGGCCCTTCGGCCCAACAAGTCCACACCGACCCGCCGAAGTGAAACCCACCCATACCCCTACATTAACCCCTTACCTAACACTCCGGGCAATTTAGCATGGCCAATTCACCTGACCCGCACATCTTTGGACTGTGGGAGGAAACCGGAGCACCCGGAGGAAACCCACACAGACACGGGGAGAACGTGCAAACTCCACACAGTCAGTCGCCTGAGTCGGGAACTGAACCCGGGTCTCAGGCGCTGTGAGGCAGCAGTGCTAACCACTGTGCCACCATGCCACCCACAAATTTACTATTTGTAAGATTAATACCATCCAGGACAAAGCATCCTGCTTGATTAGCACCATATTCAGAAACATTCACTCCTTTCACCACTAACAGTCAGTGGGAGAAGTGTGCACTGTCTACAAGATGCATTGCAGAAATTCACCAAGGGTCCTTAGGCAGCACCTTCCAAAAATCACTTTCATCTAGGTGGACAAGGGCAGCAGATACATGGGAGCACCACCACCTGCTAGCTTCTTTCCAATCCACTCACCATCCTGACTTGGAAATAGCTCGATGTAAATGATCATTTTGACAAATGCTCCTCATGCAGTCAGGTAATACATGCTTCCGTCCCTAACTAAACTCCCTTCAGCAGATGTTACGCATGTCAGTCAGTGAGAGAATCTCCATATTACAAACCCTGCATTGTCAGTTAATTATAAGAAATTTCAATTAGCTATTACGAGTATGGAATTTCTTTTCTCCAATGTATGTTTTATACAGCACCAAGTTTTACTTTTGCGCATATCCCTTCCCTTCTTCAATCCAATCCTTCCTCATCTCTCTTTCTGTACCTGATTTCCTTCAACAACTACAGTTTATCTTCCCTTAATATTCCCCTAGCATTGATTTCACAATCCTTCAGATTGGTTGATGAAAGACTTGCACAGTAGTATGCCGTGTTCAATCAGGCTTCAGAATGTCTTTATTTTTCTCAGCACTGTCATCCCAAGTTCTCATGTAGACAGGAAGAGTTGGCATCTTTGTTGAGCTCTCTCTCCTAGTTTGCCTTTCTATGAACCTTAATAATGACTGTTGACAAGGTACTATGGTCTGAAAATGTGTTTATACTTACAGCAAACTTGCCATTGTATAAGTTTAAAACCAAAATGTGCACAGGTAATTAATGTTGATGGGAGATGCCCTACTGCAGTAAAATCTAGGTCAACATTTATGTTGAAAAATAGTTCTATTGCATCCCTTAAGCATGAATTATTGCTGATGAACTGCAATTGCTATTTCTTCAGGAACAGACATTTGTGCATCATTATTGCAATTGTTTTGGCTAAAAAAAAACAGCCACAATTTTGCTGAACAAAGGAAGAAAGTTAGACCGAAATGTATATTTCCCTACTGTCTGAAAGATAATTTGTAATGTCTTATCATCATTTTCCCTTTTAAACAAGAGGATGAGAGGATCTGCATCTTAAATATTTACCATCTCCAAATTCACTGTCTAGTTGCCTGGCAAGAGATCAGAAGATCAGAAAAAGTTCAATGAAGAGGGCTCTCTGTTTCATTTTAGTTCACTTCTCCAAAAGAGCAGTTCTAAACCATTTTGACTGAGCAGTTTCTGAAATGAAACCAGCTGTTGATCAAAGAACAAAGAACAGTAGAACACAGGAATAGACCCTTTGGCCCACCAAAGCTGTGCCAACACATGATGTCTTTCTGTGCTAAAAATCTTTTGCCTCTACGCCATCTGTATCCCTCTATTCTTTACCTATTCATATATCTGTTAAGAAAATCCATTTCAAAAGGCTAGAAGTCTAACCTTGTCCTCCCTTACTCTGAACCTCTTGCCCTCTTACACTCTGCTTTGGTTCGGTACAGCTGAAATCAAGTCTCCATGTTTACTTATTCTACCCCTTTGACGAAAGAAGAGAAACATCATGACTTGATTATATCTAAACTTGTCTAAACTGAAGAAGGAAATGAGAAGTGTCTAAAATAACATTGAATCAAAAAAAGGAATCTCTGAAACAACACAAATCATTCTAATTTACAGGGACTAAAAAGGTCAGAGAAGTAAGATGAAATAGAGTTGCAAGGAAATAAAGTGCTTTTAAAATAATTTATTGTTTGCAATGTTTGACTATCAGGATAGAAGGATACAACTGCAATAACCTGAGATGTTTAATGTTGTTTTTTGCCTGAGGTGGGAGTTTCATGGATGATTATTGTAATTTAACTCAACCATTGTGTTTGCTAGTTGAAAGCAAATAGCAGATTAACAATGATAGCTAAACCCTTTAGGTCTTATTAATAGCAAGAAGATTACCTGCCTCTTATCAATTGCAGATCGTTTGATTTGAGTGGCGAGCTGTCAACTTAACATCGTCATGGAAAGTCTCAGATTATGACTCTCAAAGATGGTAAATGAAATGACGAAACATTGAGAGTGCCGATTTGGTCTTCAGATGTCAATCACACCATATTCTTTATCTAGTATTTTACTCTGATTTCCTTTATGATGTTTTGATGCCATTGAGAAATATAAGTAACATGACCATTTTGTAGGGCAATATGGTAAAGCTCAGGGGAAGCATGGCAGAGATCAAGTCATTTGAATAAATGGATTGAGCTACAGGATGAGGGATCAACATATGGAATAGAGCTTTGGATAGGGTCGTGACAGCAAGAAACTTTGGCGTTATTTATAATTCCTTCAGTACAGATGAGCTTAGATCACCCAGACCTAACTTGTGGTCATAGAATTGGCCCATAGAATAAAGATTCCTGATCCTTTCTCATCGTATCTCAATTTCATTTATACTTGCATCTTTGTTAAGGGACTATCTCTCCCTCATTAGTTATCAGCTATGGTTGAGGCAGACTGTTCACAATCCCAGGCTCAATTTAGCTCAAATCAGAGCTTCTGATCCTCAGGTCCATCATCAAGACTACCTCGCTCTACCTCTGTAACATCACACAACTTCATTACTTTGCTCACTTTCCTCGACTTACCTTCCTCTGAAACTCTCATTACTTCTGTCATTGCTACCAAGCATGACTTCCAATAATAAATGAAAAGAAAGAAACTCAGCAGGTCTGGAGGCATCTGTGGAGAGAGAGAAGTGGAGTTAATGTTTCAAGTTCTTCTTCATAACCCAAGAAGTTCAAAACAGTTCTGAAGAAGATTCATACCTGACTTGAAATGTTACCTCTGTTTCTCTCTTTCTCCGCAGATGCTGCCAGATCTGCTGAGTTTCTCCAACACTCTGTCATTTTATTTCAGATTTTCAGCATCTCTAGTATTTTGTTTTTGTATGACTAGTCAAATGTTCTCCTGATAAGACTTTCTTATTAAATATTCCCAAAATTCAGCTTCTCTGAAACTCTGTCATCCATATCCTGTACCAAGTGTCCCACTCTCCTATCACATGTCACCTCATTGACCTAAACTGGCTTGTTGTCTTGCTGTCGACAATTTAACATCATTTAGATCAGAATGGTGCTGGAAAAGCACAGCAGGTCAGACAGCATCTGAGGAGCAGGAGAATCGACGTTTCAGACAAAAGCCTTTCGTCAGGAATAATGGTTGAAGAGCTTCAGGGTAGAGGAGATAACCTGGGGGTTGCAGTGAGAGAGACACTCACTGAGATTCTCGTGGAGAGAGGAGGAGAACTTCTTCAACGTAGGCATCCTTGCAAGAGGATTCGCAGTAAGGATAAAATCAACTAGGCAAAAATGAGAGCTGCAGATGCTGGAAACCAGAGTTTTTTAGATCAGAGTGGTGCTGGAAAAGCACAGCAGGTCAGGCAGCATCCAAAGAGCAGGAAAATCTGACGATTCGGGCAAAAGCCCTTCATCATAGTCTCTGGTTTCCAGCATCTGCAGTCCTCACTTTTGCCAACAATTTAACATCTTCATTCTATATATTTATCCTCCCTTGGCCTCACATCTCCCTGTAATTCGAACCCTTTCCAGCCCAAATAAATGATTCTTCTTCATCAACACCCCATTTCTTGGATTCTGATCTCACTCGATGTTTCCTCTTTTTAGTGTCATAGATTCATAGAGATGTACAGCATGGAAATAAACCCTTCGGTCCAACTCGTCTATGCCGACCAGATATCCCAACCCAATATAGTCCCAGCTGCCAGCACCCGGCCATATCCCTCCAAACCCTTCCTATTCATATACCCATCCAAATGCCTCTTAAATTGTACCAGCCTCCACCACATCCTCTGGCAGCTCATTTCATACACATACCACCCTCTGCGTGAAAACGTTGTCCCTTAGGTCTCTTTTATATCTTTCCCCTCTCACCCTAAACCTATGCCCTTTAGTTCTGGACTCCCCAATCCCAGGAAAAAGACTTGGTCTATTTATCCCATCCATGCCCCTCATAATTTTGTAAACATCTATAAGGTCATCCCTTAGCCCCTGACGCTCCAGGAAAAATAGTCTCAACCTGTTCACCCTCTCCCTATAGCTCAAACCCTCCAACCCTGGCAACATCCTTGTAAATCTTTTCTGAAACCTTTCAAGTTTCACAACCTCTTTCCGATAGGAAGGAGACCACAATTGCACACAATATTTTAACAGTGGCCTAACCAATCTCCCTACAACATGACCTCCCAATTCATGTACTCAATACTCTGACCAATAAAGGAATGCATACCAAACGCCTTCTTCACTATCCTATCTACCTGCAACTCCACTTTCAAGGAGCGATGAACCTGCACTCCAAGGTCTCTTTGTTCAGCAACACTCCTTACCATTAAGTGGGCAAACCAATATAAATGCCGGAGGAAACATCACAGAAGCACTTCACAGGAGACTCCCAAGCACTGAGGGTATCATCTAGACAGGGGACGAAACGTCTGCAACACGAATTCCCAGCTCGGTGAATAGAACCACATCTACTGCTCTGCCCTCATCAGTCTTCTTTGTTACTTCTTCAAAAAACTCAATCAAGTTTGTGAGACATGATTTCCCACACACAAAGCCATGCTGACTATCCCGAATCAGTCCTTGCCTTTCCAAATACATGTACATCCTGTCACTCAGGATTCCTTCCAACAACTTGCCCACCACCGAGGTCAGGCTCACCGGTCTATAGTTCCCTGGCTTGTCTTTACCGCTCTTCTTAAATAGTGGCACTACGTTTGCCAACCACCAGTCTTCTGCCACCTCACCTGTGACTATCAATGATACAAATATCTCAGCAAGAGGCCCAGCAATCACTTCTCTAGCTTCCCACAGAGTTCTCGGGTACACCTGATCAAGTCCAAGGGATTTAACCATCTTTAACTGTTTCATCCAGCATTTCCTCTTCTGTAATCTGGACATTTTGCAAGATGTCACCATCTATTTCCCTACAGTTTATATCTTCCATATCCTTTTCCACAGTAAATACTGATGCAAAACATTCATTTAGTATCTCCCCCATTTTCTGTGGCCTTGCTGATCTGTGACCTTGCTGACCTATTCTCTCCCTAGTTACCCTTTTGTCCTTAATATATTTGTAAAAACCCTTTGGATACTCCTTAATTCTATTTGCCAAAGCTATCTCATTTCCCCTTTTTGCCCTCCTGATTTCTCTTTTAAGTATATTCCTACTTCCTTTATACTCTTCTAAGGATTCACTCGATCTATCCTGTCTATACCTGACATATGCTTCCTTCTTTTTCTTAACCAAACCCTCAATTTCTTTAGTCATCCAGCATTTCCTACACCTACCAGCCTTCCCTGTCACCCTGACAGGAATATACTTTCTCTGGATTCTTGTTATCTCATTTCTGAAGGCTTCCCATTTTTCAGCTGTCCCTTTACCTGCGAACATTTGCCTCCAATCAGCTTTCAAAAGTTCTTGCCTAATACCATCAAAATTGGCCTTTCTCCAATTTTGAACTTCAACTTTTAGATCTGGTCTGTTGTTTTCCATCACTATTTTAAAACAAATAGAATTATGGTCGCTGGCCCCAAAGTGCTCCCCCTACTGACACCTCAGTCACCTGCCCTGCCTTATTTCCCAAGAGTAGGTCAAGTTTTGCACCTTCTCTAGTAGGTACATCCACATACCGAATCAGAAAATTGTCTTGTATGCACTCTAAACCTTTAACACTATGGCAGTCCCAGTTGATGTTTGGAAAGTTAAAATCCTCTCCCATAACTACCCTATTATTCTTACAGATAACCAAGATCTCCTTACAAGTTTGTTTCTCAATTTCCCTCTGACTATTAGGGGGTCTATAATACAATCCCAATAAGGTGATCATCCCTTTCTTATTTCTCAGTTCCACCCAAATAACATCCCTGGATGTATTTCCAGGAATATCCTCCCTCAGCACAGCTGTAATGCTATCCCTTATCAAAAATGCCATTCCCCCTCCTCTCTTGCCTCCCTTTCTATCCTACCTGTAGCATTTGTATCCTGGAACATTAAGCTGCCAGTTCTGCCCATCCCTGAGACATGTATCCATAATTGCTATGATATCCCAGTCCTATGTTCCGAACCATGCCCTGAGTTCATCTGCCTTCCCTGTTAGACCTTTTGCATTGAAATAAATGCAGTTTAATTTATTAGTCCTACCTTGTCCCTGCCTCCCTTACTGTTTGACTCACTTCTGTTCTCAACTGTACCAGTGTCAGATTGATCTCTTTCCTCACTATCTCCCTTGGTCCCCCCACCTTACTAGTTTAAATCCTCCCGAACAGTTCTAGCAAATTTCCCTGCCAGTGTATTAGTCCCCTTCCAATTTAGGTGCAATCCGTCCTTACTTGTACAGGCATCTGCCCCAAAAGTGATTCCAATGATCCAAAAATGTGAATTCTTCTCCTATACACCAGCTCCTCAGCCATGCATTCATCTGCTCTATCGCCCTATTCCTGCCCTCACTAGCTTGTAGCACTGGGAGTAATCCAGATATTACTACCTTTGAGGGCTTCCTTTTTAAGTTTCTGCCTAACTCTCTGTCATATGAGGTGCCACAACTTCAGCCTCATAGTCTTGCACTCTGGAAATCTGTCTCAAGAACCCTGCTGTCAGGACTTCCTTCAAAATAAACCTCTTTAATTAAGTTTGCCACAGTTGCCATTTTTTCTACCTTATTGATGTGACTGTATAAATGCAAACCGTTGATGGTGTTGAAAGCACATTGAGCAGGATTGAAATGAAAATAACTTATTAAGTGTCATCCACCATTCCAAAATTATCTCGACTTTTTTTTTAATTGAATGAGCTTTATTGTTACCCTTCCTCACATGAGTACAGTGAAAAATTTACAACTCACCACTTATGGTACCAGCTCAGGCCCAAAGGTACCCAGGCACAGATTCCTAAGAACAAATTATTTGGAAAAAAGTTATAAAACAAACAAATAAAAGGTCCAATATTACGGACCTTCAAAAGTATAAAACATAGCAATAAATAAGAAAAATAAAGAGATAAAATGTTCGGAGTAACCGGCCTTCCACGATACTATAAAGAAGGAAAACTAAAGAAATTTTACAAAGACAATTTAAGGCAAAGTTCACTTTGCCCATTTCATGGCTCTGGGTTTGAATATGTTTCTCAACCCCATTGGAATCTCAGCTGGACCCCCCGCGATGCCAAAGAAAATGCCATGTGGAGTCACAGACTGACTGAAATTGCCATAGGGAGACCCAGAACGATGCTGATGAAATCAGCCACTGAAGCTGCTGAGAGGGCTCCCAGGCTGCTGCCAAAGCCAGCTAAAGGAATCCTGGGCCAGACCAGACCAGACCAGACCAGACTAGCCCAGACCAGCCCAGCCCAGACCAGACCAGTCCAGACCAGACCAGACCAGACCAGACCAGCCCAGACCAGACCAGCCCAGACCAGACCAGACCAGACCAGACCAGCCCAGACCAGCCCAGAACAGACCAGACCAGCCCAGCTCAGACCAGACCAGACCAGACCAGCCCAGACTAGATCAGACCAGATCAGACCAGACCAGCCCAGACCAGACCAGCCCAGACCAGATCAGACCAGACCAGCCCAGCCCAGCCCAGACCAGACCAGCCCAGACCAGATCAGACCAGACCAGACCAGACCAGACCAGATCAGACCAGACCAGACCAGACCACTGGTTGGGAAAACCCAGGCTTTTGGAATTCGGGGCCTGGACCCACTTTGTCTTCAGCTGCCGCCGGCACAAAGATAAGGAACAGCTGGAACCCCGTCACACGTTCCGCTGCAGCAGCTGCCCCGAACCTCCTCCACATCTGAAGCCACCAAAAGAAGATGGTATTCCAACCAACCATTGGAAGCCTTCATATTTCAGTTTGTCTCAGCTCTGAAAAGCCTTTTTATGAGGTTCCACCTGAAAGTGTTTTAAAGAAGATTGGTAAAATACATTATATCAATGAGACTAGGTGATGATTAATCAATTCCCGCCTCAGGCGACTGACTGTGTGGAGTTTGCACGTTCTCCCCGTGTCTGCGTGGGTTTCCTCCGGTGCTCCGGTTTCCTCCCACAGTCCAAAGATGTGCGGGTTAGGTGAATTGGCCACGCTAAATTGCCCGTAGTGTTAGGTAAGGGGTATATGTAGGGGAATGGGTGGGTTGCGCTTCGGCGGGTCGGTGTGGACTTGTTGGGCCGAAGGGCCTGTTTCCACACTGTAAGTAATCTAATTTGTTATAACAGTGATGTGAAGGCCATCATTGTCTTGTTTTAATAAAGTGTGATGCTTGGGCATTAACTGGAAGTGATCATGGTGGAGTCCTTCTTATGTGAGCCGAAGGAGCCGATCACTGTCAGTAGTGAAGGATGGACCATGTGTAAGGCTCAACAGAGGAGGCTCATGGTCTTAGCTAATGAGACGCAGTTTATTATGTCCTAGTAACTATATACAGCTTACAGTAAATCTTTGGATGCTAACTATTATCATCAGTAGACTTATAAAACACATGTGCCTCTCTCATGGAGACTCAGCCAGATTACTGTTCGCTGAAGATGTGTTGCTGGTCAAAGCACAGCAGGCCAGGCAGCATCTCAGGAATAGAGAATTCGACGTTTCGAGCATAAGCCCTTCATCAGGAATGAGAGAGAGTAGCCAAGCAGGCTAAGATAAAAGGTAGGGAGGAGGGACTTGGGGGAGGGGCGATGGAGGTGGGATAGGTGGAAGGAGGTCAAGGTGAGGGTGATAGGCCGGAGTGGGGTGGGGGCGGAGAGGTCAGGAAGAAGATTGCAGGTTAGGAGGGCGGTGCTGAGTTGAGGGAACCGACTGAGACAAGGTGGGGGGAGGGGAAATGAGGAAACTGGAGAAATCTGAATTCATACCTTGTGGTTGGAGGCCCTAGCTGCATTCAATTGCTTCACCCAGTTATTGTGTTATGTATCACAGTGGGTGGAGCTTCAATTCAGCTAAGTTTAACTCTGTGCAACATAATTAACTGACATAAAAGAGTAGCAGATATTTGTTAGGTGGAGGGGAGAGCATTGGACCTGAGGGCACAGCCTCAGAGTGAAAGGATGAGCCTTTAGAACTGAGATGAGGAAGAATTTCCTCAGCTAGAGGGTGGTGACTCTGTGGAACTCATTGCCACAGACAGCCGTGGAGGCCAAGTCATTAATTGTATTTATGACAGAGATAGATCGGTTCTTGATCAGCAAGGGGATCAAAGTTTATGGGGAGAAGGCAGGGGAATGGGGTTGAGAAACATTTCAGCCAAGATCAAATTGTGAAGCAGACTCAGTGGGCCAAATGATGTAATTCAGTTCTAGTATCTTCTGGTCTTTTGGTTAGGGGAATTGGATTTGATCATATTTAGGATGTTCTGGGAACCAATGCTGGGATAACTATTGTTTCTGATAAATGATCAGGATTCAGACACACAGTATGACTTGGTCAAATTCATAGATGACATTAAAATAGAGGGTGACAAGGCTGCACCAAGAATCTGGTGAAGGAATTACAACACAAACCCCTCCCTAACAGCCTACACCCACCCTGTGGGTTACCTATCTGTCACAGGCTATAATGGTTCAAGAAGGAAGTTCACCACCATCCATTGAATGACAATTGGGGATGGGTAATAAATGTTGGCCTAGCCAGTGGATGCCCACGTCCCATGAATGAATAAATCAGCAAAACAAAACACTATGACACATAAAGTATGATGCAAGTCTCATTGATCCCTATCTCTGAGTACTCAGGAAATAACAAGTGATTTATTGAATGGTGTCAAACATTCAGGAAGAGTTCTGGCAATGATTGTAGGTTCACCATTGACCATATTCAGAAATTGCAGAATGGACATTAACAACACAGTCAGAACATTGGACTATATTAAAAAAGCATAATTCTGAGACTGAACCTGTTTGTGAGAATTCAGTGCAGTAGTGATGGGATGTGACACCGTTTACAGCACCATCCTGTGAATAAGAACTTGCACTGAGCATCTGCCTGCCTTGCTAAGTCAATGTAATAATCCCACAGCAGTAATTTGATAAAGAAGAGAGATGGTCCTGATGTCCTGACCAACATTTATCTCTCAACCAACATGGCTAAAGCAGATTATCTGGTCAGTATGGATTTAGCGTTTGCAGAAACTTGCTGTACACAAATTGACTGACACAATGGTTGCAGTATAACAATACCAACACTACAAAATACATTATTGAATCTCTACTGTGTAGAAAGAGGCCATTCAGCCCATTGAGTCTGCACCAACTCTCAAAACACTGTCCCACCCAGTCCCAGCACGTGCCCATAAACACCCCATTTACTATATTTAATTACCTAACCTGCACATCCCTAGACACTATGGGGCAATTTATCACAGCCAATCCACCTAACCTGCACATCCCTAGACACTATGGAGCAATTTATCACAGCCAATCCACCTCACCTGCACTGAGGGAGGAAACCAGAGCACTCAGCAGAAACCCATGCAGACACAGGGAGAAGGTGCAAGCTTCACACAGACAGTCACCTGAGGCTGGAATCGAACCCAGGGCCCTGTGCTGTGAAGGCACTTCTGCACAGACTACAGTTTAAACACTGTATCTTTGATGTAAGAAAACAATACAAACTTCTTAAACAGTGTAATGTATGGACATGAGGCTGTTAGCCCAGTATCAGAGATAAGAGTTTTGAAGAAAGGCTACAATTGTTGAATGAGCAGAAACATTTTTGATGTATAATGGGCTAGGAATAGCAAACCCATTGACTCCTACAGCTACCTGGATTACACCTCTTCCCACCCTACCTCTTGCAAAAATGCCATCCCGTATTCCCAATTCCTCCGCCTCCGCCGTATCTGCTCCCAGGAGGACCAGTTCCACCACAAAACACACCAGATGGCCTCTTTCTTTAGAGACCGCAATTTCCCTTCCCACGTGGTTAAAGATGCCCTCCAATGCATCTCATCCACACCCACACCTCCACTCTCAGACCCACCCCTCCAACTGTAACAAGGACAGAACGCCCCTGGTACTCATCTTCCACCCTACCAACCTTCGCATAAACCAAATCATCCGCCGACATTTCCGCCACCTCCAAAAAGATCCCACCACCAGGGATATATTTCCCTCCCCACCCCTTTCCGCCTTCCGCAAAGACCGTTCCCTCCGTGAATACCTGGTCAGGTCCATGCCCCCCTACGACCCACCCTCCCATCCTGGCACCTTCCCCTGCCACCGTAGGAACTGCAAAACCTGCGCCCACACCTCCTCCCTCACCTCCATCCAAGGCCCTAAAGGAGCCTTCCACATCCATCAAAGTTTTACCTGCACATCCACTAATATCATTTATTGTATCCGTTGCTCCCGATGCGGTCTCCTCTATATTGGGGAGACTGGATGCCTCCTAGCAGAGCGCTTTAGGGAACATCGTTGGGACACCCGCACTAATCAACCACACCACCCTGTGGCCCAACATTTCAACTCCCCCTCCCACTCTGCCGAGGACATGGAGGTCCTGGGCCTCCTTCACCACTGCTCCCTCACCACCAGACGCCTGGAGGAAGAATGCCTCACCTTCTGCCTCAGAACACGTCAACCCCAGGGCATCAATGTGGACTTCAACAGTTTCCTCATTTCCCCTTCCCCCACCTCACCCTAGTTCCAAAATTCCAGCTCAGCACTGTCCCCGTGACTTGTCCTACCTGCCTATCTTCTTTTCCACTTATCCACTCTACCCTCCCCTCGCTCCCAACCTATCACCTTCATCCCTTCCCTCACGCACCTATTGTACTCTATGCTACTTTCTCCCAACCCCCACCCTCCTCTAGCTTATCTCTCCATGCTCCAGGCTCTCTGCCTTTATTCCTGATGAAGGGCTTTTGCCCGAAACGTTGATTTTACTGCTGCCCGAACTGCTGTGCTCTTCCAGCACCACTGATCCAGAATCTGGTTTCCAGCATCTGCAGTCATTGTTTTTACCTATGGCCTTGGCCATGACTTAATGTTAAACCATGCCAGAGAGACAAACTAGCAAAAAGAAAGATTGGGACTAATACTAGGAAACATCTTTTCATAGGAACTGAGATTAGAACCTGGTATGGTCTTTGCTGTAGCCTAATGAAATTCTGGATTCATTCAAGTGATTTCTAGGCACTATGATGAGGAAAAATCTTCCAGATTTCTCTTGGAATGATGGCATCCACATAAATGCTAAAATCTGACTCAAAATGTTAACACTGTTTCTTGCACCTCAGATGATGCCAGACCTGCAGGGTTTCTCTTGAACTTTCTGAACTTACACTTTAATCTTCTTTGTCTAATATTCACATTTATTTCTATTTTTCCCTATCCCTATTTCTTTCCTGTTTCTCTCACTCAGCATAAAACCATTCCCAGTCTCACCATGTCACAATATATCTTCTCTCAGAATGAAAGGTTTCCTAATGATCTTTGTCTTTAAGTAGCATTCTTGCAATTCCAGGCTAGTTGTTAAAGTCTGCCAAATATGTCACTGTTTGTTGCTGAGCCAAGTTAAGTAAGAGGTTTTCCCTGCTTGTGCCTCTTCTGTAACCAGTGAAATTTTATCATGAAAGAGCAAGAGTTAGTCACCTGTGTGTTTTGTTATTTTATGATTCCTCTTTCCATGTTAATTTTGGACAGACACACGTCTATGTCCAACAGCTTTTTCAGTCTCCCTGTCTCAGTATTCTCCCCTTGTTTGTAAAAGTCTTTAAGATCTCCACCTACTTCCAATTCTGACTTCTCCCGAATCTCCAGTTGTGTTTGCTCTGCCATTGGTGTCCATGTTTCCAGGTGCGTTGATCCTAAAGTCTGGAATTTCCTCTAATACCTCTCCATCTGCCTCCCTCTTGCTCCTTTTTTTTTAAAATCATGGCCTTGATCAGGCTGATCTTTCCTTCTGCAGTTCAGCATCAAAAATGGTCAAAAGAGTTTTTATTTTATTGCTCATGCTTAATACCTTGGGACATTGAATGTACCACGTAAATATAATTTGCTGTATCATGTTTGTTTTGCAAATCCTTGGATCAAATCAAGCTTCATTTAACAATCCCTTCCCTCCTTTAACAAAGGGCTCCATGCTAGCTCACTCAATATCTAATCTCTTAAAATTGGATCCTATAGTTTTGATTATTTTCTTGTTGTCTTAAGTGCATTATCATGATGACATCTGTCCTGAACATTTTCATTTATTAGGAACACTGTACCTTCTCCCCCCTCGCGAAGCCCTACATCTATTGCAGGTTCACAACTTTTGCATAAATGTTGAATGGTTTGTATGTTATTCTAGTGTGGCATCTGAAATGAAACCACATTTTCAACACCAGCACTTTTTTTATTGGTAATCATTCAAAGATAATCACTCTAGTTAAACAATTTGGGATGCTCATCTCAGACAATTCCTTTGCAGTGATTTATAATGTGGTGATATAACTATCTTAATGCCATTCATCCCCCCTCCTCCCACCCGTCCTGCAATATGTTCCCTCCCATTGAACAGTGATGCCCCTGGTCAGTCTTCTAGAACATAGATTTTCACCTTGTCACTCAATGGTGAACACCAAGCAATGTATCACTATGGCCTGGAAAGATTCATGCTCTCATTTTCTGAAGTCCCATATCCACTGGTAGGAATGTATTTAGCCTCTGCTCTGTCTATAATATATTCAGTTCAATAATGACTTTGAATAGTTTGCTTTTGACAAAATTGATAACAAATCCAGATTTTTTTTTGTGAGCAGTTTTATTACATGGATTTTAAATTCTATGTAACCATTGCAGACGGGTTATTATCTATACCCTTCACTGAAGTATGCTTTTATTTGCTGTAAACTTAATAAGAGCAAAGGACAGCCAAGGAGTTAGTTTGTGACATGTAATTGATATGCACTTAAATGGAGTGGAATGCATTAGCGATCCTGATTTTGAATGTACATGGACCTTAAAGTGATAAATGAAAACTTTAAAATACCTTTTCAGTTTACCCAAATGAAAGAGAATGGGAATAAGATTTGAAACTGTCTCTCAGGAACCTCCAGTCTTCTGGTTGGTTAAAAAAAGGGCAGCATTAAACTATTGCCTAGTTAATATTTTGAAGTCAAGAAGCTCATCGTTGAAGATAAATCTCACCATCTACTCAAAGGCCATATGTTATTGTCTTTTAAACTCGTTTTATATCTGTTGTAGCTTTTTTTTTATTCCAACCTCATACTGCCAAACCTAACTGAAGTCTCCTTTTCAGCCAAATTAACACAAATACAATAATTTGTCAGACTTGCTTCTCAGAAACTTCCAAACCATTTTGCAGCCAATTACACACAAGTGACATTTACAGTGCTAAAAGACAAAGCAGCCAATTTGCAAAGCAAGTTTCTACAAACGGCAAGAGACTTTTTAAAAAACTCATTCACAAGATATAGGCATTTATGACTGAAATAACCGCAGAGGTTGGCATCCCGTCACCAAGTCACCCTTTATTGACATGTGCACAGTGCACAGGGCCTGACCAGCTAGCTTAAAGCCAGATTCTGGAATGAGGAGACTCTCTGGCATCCAAGGCTCCCTGATTGGCCCAGATTAACAACCCCAAGCAAGGATCTCATAGTCAATGAGATTCACCCGGCCCTCGTTCCAATTATGCTAATTACCCACCCATAATTGCCCAGAGGGTTATGGATGCAGCATATTGACTGGAGTCACAGGTTGGCCAGACCAGGAATGAATGAATTAATCATAGTAGAGCAAGCAAGTTATCTTGTAGTTGAGCTAATTCAATAATTTGAGGAATGATTATTGGTCAGGACATCTAAGAGATATCTCAATTTCTTTTTCAATATTTTGATTATTTTAAGCTCTCACTCACAAGGAGTTTGATCATGGGGAAGACACTTAATCATGTGGGAGGAGGGTAACCACTCCACCTTCCCTCCTCTCTTCACTTTCAATCCACAGTGAGAAGTGTGCACTCAATCCTACACTCAGTTGAGGCCCTGAAGAGGCAATTAATACCTAGTTATCAGCCTCTCTCTGCCTGTATTATACCGATGGCAAGCGTGTCTGTCCCTTCATGGCATATATCTTGGTGAAAACAATTTCTGACAGACAGAATTTTTCTAAATGAGATATTAATCAGAAGTTGAACAATTAAAAGTTTTTTTTCCACACAACTTGGGGGCATGAAGCTGATGATATAGCTCATAAAAAGGTAAAACAAGCAATTGATCATTTTGAAGTACTGAAAGCCTTTGGCAATTACTTCAACCTCAGCTCTAATAAAATTCTTGAAAGAATAAAATTTAGTTAAAGCATTCTATATCCAGGGAAATTCAAAGTCAATTTCATTAATGAGCCCTACAGATTAATGGAGAAATACAACAATGGTGAATTCAAGTCAGAATTTCTAATAGACAAAATTGTTGTTGGAATTGTGATGAGCCTTAGTCAGATCTATTAAGTTTAAGGAAGACTTGACTTCAGAGAAAGACATTTCAGATGACAAGTGAATCTGGCAGAAAGACAAATAAATCCTAAGAGAAGAGAAAGCTCGGCACAGTGTGTTCAATTCTCAAGGTACAAACTGACAAACAACACTGTTGAGAAATCAGTACAGCAAATAAAATCCTTTATGTGCAGTGGAATGAAGAAGCCTTACAGGAAAAGACAGCATCCAATTATTAATAAATGAATACTTTAGTCTCACACAATTAGTCACTTGCATAAAATGTGCTGAAGTGGGACAGAACTTCAGAAAAGCAAGGAATTAAGTAATCAGCTGCACAAAAAAAGTTAACGAGGTAGAATAGGCTACAATTGAAGAAAAACTAAAGTGTTCCTCATTGAAATGGATGTTCCAGATTTTATGTTTTGACAAGCTGAAATTCAAGTTAGTCAGTGGGTCTCTCACAAATTTCAAGGTGAACTCTGGGATAGAGTCATTATATCATCGGATAGAAAACAAAATCTAACAACAGTGTAACTATGTGGTCCTGAAGACATAGCAGTTAAGATGTAAAATATGCCACAAACAAGTATCTGATTTCAGAGATGCCAAATCGTGAAAAGCCAATATGCATTTTATGATCAAGAATTTTCACTCTTGAGTAGGAGCGCATGCCTTGTCCACGATCCTGTTCGATTGGTGGATGAGTTATAATGTTCAGGAACAGCCACAATCCACTGATAAAAAATGGCATAACACCAGGTTATAGTCCAACAGGTTTATTTCAGAGCACTGGTCTTTCATCAGGTAGCTAGTGGAGCAGGATACATGGGGCACAGAATTTATATGTAAAAGTTCAATGTGTCATACAACGAATCACTCAGAATGGGGATGCAAGT
Organism: Hemiscyllium ocellatum; assembly: GCF_020745735.1. Taxonomy (NCBI): domain Eukaryota; kingdom Metazoa; phylum Chordata; class Chondrichthyes; order Orectolobiformes; family Hemiscylliidae; genus Hemiscyllium; species Hemiscyllium ocellatum. The sequence goes on from NC_083423.1 coordinate 9,533,257, forward strand.
TTCAAATGATTAATATGTAAATCCAAAACTTTCTTTCACAAGTCACAGTCCCATTTCAATTAGTTACACAGCCCTAAGAAATTTGCTCATAGTGCCAACAAGGTGGGAACCTGTTATTTGATTGGATTGGTGCAAATGACGGGTTCCCTGACTATAAAAGGCAGCAATGTTTGTGAGGAAACCAAAGAGATAGCTACTGAACTCCATACTCACTCGATCAATTGATGAAGCTATAGTGCTGTATTTCAGACGGAAATGTGGCTCAGTGAACAAATAGATACGAGAGATTCGAGTTTTGTGTTAGATATTGTTGTGGTTCAGAAGAGACAAGCTCAGCTGAATGTTTGACTTCCTTACCATCCGGGGAGAATCTTCAACAACTGCATTATAGATCAGGCCAAGCAAGCAGCAATTGTCATTAAGAAGAACTGAGGAACTGAACATATTGATTACATGAACAATGCAGTAGTTGGGTGTGAAGGAGAGTCCAAGCCAATTAAGATGGAGAAATAAGACACTTATGTACTTTGGTGGAAATTGACATCTGGATAGAGGATAAAGATTGACACCACAGATTGAAGAGTTGATACAGTGAACTCCATGGAAGCCACCATTTAAAAGGCACAATCAATGTCCAATAATTCAAGATGCAGAGGAGATTTGATTTATTGTCCGTGTTCCTAGGTAGAGTGAAAAGCTTTGAAAAGCAAAAAAAGGTTTACCAGGGTGTTGCCTGGGCTGGAACTTTTCAATTATGAAGAGAGATTGGACAGATTGAAGCTGGTTTACTCAGAGGAGAGGAGATTGAGAGGGGCAATGATTAAGATGTACAACATTGTGAGGGGCATTGTGAGGGCAGACAGAAAGGAGTTTTTTCACCCATGGCAAAAGGATGAATGGCTGGGGTGCCTGGATTCAAGGTGAGGGGCAGAAGGATTAAAGGAGGTTTGAGGAAATACCTTTCACCCAGAGGATGGTAGAAATCTGGAGCTCACTGTCTGTAAGAGTTTTAGAGGCAGAAACTGTGATAATATTGAAGAAGGATTTAGATATACACTCGCAACTCCAAAACATATAGACAATGTGCTGGAAAATGGGATTAGAATAGTCTGGTGGTTGTTTCTGACTGGTGCAGACATGATGAGCTGAAATGTCTGTTTCTATGCCTACACATGTGATCTTAAGAGCAGGAGTAGGCAGCCTGGCCCAGCAAGCTGGCTCTGCCATTCAATAAGATCATGGCTGATCTTTTCATGGACTCAGCGCCATTTACTCACCCTCTCACCTTAACCCTTAATTCCTTCATTGTTCAAAAAATATCTGTCTTAGCTTTAAAAATATTTACTGAAGTAGCGTCAACTGCTTCGCTGGGCAGAGAATTCCATAGATGCACAACCCTCTGGGTGAAGAAGTTCCTTCTTAATTCAGTCCTAAATCTGCTCCCTCTAATTTTGAGGCAATGCCCCCGGTCCGAGTTTCACCAGCCAGTGGAAACATCCTCTCTATGTCTATCTTATCTATTCCCTTCATAATTTTATGTTTCTATCATTCTTCAAAATTCCAATGAATATAATCCCAGGAAATTGCATGTTGCAACAGAGAAGGTATTCTCTATGGAGGAAATATAAAAGATTAAAGCTCAAAGGGATTTATGTACATCAGACTGTCAAGAGAAAAATCTTTGAGTAAAAAGTGAGGTCTGCAGATGCTGGAGATCACAGTTGAAAATGTGTTGCTGGTTAAAGCACAGCAGGTTAGGCAGCATCCAAGGAACAGGAAATTCGACGTTTCGGGCCAGGGCCCTTCATCAGGAATGAGGGGGGTGCAGTGAGAGAGAGACTCACTGAAATCCTTGTAGAGGGAGGAAGAGAGCTTCTTCAAGGAAGGCATCCTTGCAAGAGGATTTGCAGTAGGTTAAAATCTTCGAGTAAAAAGTGAGGTCTGCAGATGCTGGAGATCACAGTTGAAAATGTGTTGCTGGTTAAAGCACAGCAGGTTAGGCAGCATCCAAGGAACAGGAAATTCGACGTTTCGGGCCAGAGCCCTTCATCAGGAATGCCATTCCTGATGAAGGGCTCTGGCCCGAAACGTCGAATTTCCTGTTCCTTGGATGCTGCCTAACCTGCTGTGCTTTAACCAGCAACACATTTTCAACTGTCAAGAGAAAAAGCAAGGATGATGCTCTTCCACTCAGGAGATGGCAAAGTCTAAAGATAGTGCATTCTGGAAAAACAGCTAAATATTCAGATGGCAGAATTTGGGAAGTCAGAGACTTGGTGCGAAATGCAGTTGTGCTAAGTGTACTTACATTCACATATGTCCAATACTAACTTAAAAGAAAAACCGAAGAAGATGTTTTCGAATTAGATTAGATTAGATTACTTACAGTGTGGAAACAGGCCCTTCGGCCCAACAAGTCCACACCGACCCACCGAAGCGAAACTCACCCATACCCCTACATTTACCCCTGTACCTAACACTACGGGCAATTTAGCATGGCCAATTCACCTGACCCGCGCATCTTTGGACTGTGGGAGGAAACCGGAGCACCCGGAGGAAACCCACGCAGACACGTGGAGAACGTGCAAATTCCACACAGTCAGTCGCCTGAGGCGGGAATTGAACCCGGGTCTCTGGTGCTGTGAGGCAGCAGTGCTAACCACTGTGCCACTGTGCCGCCCAAAAGCTGCAAGAGTCTGGGCAAGTTCATAACGAGGGGTGTCATAAGCACCACCGCCTACAATGATATCATATGGCCCGAACAGTTTTAGCATTTGAAAGGGCGAGACCTGACATCTGATTCTCCTCAAAGTCTCTGTAGCAATGCCAATCATATTATTATAACTTGTAACTAAAATCATCATGGTCCCAGTCTCTCATTAGAGAGAGGGATGATAGGTGGCGGTCAACCTGAGGGTTACCACACCTCAGGTGAGGGGGGGGTGAGATTGAGAAGCAGGACGCTTTGTGGTAACCTCAACTGGTGAAGGAATTGTGTCCACGCTGTTAGTATTGGTCTACATCATAAATTAGCTGTCCAGCCAAATGTGCAAATCAACACCCAAATTGAACCAACTGCTAACATGCAATTATCATGGTCACAACTGACATTACTACTTTTTTAAAGAATTGATTCAATATGAACATCACTGGCCAGGCCAACATTTATTGCCCATCCCTAATTGTCCAAAGGGCCGTAAAGAGTCAACTGCATCACTGTGGGTCTGGAGTCACAGGTAGGCCAGACCAGGTAAGGATGTCAGTTTCCTTCCCTAAAGGACATTAATAAACCAGATGGGTTTTTTCCTGAAAATTGATTCATGGTCATCGTTAGACTCTTAATTCCAGAATGTTATTGAACTCAAATTCCACCATCTGCCATGGCAGGATTCAAACCCAGGCCCCAAGGCACTACTTGAGTCTGTGGATGAATAATCTGGTGATGAAGCCATTAGGTCATCACCAATCTCCAGAGACAAGTCAGATCCCACAATGAAATAAAGCCAGAGAATGATGGAGTTTAGTCATGGAGTCATGCAATGTGGAAATAGACCCTTCAGTCCAACCCGTCCATGCGGAGCACATTTCCCAAACTAAACTATTCCCAGTTGCCTGTGTTTGACTTATGTCTCTCTAAACCTTTCCTGTTCATGGACCTGTCCAAATTCCTTTTAAATGTTGTAATTTTACCTGCATCTACCACTTGCTCTGGCAGTTTATTCCACACACAAACTTCCCTCTGTGTGAAAATGTTGCCCCTTAGGTTCCTTTAAATATTTCTCCTCTCACCTTAAAAATATGCCCCTCTTGGTTTGAAGTCTTCCAACCTAGGGAAAAGACTTTTGCAATTCATCCTATCCAGGCCCCTCATGATTTTATAAGCCTCCAACAAATCACCCCTCAACCTCATATGCTCCAGTGAAAAAAGTCCCAGCCTATCCAACCTATATTTACAACTCAAATCCTCCAGCCTCAGCAACATCCTGGTAAATCTTTTCTGAATCCTCTCCAATTTACTAATGTCCTTCCTATAGCAGTAACTCTGTCTATGAAAAGAGACTAAATGATTTTGTTTTTATTTCAGATTCCCCATCACCTGTAATACTTTGCTTTTATTTGAGATCTCAGAATGAAATCTGGCTTGATAGATCATACTTTATTTTTTTCAAAAAGTTTAATTTACTGCTCTTTCATTGAAATTTAAGCACACCAGGCTGCAAGTTTGATTTTAACTATAAAATGAAGTTCCTTATGCAAAAATAACAAAAAACTCTCTAAAAAAATTTCAAAGTGCACAGTGGAATCAAGTTCCAAGAATCCTCCAACACTACCACTTCACAGTTGCATGAAAAAAAGGAAAGTTTTATTCCCCATCCTGTATTTTTGATTAAACTACACTTAACCCCCTCAGTTCCTTTCCATCTTTTCCTTGGATCTGGTGACTGCTAAGACCTTAGATTCTCTCAGCTTCGAATAACCAATGTACACTGCTTCCCAAACAGCCTGCAGCTGAATTCAGTGCTCATGCCCAGAAGGATAAATCAATTAATCTTGCAACTTGATGCAACTTATCTTGTGTACTTCATAATGAAACTCCAGTATGACCAGTGTGTTTATTTTCAAATATTACTGTTTGTTTAAATTGATTTTTCTTGGGACTAGCTGAGTTTAGGACATCTGTTCGACATGGATGAGTTGTGTTGAAGGGTCTGTTTCTGTGCTGTACATCTCTATGACTCAATGATTCTATAACTGTATTTGCCTCTCTCTCTCTCTCTCTTTCTCTCTCATTGTTCCTTTTCATTTTAGGTGCTATGATTTTCAATTTCTTGATGCCCTCCTAATCTTCTGAAAATGTCAGTTCTATGTGCAGAATTTCCAGAGGTACTACAGATGAAACTTCCAACCTGAGTAAGTTCAGGGTACTCGCCAATGGAAAATTGCTACACCAGAGATCGCACCTTCATCTAATCTCGGCATCACTGAATAATGACTGCGTGGTACTCTATTCGCAAGTGTGACACCATTTAGACTTAACAGCAGCACGCACTCCACATACTGCCTGAAAACAGCTAACTCAGCAGATCGAATATGGGACCTTGTATATCAAGGAGACCGCAAGCTGTAAAACAGTGATAGCTCTCTCGTTCCTGAATAGGAGCATTATTAAGGATCAAATGAGTGAATTAGCACTTCACTTTATTTTCACTTTGCCTTTAGAAAAGTTGCTTATGTAGTAAATTACCATTGTCCATTTGTACTACTACTGAGATTCAATTTCACCCGCGACCCCCATTCCCACCACTGTTGTTTGAAGCTCTATTGGTGAGTCAGTGTTTGCATGTCCTTTTAACAGATGAGTTGTTAATACAAAAGGTGGACACAGTGAGCCCTCCCCCAAATCTATAGAAAGCTGAAGGTTCTCCTGAAATCAATGAAGCAGTCAACGTTTATCTTTGAAGTTCGTGGAATCTTGCCATGCTCAATTTGACAGTCATGTTTACCTGGTTACAATATTTCAAAAGCATTTGACTGCCTGTGATCGTTTTCAGGAGTCCTGAGGTCATGAAAAGGACTAAATAAATGTGAAGCCTTTCTTTTGCGCTGCACTCTGTTTATCACCTAAAACCACGGGCAATGTTTTCTTACAGACATGAGCAAAAACTCTGGATATCTGTCACAGTTTGGGTTAGAGTCTATCCCGTGTGGCTTTTATGTTGTTTCTAAGTGCGTCATGGCTTATATTCCAATTTCATTAAAACCACTTTTCTTCCAATAGGCATTCAGTGGGAAACATCTAAATTACATGCCTTGAGAAAAACTTTGGGTGAAAGTCAATAAATTTTAAATAAACTCAATATTTATATGTCTCACCTTCAAATAACAGGCAATGTGTGTAAACGTGTGGAGATCAAAATCCATTCATCATCCTGCCATTCAGTGACCAATTAGTCCTTGTAGCAGTGGGTACAATGGCAATGTTCTTTCTTCCTCTTTTCCTGTGTGAACTGTAATAGTTTCTTTTTCAGATAACCTTCTGCATTATGAAATGTAATAAATCATTGCCATCCTGCTGCAAAGCCACTGTTATAAATAGAATGGGACAATAGTTACTTCTATCAGGATCTGTGATGAACATTGAAAGTTTAGGTTAGAACCTGTGATGGTTCAGTGGGTACATTCTGCTCATGAAGTGGGATTTAATCTCTGCCCTATGTTTTATTATCTAATCCCAATAGCTCACTGTTGGATTCAGTGCTTCTGGGTTTAAAAAGAGTAATGGGAACACCACTCAGTGATCATGGACCAGCGATCTTTCCAATGAGAAATTGAGCATATCCAGTGCTATGGCTTCACATTGACAACTGGGCCACCATATAAATCCAGAAAATAGGAGCTGGAGTATGCCATTCAGCGTTTCGAACCTGCTGCACGATTCAGTATGACCATGGCTGATCATCCAATTCAGTCCCTTGTTCCTGCTTTTTCTCCATAAAATGGGTAGCAACAGTGTCTCAGTTCAAAGTTTGTGAGAAGATTTGTAGCTCGGGTGCTCTTTGTTGTGGTTCTGTTCGCCAAGCTGGGAGTTTTTGTTGCAAACGTTTCGTCCCCTTTCTAGGTGACATCTTCAGTGCTTGGGAGTCTCCTGTGAAGCGCTTCTGTGCTGATTCCTCCGGTATTTATACTGGTTTGAATCTGCTGCTTCCGATTGTCAGTTGCTGTCCGCTGCAGTGGTCGGTATATAGGGTCTAGGTTGATGTGTCTGTTGATCAAATTCGTGGATGAGTGCCATGCTTCTAGGAATTCCCTGGCTGTTCTCTGTTTGACCTGCCCTATAATAATGGTGTTGTCCCAATCGAATTCTTGTTGTTTGTCATCTGAGTGTATGGCTACTAGGGATAGCTGGTCGTATCGTTTCATGGCTAGTTGGTGTTCGTGGATGCGGGTTGTTAGCTGTCTTCCTGTTTGTCCTATGTAGTGTTTTGTGCAGACACCCTTGAGTGTCTGTCTGTGTGGAGTTTACACATTCTCCATGTGTCTGTGTGAATTTCCTCTGGGTGTTCCCACAGTCTAAAGATGTGCAGGCTCGGTGGATTAGCCATGGGAAATGCAAGGATGGGGTGGTTCCAGAGTGCTTTTCAGAGTGTCGATGTGGACTAGGTGGGTCGAATGGCCTGCTCCCACACTGTAGGGATGCCATTAGATTCCATTAGCCCTAAGATCTATATCTAATTCCTTCTTGAAAACTTGCAATGTTTTGGTCTCAACTACTTTATGTCATATAGAATTCCAGAGGATTTCCTCTGTCTTGGTGAAGAAATCATCTCAGTCCTAAATGGCTTATCCTGTATCATTAGATCATGATCTTGAGAGAAATATTCCCTCATTATTTCACGTCTTCAGAACAGAACTTGTACTTTGTTGTAACAAGTAATAATCCCATCACATGAACACCCTACCACTCCAAGATGGATCTTGACATTCAACAACATTGCCATCACTGAACACTCCCCACCCTCTGCTTCAAGATCCTGGGCATTAGCATTGGCCAGAGATTTAACTGGACTTGCCATATAAATACTGCTATTCCTGATGAAGGGCTTTTGCCCGAAACGTCGAATCTCCTGCTCCTTGGATGCTGCCTGACCTGCTGCGCTTTAACCAGCAAACACATTTTCAGCTCTAATCTCCAGCATCTGCAGACCTCACATTTTACTCGGGGTATGATTAAGCACTTGTTTTGCCATCAATGTTCACAATCTATGAAAAGTTTTAAAATAATGTTGTGAGGGAGTGCCAAATAATCAAAGGCACTATTTTTCACATTTGACCATGACAGGTAGGAGCAGATGGAAGCCATTCAGCACATCAAATCATTTCTCCTATTCAATAAAATCATGCTAATTCTCAATTCCACTTTCTCCATAACCTTGATTCCCTTTTGTGATTAAAAATATCTCCAATTCAGCCTTGGATATGCTTAATAACCCAATCCCAGCAGTCCTGTGGATAAAGAATTCCACGGATTCACAACTCTCTAAGAGAAGAATTTACACCATATCTCTGCCTTAAAAGTGTGAACAAAGTTAAAAACCACACAGCACCAGGTGTTTTGGAAGTACAAAGTTCTGAGTCTGTGTTTCCAATTAAACCTGTTGGACTTTAACTTGGTGCTGTGTGATTTTTAACTTTGTCCACCCCAGTCCATCACTGGCACCTCCACATCATTAAAAATGTGACACCTTATTCTGAGACTCTGCCCCCTGGGCCTAGACTCTTCCGTAGGGGAGATCATTAAGAATGATCCTGTCTGCAAGTGCGGGTCAATAGTAAAGATGCATATATGATGAAACTCTCCTCATCTGCAGGCTAGCAGCTTTTCCTCAACTAGCTGAGCATAAAAAATAGTCTGGGTCAAACAAATACAAAAATCATTCAAAAATACTGCCAGCTGATGCAATTCAGAAATTTTGCAGCTTCTGTGTACCATCTAGCCATTTTTCCTTTCAGTCTTGGAACAGCCAAAAATATCAGACAGAAAACCTCCGACCAATTAATGGGCTAAAGGGCCAATTTGAAATTTACCATTTAATGTTTGGAATGACTTTGGATCATCATAACTGATATTCTCATGCTATTGTAGCTATATTCAAAGAGCTACTAAGGTAATATATTAATGTTCAACTGTACATTACACTCTACTAATGTTGGTAAAATATTATCATCTTGAAACTATTCTGTATGAATACCTATACAGTTAATAGAGACCTGTCTCTACCCAGATACAAAGTGGAAATAAATTATTTCAGTACAGGTGACACCTATTACTGATAACACAGAGACCGCGATAGTACTTTGCAAATTCACCTGAAAGTTGCTCACATCAATTCCACAGTAAGTAACAATTATAACTTACCTTTCTCTGCAATCAAGATTCTAGTGTTGGAGGTCTCAGTTACAGGCCAAGAGCTATCTGCAGTGCAGATGCCTCCAGCTGTTGTTCTCAGCAGTGCTACAGCAGAGGCCATGGCTGCTGCTGGAAGGACAGGCTGTGCACTATCCACACACTGGATTACAGAATGATCCAAGCTACATGCAACTCATAACTGGATGGGCTTCTGGGTTGTGAGTTTAGGTTGGAGTGGTGTTGGAAAAGCACAGCAGGTCAGGCAGCATCCAAGGAGCAAGAAAATCAACGTTTCGGGCAAAAGCCCTTCATCAGGAATGGAGGTAAGGAGCCTCCAGGGTGGGCAGATAAATGGTGGGGTGGGGACTGGGAAGAAGGTAACAAAGAGTTAAATAGGTGAATGGAGGTGATAGGTCAGAGGGGAGGGTGGAGTGGATAGGTTGGAAGGGAGATTGGCAGGTAGGACAGGTCATGAGGACAGTGCAGAGCTGGAAGTTTGGAACTGGGGTAAGGTGGGGGGAGAGGAAATGAGGAAACTGATGAAGTCCACATTGATGCCCTGGGGTTGAAGTGTTCTGAGGTGGAAGATGAGGTGTTCTTCCTCCAGGCATTGGGTGGTAAGGGAGTGGCAGTGGAGGAGCCCAAGGACCTGCATATCTTCGGCAGAGTGGGAGGGGGAATTGAAATGTTTGGCCACGGGGCAGTGGGGTTGATTAGTGCGGGTGTCCTGGAGATATTCCCTGAGGCATCCAGTCTCCCCAATGTAGAGAAGACTGCATCGGGAGCAACTGATTCAATAAATAACATTGGTGGATGTGCAGATGAAACTTTGATGGATGTGGAAGGCTCCTTTAGGGCCTTGGATGGAGGTGAGGGAGGAGGTTTGACGCAGGTTTTGCAATTCCTGAGGTGGCAGGGGAGGGTGCCAGGATGGGAGGGTGGGTTGTTGAGGGGCGTGGACCTGACCAGGTAGTTACGGAGGGAACGGTCTTTGCGGAAAACAGAAATGGATGGGGAGGGAAATATATCCCTGATGGTGGGGTCCGTTTGGAGGTGGTGGAAATGTCGGCAAATGATGCGGTTAATGTGAAGGTTGCTAGGGTGGAAAGTGAGGATCGGAGGGGGGGGTTTCATCTGGGTAAAAGAAGGGTAGCAGGTGTTGGTAACAAGGGAAAGGAGTCGCTCTTGCAGGACCCCTCTTCCTCTTGTCCAGTCTCTCGATCGAACACTGATCTCCTGGCCACTTCTGATCATTAGTTGGCCTCTTAAGGGGCTGGGAGGTCACAATGTAGTTGTGAATGAAGACAGGTTGAGTGGTTAGTCAAAAAGGTGGCAGAAGATGTATCATTTGGGGTCATCTGAAATTATCCATTCTGCTAGGAAGGAAGAAAGAGCAGAGTGTCTTTGTGAAAGATAAACCTGAAATATCCATTTTTTGATCTTGGTTTAGTCTATTAATATCACACATGTAACATGACACAGTGAACCATGTTGTTTGCATGCTATTCAGACAAATTATACCTAACATAAGTATGTCAGGGTAATAGAACAGAATGTAGAATAAAGTGCTACAGCTATACAGAAGGTGCAGTGAAAGATCAATTCTAATATATGAGAGGTCCATAATCGCATATCAACAAGGAGGAAGCTGTTCTTAATTCTGTTAGTATGTATTTTCAAACGTTTGTGTCTTCTGCCTGATGGAAGAGGGAGGAATAAAGTATAACCGGTGTGGGAAGGAACTTTGGTTGTGTTCACAAATCTCTGCAATTTCTTGCAGCGTTAGGCAGATCAGTTGCCATACCAAGCTGTGATGCACCTGGATAGCTAGGTGCCTGATCGGGAAGTCTCTGAACTCGGGCTGTTGGAATTAACTGCTGAGTTTAGCCAGTGATTTTTCAAACTGCAGATCGGCCGTTGTTGTGTTTGTAAAATTCACCCAGTGTATACAAAGTTAAAAATCACGCAACACCAGGTTATAGTCCAACAGGTTTAATTGGAAGTATGAGCTTTCGGAACGCTGCTCCTTCAGCAGGTGGTCGTGATGAAGGACCTGATGAAGGAGCGCTGCTCCAAAAGCTAGTGTGCTTCCAATTAAACCAGTTGGACTATAACCTGGTGTTATGTGATTTTTAACTCTGCAGCTTAGTGATAGGATGAGAACAAAATGGATTCAGAAACAGGTGTGCAGCTTATATTGCTTCCTTCATTTCTGAATAACAGCTAAAGCTACAGTTCTAACGCAATCAATAGAACAAAATTTCAATGTTCATTTCCAAAAGCTACATTAATCAAATTTTATTCCCAGTTTGACAAGCTCAGACTGGTATGTTGAAGAGCAGTTTGACTTGCCTGAATCCAAACATTTTAGCAGATTGTGGACTATCTTGGCTAACCACTCCACATTGCCAATCACACTGACTAAAAAAAAGAATCAGTTAAGATTTCATCACCTTGTCACGAACCTTTGCATGTAACATCTGGCTTCTATGTTATTTTAATTATTCATGTATTAACTGGGGCCCTTCAACCTCTCACATTTCCCTTGCCTTTCCATTTGTGGCCATACCTTCACCTCACTCGTCTCTGAGCTTCAGAATTCATTCCACAAACCTATGTGCCTCTCTACCTCTCCCTCCTTCTGCCTATAGGTATTTTCTAATTTAATATCTCAAGGGACATAGACATCGATATCTGGTTTATTGCCTGTTCTTGAGAAGTTCGTGGTGAGCTGCCTTCTTGAATGGATGCAATCCATGTGCTGGAGACAGACCCACAATGCCTCTTGAGAGGGAATTCCAGGATTTTGACCCATCGACACTGAAGGAACGGTGATATATTTCCAAGTCAGGAAACCTATCTCTTCGACGAAGCACTTGGTCACCTGCCCTTTGACCTTTTAAAATTTGACACAGAGTCAAATTTTGCCTGATATGCATTCCTTTGAAAAGACCTTGGGATGTTTCACAAATATACAGATATTTACACATTATTTTTGTTTTTCACACAGCTCTTTTCATGATTATTTTACACAACAAGCAAGCTACACTTGCCAAAGTGAACATCACCCGTCACTGCCCACAGCTGTCTCACACAGACGAGGTAAGCTGATAGCCAGGATGTGTCTGTGCTAGATAGATGCATATTTGCACAATTTTCTCAGGATATTTGAACTGGCATTTACAGATCTACAGTTAACCCCCGGAAACCTGATACATTTCACACAAGTTTTTAAACGTATCCCAAGGAATCATATCCGCCAAAAGTTCACCTGTACCTCCACACACATCATCTATTGCATCCGCTGCACCCGATGTGGCCTCCTCTATATTGGGGAGACAGGCCGCTTACTTGCGGAACGCTTCAGAGAACACCTCTGGGCCGCCCGGACCAACCAACCCAACCACCCCGTGGCTCAACACTTTAACTCTCCCTCCCACTCCACCGAGGACATGCAGGTCCTTGGACTCCTCCACCGGCAGAACATAACAACACGACGGCTGGAGGAGGAGCACCTCATCTTCCGCCTGGGAACCCTCCAACCACAAGGTATGAATTCAGATTTCCCCAGTTTCCTCATTTCCCCTCCCCCCACCTTGTCTCAGTCGGTTCCCTCAACTCAGCACCGCCCTCCTAACCTGCAATCTCCTTCCTGACCTCTCCGCCCCCACCCCACTCCGGCCTATCACCCTCACCTTGATCTCCTTCCACCTATCCCACCTCCATCGCCCCTCCCCCAAGTCCCTCCTCCCTACCTTTTATCTTAGCCTGCTTGGCTACTCTCTCTCATTCCTGATGAAGGGCTTATGCTCGAAACGTCGAATTCCCTATTCCTGAGATGCTGCCTGGCCTGCTGTGCTTTGACCAGCAACACATTTTCAGCTGTGATCTCCAGCATCTGCAGACCTCATTTTTTACCCAAGGAATTCTAACCAGTATTTCCAAATTGTCTGGAAAACTGATTAATTCCACAGTTCATTCAGGAGATTGTAGCATGACGGGAATGTGCAATATCAGAATCCCCGCATCTTCGATGGTTTTAGTCCCACATGCAGTCCCTGCCTCAATCATGGCCACTCCAATGACAGTGATTACTACCTCCACTGTGTCAGTCAGGCCATCAAGGCTTGACCTGCCTCTAGTCAGCTAGATACTATGTGTGGCACATGCTCCTTGCCTTGTCAGACAGAGAGAGATCTATCAGTATGTTAGAAGCAATATGTTTGGGTGACATGGCTGTCATAACTAGCAATATATGTATGCTATGAGTTGTGAGTATGGTGCTTGCAGTAATTATCTTCCGTGCTCACTGGTGGTAGGTTTGGAGATGGAAATGGCATTTAATTGTGTGAGGTGGTGTCATATCTGAATGCCCCCACATTCACTGCCCTCTGCGAGAATTGAGTTCTGAATTCTGAACACCTTCTTCCCTGCTGATATAAGACTTCTGAATGGACCTCTCTTATATTAGAACATTCTGTTCTATTACCCTTTCTATTATATAAAGTATAATTTGTCTGGATAACATGCAAAATAATAATTTTCACTGTATCTTGCTACATGTGACATTAATAAACCAAATCTAAATTTTAAAGAATGGATATTTCAGGTTTACCTTTTGCAAAGACATTCTGCTCCTTCTTCCTTTCTAGCAGAATAAATAATTCCGGATGTCCCCAAATTATACACCTTCTGCCAGCTTTTTGACCAATCACTTAACCTGTCTCCATCCATTTATAACTGGTTTGCATCCTCCCCATCACTTTCTTTCCTACCTAGATTTGTACCATCAACAAACTTGTGATATACTATACTCAGTGCCCTAGCTAGATTATTGATTTATGTTACAAATAGATGATGTCAAGCACTAATCCTTGCCACATTCTACCAATTACACTCTGCCACCCCAAAATTGATATATTTATTCTCTGGGTTTTGACTAGTACTCAACATATTACCCTCAATCCTAATCTTGAGCATCAAACTTGACACCTTATCGAAAGCCTTCTAAATACCCAAATTTACTACATCCTCCAGTCCCTCCCTAATCATTCTGTTTGTCACATCCTTCAAAAGCTCTAATAGATTAATCATACATATCTTTCTTTCATAAACAGTGCTGATTCTGCCTGGTCAATATCAATGCTTTGTATGCCGCATGGAGAGATTTCATGAGTTGTAAGGTGCAGGGGCTGTGGTGACCATGATTAAATGTTGAAAGAAAGAAGTGCTAAAGAAATTTCGACATAAAAGAGATAAAACTGACATGAGTGAAGATAAGTATATGCATGCTTGACAAAATGACCACACAGGACTACGTGAACTCTTGTCTAGATGACCTTTCTCCCAACAAGTAATGTTGTGCATCTGTACCAATAACTTTGAGGTCAGAAACACAAGGGAATCAGTCTGAGTTAGGGTATAAATAATGGGAGAATTATTAGATATGTGGGATGACATGGCAGTTTATTCTTAACTAGGAAAAGCTGTTCTTTCCTTACTTTTCTTCTCATTTATGTTATTTTCCTTTTTAAAATCAAAAGATTCATTGCTCAGTTCAATTAAGTAGAAGTAGAAAACAAGACAATATTGAAGAAATTATGAACTGAAGGTATCTTTACTTAATAGGTAAACAATTTGATATGTTTTTGGTAGCTGTATGAAATATGTACAGTCTCTGTGACTACTGTTAATGTTATCCATTTCAACAATAAAATTATACAACTCAATTTCAGTTTTGTTCAAGAAATTTGGAAAGAGAAACTACTGTAGAGTTTCATGAATCCCTTGGTTACTGATGGGTGCAATCATATGCTGCATTCAAGTTTTGCTTTCAGTAATGCAAACTATGCAAGCTGTGGTATTAGTTCAGAGATTCCCCAAGCTGAAAATCCTGTAAGGATTTTCATTCCAGAACGAGAGTTCATGTAGCACAGACTCTCTCTCCAGCACCTTCAGATGCGACAACTTCCATCAGTGGCTTTCTGGAATGGCCATGCATCAAGAACTTTGGGATTGAAGAGGGATCTTTGTAGCTGGAGTCACAATGGGTGAATGAAGATGAATAGTAAAATATTGCAATTTTATTCTATCTGTATCTGAACTTTAAATCAGTAAATCTATTGAGGTGAAAGCCAGGGAACAGAAAATAAGAAAGGGTTAGTATTTTTCTATTAGTGTTACTGAAGTCAAAGGTCCCAGAGTATTATTCTCCAGGAAATAACACTGTCATCATCCCTGCCAAAGGAATCAAGCTACTCCTATTAACTTTAGTAGATTTTGAAGGTTTTTCAACATTGCAGGCTTTTCAAGAAGATATTTGTGAATATAGTTACTGTCTCAATCGTTCCTCCCCCAGAGATCTGAATTAATACTAACAAAAGATGCTGTGGAAATTGGTAATCTCAGTTAATAACCAATGCGGTTCAATTAGAATTGACGTATGACCTTAGGCCTTTCCCAGCCCTATGACCCTTATTCATAGAACAGGCACAAGGGGTGCCATGTTAGAGTATCAAAGCAAAGAAAGTAGAACAAAATTCACCAAGATGAAAGGGATTCAAATAATGATAATGAACTGTTGAGCATGTTCTTCTTCTGTATGTATCCACATGGGGATAACAAAAATGTCAAAGTACTTGAGTGGAGAGGGCAGAGAGTTCAGAGAAAGCAAGAAAAAAAATTCAATTGGAATAAGAAGGGACAGTTTTGAATTCTGCATTCTGGTGTTGCCAAGGTGATAATGAATTAAAAGCTAGCCTTAATTAGGATGCAAATCTCAAAATAAGGATGCCAGCTGTGGGTTAGTCAGTACCACTCTTACTTTGCTGTGGGACTTAAGCTCAAAACCTAGACTGCTCTAATGTAAAGGTATCTAGACTTGAAATGCTAGCTTGCTCTGTCTCCATGGATGCTGCTTGACCCACTGTGATCTTTGACACTTTTTGTTTTCAGTATAGATTCCAGCATCTAGAGTAATTTGCTCTGACATAGTATGGAGGAAAGGTTTCTTTATTGAAATTTCGAAGATGATGCTAAATGAAGGTCCCAGATGAATATAAAAGATCCCATGACAACAGATTGAAGAAGGAACTCCAGTAGCCTAATGGACAAGATACTGTCCTCCTAAGCAAAGGATTATGAGTATAAACCCTATCTGGGAGGTTTGTTTCTTTCCAAACATTGACTCTGTGGCTTATCTTAACCCTGCATTGTCTTCACCTCCATCCAAATTAACTCACGTCTCATCTAGAGTCAAAAAGTGTGGCACTAGAAAAGCACAGCTGGACAGACAACATCCGATCCTTCTGCTCCTCAGATGCTTCCTGGCCTGCTGTGCTTTTCCAGCATCACACTTTATGACTCTGTCTGTCTAGCATGTGCAGAACTCACTTCCTCTCATCTCTCATCTACTCCGTAAAAATCCTCGTGCCTGTGTTGGGATGATGGAAAATGACATTCGATAAAAGCTTTGCAGTACAGACTCAATGGGCCAAAGGGTCTCTGTTCTACTCTATGATTCTAAGAACAAAGAGAGTTCACCAAAGTCATGGCCAATGCTTATCTTTCAAAAAATATAATTTCACTTGGTTATTTGATCATCATCAGATTGATGTTTGGTGGACTTTGTTGCTACATTTCCTGCATTACAACAGTAACTGCATGTCAAAAGCTCTGAAATGTGTTATATCAATGAAAATCTTTCAGCTTGTAGAGTCATAGAGTCCGACAGCAGGGAAACAGACCCTTCGGTCCAACCAGTCCAAACCGAACATAATCTCAAACTAAACTAATCCCACCTATCTGCTTCTGGCCCATATCCCTCCAAACCTTGCCTATTCATAGATCCATCCAAATGTCTTTTAAACAATGTAATTGTACCCGCATCCACCACTTCCTCAGGAAGTTCATTCCATATGCAGAACCACATTGTGCAAAAGAATTTGCCTCTGATGTCTTTTTTAAATCTCTCACCTTAAAAATGTGCCCCAGAGTATTGAATTATCATCTTAGGAAAAAGACAACTCCCATCAACTCTGTCTATACCTCTCATTGTTTCATAACTTTCTATCAGGTCTCCTCTCAACCTCCTATGCTCCAGTGAAAAAGTTCCCTGCCTATCCAGTCTTTCTTTATAACTTCAACCTTCCATACCCGGCAACATATTTGTAAATCTCTTCTGAACCCTCTCCAGCTTGATAATATCCTTCCTTCACATCAAGGAAGAGTTTATTGTGAATGTTACCACAGAGAATAGGATAGGTTTTAACATCTCTGAACCTCAAATAAATAGTACATAAGCAATATAGCTTGACAGAACAATGTAAACAAAATCTAAATCAATTTCAAAGTCTTTACTTCTGCTGTCATCACAAACCAGATACAGATTGTTGCAAAAGGATTTGCAAGGTTTAATATCTGGAAGAATCTAAATGACACTGCCCACTGTGATGATGTCGGATATCACATTGGATAAAACTCATTTAGATTTCATGGGAACAGATGTGTTACAGAGATGGCTATAAGGTTTTGAAAGTATGCAGTAAACTCATTTATTTTTACATTCACTTGTGGGACATGGGCAATGCTTGCAGGCCCAACATTTATTGTTAAGAATCTGAGGAGCAGGAGAATCGACATTCCTTCACCAGGAATGTTCGGGCTCCGGCCCAAAACGTTGAATTTCCTGCTTCTCAGATGCCGCCTGACTTGCTGTGCTTTTCCAGCAACACACCCTCAACTCTAATCTCTAGCATCTGCAGACCTCACTGTCTCATGGTCCAACATTTATTGCCCATCCCTAGTTGCCCTTGACAAGGTAGTATGAGAGCTGTCTTCCTGAGTTGCTGTAGTCCATGTGCTCCCACAATGCTGTTTTGGAGGGAATTCCAGGATTTTGACCCAGCAACAATGAAGAAATGGCGATTGCTGACAGTCTGCCCATTTTAGAAATAAGTAATGTTGTAATGAATTTCAGTATTATTATGATGCTAGGTATGTACAGAGATTAATGGGTCATAAGAAACAGCATATCTCTTCAGCTGTTCATAACAAGTAATGCAATCCAGACTTTTAACAGTCAAACATTAGATGTGATTCCATGATTGTATAACTTTTGCAAAATAATTTTGAGAGTGCGAAGAATTATGCTGATTACCAATTTTAGATTATCAGATTGCTTTATAGTGTGGCACTTCTGCACACACTGAGAGTTAGCAAACATGAAAAAGTGTTTGAAAAAGTATATAATCTGAACTGCATCCCAGACAAACAAAAGCGTTGGAAGAATTAGTTTTAGCACACAGGACCCTGTTTCTTTGCAGGCAGAAAGAATGTTTATATGTATTGCAGCTGTTTCACTTTAACAGATCAGATGTCAGCTATCTGTTGGTTCATTTCTCAGGGCACAGTATTGAACAATCTGCCTGATCTAAACTTAGCAAAGTTTGGCAGTTAACTGTCAGTCATCCTGGAATGCACTGCCAGTACAGCTGGTGGAAGCAGGCACATTAGCAATGCTTAAGGTGTGTATCGATAGACACATGAACATGAGGCCAACTGAGGGGTAGTATGGGTAATAAGTAACCTGTTTAAATAAGGATTAGGAATTGACCCAGAACAGAAAGCTCTGTTCCTGTGCTGCGTTATATTGTATTGTCATTGGTACATTCTCAATGGCAATGTCTCTACAATTCAGAGTCTAATTGTCAACAAATCAGCAGTCTATTCTCAAACAGTATAAAAACATTATCTCATTTCTGAAGCTTCCCATTTTCCAGCCATGTCTTTAGCTGCGAACATTTGCCCCCAATCAGCTTTTGAAAGTTCTTGCCTAACACTGTTAAAATTGGTATGCTTCCCTTTATTGGTCAGAGTATTGAGTACAGGAGTTGGGAGGTCATGTTGTGGCTGTACAGGACATTGGTTAGGCCACTGTTGGAATATCGCGTGCAATTCTGGTCTCCTTCCTATTAGAGAGATGTTGTGAAACTTGATACAGTTCAGAAAAGATTTACAAGGATGTTGCCAGTGTTGGAGGATTGAGCTATAGGGGGAGGCTGAACAGACCTGGGGCTGTTTTCCCTGGAGCGTCGGAGGCTGACCGGTGACCTTATAGAGGTTTATAAAATCATGAGGGGCATAGATAGGATAAATAGTCACCTGGTTCACTAATTCCTTCCGGAAAGGAAACTGTCGTCCTTGCTTGATGTAACTTACATGTGACAACAAATCCATAGAAATGTGGTTGACTCTTAACTGCCCTCTGGGCAATAACTTTGGGCCACACCAGTAATGCTCACATCCCAGGAATGAATACAAAAAATGGAATGCCTCTGATTTGTTGTCTTGACATTGCTTGCTCCTTGCTCTTTGCTTCTGCTTTGTTTCTACCACAGGATTACTGGAAGCGTCCCTATCAACATGCAACCGCAATGCAGTGACCACTCGGTTATAAACCCTCAGTAACAACTAGAACCAGGCATGATGGGCCAAATGAATTCCTTCCGTACACTAACAATTCTGTGATTTCCAAAAGTCTTCAGGACAAGATATTAAATGGTGAAAATTCTGTCTCCAGAATTTTCAGTTCTGCTCAGATCAGGAGTTTTCTGTAGTTGCCATTTTTGGTTGAGAACAAAACAGAGTTTTGAGTAAGAACAATCGCCCCCCTTAATGCAGCAATGTTTCGCCAGGGTCTTTCATCAGATGTCCCATCAGTGTGTAATCTGATTAAACCTAATGCTAAACCATACAGGATGATGAAAGAGAGTCAGCTTAAAACATGGTCAAAGAGGGATGCTTTGAGGAGCATCTTAAGAGCAGAGAGAAAGTTAGGGATGCTGACAAATTTGGGAAGGTGATTCTAAAGCTTAGTGTCAAAGCAGCTGAAGATGTGGCTGTCAAAAATGGAGTTATCAAGATCAGTGATGCACAAATTCCCACCTCAATCTCCTCATCTTCCAGATACAGTATTCCATTGAACACTGTCGACAAGCTAGGCAATATGTTATTCACACCTTCACTCAAAAGTTGATGAAGCTAAAGAACAAATTCCTATTGACTTAGAAACCTCTACATTCAGGATGTCACCTGACAAGAATCATTAGGCCAAAGGGACAGTATTAAACCAATATCAGTTTCCAAATGGTGGCAGAGTAGGGCTCCTGAGCTGGAGCTTATCTACTCTGACCACGTTTCTTTCTTCTTTTCTTGCTTTTTTAGATTTTTTCAGAGTTTTTTTTCTCTCTCTCTTTACTGACTGGAGGGAGCTCAGTTGTGGGGGCAGCAGCAGCGATGGTAGCAGCTGGGGTCCCAGAGCGAGGCTCAGAGTGAGGCCAAGAGTGGGGCCCAGAGCAGGAACTTTGCTGGTCGACATGGGGCTGTTGGTGGCATCTTGAAAAAGATTAGAGTAGTGCTGGAAATGCACAGCAGGTCAGGCAGCATCTGAGGAGCAGGAAAATTTGGGCAGGAGCTCTTCATCAGCCTTTTCCTGATGAAGGGGTCCTGCCCGTAACGTCGATTTTCCTGCTCCTCGGATGCTGCCTGACCTGCTGTGCATTTCTAGCACCACTTTAATCTTGACTCTAATCTCCAAAATCTGCATTACCCACTTCACCTGGCATCTTGGAAAAGGCCAGGGATCTGGAACTGCCAAAGAGTGGGACAGCGATCGGTGGTGAGATAGCAGTGCGGAGGCACAGGGACCGCGAGATTGTGTCCAGCATGGGGGAGAGATCATACCCAATTCGGGAGAGCGGCCGAGACGAACACAGAGGAGAGATATAGCCCAACGCGGGGGAGAGATCGAGCCCAATGTGGGGGGAGAGATCGAATCCAACATGGGGGGAGGGGGGGGGGCGGAGATTGAGCCCAACGTGGAGGAGAGATTGAGCCCAATGTGGAGGAGAGATTGAGCCCAACTTGGGGAGAGATCAAGGCCAATGCAGAGGAGAGATTGAGCCCAACATGGGGGAGAGATCAAGCCCAACACGGGGGAGAGATAAAGCCCAATGCAGGGTAGAGACTGAGCCCAATGCGGGGGAGAGATCGAGCCCAACACGGGGGAGAGATAAAGCCCAATGCAGGGTAGAGACTGAGCCCAATGTGGGGGAGAGATCGAGCCCAACACAGGGGAGAGATTGAGCCCAACGCGGGGGAGAGATTGAGCCCAACATGGGGGGAGATCGAGCCCAATGTGGGACAGAGATCAAGCCCAACATGGGGGGAGAGAGTTTGAGCCCAACATGAGCGGAGAGATTGAGCCCAACGTTGGGGGGAGAGATTGAGCCCAACACAGGGGAGAGATTGAGCCCAACACAGGGGGAGGGATTGAGCCCAACATGGGGAAGAGATTGAGCCCAACTTGAGGGGGGAAATCTAGCCCAATGTGGGGGAGAGATCAAGCCCAACGTGGGGGGAGAGAGTTTGAGCTCAACATGGGGGGACAGATTTAGCCCAACGTGGGGGGAGAGATTGAGCCCAACACAGGGGAGAGATCGAGCCCAACTCAGGGGAGAGATTGAGCCCAACATGGGGGAGAAATTGAGCCCAACGTGGGGTAGAGACTGAGCCCAACATGGGGGGAGAGATTGAGCCCAATGTGGGGGAGAGATTGAGCCCAACGCGGGATAGAGACTGAGCCCAACATGGGGGAGAGATGGAACTCAAGACAGAGGAGAGATCGAGCCCAACATTGGGTAGAGATTGAGCCCAGTGCCGGGGAGACAGTGAGCCCTTGTGGGGAAAGCCAGCATAGAGCATCTGCAGGCCCTTGGCTAAAGAAGGACTGTAATTTGAAACTTTTAACTTTATTTCTTATTAACTACTTTATATTGACAAGAACTGTGATGTCGAACTTTTAATTTATTTCTTTATTTTTCTACATGTTATCTAAAACTTATACCTAGGTACCTTGTAGCTAAGATGGCTCTGTGGAAGATTGTAAACTTTTCACTATACTCCTGTATCCCTGTACTTGAGTACAAGTGACAATAAAACTTAATTCTAATTTTAATTCTCATTATCCCATTACATTCTGATGCAATTTATTTGGAATGTTAACTTTTGGAGTATCAGGTATTTATGAACTTGCTGCCACAATTCTAGTACAAAGTCTGGAGTGAAAATAGTCCCAAGGGAAGCTAAAATGCCCCCAGCAAATCAGTGCTTCCCCACAATCACGAACACTTACGTATTTATGAAGATGACATTGAAGACAGATGGAGTTGCAAAGCAAGCGATAATGTGTCAGTCAAATGCATATTAGGTTTGTCAAACACCAGGTAGCAAAAGTGGATCTGCTTATTTTGACTGCCCAACCAAGTTTTGTTTCAGTCTCAATGTTGTCTTAGGTTATCCGATATTGAGTAAAGAATGATCGCCAGACTAGAAACATTAACTTGTTCCCTCTCCTCAGATTTTGCTGGACTTGCTGAGTTTCTCTAGCAATATTTCTTTTTGTCTTAGACAAAATGGCTGTGCTAAACCTTTGGAAACCAGTGATTAGGCCTCAGCTGGAGTATTGTGTTCAATTCTACACATCATACTTTAAGAAGGAAGCCAAGGTGCAGAATAAGTTGATCTGAACGGTATCATGGATAAGATATTTAATTACATGTTGAGATTGGAGTGGCTACAGCTAATCACTCAAAAGCAAAAAAATGTAGCAATTTTCAAAAACGTGTTCTTACCTTGAGTTAGTCCATTAACATTTAAGAAGGAATTTGAACATCTAGTTGTCATCTGAAAGATTTATATCATAAGATTTTAAGCAAAATCCTTATACCATAAAAGAATAAAACAAGTATTTAATACTACGAATTTTTGTAAACACATTCTTCACACTCAAAAATCTCAACAGGTCACTTTCCATTCTATTTTATTTCCACTCAAGAACCCCTCTATATGTTTGAGAATTGTTCCTTTTACTTTCTTGGCGACCAAATAAACAAGCTCTGAGCAATCCAGCTTCATTCTTCACAACGTTCCTGCTGTTCTCTGAGGAACGTGATTTCTTGGAGCCTTCCATGGCCAGACCTCTCCCACGGCCAGGCCACACAACAGTTGTTCCTCCAAGCCATCAGACACCTTAACACAGTATAATCGGACTCTTTCCTGTCTGAAATTCTTTTGTATTGCTGCTAGGGAAATGTCTATTATTCATCATTCTTCTGTTACACTGCAACTTGGATGTTTTGCACTTTCTTATGCACTTTATGCCATGTACGATTGTGTAGTTGTGCTGTCCATGTAGCACCCTTGGTGTACATGGTGATACATGTTTTTACTGAATCAGTTGTGTATGGTAGAAATGACAAATAAAAAGCTACTGTGCTCAAACATTTGGCCAAATTATCTCCAAATCTCTTTAAGCAATTGCCCAGTGAAACCTTACTCAATCATGTGCTTCAATGTCTTCTTGCTTGGTGATCTAATACAACTCCTGGTGGCTTTCCCTCTCTGCTTATTTCCAAACTATTCCATCCTCAGTCCTAAATTGGCTGCTTCAAAGCTGCTTTTTGCAAACTGTCCACATGGCACACCTGGAATATCCAAATCTAGATTTCAATTCCCAAATTTCTCCTCTGATCTGAAAGGTATATGGATACTTTAAAATCTTCCCATGTTTACTTGTTGCTTCCAAACTGTTTTTTGAACTTGGAAGTGTGGGGATAATGACAATCCTACGAGACTGACTGGCTCGATTCCAGCAGGATAACTGAACCACCTTCAGTTTGTGCACCTCTGCTTCCTTTAAGGAGCAGATACCATCGTTCAAATAGCAACTAATTAATTATCTTGGGGTTTTTAACCATCGAGGCAAAAGTGAGGACTGCAGATGCTGGAGATCAGAGTCAAGATTAGAGTGGTGCTAGAAAAGCACAGCAGGTCAGGCAGCATCCGAGGAGCAGGAGAATCGATGTTTCGGACAAAAGCCGAAATCAGGTTCGACCTGCTCTACCTGCTCTTAAAAATGTCAATCCCTACGACACATGAATCATAAAAAGTCAATGTTTTCACAACAAAAGTAAATGATTTTGATAGACCAACTAAGTTGGAACTATTTCCACAGTAGTAGAATTGTTGATAAATAGCAAAGGCAGATTTAAAGTGGTTGACAAAAGTATTGGAAGAAACATTACTCTACACAGCTAATTGGTGCAATCTGGAATGCACTGTCTATAAGGATGGTGGAAGTAAATGCAGAATCAGCATTGGAATTGGATGAAGAGCTGGAATTGAAACATTTTCAGGGCTATGAGGAAGGAACAGAGCAGTGGAACTGGTTAGGTATTCTCCAAACAACTAGCACAGAGAAAATACAGACCATAAAAAATAGGATCAGGAGGAGGCCATTCAGTCCCATCAACCTGCGCCAGCATTCAACAGGACCATGGCTGGATTGATAGAATCTCAATAGTGTGGTAGCAGGCCATCCTGTTCCAGCTGACCCACTCTATGTTTGTAACCCTGCATTGCCCATGGCTAATCCACCTAGCCAGCAATCCCTGAATGCTACAGGCAACTAAGCATGGCCAACCCACCTGTCTTTGGATGATGGAAGGAAACCCGAGCACCCAGACACAGGCAGAATGTGCAAACTCAACATTCGAACAGGGTGGGATTGAACCCAGGTCCTTGACACTGTGAGGCAGCAGTGCTAACCACTGAGCTACCATGCCACCCCATACTGAGTAGATATTGTCATACCCAACTGCTTGCCTTTTTTGTTCCTGTATCTCTAAATTCCCCTACTGTTCATTGAAATTCTTGAATAGATCCACCAGATTTTTTCTCTGGCAACATTGTCTGAATTACTATACACCAAGAAAGACTCTTGTGCAGATTCAGATGTCTCTTTCAATTAAGGCATTGTTATGCAGTTGATGTATTCACCATTCCTTCTGTTGGGATAATGCTGTATTGGATAGATCTCACAGCTTCCCACCTCTTTCTCTGCCGAGGGAAGTCTTTCACCTTCTGTGTTGCATTACACTGATTCGATGTCAAGATGATGCAGGGCCCTAAATCTTAGAATAAACTTCAAAGAAGAAATTATCAGTAATTTATTACCTTACCAAAATACTTTTCACTGTGATGTGTCGTTGAACTGTTGCCATTCCGGAAATCAATGTTAAAACTGGATTTAATTTTAAATTTAAGACTGTTTATAGGGTACAGAATCAGATATCAAAATGTTATCATGTGAATTATGCAGCTTTCCCAAACAGCACAGCACAGACTATTGGTACTGATTGAGGTCGCATGAGGAAGTTTTGGTTGATGTCAGAAATGCAGTATTTACCTCCTGCAATTTGTTTTCCTTGTGTCAATGGGAGAAACTTTCCTTTCCTAAAATTTTCCAGCAATTAATCACTGCTTCAAAAGAGGCTTCTTCAAGTACATCTTGGTACAACCAAAGCAAGATAAATGAACTTGGCAATTTTTGAATGAAAGGTCACTTGTTGTTTTCAGAAGCGATAAATTAAGCTGAGAGGCCAAAGCCCAGAGTGTAACAGCAGAGTTGAAAAGAGTAAAGTGAAAGACAAGATAAATCAGTGATGAAGTCATAGAACTGCAAACATAATCATATTTAAACATTATTTATCTGAAAACAAAACATGTGTGCACATTCTGTCCTTCAGACTTCCCATTCGTTGTGTTTTTGACATTATGTACTGGCCAATGCAAATTCTATGTCAGATTGAAAGAAGCTGATGCATCGGTTTGGAAAGTATCCAGGAGCAGAAGGTATAATGCTAGTCATGATCTTTTGGATGATTTATAAATGAACAAAACCAGTGTTTACTTAACATCGAAGAGATATTGTAGTCCATAGCCTGTTTACTGTCTGGCATTTTGGGTTCTACCAGGAACATGGAGTTTCTGAGTTCATGTATGCTTTGGACCAAACTTGGTCGAAAGAGTTGAAAACTTCGAAATTGAACTCAGTGACATAGAGGAAGATGTTCTCTCCTGGTCGGAGGTATACACAGCATTATAGAGGTAGCTGTTGAAAGCCGATCATCTCAGTCCCAGAATATCACTGCAGCAGCTCCCCAGGCCAGTGCCCTAGACCCAATCAGCTTCAACTCTGTCTTCCTCCTGCCTAGCATCAGGAGTGAGGGTGTTCCCAGATAATTACAAAGGGCTGAATCAGATCTTTTTTAATCTAAGTACCCGATTTCATAGAGGGTTTCTCTCTACGAGGTCTGAAGTGCTTTCCTACCATCTCTAGGCAACCTCACCTCATTAAAGACCAGCCTGGCCACTATGGCACCCTCCTTGGTTGATTCTAGCCCTGTTCTACCACCCACCATTCCCAGGACAACTAGCCACTCACTAGATATCCCTGAAAGACTGGCTTACATGATGCTCCTGCCATATTTAACTGCCGCCGTGCAGCTGGACAAGGATAGGTATCCCAGCATTCCCCTTCACTGTCAACAGATTGGCATAGAAGCCACAGGCAAGGACTAACAGCATGGAGAAAACCAGCTGTGACTAGCATTGGGACCCTAAACATATTCAATGTGTACCCACTGCAAGTGGGCGATGAAGTATTTGCAAGTTAAACATTGCTGCATTTCACAAGCTTGTATTTGCTGCTTCAGAGTCCTCCAGTCCAGCAGATATGGAGTCCACACATTGCCCCATCAAACGAACACTAACTCTCTCCAGCCTGGGCATTGTCCCAGCAATTTCCCACTTATGTCCTTCTCCTCCCTCATTCTTTGCCTCTTCTTCACTCCCATGCCTTGAATTCAGAACTCCTTTCAGTAATGAGGTCCCCTTTTCCCAGATAGCTCTCCTCACATCCTCTCCACTACACCATGCGTGGAACCCCCAAGACAATATTCACTCAGGCCTCTGACTGACTTTGACTAGACATGACTGACCAGATTCCTGACCCATTCTCTTTGCCCATGACTACCAGAAATGACCCAAACAAGTGACTGTCACTCACTCCCCAGACATATTGCCTGACAATGAACAAAAACAGAAATTGCTGGAACATTTCAGCAGATTTGGCAGCACCTGTGTTAAGAGAAATCAGAGTTACCATTTCAGGTCCAGTGACTGGTTTTTGATTTCCAGCATCTGCAGTTCTTTTGGTTTTACCCCTGACAATGACCTCCCCAAATGGACACATAACTATGGCCAAGACTATGAACTGTGTGCTGACTGTTTCATTCACTTGTGTGACCTGGGTGTTGTTGGCTGGGCCAATGTTTATTGCTCGTTCCTAGTTGCCCTTGAGAAGGTGGGGATGGGCTGCCTTCTTAAACCGCTGCGGTTCATGAGCTGTAGGTAAACTCACAATGCCATTAGAGAGGCAATTCCAGGACTTTTATCCAGTGACACAGAAGGAATGGTGATATACTTCCAAGTCAAGATGGTGAGTGACTTGGAAGGGAAATTACAGGGGTAGGTGTTCCCATTTATCTGCTGTCCCTATCCTACTAGACGGAAGTGATCGTGGGTTGGAAGGTGCTGTCAGGTGAATTTCTGAAGTGCATCTTGTAGATAGTGCACTGCTGTAGAGCATCGGTGGTGGAGGGAGTGGATGCTTATGGAAATACACACAGGACTGTACCCATGACTGACAATACTGGGACCCCCTGACTGACAGTAACTCTCCTGGACTGAGGATTACCTTTCCCCTCTTTACTTTCTGATATGGCTATTTCACTGAATTAACATGTAGTGCATTTACTGTGCATACAGGTGGCACATTCTATATGTGTTAGACTGATTTCTTGCTGTGGAACAAAGTGTACCTCCTCAGGATAGATCCTTACTGACAAGCACCCTGTGTTAATCAGAGAATCGTAGAATCCCTCTAGTATGGAAACAGGCACTTCAGCCCAACAAGTCCACACCGACCCTCTGAAGAGTATCCTACCCAGACCCATACCCTTACCCTATTAGCTTTACATTCACCCCTGACTAATGCACCTAACCTACACATCCGTGATCACTGGCATGGCCAATTCACTTAACCTGCACATCTTTTGGATCGTGGGAGGAAACCAGAGCACCTGGATTAAACCCACGCAGACACGGGGAGAATGTGCAAACTCCACACAGACAATCACCCAAACCTGGGTACCTGATGCTTTGAGGGAGCAGTGCTAACCACTGAGCCACCATGCCCCAACCCCCCCACCCGCACCCACTCACACCCCCAGTGTGGTTGCAAAGAAAAGCTTATGAAACTGGCAGCACTGAGAGCCTGAATTGAGAGAGCTCGAGAGGCAAAATTGCCTGCTCCTGGTTATTACAAGATTCTACTTCTTGAGTGTATGAATAGGAAGCGTTTAGAGGCACATGGTCCAAATGCTGGCAAATGGAACTAAATTAATTGAGGATATTTGGTTGGCATGAATAGGCTGGACTGAAGGGTCTGTCTCCCTGCTATGCAACTCTATGACTCCATGATTGTAGTGCTCTGTTGTTCTGTTCTTTGTTTGTCTGAGTCTGTTTACAGTGAATGCTCAAAATGTTTGCTTGGTTAAGTCTGCACGTGGACTCCCCTCTCAACATATTACTCCAAATCCCATGGGCCCTAATCTTGTGCAGCCATTGTCCAATTCACGCTGAAGGTCACTGAGTCAGACCTACCTTGGTGCACAGAGCTGAGGAAGAATTACTCAAAGGCAACAATTAACTCAGAACCATCAGTACCAGAAGCTGCAAGAAAACAATAAATGTGCCTTTCCCTGAAGAAAACATCATGCTGCACACAAAGCGCTTCATCTGATGTTTGCAAAACATGCAAAAAAGTGTTGAGAGAAAATGCAACTGTACCTTTGAATTTTGGTTCTTCTGCTGAAATTCAGTGGCAATGAAGCCTGAAGCATTCATTCCATGTATTTTAAATTTTCATTTGCAGGAACAGGAGCTCAGTGGCTTGCCATGCTAGAAGCACGCAAGGAACTCTGAAGAGTGTCTTGCCAGAGCAAACAATAAAACCAAATGTTTTGCTTGGCTATTTCTAACATGTCATCGCTGTGATTTGTATAAATTAAAACCAAAAGCAATGTTCATATGGGTTTAAATAAATGTTACCTGTGCCAGGGGTGATGCAGTGTACACTGCTCTGAGGGAGCTTCAGGAACAGGGTAGGTCCCTGAGCAATTCACAGTGATGTGTTGTGATTTGTTTAGACAGCCAAGCTGGAATTCCAAGGTTTGAGTCCAGTCCGGAACAATGGATTTCAAGAGTCTAAAATATGGTCGAAGATATCACCGGTTTTGATAGTTCACATTAGGGTTGAAAATATCCTGGCTTTGAATTTCAATTAACCCTATACTTTACCAATAAGAAGAAAGTCTGGGAAAAGGTCATCTCAAACTCAGCATACATGACAATAGCATTCATAGGAATTTGTGATATGGTGCGCTAAAAGGTGAGAATTAGAAAGCTTTACATTTGGGAAACGAAGAAATAATGCTGTTGTTTAAGAAGCCAAAGTATATTTTAAAAATTGCTTTTAATCAATTTGTTCAGACATGTCATAACACATCTCTGGAGCAGGTGGGAATTGCACCCAGACCTCCAGGTCAGGAGTAGGGTCAGTACCATTGCCCCACAAAAAAACCAACTCGTGTAAGTGTTTGGATTAACTTGTTTGGACATGTTGCAACACATTTCTGGTGTAGGTGGCACTTGAACCCAGATGCTCTTTAGGAATGGACACTACCACCAATCCACAAGAGCTCTAAATGCACCAGCTGTCAATATGTACTTGTGATCAGCTTCATTCGCTATTAGCTAAACAGGTTAGCGCTTAATAATCATTAACAGTGAACTAGCTAGCAGCCAGAACAATTACTTCAACAGAGTTGTATTTAGAGTTGCTTCTTTGCACTTAAGCAGATTTAGTTCTCTGTCTTTCTCCTGTCATTGAAGTATCCTCCACAGGATAGATAATTTACTTAGCTTTTCACTAAACATAGGTTGCATATTCCACCCAAGTGACTAATAACGTGTTTAAGGTGCTCAATAAAGCATCACCACTATATTCTTAAGGACATTTTGGAATGGGAACTAAATGTTGTCCTAACCAGCATTGTCCACACACCTATAAAAAAATAAAATACATCTGTAACACATAATTTGTGTGTATCTGGATTATTCAACAACATACATTGCTCTCAATTTAAAATGAAACTTATTCTTACTTTTGCACAAACCAGAATAAATCTACAGTTTTAGGGCAAAGAGGACATCCTTCCTTCATTTCCTGCCTAATCAGCAACCTCAGTCCAGTATAATTTGCCCTCTTTAACTAAAAGACGGCACACAAAGATCGTACTGCATGCAAACACTGTATCTATCGATACAGCAATATTTGCAATAGTTGCTGATGGCACCAAACTAAATGCTCATAAATAAATAATTACCCAAATAACTGCTTGCTAGTTCAGAATGTAACCACCACTAAAAAGAATCATAAAATCAAAGCATTTCATCTTGTACTCATCAGGCATGAAGCACAAGAAAGACACAATTTTAAAGGTAGCATTTGATACAGCATGAGAATATAGTGCTGACTGATTGGGCTACAGTAGACATTGAGATGCAGTAGCACTGTTACTGTCTGAGTTAAAGGATCACATTCAAACTGGAGAGAATGGAGTTCTCCTCACTCAGCTCTCCCTGAGTCTTCTCAGCTTTAAGGAAAACAAAAACTGAAAGAACTGTGGAATTATCTTTGATTCCTCTCCACAGATGCTACCACACCTGCTGAACTTTTCCAGCAACTTCTATTTTTGTTTCTGATTTACAGCATCCACAGTTCTTCCGATTTTTATAATGATGAATCTCTTCTGCACCCTCATTCCTGATGAAGGGCTCCAGCCTGAAATGTCGATTTTCCTGCTCCTCGGATGCTGCTTGACCTGTTGTGCTTTTGCAGCAAAACACTCCCAACTCTGATCTCCAGCATCTGCAGACCTCACTGTCTCCTCTTCTGCACCTTGTCTAGTGCATTCACATATACCTACAGTGTGGTACCTTGGTGAGCATTAGCACACAATTGGGAACAGGGGATCGGTCTGGGATTTAAATCAGAAACTGGAAGAGGATCGCTAATGAGTTAAGTCTTCAGCATCTTAGCTAATGACGATTGCATGGTTAATACCATCAGAAGATGAGAATAAGAGTGTGAAACTCAAAGTTGTGGACTCTCAAATGTTAATTTGGTTTTGGAGAAGTATAACTTTTACAGGGTAATTTTACCACTCGAGCATGCTCAGTGGGGAGGTGCACTCAAAATGAATGTAAACAACAGACAGAGTCACAGCTCTACAATGTTAATTCTCCAATCTGTGCTCCCTTCAAAGTGGATTCCTGACTAACAGCATGGAATTACCCGACAGGCTAATTGAAGTGCATTACTTCCATCTGTAGGACTGGTCTGATGCAAAAAAAACTGTATCAGACACAGGAGATACTGGGAATTTCTGCCATTTGTGACCTCTGTTATGTCAGGGAGACTGAAGACAAACTGAGTGACCATTTTGAGGAACATTTCTGTTTAGTCTAATGGCATAATCCCGAGTTTCCAGTTGCTTGTCATTTAATTCTTGAGTTTGCTAAAGTTTCTGTCCTCCGTCTGCTGCAGACTTCCAGGGAAACTCAGTGCAAGTCTCCAGAATCAGCACCTTATTGTTCGATTTGGATCTTCTAGACTCAATGTTGACTTCAGCAACTTTGGATCATAACTTCCTCCTCCCCCCTATTCCACAGGCTTTTAGTTCTCCTTCTTTTTGTTTGACTGGATTGGTCTCAACTTGATGCTTTTTTTATCCCCTCATGTTACTTTCTGATGGCTTTTGTGCATTAATTTATGCCTCACTTGAATGAAGCCTTTGTTTCTTCACTATAACAATTACCATTCTGTCGGTTGTTGTATCATGTAATTCTTAATTAAAATCTGATCCCCCTACACTCTATCCAATTACAGAGCTTAATTTGCCCCTACCCTGTCCCTACCCTTAATCTTGTCCCTATGCACTTTCATGCGCTAAAACGCCATTACAATTTTTATCTTTCTTTTGTTCTTATAAGAAGTAATTTAACCTGGAATGGTTAACTGTTTCTCTCCATGGAAGGGTGCCTGATTCGTTGAGTTTTCCTTGCACTGATTTGTTTAAGTTAAAAATCACACAACACCAGGTTATAGTCCAACAGGCTTATTTGGAAGTATTAGTTTTTGGAGCACTGCAGACTACCTGGTGAAGGAGCAGTGTTCTGAAAGCTGGTGCTTCCAAATAACTCCATTGGACTATAACCTGGTTCTGGATGTGGGTTTGCTCGCTGAGCTGGAAGGTTCATTGTTAGACGATTTGTCACCATGCTTGGTAACACCATCAGTGAGCCTCCTTTCTATTTATGTGTTTAGATTTTCTTGGGTTGGTGATGGCAGATCCTTTGGTGATGTCATTTCCTGTTCTTTTTCTCAGAGGGTGGTAAATGGGGTCCAAGTTGATGTGCTTGTTAATAGAGTTACAAATCTTCTCAAAACTTTCTATAACCTGGTGTTGTGTGATTTTTAACTTTGTCCATGCCAGTCCAACACAGACTCTTCCACACCATTGTGTTTAAATGTGCCTTTTGAGTTGGTTAGTGTAATGTTCACTTATTGTTAACATGAGTCTGGTAATCTGCTAACTAATGCACGCTCCATGTGCTTGATTGCATGGAGCAGGCATTTTAAAGTACTGTGCAATTTATACAAATTAGCATTATTTCTACACTGCTCTGCAATGTACAAAATATACAATTGATAGCACTGCAATGAGACATCAAATGTAAAGCTACTTTCTCATTTTTTTGCGGGAATTCTATTTTAAAGATGATTTTGAATCCAGCAATTTAGCTCTTTCCCTCTTTTGCATGAATTCTTTTGTTGCTATTAACATAAGAATATAGCATTAGGAACATAGGCCATTTGGCCCTTAAAGCCTGTTCCATCACTCAATGAGATCATGGCTGTCTTAACTCCACACACTTGCCTTTGGCCCATATTCCCTAATACCTTTGCTAAACAAATATATCCACCTCAGGTTCGAAACTAACAACTGATCCAACATCCATGGCTATTTGTGAGAGACAGTTCCAACATCTACCAACCTTTATTTGTTAAAGTGCTCACTAACATCTCTCCTGAACAGTCTGGCCCTACTTCTTGGAAGATGTTCTCTAGTTCTAGAATCCTCAATCAGTGGAAATAGTTTATCATTGTCTAGCCTGTCTTTTCATGTTAATATCTTGAAGACTTTGATCAGACCACCCCTTAACCTTCTAAATTTTAGAGAAAAAAGCCTAATTTGTAATTCCTCCTCATAATTTAACCCCTGAAGTCCAGGTATCATTCTTGTCAACCTATGTTGAACTTCCTCCAAGGCTAATATATCCTTCCTCAGGTGTGCTGCCCAGATCTGGTCACATGACTCCAAGTGGGGTCTAACCAGGGTAATGTATAGCTCAGCATAACTTCTGCATCCTTCTATTCCAGAACTTTAGATGTAAAGGCCAGCATTCTAGAAGCTTTTTAGATTATTTTCTTCATCTGTTCATGATATTTGAAATATTGATGCACCTGAAGCCCATGTCTCACTGTTGTGTTGTGTTGGTGGCCCCTTGACCCTTTAATGACCTGTGGGTGGACTACAAGTTGACCACATCTTCCTGAATGTAATTGACGCTGCCCTGTTGTATTCAGGTCAATCGAATTTTACACCAATTGTCTCAAACAGGTTTCAATTTCTGAATTTGCTGTAGTAAA
The DNA here is from genome assembly GCF_020745735.1 of Hemiscyllium ocellatum. NCBI lineage: Eukaryota > Metazoa > Chordata > Chondrichthyes > Orectolobiformes > Hemiscylliidae > Hemiscyllium > Hemiscyllium ocellatum. The sequence continues at coordinate 9,566,964 of NC_083423.1, forward strand.
GACAGTGTATCAGGCACAAGCCCCTTGATGTCACTACTTCTGTCTTTATCAAAATAGTGACCTCAACGTCTGTTGTGTTCATGCTCAAATCACTGCTTCATATCGCTAAAGATATCCGTACATGGCCCAATGAGAGTCTTGCATCGAAATAAATGAGAAGCCTTTCACTTCTGGAGAAGAGAATGGCTGTTCTATAATTGAAGGGACTGGAGGAGTGTATTCATTGTTTGTGTCTGTGATGTAAAAGATATGTAATAGTGCAGCCTGCTTCCACCTTGGTCCTTGGCACACTGTAGTGATGATAAGGAGTGACATGTGAAACAAGAGTGCTGGCTACTGGCTAATGAGCTTCTCAAGAGGGAATTAAACATAACAGCATGGTCCTGATTGAACAAGGTTTTGTGAAAGGCACTGTCCCTTAATAATTGTTTATCTTGATAAGATAAACCATGAGACAAAGGGACATCAATGTGACTTTAGCATTGAATCAGGATCTTTGAGCATAAAGTGCTGCAAGCCATTGGGCAGATGCTGAGTGCAAAAAAGGGGAAGTGTAGCAAACAGGTCTAACAATGTGGAGATCCTATGGGGAGACAAACAGGTCATGCTCAAAATAAAGCAATTAAAGTGACAAATGTTTTGCTTGTCCTCAAGTTAATCACCTGATTTGAAGAAAAAAGACTTTATCACCCATAGATTTAGATTATACTTAATCATTCACAGGCTATTATTGTGTAACATAATTATAGTTGAGCAAGTGTAGCAATCAACAAAAATGCGGCACCAACGTTAGCTGGGATGTTGTAAGCATTAACTTAGCAATGATGAAGGAACTGCAACAAGATCAGAGTCAGGGTAATGGCTGACTTGGAGGAAAATGAGGAGGAGATGAGGTTCTCTGAATATCACTGCCCTTTTCCTTTTTTGTAGTAGTGGTTGCCAGACTGAGATGTTCGGTCAAGGTTTAGATTACTTACAGTGTGGAAACAGGCCCTTTGGCCCAACAAGTCCACACTGACCCGCCGAAGCGCAATCCATCCATGCCCCTACATTTACCCCTTGCCTAACACTACAGGCAATTTAGCGTGGCCAATTTACCTAAACCGCACATCTTTGGACTGTGGGAGGAAACCGGAGCACCCGGAGGAAAGCCACGCAGACACAGGGAGAACGTGCAAACTCCACACAGTCAGTCACCTGAGGCGGGAATTGAACCTGGGTCTCTGGTGCTGTGAGGCAGCAGTGCTAACCACTGTGCCACCGTGCCACCCACAAGGTAACCTTGGTGAGTTTCTTCAATACATCCTGTTGGGAGCTAAACACTATAGCCATTTGGAGGGCTTTAAGCTACAGAATTATTATTGCTCAGAAGAAGGCTGTTCAGCCCATCGTACCTGTACTGGGTCTCCAAAGGTCATCTTGGCTTGGTGTTATTCTCCTGTCTTCTCCCTGTACCTTTGCATGTCATTTCTATTCAAATAATTATCTGATACCCTCTTGAAAGTCTCATTGATTCTGCAAGTAGTTTATTCCAGACCTGAATCACTTATTGTGAGAGAAAAAAACTTTTTGCATCATATTTGCAACATTTGCAAATCACTTTAAATCTGTGTCCTCTCATTCTCAAGCCTGTTATGACTGGGAAAGTTCCTTGCTATCTGCTGTACCCTGACCTCTTGAGATTTTTATACCTTCAATCAGATCTCCTCTTAGACCTCTCCTCCTTAAGCATCCTCTAAGAATTCTCATGCGTGGCTTTGTTTCGCCTGTCCTAGAATGTGTGTGCTGTCCCAGTCAAAGTGGGATACTTCTTTGTATGTATGCATAGAAACTAGTGGATCATGTCTTTTGATTGTCAGTTGGTGTTTATGTATCTTGGTGGCAAATTTCCTGCTAGTTTGTCCAATGTAGTGTTTTTTAAAGTTCGTGCATGGAATCTTATAAATGATGTTAGTTTTGCTGGTGGTACCTAATGGGTTCTTTAGGTTCATTAGTCACTGTTTAAGTGTGTTGGTAGGTTTGTGAGCTACCATGATGCCAAGGGGTCTGAGTAGTCTGGAAGTCATTTCTGATATGTCTTTGATGTAAGACAATGTGGCTATAGTTTTTGGTTGCATTGTGCCTACTTGTTTCCGAGGAATCAGCAGATTGTGTTTATTCTTAGAGGCATGGCATTCTAACCAAAACTCCATCAATAAAAACATCCATTTAGATCCTATTTACCTTCCCTTGAAAAAAACAACCAGAAATAACATCACCCACCTTAAGAAACCAAGACCTATAAATAGAGAAGGAGGGACATACCACCAGCGCTTCACCAGAGACTCTCACTGATGATGTTACCTAGTATGGTGACAAAATGTCTGAAAACAGACCTTCAAGCTCAGCGAGCTAACTTACATATCGAACAGATATAAAGGAGGAAGAACAACAGGAAAATGACAGTGCAATCAAAAGCTCTTGAGAAAGGGATTGATGAATATGCATAAGCTTCTGTATAATAAGGTGAAATGATTTGTTGCAGTGTGATAACTAACGGCAAGACACACATCTAAGCAGATGTGCCATGATGCTTGCAGTCCACAATTTTAAATAGAAAGCCCCAAAGGCAGAGAAGAGGCAGATCTAATTAAGAAGAAATCATTTATTTTAATAATATGATTATATGGAATCATTCTGCAAATTTCTTTCTGCTTTCTGAATATAGTTGACCGGGATTTTAATGTTTTGCGATAGTTTTTCACTATGGCTTTCTTGTTTATCTAGTCCTTCCGTTCTGTCACCTGATGTAATGGAAAGTAATGCCTTTGTAAGGGAGATCTATAATTATAAAGGTACATAGGTTCAGCTCGGATGCTAACATGGTGAGGACTTCCATGGAAAGATTGGCACTTGGAATTTGTGGTAGAATTAACGTGTGGCCTTTCGTATCTAGTAACTGCTGTTACTAGATACAAGTGACAACTTCATTTGACAGATTTGATAGTAAGACATGAAAAACCAGAAGTTGCTATCAGACAATACCCTGCTGTTCCATTGCATGTGCTGCTGCAGTCTGATCAAATGTAACTTAAACAATTTTAAAAATTTCATTGCTGCATAGATTGATGAAGAAATGAAGCCTTTTTAATATCAAGAGTAAGTGAATTTTGTGAAGTTGCAATAAGTTATATTTGCAACTTAACAGCCACACTGACCTGAAAAGAAACTTGATAAACATCTAGCCCTATTTCTTTGAAAGATGTAAGTCATGCTGATTTTGAAAAGTTCAAAATTAATTAATTGTGCTTTATCACACAATATCCTATTCTAATCTCAACATTTATTTAATATTTTACAAGTTAAGCTTTATCCCTGAATTTTACTTCTTTCTTTGCTGACTGTGATATTTCTTCAAATTCATTGGCTAGTCAGCATGATGTGACTTCTGTTCTGAGATGCCACAGATTACTTGTAGAATTTACTGTACTGGATGAATTCTGAGCACAGGACTCCACTAAAATTTCTTTTGGTGTCTAAGGTGAATGCCATCCTTTAGTTCCATCTACAAAGTTGAGCTTAGGGTAACAGTCGAGGAGATAAAGGAGTAAAATTATGAAGCATTATAACAAGGTAAATATTGACGTGTCACATGATTATTTTCAATAGCTGATGGTCAAAAAGATCCATAAGAATTTAAGAGAATGTTAGGCAAAATTCCTTAACACCGAAAGTAATCAGGATTATTGTTCTTGAACCAGAATTCATGTTTAAAAATGTTTTATTTAGCTACTGGAATTATTTTTACTCATTCATGAGATATGGATGCCACTAGCTAGACCAACATTTATTGCCCATTCCTAATTGATTAGAGGGCAGTTAAGGGTTGACCACATTGCTACATTGCTGTGGGTCTGATGTCAATGCAAAGACAGCAGATTTCCTCCCCTGAAGGAGATAAGTGAACCAAATGAGCTTTTCCATCAATCAATAGTGATTGCAATTAAGCTTTTTTTTGCTAATTCCAAAATTTTATGTTGAATTCAAAGTTTACTTGGTTGATTCAATAGGACTAGGGTGGCATGTGGCTCAGTAGTTAGCACTGCTGCCTCACAATGCCAGGGATCTAGTTCAATTCCAGCCTTAGGTGACTGTGTGAAGTCCGCACATTTACCCCGTGTCCGTATAAGATTCTTCCAGGTGCTTCAGTTTCCTCACACAGTCAAATGATGTTCTTTGGAAGGTCATTGTGGACATGATGGGCTGAATGGCCTGCTTCTAAATTAGATTACTTACAGTGTGGAAACGGCCCTTCAGTCCAACAAGTCCACACCAACCCGCCAAAGCGCAACCCACCCATACCCCTACATTTACCCCTTTACCTAACACTATGGGCAATTTAGCATAGTCAATTCACCTGACCTGCACATCTTTGGACTGTGGGAGGAAACCGGAGCACCCGGAGGAAACCCACGCAGACACGGGGAGAATGTGCAAACTCCACACAGTCAGTCGCCTGAGTCGGGAATTGAACCCGGGTCTCTGGCGCTGTGAGGCAGCAGTGCTAACCACTGTGTCACTGTGCCGCCCCAAATTGTAGGGGTTCTCTGATTCCTGAGATAAAGGAGTTGACTTAACATAAATGAGTAAACAGGGTAGGCCATAATTCATTGGAGTTGAGAAGAATGATGGATGATCTTCTTGGAGTTTCTGAGGGGGCTTCACAGGGGAGATGTTTGCACTTGTGGACACAGTTACAGAATAAGGAGTATATTTAAAACTGAGAGTCAAAGGAATTTCTTCCTCTAAAAGGCAGTGCATGCCTGAAATTCATTACCTCAGAGCATTGTGGAGGCTAGCAGAAAATAATTAAAAAGGAGGTAGATAGTACCTTGAAGTAATAATAATTGAGAAGCTGGCACAGAAGATACCAAGATCTCATTTGACCGAATGTGACATCAAGGACCCTGAGTAAAACTGGAGTCAATGGGAATTGGGGCAAACTTTCTGCTGGTTAGTGTCATACCTAGCACATAGGAAGATGATTGTGGTTGGTGGAAGTCAGTCATCTCAGCTCCAGAACATCATGCAGGAGTTTCTCAGGGGAGTGTCCTTGGTCCAATCGTCTTTTGATACTTCATCAGTAACCTTACGTTCATCATAAGGTCTGAAGTGGGGATGTTTGTCGGTGATTGCACAGTGTTCAGCACCATTCTCAACTCTTCAGATACTGAAGAAGTCCAACTTCAAATGCAACGCGATCTGGCCATTGTCCGGGCTTAGGCTGACAAGTGGCAAGTAACATTTGCACCACACAAATGCCAGACTATGATCGTCTCCAGTAAGAGAAAATCTGACCATCACCTCTTGACATTCAATGGTGTTACCATTTTCAACAATATTGGGATTACCATTAACCAGAAAATCATCTGGACTCACCATCTAAATATAATGGCTACCAGAGCAGCTCAGAGACAGGAATCCTGTGGGAAATAAATTACCTCCTGAATTCCCAAAGCCTGTCCACCATCTACAAGGCACAAGTTAGGAGCATGATGGAATACTCGCCACTTGCCTGGATGGATTCAGCTCCAACAACACTCAAACGCTTGACAACATCCAGATCAAACCACACCCCCTTGATTGACACCACATCCACAAGTATCCACTCCCTTCACCACCAACACTCAGTAACAGCAATGTGTACTATCTACAAGATGCCTGACAGAAATTCTCAAAATATCCAGAGATAGCACCTTTCAAAACCACAACCACTTCCATCTAGAAGGGCAAGGGCAGCAGATACATAGGAACACTACCCCCTGCAAGTTCCTCTCCAAGTCACTCACCATTCTGACTTGGAAATATATCGCCGTTCCTTCACTGTCACTGGGTCAAAATCCTGGAATTCCCTCCCTATGGACATTGTGAGATGACATACAGCATAAGGGGTGCAGGAAGTCAACTTGCCACCACCTTCTCAAGGGTAAATAGGGACAGGCAATGAATGCTGTCTGATCAGTGACACCCACATCCCATGAATGAATGAAAAAAAGGAGTTGAGGCCCTGTGCAGATCATCCATGATCTTGAAGACGACAGGTACAGGCTTGAGAGGCTGAATGGCCTCCTTCTGCTCACCATCTGCCATGGTAGGATTTAAACCATTCCCCCAGAATATTAGACAAGGCTCTGGATGGCTAGGAAAGTGACATTACCATTATGCCATCATTTCCCCCTGAAGAAAGAGGAATCAGGAATGAGCAGGAGAGTGGGATAAGAGTAGGTGCCTCAAGTGGATCAATATTCCAGCACAGATTTGATGGGCCAAATAGTCTTTTCCTGTGCCTTTATAATTCTATGAAATAATATCTCTGTGTGCATCACCTATTTACCTCTGGGTGAACAAGGATATTAGCTCCAATCAATTTCCAGGAGTTAAGCTGTTAATCCTACATTGTACCATCAAAACTTTCATTTGAAAAAAGAATTAAAGGCAAGTTCCTTTCACCTGTCCTGTAGGATATTAAAAGAAACACATGGCATGTGTTGCAAAACACAGCCTTACTATCATGGTCAAACTAGGAGTCATGGACAACCCAAAATGAGCTGACTAATTATATCAACTCATTGCCATTTGCAGGATGTTACTGATGTCAAGTCGGGAATTCGTTTACCTATGCGAAAATTATCCACAAGTAAATCATTATCTGAAAGGCTTTGAGATGATTTGATTTGATAATATTTGTATAGATGTAAGATTAATTGTTAGAATGGCTTATATAGTGAAAGAAATGTTCAAAGTTGCTCCCACAGAGCTTCGCAAAGAGCGGGGAAATCAAATATGTTTGGCTCTGTGAGTGTTACAAAGATTCTGGCCGTGAATGTGTATTTCTAATTTCTTTAGGCAAAAGTGTATAAATATTCACATCTAATCTATCACACTTTCCATGCAAACATTTTCAGAGATATCATAGATGCATGGTCAGCTCAATTTATGCATTTTATAAGTGAGAAAGTAACCATGGTGATTTGGTCATTAAGCAGAAAACAGGAAGGGTGGAGAGGTACTCAGAGGGGGTAGATGGCAGAGGAGAATGGGCAGAGGGTGAGAAGTCGAGGGGGTGGTGGTGGGGGTGGTTGATTGGAGTAAGGGCAGCAGCCATGTATAAGAGTCAGCAGGGCTCACCTCTCTGTAAATGAGCTGGGCAGGGGGTCTCCTAAATAGGATTAAAGCATTCTGGTGGTGCTTAAATTAAGCCAGCGATAGAGGCATTCTGCTGGACAGGCTCTGTGGTTTCCACTCTGAGGGACAGTCTATTCAAAGCCTCCTAAAAGACTTCATGGCTTTAACTGGAAGCAGCTGGCCATCCCTGTGTACAGCACTTGAAATGGTCTCTTCAGACCCAACTATCATGTGTGCGTAAGGTGAGGAACTCGGCTGGCAAAGATAGAAAGTAGCATTGGCATCATAACAATGCACTTGCACCCTACTGGAATTTATCTGCGAGTCCCTGCTCAACTCAGCACCCTGCCTCAGCAGGATAATGGTTTCCTATAAAATGTGACCTGGAGTTCTTGTGACACAGTGAGTAGAACCCAAACCACTGATCTTAGAAGCTCTAGATTCAAGTTCCAATCCATGACTTGATGGCCGCAGAAGGTGCACTTTCAATGTGGCCAAATAGGTCTTTTAGCAACCTATAAATCCCATCAAAAGTTCCAATGGTAAATGGTAGCAACAGGAGAGTCTCTTCCTCACACTTAACACAAGGTGAAATGTCTCAAGCTGTAGTCTGTGGTGGCAGGGTAATGACCAGTTCCAGGAAAGACTTACCACATAAGCACACATACAAATGTACTTTGTCTGCCTCAAATGTTGCCAGAAACAAGACAGACAATATGATCAACTATAAAAATAACAGTATGTGGTGAGATGAACAGACATTTAATTTGCTCTCATTATGGATTTACTTTTCAAAACAAATATGACTTTTAACAATACTATCTCTAATGCCGATTTCGATAATTAATAATGAGTAAAAATCAGGCAAATCTTTTGTTCAACCAAATGCAACACAAAGGGACTTGAGATTCTCTTTGCTCATTGCTACGGTCAAATATTTAATTTCTTTGATATTGTGCTGATAACAAGTATGCACGCATCTTTTCTGCTTACAACTGACCACATTACCACGCAGACGTCAAGATGTAAGTTTCTTTATGGCAACACACCTATCTTACTGGTCCATATTGTTGGTGACTGTCAGTAATGACGTTGATTGGGTGCATCAGTCATTACTGGAAAGGTACGTAGATAAAACACAATTTTGCCGGTGCATGCTGAAGTTTTTGCAAGTGAAGAGATGATTAACATTTGGTCTGAAAAACAGACAATTTTCTAAAGAATTAAACGCAGTAAAGAAATTTGACAATCCAAATAAAGGTTAAAAGTGGATTGTATAAGACAACATAGTGATGTTTGAAAACATAGCTGAGAGCAAAATCTATCCCATTTTGTTGTATTTTACTAATAAATTCCTTAAAATCTAGATATATTGTCTTCTTTCTTTCTAAAACCTATTGTCATTTAAAACCCTAACTTGGGGTGAATATAATCGCCACATCTTTATTTTTGATATGCTTAAGAACAACATTAAATACTTTTAACAAGTGTCCAGATTCAAATGAGTTCCCTTTGAACAAAATATTATAAAAATAAGGCAACCATGTCCTCAAGTGAATATAAAAGATCTTGTGGCGCTCCTCAAAATAGGGCAAGGAAATTACTTAGCACAGGCCAAATTTGTTCCTCACTGAAATAAATTATTTATTTCCTTGTTTGTGAGACCTCACAGTGAGAAATATGGCTGCCACATTTCTTTAATTACCACAGTGACTGCAGTTCAAAGTTGTGGGTGGCACGGTGGCATATTGGTTGGCACTGCTGCCTCACAGTGCCAGAGACAAGGGTTCAATTCCTGCCTCAGGTGACTCTCTGTGTGGAGTTGCACATTCTCCCCATGTCTGTGTGGGTTTGCTCCGGTTTCCTCCCACAATCCAAAAATGTGCAGTGTAGGTGAATTGGCCAAACTAGATTGCCTGTAGTGTTAGGTTAAGGGGTAAATGTAGGGAATGTGTCTGGGTGGGTTGTGCTTCAGTGTGGACTTTTTGGGCTGAAGTGCCTGTTTCCACACTGTAAGTAATCTAAATGTACTCAGCTAGGAAATGCTTTGTGATGAGTAAAAAATGAGGTCTGCAGATGCTGGAGATCACAGCTGAAAATGTGTTGCTGGTCAAAGCACAGCAGGCCAGGCAGCATCTCAGGAATAGGGAATTCGACATTTCGAGCATAAGCCCTTCATCAGGAATGGGCTTATGCTCGAAATGTCGAATTCCCTATTCCTGAGATGCTGCCTGGCCTGCTGTGCTTTGACCAGCAACACATTTTCAGCAATGCTTTGTGATGACCTGGCATTGTTTAAAATGTTGTATAAATACAAATCATCCTTCCATTTCTCAATTTTGTGCCAAAACGTAAGGTACTGTGCAATTTACCTTTAAAGGGATAATGAAGACATATTCACACTCCTAGTTTCTCCCTTTACCCTTGGCAAACAACTGCATTATGAATATTTCAACAACATGGATTACCCTCTTTCTTTCTAACCAATTAAATAGCTAACTTTTGGCTTGCATTCCTAGTCTTATCCTTTTCTGTTCCTGTAACTTCCTAAGATCTCTGTGCTTCTTCACTGTGTGTTCCTAATTTTAATTGCTCTAACAATAGGTAACCATGTCTTCAGCTGTCTCCAGTACTCCCTCCCCAAATCACTTTTTGGTAGTTCAGGTTTTCTTTGAGGGAGCTCCTGTGAAACACCTTGGAATATTTTACACTGTTAAAGGTATTTTAAAGGTGCTATGTAAATACAAGTTGTTGCTGTGAGCACTCCTTCAATTTTATGGGCAGGAAGGGTTCCCAGTCTAAAGGACTGCAGTTTGCAAGTGATGTCTGTAGTGATTGGAATGAGATAAGGCATGCGGACCTTATAGAATATGAGTTCCCCAATTGGGGCTGTTTACCTGGCTGACAGATATAAATAGGAATGTCAGGGGTACTGCTCACTCTTGGAGCCAGCTTGGAGTTAGCTGGATCAGGATCATGTCCTATGCACGTGTAAATAAAGGATGAGTTTGTGACAGGACACTGCCCATCATGGAGTTATTTCAATGCCCAAAACACTATTCTGCACATTACTTTAAAAGTTGCTATGAATCCTTTTGTTCTTCAACAATCAAAAATACCACAAGAAATTAAATTAAGAAATTTAACAAAAAATCCAGCAGTGAAACGAGGAATGAATTTCTTACACAGTGAAAAGTTAAAACTTAAAGGCTGTTGAAAATTGATTATCTTAAAATAGAATTGGATAGATTCCTGAAAGAGGAATGTTTTCGAAGCTTTGCAGAATGAGCTGGGGAATTTGATAAATTGGATAGCTTTTTTCAAAGGCAGGTACATAGATGATGGACAAAATGGCTTCCTCCGCACTCTCTGATCATTCAATTCTATTTTCTTGTAGAAAGAAGATATTCAATTTCTAGAGGCCAGACTGGGACTTGGTAGAGATTGCACCATCACACAAGTCTTCACTATATTTAACAGCCTCTCAGAAACCTCAATAAAGAAAAGAATGAAACCTCAATATTAACACAATTCATCAGAGTCTCTCAGGCACTGTATGTGTCCGTGCCTGTATTGGACTATAAAGTCTAAATTCCAGCCCTACAAAGATGTTCTATAATATGTCAAAACAGGTTAAGGCAAATTCATAAAGACTTCAATCTGCCATAGATGTCCACTTTTACTAACTGCTCCTTGAACATGACCTTTTCCTGTTTCTTATCCCATGTCAATATAAAAAAAATTTGCACATGCGAACCCAACATCTGAAAACTATGTGGTGCTACCTTAGTGTCAAGATTTGGAGATGCTGGTGTTGGACTGAGGTGGACAAAGTTAAAGATCACACAACACCAGGTTATAGTCCAATAGGTTTAATTGGAAGCACTAGGTTTCGGAGCGCGGCTCCTTCATCAGGTTGTGTCCTCCACACCCACCTGGTGAAGGAGCAGCGCTCCGAAAGCTAGTGCTTCCAATAAAACCTGTTGGACTATAACCTTGAATTGTGTGATTTTTAGCTTAGTGTCAAGAGATTGTGAAGGTTTTGACTGGAACTGTATGACCAAAAGATGGAAGAGAAAGCAATTCAGCCCATCAAGTCTATTCCATCATTCAGTGGGATCATAGCTGATCCTTTAAACATTTACCCCACTTCCTCATAATTCTTGATTCCCTTACTGCTTAAAAATCTGTCTATCTCAGCCTTGAATATACTTAATGACAAAGCCTTGACAATCTTCTATGTTTATAAAAAAAATTGCTAATTCATTATCCACTGAGAGAAAAAAAACTCTTTCTCAAATTTATCTTAAATAGGATTTCCTCTACACTGAGATGATGCCCTCTCGTCCTAGACACTCCCACATCAGAAGACAATCTCTTCGCATCCACTCTGTCAAACCCTTTAGGAATTTTATATGTTTCAAATGGTCTCCTCTCCATCTCTCCATCTTCTAAAGTCCAATGAATACAATTAAAACCTATTCAAACTCACCTCATAAGAAAACCCCTCCACACTTGGGGTCAGTCAACATTTCTCTCGACTGTGCCTAATGCCAATTATCTTTCCATACATAAGGGGAACAAAACTGTTCACAGCGTTGCGGTTATGGAAGAATTTTAGCAAAGATCCCTATTTTTGGATTTCATTCTCTTAGAAATAAATGCGAACAGTCTATATACGTTCCTATTACATGTTGAACTTGGATGGTAACTTTTGTATTTCATGATCAAGGACTTCCAAAAGCAGATGTGCTGCAACTTTCTGTTGTTTTTCCCCATTTAAATAATATTCAACTCCTCTATTCCTCCTGCCACAGTGTATAACACCACATTTTCCCACACTATATTCCATCTGCTAAGTTTTTTTCCCCACTCACTCATCCTGTTTATGTTTCTCTGTAGACCAAAAGCATTCTCAGTACTTGGCTTCCCACCTACTTTGTGTTATGAAGGGTGTAAGGGGTACTGCACCTTTAAGAGAGTTGAAAGCTAGCAAGGACTCAAAGAGGCACAGGGACAAGATAACAATGTAATGCTTGGTCAGAACAGCTAGCACTGGCTGGGGTTGCTATGAGACAAAAACAAATTCAAATTCGGCCAATCAGTTTACATTATGCCCCAAGATACTAAACTCCAATCAAGTTTCAATTTGGCAGTTTGACAATATTAAAACCAATCAAACGATCTGATGTTTTGGGGTATAAAACTGGAAAAAAAATGAACAGTTGGGAGATAACTGCCAAAAGACAAACAGATGTAGGCTGCTGGTCAGAACTCTCTGATAGGTATCAGTCTGGAGAAGGAGGTTGGACAGAAAAAAGATATCAACACCAACTTGGAGAACAAATCTATAGAGGAAGATACAAAGAGAGGATTCAACAGCTGGTTGATTTTGAAATTTTATTTTTTCTCTAAATCTCAATTGGAGGTTTTATTGGATGTGTATTGTAGAGGAGAAGGTAAAATATAGGGTTAGGTAAATGAGTTGTAAATAATTGTTAGTTAATTATTCTCTATTAGACTTAAAAAAAAGTTGTTAATTTTCACTGTAAATAGTGACTTTTGGGATAGTTTTTTACCACTTGAATTTTCACATACTACTGCAAGGGTAAATCTTTTCTGTGTTGCTGGTTTAAATTAGCAGGTGGGGGTTTACCCCATGTTGTAACAGTTGTGTCACCCACAAACGTCACGACAGTTGATAACTCAGATGGTAACTGTACCAGCCATAGTAAATACAGTTAATGGTTGAATACTCGTAGCTAGTTGGGCAGCATGGTGGCTCAGTGGTTAGCACTGGATTCCCACCTCGGGTGACTGTCTGTGTGGAGTTTGCACATTCTCCCTGTGTCTGCATGGGTTTCCTCTGGGTGCTCCGGTTTCTTCCCACAATCCAAAGATGTGCAAGTTAGGTGAACTGGCCATGCTAAATTGCCCTAAAGTGTTACGTGCATTAGTCAGAGGTAAATATAGGGTAGGGGAATGGATCTGGATGGGTTACTCTTCAGAGGGTCAGTGTGGACTTGTTTGGCCGAAAGGCCTGTTTCCACACTGTAGGGAATCTATTCTGCATCTTAATGACATCACGTGATGTGTCATCTGATTGGACCTGAAGGAAGAAAATTCTACTGGTGTCCTGCTCAACTATATCTCTGTAATAGTCAGTAAATGTAGATCGATTTGTACCAGTATGAGTTTTCAGTCCTCAGCTGTCAATGACATTTGGAATCCAGTCATAATTTATATACTAGCAAAATCTCTACTTGGTATCTTGTAATTTGCTCATTAACTGTTTACCAGGGCCCTCTGTTGTGTTGGCAAGAGAGAGAGAGAGGGCTGGGTTGTTGGAATTGCGTTGCCACTATCATGAGAAAGATTGATGTCAGTGATTACTCCAAGTAACTAACTCATGAATGGAAAGAGGGGTTAGTCACTATCACCCCAATGATGGCCTATCACTGCAGAAGTTCTGGAACATGGTTCACACAAAATACAATGTCCTACACCTGCCCATGAGACCTATTGTCCTGAATCAGAGTTCATATGAAGACTGGGCCTTTGAGACCTACACCCTTTGGGAGCTTAATTAAGGTCAGTTAAGTTCCCTGGAGAAAGACAACTACATTAATTTTGACACATTGTAATTTGTTGACCATGACATGCTCCAGAGCATCCACAACATCTTAAATAAATGCAAGCTCATTCTGTAATCATTCATCACTTTGTTAATCATTAAATAGCATAAAATTCCTTGTCTTCAATTGAAGTATCTACTAATGACAGGCTGAAGGGATAGCTTCCTACACTTTACAGGGGTATTTATGCCAAGGAAATGGCAGGTAATGACCATTTCCAACTAGACTGCATCTAACCATTGATATTCAATGTTACCATCACTGAATACTCCTCTGCCAACATGCTTGGGGTTACTATTCCCAGAAGCTGAACTGAACTATCTATATAAATACATACGTTACAAGAGTAAGTCAGAGGCTAGGTAACCTGTCATGACTAACTCACTTCTTGACTCTCCAAAGCCTGTCCACATCCACAAAACACAAGTGATGGAATACTCCCCACTTGCCTGAAGGAGTGCAGCTCCAAAAGCCCTCAAGAAAATTGACACTGTCCAGGACAAAGCAACTTGATTGATTATCACATCCATAAAGGCTCACTTCCTACTGATATTCAGCAGCAGGAAGTGTGTAGTATCTATGAAGTGCACTGTACAAGCTCACCAACTCTCTAAGATGGTAGCTTCAAAACCCATAACCTCTCCCATCTGAAAGGCAAGAGCAGCAGATAGATGGGAACACCATCACGGCAAGTTCCTGTCAAAGCTACTCATCATCCTGATTTGGAAATATATCACCTCTCCTTCAACATCTTTGGTTCAAAGTCCCTACTTAATAGCATTGTGGGTCTACCTACAGCACATGGACTCCAGCGATTCACGAAGGCAGTTCACCACCACCTTCCCAAGGGCAACTAGGGATGTCCCATGCCTGAATTAAGACAATAGGCTACAAGAAAATGAAACCTTCCGTATGGTATAATGGTAAAACCGAACCTCAAAGAGTGTAGGGTGATGTGCCACTTTTTGACATGTTACTGAGCACTGTGGCAGTACTGTCTCTGCTGTCTAGTAAACTGGAAAGTACTAACAATGATAGTGAAACAGCAGCAATTTGTATGGTGTGAAATATGTGATACATTCACTGCTGCAAAGGTCATTAATGTAAAAGAGCAATCATTCGCGGAATGTGGGCATTCATTGTCCATCCCTCACTCTGTGGTGATGAGTTTCTGTTTTGAAGATACACAAGTGGCATTCTGCATCAAAAACATTTGCTTGGCCACATCAAAGGGAAATTAAGAATTATTCACATTGGCAAGGTATTAGAGTCACACGTAGAATCATAGTTTCATTATGGCACAGAAAGGAGCCACTCAGCCTATCGAGTCAGGCAGGATCTGTGTAGAACCATGCAGTCACTTATATGCATTGCCTTCATCATTGTGTAAGTGTCCTCCAATTTTCTTTGGGATTCATTTTTTTTTCAGCTTCTACCACCCTGAACGGTAACAGCTTCCAAGTCATCGGCACTTGCTACATGTAAGGACAGCAATTTTCCATCCCCAAAAATCATCACGAGCCATTTGGGGTTTAATTAAAATCTCACATCACCAAAATCTATTTATTGTGAAAAAATCTCAAATTTTCAAACAACCAAATGAGGATATGAATTCACATTCTCCAGAATAACAGTACAAGCCTTTACATCACCAGTATGAAATACAACTTATTGGGTTGCTCACTCTCAATGCAACCTCAGTGCACTTACGGTGATGGCTTCACAACTGCATGTCACTTGTCAGCTGTTCATATTTAATGTTAACATCAAGCTCTTTCAGCTTGGGGCACAAGCAAAGAAAACTTTGTTCAATTTTAGTACAGTAACAGAACAACAGTCTTTAGTTGTTATCTGTCAGACTCTGAAGATTTCCTGTGCTCTAGAAACCTTCTGCAGAAAAAGTGTACAGTGTTGTCGGTGGTGAACTCACTTCTGATAAATGGTCAATTTTACCTCATTTGCTCTTTTGTGCTCATTTTGTGAAGTGCCATGTACCAAAGGTTGTTAGCAAATTTAGAGCCCATACAATAAAATGGCCAATAGCAGGTTGGATACTAAATTGGCTGAATGACTGAAAATAGAGAGTCTTTGTAAACAGTTATTTTTCATTGTTGTGGTTCTGTTCGCCGAGCTGGAAGTTTTTGCTGCAAACGTTTCGTTCCCTGGCTAGGTGACATCATCAGTGCTCTGGAGCCTCCTGCGAAGCGCTTCTTTGATGTTTCTTCCGGTATTTATAGTGGTCTGTCCTTGCCGCTTCCGGGTGTCAGTTTCAGCTGTCCGCTGTAGTGGTTGGTATATTGGGTCCAGGTCGATGTGTTTGTTGATGGAGTTTGTGGATGAATGCCATGCCTCTAGGAATTCCCTGGCTGTTCTCTGTCTGGCTTGCCCTATGATAGTAGTGTTTTCCCAGTCGAATTCATGTTGCTTGTTGTCTGAGTGTGTGGCTACTAGAGATAGCTGGTCGTGTCGTTTCGTGGCTAGTTGATGTTCATGTATGCGGATTGTTAGCTGTCTTCCTGTTTGTCCTATATAGTGTTTTGTGCAGTCCTTGCATGGTATTTTGTAAACTACATTAGTTTTGCTCATGTTGGGTATCGGCTCCTTTGTTCTAGTAAGTTGTTGTCTGAGCGTGGCTGTTGGTTTGTGTGCCGTTATGAGTCCTAAGGGTCGCAATAGTCTGGCTGTCAGTTCTGAAACGCTCCTGATGTATGGTAGTGTGGCTAGTCCTTTTGGTTGTGGCATGTCCTCGTTCCATGGCCTATCTCTTAGGCATCTGTTGATAAAGTTGTGCGGGTATCCGTTTTTGGCGAATATATGTTTTGGCACAAAATACTATATAGGACAAACAGGAAGACAGCTAACAATCTGCATACATGGACATCAACTAACCACGAAACGACACGACCAGCTATCCCTAGTAGCCACACACTCAGACAACAAGCAACATGAATTCGACTGGGAAAACACTACTATCATAGGGCAAGCCAGACAGAGAACAGCCAGGGAATTCCTAGAGGCATGGCATTCATCCACAAACTCCATCAACAAACACATCGACCTGGACCCAATATACCAACCACTACAGCGGACAGCTGAAACTGACACCCGGAAGCGGCAAGGACAGACCACTATCAATACCGGAAGAAACATCAAAGAAGCGCTTCGCAGGAGGGTCCAGAGCACTGATGATGTCTCCTAGCCAGGGGACGAAACATGCTTTTTAACAACCTAAAGGTGGTCAAAGTATCTGCAAAAATGCCTTGAGATTTTTTTTGAGTTTATTGAGGAATGCAATTCTGGTCTGCCTCCAATAAGAACGATGTTATGAAACTTGAAAGAGTTCAGAAAGATTTACAAGAATGTTGCCAGGGTTGGAATGTTTGATTGAAAGGCAGAGGTTAAGTAGGCTGGGGCTGTTTTCCCTGGAGCGTTGGAGGCTGAGAGGTGACATTATAGAGGTTTATGAAATCATGAGAGGCATGGATAGGGTAAACAAACAAGGTCTTTTCTCTAGGACAGGGGAGTCCAGAACTAAAGGGCATAGGTTTACGGTGAGAGGATAAAAATTTAAAACAGACTTAAGGGGCAATTTTTTCACACTGAGGGTGGTGCGTGTATGGGATGAGCTGCCAGAAGAAATGGTGGAGGCTGGTACAATTACAGCATTTTAAGGCATCTGGATTGGCATATTTGGGATAGCACTGCTGCCTCACAGCATCAGGGTCCCAGGTTCAATCCCAGCTTCGGGCGACAGTCTGTGTAGAGATGCACATTCTCCCCGTGTCTGCGAGGGTTTCCTCCGGGTGTTCCGGTTTCCTCCCACAGTCCAAAGATGTGCAGGTTAGGTGAATTGGCAATGCTGAATTGCCCATAGTGTTAGGTGCATTAGTCAGAGGGAAGTGGGTCTGGGTGGGTTACTCTTTGGTGTGGGCTTATTGGGCCGAAGGGCCTGTTTCCATACTGTAGGGAATCTAATGTATAGGAAGGGCTTAGAGAGATATGGGCCAAGTGCTGGAAAATGGGACTATGTTAGTTTATGATATCTAGACAGCATGGGCTAAACGATCTGTTTCCATGTTGTACGTTTCTATGACAAAGTCAGATAAAGAAAGAGTTACATATGGTGAATGAGCAGAAATTAAATGAGAAGAAACACTTGTGACCCTGTTGGTTGAGTAACAAATCTTAAAGTGAAGAAATGAGTGATATTTCATTAAGTATCTGTGAAGGATATTGCTGGGGAAAATGGTCTTTGCTTTGTCATGTCATTTTATGGTACAGACTTCCATACTTTCATTAAAAGCTCATTGATAGACATTTGTTAATAATTTCAGTGACTGACATCATGGTAAACTGGCCAGAAATAAAGTTTATCAAGGAAGCTTTTACTCTGGGATCAGATCTGTTCAGTTTGGATCATAACAACTGGAAGCAATGTTATTTATTCAAGTTTGCAGTTCCTTGAAAAAAAAATTTTTCATAGTGTGGCTTGTTCTTGAAGATGCAGTATAAGGATTTAGATGTTTAGATTTAGTGTAGATAACACCGTGCCACCATTTTCATACCATGGGAAGTAGCTGTTTCTTAAAACCAGTTTCCCTTGCCCAACACGTCTTCATTTCAGGAGAAAAACTAAGTGTCGACAAATAGGGAGGATCCATGTTAGGTGTTTCACATCTGGATCCAGTGACAAAAAAAGACCATATTTTCTCACTTTACCCCCAATCAACTCATTAGATTTTAACATCTGATTCAAGCACTTGCTGGTTAAGTACATCAGAATGTTCAGTCATTCAAAGTCCTGGAATGCTTGAGGCGTTAACTTCACCTATTTAACTATTTGCTCATAGATCTTCATATATACCAGTACCTAACTGATTCTATCCTGGACTATTAATAAAGAGTTATGTTTTGTTTTTAGTTGATGTGGGCATTTAACACTTCAGTCTAAAGATTCAGGATTCTTCCCGTGTTAAGAACTAAAAGGCAATCTGATGAAGTACAGCCAACCAGTCTGAGTAGTATGGATAGAATTGTTTATCACCTCAGTCTTTCCCCCCACCTCTGCCAATCCCCAAGAACTTTTGTTCTGTTGGACTTTTTTATTCTGCTTCTGTGAATTTTGCCTGTTCTTTTCTACCCTGCAGTGACTTGTCTATGCCACTTTCTAATCCTACTCACTTCTCATTCTAACTTGGGTGCATTCCGTGCCGACAATAAGTGACTTAGAATTATAGTCACACAGCACAGAGACAGACAGTCCTGTTCAACCAGTCCATGCTGATCATAATCCCAGACAAAACTAGCCCCACAAATCTACATTTGGCCGATGTCGTTCCAAACCTCTCTTATTCATGAACTTATCCAAATGTCTTTTAAATGTTATAACTGTACCTGCATCCTTCATGTTCTACACACCCTCTGTGTCAAAAATTTGCCCCTCTTGTCTTTTTAAAATTATTCTCCTCTCACCTGAAAAATATGCCCCTAGCTTTGAACTCCCCCACCTTAAGGAAAAGACCATTACATCTCACCTTATATATGACCCTCATGATTTTATTAACCTTAGTAAAGTCACCCTTCAGTCTTCTATGCTCCAGCGATAAAAAAGTCACAGCCTATCCAACGCATTTTTATATCTTAAAGCCTCCATTCCCAGCAATATTCTGGTATATCTTTTCAGAACCCTCTCCAGTTTGATAATATCCTTCCTATAACAGGGTGACCAGATCTGGACACAGTACTCCAGAAGCTGCCTCACCAACATCCTGTACAACCTCAACATAATATCCCAACTCCTATACTCAAAGGTCTGACCAATAAAGGCAAGTATGCTAAAGCCCTTCTTAACTGCTCTATTTATATGTGATGCAACTTTCAAAGAATTATGTCCCTAAATCCCTAGTTATCTCTGTTCTACAACACTACCCAAGGCCGTGTTGCAATACCTCTCATGTATCCAAATTAAACTCCATCTGCCATTCTGAAGTCCATTGAACAAATCAATAAACTTTGTTAGAAGCATACAAAGGTGGAGTCTAGGTTTAGGGAGAAGGGAATAAGTCTCCAAACCAACTGCCTACCCAACCATCTATGCACCAACACCTATCCCACATGTGGTAGGGTCAGCGGATTGCACATTGCACTTATCAACCATCTCAGACCTCATTGTACTGGAGTGGAAACAAATCATGCTTCATCCAAAAGGGGTGCTGAAAAAATAGGATAACTACCCAGGGCCCTTCCATTAATTGTATAACTGTTGATATTGTTTGCTTTTCCAAAATGCAATACCTCACATTTATCCAAACTAACTTCCATCTGCCACTCCTCCACCCATTGACCCAATTGATCAAGATCTCTTTCTAATCTTAGATAATATTCTTCATAGAGTAATAGAGATGTACAGCATGGAAACAGATCCTTTGGTCCAACCTATCCATGCTGACCAGATATCCCAACCCAATCTGGTCCCACCTGCCAGCACCTGGCCCATATCCCTCCAAACCCATCCAAATGCCTCTTAAATGTTGCAATTGTACTTCCTCTGGCAGCTCATTCCATACACGTACCACCCTCTGCGTGAAAAAGTTGCCCCTTAGGTCTCTTTTGTATCTTTCCCCTCTCACCCTAAACCTTTGCCCTCTAGTTCTGGACTCGCCGACCCCAGGGAAAAGACTTTGCCTATTTATCCTATCCATGCCCGTCATAATTTTGTTAATCTCTATAAGGTCACCCCTCAGCCTCCAACGCTCCAGGGAAAACAGTCCCAGCCTGTTCAGCGTCTCCCTATAGCTCAAATCCTCAAATCCAGGCAACATCCTTGTAAATCTTTTCTGAACCCTTTCAAGCTTCACAGGTGGCACGGTGGCACAGTGGTTAGCACTGCTGCCTCACAGCACCAGGGACCTGGGTTCAATTCCCACCTCAGGCGACTGACTGTGTGGAGTTTGCACATTCTCCCCGTGTCTGTGTGGGTTTCCTCCGGGTGCTCCGGTTTCCTCCCACATTCCAAAGATGTGCTGGTCAGGTGAATTGGCCAGGCTAAATTGCCCGTAGTGTTAGGTAAGGGGTATATGTAGGGGTATGGGTCGGTTGCGCTTCGGCGGGTCAGTGTGGACTTGTTGGGCCGAAGGGCCTGTTTCCACACTGTGAGTAATCTAAAAAAAACATCTTTCTGATAGGAAGGAGACTAGAATTGCACGCAATATTCCAACAGTGGCCTAACCAATGTCCTGTTCGGCCGCAACATGACCTCCCAACTCCTGTACTCAATACTCTTCACTGTTTACTATACCATCAATTTTAGCATCATCTGCAAACTTACTATCTATGCCTTCTCTATTATCATCTATCATCATTTACATAAATGACAAACAAAACCGGGCCCAGCACTGATCTCTATGGAAAACTGCTGGTATCAGGCCTCCACTCTGAAAAGCACCCCTCCACCACACCCCTGTCTCTTGCTGTGAAGCCAATTTTGTATCCAGTTGGTAAACTAACCCTGAATCCCATGTGATCTAATTTTACTAATTAGTCAATTTCTTTCTCCATAGTAAAAACTGTGGTTAAATATTCATTTACAATCTCTCTCATCTCCTGAGGTTCAACACAAAGACAACCTCTTTGATCTATAAAATGTCCAACTCTCATTCTAGTTGCCCTCTTGCTCTTAACGTACTCTTAATGCTCTCTTTGTATTATCCTTAAAATATCTGCTAAAGTTATCCCTTCCTTGACTTCCTGATCTCCCACTTAAGACTGCCCCTACACTCTTTATACTGTTCAAGAGATTCATTTGAACCCAGTTGTCTATGCCTAACATATGATTTTTTTTTCTTGACTAGTACCTCAACATATTTATTCATCCATTGTTGCCTAATCTTACCAGCCTTTCTTTTCACTTTAGCAGGAACATAATGACTCTGAATTCTTGTTATCGTACTTTTGAAAATTTCCCACTTATCAGACATCCCTTTACCTGTGAACAGCTTACTCTAATCAACATTCGAAAGATCTTGTCTCATACCATTAAAATTTGCCTTATTCCAATTAAAATCTTTAACTTTTTCAGAAAGCTGATCCTTTTCCATAACTATTTATAAACTAATAGAATTAAGATCACTTGACTCAAAGTGTTCCCCGACTATCATTTCAGTCATTTGTCCTGCCTTATTTCCCAAGAAAAGGTCATGTTTTACTCCTTCTCTAGTAGAAACCCTTATAAATTGATAAAGGCAATTTTCTTGAGCACATTTAACAAACTGTCCACCATTCAAATCTTTAACATCATGGTAACCCCAGTCAATGTTTGGAAAATTACAATCAGCTGCAATTACAATCTTATTGTTCTTACATATATCTGAGATCTCTCTGCATATTTGTTCCTCCTTTTTCCTCGGACTACTGGGGTGGGGGAGGGGGGGAGCATATAATACAATCCCATGAAGGTGATCAATTCTATTTCTACTTTTGATCCACATTTTTTGATTGGATGATTTTTAGACATATCTTCTCTAGTTACAATGTAATGTTTCTCTTAATCAAAGCTACCTCTTCCTCCTCTTTAGCCTCTCTCATTAACCTTCCTGTAGCATTTAAAACTCAGAACATTGAGCTGCTAGTACTGTCCATTCCTCAACCAAGTTTCTGTAATAGCAATGATGTCCTAATCCCATGTTCCCTACCTGCGTTCATCAGCCCTACCTATCCGACCCCTTGCATTGAAATAAATGCAATGTAATGCTTCAGAGTTACTTGGTTCTCTGACTTGCTCTTGTCGGTCTTTTCTAATTCACTTGTTCTTCTTAGATTCAGAACTTGCTTTGATCTCTTTCTTCTCTTGCTTTCATGTGCATTTAAATCAAGAATGGACATTTTAGAGATGCAGATGTTCTGTTAAGAGAAATGGTGAGTTAACCTTTCAGGTACAAATAATCCATCAGCTCAGTGAGAAGTGGACGGCCTTCTCTCTTTTCAGGAGCTGACTCTTCCATTTTTTATTTCTTGAACTTTCCATTTATGAATCCAATTTTTAGCATTTTGTGTTTTCAGTTTTCATATGCAAGCTCAATTTGCAGTTATAATGTGAGGAAGAAATTCAAGGAATATAAACCATTCGGTTTTCTAGATCAGTATGCTAAGAAAAACCAACTAGAGAACACTCTTTGGATCTAGATTTATGCATGGGAGATGATTCAATTAATAATTTTATTTTTTAAAGGAAAGTGGCTTTTAGGGAATAATGACCATAATAAGAGATCATAATAACTGAAACCAACATGCCTATTCTAAAAGATGAGAGACTTAAACAATCCAGGTCTTTTTCAATATATCATTTTAGTTGCATCACACTGTAAATTACAGCTATAAATTCTGTTTCTTACACTTTTATACTCCACAACCACCTGATGCAGGAGCAGTGCTCTGAAAGCTAGTGCTTCCAAATAAACCTGTTGGACTATAACCTGGTGTTTTGTAATTTTTAACATAATAAGATAGACTTTTATACTTGGTGTGAGAGAGATTTCATTAAGTTCAAACCTACAAACAAAAATGTAGAAAGAAAGAGTCTAGATGAGGCAAAAATAGATTCCTTCGAAGTAAAAGAAAGTTTCTTGTGGGATTTTATTCTTCACATAATGGCTGATATGTCTGATTACATTAACAACAGTGACATCGCTACAAAGGGACTCTTCAGAAGTCTTTTAGTTGTAGTTCTTTGACACTCTATCATAACCTTTTGGAGCAAACATCAACAAAAGGCTTGCATTCATGTGGCTTCTGGCATAACCTCAGGAGTTTTTGACACAGTTTAGTCAGGTAAGCATTTTCAAAGTGTAATTACTTCTATAGTGTAGAAAATATAGCAGTCAATTTACATACAGCAAGCTCCCATAAATAGCAGTGCGATCATGACCAAATAATTTATTGTTGCGTTATTGACTGAGGGATAGATACTGGCCAGGAAATCAAAGATATCTCCATTGCTCTTCTACAAAATAGTAGGATTTTGTCGATCTTTCTGAGAGTTACACAAGGATTATCATTGCCTCCAAAACATGGCACCTCAGGCAGCATAGCCCTCCCTCGAAAGGGAGTTACAGAAAACCTGAAATAATTGTATAAACTTTGTTTATAACATTTACAGAGTCTTCGTGCTACTCTGCTACATCTGTGGTCAACTATTGGGAAAATGCATGCATAAAGTAATCCCCTCAACCTAAACTTTTATGGCAGAACCAGGTGTAAACATAGTACAATATTATAATTATATTGGTGACAATTAAGGTAGCTTTAAATCATGAAATCAGGAGAATATGGGTTCATGTCTCACACCAATAGCTTGAGCACAAAACCTAGGCTGACACTCCGACATGGCATTGAGGGAGTGCAACATTGTCAGTGGCTCTATCTTTCAGATGGGACTTTAAACTAAGAACCCATCTGTTCACTTGAGCGGAGTGAATGACCTCAAGGCACTGATTTGACGAAGAGGTGGGGTACTAGCTAATATCTTTCCCTCATCAACATAATTAAAGTAGACTATCTGACCATGAAGCTTTGAAAGAGTTCAGCTCTGGTGTTTCCTACATTACAGTAACAAACTATTGATGGGCTCTGAAAGGTGCTAAATAAAGGAACAATCAAATTTTTTCCCTTGATGTTGCCAACCAATATAAACCTTAGATGATGCTTATCAGAGAACAATAGCTACTTCCAAATCACACAGGAAGAACAGCCCTGCTCAGATATTTTCATGACCACGTCCTCTGGTAAAATGAAAAAAAAACTCAGCCTTTACTTTGCAGGTACTAACCCATTATTTTCTGAGAACTTTCTTTTAGTTATTTCTTTCCTTCCCACCGCCCCCACTAGCTGTCTCTGTTAGAGAAAAGTGCCCACCCTCACCTCCGCTCTGAGTCGGCAGGAAATCATTCCAGTCAGCTATTTTTCTTCAGATGTTGTTGTCTCGCTGCACCTGGTGGTGGCTGACTGCCAATTATCATGCACACCGTGACAAATTCCTGCCTTTAAGTGAGGAATTGCAGCTTAATGTTGTCCCAGTTAAAGAATGAGCCTGTGGTTTGTGTATTTCTGCAAATTTTGCAAAGTGACACTTTGCAACAAAGATCATTCACTTGTCATTCACATTTTTTTTGTTTGCAGTGGGATGCCAATTCCGAAGCAGCTTGGGAGACCATTAAATTCAGTTCAGACAGAAACCTACCATCAGTTTAAAGTATTTGTTTCATACGTCTGGGAAGCTGATATCTTTTCCCTCTTCTTGAATGTATCTAAATCTATCCATTTTCCAAGAAACTTTGATGTGTCAATTAGACCCTTACAAACTGAGTGTGTCAGACTCTGAGCAGCAATTGGTCAGTATATTTAGCCATTCACTGACTGTTCGGTGGTTAAAGATCATCTAAGGAGGGACCTTTGCTGTTTCCCTCATGAAGGAGTGTAAGAGAGGTGTATTTAGTTGATTTTTGCTGGAACAAAGCAGCTGATTGGTGCATATTTCCAATGTAGAGAAAGTGAGGTCTGCAGATGTTGGAGATCAGTGTTGAGTGTGTGTTGCTGGAAAAGCATAGCAGGTCAGCCAGCATCTGAGGAGCAGGAGAATTGACATTTCGGGCCATTCCTGATGAAGGACTCTGGCCCAAAACGCCGATTTTTCTGCTCCTCGGATGCTGCCTGACCTGCTGTGCTTTTCCAGCAACACACTCTCAACACAGCTTTCCAGTGTGTAAAGTGAAAGCAAATGCATCAGTTTGTGTTCAGATCTTCAGTCCTTTTTGAGTGAAAAGCTTCTTTGGTATAAGATTGATACTGGAGTGTTCAGAAGGGAAATAATACAACAGAAATATAAAGCGCAGGGATACTCAAGTGGTTTTAATTAATAACCAACAAAATACATTAGAATTTTCAGGTTAGATGATGTGATACACCTGCAGTACACAGAAGCTGTTATCACCAAGACGTAGCCCAGTGACAAAGGAGGACTGTAGGAAGTGGGTAAACCCAATAAGTTAGTTTCAAACTGAAGAAAAATAAACATACATTGTGGTAAATATGAGGGAGTAAATTGGAGTTTTAATAACCAACATATGATAGCCAAAAATGTATAAGGGGGAGAAAAATAAATTCTGAGGGTAAACTAGCAAGTAACAGAAAACAGAATACGTGAGCTTCATCAAATAACTAAAAAAAGAAAGATAGAAGCAACGTTGAATACAGCTCCCAGAGATTGAGGCTGGGAAAAGAATACTGGGGAGCCACAAAGTAGAAGAAGAGTTGAATAAGTACTTTGCATCAGTCTTCACAATAAAAGATGCTAATAGCATTCAAAAAAAGCATGAAGTAATCTGGAGGCTGTGGGAAGGGACTGAAGAAGTAAACACAGTAGCTATCACGAGAGATAAAATACAAGGGAAACGAATGGGGGTAAAGAGCTTGGACCTGATGAGTTGCATTCTAGGATTTTAAAGGAAATAACTGCAGGGATAATGGATACACTTTTAATAATCTTCCAAGAATTTTGAAAAGTACTGCAGGACTGGATAGTTACCAATTTATCAAAAGAGAAATTAAGAAGCAGGTAATTATCGGTCAATTGGTTTAACATTTGCCATTGGGGAAATGTCAGAATTGTTTATTAAGAAATACACATTCTGAAACTGATAATGTAATCAAGTAGAGTAATCATGGCTTCATGAAGGGGAAATCATGTCTGACAAATGTATTAGTTTTTGAGAAGGTAACAAATAGTAGAGATATGGGGAACTCATAAAAATAATATATTTGAATTTCTGAAACGGATTCAGTAAGGTACTGCATGTGAAGCTACTTAATAAGGCAAAAGTCACTGTGTTGGGAGTATTGGCATAATAAGAGGATTAGGAGAAAGTGAGGACTGCAGATGCTGGAGATCAGAGTCAAGAATGTGGTGCTGGAAAAGCACAGCAGGTCAGGCAGCATCCGAGGAGCAGGGGAATCAATGTTTCAGGCCAGAACCTTTCATCAGGGATAGAAGATTCATCTTATCAGGGAATTAGCTAACTAATGCAAAACAGAAAATTGGGATAAAGGGTGCCCTTTCAGAATGATGACTTTTAACGCGTGGAGTGCCACAGGGATAAGTGCAGAGGCCATATTATTTACAATGTGCGTGAATGATTTAATGAAGGTGAATGTGCCCTTGCTAAATTTGTGGATGACATGGAAACAAAAAAGTTGCAAGACTGACTCAAAGAGGCTGCAGAGGGATATGGTCAGATTAAGTAAGCAGACAATGGAGGCTCCCAGCCTCATTCCTGATGAAGGACCTTTTCTCGAAACGTCGATTTTCCTGCTCCTCGGATACTGCCTGACCTGCTGTGCTTTTCTAGCATTACTCTAATCTTGACTCTAATCACCAGCATCTGCAGTCCCCACTTTCACCTAAGTGGACAAGCTTGGCAGATGGAAAATAATGTTGGAAAATGAGATTGTGCAGTTTGACAGGAAAAAATAGAAGAGCTGAAAATTATTTAAATGGGATAAGCGTGTAGTAAGCTACTAGCAGATAAATTTGGAGGTCCTTGTGCATGTATCATTAAACGCTAGTATTCAAATTCAGCAGGTAATAAGGAAGACAACTGGAAAGTGGTCTTTATTCCAAAGAGAGTAGAGTATAATAGTAGGGAGGTTTTGCTAATACCCTACAAAACATTAGTCGGACTTGAGCTGAAATACTGTAAACAGCTTTGAACCCCTTATCGAGGAAAAGATATTGAGGCATTGGAGGCAGTCCTGAGAAAATTTAATCTGCATTATGGAGAAATGGTCTTATGAGGTGACATTGAGGAGGTTGGGCATGTACTCACTATAGTTTAAAAAAATGAGAAGTGACCTCATTTGAAACATACAGGATTTTTAGGAGGCTTAACAAGGTAGTTGCTGAGATGTTTATCTCTCTTGTGAGTTGTGAGAGGGTCTAGGACCAAAATGCGTAATCTCACAGTAAGGGGTCATCCTTTTAAGACAGAGATGAGAAGGTTTGCTTGCTCTCAGAGGGTGGTGAGTGTAAAATTTTTTACCACAGAGGACTATCAAGGCTGTGTCGTTAAGTTATTTGAGGCTGTGATAAACATATATTTCTAATCATTATGTGAATAAAGTGTTATGGGGAAAGAGCAGGAAAGTAGATTTGAGGAATATTAGATCAGCCATGATCTCACCGAAAGGTGGAGCAAAATTGATGGGTTGGAAAGTCTACATCTGATCCTATGTCTTATGGGTTTATAGTTCAACTTAATAACAACATCTTAACAGCAGTTGCCCAAAATTTCAGCAGCATTTTTTCAGCAGCAGTGGGTGGAGCAATAGCGAGGACCAGGGACATGACGGGAAGGTAAATTTAAAGTATAAAAACTCACCTTGTGTATCGACAGAGCACATGCTGGGCAGGAGCAGACATGTGACTGCTGGGTAAGTGAGGCTTTATATTTGGGCAGTTGCTTTACCTGAAACACTACTTGGGTAGTTCTCCCACCCGTCCTCCCCCTCGTGTTTCTTTTAATTTTTTTTGGTTTTTAATAGTCTCTTTGGGAATTTAGAATAGTGGGAATGGAGGTTAGGGCAGTTTAATGTTCATCCTGCAGAATGTGGGAGGTAAGGGCCACCACTAGTGTCCCTGCTGACTACATCTGTGGGAAGCGCACCCAACTCCAGCGCCTCGAAAACCGTGTTAGGGAACTGGAGCTGGAGCTGGATGAACTTCGGATCATTCGGGAGGCAGAGGGGATTTATTGAGAGGAGTTATAGGGAAGTAGACACACCTCAGGCACAAGAAGAAAGTTACCGTCAGGGGATATAAAAGGGAACCGGCAGGCAGTGCAGGGATCCCTGTGGCCAATCCCCTCAACAACAAATATACTGTTTTGGATACTTTTGTGGGGGGCAATTTACTAGGAGTAAGCAATGAGGCACAGGTCTCTGGCACAGACTCTCTCCCTGTTGCTCAGAAGGGAAGGGGGGGAGAGGAAAAGAGCATTAGTCATTGGGGACTCCATGGTTAGGGGTCAGACAGGAGGTTCTGTATGAATGAGAGAGACTCACGGTTGGTGTGTTGCCTCCCAGGTGCCAGGATTTGTGATGTCTCTGATCATGTTTTGGGGATCCTTGGGGGAGAGGTGGAGGGGGGGGGGAGCCCCAGTGGTGGTCCACATAGGCACCAACAACATGGTGGGAAAGAAGGTGGGGATCAAAGGCAGAAATTCAGGGAGCTAGGGTGGAAGCTTAGAGCTAGAACAAACAGAGCTGTTATCTCTGGTTTGTTGCCTGTGCCTCGTGCTAGTGAGGTGAGGAGTAGGGAGAGAGAGGAGTTGAACATGTGGCTACATGGATTGTGCAGGTGGGAAGGTTTTGGATTCCTGGATAATTGGGGCTCTTTCTGGGGTAGGTGGGACCTCTGCAAACAGGATGGCCTTCACCTGAACCAGAGGGATACCAATATTCGGGAGGTGGGGGGGGGGGTGCTGTGGGGGGAGTGGGGGTGGAGGATTTGCTAATGCTCTTTGGAAAGGTTTAAACTAATTCAGCAGGGGAATGGGAACCTATATTGTAGTTCAAGTATACAGGAGGTTGGGATTACTGAGGTCAGAAATAAGGTTTCAAGGTCGCAAGAGGGCTCTGGCAAGCAAGAAGTTGGTTTAAAGTATGTCAACACCAGGAGCAGAATAAGGTGGGTGAATGTGCAGCATGGGTTGGTACCTGGGTTTTCGATGTTGTGACCATTTCAGAGACATGGCTAGAGTAGGGGCAGGAATAGTTGTTGCAGGTTACGGGATTTGGATGTTCAGTAAGAATAGAGAAGGTGGTAAAAGAAGGGGTGGTGTAGCACTATTGGTCAATGACAGTATTAAGGTGGCAGAAAAGATGTTTGAGGACTCGTCTACTGATTTAGTTTGGGCTGAGGTTAGAAACAGGACAGGAGAGATCACCCTGTTGGGAGTTTTCCATAGGGCTCTGAATAGTTCCAAAGATGTAGAGGAAAGGATAGCAAAGATGATTCTGAAAAGGAACAAGAGTAACAGTGTAGTGGTTATGGGGTCTTTAACTTTCAAAATATTGACTGGGAACACTATAGTTCATGAACTTTAGATAGGTCATTTTTGTCCAATGTGTGCAAGATGGTTTCCTGACACAGTTTGTAGATAGGCTAACAAGGTGGGTAATGAACCTGGCCAGGTGTTAGATTTGGAGGTACGTGAGCACTTTGGTGATCTTACTTTGGTTGTGGGTAAAGTGTTGGAAAACGTTATAAAAGATAGGATTCATAATCATCTAGAAAGGAATAAGTTCATTAGGGATAGTCAACACAATTTTGTGAAGGGTAGGTTGTACCTCAGAAACTGTATTGAGTTCTTTAAGAAGATGACCAATCAGATGGATGAAGATAAAGCTGTTGGTGCATATGGATGTCAGTAAGGCGTCTGATAAGGTTCCCCACGGTAGCTTATTGCACAAAATATGGAGGCATGGGATTCAGGGTGAGTTAGTGGTTTGGATCAGAAATTGGCTGGCTGAAAATGACAGAGGGTGGTGATTGATGAGAAATGTTCATCCTGGAGTTTAGTTACTAGTGATGTACCGCAAGGATCTGTTTTGCGGTCACCGCTGTTTGTCATTTTTATAAATGACCTGCATGAGGGTGTAGAAGGATGGGTGAGTAAATTTGTGGATGACATTAAGTTTGGTAGAGTTGTGGATAGTGCTAAAGGATGTGTAGGCTATAGAGGGATATAGATAAGCTGCAGAGCTGGCCTGAGAGGTGGCAAAAGGAGTTTAATGTGGAAAAGTGTGAAGTGATTCACTTTGGAAGGAGTGACAGAAGTGCAGAGTACTGGTTAATGGTAAGATTCTTGGTAGTGTAGATGAACAGAGAGATCTCGGTTTCCATGTACATAGATCCCTGAAAGTTGCCACCCTAGTTGATAGGATTGTTAAGAAGACATATGGTGTGTTAGCTTCTATTAGTAGAGGTATGGAGATTCGGAGTCATGAGATCATGCTGCAGCTGTACAAAACTCTGGTGTGGCCGGACTTGGAGTATTGCATACAGTTCTGGTCACCGTATTATAGGAAAGATGTGGAAACTTGGAAAGGGTTCAGAGGAGATTTACTAGGATGTTGCCTGATATGGAGAGAAAGTCTCACGACGAAAGGCTGAGGGACTTGAGACTATTTTCATTAGAGAGAAGAAGGTTGAGAGGTGACTTAATTGAGACATGTAAGATAATCAGAGGGTCAGATAAAGTGAACAGTGACAGCCTTTTTTCTCGGATTGTGACGGCTAGCATGAGGGGACATAGCTTTAAATTGAGAGCTGATAGATATTGGACAGATGTCAGAGGTAGTTTCTTTCCTCAGAGTAGTAGGGGGTGTGGAATAGCCTGCCTGCAACAGTAATAAACTCGCCAACTTTGAGGGCATTGAAATGATCATTGGATAGACATACGGATGAAAATGGAATAGTGTAGATTAGACAAGCTTCAGATTGGTTTCACAGGTTGATGCAACATCGAGGGCCGAAGGGCCTGTACAGCACTGTAATGTTCTATGTTTTTTTTAGATTACTTACAGTGTAAATGTATCCCCTGAAGTGGAAAAATTAGAAAGAAGAGGTGCAGATTTTCTACTGTTTAGGAGCTCTGTCTGACTCCAGTATACCTGCTATTTCACGTTCACTATTGTAAATTGGTTCCTGAAACTAAAATCTGAATTTTTTTTTCCAAAGGTGTAACCAATTCTGTGTTTCGCTCTCTGTGGTACAGCGAGTGAAACCATTTGTCAAAATGAACAGTCTGTGGTTGTGTCATCTCTGAAGAGACTTTTGCTATGAAGTGTCCTGGCTGTACCTCTTGGAACTTTCACAAGCCACATTTTCCTAGAAAATGACACCTCTTGTTTAAAATTGAATCATATTTTTCAGTGCACATAGCTTATGCTCATCTTGTTATTCCTCTGTCTCATATTACATGCAACTGCAGCATAAGCTTTAACTTAGACCCCTGCAAAAAGTTTTAAAGAATTCCTGCACTTGTCATGTGGGACACTTTTAAATGTGTTCAGAAAGGTGTCTTCTGGTCAATAAGTAAATTCGTCAGCTTGTTGTTTTTTTGAATGTATTCATAGTGGCCGACATTGGTTTAGCTCAGTTGGCTGGTCGGTTGGTTTGCACAGTAGCATGATGCCAACAACTTCGGATCAATCCTCACACTGTCTGAAGTGTGGTGGCCCTCAGGTTAAACAACCACCAATCATCTCTCTCTAATGAGAGAGCAGCCCTATGGTCTAGCAAGGCTATGGCAACTTAACTTGATCCAGTGTAACGTTGTGGTTATGCTTCTGGAAGATTCCTATCCTCCTATATTGCTCTGAGATGTGGGCTTCAAGGTGCTGGAGCACTCCCACCAAAGCTGCCCGTGCAAGATCCTGTGAGTCTTCTGGGAAGTCAGACACGCCAACACCAGCGTCCTCAAGCAGGCCAACATCCCCAGCATCGAGACACTGACTACCCCCTCGATCAGCTGTAATGGGCTGGACACGTCGTCCCCATGAGACTCCCCAAGCAGGTGCTCTACTCAGAGCTCCGAAATGGCAGGTGAGCCCCAGGTGGACGCACTTCAGGGATACCCTCATGGCAAAGTGCAACATTCCCACTGACACCTGGGAGTCACTGGGCCAACACCAATCTATGTTCAGCCTCAGTCAGGTGACTTATAAGGTCCAAAGTGGGGGAGGAGCACCTGGAAGGCGTGCAGCTCCTCAAGACTTACTGTCGGGAGAAAGCAGAAGTCGGGTTAGAACAGCGAAAGGATGCCCTACTACACCAATCCCCCATCTCCCCCTTCCCATGACCACCTTCTGCCCCAAGTGTAACAGAGCCTGCGGTAGCCCCATCAATCTGTACTGCCACCCACTCCCCCTGAGAGTGGAACAGAGTTATCCTCGTCTGTGAGGGACCACCGATGAATGAAAAGACATTTCTGGGCTGGAAGACTGGACCTTATGGGCTGTCATGGGACGAAGAAAAAGATGGGGGAGCAAAAGATAATGGGACCATGTGGGTTACAAGCCTCAAGTCACTTGTTGCCTTCACTCTTTTTATCTGAAAAGGTGAGCGAGAGGAAGCCCACCTATTCTTAGTGAAAGCCCCAAGGTCAGACCTTGCAAGGTTTGCACCTGGTCAGGTGGGCTTCAGAAGCCATTAGCAACACTGTCAAGTGAGAGAAGGCAGGAACGGCCAAGGATAAAGGACAGAAGGCCAGGAAAGGTAAGCCAGAGGATTCTCAGGGTGACGTTTGGAAGCAAGCAAACACTGAGGGTGATCACTGTAAAGAGGAGAGAGGCACAGGATACAACTCCCTAAATTGGTAGATTTTGAGCAGGGATTGATTTTGATTAGTCCTACATCAGAAAATCCAGGAGGCTCACATTTGCAATTTTAATATTAATAAAATAAAAAGTGCTGGAGATCATAGCAAGTCAGACTGCACCCATGGAGAGCGAGCAAGCTAACTTTTCAAGTCGAGATGACTCTTCGTCATTTTTTTGTTTTCAGTACAGATTCCAGCATCTGCGGTAATTTGCTCTGACATAGGGCGTGACCAGTTGATCTTGCCAACTGTTATCAGGGACCATCAATAGTGTTGAAGATAATCACGTCTAAATCAGTCTCTGCAGCAAACTAGCTCTGGACCTGTCACATCTTGGCTCTCGCTTCAAGTCAGATGGTGAGCTGAGAGATTTAACACCATCAAAATGTGGGGCTTTCCATCTGAAAAATCCCATTTCCTATCAGACAGGGTCACAACAGTGGGATTAGCCATTAGCATCACCACCCCCGCCACGGAGTTCCACCTCCAGGTGAAAACAGAGCCTGAATCACATCATGGCGAGTTATTAAAGGTTTCAAGGGAGAGAAAAGCAGTGAAGTTTTGAAGTTATTATGATCTGGAACACACGGCCTGTATTGGCTGTGGAAACAGATTCAGCAGTAATTTTCACAGAGGAACTAGAAGCAGATTTGAACAGAAAGGCTTTGCATTACAATGTGGGCAAGAGCTTGCAAATGGGAGTTAATGAATGGCGAGTGCAAAGTGCTGGCACAGATTCAGAGGGTAGATTGGTCTCATCCCTTTATGAATTTGTGAAATATGGTGGCTTATAGGTTTATACCGCAAATACTACAGTAAATGCAGCAGGATCATTGTCAAAAATAAAGCCCAATTGACTTGTTCCTATTCTTCTCGCAAATGAGCTTATTATCAGCACTGTGTTGGTGTCCGTGTTGTGCTTCAGCTCTGTAGTGGCTATGTAGCTCATGATGTTTTAAAACTAATTACTAACAAAGAGAGTACTGGTGACCTTATCAGCATTAGCTGCTGTCTGGAAGAAAATAGAACAAATAATGACGTTAATATATCCTGCATCAAACTCCCCCATCCATCTAAGGCAACTTTTGCTTTTTTATGCAATATATTACCATTGGAAATTCTTAGTTTTGCGTCAAACAGCATTCTTCCTGTCCTTTGTCTGAATTTACTAACTTTGATCTCCAGTATGTCATATCACAATGGAACAAATTGTAGTAATTCTAAATTGGCATTTGTGATTCCAAACTTTGTGTTGATGACCTTGATATGGAGGTATAATTCCCTTTTTAGTTGTGGTAAGGTATGTCAGTGTTGTACAATAAGAATGATTTATCACTCATAAAATCAATCTCTTAATTGAGAAAACCTGACCAATAAGTTGAGATTACGGAATGTCCCTTTAACTTATATTTAGAAGTTATTGAGGAGAAAGTGAGGACTGCAGATGCTGGAGATCAGAGCTGAAAATGTGTTGCTGGAAAAGCGCAGCAAGTCAGGCAGCATCCAAGGAACAGGAAATTCGATGTTTTGGGCATAAGCCCTTCTTCAGGAAGTTATTCAGGAAGGCATTTAGAAGTTATTGCCTATATTGCATCTGTCTGGTAATTCCTTCTTTGATATCTGCAATCTTTGTGGTTTCTCTCCTAATGGAGAAGGTGAAGATCCACTTGAAGTGGAAATCTACTTTGAGGAATGATGGCTATGAAGAGCAAAGTTAGGTATTTCCCTTGAAGCAAAGAGGTTCGAGAGCTGATCAGACTCAGAGAGGTCTTCAAAGTTAAAAGAAATATGTGGGTAACATAAGTGATGATTAATTATTTCTCAAAACAACACAAAATACTGTGGATACTGGAGATCAGATAAAAAGTCAAAATTGCTGGATAATATGCCTTCGGTCCAATTAGTCTACGCCGAACATATTCCCAAGTTAAACTAGTCCCACCTGCCTGTGTTTGGCCCATATCCCTCTAAACCTTTCCTATTCATGAACTTATTCAAATGAATTTTCAAAAATTGTAATTGTACCCACATCCATCACTTCCTCTGGCAGTTCATTCCAGAGTCAAACCTCTCTTTGTGTAAAAAGGTTGCTCCTCCTCCCCATTTTAACACCTTAAAAATATGCCTCCATAGTTGTGAATTCCCCCACCCGAGGGAAAAAATCCTTTACTATTCACCTTATCTTTGCCTCTCATGATGTTATGCCTATAAGGTTACCTCAACCACCTTCCATTCAGTGAAAGAAGTCCCAGCCTATCCAGCCTTTTGTTACAACTCAAAACCTCCATTCTGGCAACAGCCTGGTTAATCATTTTAGAACCGTCTCCAATTTAATAATATCCTTCCTATAACAGGATGACTACAACTGCACACAGTACTTCAGAAAAAGCCTCAACAACATCCTGTACATCAACATGATGCCCTAATTCCTATTCTCAATGGTCTGAGCAATGAAGGCTAACATGCTAAATGCCTTTCTAAGTGCCCTGTCTATTTGTGATGCTAATTTCAAAGAATTATGTACCTAAATCCCTAGGTCTCTTTGTTCTACAGCACTACTCAAGGCCTGACCATTTATTGTGTAAGTCCTGCCAATTGTTTGTTTTACCAAAATGCAATACCTCACACTTATTCAAACTAAACTCCATCTGCCTCTCCTCAGTCCATTGACCCAATTGATCAAGATCTCTTTGTAATTTTAGATAACCTTCTTCACTATCCACTGTACCACTAATTTTGACGTTGCCCTCAAACTTACTAACTACATCTCTTATTTTGTAAACCAAATCATTTATATAAGTGACAAACAAAAGTTGACCCAGTACCAATCATTGTGGCACACCACTGGTAACAAGCCTCCAGTCTGAGAAACAACCCTCCAGCACCACCTTCTGTCCCCTACCATGAAGCCAATTTTATATCGAATTGGCAATGGAACAACAAAGCAAAAACATTCAATGAAGGCCAGAATGTTCCACAGACTTCTCTGTAAGGAGGAAACAATACTTGTTCAATAAGCAAAACATTTTTGTAGATTTTTGCCCTCTGCTGCTATGTTTATTTCCATAGTGACAGGGTTATTCAGTCAAGAAACTCATACCGAACTTGAAGTATTAACTGAATTCTTTACCAAGGTAATAATTGAAGTATTCAGTCCTTAGAAGCTGCTCTCTCATTCAATATGATCATGACGGTTACCCAAATCAATACCTCATTCTTACTTTCACCCCATTCACCCCATTAGCCCATTGATCCATTTAGTTCGAAAACCTATACTGATTGATTAAATGATTGATTTATTGTTGTCACATGTACCGAGATACAGTGAAAAGTATTGTTTTGAATGCTATACAAGCAGATCACACCATACAAAGTGCGCCAGTGTAGCAGAGCAGAGTGAAGAATACCATACTACAGTCACAGAGGGTACAGTGAAAGATCAACATTAACGTTTGAGGGGGCCATTCAAAAGTCTGATAACAACGGGAAAGAAACTGTTCTTGAATCTATTCATATCTGCATTCAAACTTTTATATCTTCTGCCCGAAGAAAGAGGGTAGACGAGAGAATAACCGTGGAAGGAGGGGTCTTTGATGATGTTGGTTGCTTTCCCAAAGTAGCAGGAAGTACAGATGGAGTCAATGGATGGGAAGGCTGGTTTGCGTGATGGAGTGGGCTGTGTTCATAATTCTCTGCAGTTTCTATCGATCTTCTCCTTCTTTAAAACATTCAGTGTTTTGGCTTCCATCAGTTTCTGTGTCAGACAATTCCACAGGCTCACCACGCTCTGGGTGAAGACATTTCTCCTCATCTCAGTCTTGAATGGCCTACCTGGTCTCCTTAAACTGCAACCAACACTGTAATCCAGTGAGCCAAGTAATGTTCTGCGGACAAAGGTTCAAATCTCACCTTGGCAAGTGGTGGAATTTGAAGTTTATAAACATCTGGATTTAAGAGTCTGACAATGCTTATGAAACTGTTGTCAATCGTCAGGAAAAGTCTATCTACTTCACTAATGTCCTTTCAGGAAAAGAGAGTGGTGGGAGTCTGGAATGCGCTGCCAGGGGTGGTGATGAAGGCAGATATGATAGGGGCATTTCAGGGGCTTTTAAATAAGGAATGGAGGGATATGGACCAGGGCAGGCAGAAGGGATCAGTTTCATTTGGCATGTGACTCCAGTCCCTCAGCAATGGGGTTGACTTGGAGCTGGTAGTAAGTTGGCCTAGTTGGTGATTCCAATGTGCTGTCCATGAATTAAAAAGACAATTGATCTCACACCCAAATTGCTAATTGGGATTGTGATTACCTTGGAGTCAACCTGAAAGTGACTCATTTAGTCCTGCTTTCTGTTTCTGTCTGTTAACCAATTCTCAATATATGCCAGCATTGGACAGCCCTTTCCAAACCTACCACCACCCCTGGACAAGGGCAGCAGATGCATGGCACTATCACCAACTACAAAATTATCTCCAAGTGACACGCCATCCCAATTTGGAATCTTGCTATTCTAGAACATAGAACAGTACGATACAGAATTGGGCCCTTCGGCCCACAGTGCCAAATGAAACTGATCCCTTCTGCCTGCCCTTGGTCCATATCCCTCCATTCATTATTTAAAAGCTCCTGAAATGCCCCTATCATATCTGCCTCTATCACCACCCCTGGCAGCACATTCCAGACTCCCGCCATTCTCGGTATAAAATACCTGCCCTCATCTCAATCCCGAATGGCTGACTTATTCTCGCCTTAAATGTGTGGCCACTAGTATTTGACATTTCAACTCTGGGTGAACGATTCTGACTGTCAACCCTATCTATGCATCTCATAATTTTATAGACTTATATCGAGTCTCTTCTCAGCCTCTGCACTCCAGAGTAAACAACCTGAGCTTTTCTAACCTCTCCTTAGAGCTCATACTCTCTAATCCAGGCAGCATCCTGTTAAACCTCTCCAAAGACTCCACATCCTTCCTGTAATGTGGTGATCAGCATTGAATGCAATACCCCTTGCGTGGCTAATCAAAGTCTTATAAAGCTGCATCCTTCCCAATGGCTGGGTCACAAATCCTGAAATTCCCTTCCCCGGCAGCTCTTTGAATGTGAGCGTCACTGGCGCAAAACAAAGGACTAGAAAGCAATGCAAAAAGAAATCAATTGTCTCGTGGGCTCTACAAGAGTAAGGGAGTCTGCCATCTCTCTGTTATGGTGCACTCAATTTATCATTTGGCTTGACACTGCACTGACATCTCACAAACGGTCGTAGCCTGCAGGTTTCAGCTTCACTTACACCATGTGTAATTACAGGCTCACACACTCTCACACCTCCTCTCACACCTCCCCTCACATCTCTTCTCAAAGCATAGACCTTGGCTGCCCCCTGCATTTCCCACTCAGTTGCTGGGGATACCCCACCACCTTGTATGACTATGCATGCTCACATCTCCTCCTGCATTTCTACCCTTAATCCTTCCCACACTCAATCCTCACATGACAGGGAAAGGTCACCAACACCCAGGCTGTGAAGGGAAGACCAATAGGGGGTAACAAGGGTTATGATTGTTTATCATTTTGAGAAAAGTTGTCATCAATAGTTTCGGGCTGTTTTCCCTGGAGTGTCAGAGGCTGAAGCACCTTATAGAGGTTTATAAAATCATGAGGGGCATGGATCGATAAATAGACAAAGTCTTTTCCCTGGTGTGGGGGAGTCCAGAACTAGAGGGTTAAGGGTGAGAGGGGAAAGATACAAAAGAGCCCTAAGGGGCAACTTTTTTCACACAGAGGATAGTGTGTGTATGGAATGAGCTGCCAGAGGAAGTGGTGGAGACTGGTACAATTGTAACATTTAAAAGGCATCTGGATGGGTATATAATTAAGAAGGGTTTGGAGGGATAAGTGCCGGGTGCTGACAGGTGGGACTATACTGGGTAGCGATATCTGGTCGGCATGGATGGGTTGGACCGAAGGGTCTGTTTCCGTGCTGTACATCCCTATGACTCTATGACTCTAAGTTGTCTGAGGCATTTTCAAATCACTCTTGTCTTTTTTATTCATTCTCCTTCTTTCAAACATTCAATGTTTTGGCCTCAATCAGTTTCTGTATCAGAGAATTCCACAGGAGGGGGTCAATGAGCAGGCCAGCATGTATTGTCCTTTCCCAATTGCCCAGAGGACAGGTAAGAGTTAACCACATTGCTGTGGGTCTGGGATCATGTGTAAGACAGACCAGATAAGGATGGCAGATTTCCTTCCCTAAAGGACATAAGTGAACCAGATGGGCTTTTTACAGAAAAAGTGGTTACATGGTCATCATTGGGCTACTTCTCCATTCCTGCTTTTTATTTAGAAATTGAATTAAAATTTCACCATCTGCCAGAGTGGAGTTTGATCTCATATCCCCAAACCATTGGCCATGGGTTCAGAATTTCTAGTCCAGTGGCATCTCCAAAATGCCACCACTTGCCCTAACAAGGGGGAAACACCAACCGGCCAGCAACCCAGGAAACATTTCTCACCAATTCATTATTTCTCTTCCATTAGTGGACATTATTGTATCTCACCCTGCTGTCAGTCTGAGGATTTCCTAGTGGTGATATCAGCTGAAAATGTGTTGCTGGTCAAAGCACAGCAGGTCAGGCAGCATCCAAGGAACAGGAAATTCGACGTTTCGGGCCAGAGCCCTTCATCAGGAAGTGATATCAACCAGGTCCAAAGTGACTCATTAACCAGCTTTGAGTGGCCTGAGGCTCTTTGAAAGAGATTGGCATCTGTGAAGGGTCCAGGATGGATCAGTCATTGCAGTATCCTGGTTATCTTGCGCAGATCTGGCTGAAAGATTCACATTTTAAGGGACTGGAGTTGCTTCCTGTGGAGAAAGATTGTTGGTTGATGATGCTCTGATTGCTTTGGTGGCACAATCAATTGGACCTTCTATCTTCAGGGAATCAGTGACAGCTCAGCATCCTAATGCCTTAGTTCCTGACTTTCAGCATCGAGGGTGAAAGAAATGAAGAGGTGGGCACTTGTATTAGGGACTGCTCATGAGGTGTGAAAGCTGTGAAATGCCAAGAGCTTGCTGAAACCATGCACTGGCGAAGAGTAAAGAGCATCTTCCACCTTTCAGGCTATTGAGGTGGCAATGCCACCCAGTCCTTGAACTTCCTCCAAAATCTATCATGTGACAAGATGGCTCGGCGCATCTTTTGCGTTGGTTCCCAACCATTTGCCAATAGCTACACACTGAACCTATAGATCCCATTTCATTCAAGAGCACTCCTCCTTATTGATGGCTGTTGTCTTGCTCCTTATCCCTCTACCGGGTATATGGCGTCCAATGGTGGCTGCTGGTGTTAATGTTGTCAAAGATGGAGTTATTGCTGGTGTCCTGATGGGGTGAATATCTCCCCACGGAATAATCTAGAACCAGGATGACTCCTATAAATGAAGGGCCACCCATTTCAAACAGAGGTGAGGCAGTTTTCTTTTCTCAAAGAGGATCACAGTTTTTTGAGGTGCTGTTCCCAAAAATCAAGTGGAAACAGAGAATTTGAATATTCTTAACAGAGAGGTAAATAAATTCCTGATAAGCAAAGGGGTATGTAGGGGGAAGGGTATCAGGAATGTGGACTGGTCGGATCAGCCAAGATCTCATTCAATGGCAGAGTAGACTCAAGGAATTGTATGACTTACTTCTGATCCTAATTCACATGTTTGGGGGTCTAATAGTTATTTGAAATCACAATCATATAACAGTAATCACGTTTGCAGACTCTTACATGAAAATGACGACTCCTTCATTAAGTTCCAGATGAATGAGTGTCTGAATGGATTAGCAGAATTTCCTCCTTGGACCAGGAGCTTGGGTTGATTTACGTGTGGTGCTACGCACCTTATAAACCCTTCTCATCTTCTCATCCGCTCTTTGCTGCACAGATACCAGATACCCAGTGTCTCGGAGGAACTGCGAACTTCACCAGGTTTTGACTTTGTGACATATCACCTTCACCACCCTCCCACTTTGTGTGCAGTCAAAGAAACGGATGCCTAGATCACACCTTACGCTCTCAGTCATTGATTCAAATGCTACACTTAAAATGAAAGTCCAATAAAATATGTGAGATTTTCCAAAGCCATTTACCTCTCCTCTTATTCACTTGTGAAAGTTCACACGTGAAGGTGGGGTGGGGCTAACCTCTGCTATTGCAAAGAGAGTAGTCAGAGAGTGCAGAAGGGACTCTTCGGCCAATCAAGTTTGCATTGACAAAACTATTCTCAGTCTGAACTGGTCCCATTTTTCCAGCACTTGAATAACAATAGACAATAGGTGCAGGAGTAGGCCATTCAGCCCTTCGAGCCTGCACCGCCATTCAATATGATCATGGCTGATCATTCCTAATTAGTATCCTCTTCCTGCCTTATCTCCATAACCTTTGATTCCACTATCTTTGAGAGCTCTATCCAATTCTTTCTTAAATGAATCCAGAGATAACCTTGAATGTAATGGTACTGGTGCTGTTATGTTGGTCTTGTTATGAAGGTTATGTTTATGTTTTCTATTTAATGCTGTGTTGGTGTTAATGTAAAGTTACCATCAGACTGATGGTACCAAAGTGAGTTCTTCATGTCTGAAGCACATAGGTGTATTAACAGCCTCTTTTTGCTCTAGGGCCATTGTAATTTTGGCAGATCCAATTTGTGATGGACAATAAACACCAGGAAATAATCTGGCTTTCTTCAGACTTTAGGCTTTTTTTTAACTGTAGAGAAAAAGTCAGCACTTTGCTTTTCAGAGGTCCCATGGCTTCTGACCCTATTATACACATCCACAAGCTGTTCAGCTACCAGGGCTACCATCACCTAGGCAGTGGTGTAGTGGTGTAGTAGTGTAGTGGTGGAGTCATGGATTAGTGATCTTGAACCTCGGACCAATGTTCTGGGAATACATATATGAATTTCACCATGGCTGATGGTGAAATTTGAATTCAACAAAAATCTGGAGTGCAAAGCTTGTCCACTGGTGACTATGCATGTATTGTCAGTTGTCATAAAAAGCCCATCTGGTTCACTAATTTCTTTTAGGGAAGCTATTGTTATCTAGTCTGGACCACATATGACTCCATTCTCACAATAATGTAGTTGACTCTTATCTGTCCTTTGAGCAGTTAGGGATGGGCAATAAATGCTGGCCTAGCCAAAGGTATCCACTTAAACTTAAAAAATTCACTTAGACTTCAAAAGAAATTGCTGGCATCAGTAACTGATCCACAGACCACTTAGCTACTTGTTGCTGGATAAATGTTGTTTTGTCTGTAATCCTGTTTGTCATTGTTCTCCCACTGCTTGAAGAAACAGCAGTATAAACAACGCTTATAATGAATGTCGGGTATCGTGCTTTTAATAAAAAGTGCTGTAGTCTCTTCCAGAATCTTTGGGTTTTAAAACAATCTATGACTCTATCAACTTTTTTACGCAGAGGGTGATACACATATGGAATGAGCTGCCAGCAGAAATGGTTGAGGTGGATACTGTAACAACATTTAAAGGTCATTTGAAGAAGTAAATGGATAGGAAATATTTGTAAGGATGTGGGCCAAGTGCAGGGAAATGGGGTTAGTGTGGATGGACATTTTGGTCGGTGTGGCCCAGTTTGGGCCAAAGGGCCTGTCTCCGTGTTGTAGCACTGTATGACTCTGTATGACTCTAATCCTTTTTTCCGATTTCAATCCATAATCAAAAAATAGGGAAAATATAAAAGATTACAGTCTTTATGCTACACGTTAGGGATTTTTCTCACTATTCAGAAGAAAGAAACAGTGACTATATCAAGGATATTACATGACTGGTGCTGATGTTAACTAATTTCGAAGGCTTTGGTCTACAAATTCGATTCAATGTTCATCAGTGTCATTGCTGTCAGTTACTCGGTAAAGGTATGATTGTCCAATGAGGAAGTTCCATGTTACTGTCATGATGTGTCACATAGGGCCTTGTGTGGCCAATGAGCCTGATCTTAGAGCCACATCTCCAATCATACATTTGGCAGATGTTTCCAGGAAGTGGAATCGGTGCTTGGCCTTGAGATTGTTGGAATTCCTTTCTCTGGTTTCTTTTCCATACTATCTCTTGCCATTGGGTCCTCTTGAAGAATGACATCCCTTCAACAGGAGCTTCTTCATGCATTAACATTCATGCTACATTTCTTGAGGGAAGACTTCAGGGAGTCTTTGAAATACTTCCTTTATTGTCCTTCTGTTCAATCACTTTCGTTGAGCTGGGCGAAGAAGATTTGCTTTGGAAGTCAGGACTCAGGCATCCTGAGCACGTGGGCGGCCTAGTGGAGTTGGTTTTGGGTGATCAAGACCTTGAGATTGATGCTATTGGCTTCTTCAAGGATGCCAATGTTAGTCTGGCTGCTTTCCCAGGGATCCAAGTGACAGAGTGTGAAATCTCCCTTGCTAAGCATCTGGTCTGGAGCAATCCTGAGGAATCCCCATTCTTTGACCTCTTCCAGCAATGCATCTAGGTCCCTGCCAGTAAAGTCAGGGGTGGATTAGCCTTCCTGTGGCATACTGTCAGTGATGGCAATTTAACAGGACATTGTGAAAGGCAACACATGTCTCACAGCCCCTGAATTTCAATGGCACCGGAATTTAAATAAGGAACCAGCAGCATGAACAGTGAAAAGGTCCCAGCAGTGCGACCCCTCCTGTCGATTCTCTGGGGTCGGTT
The DNA here is from genome assembly GCF_020745735.1 of Hemiscyllium ocellatum. Taxonomy (NCBI): domain Eukaryota; kingdom Metazoa; phylum Chordata; class Chondrichthyes; order Orectolobiformes; family Hemiscylliidae; genus Hemiscyllium; species Hemiscyllium ocellatum. The sequence goes on from NC_083423.1 coordinate 9,610,918, forward strand.
ACTGAAGAGGCCGCTCTCACAATGAAATGAGCGGCAGAGCAGACAACTGTGTTGAGAAATGTCACAGTGGGTCTCGAAGGCAACTTCGCCAGTACTTCCTGTGATACCTCGTCAATGTCATCCGCACAGGGCAAGGGCATGCCTTCTGGGGGAGACGGGCTGGTTTCTGCAGATGTCCTCTGGTGATTGGGTAAGGCACAAGAGGCAGAGGTCATGGTGCCCACTGTCCAGTCATAGTGTTCAATACATCACATTGACTGCCTGGTTTAATGTGACAGTCAAAGTGGAATGAAGAGTGGTGCTAATATGAATAGGCTGGGGCTGTTTTCCCTGGAGCATCGGAGGCTGACGGGTGACCGTATAGAAGTTTATAAAATTATGAGGCTGCATGGATAGGGTAACAGGCAAAGTCTTTTCCCTGGGGTGGGGGAGTCCAGAACAAGAGGGCATAGGTTTAGGGTGAGAGGGGAAAGATATAAAAGAGACCTAAGGGACAACTGTTTCACACAGAGGGTGGTACGATTTTGGAATGAGCTGCCAGAGGAAATGGTGGAGGCTGGTACAATTGCAACATTTAAGCGGTATTTGGATGGGTATAGGAATAGGAAGGGTTTGGAGGGATATGAGTCGAGTGCTGGCAAGTGGGACTAGATTGGGTTGGGATATCTGGTCGGCATGGATGGGTTGGACCGAAGAGTCTGTTTCCATGCTGTACATCTCTATGACTCTATGGCTCAATGACCTGTAAGAATAATTGGGTGGTTATGCTTGGGGATTTTAACTCTGCAAAATATGGACTGGGACTGCCATCGTGTTAAGGGTTTAGATGGAAAGGAATTTGTTCAGTGTGTACAAGGAAATTTTCTGATTCAGTTTGTGGATGTACCTACTAGAGAAGGTGCAAAACTTGACCTCCTCTTGGGAAATAAGGCAGGGCAATTGACTGAGGTGTCATTGGGAGACCACTTTGGGACCAGCGACCATAATTCTATTAGTTTTAAGTTTGTGATGGAAATGGGTAGACCAGATCTAAAACTTGAGTTCTAAATTGGAGGAAGGTTAATTTTGAAGGTATTAGGCAAGAACTTTCAAAAGTTGATTAGGGGCAGATGTTTGCAGGTAAAGGGATGGCTGGAAAATGGGAAGCCTTCGAAATGAGATCGCGAGAGTCCATGGACAATGTATTCCTGTCAGGGTGAAAGGAAAGCCTGGTAGGTATAGGGAATGCTGGATGACTAGAGAAATTGAGGGTTTGGTTAAGAAAAAGAAGGAAGCATATGTCAGGTATAGACAGGAGAGATCGAGTGAATCCTTAGAAGAGTTTAAAGGCAGTAGGAATATACTTAAGAGGGAAATCAGGAGGGAAAAAAATGAACATGAGATGGCTTTGGCAAATAGAGTTAAGGAGAATCCAAAGAGTTTTTACAAATACGTTAAGGACAAAAGGGTATCCAGGGAGAGAATAGAGCCCTTCAAAGATCAGCAAGGCGGCCTTTGTGTGGGGCTGCAGGAGATAGGAGATAGGGAAGATACTAAATGAGCCTTTTGCAACAGTGTTTACTGTGGAAAAGGACATGGAAGATATAGAGTGTTGGGAAATTGATGATGACATCTGGTAAAATGCCCATTTTACAGAGGAGGAAGTGCTGGATGTCTTGAAATGCATAAAGGTGGATAAATCCCCAGGACCTGATCATGTGTACCTGAGGACTCTGTGAGAAGCTAGAGAAGTGATTGCTGGGCCCCTTGCTAGAAGACTGGAGGTTAACTAACGTGGTACCACTACTTAACAAAGGTGGTAAGGACAAGCCAGGGAATTATAGTCAGTGGTGGGCAAGTTGTTGGAGGGACTCCTGAGGGACAGGATGTACATGTATTTGGAAAGGCAAGGACTGATTAGGGATAGTCAAAATGGCTTTGTGCGTGGGAAGTCATGTCTCACAAACTTGATTAAGTTTTTTGAAGAAGTAACAAAGTGGATTGATGAGGGTGAAGATATAGATCCCATATGGTAGGCATTCGACAAGATTCTCCATGGGAGACTGGTTACCAAGGTTAGATCTCATGGAATACAGGGAGAATTAGCCATTTGGATACAGAACTGGCTCAAAGGTAGAAGACAGAGGGTGGTGATAGAGGTTTGTTTTTCAGACTGGAGGCCTGTGACCAGTGGAGTACCACAAGGATTGGTGCTGGGACCACTACTTTTTGTCATTTATATAAATGATTTGGATGTGAGCATAAGAGGTTTAGTTAGTAAGTTTGCAGATGACACAAAAATTGGAGGCGTAGTTGACAGCGAAGAGGGTTACCTCAGATTACAACAAAATCTTGACCAGATGGGCCAGAAGGCTGAGAAGTGGCAGATGAAGTCTAATTTAGATAAATATGAGGTACTGCATTTTGGGAAAGTAAATCTTAACTGGATGTATCCATTTAATGGTAAGGTCCTAGTGCATGTTGCTGAACAAAGAGACCTTGGAGTGCAGGTTCATTGCACCTTGAAAGTGAAGTCGCAGGTAGATAGGATAGTGAAGAAGGCGTTTGTTGTGCTTTTCTTTATTGGTCAGAGTATTGAGTACAGGAGTTGGGAGGCCATGTTGCGGCTGTACAGGACATTGGTTAGGCCACTTTGGAAATAATGTGTGTAATTCTGGTCTCCTTCCTTTCGGATGGATATGTGAAACTTGAAAGGGTTCAGAAAAGATTTACAAGGATGTTGTCAGGGTTGGAGGATTTGAGCTATAGGGAGAGGCTGAATAGGCTGGGGTTGTTTTCTTTCAAGCATTGGAGGCTGAGGGGTGACCCTATGGAGATTTATAAAATCATGAGGAGTATGGGCAGGATAAATAGACAAAGTCTTTTCCCTGAGTTGGGGGAGTCCGGAACTAGAGGGCATAGGTTTAAGCTGAGAGAGGAAAAATGTAAAAGAGGCCGCAGGGGGAAATGTTTCATGCAGAAGGTAGTGTGTTTATGGAATGAGCTGCCAGAGGAAGTGGTGGGGGCTGGTACAATTGCAGCATTTAAAAGGCATCTATATGGCTACATGAATAGGGAAGGTTTGGAGGGATATGGGTCGAGTGCTGGCAGGTGGGACTAGATTGGGTTGGGATAACTGGTCAGCATGAACGGGTTGGACCAAAGGGTCCGTTTTGTGCTGTACATCTCTATGACTTTGTGACCTAAGATAAAAACTTCTCCAGACAATGACTTCGATTTAAGCCAAAACAAAGGTTAGCTCTTTCCTCACAGTTAAAGTACCTCAATCTTGGGAATAGTCTTGCAAACCCCCTCTGCACCTCCTCCAATGCAATCACACATCTCTCCCAGAATAACATGTGATGCTCTAGCAGCAATGAGTGCATAATATTGTTCTGGCCCTTCACTCTTATACTCAGTGCTTCAGTGCATGAAAGAAACTATTTGTTTGACTTCTGAAACTTAGAATCAACCTCCAGGGAGCTGTCAACATGTGTCAGCCCCTTTTAAAATGGAAAGTGGTCATAGAGCCATTGAATCATAAAGTCTTATGGTATGGAATCAGTCGCTTCAGTCCAGCCAGTTCATGCAGAACATAATCTCAAACTAACTAGTCCCACTTGCCTCGTCCTGGCCCATGTCCCTCCATGTACTTATCCAAATGTCTTTTAATCATTAGAATTGTACCCACATTCACCACTTCCTTAGGAAATTCATTCCACACGTGAACCACCCTCTGTGTAAAACATTTGCCCCGCATGTCTTTTCTAAATCTCTCTCCTCGCACCTTTAAAATGTGCCCCCCCCATCTTGAAATCCCCAGCCAAGAGAAAAGACACCTACTGTTAACCAATCTATACCCCTCATGATATTATGAACTTCCACCTCTCAAACTCTCCTACACGCCAGTGAAAGAAATCCTTTGAGAGATGAGTGCCATTTTAGTTGGAACTTGCAAAGGGCAGAATCAGATCCTTTCCAAGGGTGACGAAGCAACAAAGAGAAACCTGACTGATTTGAAGGGCAGCACAGCACTGAAGGGAAATGGAGTCAATCAAAAGCCCACAGTTGCACCATTGTATCGGAATCTGATTCGAGTCAGTGAATCACACTCAGGAATAGAAACTCCTGCACATTTTGCTCTGTAGCCTTACCTGGGAACACTAACTAATTGTGGTTCTCCCCGGCATTGCCAATGTTGTCACAGCCAGTTTAGAACAAAGGTTCTTTCATTTGGTTCCAGTTCCAAAGCAGTTCTTGCCCCAACATAGATCTGAGTTTTCGAGCATTCCGCTATTTGGTCGAAGCAATCAGAAATGACTGCTGGTGAAAGTAATGGGTCTGAACAAATAAAGATTTGGCCATACAAGATTGATTGATGATTAATTGATTTGATTTATTATCACGTGTACCTTGATACAGTGAAAAGCTTTGTTTGTGAGCAGTACAGGCAGATCACAGTAAGCAAGATCATACAGATCATAGGGGGTTTCGACAGAGTAAAGCATACAGGTTACACTGTTACACTGCACAGCAGGTGCATAGAGCAAGATCAGCATTATTTGAAGTTAGAGAGTCCATTCATCAGTCTAATAATGGCAGGGAAGAAACTGTTCCTGAACCTGCTGGGTGCGCGTGTTCAAGCTGCTGTATCTTCTGCCAGATGGAAAAGGTTGTATGAGAGCGTTATTGGGATGGGAATGGGTCTTTGATGATGTTGGCAGCCTTTCCACGGCAACGAGAAGTGTAAATAGAGTCTATAAATGAAAGGTTGGCTTCTGTGATGATCTGGGCTGTACAGACAACCTTCTGTAGTTTCTTATGGTCCTGTGCAGAGCTGTTGCCATACTAAGCTGTTAAGCATATGGGCAATATGCTTTCTATAAGACATCTGTAAAAGTTAGTGAGGGTCCTTATGGGCATGCTGAATTTCTTACGCTGCCTAAGGAAGGAAAAGCATTGTTGTGCCTACTTGACCATTACATCTACGTGGGAAGACCAGGACAATCTGGGGAATCTCAATCAATCGAAGATGCTTCTTTATAGAAAATCAAAGATGGTGGCCATTTTTTTTGTGGTCATGATAACCTTTTTTGCATGGCATTTGAAAATGGTTTAAACAAAATCAGGAATAAGTAGGTGATGGTTCTGGATGAAGGGAGAATGATGGATTTGTGGCCTGGGCACAAGTAAACACATCACAAAAGTTCATCGATTGCGTGATGGAAATATTTTTTTCTTTCCATGGGAGAACATGTTGTCACTGTCTTTTAAGCTTATTTCTTCAGATACACAGAACTGTTAATTTCTCAGAAAACTATATATAAATATGTATTTATGTATATATGAATGTATATTAATGTTTTAGGAAACAATTCTACCATGTAATATCAATTCACAGTCTCAAAGACTCTCACAAGCTTTCATGGAGAAAGTGTTTTGGTTCAAAGGTCTTTGATAGTTCTACAGATTTTGAGTCATTTTGAAAATATGTATTTTTAAAGTTGCTATGTTGAGACTTGTAGTCAACAGTGGGCAGTAAAGGTTACCTACTTGGGACACCAAGAGAATTCTAAGAACAGTCTCATTTGTTGAAGGCGCAGACCACCCACGAGTCTTAAGACGGATTCTCACAAATCAATTTGTGTGGGTTTTTTGGTTGGTGCCCACGCATGCTGCTCTTTACAGTGTAGAGTTCCTATTTCATAACTTTTATAACCTTTTAGCTCCTATTGGTAGCTTCCCTTGGGAAAATCCCTGCTGTCTTCAAAAAGAAAGTGTCTCATCGGTAAAATTCTAAAAAAATGCTGACACTAAAGAGTGCAAATGCTCAGAGTACTTTTTAGTTTATAAGAGAGAAAGAAAAGGCATGTGTAAGTCTTCCTTTTCAAGTCACCCACAAAAGTACAGTTGATTTTCACAGTCTAACAGTCCTACCTTCTTGGTTCATGCAAACTCACAACATCCCTTTTGTCTTGTTTATGCCCTGAATTTATTCAAGCCCTTAACAGTCTATAGACATGACCAATGTCTAATTCATGTGACTCTTTAAGGAGACATGCTGATAATCTTAGCAATTGGGTACCAGGTCAATCATTCATCAAAGGATATTTCTGAGAATTTCTTCTCATCTAAAAGCAGTTGTAAGGCTAAGAGCTTAAATAATTGGGTCTGATCTGTCCCATAGTGGCTGCAATTCATAGGTAGTTCATATGCTTTTGGATGTAGAAGTATAACACCGGACTCGCAATTTTAATTGCACTCTTCTCTCCACTGTTGATGCTAGGCCTGCTGAGTTTCTGCAGCACTCTCTATCTTTATTCTTTTATTTCTTTATTTGTCCCATGACTCCTCCCTTTGGCCTTAAACCTTTGACTGTTTTATCTTTCAAGGCTACTTCCTATCCTCCATTTGACCTGTCTATCATTCTTTTCTCCACTCTTCCCTGTTTCACTGACGGAAAATGCTTTGCAAATCTAACTTTTTCTGACTTAAGTGAATAGTCATTCACCTGAAACATTTGCTGACTACTTCTGCCACTGAAACTGTCAGATCTGCTGAGTATTTAGGACAAAGAACAAAGAAAATTTATGGCCCAGGAACAGGCCCCTTGGCCTCCAAGCCTGATCCGATCCAAACCTACTGTCTAAACCTGTCAGTCAATTCCTAAGCATCTGTATCCCTCTGCTTTCCACCTACTCATGCATCTGTCCAGATGCATCTTAAATGAATCTACCATACCTACCTCTACCACCTCTGCTGGCAATGCGTTCCGAAAGCCCACCACCCTCTGTGTGAAGTACTTGCTGTGTGCATCTCCCTTAAACTTCTCACCTCTCACCTTGAAAGCGTGACCTCTTGTTATTGAATCCTTCACCCTGGAAAAAGCTTGTCTCTATCTACCCTGTGTATACCCTTCATTATTTTATAGACCTCAATTAGGTCCCCCGTCAATCTCCTTTTTTCTAATGAAAACAATCCTAACCTACTCAACCTCTCTTCATTGCTAGCACCTTCCATTCCAGGCAACATCCTCGTAAACCTTCTCTGCACCCTCTCCAAAGCATCCACATTCTTTTGGTAATGTAGAGACCAGAACAGTACACATTCTAAACGCGGCCGAACCAATGTCTTGTAAAGTTTAACATGACCTGTCAGCTCTTATACTCAATGCCCCGTCAAATGAAGGCAAGCATACCATATGCCTTCTTGACTGCTCTATCCACCTGTGCAGCAAACGTCAGGGTACAATGGACCTGAACTCCCAGATCTCTCTGCCCATCAACTTTTCCCAAGGCTCTTCCACTCATTGTATAATTCACTCCAGAATTAGACTTGCCTAAATGCATCACCTCACATTTGTCTGGATTGAACTCCATCTGCCACTTTTCTGCCCAACTCTCCAGGCTATCTATATCCTCCTGTATTCTTTGACAGTCCCTTACGCTTTCTGCTACTCCACCAATTTTCAGACCTTTCTGACTTTATTTCAGTTTTCCAGCACCTGGAGTATTTCACCCTTGTTTAGAATTCAAACTAAATGCATTTCATTTGGGATGCATCCCTCAGAGAAATTAGAATTTTCACCTGTCAGTCTAGACTCCATCCAATCCTAACATCCAGAGAAGAATAAAAATCACTTCACCATCCATTTGCATATGATTCCTTTAGTGATTTTATTTTGAGAAGTCTCACTTGACTAGTTTCAGGTGGAAAAATAATTTGCTAATGACAATGGGAACTGACTTGTGGCTTCATCATCTCGAAGCAAATGCTAATCTTTTGCACCACCTAGTGCTGGTAACAAACTCGAGTTATAAGAAATATAGTGAAGGCTTTGGCAGGGTTGCAAATGGTAACCCTTTTACATTTTGATCTCATGAATGTTGCAGTGAAGTGAAACAAATGTATTTTTAATGAAAAATTGAATTAGTGTTTCTGCAATTTCTGAGGTACATGTTCATGTTTTATACATGGAAATCTTTTTTCTTCAAATTGAATGCGGCCGGAATTATTTTTGGGAAGAACTTGGTCATGTTACACATAATGGACGTAACTTTAACTTTTGCTTCAGTTCTTTATCTCCAGATTTTAAAAAATCTCTTCTGCATTCTGGCAAAAAGATTTCAGGAGTGTTGTCTAACAGTTGCATGGGTGTAACCTGACCTGACCCACTCCTGTGAAAATAGGAAAGGCCATATTCCAAGATGGATTTCCAAACATTTCTGCCGTTGTCACCACACTGGAGAGATTCCTTGAAGTGGCAAAAAATCATGGTCATACCAAATAGTAATTGCATCACTCATAAATCAAGCATGTCTCCTCTGCAATGATAGGATAGACCTAAGGTGAAAGATGAAGAAATGTTGTTGGAGGAAGGATTATTAGTATATGGAAGGAGTATATGGAAGGAAAGATTGTTAGAATATGGAAGGTGGTTGTGATTGAAGTGGAGTCAATCTTAACAAATAAAATTAATTAGATTCACACTTTGAAGAAAAAACAATGATGACTACAGAGCCAGACAAGGGACATGAGACCAAAGGAAAATACTTCCATTAAATCTAACATTAGACTGGGTACAGCAGGCTATATTTCTATATTAGTCGCAAATATTAAAATGAGTTCTAACAAATTTAAATCGTCGTGTCTGCATTCACTTTCTCACTTCACTTTCACCCTTTTACTTTCTTTCTTTCTCCTTTTACTCTCCCCCCCCTTATCAATTTAACACTTACTTATTAAATATTTTCTAAATCAAGTTACATCAGTTGTTTACTCAGTGTCTAGTATTGAGCTGTGTCATGCACAACAATGGATTAGAGAACTGAGGTCTGGCTTTGACACAACGTTGTTCTCCCAGCCAATTCCATTGAATTGTAGGCTGCTGGGTGTTTAAAGGAAAACCTTAGCCACATGTTCACATACATTTTAAGTCATTAGACAATCTAAATTAAATGATTAAATGTCCTTTCCTACTTTCCATTTTTTAAATATATAGTGTGTACAAAGAACAAAGAAAATTTACAGCCCAGGAACATACCCATCAGTCCTGCAAGCCTGTGCCTATCTAAATCCACTGTCTAAACCTATCACCCAATTCCTAAGCATCTGTATCCCTCTTCTCCCCACCTACTAATGCACGTCCAGATGCTCCTTAAATGAATCTACCTTGCCTGTGTCTACTACCTCTGCTGGCCTCTACCACCTCTACTGGCAACGTGTTCCAGGCACCTACCACCCTCTGTGTGAAGTACTTGCCGCGTGTATCCCCCTTAAACTTTCCACCTCTCACCTTGAAAGTGTGACCTCTTGTTATTGAATCCTTCACCCTGGGAAAAAGCTTATCTCTATCTACCCTGTCTATATCCTTCATGAATTTGTAGACAACAATCAGGTCCCCCCTCAAGCTCCTTTTTTCTAATGAAAACAATCCTAACCTACTCAACCTCTCTTCGTAGCTATCACCTTCCATACCAGGAAACGTCTTTGTAAATCTTCTCTGCACAGAGAAAGTGTCCACAAAGAGTCCACATCCTTTTGGTAATGTGGCAATCAGAACTGTTCACAGTATTCTAAATGCAGCCAAATCAAAGTCTTGTACAATTTTAATATGACCTGCCAACTCTTATACTCAATACCCCGTCCGATGAAGGCAAACATACCTTATGTCTTCTTGACCACTCTATCCACCTGTGCAGCCACCTTCAGGGTACAATGGACCTGAGCTCCCAGATCTCTCTGCCCATCAACTTTTCCCAAGGGTCTTCCATTTACAGTATAGTTCACTCTAGAATTAGATCTTCCAAAATACATCACCTCACATTTACCTCACATATGTGGGCCATAATGAGCTCTGGTGGCTACAGTGCAGCACAGGATCATGTCAACAGTGTGGGTCACCCCCTATACTGGCTGTAGTAGTTAATGGAGGCTTGACCCCTTATCTTTATTCTTATATTTGTTCTGGAATAATGCCCCTCAGATGTTAACCAAATTTTTTTTCTTTATTCCTTCGCGTGATGTAGATGATGCTGGCAAGGTCAGTATTTGTTACTCTTTCCTCACTTTATTTAAACTGAATGACTTGCTTGACCATATCATGGAGCACTTGTGAGTAAACCACATTGCTGTGGGTCTGGAGTCACATGCAGGCCAGACTAGGTAGGACATCAACCAACTTTTCAATGGCGAGAGATGTTCCTTCGTGGACTTCTGTTCATTTCATCTGAATAACTGTTACCTTTATTTAAGTTTAAATAGGAACTTTATGAGCATTCAAACCCAAACATGCATAGGCCACAGCCCTTGGAGTTTGCTTCCCCATTCAACAGGACGATGGCTGATCTGAGTTTTATCTCCTTTAGTAATCAATAATCTAGTTAATTCTGCCTTGAAAATATTTAAAGAGTTTGCATCTTCTGCATTTGGAGAAAGGAGTTCCTAGAAACAGAGATTTACCTGCGCAGCATGGCGGCTCAGTGGTTAGCACTGTTGCCTCACTGCCTCGGGTGACTGTCTGTGTGGAGTTTGCACATTCTCTCCGTGTCTGCGTGGGTTTCCTCTGGGTGCTCCGGTTTCCTACCATGTTCCAAGGATGTGCAGGTTAGGTGCAGGTTAGGTGTTAGGTGCATTAGAGAGGAGTGGGGTGAGGGTTACTCTTCGGAGGGTCGGTGTGGACTTGTTGGGTTCAAGGGCCTGATTCCACACTGTAGTGAATCTAATCTAATCTACCTAACTCAATCTAGATCGGCAACTCACTCTACTGTAATTAATAGCAAACCACATACAGTAAAAAAGTGGCACAGTGGTAGTGTCCCTACCTTTGGGCCGGAAGGTCCCGCTTATCAAGAAGCTATGCCATAAGATTTCTGAATAAGTGGTTAAAAATATAAGTTTAATCATTTTGACTAATCTTTGTCCTTTACACAAGAACATAGGAATGGAAGAGAAAGAAGGGTTAGTTAATTCAGCCTGTTGAGCCTGCTCCAACACTTAATATGGTTGTGGTTGATTTCATCTTGGCCTCAACTCCACTTTCCTGCCCTTTCTCCATAAGTCTCCAACCCATTATTAATTAAAAATCTAAAGTTTGTGAGAAGATTTGTAGCTCGGGTGCTCGTTGTTGTGGTTCTGTTCGTCGAGCTGGGAATTTATGTTGCAGACGTTTTGTCCCCTGTCTAGGTGACATCTTCAGTGCTTGGGACCCTCCTGTGAAGCGCTTCTGTGCCGGAGGAAACATCACAGAAGTGCTTCACAGGAGGCTCCCAAGCACTGAGGATGTCACCTAGACAGGGGATGAAATGTCTGCAACACAAATTCCCAGCTCGGCGAACAGAACCACAATAATTACAAATCTGCCTATCTCTTCCTTGAATTGACTCAATGTCCCAGCATCTATGCACTCTGCGGTAGGTAGACAATCCAGAGATCCACCACCCTTTGAGAGAAGAGAAGCAATTTCTCATCATCTGTTTCAAATCTGCTACCCATTATCCTAAAACTACAATCTTTCATTCTGGATTGCCCCATGTGAGGGGACATCCTCTCTGCATCTACTTTATTAGTCCCCTTTAGCATCTTCTGCAGCTCAATGAGATCTCCACTCATTCTTCTAAACTCCAGAGAGTACCAATCTAAACTGCTCAAACTCTCCTCATAAGATAAAGTCCTCATCTCTGGAATCAATCTAGTGAATCTCCTCTGAACTGCCTCCAATAAACTTCAACCCTCCTTCAGTAAGGGAACCATAACTGTACACATTACTCTCTAATGCTTTGTATAATTACTGCAATACTTCCTTTCTTTTATGCTTTATTTCATTAGCAATAGATGCCAGAGTTCCACTTACCTTCTTTAAAACCTGCCGTACCTTTATACTAGCTTACTGTGATTCATGCAGCAGGACCCCCAGATCCCTCTGCACTGAAATACTCTGAAGTTTCTATCCATTTAGATTATAAGTTGGCTTTCTATTCACAATTATATAGGAAGCCTCATATCTTTTTTTTCTTATTCATTCATGGGATGAGGGCATCCCTGGCTAGGTAACATTTGCTGCCCTGACCCTAATTACCCAGAGGGCAGTTTAGAGTCAAATACATTGCTGTGGGCCAGATTGGTAGTTTCTTTTCCTAGAGGAATTAGCAAACCAGATGGGTCATCATTAGACTCTTAATTCCAGATATTTTTAAAATCCATATTCCACTGTGGCAGGATTCGAACCCAGGTTCCCCAGGACATTACCTGGGTCTCTGGATTAACAGTCCAGTGATAATACCATTAGTCCATTGCCTCCCTTGTGTCCCAATAGCCCATTTCAGAGGAAGGGGAAACTCTGAACAGAATGTCATTGAGATTGAACTCAGAGCCCCAATAGAAACAGCCTTTCGGTCAATTAATGCCAATGATTGTATTATTGCACCTCACATTCAATGGATTAGATCAAGGGCCTTTGAAGTTTTCATAGGACCATAAGACAGAGGAGCAGAAATTAAACCATTCAGCCCATTGAGGTTGCTCCACCATTCAATCATGGCTGAAATGTTTCTCAACCCTATTCTTCAGTTTTCTCCCCATAACCCTTGATCCCCTTGATATTCAAGAACCTATCCATCTCAGTCTTAAATATACTCATGACCTGGTCTCCACAGTCCTCTGTGGTAATGAATTCCATAGATTCACCACTCTACGGTTAAAGAAGTTTCTCCTTATCTCCGTTTTAAAAGCTCTTCCCTTTACTCTAAGGATGTGCTATCAAGTCCTGGTCTCTCCAACCACTGGAAACATCTTGCAAACATCTCCTCTGTCCAGGCAACTCAGTACTCTGTATGTTTCAATTAGATCCCCCTCATCCTTCTAAACTCTATCAAGTATAGACCTAGAGTCCTCAAACATTCTTCTTATGTTAAGCTTTTCATTCCTGGGACCATTCTCATGAACCTCCTCTGAACACACTCCAGGGCTAGCACAAACTTTCCCTGTGACTTCGGTCACACCAATCCCTTGTTCAGAAGGAATGGACTCTATCATTGAATGGACTCTCTCACAGATATTTGCATTTGTTGTTGCTTTGCCTCTCTTACTGATGACAGATTAACATAAAACCACCACCTGGAATCTTTTTGAGGCTGTGAGGTGCTCACAGTTAGCTGGAAAGCCAGCAACAGACTATTGCTACCTCTTCCAGAAAAGGCTCCCAAACCCAGTGGCATTCATGCATTGATGAGGCCATAAATGGGGTCTTTGCCAGGAAAGAAAGCCTCTCAGGCCAGAAGCCCCATCCAGTCAGAGCTGCCAGCCAATCAGAAGCTGCATGGCTCATGCTCAGCAGTGCCACAGAGGAGGTAGTGGCTGCCTCTGGAAGAGCATCCAGGACATAGGTCAGTGAATTACTGGGTATGTGGGGAGGTCTGGGTTTGAGGGCCAATAAGGAGGGACCCAGGTTTGGAGGCACTTCCTGGAAGTGTGATCAAGTTGGGCTGAACGGGAGGCCTTCAAGCTGGCATTGGATCGTTATTTAAATCAACATAACATGCAGGGTTGTGGAGAAAAGGCAAGGACTTGCTACTAAATCAAAATGTTCAGAGAGCTGATACAGACCCGATGGGTCAAAAGGCCATGTTCTGCACTGTAACCAATTTGTGAGGTAGGTCTTGGAAGCAAGTTCAGAGGACTAGCTCTGAGAAGGCACCCGCCTTGCCCAATGCTCACCTCTTTGACTGGGCATTGGCAAACTTTGACCTAGGCAACCCCTATCATCCACCAGGTGATCAGTTGCACCCACAGGTTGACCTTTTGACGCTGCATATGTTGCTTGCAAGAAGGCTATTCAGTGGTAGAGGGTTAATCATAAAATCCTTATGGTGTGAAACCAGGCCATTCAGCCTATACAGTCCACACTGACCCTGTGAAGTGCATCCCACTCAGCCTTACCCCATCCCTGTAACCCTAAAATATCCCATGGCTAATCCACATAGCCTGCACATTGCTTGACATTATGGGCAATTTAGCACAGCCAATTCACCTAACCTACACACCTTTTGAGTGTTGGAGGAAACCCATGCAGACACAGCGCAAATGTGGAAACACCACACAGATAGTTCACCCAAAGGTAGAATTGAACCCAGGGCCCTAGCACTATGAGAAAGCAGTGCTAGCCACTGGGCCACCCTGCTGCCTCTGTGTTGCATTAACATGGTCCATAAGTGGTCCCTTAATGACTACAATTCATTGCAGAGTGAGGAGGTCATAACCATGGACCTGGCCAACATGGACTTAATTCTAACAGAGGTGGGAAGCTGTTGTAGTTTGGGTACCCACCATTTTGCCTAATGAAGTGCCCTTCCAGCCTCCAAGTTCCCAGTCTCGGGGGGGCAAGAGACTGTGCCCATTAATGAATGCATGGGAGAGGGTCACCGCTTACCACAAAGCATATTTAAAATGTTGTTAGTACCTCTTTTCTGCAAACAATCGCAACCTTCTCGTGATAGCACTGTCCCTTGAATGACTGAGATGATTTCTCTTAATCTCTGCTCATACTCAATGTCTGAAGGAAGCCTCCATTTATTCCCTCAGTAGGTCAAATACTGATGGGAAATGAATGAGAGAGATAGGTAGACAGAGTGTGAGAGAGAGAGAGAGAGAGAGAGATGACAGGGAGAGAAAGGGAGAGAGAGAGAGAGAGAAAACCTGCAAAAATTAGCTATGAGCCACAGATTGTTCTCATATCATCCAAACCACTTTCACTTCCTGGCCAGACCATTCTGAGAATGAGATGTACTCTCAAGTGCACCAATCTACTTCCTGAGGTTTTGCACACATTATAAGTGATGTTTATTTGCTATCAGTTTTATATGGTGCTTTTTAAAAATAAAATAAAGATTCTTCCTTCACGTTAATCATACGCCACTCTATGGAAGAGACAAGAAAATTAAAATCTCTTTGCAAAGGTTTAATTCGAGACAATCATTCTTTGAATTACCAAAAAAAAAACGTTAATGGAAATTGTTTTAATACAATTCCATTTGCAATTGGTGGTAATTAATAAAAAACAAAATTGTGTTATGTGCTCAAGAGGCAAGTTTCATTCTTAACCTTCCTTAGCACTTTGGTTAACTGCTTCCAGTTGTTTAACTTTATGTTTTTCTGTAATTATTTAACCTGTAAACCACACTTCCTTGTTTTAACCGTTTGCTCGTGGGAGTCACTGGCTAGATCAACATTTATTGCTCATCCCGAATTGCCTAAAGATTTGTTAAAAGTCAAGTGCATTGTTGTGGATTTAGAGTGTAAGCCTGACCAAGTAAGGGTGACAGATTTCCTTCCCTTGAGGGTACTAGTGAACCAGATGGGCTTTTACAACGATCAACAGCAGCTAGTTTTTGTTTTGACCGTAGGTTTTTATTGATTTACCATTTCACCATCCATCAGTTTAAACCCTTGTCCCTGGAACATCAGCCTGGGACACCGGAATGTTAGTTGATTGC
The DNA here is from genome assembly GCF_020745735.1 of Hemiscyllium ocellatum. Taxonomy (NCBI): domain Eukaryota; kingdom Metazoa; phylum Chordata; class Chondrichthyes; order Orectolobiformes; family Hemiscylliidae; genus Hemiscyllium; species Hemiscyllium ocellatum. The sequence continues at coordinate 9,626,385 of NC_083423.1, forward strand.
CACTGCACCATTGACTCTCCACATCTTCCAGTATCATGATGCAAGTTGTGCACTTTATTACGTGGAGCCAGATGTTGGAATGCAATGGCATTTATGACAGAGTGTCATAAAGTAAAGAGTTTCTAGTGTTGGCAGTAGGGTTGGGTGGGCGAGAGAGTGAATGAGGGTTTATCAGGTTAGCACAAGATTCACAGTCAAATAGGTCTCACTTGGCCATGGATAATAGCCACACAGGTGAGACACTCTTTAGACAGCAGCTTGCAAAGACCTGAGGGAATGTACCCACCAAGTGTCAGTGCCAATCACTCGTCAGCGGGTATTTGAAAGGAAAACATGAAAAGCTGAGACAGGAAGAGTCTGAGAATTTAACTCTCAGTCAATCCAAAAGCCAGTGACTTGGGTTTGATACAGTGAGGGCTTAGATTCTTAGAAAATTCTCTAGCAGTAAATTAATTCTGTAGAATTTGTATTACAATCATTCCTAGTTGAAGACTGTGGGTGGTTCTTTGCTGAAGAAAGCCATGGTTTTTTAAAAATTTGTTCACACACCCCCCCCCCACTTCTCTTTTTTAAATTGACAGATTTAATCTCTTGATGATGCTCTAAGTTAAGATTTGGCAAAAGAATAAGAAGGTTCCTATCACCCCTCCCTTACACTGCAGTGGCTGCCCTTAGTTTTTAATTCAATAGTGACTATTTTTCTAAGAAAACTAATCAACAAACATGACATATAGTCACAGTGTCACTCATCCCCTTTGCAAGTTGTGTTATGAATGAAAAATATTCCTGAGTTGAATCTCTGCATTACCATTGTACTGGCATCCCCCAGCTTTGATTAACTTTGTGATAATATGCAAAACCTTTATAGTGTTTATTCTAAGAAAACTGGCTCTAAAGTGTACCATGTTTTTTTGCCAAGCCTCAACATTAAATTCTGTAGTGCCTCCCCCAGGTGTGAAACTTTTCATTTTCCCAATGAAAAACGTGCAAAAAAAAACTCATTTTGTTTTTCAATTTATTTCATTTTTCCATTATTTCGCTTCTAAGAATTTTGCAAGGCCCAAAAAATGGAGGCCTTGCATACATATCAGATCTAGCTGCATGCAAGGATGTGAGAGTCGATGTGCTCATAGATAATAGCGCCCAGAATAAAATAATTTTCTCGAGATTAGTCCATGTGCTCATTGTATGAGCAGCTTATGATGGCTGCACAAGGTTAGGCAAAATAATCAAATAATGCAGCATTTCAACAGTTGCGCTGTGTGTGTGTCTGTGTGTGTATGTGTGTGTGTGTGTTTGTCTCTGCACGTGTGCATCTGTACAAGTGTTACAGCAGAACGAAGAACGGTGAGGTAAGATGTGGACTTTTATTTTGCTCATTCTTGAAATATTTCATAACGAGAGGTAATATTGCCAATGATTTTTGTGCCATGTTCATTGTAATGTCAGTCAATGAAATTCTCATCCTCCTAAAATTTCTATGTGCCTCATAATGCAAGATTTGATGCAGCCATAACAATAATTTGCTGTAAGTTCCTTATTACTGGTACTTCACTCAATGTGTTACTCCAAATTCGATTATGCTGAATTATATTTCCGCCATTTTTATTTTTAAATGTTGATTTAATCTTTTGAGGAACCATTTCTGCTCTGTCCGAGAGATAGAAGTGGTTCTAAGTCTTAGCGGTTGGCATGGATTGTTAAACTTTGTCAGCACTTGTTAGAGCCGAACAATAAATTGTCTCAGTTGTTCATGCTGACAAAGGGTTTGGAGACATAAGGCATAACTTAACAATGAGGAACTTATGTGTAAAAGGATGTTGAAAGGAAAGATATTTCAGACGTGGGTAGGAGTTGAAGTAAATTGAGACAAAATCATACGGACGGATTCAGTAAAATAAATATGTTTTTAAAGAATGAGGTAATTAGGCAACTTGGTGAAAAGGTGGGTAGATCAGTTGAACAATATGACGAGAAGGTGTGTAGGTGGGTAGAACAATCGAAAAGGGCAGTGTGCAAGGTCAAGTGATTTTTTTCTTACCTTCAGAAATGTCCTGTTTCCTGACCCATCTGAGAAAACGCAGTAAGGGTTTGTAAGTTCTGATAGGACATAATGGCAAATGGATTCTCAGATTTACTGACTGCCTTATAGGACATTTGTAAATTAAACTTGTAAGTTGTTGGGATCTTCTTGTGCGTGGTCCAAGGAAATGCTTGCATAAAGTATCACAATGTACTTTATTGATGAAGTCAATATTTGTACCCCAGAACAAAAGGTGTGGAAATTAAACAATGTAGCACACATCTGGTGAAATAGTACAATTTATTATTTTTTTCTCAAACCGTATGTCATATTTCTACATCTCTGCCTCATCTTTAGTTGATGCAGTAACATTCATTCAGCTGCCCACTTTAAAGTCAACTAACGTTAGTCTGAGACAGGATGCGGGTGTTATATGATTTACAGTTACATTTTTTGAAAGATGCAGAGCTGAAAATCATCTTAAATTAAACACTGAATTGTGTTCACAATTTTCAACATTCTTAACAACTAAATTGTTCTCCTGCAGAATGAGGAGAAAAGTGAGGGCTACAGATGCTGGAGATGAGTCAAAGAGTTTGGTGCTGGAACAGCACAGCTGGTCAGGCAGCATCCAAAGAGCAGGAGAGTTGATGTTTCGAGCATGATGAAGAGCTTCCTGATGAAGAGCTTATGCTCGAAATGTCGACTGTCCTGCTGCTTGGATGCTGCCTGACCGGCTGTGCTTTTCCAGCTCCATACTCTTCGACTTCTGCAGAATGAGTTAAGACAGTAAAATAGAGCAACTCCTTTCTAATATACACCAAAAAAGAATTAAGATCATGTTCATGCTCAGAGACTCCATCATCAAATTTTTGAATATTGGACAATGCTGTGAAAAACATGTATTTTAACAGGATTATAATATTTTAACAGACTATAATAAAACACATTTTTTGAGTTTCAGCAGTACACTTCCTCCTCGCTTTAAATTTTTTTTCCCAGAAGGGTTTCAGTCATTTTCCCATGTTTTATTGTTACTTACCTTTCACTATTTAGTTGAAAAATTATCTAAAGGATCCTAGTTTGATTTTGTCATCACTGCCCTATCAAAGGTAACAATTTTTTTGTTAAATTAGGCAGAAGATTAATTCTATACAAAACAAGCATTGCTTTCTTTTAAAGTCTGCCATTTGAAGGATTTTGATTCTGGCTTTATTTATGACTATGCATTTTTTTTTTAAATTAGCACATGAGCTGCGATGTAATGTAACTGGTCTTCATGTTTTGTATGCCTGAATGTGATAAGGTTTTAGCTTTCTGTAACATTCTCTGACCATAGGGCAGTAGCTGTGGAAGGAATGATGTTTATTTGCACAAGTTGTCATATTTATGAGTTCAGCTAATTCTACAAAAAAAGCCCAAAATGCTAACAGCTGCTTCCAACATGACCATCATCATTTAAAAAAAAATTCATGCAGGTGTTTGTTAAAATGAATATTATAAGCTTTTGATAATGTAGTTTCTTTTTTTCTATATTAAACCTTATCTAATTGTATGCAGTCAGTGATTCGTGATGTATAGTTTCCATATTATGTTTTGTGTTTTGTATGTTAAGCGAGAGATGTAAAAGATAAAAACCTGGGATTCTTTTTCTTTTAACAAAATAACAATTTCTGAATGAAATAAATGTCAAAATAACTGAACCCAACATGCAGACAAAGAGGCAATCACACAAATAGTTGAGGGGCAACATCCAAGAGGTAAAAATTGAAAATGTCCTTAACCAGATAACAGTATGTAATACTCAGCATAATGTACAAATTCAACCTACACAAATCCAGAGTTTGATTCAAAAAACGAAAATTAGAGGTGACTCAAATTTAAATGAAACTCTTTTGAAATAATGAAGAAAGACAGTAAAATTAATCTCATTGTAACAAAATAAATCATTTTAAAATTGGACAAAGATTGTTCCACATGTATGGTTGCTAAATTGCCAAGAAATTACAAACATTACAACATTTTTTTCATTGATTTTATAAGTGATTGCTTTCATATTGCTGTATCCAATTTGAATAATACACTTTCAAATGACTAAGAAAACAGAAGTACTACAGAGAGTATAAATTTGTCATTATATAATAGTCTAAAGAGAAAGAGTAGCTGCAGTCCAACCACTCCCTGAGGTTTATTTAATAACAGTAATTAGCAAAATTTGCAGCATATGTCTTTCTGCTGATTATGCAATTTATATAATTTTATGCCGAGAGTTCTGAGACATGTTTATTTTCTAATTAAAAGGAATAAGAAAACCTAAGTAGGAAAACTTTATGAAACCGCCTTTTTCCCCATCAGAAAATAGACGTTAGGCATTTTGTTCTCAAAGTGAAACAGAAATTTTGAAAATTTGTATACACTGAATTTCTTTTGTGCCCTTATTATATCCAAATCATGGCATTCCGCAGTTCAGAATCAACCTTACCAAAGATGAATACTTTACAATACTTTGCAAATATCACAGATATAAATATAAAGCTGAGACAAAAATAAGATTGTAGTTTCTTAATATTTTGAGGTAATGACTTAACTCATTCTGCTTTAGTTTTATTTTTGTTCTTTACGATTTCGGAGTTAATCATTTTGTGTAGTACTCTTGCAGTGTGCAAAAGATGAGCCAAAAGTTTGCTAATCGATTTATTTAGCATACAGATCAGAATAATGCCAAAGTAAAGCTTTTGCTAAACTGGTAATGCATTTATCAGATCAGAGCTAAAGTATATGTCAGTCTATAAGAAACTTAGACTTTATTGCTAAATCAGTAAAGTCACTCCCAATCTCCTGAAATCAGCCTTGTTGCATAAAATTACACCCCATCTTTTGCAACCTATTCAGTTTCATTGAGCAAAAAAAACATGTCCCAGACCTAATAATTAATGAGGCAGTCTGATTGAAGGATGGAATATTACACAATTATCTGCCCGGCATCTCACACCCAATATTACAGGCGAACTACTTTAAGCCAGCAGTGGGAAACCATGATATATTTTAAAAACTGGACCAAACTTTATTTTCAATCTGCAGGTTGTGAGGAGTGATTCCGTTTTTGCTTGGTTTGAATTTCAAAGGTGAATGGTCGTATGGGTTTTACCACAAGTTATGGCACAGACAGTAGTGGCCCACCCTCCGAACCAGGAGCTCTGGGCTTGAATCCCACTCCTGGAGGTGGTAGCAACAAGGTTTGATCAGAACTTGGCCAGATAGGTTGATTATTGATCTGTAAATCCTTCCCATACCCCAATCATTGGTAGCAAGAGAAACGGAATCTCCAGGGCAGCCCTGCTTGATTGGGAATGATATTTATCAAGCTCCAGCCTCTGATCACAGGTTGACAACCTGTTCCAGGAAAAATTGCCACATAAGCGACATAGCACAGGCTTTGTTTGCCTCATGTATCACTGGACAAAGGAAAGTCTACTTGTCTAATAATGGAAAAAGTGGAGGGTGGCTTTCATATCTAAAATAGTGATACATTTGGAAAGTTCATTAACCATTACATTTTTCAGGTAAGTCCCTCTTTGAAATTGTGGTCCACCATGCATGATGTCAGTAGCTCATTTGATTTTGCCAGACACTATAATCTTTGGTCCATTCCTAACTCCAGTTTCCCGCTTTGCCTCATTCAGATATCCATTTTTCATGAGTTTAAAGACTACAAAACCTCCAAAATGAGGAAGTAATGGCCTAGTGATATTATCGCTAGGACAGTTAATCCAGAAACCTGACTAAAGTTCTGGGGATCTGGGTTTGAATCCTGCCACAGCAGATGGTGGAATTTGAATTCAACAAAAAAAATCTGGAATTAAGAGTCTAATGATGACCATGAATCGATTGTTGGAAAAAAAACTCGTCTGCTTCACTAATGCACTTTAGGGAAGGAAACTGCCATCCTTACCTGTTCTGATCTACATGTGACTCCAGACCCACAGCAATGTGGGTGACTCTTAATTGTCCTCTTAGGCATGGGCAGTAAACGTTGCCTAATCAGTAATGCCCTCACTCTGTGTATGAATTTTAAAAATAACCGAGATGGTGAGTTCTAGCAACTTGCTATTCAGCTGCAGGAGCTATCATAAGTGATCCCTATGTTGTCCTTGTTTGATATCTGGCAGAGGTCACTGGACACTGATTAAAAGTGGAATTCTGTCCCCTGACTCCACCACTAAATTAAAGTTTCCTAATCATTTATTTGGTATGAGTGCCAATCCAGAGGGTTGAATCCAGTGCCTCTTGGGTCATGGGATCTGGCATGAACGCATTAAATGTGCCGGCTTGTGCGGCTGAATTGCCTGTTTTTGTCCCTAGTCCTTATTTCAGTGAACCGAATTAACAGTTAAAATTAAAAATACACCAGCATCTGCTGTTTTGTTTTGTCTCTAACAGTTCAAATTGACTCACAAAATGTACTTGAATGTCGCCCATCATTCTTATCTAAACTCACTAATGGTTACTTATGCGTCACACATGCATTTCTTTTTGCCTGCAAAGGTGCTGCAAACAACCAAAAGTAACTCTTGCAACAAATTTATGAAAGGTTATTTAAGTGATTCACAAATACCATAACCCATTGTGACATACTTTGGGTGCGAATCAGTCATTTGGTTGTAAAATCTGTTGACCAGATGAAAAGGTTTCTGAGGAAGCCACCAGACCTTTTTCTGCGTAAATTTGGGGGAAGACATTTTCATCAAGACTTTGCATGAACCACTTGGGGTTTCCAAGCCCCTATTTCAAATCCAGCTGACTGAACATTGCAACCTCTCTCGTGTTATAGAAAGACAGGAAAAACGCAGTGCCTCTCCTTCCCACTGTCTTGTTCCTCTGTGGTTTGTGAAGATAAACAATCTAATCTATGGCACATTTATATTTAGAATCAGCAGGTGGGAGCTTAAATTGATCTTTTGTCTTAATTTTCCAGAGTCTGACGGCCTGTCTTTTCAGCAGTGTTTTCTGAGGCCTGTATAACCAACTAAATGGAACATCTTTTATATGTCCAGGATTTGACTTCATTTCAAGCCAGCTCCCTCACAAAGATTTCTTTAAATGACTGTTGCCAAGTAATACTTTTCTTGGCCTCTTCCTTTCAGAGCCCAGATTGAGATGTATTTGATTAATAACTAATGAACACAAACTTATCATAGTGTTTCTAATTTTACATAAAGTGCCATCATTCTTACATACTGTTCAAAGCTCCGTCATTTGGAATAACACATGTCCTGACAGTAAATAAACAATAAGCTGAGATAAAGCATCACAGCTCTTCTGACATTTGCTCAATTGTACAGTATGGGTACTCTTTGTATGTCCAAAAATGATAAAGACAGAAAAGTCCAAGACTTAAAAACCAGCTCTGAGGAAGGGTCACTCGACCCGAAACGTTAACTCTGATTTCTCTCTACAGTTGCTGCCAGACCTGCTGAACTTCTCCAACAATTTATTCTTGTTTCTTAAAACCGAAGGCCTTTTGAAAGTTGACCTGAATGGACCCAAGCAGTCCTGTGGATATGCTGAGATCAGATTATTCGGAGAAAACTTTGCTTGGCCCAAACATATCTGAATGAACCTGAAAGCAACGTTTATTTCCAAAGGGCCTAGTGGAAAGTGTCTACAGGTCTTTGTAAAAAAAAAGTTGATTTTCAGGTCCATTCAAATCTGTTCTGTTAAGTAAAGATTTTTTCCAAAGCATTCAAACAGGCACAAAAACCAAAAATATTATTTATCTAAAAAAACAGCTGGGAGGGGCTTTTGAGGTTTTCAATAAAATTGATATAATATTCTCCGGTGTTGGAGGAATACATTTGTATCGATATACAAGCTGTCTTGCTGTGCTCATGTGACCTCTACCTCTTGCTTTCATTATATAGTTTGTGTCAGCCATTAAATATATCACTGGCGATTTGATGTCAGGTGTATGAAACTGAGATTGATCTAATTTTCAGAGCTGATTACTGCATGTTTAAAAAAAACACAAATTAACATACAGCAATCTGCAACTTGGAAGTTAATAAGATTAGTCAGAATAGCGGAGAATTTTTCATTCCGTTCTTCCTATGAAAGGAAAAATGAGACAGAATTTGATCTTTCTTCTTACTTTAAAATCTGATTTCTTCTTACTAGACAGGAAAAAAGTTATGAAACAGCTGCAGAAAGAAATAAAGAGACTGCAATAAAAAAAAGAGTAGCAAACCTGTTAGTGCTAAAGTAGTGTAATAAACTGGAGCAGATCCAAAAGCTCACTCAGGTGCAGAGGATATAGACAGGAAAGGTTTTGAAGGGACATTCTCAGTCCTCTATAACTGTTATTAATGAATAATGTACATTTTACATCAGAACTGAAGTGAAGGGTGAGGATATTGATAAGGACATGACCACACTAACTCATCAAGCTGAATCCTGTGTGCTTGGACAGATTTCATCAGTGATAAAATTAACTCAGACATATAAGATATCCCCATCAGAACATGTCTGCTCAGAGAGGAGAAACTGATTCTCAAGGAAGTTATCAGTACGTGCAGAGGTTTCAGAGTTTGGTGACCATTAACTAATGCATTAACTGTATTAATGGAGAACAGACAAAGTTTAGCAGTGTACGAGAGACATTCTAAGGCTGAATGAGAACAACATATTGAAAAAGAGGGAGAAATATTTGTTGAAGAGCCATTGGAAAGATCAAAGCCAGAGCAATGGACATAAATATTGCAGACGATATTGCATCAATGAAAAGGAAGTGTATCCAATGATGGGAAAGCAATGGCCTAACTACAAGTAGCGTAATCACTTTGCACACAAGGCAAGACTGCAACGATAATGCTGGAGAAATTACAAATGATGATTCTGACAAATCACACCATACTACAGGTTGGCACCATAAGGTTTAAAGGTGATGAATATTTTGTGGATGATTACTGGAGAAGGAAAGCATCAAGAAAATGTGAAGCACTAGATAGATATGAATGCTTTGTAAAATTTGATTTTCACAGATGTGCATGAAGTGACTCAAGATGGTTACCCAAAAATGAGACCTTTTATGATGCAATTAAAACTATCCCAAGAGGTCACATGAAGGCTGGAAACCAGATACAAAGGGGAAAATGAAGATCTGGAGCTCCAAACAGGAGGTGATGAGCAAAATCAATTGAAGCAATTCTGAAGCTTGGCATTGGAACTCTATATACATGCCAGAAGAAATTTGTAATGTTTCACAGCCTGCAAAACTGCCAAATAGATCTTTGAAAACAACCACCTTGGATATCTTCTGGGAAAAAGTGAGGACTGCAGATGCTGGAGGTCAGAGTGAAGAGTGTGGTGCTGGAAAAGCACAGCAGGTTTGACAGCATCCGAGGAGCAGGAGAATCGACATTTCGGGCATAATTCCTGAGGAAGGGCTTATGCCCAAAACGTCAATTCTCCTGCTCCTTGGATGCTGCCTGACCTGCTGTGCTTTTTCAGCGTCACACTCTAGGCTTGGATATCCTCTGGTCAACATCATCTTGCAGTAGATGAGAGTGTCAGATTGACTCAGCAGCTGACAAAGAGAGTTCCAGCAGCCCTCGAATCAGCTTGAAAGATAAGTTTGAAGAACTGGAAAAGAAGTAGAGAATCAAGAAAATGGCAGTTCCTCATGACTAGATTGGCACTGAAAAATACAATCATGGGAAATGAAAGGCATGCACAAAACCAAAGGATCTCAAAAAATGCCTTGACAATCTCACCACTCCAAAAACAACATTGACAAGATGCTGCTTCAGTTTACCAAGATAAAAATCATCAGTACCCTGAATGTGAGGAATGACTATTAGCAAGTGAAACTGAATGAAAACAATAGTTTCCTAACTACCATCTGGAGACCATTCAAGATTACTGTACTTGGTAAGTCCACTGCTCCAGAGCAATATCAAGGCAGACAGCACAAGACACAGTGGAGACAATTGTGCACAATCTGTTCATTTAGGGATGTGGAGGTTTAATCGTCCAGCATGTTTGGAATCTGGTGTGACTACTAGAGAGCTTACCAGCTTCACCTGAAGTTGAACACGGAAAACATGCAACTGAAAATATCTGAAGCCAAGTAAATACATCATGTACTGACAGAGAAAAGGAGGTTATCTAAATCCTGAGAAGGTGGCAGTTGGAGCACAGATACAACAAGCAGCAGGTCTAAAAGCAAGGCACAATTTGTTTGATTCTTGCAAAGTTCTTGCCTCAACAAAAAAAACTATGGATGTTGGAAAAATTCAGCAGCTCTGGCAATATCCGTGGAGAGAAAGCAGAGTTAACAGTTCGGGTTCAGTGACTCTTCTTCGGAACTTCAGGAAGTTCTTGCTTAATTTGTCATTGGAGTGTGAACATCTATGTGAGTTCACTTTTACAGATCCACGGCAATTCTTAAGCACAGAACACAAAACAGCCTTCACTCAAAGCAAAGCACTAACAGCAACAGCTCCAGCATGCTTTGGAGGTCATCACTCCAGGAAAGGTATTGAATCTTAAAGGCAAGTTCTGATCGAGCACTCACCAAAGGAACAGGGAAGGAACACCACCCCAAGAACAAGCAGGTCCTAGTCAACTTGCACACACATCATTAAAAGAATTGAAAACTGCAGGGAAAAAAGATGAAATGCCTGTGCAGAGACTGATGAAACTGGGACTGACTGACTTAGGGAGAGGGACAAAGAGGGTGGAGGTGAGGGCTTGATGAATAGGGGGAGTCAGAAGGAAGAAAAGGTGCTGCCTTCTTCTGGGGGTGACTGCAATGGGCAAATTGACCCCTCCAAAGAGAGAACACCTCTCTTTTAGCACTTAGAAATAGTTTAAAAGAAACTGTTTCCCACCACACATATGTAACAAACTCAATCAATTTTTAATTATTGATTTAAGCATGTAGATGGGCTATAAGTCTGGCACCCATCCATCCTCTGTATTATGGGAGTGAGCTCCGAGGTGGTGGGAAGGTGGTGGACTGTTACTGGGCCCCTGGCCAATTTTACCTGAACCCCCCCCCCCCCCACACCATCTTTTCACGCCCAGATCGATGGCCATGTCTTCAGTCCCCAGTTTCTGTTTTCTTTGAGATGTTGCTGAAACACGTCACCATTGACAACACCCGATAGCTCTTTTGTCTTGGGACACAATCCTGTCCCAAAAGATCACGTAACATTGACTCTGCACAGGTGCTGCCAGATCTGATGAGTTTCTCCAGCAATTTCTGTTTCCGTCTCTGATCCTTTTTCTATTGTTGGCTACACATCGATAAAATATTTTGGAATGAATTTCTTCCTTTAGATTCGCTTGAGGAATGCTGTTGTTGTAGTACTCCCACAAATTTGTAATTGTTAAGGTGAGCTGCTTGGAATTCTGAAGTCCAGGAATTTTAGACCATGTTTAATAAAGTTTTACACTGAGCACATCTTTTAGTATTGCATTTTAAGTTGTTTTGGCTACATTCTAAATTTGAATCCATGATTATATTGCTGGAAGGGTACATGCGATTTAGAACATGACAGCGATGGTGTTAGTGGTGAGCAGGGGACTTTTTATGGGGTTCCCCATATCAGCTGGCAGAGGTTCCATGGAAAACCTCAATGTAAAATGTCTGGCAAGTTGCCACTATGAGGCATTGATCAAGGCTTCTCGACGGTCAGTGCTGTATTAATGAACTAGGTCGGCTATTTCCCCATAGTCTGACTGCCCATTCTCCCAAGGTATATACACTACATCCAGATCACATCGTGATTTGGACAAAATCTAACCTTCTAGACCTTTGTGCCTAGATTCACTATTGTATTTCAATGCCGAGATCCTGGAGATTTACTAAGATGAGAAGTTTTAATGTTGAAAAGAGCTGCTTCTGACAGAAAGGAAGGTTAAGAGGAATTGCAATTACAAAATAATTTCAGCCAGTAAAACTATTTGTATTGTTGAACTAGTATTTGGATGACATCAATTTAAAACTATGACCCAGAATCAAACGCTGGGAGAAATCATTTTGCCCAGAAAGGTGTTAAAGAAATGGGACACCTTACCAGAAACGATCCTGAAAATAGAATTTTGTGACTGTTTAAAGGAAGTGGATATGTAATTGCAAAAAACAAAAACATATAAGTGCAGTGGGGAGAGTTCATGGAACTGGCACTGACTTGCTTCAAATTGTCACACTGACTCACTGGACCAAATAACTCGCATTAATGCGACATCTGGGAACACAAAGAGTTTAGGAGCAGCACATCTTCATTGTGTCCAGGTATCCTAAAACTGTTACAGTGTAAAGGGAGGCCATTCAGTCCAATATGTCTGCACTAGCTCTTTCAGCATTTTGGCTTTTTGTTAAATCTTGCCTTTTTCCAGGGTTTTTATCTAAATAATCACACAATGCCCTCAATTTAATATCTGTCATACTTTCAGCCAGTGCATGACAGACCTGAATTAATCAGTGTGTGAATTTTATGTCTCACCTTTGAAGCAACTTTTTCACTTCTTTTGCAACACACTTCAAAAGTGTATCTTTTGATTCTGTTATCACTGGGACCAGTTTTTTTTAAGATTAGATTACTTACAGTGTGGAAACAGGCCCTTTGGGCCAACCAGTCCATACTTACCCAACACTACGGGCAATTTAACATGGCCAATTCACCTGACCTGCACATCTTTGTGGGAGGAAACCGGAGCAAACCCACGCAGACACGGGGAGAATGTGCAAACTCCACACAGTCAGTCGCCTGAGTCGGGAATTGAACCCAGGTCTCTGGTGCTGTAAGGCAGCAGTGCTAACCACTGTGCCACCATGCCACCCACATTTCACCTGTCTAATCCACACAGGCCTTCGTGATGTTAAAAACATTAAGTATCCCCTCGGCCTTCTCCTCTCCAAAGAAAACATCTCAAACCTATTCTCAAACCTAAAGTCTGTCATGTACCATATCCGTATATACTAGCCTTCATGACAGATCAATCACACTTACCCACTTCTCATCAATATCCTCAGTATCCTCTCTCACCAGATGAAGAGCAATACTAATACATACTTTTATGGGATCTTTAGTGAAATAGAACAGCTGGATTTTATCAATACTGCTTTGAGTCAAATTGTTTTTGCGTCAGATCTTCAGCATCCGCAGTTCTTTATCTTATTATAGAACTTGATAATAATTTCTCACTATCCCACTAAGGTAGCCATGGAAGGGTGTGGCACGAAAGGAGGCCATTTAGCCCACTTTTAACTTCTATCCCTTAGCTAGTAGACATGAAAACCATCACTTTGACAACAAAATCGTTTTTATCTTTCTCAAATATTTATTTTCATATGCAAAGTTTAAAAACCAAATTTATTGATACTGTGGTGTTCGTGTGAATCTGGCTGTGCATTGTTGGTATGTGGTAGCTTTGAAGCCCTACATTATGCAGCAAAGCTTTTGTTGATGTTCGCTTTTGAGAAGAACGAAGGAGGTAGCACACCAAACAACACTGAATCTCTTCAAAGCACCCATAGACGCCACCTTTTACCTCCCAAAAAGAATGAAGTTCTTTTGATACATTGGGCAGGTGGTTGGCTGAGTATTTTACTTACAAGCACAGCATGAATTGGGTGATGCTGAGTTAGCCTCCCATTATACACTTTAATACAAATGGTCATGGTGTATAATGGGCAGCTTATTCCTCTTTGACCACACACTGAAAAAGAAATCATTGTTCGAAGAAATCTCAGTTTGGTAAAGATAGATTTCTTACTTCACTTTACGAGAAATTCAAGTGAAAGAAAAATATTGATACATATTGGATATGGGCCCAATGCAGGCAAGTAGTACTAGTTCAGTTTAGGAAAATTGGTTGGCATAGATGATTTGGACTGAAGGGTCTGTTCCATGCTGTATAACTCAACATTGCAAATCACATGTTGTTTGAATTCGAATTAAGGAAGTTCCCTTGGAATGAATCACTGTGGTACATTCATTGATGATGAATTTCAAGCTATTTTTAGATGAGTCTACTTTGTTGTGATACAAAATGTCCTGAGTGTAAATGCTCGATTATTGGGATGGCTCAGTGGTTTGCACTGCTGCCTCAAAGTATCAGGGACCTGGGATCAATTCCAGTCTTGGGTGACTATCTATGTGGAGTTTGCATATTCTCCCTGTGTCTGTGAGGTTTCCTCCACTTTCCTCCTACAGTCCAAAGATGTGCAAGTGAGGTGCATTGGCCATGTTAATGTCCTGAGATTTACAGGTTAGGTACATTAGCCATGGTAGTTGTAGGGATGGTGAGGTGGGATGCTCTTCAGAGGGTCAGTGCAGACTTGATGTGTCAAATGGCCTCTAGTTGCACTGTCAAGGATTTGGTAATTAGTTAAATACTTAGTGAAACAGCATGATGCTATGGGTTACAATAATCATTACGTTTTAACCAAGATCTTAGTTATATCACATTTGCTTAAACTGGTTGGAAAAAAAATGAGAAGGATGGATCTTTAATATTCTAGCTGTGAGACCAAAACTGACCATAGTTGAGCTGTTGACAAAAATATTCAGAGAAGTCGCTATGTGGTTATTGTGAATAATATAAAATTTAGTACTGGTGGTGAGTAGGTAATTATCTGAGAAAGGAAGACTTGGATTTATATACAAAAAGCCTCATATAGTAACCAACTGCCCCACTCTTGAAACTTAGCCACTATTGCAATGTGGGAACATAATGAAGACTAGATAATTTATTCTAATAATGCTTACTTGAGGGATAAGTAACGCACGAGATTACAGGAGAATTCCTTGGCTCTTCTTCAAAGTTGGACTGTGCAATCTCTTATACTGCTTCCCCAACCCAAGAGGTCTTTTAGTTTAATGTCTCATCTTACAATAGCACCTCCAACAATGCAACCCCCCTTCAGGACTGCATTGTGGTGACAGCCTTAATTTTGGACTCAAGTCTTGGAGTGCAACTTGAACCTGCAACCCTCTAACTCAGAGGTAACAGCATTATCTACTCGCCCACAGTTGTAATTGAGGCCATGAGAGTGCAACAAAAGAAGACTATGCTCTCCAACTGACCATCCAATGCCCGGCCTGAGATGTTTGATGATGTCCAGAATCGGAAAATGTAACATTGCCCTGCAATAACATCGTTCACCTTCACAATCGACTGCTCATTGAAATATAAAACAAAGGCCAGGGCTAACCAACTGTACAAGTTCAGGCAGAACAGATGCAAACTCATTTTTTTTTAACAAGTGTCAATATAGGCCAGAGAGAAGGGGCAGAAAGCAAAAACATTGAAAAAAAAACTTCAATTCACATTTGAAAACCTTTTAAGTTCACAGTTTACATTGAGTCACTCTTGTGAAAAGAAAGCAAGATAAAGACAAAAGCGCCAGCTGATTTGGCAGAGTAATCTGCAATCTGAAATATCTGATTATAAAATGTGATGTCTACCAATTTAATCAACGCACCTATAACTTGTCACAAATCTCAATCGAAACACAGTCAAGTGTGGTGGATCAGCTGAATTCCCTCAGCAGTACCTTTTTGACGCTGAAGTGTGCAAAGGTAAATTAGCCCGAGCTAACCCATTACGATATAATCCTGAGGCAGTACTTATTTTACTTTATGACAGTATTCACTAAAATATTGTTACTGTCCAACAATGTGGTGGCATTAAGAAATACAACAGAAATTGGCAGATCTGAATTGAAATTAGAAAATGCTGGGGATACCACAGAAACACAGTAATGGCGGGGACGAGAAATACAAGGTAAAATATTTGCAGGGCAACTGTCAAACAAAACTGTTGAGGCATTGCGTCCAAAACATTAATCTGTTTGTCATTGTAAAGGCTGATTGACCTGTTTTTGCAGATTCTTGGCTCATTTTAATATTTACATTTGTGCTCATAGATTGGGTATGGCAGTGTTCTTCACACACTTGTGACTGTATTTTGACAGATGTATGAAATGCCATTTTCATTAAGGAAATTAAGGAAAAAAGCATTGTTTGGATGCAGTTACATTAATTCAATGATTATTTTCTAATACCTACATAGTAATTTCAGGGTTTTACATTTATTTAAAATTCACGAACCTTGTGCAATATAGCAATTCAATGTCTTTTTCTTTTTAGGTCAAATAATAGACATTATCAATAACCTCAGAACAGAAAGCTACAGGATTTTCTGTTGTACAGTGAGGGTACTATCATTGGTGTGTAGAAATGAAGTGCATATCTCAGTTCAAAAACAAAGTATTTCTTGATAAACTGATGTGCACCTTATGGGTAGATACTTCTCAATGCCTCCATTTTGAAACAATTCTTTTTCTCATATAGACCAGACAATGTTTTTGGAGTTATTGATGAAGTGGCTTATCCTCCCCGTCATTTCTTTAATTAACAAGAAGCATTAATGCAACATTTGAGTAAACACTAACAAACGCACCGCAGCGTTAATTAGAACCATGTGCAAAACGTTGAGCAGTGCACTCATAAAACAAGTTGGCCGCGCAAAACTGGAAATAAGATAACGATCGTGCATCTGATACAACAAGCGATACAGTTGCTCAGATATTGATCACATCACAGGTTTTTTTTGTTTACTCTGAGCTGAGTTCAAAATGTATGCCCATCTTAAATTTTTATGGCATAATGCAACTCAGAACTTATTAACTCTTCATGTAACATAAATTTCAATTCTACATGTGTTTTTTAGACTATATGAAGAATGATAAGATACAGCTAAACAGTTAAATGCTTCATTTTATTTTTTGCTGCAAAGTTTCTTGTTCTGCTCAATGATACAATTCTTTTCTAAACCAAGTAAATATGCTTTAAATTTGTTTTTACTTTGTTAAATGAGTTGAATGTTCATCAGAAAATCACTGCAAACCATGGTAACAGTGAACAGTAGAAGTCAATATTAAATTCGCTGCAATGTAATCACTGAAGGCAGCCATTTTAACCAATTGTCTTCGTTCAGTGGCCTGCTCCTATCAGATGAGAATTTTGATCCATTGGACTTGAACTATAGTTAAGTTCATGCCAGAGCTTTATGCTGATCCCATTTTTTGGGGGTGGGGGGGGTGGCGGAGAGGATCAAAAGCTGGAAATACTGGAAGTCCTCACTACATTGTAGAGAGAGAAACAGTTAGCTTTCAGTTTGAAGACTACATCAAAAAAGTAGGCCATGAGACTTGAAGAGTACCTCCACCATATTTTGTTTTTATTTCAGATTTCTTAAAACTGTTGTATTTGCTTTTTAAAAATTGATTATAATTTCTATACACAAACTAAATTATCTTTTCAAATGCTAATTTACTTTCTTTTAATAATGAAATGGATTCATTTTGAATCTTGTGATAATATGTCCTATTTTCCTATAATTCTTTCGGTGAAAATATTTCTCCTCCTGCCACAGTACCTGCTCTACTTACACCCAAGCATTAATCTTAATTTTATAATAATATCTTAATAATCTCTCACTGTTTAGATCCTTTTTCTTTATCTCATAAATGTTGTTTGAATTTTCAAATACCTTATAAAAATATCCTTGAAGCACTGATAAAAACCAAAAATAGTGGAGAGTGGAACTTAAAAGTGAAGTGACATTATTCAGTTTTCATTTAGATGTTATTTTCTGAGTCGTGCATTCTTTATATGTCGTTAAGTTACATTATTACACTTTGGGATTGCCTTTTATTAATCAAACAGAGAAAATAATGAACTGAAGTCTGTTTTCTTAATTGACTTGCTGACATGTCTCTAACTGTCTTTTTCAGTTCCAAAATGAGAATCCATTTGAAAATTCATAGAAATCAGACTCTTGTTTCTGCTTGTTGGTTTACTTGTATTACTCATTTTCAAAAGAATGTGTTGTCTTGTAATGAAAAATAAGTGTAACATTTTGTTGCTTTCCAAAGAATTGTATCAGGGTTTCTTGAAAATGCACACATTATTTGTCATTTATTTGCACAAGTGGTTGACTTGAGAACGTTGCACTGGAACTATTTCCATTAACACAGCACCATATACCTTACTGGTTACTGCACCTTTAACTCAAACTTCCCAGGTGTAGCTGACAGAAACAGGATAAATTCACTGTGGTTATGCTCAATGTGCCAAACTTCACCTGAGAGACACCAGTTGGCATTTTGTCCTAGAAAGTGGACAAAGCCATTAATCAGCTCCATTGATTGCTGGTACCTTAGTGGGAAATACTATTCTTTCACACTCCAAAGAGTGTGGTTTTTAGTATCACACCAGTAACCTATTTGCAAACTTTAGACTGACATTCTGGTAAAGTGGGGCAAAACGTGTGATGCTGGAAAAGCACAGCTGGTCACACAGCAACTGAGGAGCAGGAAAGTCAACATTTCAAGCATGAGCTCTTCATTAGGAATTCTTCTGCTCCTCAAATTTGGCCTGACTAGTAGTGCTTTTCCAGCACCACACTTTTTGACTCTAATCTCCAGCATCTGCAGTCCTCACTTTCTCCCATTCTGGTAAAGTGACAATGAATGCAGCGCTGTTGTCTTGTGGCCGAGATGTTTTCTCAAATGCATTCAAAATATCTGTCACTATTTGTAGAACTTAGCTGTGTTGCAAATGGCTGCTTTTTAAAAAAAAACTTTAGAGCAATGACTATATTTTAAACATAGAATCCCTACAGTGTGGAAACAGGCCTTTCAGCTCATCAAGTTCACACTGACTCTCCAAAGAGCATCCTACCCAGACCAACCCCCTCTACTCTATCCCTGCAAACCTGCATTTCTCATGGCTAATCCACCTAATCTGCACATTACTGGACACAATAGGCAATTTAGCACGGCCAATCCACCCTCACATGCACACTTTTAGGACCTGCTTATGTTTATTTGATTGTGATGAGCTTTGGTGTCATCTTATTTTGTGAAAAATGCTATATAAATTCAAATCTTTCTCTTGCTGTCCAATTCTCAGTCAATTCTGCTGTCAACTGAAACTTGCTGAATTTACTGTAGAAAATTCTCACATCTAACATGATAGTTAGATTGTGAGCTAAAGCTCACTTTGATTTTGTGAGGACAAATTTGAGGATGACACTCCAACATAGTCCTGAGGAAATGCTGAATAGATGGTAATATTAAACTGAGATTGCACCTGACCAATCTTAAAGCTTAATTGGTTGAAAAGTCAGCACTTTATGATTGAATGGTTCATGGCTACATGCCAGATTCCTCAAGCCCTACTGAAGGAGAGACTTCAAATAGTCACAAAACCTTTTATTAGCATTGTTGTGCACAAAATGGCGGCCATGTTTATCTATTCTTCATCATTGCCATTCATAGTTTGTGATTTATTTTTAATATGAATCACTTCAAAACCAGACAAACCACTTCACAAGGAGTTTTCCATTTTCTATTTGGGCTGCACATTACTAAAAAGTCATGTAAGGGATAACAGATAAAATTGGAATCACCTTACTTTGTGAAAAATGCTACATAAATTCAAATCCTACTCTTGCCTTGCTGTCCAATTCTCAGTCAGTTCTTCTGTCAAGTGAAACTTGCTGAATTTACTGTAGAAAATTCTCACTTCTAACATGTTAATTAGATGAGCCGCAATAGGTGTCTACAGTGAATGTTCAGGTTTGAGCAAGAGGAATGACTTACACTGGGGGAAATTACAACAATCCTTTCAGATTTTAGGACTCCCGAAAAAGGGGAAGTGGGGTGGGGTTGGGGGGGGGGTGGGATTTGGGGTGGTCAGTGTATCCAATTCATGAAAGGGTTGGAAAAACTGTGGAATGCAAATGATTGCAGATTGGTTCATCTTCTCAGGAAAGCATGCAGCAGACACAGGTATCAGTGACGACAGACTCTCCACAATTTCATGCAATATCGAATGAATACTTCAACATGCTTTGGTCTTGCTATCTTGGATTTTCATCAGCAAATGTTATATATCTGATGAATCTTCCTGATATTACCACATTCTGAGATAACCATGTAGTTATACTGAAGAAAAATAGCATAAATTGATGTTGCATTAAATTCTGGGGTGTTGTTTCCTCTGGGTTATTTTTAGAACACTGGTTAACACCTTGTTAAAGTTATCTTGGTTCTACTGTAATGTAGCCATGAACCTATTCAAACAAAATATACTATAGATTATATATTTAATAAGGACACAGTCAGTTCAGAAAAAAGCAAACCCATAGATTTTCTTTCCTTTCAGACGTTCATATTTGAAATGTCCAATAAGAGTTTTCTTTCATGTTATGGCCGTGTATTATGTAAATGTTGACGCAATTAGCACAGAATCACCTTGCTAGGTTATTACATTTTTCCACAGGCCATTTGGAAATATGAGTATACAGGGAGAATATTATATTATTGAGGTATATTTCAAATGTGCAGCTGTGAAGGAATTTTGTTTCTTGTTGGCCAGTTCTCATTTGTCCTGGATGACAAAGAATTTACAGGGACAGTCATTGGCCGTTCAGCCCAACTGATCAATTCCATTGTTAATGCTGCTTGCTAATCATCACCCATTCTACATAATTTAATTCTCTCTTCTGTTCCTTTCTGCCTCATGTCTGTATCCAGTTTGCCTTTCAAGGCATCTGCATTATTCAGCACAACAAGTCCAAGCATAGGAAAGTTCCACCTTCTCACAGCTTCTACATTAAGAGGTCTCTCTTGAATTCGTAGTTGGATGCATTAGTGGTGTTCGTATGTGCATGGCACTCCAGAATGGCTGTCTTCCACAAGTGAAAACAATGTCCAGCCTTTAAAAAGTACTTCATCATTTGAAGAAACTGTGTAAAGTCACTCCTCAACTAAAGAGACTGTGCATCAGCCATTCCTAATAACCTTTCAGTTCTGGTCACTACCAAAGAATTGGCCCAAATATGAAAATACTGTTTGATGTAGCATTTATTTATGGAGTTGTGACAGATCCTTTTCCATAATTGATGCTTGGCTGCATGGCAAGATTACATTTCACAATGACTTCACATGTTACTCATTCAAAGACTATGGATTACCCAAGTGAGGTTTCTTTCTCATCTCAAACGTTTCAGAGGGCAGTAAAGAGTCAACTACATTGCTATGGGTCTGGAGTTGCATTAGGTCAGATAAGGACATGAGTGAAACAGATACTTTTTAAAAAAATAATCCATTGAAATCATCAGACTCTTATTTAAAGATTTTTATTGGATTCAAATTTTACCATCTGTCTTTGTAGGATTTACACCAAGTCCTAGAACATTATCTTGGTCGCTGGGTTAAACATCTAACAATAGTATCATGGGACTATTAGTTCTTTTGCTAGCTCGTTGGTTTGAAATGTATCATCTTTCAAAGCACTGAACTGTTAATCACAAAAAGTTCTACTTCAGAACCTGGTTTCCGCAGAAGTTTTGCAAACTGCAGAAAATGCATCGTTATTTACATTAAAACAAAGCAACAAAACATTATCTTGTCTATATTGCCCTTTCACAATGACCTATTTAAGCAGCAGTTGATTATCTAAGAGCAAATCTATCTGTTATCCCTTACATGACTTTTTAGTAATGTGCAGACAGATAGAAAATGGAAGACTCCTTCTGTGAAGTGATTTGTTTGGTTTTGAAGTGATTCATATTCAAAAAAGAAGAAATCATAAACTTTGAATGGCAATGATAAAGAACAGATAAATATGGCCACCATTTTGTGCATGACAATGTTAATAATAGGATTTATGACTATTTGAAGTCTCTCCTTCAGTAGGGGAATCTGGCATTCAGGAAGTGCTAACTTTTCAACCAATTAAGCTTTAAGATTGGTCAGATTGGTCAGTTTAATATTACCATCTATTCAGCATTTCCTCAGGACTATGTTGGACTGTCATACTCGAATATGCCCTCACAAAACCAAAGTGTGCTTTAAGTTCACAATTTAATTATAGTGATTAGAACCTGATTTCAACTCCTTGTGAGTTTCAGAAAGTTACAATCAGGCCCAACCAGTGTTTAGAAAAGAGAACCAAATTTGCAAAAGGGTTCATCTGTTCATGCAACTCCCTAAAGAAAATAAACTTCAATCTACCGTGATAATTTATATTTATTTAACATCATTCAGAATATAATGCGCTATTCTCTAATATGGTCTGAGGAAATGCCTGAGACCAAGTGGAATGTGGGAACAGTTGATGGATATATTTTTTAAGGCTTAGTGGGGTTTGAATTGGTTGTGTATATATGGGAAGGAAATAACCAGATCAAGTTGAGTTTGGTGGAGTGTTTCCAACTGAAATAAAGCTCTCAATAAACATGCGGACTTGAGTTCTGTTTAACTACAGTTATCTTTAGGAGTACAACAACACCTTCACAGAACAATTATCAAAAAATGGCAAAAAAATGGTAACATCAATGACAAAGGCGAGTTAATCAGGGCATTTTCAAATGATTGAGCTAACGATAAGATGTTTGTGTCAGAGTTGGGTAGGGAAATTTCTCTGTAAACCCCTATGAGTGAATTATCTATCTGATTTGTTATTGTTAGCTTATACTAAGGTAATCACACTTGTTTCAATTGTGTAGGCTTGAGACACCTTCGTACAAATTAGAAAAAGAAGTTTCAATGAGTTACATTTCGACTGACAACAAAAGCCTACATTTTCATGGTATGGCAATAGAAAGTGCTTGAGGAGCTCAGCAAATCTGACAGTGTCTGTAGAGGGAGAAACCAAGTGAACATTTCAAGTTGGATATGATGCTTCTTCAGAACCTGAAGAGCTATTCTGGACTTGAAACATCAATTCTGTGTCTCTCTCCACCAATTCTACCAACCTGCTGAGATCTTCCAGCACTGTCTGTTGTTTTCACAAATCCCCACCATCTGCTCTATTTTGCTTTTACATAAATTTTAATGATTTTGTACTGGAAATTCATGCCTTTAATTACTTAAAATGCCTCACATGCTCTGTAAGACTGGCATGAGACAGCAGATTTAGCATGAAACACATCATATTTTGATTTAATTTCATTTATTATTGTCACACGCACCAAGATACAGTGAAAAATATTGTTTTTCGTGTTATCCAGACAAATCATACCATAGGTAAGTACATCAGGATAATAGAACAGAATGCAGAATACAGCGCTATAGCTGTAGAGAAGATGCAGAGAAAGATCAACTCTAATGAGAGGTCCATTCATAATTCTGTTGGTTCATGTTTTCAAATTTCTGAATTTTCTGCCCAACAGAAGAGAGTTGCAGAAAGTATAACCAGGATGGGAGGGATCTTTGTTTATGTTGGCTGCTTTCCTAAGGCAGATGGAGTCAGTGGATGGAAGGCTAGTTTTCATGGTGGACTGGGCTGTATTCACAACTCTCTGTAATTTCTTGTGGTCTTAGACAGGGCATTTATCGTACCAAGCTGTGATGCAGCCGAATAGGATGCTTTCTATGGTGCATCTATAAAAACTGGCGAGGGTCATTATGGACAGGCCAAATTTCCTTAGCCTCCTGAGAAGCAGAGACTTTGATGTGCTTTCTTCATTCAATCACCTGATGAAGGAGTGTCACTCCGAAAACTAGTGTGCTTCCAATCAAACCTGCTGGACTATAACCTGATGTTGTGTGAGTTTTAACTTTCTTGACGGTGGTGTCGATGTGGATGGGCCAGGACAGATTATTGGTGATATTTACTCCTAGGAACTTGAAGCTGTCGACCACCTCCTCCTCAGCTCCATTGATACAGACAGGGGCATGTCATCCATTCCCCTTCCTGAAAACAATCACCAGCTCCTTTGTTTTGCTGACATTGAGAGCGAGATTGTTGTCTTTACACCACGCCACTGAGCTCTTTATCCCTTTCCTAAACAGTCCTGTGCATAAGGAGATGATCGGAGTGTTTAGGTGACTTTAAAGAGCTTTTAAAGGGGTGGGGGGAGAGAGAGAGAAATGCCAGAACATAGGACACAAGCTGATGGAGTGATTAATATTCAGGAAGTGTGAGGTCAGGTTTTGAGGAGCACACAGATCTTGGAGATTTGTAAGGTGAGATTGTAGCTTTAATCTGTTCTCAGGCTGTGACATAAGAAGCCATTCAGAACTTCAAACCTGCTCCACTATTCACTAAGATCATGGTCAGTCTAATTCATATTCTTGCACACTCCTAATACCTTTCATCTCTTATACCACCCCCCACCACACGCACACGTGCGCACACAAACATGCACACATGCACGCACTCTCTCTCACACACACACACTCTCTCTCTCAAACACACACACACTCACACACTCTCTCTCACACACACATACACTCATACACTCTCTCACACACACACGCACGCACTCTCTCTCTCTCACACACACTCACGCACTCTCTCTCTCACATACACACATGCGCGCACACACACATGCACAAAGAAACACACACTCTCTCTCACACACATACACTATACACTCTCTCACACACACACACACTCTCTCTCTCACACACACACACACACACTCACACTCTCTCTCTCTCTCTCACACACACACTCTCTCTCTCTCACATACACACACACGCATGCACAAATGCACACATAAACAAATAAACACAACATGCTCACACACTTTCTCTCTCTCGCTCTCTCACACACACACAGACACACACACACACACATACGCACGTGTGCAATTTGCGAAATGGGATTTGGCTGAAGCAAGCTTCAAATGCTGTGGTGAAACAATACCAGAGATGGGAAATTACAACTGTGAGCAAGTAAAGTTATGGATCGTTTTGAGATAATCACTGTATTTTTGCCATAACTGCAAGTTATTTGGAGATTTTGTTTCTAAAAATTAACATCTACTGTGATCAGTAGTTTGTGGGGGGTGGGGGCTCATTAATTTAAAACGAGTGAGGAGTAGGTTTCCTCTTGAAATAGAGCAAGTGGAGGATAGATTGAGTTGGGGCTAAAGACAGACATGAATGAATTGTTCAAAAGAAAAATGGATAAATATTTGAAATAGAGGAAGTTTGATACAGGGAGAGAACAGAACAATGGGTTTGATTTTAGACAGTTCCAGGAAGTTGCCAAATTTTCTTTTTTGTGTTGTAAATGCCAACACTTCCCTGGTCTATAGATTTGACCCAGTTACTCAATGTGATTGTTGGGCTGTGATGTAAAGTAGAGACCAAAGAGGCAAGCAAATTCTCATCCAAGTTTCTCACATTCTGACTTCAAACTTGGTTGTATTACTTCACTGGTGCTCAGCGAAACCCTGAAACCACCCCCCTGCACCCACCCCAACTCTTCGTCGTTAACAGCAATGTGAATGTAACTGCACCACAAACTGTAGCAGTTCCAAAAAATTATCACTAGCTCAAGGACAATTAGGGAAAAACCTCCGGTCAAACTTTTATAATGTACCTATCCTGTGAATAAACAATACAAAAAAAATAGATTTAGTCCATTGTGTAATTGCATTTTAATTTTAAGAATCCTAACAATATTGTATAAACCAAAGAAAAATTCATGGCAGTTTCCAAAGGAAGTTCTCTTAAATTTATTAAATAATGTGTTTAACCATGGTATTCTAATTGAAGAACAGTTGGATATTGCAAATAGAGTCATAGAGATGTACAGGACGGAAAAAGACCCTTCGGTCCAACTCGTCCATGCCGACCAGATATCCCAACCCAATCTAGTTCCACCTGCCTGTACCCAGCCCATCTCCCACCAAACCCTTCCTATTCGTATACCCATCCAGATGTCTTTTAAATGTAGTAATTGTACCAGCCTCCACCACTTTCTCTGGCAGCTCATTCCATACATGCACCACCCTCTGAGTGAGAAAGTTGCCTCTTAGGTCTCTTTTATATCTTTCCCCTCTCTTGCTACACCAATGCCCTCTAGATCTGGACTTCCCCACTCCTATTCATGCTCCTCATGATTTTATAAACCTCTATAAGGTCACCCCTCAGCATCCAAAGTCTTGGTCAATAGTAACAGTTTTAAACTTTATCTCAAGAATAAGACATCTCTTAATGTTAAATAATTATGTCGACTGAGTTATATCCTGAGACAGAGTTCAACATTTTTTTAATACATGAAGTGATGCCATGTTACATGGCCTTGCTCTCTTTTGTAGCTTTGCAGCAAGATAAAACCACAATAAGCTGTTTCTTAAATAAAATAAACATACTTCTTACTTCAAAAAACTCAACACATATTATTTAACAGCATAATGAGACCAACACTGTTAATTTCTTGGCAACAATAATAAAAAATATGGAAAATGGTTTGCTATAATAGAAAGATTGGTGACTCATGGTGACAGAGAGAATCATTCCAAGAGCCCTGAGACTTGATGAAGTGTAGGAAGTGCATCAATGATGTTTGAGTACCACGGAACATTAAGATAGAGCAAGACATCCTACTTGGTGGCCAGTTTTCCCAAAATCATTAAAAGAAATAATATCAAACTGTTTACTTCTCCTTCCCAGGAAGGGTTTGGAGGGATATGGGCTGGGTGATGGCAGGTGGGACTAGATTGGGTTGGGATATCTGGATGGCATGGACGGGTTGACCGAAGGGTCTGTTTCCGTGCTGTACATCTCTATGATTCTATGACTATGACTATGACTCTACTCATCCAGTTAATTGTCAAGAGACAAGTGATCCATCGATATTACCTTCATCAAAACCATGGCACCATTTCTGGGACCTCTTCAAGCACTGAGGGTAGACTACTACTCTGGCTGGATAGAAGCCATGCAATCGTAGGGTCACACTTCCGAACAAAATCTTTTTCACACATGCAATTCCAGATCTTGGCAATCTCAGACAATGGATTACAGTTCACCAAAAAGTACTTTAAAGAATTGACAACATTGAATGAATCTGTTTTGTTCACCAAATTCACTTGAGGCTATGGTGAAACTGAAAGGAGAGTGTATGCACTGTAAATATCAATTAAGAATAAGAACAATAATATCTGATTTGCACCTCTGAGCTATCAGTCAACTCCAGTCCAAAATGGTTTAACTCCCTGTGAACTTCTCATGGGAGAACTCAAACTCTACCCTCCCACATACATTCATTCTCTGAGTTTGCAGAATGTACTTGGAAAAGGTGAAGGAAAAAGAGAATGAATTTATTCCTGTCTGATATGGAACTATTACAAATATTACAAAGCTTGTAGCCAACTAGACTCCCAACCCAGTGAGTTAGTTTGGATTCAAGATCAAACTTGTTATGGACGAAAGACATTGCATCCACAGTCCTACCTCAGTCAAATCAAAAATGTAGTGTGTAATGGAATAAATATTCTGATGTTTCAACATAGAAGCAACTTTCTATGTTATCAAAACAGTCATCAACTTGGTCAAACAGACCAGAATTGGAACAATCATCAACAGATTCTGATGATGGCCTCATTGCTGAATTGGAATCATCCGTCAACTCGTCTTCTGCCCAACAGAGTCTGAGAGACCAACTCAAATCCTCAATCTTCTCCAAAGGAGCCAAGAACACCTTTGGCAATACTTGCAAAACTGCTGTGCAATTGCCCATGTAAAAAAATAATCAAGATCAGTGATTTAGGGGGAGATGTAATGTAAAGGGTTAAGAGTGATTATGTGACATACTAAAGAGATACAGTATGCATCATCATCGGAGGTGGTTCATAATCATGCTCTGTCTTGCAGCCTCATAGCAAGATGAATCTAGAATATTTTCCTTATCACAACAGAATTCTGTAAATATTTTTCAGTGGTACAGTGAGACTACTAATATTATATTTGACAGGATTGCTTATGTTAGACATTAACATTTTCATGTATTTTGATGATTTTTGAACATCTCACAAGCATGGACTTAACAACAAAATTGCATCCCTCCACATCAAAGGGTAGTTCTTCATCTTCACATTATGATGAAGAGCTGCTCACAAACCAATTCCAATAATTTTGACATCACAGGTAATTTAGTGCTAAGTATAAAATTGTTGGGGACTGACGTGTTTTATGCCATCAATATTGTTTCAGTGAAAACAAAAATGAATGATGCCATTGCTCATCACAGAAAGGAATGACTTTCATTCCAGTGTCCGCTGGTTTAATGAAGGTGTTAGCACATTTCACAGTAATCGAACTATTGCAGCACTCAGAGGGATGTAGGACAGCCCAGAATAAGCAATTCTAAACAGCTATTGCTAACAGGTTCTCAGCCCATAATTCATGGTAACTGAACTTTGAAAAGACTGTTGATCACAAGAGAGAAAGAACTATTTCTGAAGGACCACTTCAGTTAGAGATGGTGACCGAACTATTTTATCTCAAACAATCACTGAGAGATCTGTCTGCATTTATTTAAATTCTGCGTGCAGACACTATTCAAATCATTCTTTCCTTTTTATCCATTTTTCATTTGAACATGCGTAGGATTTTATTTTAAAACTTTCCATCTAACTAATGGGTGGTACGATGGCTCGGTGGTTAGCACAGCTGCCTCACAGCACTAGGGTCCCAGGTTCAATTCCAGCTTTGGGTAACTGTGTGGAGTTTGTACATTCTCCAGTTTCCTCCCACAGTCCAAAAATGTGCAGGTTAGGTGAATTGGCCACAATAAATTGCCCATAGTGCTAGGTCCATGGAATCACTCATTCCATGAGTTGTTGGGGGGTGGGTCTCTCTTCAGAGGGTTGGTGTGGACTGTTTCCACACTGTAGGGAATCTAACCTAATAAAATTAAATACTTGAAGCTGTGCAGATCTTTGTCTCCAGAACTAATGTGGAGGTGGAGGGGTGGGATCACTGTTTCAAACTCAGGGATCCTCAAATTTAAGACAGATAAATTGAGAAATTTTTTGCCTGCAGTGGGTCACGAGTCTTTGGAACGTTTTTCTTCAAAAGGTGATGGAGCCTTGTAAATTTTCAAAGGGGAAGGAGATAAATTCCTGTTAAGAAAGTGTGTGTGTGTGTGTGTGTGTGTGTGTGTGTGTGGAGGGGGCGGGGGTAAACAGGTTGTTGAGAGTAAGTGGGCATCTGCTTAGCCATGGTCCTATTGAATGACAGAAAAAGCTTGATGGCTGAATGGCCTGCTACACTACTGCTGTTAATTTTTATGTTCATGTGTCAAATTCTTTCAGATTCGAATGTTGATCCTTTGCTGTTCAGGCATAAGCACCGCAACTCCCACCTTAATCCTCTCTACTTCCCTTTCCCTTCTGTTAAGATTCTTTCTAAAACCTAACACATTGTTGTCCCATTCTGCCACCTGTTCTAATATCTTTCTAGATGACTTTGCACCAAATTTTTCATAGTCTGATAACACTCTCGTAAAGTAACTAGATAATTTGTGCATTTTGGAATTATAATGACAATGTAGTTGTCCATAGTGCCACTAAACTGATTAGCTTACATTTTGAATTGGAACATGGTCAGTCTCTTCTGGAAAAGAGACTAGATTAGATTACTTACAGTGTGGAAATAGACCCTTCGACCCAACACGTCCACACCAACCCGCCAAAATGCAACCCACCCAGACCCATTCCCCTACATTTACCCCTTCACCTAACACCACGGGCAACTTAGCATGGCCAATTCACCTAACCTGCACATTTTTGGATTATGGGAGGAAGCCAGAGCAAACCCACACAGACACAGGGAGAATGTGCAAATTCCACACAGACAGTTGCCTGAGCCAGGGATTGAACCCGGGTCTCTGGCGCTGTGAGGCAGCAGTGCTAACCACAGTGCCACTCACTTAAATACTCCACAGCGTTACAGCTGATCTGCAAAAATGGCAGTGATGGAATTCAAACCCACGCCTCCTTAGAGACTGTAACCTGAATCCAGTGACTTAGACCGCTTGGCCACAATGGGGATGGAGATATTTTCCAACTCTGATAATTATTAGGGTCTAACACAGAATGAATTTGGTGTGAACTTGGTTCTTACTAAGTATGGGATTACAACAGAGAAGATAAGGAATGGTTGGAGTCTCAGTGTCATCCCATGGAACATTAGAGAACAATGGTGTTACTTTTCCCAAGAAAAATGTCTTTTATTGACCCTCATAAGGGGGACAGAATCATTTCACGAATGTATTTCGCTGAGCAGGAAAATTTAAATTTAAGATGGAGGGAAAGATACTCATAAAAGAAGTGTCAGCTTTTCACTGACCAATTGTTTTGGAAGGTCGGCGATGACTTAAACCTTTTCAGGCTCCTACCCAAAGCCATTTCATAACCTGACAGAGATACCCTTTGTGGTATTACACCCACCATTTTCACCATTATCTAAATAGGTGTTAGCCTTGACGTGATGATTGTCCTCTTACCTTTTGAGTCAAATAACTGTGGGTTGTAACCATCATCTGCACGATCTAGGTTGCCAATACTGGAGGAGTACTGCAATGTTAGAGCGATATCTTTCAGATAGAAGCTTGAACTAAAGTTTCGTCAATCTTTCAGATGGATGCAAAAACAAACATTTCTTGCCAAAATTTGAAGAACAGGGAAATGTTCTGGTGCCCCGAGCAACATTTATCTATATTGTTAACCAATAGTCAACGGTGTTGAAAAGAAATTGGTAATTTCTCACATCAATGTTCATGTGCTTCCTTGTATGTGGCAAAGAATTACCTGGTTGGAAAATATTTGGGATCTTCTAAGGTCATGGCACATAAGTGCAAGTTCTTAATTTCAATTTGAACATGTCCTAGTCCACTAAACCCATTTATACTGTAACATCATATTTTTGACTGTCAGCACATACCTGTTGTTTTCTCTTCGAATCTATGGTCAGCTCTACAAAAAGAATTGACCCCAAATCTTTACCTGTTTTCATGAAAGGTCATACTCCCAAAAAGCTACTTTATCTCTTCTCTTTTCAAATGGTTATGCTTGTGCTTTGCATGTCTACCAGTTTCCAAGTTCCTGTCCTGGCATTATCTGTCAATTGGTTTTTGAACGTTTGGCTGAGACAAGTATTGTTTCAAACCTTCCTTTGTGTCAGCGGTGGTTTGCAATGGGTAACTGTCTGGCCTCTAAACCACAAACTTGTGGGCTCCAGTCCCACGCCAGAAAATGAGCACAAAAAGTCCATGCTGACAGTACAGTATAGTACTGATGGATTTTGCAACTGTCAGTGATACTATCTGTCAGATGACACATTAAACCAACACTCTGTCTGCCTTTCAGGAGGATATAAAGATTATTTCACAGGTAAGTTATTCCTTTAACCCATAATCAACATCACCAAAGTAAACAAACCATCATTGTTCTGTGGAAACTCATTGAATGCATATTGCCTGCTGTCTTTCTTTGAGAAGATTTCTGGTAAAATTCAATCATATGAGTCTCTTCATCTGACCATAAGATATAGAAGCAGAATTAGGCTATTCGGCCCATCAAGTCTGCTCTGCTATTCAATCATGGCTGAGATGATTCTCAGCCCCATTCTCCTGCATTCTTCCCATAACCCTTGATTCCCTTACCAATCAAGATCCTGACTTAAATACATTCCATGACCCTGTGAGGCAACAAGTCCCACAGATTTGCCACCCTCTGTATGAAGAACTTCCTCCTCATCTCAGTAGGTCATCCCTTCACTCTGAGGCTGTGGCCTTGGGTTCTGGTCTCTCCTGCTAGAGGAAACATCTTCACCACATCCACTCTATCCAGGCCTCACAGTATTCTGTAAGTTTCAATCAGATTTATCCTCATGCTTTTAAACCCCACATAGAACAGATCCAGAGTCCTGAACTGCTCCTCAGATGACAAGCCCTTCATCCCCTGGATCATTCTTGTAAACCACCTGTGGACCCTTTCTAAGGCCAGTACATCCTTTCTTAGATATAAGGCCCCAAACAGATGCCAGTATTCCAAATGCAGTCTGACCTGAGCCTTATACATCTCTGTAGGACATCTCTGCTCTTGTATTCTAAATCTCAATCAATAATTGTAGAGAAACCAGACAGTTGGCTGAGGCACAGCATGAGAACAAAACAACAGCCATCTGTTATCTCTCACAACCCATTGATACCTTCCGGATTCTTGTTTTAGAACTTAGAATCCGAACACTGTGGAAACAGGCCAGTTGGCCCAACAAGTCCACACCAACTCGTTGAAGAGTGACCCCCAAGACCCATTCCCCTAATCTATATCTGCATTTATCCCTAACTAATGCACCTAACCTATACATTCCTGAACACTATGGGCAATTTAGCATGGCCAATTCAACTGACCTGCACTTCTTTGGATTGTGGGAGTAAACCCATACAGACACAGGGAGAACGTGCAAACTCCACACAGACACTTGATCGAGGTTGGAATCGAGCACAGGTCCATTGTGCTGTGAGGCAGCAGTGCTAACCACTGAGCCATTGTGCCATGGACTTCTCCCCATTTTCTTCCACTTCCAGTACTTTACTTTTCATCTAAACAGGCCTTAAATTGGAAAGTGGGCTTTTTTTTTTGCTGGTCTGGCTCTGATTCACAGTTTAACGGTTGATAGTTTTCAATTGACAGAAGCCAGAAAATAGAACCAAAAGAACAAAAATATTTTTTTTTTGCATAGTAACAAGAAATTAGAAGGTTCTCAAAAGACAATGACCACTTCCAAATGCATCACTGATGTTCTGATAAGAATAAGGTGGTTATTATTAATGCGAGCGAGTAGGTGTGTAAATAGGCTGCAACAAACCACAAGGGTTACACTTACAGACTGGTCTGAGATTTAGCCTGACCACAGTCCTACTTTAGTTCACTTCATATGAACTATTGTTCCTTGCCCATATTGCATACCATCCTTATTCTTTCCTAAAAATGTATCACAGCAAAGCTGGTTTCAAGAAGGAAAATTGGTTTAGAGAAATGCTACTGTAATTGACATTTGCTATCTTAGTATTTGCATTTCATACCCAAAGACCATCATAGACAATGTGGCAACTACACTGAACCACTGGACCAGAATAGCAAGTCAATGAATCAAAATGTTTGTCATTGACACACTCATAAACTACACTCATGTCATACACAGGGCAATGACTGTGAAATGTATTCTGTTATTGACAAGGTCAGTATTTGTTGTCCATCTCTATTTGCTTTTGAGAAGATGCTGAGCCTTATAAAATCTTGTCCCTTTTCTTAGACTAATAGCTGTTCATTTTTTGTTCTTTCATGGGATGCATGTTGCTGGTTAGACTCATTATGTCCAACTCATAATTGCCCTTGAGAAAGGTAGAGCTGCCTTCTTAATCAGCTAAATGAAGGTGTAGGTGACAGCAACTATGCTGTTGAGAATGGGGTTCCAGCATTTTGAGTGACAGTGAAGGAACAGCAATAAAGCTTAAAATCAGGATGGTGCATGGCTCAGGGAATCTTGCAAGTGGTCTTGCTCCCTTGCCACCTGTTGTCCTTATCCTTCCAGCTGTAAGAGGTCATAGATTTGGAAAGCATTGTTAAAGGAACCAAGAGTTGTTTGTGCTATGAAGCTGTACTTTAAGGTTAAATATGGAGTTAAGGTTCTTGATTCTCATGCCAGCCAATATAAGAAGTTGCAACTCTGCTATTTGCACATCTGAGCCAGAAAAGTGTTCCTCTGTGAATTGAAGGGTCACCTCTTTGCGAGGCTTTAGTACAATTACGAGATGATGTTGTCTCTGTTGCAGTTCTGGAATATCAGTGTGCAAGGTTTACTGCAGCAGCCAAGTCATGGTCTAATGGCTGGTAATATTGATGGTTTGAACTTGATTATCAGCCTAATTGGTAACAGCACAGACACCTGCTGGAAGAAGATGCACAAGTCATAGAGTCATAGAGATGTACAGCACTGGGGCAGAGCCTTCAGTCCATCTCGTCCATGCCGACCAGATATCCTAAAATAATCTAGTCCCATTTGCCAGCACTTGACCAATATCCTTCTAAACTCTTCCTATTCATACACCCATCCAGATGCCTTTTAAATGTTGCAATTGTACCAGTCTCCACCACTTCCTCTGGTAGCTTATTCCATACATGTACTATCCTCTGCATGAAAAAGTTGCTCCTGAGGTAACTTTTATACCTTTCCATTCTCACCCTAAACGTATGCCCTCTAGTTCTAGACTCCCCCAACCCCAGGGAAAAGACCTCGTCTATTTACCCTATCCATGTCCCTCATGATTTCATAAACCTCTATGAGGTCACCCCTCAGCCTTCGATGCTCCAGGAAAAACAGCCCCAGCCTGTTCAGCCTCTCCCTATAGCTCAAATCCTCCAAACCTGGCACATATTTGTAAATCTTGTCTGAACCCTTTCAAGTTTCACAACATCTTTCCGAGTCGCATGTGACCTCCCAAAATCAATGGGGGAAAACTGTATACAGAACATAATTCAGAGAGGGGATTACAGAACCTGACTCAAAAGGTGTGTTTGCTCTTGTAAAGAACTGATTGCCAGCAGATGCTGGGAATGTGGCCACAACATTAAATGGTATTGTGCATTAACTTTCTTTATAAATCCCACCTTTCCTTTCCTTTTCTTCAATATGGAAATTAAAGGGGACTACTGATGCATTCATTTTCGCTTGTTCCTAAGATATGTTTCACCCTAGATATTGCTTAAAAACAAGACTAGGAGAAGGATTGATATCCTAAGCTTCAACCCAAAGCAATTTGTTGGTGAGGAATAGAGCCATGCTATAGCTGTACCAGAGTACATGGTTCTGAGCGTAGTCTCTCCAAACACGGACACCCTTGGAGTATATTTTTGGAGCTCACTGGAGTTTAGAACAATGATAAGTAGTCAGCCTAAAAATTGTAAGGTTCTTAGAGGGGGACGTAACAGGATAGATGCAGAGCAATTGATTCCCCTGGTGGCAGAGTCTGGGAGAACAGGGCATAATCTCAGGATATGAAGTCACCCAGTGAGGACAGAGATGGGGAGGAATTTGTTCTCTCAGAGGATAGTGAATCTATGGAATTTTGCATTGCTCTGACAATAAGTGTAATCAAGGCTGAAATCAACAGGTGTTTAATCAGTAAGAGAATGAAGGGTTTTGGGATAAGTCTGGAAAGTGGATTTGAAGGTTACTTAACCAGTTATGATCTCATTGAAAGGGAGAACAGTCTCGATGGGCTGAATGGCCTACTTCTGCTCCCATGTCTTATGATCTAATTAACCTGCTGTCCCCACTTTGAAGAAACATCACCCAATATTCCAACATTCCAACTTTCATTTCTACACTTACATTATGTCCAGCATTAAAATGTTTTGTTTTGATGATAAATTCTGAAAGTTGTGATTTCAGAATTGTATTAATGAAATATGATTTCTTCATAGCTACTTATAGTGGTTCTACTTGTCCGTTACAATATAACTATTCATTAAAATATTGTGTTATTGAGTCATAAGAATCATACAGGACAGAACTTCCCTTCAGTCCAACTTTTCCATGCTGATCAAGTTTCCCAAATGAAACTAGTGCCATTTACACATATGCATCTAAACCTTTCCTCATCACATACCTGTCCAAATGTCTTTTAAATGTTGCAACTGTACCTGATCCACCATTTCCTCTGGCAGTTCATACTATTTACAAGGATGCTCTCTGTGAAAAAGTTACCCCTCAGGTCCCTTTTAAATCTTTCCCATCTCACTTAAAACTATGTCCTCTTGTTTTGAAATCCCCTACCTTAGGGAAAAGGCCTTTGCTATTCACCTTATCCATGTCCCTCATGATTTCATAAATCTTTATAGTATCCCCCTCAATCTCCTATGTCACAGTGAAAAACGTCTCAGCGTCTCCTTACAACTTAAGTATGCCAGTCCCAATATAATCCTTGTAGATCCTTTCTGCACCCCCTCTAGTTTAATAATATCCTTCCTTATGGCAGGGTGACTAAAACTGTACGCGGTACTCTGAGAGTGGCTTCACCAATGTCCTGTATACCCTCAATATGATGTCCCAACCCCTATACTCAATGTTCTGAGCAATGAAGGCAAGCATGCTAAATGTCTTCTTCACCACCCTGTCTACCTGTGGCACCACTTTCTCCTAGGTCTCTCGGTTCGACAACACTCCCTGGGGCCCTACCATTAACTATGTAAGTGCCTCCTGGTTTGGCTTACCAAAATGCATCACTTCACATTTATCTAAATTAAACTTCATCTGCCATTCCTCAGCACATCGAGATCCTGTTGCACTCTTCACCATCCACGATACCACCAATGTTGGTGTCATCACAAACTTACAGAGTATCTACATATTGCAAAACAATATTTCCCATCATTGGTAGTTCTTAAATGTTCTTTAATTGTAGTCTTGTTTATTTTTGTCCCTAGTATATCCAGTCAATTCCACATTGTTTTTCCTCAGGAAATGTTGATATTGAAGGAGCAACAAATTGTCCTCCGACCTTGAGCATCATGCTGCCCAGGAAATGGGTAATGGTGGGTGTGTGGGCAGTGGGGATGTCTCTGAAAAGTGGTAGAATGTGTTACCTCACAGCAATAACTTAGCACAGCGCTGAACCAACCAAATAAATAAAAGTTTCATGGGGTTTCTTTGTCCATGAGACTTAGTGGGTTTTCTCATGCAATCATTTCATACTTGTTTCACGAGTTATGTTCCCCCACTCCACTTGCCACTCCTTATCTGCATCTCCTGTACCAGTACCATGGTCCAGAGAATAGCTGGATTCCACCAATCTGGAAGAATTCGTCACTATGGGATTTCCTTAGAATAAGTCGATATCCATGTTGGAACCCCAGCTGTGCAGCTGGTCAAGTGGTCAACACTTCTGCCTCACATTGCCAGGGACACTGATCTGATTCTATTCGGGTTACTGTCTGTTAGACCATTCTCCCTGTATCTACGTGGATTACAGGGATAGGGTAGGAATGTGGGTCTGGGTGGGTTGTTCTTTGGAGGGTCGGTGTGAACTCAATGGGCTGAATGACCTGCTTCCACATTGTAGGGATTCTGTGGTATATGTTGACAGTCAGAACAGCCGCGAATATAATGGTACTGCTGCCACAAGGCAGTGTTTATCATGGCACAGCCTGACAGTTAGTTGCAATTAGAACTGTACATTCCTATCCCTGCACTGTTTAAGTGCCAGCTTGCACACTTCTGGGCATACTGTAAGTGTGAAATTGACATTTGTCCACCTCCTTGCCTAATAACTGTGAACAGGGTTAACAGGCTGCCTTGCTTCATTTCTGAACTAAGCAGCTCGGCAAACCTTTCAATTGAGAGTGACAAATTCATTTTAATGTGTAAAGGTATCAAAACATATGCGGAGAAGACATAAAAGTGAGAGTTGAGGATTATTAGACCAGCCATGGCTACTTCTGTTGCTCTGTCTTACGGTCTAAACTGTGTCTCGGTGCAAGAACACAAAATCAGGCAGAGATGCTGTTGTTGTCTTTTTATGCATTTCTTGCCATTGCCCATATCATTCAGGGCCTTAGAAGATTCCATATCTCATTATTTTTCAGTCACTGTGCCACAATTAATCCTGAATTGGTATAGGCTCTTCCTATTATCGTAAAGCATAATTTACCGAGCATTGGATTGTTCACCCATTAATATGAAACATGAGCCAGGATTAGGTACTCATGAATCAGGTTAGCTTTACCCTATTGATGATATGTTGCAATAGTATTCCTGCTCAATATGAGAGGAACCACAGGTTCAGACATGTGGTGTACGTGCTTGGCTGACGAGTTAATGTTAATGAAGTTACTGCCTGTGGGATTATGACTGAACACCTCCATGTCATAACAGTTTTGTGAGCAAAGAAATATTTGACATTGACCCTTTGTGAAATGGTTCTCACAAGTAATATTGTTGGTTATTCATTTAATCTCGTCAATCATTTACTTTACAACCTTTCTACAATCTTTCCCTGTCATTTTCCTTGTAACCATCCAAAAAGTATGTAAAGCAACAGGAATATTGAAGGACGTTTGTTCAATCTTGTCGATAAATTTCATTTTTGAGCATTTAATTTGACTTTATTCCCCTACCTTTATACCATTTCTCAAATAAATCTAATTTGTTTGCGTCACTGTAAATTGTAGCAGACTAATAATAAAGCTAAAAGGATTCTTATGATTGAACAGTGTAGGAAAATTCATGAATGTCTCAAAGTCATGTATGTGACTTCACATATTCATCCTTACTGTCACTGAAGCTCAGTTGTCCATGGGTAAGATCAGAGTGTGCATTCTGCAATACGCAGATGGTTTCTCATGTAAAATGACACAATGATCAAATTCCCAGAATGTGATTTGCATTGAAATG
Organism: Hemiscyllium ocellatum; assembly: GCF_020745735.1. Lineage (NCBI taxonomy): Eukaryota > Metazoa > Chordata > Chondrichthyes > Orectolobiformes > Hemiscylliidae > Hemiscyllium > Hemiscyllium ocellatum. The sequence continues at coordinate 9,664,694 of NC_083423.1, forward strand.
AGCCTGACATCTTAAAAAGACTCAGTGCGGGGCTCCTTTCAAAATGGCTCTTGTTGAATTGTCAGGAATGTTAGAAAATCTGACGTGTTACTGTCCTTACGTTGAGGCTACTACCTCTTCATTCACTCCAGGTGGTACAAAGGATAGCTCTCAGTTTTATTAGTATGCTGCACAGATAGAAACAGTATTCAACCAAGAGGTGTGCAGTGAAATAAAGTTCCCTGAAATTGTGCACAGCCAATAATGTTCAATATGTAATTATCAATGAATTATTATGGTACAAACATGCACATTGGGACACTTCAGTTGGAGCAGCGTCCACTTAAAGATAATATCTTCTACACAGAAAAAATTAACAAACTTGCCTGGGTTGAGTTGGGATCACGCTGAGGAAATGAACTGATGGCGTTTGTAAGAATTTCCATACTCCACTATTTTGCTGGCTGCATCAAGTGGCTCATTTTAAAAGGGCTTGTTGCAAGCAAAAGAATCACACTATCAGATTCATCATCTCAATTATAATGTTGCTTCAAATCATTCAATACATTGGTAAAGTACCATCTATTGCAAACAACTACCACCCTGGATTTTCATTCTGTTTTACTTTACATTTCATATTTTGACATATCTGATACACGATAAACAATAATCGACTGAAATCATTTTATATAAGTATACAGACAATGCTGGAGAAACTCAGTAAGTCTGGCAGCATCTCTGGAGAGAGAAACTGTGTTAACATTTCCAGTCTGATATCACTTTTCTTCAGAACTGCTGCTTCCTCAGAGGTTAGGAGATGCCGATGTTGGACTGGGGTGGACAAAGTTAAAAATCACACAACACCAGATTATAGTCCAACAGGTTTAATTGGAAGCACTAGCTTTCAGAACGCTGCTCTTTCATCAGGTGGTTAATCATCACCTAATGAACCATCTGATGAAGGAGCAGCGCTCTGAAAACTAGTGCTTCCAAATAAACCGATTGGACTATAATCTGGTGTTGTGTGATTTTTTACCTTCTTCAGAGGAGTCATATTGGACTTGAAATATTAACTCCGTTTCTCTCTCCACTGATGCTGCCAGACCCACTGAGTTTCTCCAGCAGTCTCTGAATTTGTTTCAGATTAATTTTGATGTTCTGATTTTATAAAATTGTATGCAACAAATAAGTTGAGCATTCTGTCACCAGGTTTCGTTTGCATGGGAATGGATTTGAAAAGCAGAGAACTTACATGAAACGTTTCCCACATCTTAGGTGACCCTTGGGCCCTTATTTTTGTCACAGCTTAGCACCTTGCAAAAATGGTGGAACATGTCAGAAATTCAAATCCTTGCCTTTGAAGCTAGTATTTTCATGGGATCGTGTCTGGGGTCAGGCCACAATTCCTATATTCCCGGTTCACAGTGACAGTTGACTATTTAAATGCTATGGCTCAGATTTTGGAAACCCTGCTATCTATTGACCGTAGTGTGGAAATTACAGCAAATAAGAACAGGTCTATTCTTAATGCATTTGTTTTGGATAGTCAGGGTGCCCCTTTGAAATCTTAGGTATTCCTGTGGGTATGGTACCTTGAGGATGGGGGTGCGGGAGATCAGGAAACCTCGATGGGTTGTCAGATATCCGAAATGGGAGGTATCAGTGATCCTTTGGGTAAGTCAGGTACCTTCTGGGGTTGTTATGTGTGGAGAAGGTTGTGTGTAAATAATGTTTAAGCCAATTGACACTGTCGAGCTATCAAGAAATGTCAACACCAAAACATGTTTTTTTTATGAATGGGGATGTGTTTCTCAACAATGCGTAGGCTGCAATGTAAAATTCCATGTAGAAGTAATTTCTGTTTTCCTTGTGTGCATTGGTATTTGGGGCTACCAGGTGAGTTGGCAAAATGCGTAAAAAGTAACAGGTAGCAAGTGAAACTGGGTATTAAAGTGGCCTAGGAGATATGAGGGATCCTGGTGAAGGGGTAGAGGTAATGGGTGGGCCATTTGGTTCATGAGGGGCCTCAGGGTTTTGAAAAGTGATGTAGGGTGGCAAAGGTGGCATGAGGGATGGGTAGAGGGGCACTATGCAGCCTACAGGTATGACAGTCATTGACCGTTGTGTAGGTAGAAGGCATTAGGTGCCATAGGTTTGTATAGATGGGCATGAGGGGTTGAAGGCGGGGTGAGGGCTGAAGGAATGGAATATATTTCATTTCTTTAATTTCCAGAGAGTGCTGAAACCCTGAGGTGGGCATACTGCCCAGCTCATGCCTGGAACTGGGGAACGTCACGATGGCCAACTCAGAGCCACCCATCCCAACTCCTCCCTCTGTACACCTGATGCAGGAACCAAAATCGGAGTTTTGGAAACATGGAGCACAATATGAGTGGCTGTTACTGTGGATGGACTGGTTGGAATTCTGGTACAGGCAAATTCAACCGTGGCTTTTCAGGGAAATTTAATAAGCAAGGACAGAAAAATATTCATAGAGCTCAGGAGAAGGAACTCAATAGGCTGAATGTTTTCCTTTATATTACAATTATATATTGACATCATCACTTTGATAGACACAATTGCTAAAAATTTAATTTGGTGTTATGTTTGAAACCATTATGATCTTGCCAGATTTAAGAAGATCAAAAATTTTTTGCATCAATTTTTATCCAAATTCCTAAAGCTAACTTGCGGAGGCTGTAAGTTGTGGAAGGCCAGTATTACACTGCAATATTCATCCCTCAGCTACAACATTGTAGCATAGTGATGTTGAAATACTCTACGCACTTGCTTTAATATAGCTTCTAATGGATCAGTTTTATTTGTTATGTGGATGGTGCTTAAGACTGGCCTCATTCCTGATGAAGGGCTCTGGCCCGAAACGTCGAATTTCCTGTTCCTTGGATGCTGCCTAACCTGCTGTGCTTTAACCAGCAACACATTTTCAACCAAGGCCTATCACTGCCAAACTTGAGAAGGTGATGTCACACTTTGGAAGTTAAAAGGCAATCATATAATGTGAAGTCAGAGTCATGAGTGACAATGATCACTCCTCTGGAGGAGTTCAGCAAATCAGAGGAATCCTTCTTATACTCCAAGCAGCTTGATAATCATTCTTCTGTGCCACAGGCCAAAATGCCTCGACTTATTCATGTCACTTCCATAACTGACTATGGTGGGATTTGAACTTGTAACCTTTGAGTTACTGAGCCAGTACCATAAACACATTGCTAAACAAATAAGTGATTAATCTTTTAAAAAATAAACAATAAAATGCATGAGTATCTTGGAATACTTGCCTTATGGAGGGCTTTTCACTTCTTTCGGACAATCCAAAGTGTTTTCCTAAACTCTCAGAATCCCCACAGTGTGGAAACAGGCCATTCGGCCTAACAAGTCCACACTGACTCTCTGAAGAGCATCCCACCCAGATCCTATCCCGTAGCCTGGCTAACTCACATCTTTGGGCACGATTGGCAATTTAGCTTGGCTAAGCCACCTAGCCTGCACATCTTTGGACTGTGGGAGATAACCAGAGCAGCCAGTGGAAACCACGCAAACATGGTGAGAATATGCACACACCACACAGACAGTTGCTAGAGGCTGGAATTGAACCCGGGTCCCTAGTGCTGTGAGGCAGTAGTATCAACCACATTGCCAATGAACTGCTAGCTCAAGAAAACAGCTCTCCTCTTCCTTCTCAAGGGTACTTAGGGATCGCCAATAAATGCTGAGCTTGTTAATGATGTCACATCCTATGAACATTTTCACTTTGGAAATGTTTAAGGTGAACAGAGTGGCTGCATTTCACAAACAACAACACATAATCAGACATACCGTTTTGCTGGCTGATTTCGGTGGAATTACTATTAGCCAGGAAATTCAGAGAATGTGCCGTTGAATTTTTTTGCACAATCTTGGAGGGATGTCCTTTGGTCAAATTAACAGGGGAGGCAACAGCCTAGTGGTATTGTCGCTAGATTGTCAATCCAGAGACTGAGGTAATGTTCTGGGGACCAGGGTTCAAATCCCACCACGGCATGTAGCAGAATTTGAATTCAAGAAAAGTCTGCAATTGAGAGACTAGTGATGGCTGCGAATCCACGCTGATTGTTAGGGGCAAAATCCATCTGCTTCACTCAGTCTCTTTAGGGAAGGAAACTGCTATTCTTACCTATGTGTCATTCCACACTTACAGCAATGTGGTTTACTCCTAACAATTAGGGATGGAAAATAAAGGTAGGCCTAGTCATCATCCAAAATTAATGCCTGAGTGATGGATCTAGTGTAGCTTAGGCTCAGTTGAGAACCACCTCACTTCCAATCTCCTTCTCCCACCAGGACCCAGAAACCATCTTTCCCATTCCACACAGATCACATGCTATCCTGGCCCTCTGCAATGCTATGTGCAGTTCAGCCAACAGCCACTACCTCCTTCATAGCGCTATTGAGAGCAAGGCAGTGGCTGACCTCTGACTGGTAGTTAAAATGAGATGGCAGATTATTATCTGAATGGTAATAGATTGGGAAAGCGGGAGATAAAATAAGGTCTGGGTGGCCCCGTACATCAGTCGCAGAAAATAAGCGTGCAGGTGCTGCAGGTAGTGAAGAAGACAAATGGCATGTTGGCTTTCATAGTGAGAGGAGTCGAATACAGGAGCGGAGGTGTCTTGCTGCAGTTGTACAAGGCTTTGGTGAGACCACACCGAGAATATTTTGTGCAAATTTTGTCTCCTTATCTGAGGAAGGTAGTCCTGGCTGTGGAAGGATTGAGTACAACGAAGACTTATCAGACTGATTCCTGAGATAACAGGAATGAAGAGAGATTGGATTGGTTCAGACCATGTTTACTGTGGTTTAGGGGAATGAGGGATAATCTCATCGAAGCCTATCAAGTTCCAACAGGAGTAGATAGGGTAAATGCAGGAAGGATATTCCTGACAGAGGCATACAGCACAGAAACAGATCTCTCCAGTGGTCACAGTTTAAGGATATAGGGTAGGTTGTTTAGGACTGAGATGAGGAGAATTTCCTCACCCAGAAAGTGGTGGGCGTGTGGAATTCTTAGCCACAGAAAACAGTTAAGGTTAAAACGTTGAACATTTTCAAGAAGGAGCTGGACATAGAGGTAAATGATCAAACATTTTTGGGGAGAAAGCGGGAACAGGATACTGAGCTCGATGTTTAGCCATGATCATATTGAATGGCAAAGCAGACTCAAAGGCTGAACGGCCTAATCCTGCTCCTATTTTCCATGTTTCTACGTTCCAATTTGCTCTTTGTGAAATATTAAACATTTCTGTTGTAGTACTATTACTTCTTGCAGATCTTATGCCAGGAGAATCACTTTCCAAGGATTTGTTTGCTCATGCCTTTTTCTCAAAAGACACTCTATATTCTCAACTTACCATTGTGACATTTTTTTTTCCATGCAGTTATCTCTTCGAACTGGATCCACCTCACTGGCTTATTTGAGTTAGACCACACAACATTGTGACAACAATTGCATCTTCGATGACTTGCATGACCGAAAAGAGCATCCTGAAACTGGGGAGGGATCAGCAGGACCTGACGCAACTGAGGAACACAAAAATGTTGCAATGTCCAGATTACATTGAGCATCTACATTGGGTTTGGGGAATTCTGGACTTTGCATGTTGGGACAGTATATTGCATATTGGAACAATGTTTGAAAAGTTGTGATTGATCGTGAGTGTTTTTACAGTATATGGAGTAACTCATTTCACTGTGATGAAATACTCTTACTATCACTTCACAATGCATCAGTCAGGATTCAGTGTTCTGTGCACTGGGGAAGAAATTGCAGGAGCGATTAATTTTCTACCCCCACCGGTGAGAAATCAGAGGCCGCTGTCTCAGGGACTTGGCAAAGCGTGGTTGGAAGCTCAGCCCATGTTGAGCTCCAGTGGAGTGAGAGGGGGTATGCTTTTCTTGGGGAAGGTCATAAGCTAAGGGAGGCATGGTGAAGGATGCAGAGGTAAGCCATCTCTGTGCCAACTGCCTCCAAGTTTCTACAACCCTATCCTTTCAAAACCAGGTAGGCAGGTCACTCTAGTTTCCTGGAAGGGATGCAAGAACTTTGAATACCTGCCGGTAAATAAGGTCACACCCAGAACTTAATCATAGAGTCCTTACAGTGTGCGAGCAGGCCAAGTCCAAATTAAACCTCTGAAAGAGCATTCTACTCACACCCATCCTATCGCTGTGACCCTGCATTTCCCAGGGCTAACCCACCTAGCCTGCACATCCCTGGCCACCTTGGGCATTTAACATGGCCAATCCAGCGTAATCTACGTGTCTGTGGACTGTGGGAGGAAACCCACGCAGACATGGGGAGAATGTGCAAACTCCACATGGACCGTTGCCAAGGGTGGAATTGAACCTGGGTCCCTGATGCTGTGAGGCAGCAGGACTAATCACTGAGCCACCATGCCACCCATAAGTAGGTCGTGGGAAGTGGGTAAGTGTCTCTTCAGGACAAACTCACTTAACTATTTGTCGAGTCTGCTGCTGGAAAAGCACAGCAGGCCAGGCAGCATCCAAGCAACAGGAGATTCAACTTTTCAGGCAAAAGCCTTCATCAGGCATGAAGCTTGTGGGCCGGGTGCTGAGAGATAAATGGGAGGGGGGTGGGACTGGGCGAAAGGTACCTGAGCATGCGATAGGTAGATGCAAGTGAGGGTGATGGTGATAGGTTGGAGAGGAGGGTAGAACGGATAGGTGGGAAGGAAGATGAACAGGTAGGACAGGCCATGACAGTGATGCCGAGTAGGAAGTTTGGAACTGGGAAAAGGTGGGATAGGGGAGATGAGGAAACTGGTGAAATCCACATTGATGTTGTGGAGTTGGAGGGTCCTGAGGCGGAATATGAGGCATTCGTCCTTCAGACATCGGGCGGTTAGGGTGTGGTGATGGAGAAGACCCAGGACATGCATGTACTTGGTGGAGTGGAAGAGGAAGTTGAAGTGGTTGGCCATGGGTGTCAGTGGGGCTGGTTGGTGTGGGTCCAGTAGGGTTAGTTGGTGCGGGTTTAGTGGGGTAGGTTGGTGTGGGTTCTGTGGGGCTGGTTGGTGTGGGTTCAGTGGGGCTGGTTGGTGTGGGTTTGGTGGGATTGGTTGGTGCGGGTTCAGTGGGTTGGTTGGTGCGGGTTCAGTGGGATTGGTTGGTGCGGGTTCAGTGGGGTTGGTTGGTGAGGGTTCAGTGGGGTTGGTTGGTGCGGGTTCAGTGGGGCTTGTTGGTGCGGGTTCAGTGGGGTTGGTTGGTGTGGGTTCAGTGGGATTGGTTGGTGCGGGTTCAGTGGGGTTGGTTGGTGCGGGTTCAGTGGGGTTGGTTGGTGCGGGTTCAGTGGGGTTGGTTGGTGCGGGTTCAGTGGGGCTTGTTGGTGCGGGTTCAGTGGGGTTGGTTGGTGCGGGTTTAGTGGGGTTGATTGGTGCGTGTTCATTGGGGTTGATTGGTGCGGGTTCAGTGGGGCTTGTTGGTGCGGGTTCAGTGGGGTTGGTTGGTGCGGGTTCAGTGGGGCTGTTTGCTGCCAGTGTCCCAGAGTCTTAATTCTTTGCTTCTCATCATCACCTCCAGGGGGAGGAAAGTCACACCCATCTGTGTCACATCTGTGCTTACATTTTGATCTTGTGGTGTTGCAGTTCTTCACTTGCGAATCCAAAATCCTTCTCGAGGCAAGGAGAACTCTGCTGTTCTGAGGTCCTGTGAAACCATGAAGTTAGTCTCAGATACACCCAGAGCTCATGGCCAGACAGGGCATTTGTCACTCAGTGTGAAATAATGGCCAAAGAAACAATGCCCTTGATAAATAAATTATTAATTAACAGAAAGGTAAGAGACATTATAAGCAATTATTCTTAGATTCAGCAGGAAAGGTAATTGCGACATGTAGTTTCTGACCATCCTGGGTAAAATATGTGAACCGCCTTCAGCTCCTTTCCCTGCATCTCCTTCCAAAAGTTCATAACGGGGCAAGGAAGCATTCATACTGAAGCTGCTCACAAAGAGCATTATTTATGTGTGAAGGGAAGTTTCGTCTGTTGCTTCAGAGAGTTTTGACCTTTGGGTTCCTGATGGCATTTCCTTACAAATAAAGTTCAGTGATGTCTCCCCAGCGAGCCACAGCAAAACAACTAAAACAATCTGTCACTACCTTGTTTAATTTCACTGACGCCAACAACCATACTTGCTCAAGCCATTGTTTACACGACAATAACAACTGGAGAAAATCCCAGGACGTGAAGCGAAGGGTTGTCAAAATGAAGACAAAACTGTTTCAAAAAGCTTTACTTGATCTGGAATGTAGATGGTCAAGTGACCTCTCCCCCAAAGTCATCCAGAGATCACATTTAATCTCGGCTTGACTGAAATGACAATGCAAAGATTCTAGTTCTTAAATCCTTTCGAATCATAGAGTCACTGTGCTCTGAAAGTAAGATGGATAATACATTCTAAGCACAGATAGACCCATACATTTGGATAGAGTATTGTTAAAAGTGCAACTTTGATTGTAATCGGCCAAATGGGTATATGAGAATGGACTTGAAGTGCTCAATCTCCAGCTATTCTTTCCTATTAGTGAGGAATTATCTGCTATACATGGCATTGATAATTATCAAGACTTAACTCACAGAGCAGAGGTATTCACCAATATATTGTAAAAGGCGAGAAACTCAAACTCTCACCTTTCCCATACCCATTTCCCTTAAATCTCATCTCCAACAATATCCAAAACGTAACATAGGCTGTGAAAGGATTTGTGAAGCAGCCAAGATTAGCACATTGCTGGGGATTGTGACGGGGAAATGTGCTATCTCTAGTATCCAAGTATGGCTTGTGCTGACCTAATGCCCAAAAAAATCACACCATATTCTTTTTTTTCTCAAACAAAAACAGAAATTGCTGGAAAAGCTCAGCAGGTCTGGCAGCATCTGCGGAGAGAGATCAGAGTTAACATTTCAGGTCAGGAGACCCTGCCTCAGTTTTGAGAAAGGGTCACCAGCCCCAAAACGTTAACTCTGATTTCTCTCCACAGATGCTGCCAGATCTGCTGAGGTTTTTCAGAAATTTTTTTTTTGTTTCTGATTTCCAGTTCTATTGGTTTTTATACTTTTTTTCTCAGTTTTTCACCTCCGTTTCTTTATCTTCATTAAATGTCAGCAACTTAAGGAGCTAACTGGGAGGAGAATTCATCAAGGTGATAGCACCATCTTGAGACAGGGCAGGAAAGTTTCCTTTGCCCACTCTTTCTAATGAAATTCAAGACACAGGCTTATTGCACAAACCTCTGTTTTCAGTGCTTTGAAAGAACATTGCATCGATATTTTGAATGGAAAGCAATAACACAATCCTGAGGAGAAAACATTTCCAAACAATAACAGGAAACATCACAGTTCATCTCAAGGAGATTTTCTTGACTCTCATCCTGATCTTGACCTTGTTTAAGAGAAACGTGTCATTGCTTGATTGATTTGGTTTGTTTTGCAATAAATGTCTGCTTGGGTATGTCTGCTATGTACTCCCTCAGAGATGACAAATTATGTTGCTGTTTGCACATGAATTAAAAGTTATAAGTAATTGTAGAATGTTTCATTTGGGTATGTGCAATAATCTCAGAATCTAACATAGCCAAAAAAAAACCCTGATACATATAGGTGGTCTGACCTGATTTAACCAGTATGATTAAATCATGCTATTTAACATCTTGTAGCATGCCATTGTACTTCAGTTGATAGCAGCCATGCCTCTGAATCAGAAAGTTATTGATTTAAACTTCACTATACACTGTGCATAATCTTGCCTGATGCTGGGGACCAGTGCATTCACAGAGTTGCTGCAATTTGGACAGAATATTAAATACATAAAATTTCCTGTTTGTCATAACTCAGAGCCAGGTGAGGAAATGTAAAGTTGGGATTCAAGCGTTTGCACACAGATAAGATTTTATTTACAGACACTGACATGACATATCATTCAATTACAACTTAACAAAAATATGTTTAGTTTGTCTTGGACATGTATGAGCATAGGTCCCATTTAATGCCCATGACTTGAATATAACAATACAGCTAGTTTAATATGCAATTATCATTTTGTATTTAACAATTACAGATCCCAGAGCCAAGCGATTGCTTCCTTATTTGCTGAGTTTAAGGTGATAATCTGTAAAGTGGACAGTCCTCGTAATGTGCTGCATGACTTGTACAAATTCACAAGTGCATAAGGGGTTTATACGGAGTCTGCAGTGATGGATGTTGGTGGCCCAGGGGCCCTGACTTCTCTTGAACATGTTTAGCAGGGGGTTCCTCCCTCTCTGTTCTAAATCAAAGCTCCTCATTTGACAAGTAAAATTTGTCACAAGAAACTTGTCAGTGACTTCCAGTAAACACAAGGGAAAACCAAAGAATTGTGGATGCTGGAAATCAGAAACAAAAACAAACATTGCTTGAAGGTCTCAGCAGGTCTGGCAGCACCTGTGATGACGAAAGAGAGTTACCGTTTCAGGTCAAGCGATCCTTCTTGTTAACTCTGCTTTCTCTCCATAGATGCTGTCAGATCTGCTGAGATTTTCCAGCAATTTCTGTTTTTGTTGCTGAGTTCCAGTGTTTCCCATTCCTTAATCCAAAGGACATGCTGTTAGTGCTTTTGCACATTTTAATGTGGAGCAGAAGTTCTTCCAAATTCCAGGTCTACATTTTGCAACAATCAAAAACAATTTACTCATTTGCTGTTTGCATAATATTTTGCTGTTTGCAAATTAGTTGCTGCAATATTTATCAACAGTGTGTGTTCATCATGGAAATGACATGTTATATAAATTAATTTCTTCCAATAATGTGTTCGCATGAGATTACTCTCTATCATTTAGCCAATGGTGTTATCTCAGTTAAAATAAACAGCTTAATTCTTTTGCTATAATAGTGAAGGAGTTAAATTATATGAACATATTCAACCATTGCCACAGAATGTGATTTTAACCTACACGTTTATTACAACCACTGATGTAGATTCGAACTTTTATTCCCAGTTGGGAAGCAGGGAATAACAGGTCAGCTGCCTGCTTTATACCTGCTGCCAGTTAAAACAAATCCTTATGGCTTCTAAATTGATTGTGAGACTTCTTAGCCTGATTTTGCAAAATAATACCGGTGAAATATTTATTGTGAGCATAGCTGTAATACTACATCGACTTCTGGAGTCCATGACTGTGTAGTTAAATGTAGAAATCTAGAAGCTGCATAAATGCTGTCCTCTCAACACTTCCCTTCAGCTCTGCTGAAGGATCATCTAAATGCAAAACGTTAGCTTGCTCTCTTTCTCTCTAAATGGATGCTGTTTTCTGGAGTACTGTGTGCAGTTCTGGTCTCCAAATTTGAGGAAAGACATTCTGGCTATTGAGGGAGTGCAGCGTAGGTTCACGAGGTCAATTCCTGGAATGGCGGGTTTACCTTACACTGAAAGACTGGAGCGACAGGGCTTGTATACCCTTGAGTTTAGAAGACTGAGAGGGGATCTGATTGAGACATATAAGATTATTAAAGGATTGGACACTCTGGAGGCAGGAAACATTTTTCCGCTGATGGGAGAGTGCCAAACCAGAGGACACAGCTTAAAAATACGGGGTAGACCATTTAGGACAGAGATGAGGAGAAACTTCTTCACCCAGAGAGTAGTGGCTGTGTGGAATGCTCTGCCCCAGAGGGCAGTGGAGGCCTAGTCTCTGGATTCATTTAAGAAAGAGTTGTGGAATCAAGGATTGTGGAATCAAGGGTTATGGAGATAAGGCAGGAACAGGATACTGATTAAGGATGATCAACCATGATCATATTGAATGGTGGTGCAGGCTCAAAGGGCAGAATGGCCTACTCCTGCACCTATTGTCTATTGTTTGACCCACTGTGATTCTAGCATTTGTTGTTTTCAGCTGCTGTTCATGATTCCCTGCTCCTCTTCATTTGCTTACATTTGATATCCTTGTAAGTGGAAACGTTTATAAATCACTTGAATTATCATGAGAATTCACTTTGATAATATTAATTTTATGAAAACCCTTGAGAGGTTATGTTTTTTACTAGAATTGGAATTTCTATTAACAACCTCTCTGACCATAAAAATCTAGTTTTATATTTATGGAATGCTAAGATTATTCACACTGATAGAAAATTAAAAAAAAAACTCATGATTTTTAAAATTATTACAATAAATAAATACATTAAGTAAATAATGAAAAATAATTTGGAAAAATATACTTTTCAAAGTTTATTTATAATATTTCAGCTTCTTATTTATAATTAGATTCCCTACAGTGTGGAAACAGGCCCTTCGGCCCAACAAGTCCACACTGACCCTCCGAAGAGTAACTCACCCAGTCCCACTGACTAATGCACCTAACACTATGGGCAATTTAGCATAGTCAATTCACCTGGCCTGCAGGAGGAAACTGGAGCACGTGCACACAGACACGGGGAGACACAGTCACCCGAGGCTGGGGTCGAAGCTGGGACCCTAGTGCTGTGAGGCAGCAATGCTAGCCACTTTGCCACCCCATTTCATGTTAACCTGATGTAATGTCACAACCTTTATTTCACTCCCTGCAGACTGATTCACAATTAAAGTATTCATTGTTCCCTTGAGGGTGGCTTTCTTTGAGCATTCTTGTCTGTGATTCTGGATGCCAAAGATTCCTTTGGTATAAATGAATATTTGAAAATGGGATATCCATACTGGAGACCCTAACCCTAACCTTAACCATGTCACGAGGTCCTTTCTGACAACTTTTTTTTAAATCATCACTCACTACTCCCAGAAAGTCCAGGTCATTATATTTATACTTAAGAGGCTCACTCAACCTGAAATGTTAGCTCCAGTTTCTTTGCACAGTTGCTGCCAGACCTGTTGAGTTTTTCCAACTAAGTTTTAGTTTAAACTTAAGAGGTTCACTTGAAAAATCCTAAGGAAATACAGAAATGAAAACACAGTATATTTAAGTGTGTCAATCGGTATTTTTAAAGTAAATGAGGCAGAGTTTGTGACAATTTTGAAGACATTCAGATGTTATTGAAATCTCTAATTTGCAGTCTTTTGTGACTTCAAGCCTTATACCAAACTCTAGAGTATGGATTTTGTTACATCAGTGCTACTATACCCACTCAAATAATGCACTGAAACAAGGTAAAATGAGGTGGAAAATCTCAGTAGGTCAGGCAACATCAGCAGACAGAAAGTGTTAACATTTCAAGTCTAATAACTCTTTCAGAAATCTGCTCTCTTTTAATAATTCTCCAACATGTCACAATCTCTCCTCAAATTGTTGCAGTAATAGATATGTGATTTTATTACAATAAACGTCATTATACCATCAGAAAGGTTTCCCTTTCAAACTCCTTACTGTAACCTTTGGGAATTCAAAAGCACTTCACGGTCAATGAAATACTTTCCAAGTGCATTCATTGCTATAATATAGGAAAGCCCAGCAGTTGGTTTGCACACAGCAAGATCCCACAAGCAATATGTGATACTGACTAAAGTTAAGTTGGCTGGATAGCTGGTTTACAAATGCAAAGTTATACCAACAGTGTGAATTCCGTTTCCTCACTGGCTAAAGTTATCATGAAGGACTCCCTTTCTCGATTGCTCCTTTCACTTGAGGTGTATTGACTGTCAGGATAAAGCACCACCAGTCATCTCGCTCTCTTTCTCTCTCTCACCGTCTCTCTCTCTCTCTGTCTCTGTTTCTCTCTCTCTCTCTGTCTCTCTCTGTTTTGGTCTCTCTCTCTCTCTCTCTCTCTCTCTCTGTCTCTCTGTCTCTCTCTCTAAAAGAGAGCAGCCCTCTGGTCTGGTAGGACTATGGCTGTTTTATCTTTTAATCCACTATTGATTTACATAAAGTGGCAAATAAAGTGGCAGCACAGCAAGAACAAACCTTTGTCATTTTTAATATTCTTCATAATATCAGTACCTGGCCACTGATAATATACCTCTTTGTTTTTGAAATTTCCAAATAGAACTTGTGTCAATGGGAATTGCAACTGATAAGATGGATAATAAAACTCATACATACTGACATTTGGAGATATGAAGATGTAATGATATGTTTCAAAGATGTGCAGGTTAGGGTAGACTGGCCATGCTAAATTTTCGGTAGTATCCGGATGTTCAAGCTAAGTGGGTGAACCATGGGAAATGCTGGGATAAGATTTGGGGGGTGGGATCTGGGTGAATTGCTCCTCAGAGGGTCAATATGGACTTGATGGGCCTAATGGCCTGGTCCCACACTGTAGGGATTCAATGATTTTATGAATGAAATAACCATGTGTATTAGTTTGAATCAATTATGTAGTCATGTGTACTAACTAGGAATGCGAACTATGCACACACAGTTGAGTAGAAATGGAATGAGTAAATGTGTAACCTTTTGATGGGAACAGCACAACTACTAATCACTGCTGTTTTTAGATTAGAGTGGTGTTGGTAAAGCACAGCAGGTCAGGCAGCATCCGAGGAGCAGGAAAATCGACGTTTCGGGCAAAAGCCCTTTATCAGGAAAGATGATGAATAAGTCACTGCACTTGCCTTTGCTCCACTGATGATTTTTCATTAAAGCTGAACTGCCGAGATTCAATTCTGCCTGACGTGGAGTAACTATTTTGCACACGCATTGAAAAGCAACTGCTAGTCACTTCGGTGTTCATCTGCCCTTGAGGGAACGTTTAGCCAAACAAACTTGCGAAGTAACACATTTACAATGGTAAATGTTTAAAATGGAAGACAGTGCTAAAAAGGCTGGCAAAGAAAAGAATAATTTTACTGGCAGGACAATGAATATATCTTTTCACAAGTCTGCATCAACAAACACATTAGCACAACACACCCCGATCAGCAAACGCTGCAACATTCCAAATAGCACATCATTTGAACGTAATTTGAGATGCATTCATAGTTAATTAATCACATCACTGCCACATATAGAGTGCCATTATTTTTTAAGTGACAGCTCATGCACATACTCAGCAAAACCTGGACATCATTAAAAGGCTGATTCCTGGTATCTGAGCTTCTTTTCACCAGAGTTTAGAAGAACAAGGGGTAATTCGATTGGAGATTCTAAAATCCTGGATGGTTTCAAAATGATGAACATAGAATCTTAGACAAAAGTGAGGACTGCAGATGCTGGAGCTTAGAGTCGAGAATGCTGGAAAAGCACAGCTGGTCAGGCAGCATCCGAGGAGCCAGAGAATCGAAATTTCAGGCAAAAGCCCTTCATCAGGAATGTTCTGATGAAGGGCTTTTGCACAAAATGTCGATTCTCTGGCTCCTCGGATGCTGCCTGACCTGTTGTGCTTTTCCAGCACCACACTCTTGTCATAGAATCTTAGAATCTGCACACAGTGTGACCGCAGGCCATTCACCCCATTGAGTCCACATCTGAAGAGCATCCCAACCAGCCCCAACCCCCCACCCACCCTATCCCTGTATCCCAGCATTTCCCATGGCTAATCCATTTAGCCTGCACATCCCTGGACACTTTGGCCAATTTAGCATGGGCAATCCACTTGACCTGCACACTTTTGAACTGTAGAAGGAGACTAGAGCACCGAGAGGAAACCAGAGTAAGGTTGATTCCTCATGTGGTTGAGTCCAGGACTGGGTGTTGGGGGCACTGTTTTCAAGTTGGGGATCGCCTTCTTAGAATGGAGTTGAGGGGATTTATTTTCCTTTCACAGGGATTAAAATCCCTTCAGTGTG
Source organism: Hemiscyllium ocellatum (assembly GCF_020745735.1). Classification (NCBI taxonomy): domain Eukaryota; kingdom Metazoa; phylum Chordata; class Chondrichthyes; order Orectolobiformes; family Hemiscylliidae; genus Hemiscyllium; species Hemiscyllium ocellatum. The sequence continues at coordinate 9,680,438 of NC_083423.1, forward strand.
GCCTAAAATGTCCACACCGACCCTTCAAAGAGTAACCCAGCCAGACACATTCTCCTACCCTTACCCCTAACTAATGCACCTAACCTTTACATCCCCGAACACTATTGGCAGCTTAGCATGGCCAATTCACCTAACCTGCACATCTTTAGATTATGGGAGGAAACCACAGCACCCAAAGGAAACCCACACAGACATGGGAGAATGTGCAAACTCCACAACAGACAGATACCCGAGGCTGGAATCAAACCTGAGTCGCAGGCACTATGAAGTAGCAGTGCTAACCAATGAGCCACCATGCCAACTGAAGTTTAGCATCTTTGAATCTTTCTGCATCAGGAAGTAGTGGATGCGGAGTCATTGAATATATTTAAGGTGAGGGTAAATAGTTTCCTGTTAGGCTGGGAATTAAGGGTGAAAATGGATACTGCAGATGCTGGAGATTAGAGTCAAGATTGGAGGAGTGCTGGAAAAGCACAGCAGGGCAGGCAGCATCCGAGGAGCAGGAAAATCGATATTACGGGCAAAAGCCCTGATTGAGATTTGATGGCAATGTAAAATTTGAAACATAAACTGACCTGCTAAGATCTTATTAAAAGACTGAACAAGTTTGAAAGGCCTACTTCTGTGCCTCATTCATCTGTTCATATGTATGTATTTAAGCTTAGGCTCTTTACATGGCTCGACAACTGAATAGATCCAACAAGAAAGAAACTGACAATGCCCACTTGACACTCAATGGCATCTCTATGTCTGAAAACCCTTATTATCAGTATTCTGGGGATTACCATTGAATAGCAACTGAACTGGAATAACCATACAAGTGTTGTGACTAGAAGAGCAGTTCAGAGGCTGAGAACTCTGCAGTGAATAATCTGAAATGCCACAGGTTGTGCACAATCGACAAGGCACACAGCAGAAGTATGATGTAAAGCACTGAACCCGGGATGAGAGTGGCTCCTTCAATATTCAAGAGGCTTAATGATATTCACAACAATGCATCCATCACCTTAACCATCCATTCCCTCCTCCACCACTGGTGAATAGTTGCATATGAGTTCTGGATCCAAGCATTAACTCGGTTTCTCTCTTCACAGATGCTACCAGACCTGGTGAGCTTTTCCAGCATTCTTTGTGCTCAATCACCAAAATCCAGAGTTTTGTTTTTAATGAATTTGATTGTTAATGAATGCTTCAAATACAACCTTTCATCTTCATGCCAATCCTGTCGGAGTCAATACAGAGGAACGTCGATTATTCGAATGAGACGGGCGGGGAGTATTTTGTTTGGATAATCAAAGTTCGGATAATCAACTGCAGGATAACACAGTTTAGCCAAACATCAGGACCTTGTGATCTTGTCCGGATAATCCGAAATTCGGATAATTAAATGCTGAATAATCGAGGTTCCTCTGTATCCCCTAATAGCCAGAAGGCTTCATTTTACAACATCAGGGAAAAGGAATGGCAATTATAGGGAGAGAGTGGAGGAACTGAGCTTGTTTCCCTTTGAGTAAAGAATGTTAAGACATAATTCAACAACGATGTTCAAAATCATAAAAAAAGGAAGTTAATTACTTTCTTGCAAATGACTCTTATTAGGTGGAGTATTTCAAGACTAGGGAGCATATTTTTAAAATGAGAGCAGAAAGATTTAAAAAGGACATGAGGGGCAACATTTTACACAGAGTTGTTCATACGTGGAATGAGCTTCCAGGAGTAGATGCAGGTACAGTTACAATGTTTAAAAGACATTTGGATAAGTAGATGAATAAGAAACATTGGAGGGATATTAACCAAGCGAAGGTAGGTGAAGCTAATTTAGTTTGGGATTATGGTCGGCCTGGACTAATGGGACCGAAGGATCTGTTTCCGTGTCATATAACTGACTCTCTGTCTCTATAAAAACTTTCAGATAATTGGCAGAAGTGTTAAGAGACAATGAGAATACTGTTTTTTTACAACAGCAGTTATGTTCGACAATGCATTGCTGGTAAAAGATTCTGGGAGAAGAATCAATTATAACTTTCAGAGGGGAACTTGCTAAATACTTGGAAAGGAAAACGCATTGAGCTGTGGAACACAACAAAGTATGGAACTTGTTGGAAATCTCTTTTTTTAAACCAGCACTGTTGCAATGGGCTAAATAGATTCTTTCCATCCTATATAAATCTATGATTATGTTATGAGCACTATATTGATGTTAAATTTATCTTTGTAATAATTGGTAAAGTGGATAATTAATAAAAAAAAGTCTGCTGACTTTGCATTGAGGAGATGTTGAATTTTCAGATTTTTCAGTCAATGCCAGTCCAGCCTCCAGCTGAAGAAAAAAAGATTAAATTATAGTCAGTTCAGTTATCATTTAGTTCTTAATACTGTACCTAACAGTGTGCGATATGTTGAAAGATTATCTGCTAGCATCTCTCTTCAGGAAGTGTCACACCAACAATTCCAAGATCAATTGGTTTTCCTATCTTCAAAGAGATGAAAACATGTTATCTAGATTATTTTTGAGATTTGACTTGGTAGACATCTTCAAATATTATTCTGAATGTGTAATTTGAGGACACTCCCTTTGCATTCAGTACCGAAGGAAGAATCAATTTGGCACTGAGTTGAAGCTCTGATACAAAAGCCAGGGTATGCATTGTACACGGATATGTATTCCCTGTCTCTGCTCCCCCCCGGCCCACACACACACCCCTACACACACACACCGACACATACCTACACACACGCCTCTCCACAAACACACATATAGACACACACATATACACACATACACACAACACACACTCACCTATACACACTCAACCCACACACAAGCTCACAGCTACACACACACACACACACAAGCTCGCAGCTACACACACACACATAAATAGCAACACACAGCACACACGTACACATACACATATACAGACACACACCCTCACACACAACAGACACTCATACCTACACACACACCTACATACATCCACCTACTAGAGACAGACTTAACTGATTCAGAACATAGAACATAGTACAGTACAGCACAGCACAGGCCCTTCAGCCCTCGATGTTGTGCCGGCCTAGTATCCTACTCCATGATCAAACTAACTTACATACCCTTCATTTTACTATCATCCACAAGCCTTTTCAAGGGTTGCTTAAATGTCAATAGACAATAGACAATAGACAATAGGTGCAGGAGTAGGCCATTCTGCCCTTCGAGCCAGCACAACCATTCATTATGATCATGGCTGATCATCCTCAATCAATATTCTGCTCCTACCTTAGCCCCATAACCCTTGATTCCACTATCTTTAAGAGCTCTATCCAACTAACTATCCCGAATGTATCTGACTCTACTACCACTGCTGGCAGTCCATTCCACGCACCCACCACTCTCTGTGTAAAGAACCTATCTTTAACAAATCCCCTAAACCTTCCTCCAATCACCTTAAAACAATGCCCCCTTGTGATAGCCATTTCCACCCTGGGAAAAAGTCTCTTGCTATTTATTCTATCTATACATCTCACCATCTTGTACATCTCTATCAAGTCACCTCTCATCCTTCATCGCTCCAATGAGAAAAGTTCTAGTTCCCTAAACCTTTTTTCATAAGACAAGCCCTCCAGTTCAGGCAGTATACTGGTAAATCTTCTCTGCGCCCTCTCTAAAGCTTCCACATCCTTCCTATATTGAGGCGATCAGAACTGAACACAATATTCCAAGTGTGGTCAAACCAGGTCTCTCTAGAGCTGCAGCACAATCTCACAGCTCTTAAACTCAATCCCCCTGCTAATGAAAGCCAACACACCCAATGCCTTCTTAACATCCCTGTCAACTTGGGGGCAACTTTTAGGGATCTATGGATGTGAACCCCAACATCTTTCTGTTCCTCCACACCGCCAAAAATTCTCCCTTTAACCCTATATTCTGCATTCAAATTCAACCTTCCAAAGTAAATCACCTCATACTTTTTCAGGTTGAACACCATCTGCCACTTCTCAGCCCAGGTCTGCATCCGATTGTCACCTACAACAGCCCTCCACACTATCCACCACTCCAACAACCTTTGTGCTATCTTACTAACCCACTCTTCCACTTTTTCTTCCATGTCATTTATAAATATCAGAAAAAGCAGAGATCCTAGAATTGATCCCTATGGAATACCACTGGTCACCGAGCTCCAGGCTGAATACTTTCCACCTAACACCACCCTCTGTCTTCAATGGGCCACTCAATTCTGTATCTAGACAACCAAATTTCCCTGTATCCAATGCCTCCTTACTTTCTGAATGAGCTTACCATGGGGAGTCTTTTCAAACACCTTGCTAAAATCCTTGTATACCACATCCACTGCTCTACCGTCATCAATGTACTTTGTCTTATCCTTAAGGAATTCGATAAGGCTTGTGAGGTACTACCTGCCACTCACAAAGCCATGCTGACTATCTCTAACCAAGCTATGCTTTCCAAATAATCATAAGTCCTGTCTCTCAGAATCTGCTTCAATAATTTGTCCACCACTGATGTAAGATTGACTGGTCTGTAGTTCCCAAGGTTATCGCTATTACCTTTCTTGAACATTTATCACCCTCTAATCATCTGGTACTATTCCAGTGGACAGTGAGGAAGCAAAGATCATCATCAAAGGTGCAGCAACCCTTCCCTCATTTCTGCAAGTAACCTTGGGTATATCCCGTCTGGCCCAGGAGACTTATGTATCCTCATGTTTAACAAAATTTCCAGCACAACCTCCTTCTTGACGTTAACCTGTTCGAGTGTATCAGTCTGTTTCACATTGTCCTCACAAATGACAGGTCCCTCTCAGTAGTGAATATTGAAGCAAAGTATTCATTAAGGACCACCCCAACTTCCTCCATTTCCAGGCACAAGTTCCCTCCACTATTCCTGACCAACCCGATCCTCACTCTGACCATCCCCTTCTTTCTTATGTAAGTGCAGAATGCCTGAAGGTTTTCCTTAATCCTGCCCACTAAAGCTTTCTCATGCCCCCTTATAGCTCTCCTAAGTCTATTTTTCATTTCCTTCCTGGCAACCTTTTAACCCTTTGGAGACCAATCTGATCCTTGCCTCCTCAATCTTAAGAAAATTTTCTTCTTCCTCTAGATGTTCCACATTTCTTGTCATCCAATGTTCCTTCACCCTACATTTCATTCTTTCCTCAGTGGGACAAACCACTCGCAGCAAGTGTTTCTGAAACAACTTCCACATTTCTGTTGTGCATTTCCCTGAGAATATCTGTTCCCAATTCATGTTCCACAGTTCCTGCCTAATAACATTGTAATTCCCCCTCCCCCAATTAGATACTTTCCCATACTACCTGCTCATATCCCTCTCCATGACTACAGTAAAGGTCAGAGAGTTGTATTCACGATCACTGAAATGCTGTCCCACTGAGAGATCTGACGCCTGACCTGGTGCATTGCCAAGCACCAAATCCAATGAGGCCAAGTGTTGGAGTCTTCCTTACAGTCTCTGTAACTGTGCCCATCATATTAATGTACCCAGTTGCTATCATGCAATCAGCAACATTGTGTGAGAAAAGGGCCTTAGACTATCAAATGGTTTTCCTCCACCACATGAGACCCTGTAGACTCCTACCCTGGAAGAGGACGTTGGCAGCAAATCTTCCAGATGGTTTTTCTGATGTGCAGTTATGGGGATTCATCCTACAACAAAAACAACCAGGCTACCAATCCTGCCTTACCTTAACCCTGCCACGCTTAAACCAGTAGTGCAGGTGGACTGTGACCCCTAATGCCTAGCTTATTCCCTCTATAGGCCTAAGGCTAGCAGGGTCCCTAACACCTCTACCAGTCACCAGAACTATGGGAGCCAGGTCACAGGTGCTTATGGTAAGGCCACTCATAGTAATGAAGTGTCACCATCCACTACCCCCAAGGGGCAATAAAATCCAAGCTTTAGAGCCTTCATGGTGCAGTACTGGACAGGCGATGGCCTAGTGGTATTATTGCTGGACTGTTAATGCAGTAACCAATTGCCCACCTTGGGCAATGGTCTATGTGGAGTTTGTACATTCTCTGTGTCTGCGTGGGTTTCCTCTGGGTGTCCTGGCTTCCTCCCACAGTCCAAAGATGTGCAGGTTAGGTGAATTGGCCATGCTAAATTGCCCGTAGTGTTAGGTGAAGGGGTAAATGTAGGGGAATGGGTCTGGGTGGGTTGCTCTTTAGAGAGTTGTTGTGGACTTGTTGGGCTGAGGGCCTGTTTCCACACTGTAAGTAATCTAATCTAATCATAGCATTCTATGGACCTGGGTTCGAATCCTATCATGGCATACGATGGAATTTGAATTCAATAAAAAAGAAATCTGGCATTATGAATCTAGTCATGGAGAGGGATATGAGCAGGTAGTATGGGAAAGTATTTAATTGGGGGAGGGGGAATTACAATGCTATTAGGCAGGAACTGTGGAACATAAATTGGGAACAGTTATTCTCAGGGAAATGCACGGCAGAAATGGGAAAGTTGTTTCAGAAACACTTGCTGAGTTCCTGATGAAGGGCTTTTGCCCGAAACATCGATTTTCCTGCTCCTCGGATGCTGCCTGATCTGTTGTGCTTTTCCAGCACCACACTCTTGACTCTAATCTCCAGCATCTGTAGTACTCACTTTCACCTACACATGACTCCAGACCCACAGTGTTGTGATTGGTCCTTAACTGCCCTCAGGGCAATTAGGGTTGGGCAATAAATGCTGGCCTAGCCAGCGCCATCCTCGTCCCATGGATGAATAAAAAAGAGTTCTGCCATTTCCCATTTCAAATCTTAATAAAGCTATTAGCAGATTAAATGCATGCCAAATGCATGATGTTCCATCAGTTGATTTGGGATTTGCCTACTTGCTACCTGCGTCAAAGCCGTCATCAAGCAGAAAGCTCAAGAAGAAGAGTTATTCTGCTTCCATTGAAATTTACTTAACAGTGGATTGTTAAAAAAGGGCAACTACAAAATAATAATATGAAGATTAGCTGCAAAGGAACTTCTCTGAATTTAGAAAGACATTGAAGTCAGAGATTCTGGTGTCAGGTGTAGCTGGGGTGCTCATGTGCTATGTCACACACCACTAGGAGCCCGAAACTGCTGCATAGGATGAATGCTTTGCTGAAGAAAGGGAGTTAAAACCAGAGTCACCTGGGCCCAATCAAGGTCAGTTTGAAGAATCAGTGAATGAATGTTTCATGTGATAAACTCGCTATCCATTGTGGAGCCCATATAAATGCAATGGCTACGAGAGCAGGTCAGAGCTAGACTTCCTGCTGTTCCTCATCTCCTGACTCCCCAAAGCCTGTCTACCATCTACAGGGCACAAGTTAGGACTGTGATGAAATACTTCCCACTTATCTGGATGAGTACAGCTCCAACAAAAGTCAGGAAGCCTGAAGTGTCAGCATGGCTAATAAACTATTAACCAGCGGATGAAACTCCAAAAACATCCCTATCCTCAATGATGGTAGGACCCAGTACATGAATGTTAAAGACAGTGCTAACAGAGCTGAATGGATGATATAGCTCAGTCTCCTCCTTAGGTGCCCAGCATCACACGTATCAGTCTTCAGCCAGTTTGACTCAGTCCAAGTGATATCAAGGAATGGCTGTATGCACTGGATACTGTGAAGGCTATATGCTCTGACAATGTCCTTGTTGGAATGGGGGAATGAATTCCAGAACGTTTTTTTCAGTAATAGGCAAAGGGGGCAACAAATCTGAAGTTGTTTAAGAGATGAGGTAAGGTGAGTCAAATAGACTGAATAGTGTCTCACATTGGCATCCACCTTCATTGTCTTTGTGAAAGAGTTTTCATACATGAAATGCTCAGAGATGTGTTGATATTATGCTTTCAGTTTAAGTCCAACTTTTTTTTTATAATTTTCATTATTATTGTGCTTATGTCCAATTCTGTTACAGTTGCTGTGTGAGAGAAGTCTGAAAAATTTCAGGTTTTCTTTCCTCTTGGCTTTAGTTTTCTTTTGTTGTAAAGGGCCAAAGTTCATATGATAGGCCATCCACAACGCTATACAATGCTTCACAGCAGACAGAGTAATTCACAATTTATTAGTTAAGTAACCCAAGGTTTGGACTTTAAAGACCTCTGCAGATTAGGAGGAAGGAAAGACTTTGCTAAGTCCTCAGGGGAAAACTGAGGAGAATACTGAGATCTTCCTGATTCATATACTTCGAGGTCCTGGGAAAGAATTCATTAGAGCAGAAGACAACAAAGTAAGGTTGAACAGGGAATTTTAGTTCAACTTGTCCAAAATGATAATGACAGTAATGCATTGAACGCCAGTTTTATAGCTTGAGGGGAAAGTAAAATTGGGTGGGATATAAAATGTGTGAATGATCATATCAGTTTCCTGCCAAAATTGTTAGGTTTCAATTTCCCCCTTGATTTCCTGAAGTTCCAACAAAAAAGACTTCATTTTTTGCTAAACAGCTGCCTGTATAACCTCTTTTTGAGAAATTACCGATTAAAAGTATGTGTTAAACAAGGTGCAGATATTTGATAAGCAGCAGAGAACATCGTAGTCAGCAGCTGCATCTCAAAATATCTCTCAGAAAAAATGCTTGGTGGTGGAGTGTGGATTATATAAACCTAGGGGGTGAAGTTCACCACATTGAGTTCTTGACAGGGTTTTCAAAAGAAAATTGAGCTTTTCAATGAATTGTAAACAAATTTGCTGACCATCTATAATCAAAAACAATATTCCCAATTGTTAACTTTCAAGGTCTACATGTTTACTTCATCCTTGGCTAATGTTGCTGAAATGTCCACCTAAAATTACACAAGGGCTTGAGACTACTCATAAGAGTTTTAGAATTTAGAATCCCCACAGTGAGAAAACAGGCCCTTGGCCCAACAAGTACACAGCTAACCCTCCAAAGAGTCTCCCAACCAAACCCATTACTCTACATTTACCCCTGACTAATGCACTTAACCTACACATCTCTGAACACGATGAGCAATTTAGCATGGCCGGTTCACCTAATCTGTAGATCTTTGGATTGTAGGAGGAAACCCACACCGACATGGGTAGAATGTGCAAATTCCACACAGACAGACACCAAATGCTGGAATCAAACCCAGATCCCTGGCACTGTGAGGTAGCAGTGCTAACCACTGAGCCACCATGCCACCCATATGATAACTGGGGATGAAAGATCCAGTTAGTTCATTTCGACTCATCCATTGAGAAAGGATCTGTGGCCCATCTTTTAAAGAAGCCAACTTTTTCTTTTGTGATTCCAAGTTTCTTACTTTTACTGTCTTTATTAGAAATCCATTTCACAAACCATTTTGTTATCTAATATAAAAGCAAAACTTGCTGGAGAAACTGAGCATCTGTGAGAGAGAGAGACAGAAAGAGAGTTAATGTTTCAGTCCAATATGACATCTCTATCCACAGCACTTAGCTTTCATTTTTTTTGGAATTTGGTTGCCACAGTCTTTCACCAAGTTGACTCTGTACGCCCATATCCTACTGGTCATATCCTACTTATTTCATCACTTATGCACAGATTCCATGGGGCGGCAATGACTCAGTGGTATTATTGCTGGACTGTTGACCCTGATAATGTTCTGGGGACCTGTCAAGGCAGATAATGAAATTCAAATTGAATTCAATAAAAAGAAGTCTGGATTAAGAGTCTAAGTGATTGTCAGGAAAAACCCATCTGGTTCACTAATGTCCTTTGGGGAAAGAAATGCTGCCTTTACCCAATTTGGCCTCCATGTGACTCCAGACCCGCAGCAATGTGGTTGACTCTTAACTGCCCTCTGGGAAATTAGAGATGGGCAATAAATACTGCAAAGCCAGTGACACCCTCATCCTGGGAGTGAATACAAAACAACTCCCTGCTCAAAAACATGCTAAAGTCAAAAACAAGTTTGACAAAGGTAATGACAGATTCCTATCCAAAATACACACGACTTATTTCTGTGGCTAAAATAAAACAAAAAAACTGATGACGAGTCAACGGACTCAAAATGTTAACTCTGCTTGCTTTCTGCAGACACTGCCAGACCTGCTGAGTTCCTCCAGTGATTTCTCTTAATATTTTCTGTGGCCTCCTTGATGCCAGTATGACACATATACTTTGCCATTATAATATCAAGTCTTAAAACATTGGCTACATAATTCTCAACTTTTATTGTGAAATCTTAAGAAAAACAGGATTTTTAAAAATTTCTATCAATTCCAACAAGTTAAAGGATATAATCTTCTTCTTATCATGTAAAATTCAGGGCTAGTTCTGCTACAATATTAATGCGAAATGTCCAAGCAAAAAAGATTTTTAAAAGAGCAAGATCCATGTCAAGAATTTTCTTCTCTGTAATTATGTCAGAACATTCTAGAATTGTTGGCGATGACTTTTTTATAAAATTAATATTGTCCAAACCCGTTAAAGTAGCAGATGACTGGCAATAAATCGGACACCTGATGGCATACTGGCAATCTAATCAAATTAGTAATCCAGAAGCCAGCCTAATGCTCTGGGGAACATGGGTCCTAATCCCAGCACAGCAGCTGATGAAATCTGAATTAAATTCGTAAAGTGATGAGCTGGCTTAGGTCTGATAGACTCACTTAAACCTGTAATCTTTCTTCTTCTTGGATCCCTTATTCTTAAATTATTCAAAATAATTCTGTTTAATGGCAGCAAATGAAAGTTTTTCACCGGACACTTACTGTAGAACACACATGACAATAATCAAAACCTGGATTTGAAAACTAGGCTCTGTAATGATGACCATAACAACTGTCATCATTTAGGAGCAAAATACTGCAATCTGTACTGGAAACAAAATATGTTGGAAATCACAGCGAGTCAGGCAGCATCTATGTAGAGAGAGTAAGCTAACATTTCAAGTCTAGACTGTAATGAAGAGTTAGCTTTACTCTCTCTATCCATTGATGCCGCCTCACCTACTGTAACTATCATCATTTGTCTTTTTAAAAAACCCATCCAAACCCAACTTGTGTCAAGTAAAGAGCTGACAGGGTGTTCAGCTGTAAGATTTATAAGATAATGAATGTTGAGTACAAATCTTAATGCTTGAGGTTACAGAGCAGGATTGGGACCTACAGGATTGGCAGCTAACCTGCTAACGTAGGCGTTTTTCCCAAAAAAAATCAGCAGATGCTGGAGGCCTGGTATAAGAGCACACAATTCCCTAAAATCCCAGCAGGTGTGGGGATATCTGTGAAGAGAAAAGCAGAGTTAATGCTCCATATCCAATGTGACACATTTACCAATTCACGATGATAAATTATAAATTCCCCGAGTGTAGTATTTAATTTATTAAAGAGTTTGTTAACATAGTTAGCAGTATACATGTGGGTGTGGAAGGAAGACCACACTGGATTTTATACCTGAGATTCTTAGACCCCATAAAAACACCATGAAAGGGGAAAATAAAACACGAAAGCTAGAAAACTGGCTTAGAAACATAAAATGCTCAAAATCCATGACAGGCAAGGCCAACATCTAAAGAAGAGAGAAAGGTTACTGTTTTGCAGTGAAACCTTTCAGGCATTTCTGAAGCAAGGTCACCTTCAAAATAACCATCTACCTTTCCCTTTCCAGTGAAATTTGATTTGGTTCTGTTCATGGGTTCATGACTAGGGCAGCCTTGTATAGTTATTCATTGTGGGCAAAATGCAGGTCGTACAGTGGCTCAGTGGGTAGCACTCCTGCCTCAAAGAGCCAGGAACCTGGGTTTGATTCCACCCTCAGGTGTCTGTGTGGAGTGTGTATATTCTCTGCCTGGGTTTACTCTGGATGCTCTGGTTTCCTCGCGCAGTCCAAAGATGTGCAGGTAAGGTGGAATGGGTGTGCTAAATTGCCCCATAGTGTCAAGGGATGTGCAGGTTAAATGGATTAGCTGTGGGAAGCAGGTTTATAGGGTAGGGGTCTGAGTGGAATGCTCTACAGAGGGTCAGTGTGGACTTGATGGGTCAAATGGCCTGCTTCCACACAGTGGGATTTCTATGACGTAATAAAAATAAAGTAACCTGTGCACTGACACTAAGTGTTGGCTCCACTAGGATCATGCTGCTCTTGATCTCCTTACATTGGCCCAAATGTGGACAGAAGGGCTGAACTCCAGAGGTGAAGTGAGAGTGACTGCCCTGGACATCAAGGCAACATTTGACTAAATGTGGGATGCAGAGATCAAACAAAACTAGAGTCAGTAGGAATCAGGGGAAAAGCCTCCACTTGGTTCTCATCATACCCTGCACAGATGAAAATGACTGTAGTTGGTAGAGATCAACCATCTCAGCCCCAGACGTTTGCTGCAGGAGTTACTCAGAGTAGTGTCATAGGTCCAATGATCTTCTGCTGCTTCATCAATGACCTTTCTTCCATCATAAGGTCAAAGGTGGGGATGTTCTGCACACTGTACAGCATTATTTGTGACTCCTCAGGTACTGAAGCAGTCCACATCAACTTACAAAAAGATGTGGACAACATCAAATCAAGGTTTGGACTGATAAGTTCCAAGTACCGTTCATGACACACAAGTGTCAAGCAATGACCATCTCCAATTGGAAAGAATCGAATCCCCTCGATACCATCCAGGACAAAGCAGCCCTTCTGATTGGAACCGCATGCACCACCTTCAATATTCACCCCTTTTGTTGCTGATGCCCAGTTTGTACTTACAAGAGACACTGGGTAACTTACCAAAACACCTTCAAGAGCAATTTCCAAAACCGTAACCTTCCCTGTCCTGAAGGACCTTCATCTCCTACCCAACTCATCCATTGTACTCTATGCTACTCTCTCCCCACTCCCACCCTCCCCTAACTTATCTCTCCACTCTTTCAGGCTCACTGCCTTTATTTCTGATGAAGGGCTTTCGCCCGAAACGTCGATTTCGCTGCTCGTTGGATGCTGCCTGAACTGCTGTGCTCTTCCAGCACCACTGATCCAGAATCTGATTTCCAGCATCTGCAGTCATCGTTTTTACCACCATGAAGGAGAAGGCAGCAGATACATAGAAACACCGCAGCCTGCAAGTCCCCTCCATGTCAATCACCATCCTGCCTTGGAACCTTATCACCATTCCTTTACTGTCACTGTATCACAATCCTGATGCTCCCTTCATACTTCACTACACTACACTACACTAAGGACTGTAGTGGTTCAAGAATGTAGATCACCATTATCTTCTCAAGGGCAATTAGGGATGGGCAATAAATGTTGGTCTACCCAGCAATGCCTACATTCCATGATTGAATAAATAAAAGTAATCATATTATGATAAGTCTGACTAATTAAAAGAAAAACCACATTCTTTTGGTTTGTAGTGCAGTATGATTTAGTGTAGGCTTTTTTTTATTCATGAATGGGATGAGGGTGTCATTGACTACACCAGCATTTATTGCCCATCCCTAATTGCCCAGAGCGCAGTTCAGAATAAAACACATTGCTGCAGGCCTGAAGTTACATGTAGGCCAGACTAGGTAAGGATGGCATTTTCTTTCCCTAAAGATAATTAGTGAACCAGATGAGTTTTTCTGACAATCAACATTGGATTTATGATCATCGATAGACTGTAATGGTCATTATGAAACTCTTAATGCCAACTCTTTATTGAATTCAAACTCTACCATCTGCCCTGGCAGGATTTAAACCAGGGTCCCCTGAACATGACCTGGGTCTCTGGATTAACAATCCTGCAGCAACAGCACGAGCCCATCACCTCCCCATTTGGCAATATGTAAGACACATAAGTCTAATCATTATGCAAACTTCAACAGAATTTAAGGGGATTGAGCTCTCGTGTGGTGTGTGTCATTTCAATCTTCTGAGCATGTTGCAGCTGCTGTCTTGGCTAGTGGTTTCCACTCATTTTTCGGTACTCTACTATCTCAGAAGATGCTTGTCTGACTTAACAGACTTGTGTATATCGTCACTGTTGCAAGCTGTGACTCTGTGTGCTGGCTGTTTTAAGTCAAGCGATGAAAAGTTCATTAATTTCTTTTCTCGATGTGGTTGCAAAGACTCCAGCTTCAGAGTATGTTCTTCAGCTTATGGTTTCCTGAATATCATCTAAATTAACCCTTGCACTCTCAGTCTCTATCATGATCTTTAACTTGTCATAATATTCATTAGATATACAGATTGTCAATCAGTGCTGGATGACGCGGCTCTACAACAACAATGGCATGCTTTTATACAGCACCATTACCATAATGAAACGACAGCATGTTTCACATCATTTTAGAATCCCTACAGTGTGGAAACTGGCCCTTTGGCCCAACAAGTCCACATCAACCCTCCAAAGAGCAACTCACCCAGACCCACTCCCCTAACCTAGGGCAACTAACACTACAGGCAATTTAGCATAGCCAATTCACCTAACCTGCACAATTTTGGACTGTGAGAGGAAACCCACACAGACACAGGGAGAATGTGCAAACTCCACACAGTCGCCTGAGGCAGGAATTGAACCTGGGTCCCTGGTGCTGTGAGGCAGCAGTGCTAACCAACGAGCCACCATGCCACCCCATTTTAAAACAATGCATGCCCCTAAGAGTACAACATAAAGAGATATTAGGTGAGATGGACAAATGTTTGTTCAAGGAGGTAGGTTTTGAAAGATGTCTCAAAAAACAAAAGAATTAGAGGCATTAATGTGTCGGGAGGGAATTCGAGAAATTTAGGACAACTTTAGGCACAGTGAAGCAAGGGTGTAGATATCTTGGAGATACCTTGTAGGATTAGAGGAGATCACAGAGAAACAGAGAGGCAAGACCATGGAGGGATTTACAAAAATGAATGAAACTAAGCAATCCAATGAGAAGAGAGGGGTGCTTCTATCTACCTAGGACAGCTGGAGATATACAATAGATTGTGACCTTACTGGCATGATTTCCATGCTGAGTGCAAATCCAAAATACTCAAGTATAAAGAGAAAAGAAAGACAGACAAAAGTGCTAAAGGAGAGAATGATGTGATAAACTATATAAGGCTAATGGGGACTCACTAATTAATTTCACTGTGGAATTCATTTAGCATGAATTCCCTAGGAATTAGGAAATAAAGTCAAAGGATCATAGAGATGTACAGCATAGAAACAGACCCTTTGGTCCAACACCACCATGCCGATCAGATATCAGAAACTAACCAAATCCCATTTGCCAGCGTTTGATCTATATCCCTCTAAACTCTTCCTATTCATCTGCCCATCCAGATGCCTTTTAAATGGAAGCTCATTCCATGCACACACCATCCTCTGTGCGAAAAGATTACCTATTCCTCAACAGAGAGGTCAAGATTCAAGTCCCAGCTACCCCAGAGGTGTGTAATAACATCTCTGACCAGGTTGATGAGCAAAATAGATTAAATTTAGAAAAAAAAATATTGTGGTTTCTTTTTGAGGGGCCCTCTTGTGGTACATTAGTAGTGTCCCTACCCCTGCTCCAAGTGGCCCATTCATTCATCTCCTCCAGAGGTGCATAATAATATCTCTAAACCGGTTAATTAGAAAAATAGGTTTTATAAAAAAAGCAGACCCAATCTAACACCATTTTGATTTAGCCCCTTCCCTCTCTCCCTAACCTCCAACTTTACTCTAGATAGTCTCCACTGTCCATAATGGACTGTGTTTGTAAATATTTAAAGTCTGGTTGAAGATTTGTAGCTCTGGTATCCGTTGTTGTGGTTCTGTTCGCCGAGCTGGAAGTTTTTGCTGCAAACGTTTCGTTCCCTGGCTAGGGAACATCATCAGTGCTATTGGAGCCTCCTGTGAAGCGCTGCTTTGATGTTTCTTCCGGTATTTATAGTGGTATTTAATTGGCTACATGGGTGATTACTGGTAATGGTTAGTTTTAAAAAGAACCAAAAGAAAGGTCACAGTGATTTGGTGGTGGAAAAATCATGCAGTTGGGTGTGATAGCACTTCATGGAATATAAAAGCAAGGGAAAATAAAATTTAAAAAAGCTGACCTGTCAGGGATCTTGCAAATGCCTCTCTCTCAGAAACAGGAGGCTTGGGTTCAAGTCCCACATACTCCAGAGGTTGACAGTAACATAGAGTCATAAAGTCATAGTGATGTACAGCACGGAAACAGACCCTTTGGTCCAACCCGTCTATGCCGACCAGATATCCCAACCCAATCTAGTCCCCCCTGCCAGCAGCCGGCCCATATTCTTCCAAACCCTTCCTATTCATATACCCATCCAAATGCCTTTTAAATGTTGCAATTGTACTAGCCTTCACCACTTCCTCTGGCAGCTCATTCCATACACGTACCACCCTCTGCATGAAAAGGCTGGCCTTTTATATCTTTCCCCTCTCACCTTAAATCTATGCCCTCTAGTTCTGGACTCCCCCACCCTAGGGAAAAGACTTTGCCTATTTACCCTACCCATGCCCCTCATGTTTTTATAAACCTCTATAAGGTCACCCCTCAGCCTCCAACATTCCAGGAAAACAGCCCTAACCTACTCAACTTTTCCCGATAGCTCAAATCCTCCAACTCTGGCAATACCCCTGTAAATCTTTTCTGAACTCTCTCAGGTTTCACAGGAGACCAGAATTACACACAATATTCCAACAGTGGCCTAACCAATGTTCTGTACAGCCACAACATGACCTCCCAACTCCTGTACTCAATACTCTGATCAATAAAGGAAAGCATAACAAACATCTTCTTCACTACCTATCTACCTGTGACTCTACTTTCAAGGAGTTATAAACCTATAAGTTCTCTTTGTTCAGCAACACTCCCGTGCACCTTATGATTAGTCCTGCTCAGATTTACTTTCCCAAAATGCATTTTTTGAAGTTAAACTCCATTTGCCACTTCTCAACCCTTTGGCCCATCTGATCAAGATCCCATTGTACTCTAAGGTAACCTTCTTCACTGTCCACTACACCTCCAATTTTGGTGTCATCTGCAAACTTACTAACTATACCTCATATGCTCATATCCAAATCAAACATCTCTGAACTGGTTGATTAGAAAATATAATGAAGCAGACTCATAAGAGCTCTAGTGGTGAAGTGGTAGTGTCCCTACCACTGAGGCAGGGGGCCTGAACAGGTTGATCCTTGGAAAAGCATAAAGCCTACCCTGGTCTGGGTCTGCAGAACGGTCTGTCCCAGACATGGTTTTGGCTATGTACCCCAATGAGTAGTGGCTCAGTTTTGTTTTTTCAACAATAAATTATTTTTTTTCAGTCAGATATTCTAAATTATTACACATAGGTAACATCGAAAAATTACAAGTTGTTCATTTTGGAAGGAAGAACAAAATAAAGGAGTATTATTTAAAAAGAAAGAAAATGCAGAATGTTGCAACACAAAGGGATTTGGGTACTTGTGCTCAAAGCACAGAAAATGAGCACACAGGGGCAGGAGATAATCAGGTAGGCTAATGGGGAATGCAAGGCAAAAGTGAGGACTGCAGATGCTACAGCCTCTTTTTTCAAGGGGGTTGGAGTATGAGAATAAGGAATTCTTCTTACAAATATATGAGGTGCTGGTGAGATCTTATCTGGAGCATTATGAGTAGTTTTTTTCTGTTTATTTAGGGAAAGATGTCATTTAATCAGATGCAGTTCAGAGAAGGTTCACAAGATTGATCCCTGGTATGGAGGGATTATCTTATGAGTATAAGGTTAAACAGATTGGGACTCTACTCATTGGAGTAGAGAAGAATGAGAGGCAATCGCTTTGAAACATTTAGAATTCTTAAGAGCCTTAACAGGGTAAATGCTGAGAGAATACTTCCTCTCAAGGAAGAGTTTAGAATCAGTCGGTAGGGTCTCAGAATAAATTTAAAACTGAGATGAACAGGGATTTCCTCTCTCAGTGGGTTGTGAGTGTTTGGAACTCTTTGTCACAGAGAGCTGTGTGGGCAGAGTTCTTGTGTATTTTTAAGACTGAGATAAATGGATTCTTGATCCGTCAGGGAATCAAAGACTGTGGGGGAAAGACAGCAAAATGGATGCGAGGAATGTAGGATCAGCTATGATCTTATTGAATGTCTGAGCAGGCTCGAGGGACCTAATGGCCTCCTCCTGGTCCTATTTTTTGATGGCCTTATGATCTTATATTTAGAAACATGCAAAAGAGCAAAAAGGGAAGAAGCTTGCAAGAAGGAGCAAAGAGAATAGTATAATCCAATGAAATAAATGAACTTATTGATGGACAGTCAGACATATCAGCTCCTAATATTCTCACATTTACTTGCTATACAGTAAATTCGGCTCCCTCTTCCTGACTACATCCAACAGCATTAAAATCAGATTGCATATTTTCAGATTCTGATTGACTAACCTACAAGTCATTTGGTTATAATCTGTGTTTCGTCAACGTGAATTCGCTGTGATGCAATTGATGAATTGGGGCCGCTGTTTCTGAAGTGCAACCTTTTAAAATGTGTATTGGCTGTAACGCGATTACATTGCCAACACATTAACCGTTGTTTCTAAAACATGATTTTTCGATCATGTAAGTTTGCACAAGAACACAACCTTCGCGTTACAGAAGAACTGATCGAATTTCTCAAATCTCGGTAACTAATTAGTTACAGTTTGCAAAAAATTGCAGGTATCTTTCCTTAATAGTGAGAAGCGATTGATAATATAGTTTGATGAGCATCATGCTGCATTAGTAGGGAGCAGGTAATGAGTCTTGTCAGGGCAAAGAATTGAACCTGTTCTATTGTGTCCACACTGAAACCCATAGTCATTTAGCCAACTGAGTCAAGTGGCCCCCATAGAAATTGTGCAGATTGAGTTTGCATTACAAATTTAAGATCATAGCACCCAGGTACCTGGGTTCAATTCCGGGCAACTAGACTTTACACATTCTGCCTGTGTATGCGTGGGTTTCCTCTGGGTGCTCCAGTTTCCTTCCCAATCTGAAGATTTGTAGGTTAGGTGAACTGGCCATGCAGAATTGGACATAGTGTTCATAGATGTGTAGGTTAGGTGCATTAGTCAGGGGTGAAATTAAGAGTAATAGGGTAGGGGAATGGGTCTGGGTTTGTAACTCTTCGGAGGGTCGGTGTGGACTTGTTGGGCTAAACGGCTTGTTGCCACTCTGTAGGGATTCTATAATTCTCTTATCTGAAATCATTAATTGATAGAGATATAATCTGAAGTTCATGGCCTAAGTTGAGTTTTATCATTGACGTGGATGATCGAAACTATCTACTACTTCCGCATTCTTCAGTGAAGAGCAGGTTGTTTGAATTAAATGAAGGAAATATAAATGCAATGAGATAAGGAAATGAAACCACCGTACGATAACAGAATACTGGCTTCTGAGCCTCAGAATCACCTCGGGTGATGTATGGAACAAATGGACAATTATCTGCAATTTGGAGCAATTTATGAAAATTCAGTTCAGTGGTTATATTTTAGGGGCATCAGAAACAGTTCCTTTTAGGATGACATGTATGAAGTGCTTAAAACGGACAGATATAATTGATAATGATCAGTCTGTGGGCAAGAAACATGTTTCGATGCATTTTATTTTGCTGATCAGATGCGGAGATTTGACTGCTCTTTAAGCCACAAGCTTCAATTTGCTTCCTTTCATCAAAACATTGGAACAATTCACACCCTTGCATTCCATCCCTTCTATGGGTTAAACATCCTGTGGCTTCTCCACATGGTTATAGTGTTTACGGGAAGTGGGTGGTTCTGATTCTGATATTCCTGTAAACAATTGGGAGAATTTGAAAATGTGATAGCAGTTAACCTGGGTTAGGCCATTTATGATGCGTTAATGTGTCATATTGGGACTGCTTTTAGTTTCACTATTCATTGCCAAATCTTTCATCCAGTTGTCTTTTTGTACTTTATCTGTCATTATTTCTGTCTGTCTCTTCGCCAACCTACCAATCCAATTACCTTGATGTGTTCTCTAATATTATATTCTCTAATATCCTAATATTCTCTAACATTCAAAGCTCTGGTAACATGAACACTGAGATACGGTTCTTAATATTAACAAGTATTAGAAGATAAGTCCTCAAAGCAACTTTATACATTACAGCTCTATCACAAACATTAGTATGATGTGGGCTCCACCATGTCATTGACTGATTGACTAAATGTCTCTCCTGATGGATGATACAATGCAGTATCAGAGTCAAAAAGTATTGTGCTGGAAAAGCACAGCAGGGCAGACAGCATCTGAAGTGCAGGAGAATCGACATTTCGGGCATAAGCAGTTCATCCCATTCCAGATGAAGGGCTTATGCCCGAAACATTTTTGACTCATCTCTAGTGTCTGCAGTCCTCACTTTCTCACAGTAAAGTATCAGGTGGGAGAGTACCTTTATACAAGAATATCTCAGTGCTATATGGATATCATTACTTAGCTCTGTCCAATGTGCATGCATGTCCATTCATTGATACGTGGAACATCGTATTCTTCTCTATGTAATGGGGTATCCAGCAGCAGGTGGTGGTGGTAATGGTGGCCACTAAAATGTTCTCCACAACCTGCAACATGATGGAGGTCAGCTGGAAATTTGAGTGAACACTTGCTGGAAAAAGAAGCATGTCATTGGTGGAGAGGGCCAATGAAAAGGGAGAAGAGTCAGACAAAGGAATTCCATTGTCCAAGGTACACCACAAGGTCATCCACATGATGCAAATAGTTCTTTGTTTCTCCTGTTTGTAATGGCCAGTCGAATGAAGAATCTCTGCTTCATGAAATTTGGCCTGTCTGTATATTCAAACTCACGTTGCATATATATCCATCTATCTACACCCTTGACACTGGGACAAGAGAAGGTATGAATGCAGCTTTCCAGGTGGAGAAACTTGATCTGAAATCTGTCATTGAAGAGAAGCCAAAAAAGACAGTTTTGGAGAATTAAAACTAACAGACATCGATGCAAATACAAATACTGACAACTGGAAAAAAAAGTGCCAAGAATTTTTTTTTGGAATTAAGAAATTAAGGTGACCAAGTAGTCACTGTCTGAGACATTACTAAGGTTAAAAGTTGTGCAGGATTTTTTTTGACAAAACTCGAGATTTAAATACCTGAAGACTGTATATGGATAGGATGACTGAAGGAGTTATGACTTTCACATTGCTGGCATCCTAAAGAGATTTCTGAAGGAGAGTTATTATTCAAAATGATCTTTCAAAACAGTTCATTTGATATGAAGTTTTCAATGTTTCTGAAAGAACTGATAAAAGACTACAAAGGAATTTTCCCCCAAATTTAACAGTGAATATTAATTTTAAATTTTAGCTGTTCTATTGTTATTCCATTAACAAAGGATCCTTATTTACGTAGTCAACTTATCTTAAGACCATAAGACATAGGAGTGGAAGTAAGGCCATTCGGCCCATCGAGTCCACTCCGCCATTCAATCATGGCTGATGGGCATTTCAACTCCACTTACTAGCGTTCTCCCCGTAGCTCTTAATTCCTCGAGACAACAAGAATCTATCAATCTCGGCCTTGAAGACATTTAGCGTCCCGGCCTCCACTGCACTCCGTGGCAATGAATTCCACAGGCCCACCACTCTCTGGCTGAAGAAATGTCTCCGCATTTCTGTTCTGAATTGACCCCCTCTAATTCTAAGGCTGTGTCCATGGGTCCTAGTCTCCTCGCCTAACGGAAACAATTTCCTAGCGTCCACCCTTTCCAAGCCATGTATTATCTTGTACGTCTCTATTAAGTCTCCCCTTAATCTTCTAAACTCCAATGAATACATTCCCAGGATCCTCAGCCGTTCCTCATATGTTAGACCTGCCATTCCAGGGATCATCCGTGTGAATCTCCGCTGGACACGCTCCAGTGCCAGTATGTCCTTCCTGAGGTGTGGGGACCAAAACTGGACACAGTACTCCAAACTACAAGGTGTCTTCAATTTAAAAGGAAGCCCCTTAAGAAATGTTACTGATTCAATGAGAGTAGCTCTGATTCCGCTATTCTCTAGTGATCATGGGCCAAGTTGACTCAATTTCTCTTTATGGAGAAGCCCCTCATTTCAGGGATCATCATAATGAACATTTGGCATATTCCTTTTGAGACACGTATATCCTTTCCAAGCTGACCTACACTTTGCAGAGCACTCTCAGGGTCTTACTAAGGCCTTATCTAAGTACACTAATACTTTTTAACTTTGTACTCCCTTCTGTTTGTCGTACGAAGGCTAAGAGACCAGATATAGGGGAATAAAGGCAAAAAGAATCTTGCTAAATCCAGACATTGTGTGCTATATTTTCTCTGTTAATCAGCCACTTCCTGCAGAAATGGAATTGTTAACAAAATAGGTCCCCAATGAACAAATAGCTTCTGATACTGACTTTGTTTCAAGTATTGCAGTTGTAACAGCAGTGTAACTGTAGTGTAACAGCAGTGTAACTGTAGTGTAACCAGTGTAACTGTGGTGTAACTGTAGTGTAACAGCAGTGTAACTATAGCGTAACAGTCAGTATAACTTTAGTGTAACAGTAGTGTAACTGTAGTGTAACAGTCAGTATAACTGTAGTGTAACAGTCAGTATAACTTTAGTGTAACAGTTAGTATAACTGTAGTGTAACAGCAGTGCAACTGTAGTGTAACAGTCAGTATAACTGTAGTGTAATAGTCAGTATAACTTTACTGTAACAGTTAGTATAACTGTAGTGTAACAGCAGTGCAACTGTAGTGTAACAGTCAGTATAACTTTAGTGTAACAGTCAGTATACCTGTAGTGTAACTGCAGTGGCTGTATTTCAAAGGTACTTCACTAGCCTGTACGCAATTTCAGATGGTCAATGGTCATCAAAAATACAATATAACTGTAAATATTTTTTAACTACTAGTTTTCAAAATTGTATTGCAGTCCGGTGTGCATCACATACTTTAATATCTTTCGTATTCTGTCTGAATATGTGGCAAATGCAGACAAATTAGCAGTATAATAAAACTTAGAATATCTATCATAGTGGAAGAGGCTTCATCAATACAAATTGATGGACAACTAAGAGACTTCAAATTCTGGTTTACAGTTCTTCAAATTGATAGTTCTGGTGTAGCAGTAGAATGAGCAAAGGAATAAAGACAATCACAATGGACCGGAAGTTAGAGAAAGAAAACCTGTTATGTATCAACACCTTAAAAATCTTAGGCACAATGAATGCAATTAGCTTAACATCTCTCTTGTATTTGTGTTAACATTCATGAGTTACACAACTTGTTTCATTTGTAATTTCCCCAGAATAAATTCTATTTCAAAATCTACTTAATTCATTCAGTAATCTGTTATTTCTTTGTTGTCATGGAGTCATACAGCATGGAAACAGTCCAACTTTGGTCCATCCGTCCATGTCAAGCATAATCCCAAACTAAACTAGTCCCACCTGCCTGCTGCTGGCCCATATTCCTCTGAATCTTTCCTATTCATTAATTCAACAAAGTGTGTTTCAGACATTGTAATTGTGCCTGCAATATTACCCCCTCTGCTGTTCTAAACAACGACTGCTTTTACCTCCTAAAATATCATTGTGAAAAATTCTTGTTTTAATTTCGACCTTGCTCACAAGTTTCTTGTTGAGTTCCCTTTCTGCAATGCTTACTATATTTTGTTATTCTTTATATTAATCTCAGGCTGCTGGATCTTCATTGTTCTT
The DNA here is from genome assembly GCF_020745735.1 of Hemiscyllium ocellatum. Lineage (NCBI taxonomy): Eukaryota > Metazoa > Chordata > Chondrichthyes > Orectolobiformes > Hemiscylliidae > Hemiscyllium > Hemiscyllium ocellatum. Next base: position 9,704,082 of record NC_083423.1, read on the forward strand.
TAAACATTAATGTGTTGCTTCCTTTCAATATTCTTCTGATTAGATCCCCTACAGTGTGGAAACAGGCCCTTTGGCCCAACCAATCCAGACCCATTTCCCTCTTACTAATGCACCTAACACTATGGGCAATTTAGCATGGCCAATTCACCTGACCTGCACATCTTTGGACTGTGGGAGGGAACCAGAGCACCCAGAGGAAACCCACGCAGACACAGGGAAAATATGCAAGCTCTACACAGACAGTTGTCTGAAGCTGGACTCAAACCTGGGACTCTGATGCTGTGAGGTAGCAGTGCTAACCACTGAGCCACCGTGCTGTCCCCGTTAGAAAAGCAACAAGGAGGACAAATTAACCATGACAGATAATTTGTTATGTTCTTTTTTAAACACTCTTTCCACTAATTTGTAAATTCATCTATGATTCAGCTTTGTCCAGTATGCTATCCTCATCATCTATCTCATTCTATTAAAATTGACTAAACCAATTCTAAGTAACTGCATTCAGTTTCTCCCCCATACAAACTAGAAGTGAATTTAATCAAGTTGTGATCACTTTCAATGCCTTGCAATGATTAAGACCAACTTATTACTTATTCCTAAATCTAGTGCAACCTGTCCACTTGCTAGTTATATCCACTATTCCTTCAGGAAACTGCTATGCATAGTCACTACTTTTCTGAATAAAACTACTCTGCATTTGCCAATCTGTATAAAAATTAAAGCAGCATTGCATTTAATACAATCCTGTCTGAATCACCTAATTAATACATTCTACCACTTCACCGCTGCTATCAGGAGACCTGTAGACTGCCATTGCAGTTGACTAAGCAGCTGTCTCGAGCCCAAGCTCTGGAATTTTCTCCTTGTGAAGTGTTTTGAGACATTTGGTTATAACGAAAGTGCAACAGAATTGTTTTTTTTTTCCTTTTTCTCTACCAAATAGAATACAGCTTGAATAATAATCCAGGGATGTCTTCTCTTGCATTTAATTTTGATCCACCTTCTGACAGCCCTTCAGAAAGGTCTCCTCCATTTTCTTCCCTTTCCCATCAGCCCTGACATGAGCCACTGCAAATGGATATCCTCCCTCTGATTCTTATTTCTTTCCCCTCGTCGTAAACTATCGCTTACTCTGGCAACATGTAAGCAACATAACCTTAACTGCGAAGGCTGGCGATAAGTTATACTAGAATCCTCCTAGATATTGACTGAAGCTGTATTTCCATTCTGTTCCCCACTCTCCCACTCCTCCTCCCAACTCCATAGACAGCCATCTGTTCCAAGTTTCACTCTGTACTTTTGCCATCATTCACGCAGTCTTTCGATACTCACCTGTATACCTGTTTATTGGTCCAGTTTGTGAGGGAACGCCTCTAAATCACTTCAGTAAACATGAGGTCATCCAAAGCCTTGTCTCACAGCACGTCTGCTGCCACTATTCCTCCCGTTTACTACTGTTCGATTAAAAGCACTGGCTTCCAATCAAGCAAGGTCTTGATTTTAAAATCCACATCCTTGTTTTCAAGTCCCTACATGGCCATGATTCTTCTCCAAACCAACAAACCTCCATAGGTACATAAAATATAGGAGCAGAATGAGGCCATTCGGCCCTTTGAGTCTGCTCTGCCATTCGATCCTGGCTGATATACTCCTCACCCCCATTTTCCTATCTTCTCTCCATATCCCTTCAATCCATTATCAATTAAAAATCTGTCTAACCCCTCCTTAAATGTATTTGCTGTCCCAGCATCCAACACATTTTGACATAGTGAATTCCACAGATTGTGAAGGTTGTGTTGCCTCCAATGTATCTGAGCTCTTGTGCAATGCCAATTTTGATCATTCTCGGAGGCCATACCTTCAGGTTTCTGGACCCAAGCACTGGAATTGTCTCCTTAAATATCTCAATCTCTCTACCTCACTTTCCTCTTTCATAGAATCCCTACAGTGTGGAAGCAGGCCATTCAGTCCATCAAGTCCACACTGACCTTCTGAAGAGCATCCCACCCTATCCCTGTAATCCTGCATTTCCTATGGCCAATCCACCTAATCTGCACACCACTGGACTATAGAAGGAAACCAGAGCACCTGGAGGAAACTCACACAGACACTGGGAGAATTTGCAAACTCCACACAGACAGTTGCCCAAGGGAGGAGTTTAACCTGGTTCCCTGGCGCTGTGAGGCAGTAGTGCTAACCACTGAGCAATGGTGTCACCCAAAGTCTTTTTAAGACACAACTTGAAATCAACATCTTTGACTAAGTGCTTTTAGTCAACTGTCCTAATACTGTATTCTCTTTTGCCTTAGTGTCTAAGTTTTGTTTTCTAATGCTCCTATTAATTGTCTTGGGATACTTTTTTGTGTTAAAGGCACTAGATATGTATATGTTGTTAATGTACTCTGCTGACTTACAGTCACAGTGCCCATTTCCTGTACCTGTGTGTTCTTCTGAGGTTGGCCTACACTCTGGAGTAAATTATCCAGGAATTCCCCTCTTCCATGATGTCTTGAAGTGTCTCTAAATTGCACTCACATTCTATGGCAGATAGTGAGCAGGCAAAAACATTCTCAACATAAGCAAACTCTCACACATTTGTCATCCAAAATAACCAGCACTTACATTTGTACTTTTCATTGTTAGATAGAACTCAGTTGTAGATATCACTGAATCACTTGAGATCCAGATTATATTTTATCAATGAGTTTAGCTTGATTTCAGGCTAATTATCCTGAAGAAGTGTCATTCATGCAGGGCTGGAAACATTAACTCTGTTTCTCTCTTACAGATGCTGAGAGTCAACAAGTGTGGTGCTGGAAAAGCGCAGCAGGTCTGGCAGCATCTGAGAAGCAGGACACTTGACTTTTCAAGCATAAGCCCTTCATCAGCTTATGCCCGAAACATTGATTCTCCTGCTCCTCGGATGCTTTCTGACTCGATTTTCCACCACCACACTTTTTAAGTCTCTCCAGCATCTGCAGTCCTCACTTTCTCCCCTTACAGATGCTGCCAGATCTGCTGAGCTTTTCAAGCATTTCTCAGTTTGTTTGTAATTGATAATGAATTCATTTTGCTTCTTTTTAAAGTAATAGTGATAGTTTCGCATAATTTTGCCTTCATTTATATTTCATGTACTGTGTTTTTTATACTGCAATTCAGATTCCTTTAACATCATGTTCCTCATTTTGTTTTTTTTAATTGTATCCTTTTTGATTTAATTCCTGATTCCGATTATTTATTTACATATGTAATTATTTGATGTTGCCCATTGCTTGAATACTCTATTACACCATTCTCCCACTCTACCAAATGCCTACTTCATCAAATGCCTACTGTTATCCCAATGGGCAGATTCACTGACTCTCACATTTACTGTGGATGTAGCTGTACCTCAGTCAGGAAAACAGAATGAAGAGGAAAATTCTGCATTTATTTAGTATCTTTCACAACCTCAAGACATCACAGAGGCAGTTTATGGCGAATAAAACACTTTTCAAGTGACTTCTGTAATGTAGGAAACATGTTAGTCATGTGTTTGGTTTAGCAGCTTGTGTGAATGACAGTACTTGTGATCATGTAGCACTCCCCTAGAACCTCATTTCAGTGTCAACCCAGGTTTTGTGCTTATCTCATAGAATGGGGCTTAGAACCCACAATTCCTGTGGACTAAGAAAACAAACAGCAACCAGTGAGCCAAAGTGTGGGAGGTTTTTTATAACCTAAGCAGCCATCTTGTCACATACTAAAATCCTGAAATCCATTTTATTTTTCATATTAGTGTCTGCTTGTATGTTCCCAGGCTCAGCGAGATGGCTGACCTTGTAGCTGGAATAGCACCTGATAGTGAACTCTTTCCCAGCATGGCAAAGTTCTTCTTTTACAAGAATCTATTGTTATACTAACATTGCTTATCAAATACTAGCCAGCACTGTCCAGAAAGCTACATGACTGCGCCTAGTGACTGGGCTGATTGACCACTTATTATTACAGTTCAGTTAGCAAGTTTGCTAATTGTTAAATGATTGTAACCTATATAACCAAGCAATCCTCTGCATCTTGTTGGGGGGACTTGTGACCATTGTGGTCGACTTGTCTCTCCCCATGAGCTCATGAAATAAACTGTCAATAAGTGAAAGTTTGTGTGGCATGAGTCATTTTCTTTAATTTGGATTGATACGAGTGAGTCTTAGGCTGAATAAGTTCATCCCCCAATCCCCCACACATTGTGAACACTAACTGAAACTGCAAGAACAGATCTAACGTGACAGCGCCTCACTCCTCAAGATTAATTTGCTCTGATCGGCCAGAGCTTCAGTCTAAAGTTTATCAGCTGGGAAGCTGGCTGCAACGTGAAGGAGAAATCCTCTAATCACAGAACCACTGATGTCCATTCACTTGATAGGCAAATGGAATTGATGTTCTGTGTAAGATGGAAGCTCGTGTGCAGAACATACAAAGTTGCAGCTTTTGCAAGTAGCTTACAGCAGAGAATTGTGGCTTTGTGGTGCTGGCCCCAATGATCAAGCGGAACAAGGTCCTGCACATCTTTGACCAGGTCAGAAAGCTCTGTACTGAAAGAGGCATGAGACATGTCCAATCACTCGTAAAAAAGGCTCACAAGATGGTTATCGACAAGATATTAGCAACAGCGCCACAAAGCATGCTGACAACGCAAACACTCATTGCCCATTTTACCAATGCAATAAAGACCTTGTAACTATTATCAATAATTATATGCATGTTAGCTACAACTTGAGTCTCCTGATTGAGAATGAAGTCTTTTACTTCCTTTTTAAGAAGTATCTGGTAGTAATATTTAATAAAATTTAAACCTGATAACATCTCACTATGCTAAAGATCAGTTTTCATGAAATAGAACTGATTTTTATCAGTTTTGCTGTATCAGCAAATACTATCAACCACATTTTTTTTTGTATTTGCATAACTGCATTAAACTTGGTTGTCAGCATAGATGAAACAAAGTCGTGGGTGCAGCCTCCAGAATGATGCTTTTTAAGATGGTCCTTTTTAATAAACCGACAGTTTCTCATAGGAAACAATGAATTAGAGACTCAGGTCTGTGACATTCGTGTGAGAACCTTTGAGATGTCACAAGACACACCTTTGTCCAGCATTTAAATGGTGGCATTAATGTATTCAGAATTAATACCAGCCGCAAGATTGCAATTGTTTTGCTCTTTTAAATTTCACAACTTAAATTAATAATAATTAATAACTTTAACAGGAAATAGTGGAGGCAGGTACACTTACAACATTTAAAAGGCATCTGGGTGGGTATGTGAATAGGAAGGATGTAGAGGGATATAGGCCAAATGCTGGTGAATGAGACTAAATTAGAGACATAGAGATGTACCGCTTGGAAACATTCCCTTCGGTCCAACTCATTCATGCCGACCAGATATCCTATATTAATCAAGTTCCATTTGCCAGCACTTGCCCTATATCCCTCTAAACTCTTCTTATTCACATACCCATCCAGATGCCTTTTAAATATTGTAATTGTACCAGTCTCCACCACTTCCTTTGGCAGCTCATTTCACGCACACACCACCCTCTGCATGAAAAAGTTTCCTTTAGGTCCCTTTTAAATTTTTCCCCTCTGACCCGAAACCTATGCCCTCTAATTCTGGACTTCCCCATCCCAGGGAAAAGACCTTTGCCTATTTACCCTATCTGTGCTTCTCATAACTTTATAATCCTCTACAAAGCCACACCTCAGCCTCAGACGCTCCATGGAAAACAGCCCCTGCCAGTTCAGCCTCTCCCAATAGTCCAAGTCTTCCAACCCAGGCAATATCCTTGTAAGTCTTGTCTGAACCCTTTCAAGTTTCACAACATCCTTCCAAAAGGAGGGAGACCAGAATTGCATACAGGCTTGTTTGCATGCTATACAGCTCTATGGTGCTAACTCTTTGCTGCTGCCCACATATCAACTTAAGCATGCTCTTTCTCCATCACTGGCGCACCATGAGAGCAATGAATATACCTTCTAGGATGCACAGTAGCAATTCGCCAAGGTTTTTTTAAACTCTCAACTCCCACCCATCACCACTGCACAGCAGTGAGCAGAAGATTCCTGGGAACATCATCAACATCAAAGTTCCCTGTATGTTGCAGCCCATTCCCAGCTTGGGCTTCTATCATTGTTTTATCAAAATCCAGGATCGTAACATGAGAATGTCTACTCTAACAGCACTGCAGGGGGACTTTCACCCCAAGGACAGTTGTAGTTGAAAGAGAAAGCCCCAGTTGATCTACAAAGGTAACTGGGATAATAATAATATTCTGAGAATGAAACAATAAATAACACTTTCTCCTCTTCATTCCTCCTGCAAATTTATGCCATTTATCTTAAGTGGGGTAGCAGTTCAAATAATGGACAAAACAGAGTTCAATCAAATACCTTAAGTGTTTGTATGTTCAAAGCAACAGTAATTCTGCAGCAATTTTCATACATTCCACATTGTGACAAGTTCTTTTTTTCATATCACTCCCTAACTTTGTAATATTGGTTAAAGTAAATTACACTGCTTTGTAAACTGGAATCTCAAAACTTGCCATTTAACTATTTCCCTGGTAAAACGTAATGGATGTGAATGGGAAAGTAGGAGTAGATTTATCGCTTGCTGTAGTGGGAAATAAAAGTACTTTCTTGAGAGGTCAAATGGATCTCTTCATTATTGCAACATCCTATAGGATTACTGGTTACTTTTCACCAGTTATTTTCTGGTAAAAATGTATTACGATAAGATGTCTTTTGCTTCCTCAACACAAAACATAGCACTAATGTCCTTGTGAGCAACTGTGGAAATAAATATGTGGGATTAATCTAGGCTAAGAATACTCACTGTTCTGGAGAGTGCTGGAGAACTTGGAGAGTGGAGTTAATTTGGGGCAGGTTAGGAGAATCGTTGCCCAGTTTCCATGTTTTCCATTATTTTCCAATTTTCTGCACTTATCCCTTTCTGGTTTTCCACATTTTTACATCTCTGTGTAGCCCAAGTACACATTTGGCTGTGTACTTTAAATTTCAACAATTCCTCTGTTCTTTAACAAATATAGGATCTCAGCCTATAGTTTATATTTATATAGCGCCTTTAATATAGTAAACAGATCCAAGGTTCACTAGAATATTAACATAGAAACATAGAAAACAGTTGTAAACCATTGGCCCTTCAAGCCTACTCTGTCATTCATTATGATCATAGCTCATCATCACCCAACTCACTGCCTTATTCTTGTTTTCTTCACATACTCTTTAATCCCTTTACCCCCTCCTTCAAAACATTAAATGTTTTGGCCTTAACCACTTTCTGGGACAGAGACTCCCACAAGCTCCCTACCCTTTGAGTGAATACATTTCTCCGCTCAGTCCTAAATGGGTGACCTTGTACTGTGACCCCTGGTTCTGGACTCCTGCTCATTGAGAACATCCTTCCTGCATTTACACTGCCTATTGGTAGAATACTTTTATTACACACAGCTTGTGTACTTTTCAGTCGCATGATGACATCAAGCCCTGGGAGGAAACGGAAAGGGTAACCAAAAGTTTGGTTGAAGTTGTAAGTTTTAAGGAGCATGTAAAGGAAAGAGAGAGCGGAGGTTGAAATTGGGTATTTCAGACCTCAGGACCCAACAGTCCACAGGGCAACAGGAATGGATGATTATCTCATGCAATAAATGGCAGAAAACAATTATTGCATTCTTTAAAAGTGTATTTGAAATGTGGTGAAAGACCAACTTTCTCTCCCAACAGTTTACATTGTTAGGTAAAGGAAAGCAATCTGCAAGAAGAAAATTCACTTGCTATAACATGCTTAGTTTGATCTATCAACCCACTTCTGACTATTAGGCTTGTCTGCAGTTTTGACGATTGTGTAGCAGTGGTTGTTCAGTTATGGTTAACTAGAGGAGATCTTGTGGTGCAGTGGATAGCACCCCTGCATCAGAGACAGAAGCTCCAAGTTTGAGTCAAATCCCAGGAACTTGATGGCCAAGGAAGTTGTATTCACAGTCTAGCAACGCAGGTTGAGTACCAACCTGCAAATCCTTCCAACGGCACCAATGATGGGTGGAAAGAATGGTGCATGCTTCTAGTTAGCTATATGATAGAAAAGAACAAAAACAGAAATTGCTGGAAAAACTCAGCAGGTCTGACCGCATCTGTGAGAGCAATCAGAGTTTTGGTCCAGTGACCCTTCCTCAGAAGTGATAGAAAGGATGTTGGAGCCTCCATCACCCCCCACTGGCTCGATGTGACAACATGTGAGCAAAAGTGGCACTGCACATCATCAGCACACCCACCAAGGTTTGGCTAGGGTCCACACACTGAGACAGGCAGCAGGTAGCTGTGAAACAACAAGTAGCTGCAGGAATCCTGACTGATTTTACCCTCCAGAGACCAGGAGAGCCCAGATATAAATGGATGTGTCAGTTATGACTCAGATGGTCATATTCTCATCTCTCCATCAGATGTTGGTATAATTCCTTTTCCAGATCCTTCAGCACAAAGAAGCAATCTGAGTTGACACAGTACAATACTGAGGGAGTGCTGCACTGTTAGATGTGGTTAATATTGGGCAGGATATTAAACAGTTCTGTTCTTTCAGCTGGACATAAAATATCTCTTGGCACTAAGAGGTGCAAGGGAGTTAACTGATGCCTTCTTCCAATCCCCAGGTCCTGGTTATTTATTTATCAACAAATATCACATGGTTGTTTGTGGGATTTTACTGCACATTTGCTACATTATAACAGTTATTCTGCATTAACAAAAGCAAAATAAAGTCACCATAGTCCCAGCGGACCATAGGGCTGCTCTCTCATTAGAGACAGATGACTACTGGTGAGTTTAGCCTGAGAGTCAGGGGAGTAGGCGGATCTTTGTAGGAGTCTCAGCTGGTAATGGAATTTAACCCACGCTGTTGGCAACCGTCTGCATTACAAACCCACTGACCAGCCAACTGAACTAACAGTGCTTTGGGATGGCCTGAGATTCTGAAAATTGCAATATAAATGCAAGTTTTTTTTCTTTATATCAACGTATTGGCTGAGGAAAGAGAACTGCAAAGTGGAAACTGAAGTTAATCCGAGAGACCAACCACTGAGTGTACTTAACCAAGGTCTGCCTCCAATTTCAGCCCATGTTTCTTGATCAAAATCCTGGAATTACGCCCCAAAGGGAATTGTAGGTCTACCTACAGTAGGTGGACTGCAGTGGTTCAAGAAGGCAACTCACGACCACCTTCTCAAGGGGCAACTAGGGACGGGCAATAAATGTTGGCCCAGCCCATATCCCACAAGTGAATAAAAAATAAAATGCATGACCTGCACTTCACTTAATACGTGCAACCTTCTTTCAATGCTGCATATACTATCAGAAGGATATTATTAAGCTGGAGACGGTTCAGGAAAGATTTCCCAGGATGTTGCCAGGAAAGGAGGGTTTGAGTTAAAAGGAGAGGCTTGACAGGCAGGGATGTCTTTCACTGGAGCACATGAGGTTGAGGGGGGACCTTATTGAAGTTTAGAAAATCATGAGGGGCATAGGTAAGGTGAATGGCAGGTGTCTTTTCCCTCGAGTGGGGGAGTTCAAACTCGGGGGCATGTTTTTAAGGTGAGAGGAGGAAGATTTTAAAAAGATGTGAGGGGCAATTTTTTTTACGCAGAGAGTGGTTCATGTGTGGAATGAACTTCCAGAGGAAGTGGTGGATGTGGGTACAGTCACAACATTTAAAAGATATTTAGATAAGCATACAAATAAGAAATGTTTAGAGGGAAAGGGGCCAAGTGCAGGCAGGTGGGACTAGTTTAGTTTGGGATTATGTTCAGCATGGACTGGTTGAACTGTAGGTCTGTTTCCGTGCTGTCTGACTTCATAAAAGCATATGAAAACTTGATTGTGCAGGGGGAGTTTACCTTAATCTCAATGTTCATTAAAACTCTTACAGGGCAAAAGTTCAGCTGAGATTGTCGGCGACTTAGGCAAATCATTTGGAAAGGTGGCATGATTCAGAATTCTACGCAAAACTCTCAATTTGGAATTCTTAGAAGCAGGTGTCAGTTTGTGTAGGCAGGTGAATGGGTGAAAGCAGGAGGAGAAAAATGAGTCGTTAAATCGTGAAAATATCTTTGTTTGTATTAGTCTGAAAGCTGCAATCAAGACCAGTACCAGTAAAAATAGCATGTGTATTGCCTCTCAGTATTGGAAGCAATGAGAAAGTATGAACTTATCACCATTTTCATTCATGTTTTTGCAAACAAATGCTCAATATTTTCTTGGAAAAAGAGTGGCGCACTTCGAAAACTCACATTTTGTGTTTTGTTTTCCCCGCTCATTGCAGTTTTCTTGCAAAACCCTGATTTTCGTGAGTACATAATGGACATGGAATTAAACTGGGTGCTGCGAATGTTAAATCAGAACTTCATTCAATATCTTGAACATTCACTGCCCTCAGCTCTGACATGCAGTGATGGTAGTCTGTACCAACAACAAGACGCAATGTAGCAACTCATCAATTCTCTAACAGGAGTTTTCAGGGCTGGGGCAGGAGATGAATAGGGCTACCACCACGAGCAAACCTTATTGGAAACAAAGCAACAGTCATTGTTGCAGGGTCAAAACCTTGTATTGCCTCCCTAACAGCACTGCAGGAGTACTTACTGTATGTGGACTGCAGTAGTTCAAATAAGTGGTTCACCACCAAATTCTCAGGGGCAATGAGGGATGAGTACTGTATACTGGCCTTGCTGGTGAGCTGACATCCAATGAATGAATAAAAGAAGACAGCAATGTCTATGTCTGGATTTCATGTTGCATCTCCATGTGAATCTGTCTTTTAATCATAATAGACTCTATTCAGTGCCTATGAACTGAAAACCTAAACCATATATAGCTATTGAAGAGAAATTAAAACTGTTCCACAGAATAGCGTTTACTGATTTCCTCAAGAATAATCTATTAAAACACGTTTAAATAACCATCACAAATATTTTAATTAACTGATCTTTCTGGTTATTTTAATAATTCCAGTTTTCACTACTCTAAAACCTATATAAACTTGTCAAACTCCAATATTCTGAGGTATACAAAGCAACCATCATCATCATTAAACAACCCTTCAGCATATTAAAGTAGACATATAGATCTCCAGTTCTGTTGGGTTCAGTAAATTTTCTTTGTAATCCTAAAATACTCTAAAATCATCAATATTTACTGTATGTTTCTCAACTAAGTTTGTGAAACGAGACTTTTCACTGTATCTCAGTATATGTGACAACAAAAAAACAATTGGTCAATCAATCAACTGTCAACATTATAAACCTGCAGGAAGAGACAGACAATTCTTCATTTGATTGAATGATATTCTAGAAATTTGCACATTTTTATCAAGTATGACTTCACCTACATTTTTGCACCTTGTGTGACACTCTTTAGAAGCACACATCAATCTATTAGAGATACATAACCTGGGCAAACAGTTTTGTGTTAAAGTTATTTTCACACAGTTCCCAATGGTTAAAGCAATTATTGATGCAGAGAAAACTCCCTTCTTTCTAAACAGGTTCCCTGAGGTCTTGAATCATTAACTGAAGATAAATATGCGTTACCTTGATGCTTAGCAGGTGCCTGCTCTTCTTCTATCACCTCCTTTAAAAAAGAACTTGCCTTTATGTAGCACCTTTCATGGGCTCAGGATGACCCCAGGTGCCTCACAGCCAAAGGAGCAGTGTTGAAGCATTATCACCTATGAAATTCTTCACCAAGAATTGTACATCATTGTGTGCTTTCCTCTTCACATTGTTTTCAAAATGTACAGACCTGGGTGTTTCTCACATTTAGAAAGCTTCGGCTGAAAGATTGACTTTCAATCCCTGCATTTCAATTCCAGTACTTAGCTCCATTTGGCAACCTCAAAGATGGATGGTTTTTTCATGAGAACTCCTCAGATTTAGCTTCGAACCAAAGTAATAATTTTTATTGTATTGCCGTCTAACACATCTAATTCATCAATGAATAATGAAAAGGAATGAAGAAAAATCAGTTTAAGAACAAAGCCTGAACTGGAATAATGCTTTCAAATTCCCCTCTCTTAATTGTCTCTTTCCCGATGACACCTGCAAAAAGGTAAAGGAATGGAGGTTGAGGGAATGACTCAATTTACACAGGATCTCTCTTTCTCTGTAAATATCTTAGAACACCTACAGTGTGGAAGTAGGCCATTTCCATCCACATTGACCCTCCAAAGAGCAACACACCCAGACCCAACCCCTATCCGTGTAACCCTGCGTTTCCCATGATTAATTCACAAAGCCTGCATATTCCTGCACAGTATGGGCAATTTAATATGGCCAATCCATCGAACCTGCACATCTTTGAACTGTGGGAGGAAACTGGAACACCCACAGGATACCTTCATAGACACAAGGAGTATGTGCACACACCACACAGTCACCCAAGACTGGAATCAAGTCCAGGTCTGTGGTACTGTGAGGCAGCAGTGCTAACCACTGAGCCACTGTACCACCCAGCAGCTCTGTCTACTCCTGAAAACAGAGTTTTCTTTTTAGGCATGCCTTAGTGTTTGAAGATGACTTGCTCCCACTCTAGTTCACTAGGTACTGAGATAGTTGACAAAATTATGTGTGCGACCTAAAGTCTCTGCAATCACAGTTGGGGCTTCTCATGAGGATACTGATGGTCCAGGTTCTAACTTTCAACTAGTGAGTGGAACATGTCAGTGCATGACTTTTTTTTGAAACCCGGATTGGTTGTTTGAACATTAACTAACACGCAGTGTTGGCAGAGTGGAAAATTGGTCCAGTCTCAAGGGGGTTCTACATCACTTGGAGATCAGATTCTGCTGTGAGACATTAACACAGTATCTACACAATCGCACACTGGTGAGTTGATACCTTGTGACCAGGAACAGAGTCCAATATGCACAACCACAGAAATCTTGAGATGAGATATTAATAGGTGAATAAGTAATGCCTTGGTCTACAATTCTGTCTTCATTTATATGAGTTAATGCCTCAGCTAGGAGTTGGTTTAGCTCAGTTGGCTGGATCCTTGGTTTATAGAGTAGTGTGATACTAAACAGCATGGGTTCCATTCCCATCACTGCCTTGAGGTTGCCATGAAGGGCTCTCCTTCTCAGCCTGTCTTCCTTTGCCTGAGGTCTGGGGACACTTATGTCAAATCACCACCAGTCACCTCTTTCTAATCAGAGAACAGCCTATAGTCTGGTGACACAATGCATGCCTCTGCTAAAAGAATTGTGTATTTACACTATGCAGCAGCTTGGAATGTTTCTTGAAAATGTATTTAACCTGGTCTGGGAACAATGCCCATCTGGTCTTGTGACTCTCTGTAGTCTATTTTCAAGAAGGAGGTAAACTTAGATCTTAGGGCTAAAGAAATCAAAGAGTATGGGGCGAAGGTGGAACCAGAGTACTGTTTTGGATGCAATACTGAGAAATTGCTGGGATATCTCAGCAGAACAGGCAACATCTGTGAAGAGAAAGCAGAATTAATGTTTCCAGTTCTGAAGAAGGGTCACTGCGACCTGATATATAAATCTGCTTTCTCTCTACAGATGCTACTAGACCTGCTGACTTTCTCCAGCAATTTCTGTTTTTTAGTTCTTTTTCTTTGGTCTTTGTCTTTTTGAACCGAGTTGGATGATCAGCCATGATGATTTTGAATAGCAGAGTTGAGCTTCAAGGAGTGAATGGCCTATTGCTCTGTTTCTATGTTTCTAAACCTGCTGAGAATAAATACTGGTTCCATTCTGGGCCGGTGGTGTGGATGGGAATGTCAATAGAAGAAACAATGGTCACTTGGAGTGAGTGAGCCAGTGAGAATTTCAAGAGGAAATAAACCAGTCATGATTCTATTTTGTCGTCCCCGACTCGGGTTGGGGAGATGTGGATTTCAGATATTTTATCTGAAAGATAGTGCTGTCTAAAGTGCAGGATTGCCTCAGTCCTGCATTGCCATAATAGCAGAGCTAATGTGTTCAAGTCCCCTGATGCTGGTTTGAATCTACAATGGTACAAGACTGTAAGCCAAGGCTGATGCTCACAAGGTACTCAAATTGGCTTTTGAATGACAGCCTCTGATTGGCTCCCTGGATCATCTGCCACTCACTTTCGGTCTCTAGGCTCAGTCTGTGAGTCTGTGGGAGCTCATGGCGTGTGGGTAAACTATGACATCTTCCCCACCTCTCCTGCCACATCGACTCAGTCTTCCTATCCCTACCACAACAAACTTCCCACAAAAACAGAAATTGTTGGAAAAACTCAGCAGGATTGGCAGCATCCATGGAGAGAAATCAGTGACCCTTTTTCAAAATAATGACAGCTTGGAAGAGGTTGATAAGTTGGGACTGTTCTCCATGGAGAGAAGAAGGCTAAAAGCAGACCTGGTAGAGGTTTTCAAAATCACGAGCGGGCTCGTGAGTAGATGGGGACAAACTGTTGCCGCTCATAAAAGGAATAAGAACAAAAGGGGAAGGAGGGAGAATGAATAGTATGTGGACAGAGAGCCCAAAGAGAGAGAAAAACAGATGGACAACAAAGGAGTGGTTATAGGTCAGTGTGGGGGGATGAATACAGATATCCCCTGCTTTTCAAAAGTTTGCTTTATGCCACTTTGTTTTTACAAAAGACCCACAATCATACCTGTTTTTGCTAACCAAAAGAAATCCGAAGAGGATTTTTGTGTTTACGAAAATAGATCAATGGTAATTGCTTCTTCACTTTACGCCATTTCAACTTACAAAAGGTTTCATACGAAACACTACTTTCAGATAGTGGGGGAAACCTGCAGGTGGTGATGGACTATATTAGTAGGTCACATAGGGCTATGTGTGGTGGCAAGACCTGGTACATTGTGGTCGGGCTAAGATGACGGTCTCAACACCTAAAATTGTTGAACTCGACATTAAGTCCAGAAAACGGCAGGGTTTCCAGATGGAAAGTGAGGTGATGTTCTTCCAGCTTGCTGTGAGCTTTGCTGGAGCATTGCAGCAAGCCTGAGACAGAGATGTTGGTCAGAGGAACAGGGTGGTTTGGTGAAATGTCAGGCAACTGGGAGCTCAGGGTCTTTTCTGCAGACAGAAAGCACACCCCATTACCAAATCTACTTCCCTAGCTATTCAGTAACATGCTGTAGAAACATTACAGAATGCAGTCCAGGTCCTACCCAATCCACCCCCGTCACACAGAAAATATATTGTGCAGTGTCCCCCAGTAACATACTGAGAAAAGACATTGTTCATATTGTCACACCAGGATGTCGGAGCGTTCGTGGTGGGTGAGGAGAGAGACATTCACGATGGCTTCTCCTCTGATCACCAGTGACCTCTGCTGGAAAATATGTGTGTCTGTGGATAGGCATGGTGATCGAGATTTAACATTGCTGCAAATGTGCTCAGCTGACTCTACCATCAGATAACCAGGCAGCACTGAGCTTGGAAAGTCAAGCTGTGTAGCAAGTTACCCCTCAATACTTGAATAGTGTCAATTCAAGTGAGAGATGAAGGGGCTGACACCTCCCCTGGACCTGTGAAACTAGCCAGAGACCTTCAGGAGAAATGAGGAGGAATAAGCTAAGTGATATGTGTATACACATTTCTTGTAATGATATAAACTCCACTATTAATGTGACTGCTGCAAACAACTTGCTTTCTATTACTGGGGCAGATGCAATGATGGGGAGAGTGGTGGTGCAAAGCAAAAAGAAATTATTAATCTTGAAAGCTGCTGGTCATTGCAGAGAGAGTAAAGCATGGATTTAAACAGTGGCCAGTGCTGGGAAAGCATGAGCCTGGGCAGCAGGCTTATAGTGTCTCTGTGCTAAAGCATGATGGTAGTTTGATGGATGAAATATCTCCACAAGCTTTATTAAAAAAAACACTTGCCGCAGAACATTTATTAAGTCGGAAGCTAAGTATTGTTTTTAATTAAAGTTCCATTTCACTTTACTGGGTGCAATTTTCCAAACTTGGTAAAGAAGGAAATCAGTGAAAACCAACTCAATGTGGCACTCAGATTAACTCATTCACTGTGGTCAGTTGAAAAAATACATTTTGTACATTCCTTCATTATAAAACAGCTGATGGCTCAGTGAGTAGCACTGCTGCCTCACAGCGCCAGGAACCCGGGTTCGATTCCAACCTCAGGTGACTGTCTATGTGGAGCTTACACATTCCCCCCCCATGTCTGCTGGGGTTCCCTTCGGGTGCTCCACTTTCCTCCCACAGTCCAAAGATGTGCAGGTTAGAGCGAATTGGCCATGCTAAATCGCCCATTGTGTTTAGGGATGCGTAGGTTAGGTACGTTAGTCAGGGGTAAATGTAGAGTAATAAGGTAGGGGAATGGATTTGGATGGAATCCTCTTCAGAGGGTCAGTGTGGACCTGTTGGGCCGAAGGGCCAGTTTCCACACAGTAGGGATTCTATATAAAAATGCAGACAACAAGTCACCTTAATTTGAATGGAAAGTGTGCAACTGATCTGCTTGAATATAGATCTTCACTCGCTACAAGTATCACCTTGCTCGGTGTCAGAAACTGCACTGGGAAAACCTTCTCTGTACAATGTAACAATTGAGAACCACAGCCTTTTCAAGCTGCATTGAGACACACAGGGTGAGAAATGTTAATGTAAGCCCACAGATTAACAGAATGTCACACCTTGAACAAAATTCAATACATAATAGCTGAAGATGAATTGCAACAACTTGTTTCTGTGATATAGTGCATTAAAATATATTTGTGAATCTGAACAAAGATTACACAATGTGATAGCAACTGGCAAGCATCTGCTGATATTCTGAACTTTGGTGCATTTTTTGCACAGTACCCTATTCCATATTCATTCATATCAGTTAAGCATGATTTTGTCTATTTTAAATACCCAGATATTTAATATGATCTTTCTTCTGACCTTTTGTTGTACAATTATATTTTTTACAACAAAATTTGTAAACACAGAACAAAATCGATTTCTCTTTCAGAACATCAAGATTGAGATGGAGATTCTGAAGAGGTTTGGAAGCTGCACAAGATTTCCAGAGCTTCTGATAGGCTTTGTGCCAACTGTATTGCTCTGCATTCATCATACCCCATGGTCGTGTCGCTGTATTCTGGTACTCAGTCATATAGACTTACAACTTACCTATTTGGATTTCCACTGTATTCTGAGTTGGCAGAAATTAGGGTCTTAGTTCCAATGTTGCTTTTGCAAAGAACAGAAAAAAAAACTCTCACCTTGTAAGATATCCTCACCTGAAATTGCATAGCATTTTTAAAATTCATTCATGAGATTTGGGCATTGTTGGACAAGATGCGTTTTGTTGCCTATTTCTACTTGCTCTTGAACTGAGAGGCTTGCTAGATCTTTATCTGAGGGCAGTTAAGAATCAATCACATTACTGGTGTCATGTGTAGAATAAAAGAGGATGACACATCTAATTCCTTAAATAAAATTAGTGAACCAGACTGGTTTTTACAGCAATTAATGAAAGCAGTAATTGTCACATCCACAACAAACTTAGTGACAATAAGTGAGCTATGATTTTTTTTTCATTTATTCATTTTGGTGGGATGTGGGTGTCGCTGGCTGGGCCCAGCATTTACTGCCCGTCCCTAGTTGCCCTTGAGAAGGTGGGGGTGATCTGCCTTCTTAAACCAGTGCAGTCCACCTGCTGTGGGTTGACCTACAATGCCATTAGGAAGCGAATTCCAGTGGCATTGTGGGTCAAGCTACAGCAGGTGGACTACAACGGTTCAAGAAGACATCTCACCCGAACCTTTTCTAGGGCAATTAGGGCTGGGCAGTCAATGCTGGCCCAGCCATCGACACCCAGATCCCACAAAAATGAAGTATTGTGGCACAGAAGGCAACGGTTCATCCCATCGTGTTTGCAATGGCTCATTAAATGAACAACATTACCCAGTATCACACTCCGACTTTTACTCAATACAGTTGCACATTATTTTCTCCAAATAATAACCCAGTGCACTCTTGAATGCCTCAATTAAACCTACCTCCAGTACACCTCCAAGTGGTGCACTCCATGCTCTAACTATTCGCTGAGTGAAAATGGTTATCATTGACTCTAGCTTCTTTTGCAGATCACTTTAAATCTATACCTTGTTCCTTTTCTGAGCAGGAGCAGTTTGTCCCCATATATTCTATCCATCCCACAGATGATTTTGAAAATCTCTATCAGACCTCCTTTTAGCCTCCTTCTCTCCATGGAAAACAGTCCCTTGTTATCAATCTGAGGTTTCTCACACCTAAGCCATTCTTGGAAACCAACATCCTTCTGATGACATCCTTTTCTGTGCCAATAGCCCATCAGGTGAAAGTGTTAGAGAAAAGTGGGCATTACGCCTGAAAATGTATCATTCCCTGTGTTTGTCTCTCTGGGATAGGAAGAATGAAAACTGGCAAATGAAGAATAATTCTGGGTTCAAACAATTAGGATAGATGCTTACATTTGTGCTTCGCAGCAGCAGCAGCCAGAGTGACAATGCACAGGCGTAATGCAATGTCTTCAAATCCAGCTTCCACAGATAAAAACAGGCAAGATCTATGGCAAACAAAAAAGAGTTAACATTACAGGTCAATGAAACATTCTGCTGACACGCCATTGAACTGAAACATTGGGTTGAGTTTTGACTTGAAAGAACACGTGGATTTGGAAGCCAATGGAGGATTGGAAATGGTGAAATTGACAGGTCATGAGGATGCCTATTCCAACCTACCCACTATGTGCAACCCAGAATCATAGAATCACACAGTACACAAGACATCCTTCAGCCCATGGCGTCTGTGTTGTTAAAGGAGAGGTTGTTATTTCCGGGAGAACTGTGGATGTTGTAAGTCAGAAACTCAAATAGAAATTGCTGGAGAAGCTCAGCCGGTCTAGTAGCATCGGTGCTGCTTGTGTTTCAGGTGGCGAGTTTCACTGTGTCAACAGCTCACCAACAGCAATGTTGACTTGAGCTTTGGTGTTTATGTAGAGTGAATGGTTTTGCCTGGAAGCCAACTTTGAACACAAAGAGAGAGCACAGTGGAAGTTGAAAGCATTGGGAAATAACAGGCAAAAATCTTTTGAATTCCATAGGTCTCAGAGCTGCTTCCAAATTATTGGAAAAAAAAGGATTCGCTCATGGTATTTGGCCTGAGAGGTTACACTGCTTTCCAGATTATTGCCCTTGCTTGTGGAACACAAACATATGCATGTGTTTCTGCAACTTGCATTTTCCTTCCAATCTCATAAACAAGGGGCAAACCGTGTGGCATCCGAGCGATAGAGGCTGGATGCTCAGATTCCAAAGATGCTCCAGAGTGATATCTCCTGCATTTTGGAGTCTTTTTCTTCTTTTCATTCTCAGGATGAGGGTGTCACTGGCTAGGCCAGCATTTATTGCCATTCCCAAATGCCCAGAGGGTAGTTAAAAGTCAAGCACATTGCTGGGGGTCTGGAGTTACATGTAGACCAGACCAGGTAAGGGGTGGCAGTTTCCTTCCCTGAAGAACATTAGTGAACCAGATGGGTTTGAAGGCTCTGCCAACGATTGTTGCACCCGCACTTGTGCAGGGTAAATCTAACCAGTGCAATATGTTTTGATTTCATATTAGGTTTGTGTTACTTCTTAATTCTTTGCAATATTTAAGTAATTAGATTGTAACCATTCTGCAACAGGTCAATCACAACTTATGGCAGATATGGGGACTGCAGATGCTGGAGATCAGAGTCAAGATTAGAGTGGTGCTGGAAAAGCACAGCAGGTCAGGCAGCATCCGAGGAGCAGGAAAATTGATGTTTCAGGCTAAAACCCCTCACAAATGCCTTCCTGCATTTGTTTTCAAAGTTAGTCAATAATGTACAAGATAAAAAAAAGATAGAAATTAACCTGTAATTACACAGCATTCTGAAATATCTCAAAGCATTTTACAAAACATCGCAAAGCATTTTACGTATGTTTCCAACTAAGCCAGAACACTGAGCATTTTACCACCAGCACAATTCTTTTAGAATCTCTTTTTCATGGTTGGGAGTCCCATGCTGATCATGTTGAGATGGCAGTAATGGTGAACAATCTTAGGATATGTGGCTCACCTTGCTACAGTTGTGACCCCAATTCCAACACAATATGTTGTTTGGAAAGCACTTTAGGTTGTTGCAATTTTGAGTACGGCACTATACAAATGCAAGTCTTTCAATTTTGTTTTCAGTGGTGTTGTTCTCAATCAGAGATTGCAATGTAAGAAGCATTTCCTGCCAGGTGTTCTGCTAACACTGGAATTACGCAGACATGTAAAGCTTTCATAGCGCAAAGTTCTCCGCCAATGGTTATCCTATTCTTAACATTAGCCTCCTTTGCACCCACTTTCATCTAGCCTCATTTCCTTCCATTTTTTTTACTCGTTCATGTGTTTATCTTGTTGCCAATGAAAGGAACGCTATCATTACTCGGTGACTGGGTGGTTGAGCACTTTGCTGCTTTGTTACAATTTGGAATCGGAGTAGAAAGAAACCATTAGCTTCTGGTCACGCATGTGGTTTTGAGAGCTTCCCAAGCAGCTGCTCAATTGAATGTGGCACTTGTATTAAACTGACACCATTAGACACACACACACACACACACACACACTCTCGTCCCCTCATCCCAAACACAAAGGGGCACTGCCTTGGAAATACCAAAGATGGAAGCTTACTACTTGTGTCTGTTCTGCAGGAGGTACTTGTCCACAACTGGGTTTCCTTATGGGGTGTATGGGAAGCTGAATGACCACTGGTTCCAGCTGTAGGCCAAACCAGCATGAGAGCTTGGATGCCTGAAAAGACATTCCTATTGCTGGTGGTTAAGGAAATAATTTCAAGCACCGTCAACAAATGAAAATAAAAGTAATGTATTATGTCTGGTTGGCTAATATGAGGGAAGGTCATTCCTCACTTTTATTCCTGATCATTGTTGCTAAACTAAGACAACAAACTGCTTAACTCTCAATGTAATAAGTAATCAGGATCATCCTGGCTTGATCTGTAGAATTTTGAATGTAAAACATGGCCAGTTACCAATATTAGCAATTAATGAGTATGTGGATGTCATGTGCTGACAGAGGGCTATCTTATGCTAATGTTAATCAGTCATGGTTTGTCTAACACGGTGCTTTGATGAGTGTAATAAGATCAATGGTTCTTACAACAGGATTGTCATAAAGCATTGAACTGCATTGGAAGTGATGTGGTCTGCTTAAAAAGTAAGAGGGGATCTTAGCTAACTTGCAGATCTTAACCTTCCAAATTGGTGCTACACAGTTTAACCACAAGTCAGACATACCTCGAGCATTTATTTTACCACAAAGCATTTTTATCATTAAACACATCATGCACGCTACCATACACCTATGACCCTAACTTCCTCCTGAAGGCTGAATTCCAGCAGGGTAGCTCCTTCAGGTTGTTAACCCCTTGGGCTCTAGTAGGACAGCTGACTGTTTGAAAACATTGTTGAAAAAGTCAGAAATGTCTTCTTCTTGGTGGGTCATTGCTGCCAGCCACAATGTTTTGCCCGCTTGACTGGCACTACACCCACAAGCATCCACTCCCTCCACCATTGCTGCTCAGTAACAGCAGTGTGTGCCATCTACAAGATTCATTGCAGAAATTCACCAAAGATCCTCAGGCAGCACTTTCCAAACCCACAACCACTTCCATCTGGCAGGACAAGGCCAGCTGATACATGGGAACATCACCACCTTCAAGTTCCCCTCCAAGTCTCTCACCTTCCTGACTTGGAAATGTATCACCATTCCTTCACTATCACCGTGGCAAAATTCTGGAATTCCTTCCCTAATGGTATCGTAGGTCAACCTACAGCAGGTGGACTGCAGCGGCTCAAGAAGGCAGCTCACCACCACCTTCTCAAGGGGGCAACTAGGGACAGGCAATTAATGCTGGCCCAGCCAGCAACACCCACATCTCACAAATTAATTTAAAAAATTGACTCCCTCATTCCCTGCAGAGCAGGATTTCCATGCAGTGTCCTGACATTTGATGAAAGAATGTTCTCAATGAAAGTGATACACTGAGAAACCAGACCCATCTGAGATCCTGGATAATCTTGGTGCTCAATCTCCAGGTTACAGAGATTGTGCTGTGGATGATGGCTTTCGAAAACAACTTCCATCCATGTCTAGTTTCTTCCTTTGCGAGGCTCTCATTCTCCTTGTGTCCTTCAGAGAGCTTACCTCACTGCTGCGTCTCAGTTGCAACTCCAGGTAAGAATGACAGACTCACAGGTCAGTCTTCTCAGGGTTCCTCTCTGTCCCTATTAATGGCTGCAGTCTGGAAAATCTACATGTGGCTGAATGTGCCTGAAAACTGCAGTGATCCCTTTGAATAGAAATCATCCCTCTGACAAAATGCTTCAAGCATCACTTCAATTTCTCTAATTGATCATTGAATCATAGAAACCCACAGCACAGAAAAAGGACCTTCAGCCCATTATGTCTGTGCTGTCTCAAGCAACTAGCTAACTAATCTAAACTGATTTTTGAGCACTTGTCCCATTGCCTTGTATGCATTGACATAAAAAGTGTACATCCTTGAAAGTAGAGTAACAGGTAGGTAGGATAGTGAAGAAGGCATTTGGTATGATTGCCTTTATTGGTCAGTGCACTGAGTACAGAAATTGGGAGTCATGTTGCGGTTACAGGACATTGGTTAGGCCCTTTTTAGAATACTGTATTCAATTCTGGTGTCCATCCTAAAGGAAGGATATTGTTAAACTTGAAAGGGTTCAGAAAAGATTGACAAGGATTTTGTTAGTTGGAGTGTTTGAGCTACAGGGAGAGGCTGAATAGACTGGAACATTTTCCCTGGAGAGTCAGAATTGAACTATTAGAGGTTTATAACATCATGAGAGACATGCATAGCATAAAGAGACAAGGTATTTTCCTGGGGTGGAAGGAGTCCAGAACTAGAAGGCATAAGTTTAGGGTGAGATCGGCAAGAAATTAAAAGGGACCTAAGGGACAACTTTTTCACACAGAAAATGGTGTGTGTATGGAATGATCTGCCAGAGGAAGTGGTGGAGGCTGGTACAACTGCAACATTTAAAAGGCATCTGGATGGGTATATGAATAGGAATGGTTGTGGATGGATATAGACCAAATGCTGGCAAATGGGACTAGATTAGATTAGGATATCTGGTTGGCATGGACGAGATGGATTGAAGGATCTGTTTCCATTCTGTACATTTCTATGACTCTATCTACATACTTATGCAATGGTTATGAGGGTTTCTTCCCCAACCACCCATGCAAGCAATGAGTTTCCGAGTCCCACCACTCCCTGAGTAAGAAAGGCTTCCTCACATCTCCTCTCAATCTTCTTCCTCATACCTTTAGAAATATGTCCCACCCTGGTCAATGATCTCACCATCAAGGGGAAAAGTTTCTTTCATTCTACGCTACCTATGCCCCTTATAATTTTATGCATCGTAATCATGTCCCCTCTCACTCTCCTTTGCTGAAAGGAAAACGACTCCAGTCTGTCCAATCTGTCTTCATAATTGAAACTCTCCAGTCAGAGAACCCAAGAAATCATAAAACCCCCTTCATTGGCTTGTTCCGGTACAGAATGCAGTCAGCTCTTCTGTAACGCGATGGCTGCGTTCTTGTGCAGCCCCGGGTTGTAGAAAACTAGCAGGTCAGAAACAGCACTTAAAGTGTTGGTGATGTAATCGCGTTACAGCCAACACACATTCTAAAAGTTCACGTTCCAGAAAGAGTATCTCCCATTCATCAATCACGTTACAGCGAATTTGCGTGGATGAGACGCGCGCTATAACAGAATGACCTGTGATACAGGACTGTCTAATTGGAGGTCACAACCTGACATGATTCCCTCCCCCACCACCTCCCAGGCACTATCGCAGAGAGAAAAAAACACAGTAAAAGGAAAGCAGCAATACCTCAAACATATAGAGTTGCACTGCAGGACTGGTCTGAGATGTACAAAGCAGGTCAGACCAATTTGTGCCATTTGCAAATTTTACTTGTTTTGCATTCTGAGGTGCTGTTGATACGCTGTTTGTTAACTTTATTTGTCTCCACACAGATGCTACCTGACCTGTGGAATAGTTCCAGTAATTTCTCTTTATATTACAATTTCCAGCATTGTAGTGTTCTGCTGGAAGTGTGAATGCTGAAACAAAAACAGAAATGGCTGGAGAAACTTTGCAAGTCTGGCAGCATCTGTGGCGTGAAAGCAGAGTTAAACTGCGAATCCAGTTCTGAAGAAGGATCATAGGACTTGAAGTGCTGAATGCCTGCTCTCCACTGATGTTGCTGAGTTTCTCCAGCAATTTCTGTTTCTATTGCAGTATGTTAGTTTTCTGAATGATTTAGTGGTTGTCTTTTATTCTGATACAAACAATATATTGTCATTCCTGAATTCTCAGTCCATCTCACTTATCAGAGTTCTGAAATTCTTATTTTCTCATTTCTGATACACATATTTTGAGAATTAAGAATTAGTTTTATTGTCACATGTACTTACATGAGTACAGTGAGAAATTTACAAATCGCCACTTATGCCAGCAACTTAAGTACACAGGTACCTAGGTATAGATTCATAAGTATAAATTCTTAGGGCAAAAGATTAAACAAAAAACAAAAGGTCCAGCAATAAATTAGAAAAATAGAGAAATTAGAGTTCAGAATAACAATTCTTTCAATCGTTGGGCTTCACCTCAAGGCCTGGAGTTTGAGTCCAAGCTGAGGTCAGGAGTTCAAGTCCATGTTGAGGCCAGAGTTCGAGTCCACACTGTAGCCGGGAGTTCGAGTCCACGCTGAGGCTGGGAGTCTGCTCCGGAGTTCACCCCACCATGGCCAATGTCACACAAGGATGGGAGGTAAAAAGAAAAAGAAAAGAACAATGTGAGAAGAGAGAAGAGAAAAGAAACTGATGGAGTGGACGAGCTCTGGCTCAGAATTCTACTCCGTTGCCATCTTAGGCATATTTTCAGATTGATATCCCTCCCAGTGCCCATGCTTTTTGCACATTGTATGCGGAGATACCAGAATTTTTATTTCTCACTTTTCATTTGCAGGATAGTTTTACGAGGCAATTCCTTCGGATGCTGCCAGTTTTAGAAACCTACTCCAATTGCTCACCATTCTGGGCACTTTGTGGTCTTGATACAACACTGACCTTTAAGTGAGCAGACTGCACACTAACATGGAAAGTCAACTCGTTGATTGTCATGTCTCTAGCTTGGAGGAACAGCCTTACTGTGAGTTTATTATCAATCCCTCAGTGAGAATCTAAATGCATACCTAAATATCATATTTGATCGAGTATTTTCTGGCTATGAAGGGAGTGCAACAAATATTTAACAGACTGATTCCTGTAATGGTGGAGATCAGAGTCAAGAGTGTGGTGCTGGAAAAGCACGGCATCTTTAGTCCTCACTTTCTCCTAGTTGATTTCAACCTTACTGTGAAGCCTCTTTCAAGGATGATTACCTTGAAGAAGTTCTCCTCAATTCCTAATGAAGGACTTCTGCCTGAAATGTCGATTCTCCTGCTCCTCAGATGCTGCCTGATCTGCTGTGGTTTTCCAGCACCACAATCTCAACTCTGATTCATGTGATGTGTTACCAAGGTGTGGAAGTGTACTGTACCTTTAAGAGAGTGAAGGACTTGGCAAGCGCATGAGTGCTGGAGACTTTATAATGTAACATTTGGTTCAGATCAGATAGCACTGGCTGAGTTGCTAAAAAACAAAAACAAATTTGAATTTGGCCAATCAGTTTAAATTATACCCTGAAATACCAAATTAAAATCAAGTTTGAACTGAGTATATTGACAATCTTAAAAGCCAATGACACAATCCGCTGCCTT
Organism: Hemiscyllium ocellatum; assembly: GCF_020745735.1. NCBI lineage: Eukaryota > Metazoa > Chordata > Chondrichthyes > Orectolobiformes > Hemiscylliidae > Hemiscyllium > Hemiscyllium ocellatum. The sequence goes on from NC_083423.1 coordinate 9,730,037, forward strand.
GGGGGTATAAGACTGGGGAAACTTGAACAGTTGAGAGGAGAACTGCTAAGCTACCAGCATGTAAAGATTGCCTGAAAAATAACTCTCTAAAAGGTACCTTTATCGATCAGTAACCTGTGAAGCAGAATCCTCAAGAAGAAGAAAAGAAGACAGGAATACAGAGAAGAACCAAAAGCTGCCCGCTTTTGAGATAAGAAGTGTAGTGTTGTAAATCTCAATTAGACGGTGGTGGTTATTGGACTTATATTGTAGAAGGGGAAGGTGAAAGATAGGTTAGAGGAAGAAGTTGTAAATAGTTGTTAGTTACTTATTCTCTGTTATACTTTAAGAAATAAAGTTGTTAATTTTTATTTTAAATAGTTCTTGGTCTCTTGAATATTCACAGCTTACTGCGGGGTATAAATCTTTTCTGTGTTGCTGGTTTAAATTAAGCAGGAGAGTTTACCCTATGTCGTAACAGATGGTAGGACTGATATATGAGGGGAGATAGGATCTGTCAGGACTATATTCATTGCAGTTTAGAAGAATGAGGGCGGGGTGCCATCATAGAAACTGATAAAATTCTAACAGGAGCTAAACAGAGTAAACACAGGAAGGATGTTTCTGATGCCTGTGGAACCAGAGTAGGGGCCACAGTGTAAGAATCTGACATAGACCATTTAGGACTGAGATGAGGAGAAATTCTTCACTCAGAGAGTGGTGAGCCTATGGAATTCTCTGTCACAGAATACAATTGAGGCCAAAATATTAAATGATTTCAAGAAGGAGTCAGAGATATTTCTTAGGGCTAAAGGATACGGGGAGAAAGAAGGAACAGGGGACTGAAATGGATGATCAGCCATAATCATACTGAATATCGGAGAAAACTCAAAGGACCAAATGGCCTGTCCCTACTCCTATGTTTCCACGTGGTCCTGCATAATCACTTGCATAATCTAGAATTGTGCTGAAAATCTCTTCGTCATTACTGGCACCATCGTCTGACCAAATCATTAGAGAGACAACTGATAATGATTTAAGCTGAGGGTCACCATTCCTCAGGTGAGGGGAGAGGTTGTATTGGACAGTCCTGCATGGCATCCTTAGCTAGCATGGGGATTGAACCCACACTATAGGCATCACACTGCTTTACAAACCAACTGTCCAGCCAACTGAGCTAAACCAACCCCAACGTACAGTAGCAAAAGATAGCAGCTGGCCTGGCCAACAATGCTCAAATCTCATAACACAATTAACCAAACTTCAATTTAAGGGAAAAATGAATAGTAATAACTGTTGTTTACTAGAAAATTAGTATTACAAGAAAGTATGTGTAACTGTAAAGTATACACATCCTAGTTCAAATCTACCCTCTCAATCTACAAGCAAAAACCTTTGCTAAACTTCTTCAAAGGGCTCACCTGCCATAACCACTTAAACACGTTCAACCACAACAAGAAAAATCAGTTAGAAATTGGCAGCAAATTTGTTAAAGATGGTGCAGACGTAATGGAGAAAGTAGATTTCACTTGATTTTGGTATTTAACAAAATTGAACACTGAGCCTTGGAATCCTCTGTCACTCAAGCCATAGGGACAAATAATAAAGACGAATCTTCACTGAGTATACAATCTCATTTTAAATTAGGTCAATGGCTTCACATATTGTCCTCACCTCTGACAGCAACAATAAAACTACCCTCAGAGTATTTGGATGGTAATATGATCCATACATTGATGGTTGTCTCTGGAAGGTTGGTAATTAAAATGTTTTTCAACAGTTCAATTTGCATTGCAATCTTGTCCATAACTTAGAATGTGAATTATCTACTAGCTTACAGAGTAATCACTGTAAGTATAATTAGGTATATTTAGAGGTACTGTTCAGAGACTCGTTCATAATTGTATGTCATCACAGAATGCCTACCATCTGTCGAGTGAGGATCTAAGGCCATCCATGTCTATGTTTGCAGATCTTGTTGGCTCTTGGACTATTGGAATGATGACTTAACCGCCTTAACTTTCTTGTATGCAACATTTGCCACTTTGCTTGAGTCTGAAAAGTGGCTGAATATTAGTACAGCACTAACCTGTCTTTTATACAATTGATGGATCTTTTCTTGGCATCAAATTGGAATATCAAGTATGCATGTGAGTTGTGGGAGACATATCAGGGCTTGGCAATGAAGTAGGAATGTAAAGCAGTATTATGAGCCAGTAGCAGGTAGACTCTGTGAAACAAATTATACCTAAGACTAAGTAATGTTCACTGCACTCAATAGGCTCAATAGACAAATAATAAAAGGTAAATTTTTCCAAGTGTTTCACAAAAAACCATGTCACCAATATTATTAAATGGCATTTTTGTCTTAAACATTTACCAAATAAGGAATAGTTACAAGCACTTTATGACATAGCACAGTAATTAAGCAGGGCTTTTAGCTGTCACATGTGGTGGGACTCTGAAACTGATAGCGCTAACTAAACATTTGGACTAGGCAGACACTCTACTTTAATCCCATTTATAAATTTAGTAGAGGTCAAAATGAATTGAACTAAATACAGTCGTTCAGGATTTATTAAACCTTTCTTGCCAAAGTGTGGGGTTTTTGTAACCTATATACACGTCCATGTGTCACACTCATCAGATATTACTCGGACTGGAATTCTGACATATAAGTGGGATCCCAGGCACAAAATTAAATTCAAAGTATGTTTTACAATTTTCAAATCCCTGTGTCCATATTAATAATTGAAGGATATAGCACACGAATAAATCGCGCACTGTGCCTACATTACCTGTGTCTTGTCCCTGGAATATGCTCAAATATTGCAAAGTAACCTCTCATACAGCGGTTGGCAGCTAAAATCCACAAATTGTTGACCTCTTCTGTTACCCCAACATTGAGCTACGGAGCTTCAACATCCCAAGGTAACAGCAAGGGTCAGTCCAGGGAATGTGACTAGATTGCTTACCTGTAAACCTCTACTTTTTATCTTTGTTTTGCTCTCAACAGCCCCCAGCCCTCCTCCAAACACTTCGCTCCAAACAGCTCCCAGCCCTCCTCCAAACACTTCGCTCCAAACAGCTCCCAGCCCTCCTCCAAACACTTCGCTCCTGCCACTTTGAATCGGAGAACAAGTGGTGCAAATCGGATGCTTACCCTTCCCCCCCCCCCCCACAGCACAACCGCGCATCCCCCTCCCAGTCCCATTATATCTGTACGTTGACAATCACCTCTTCCACTGAGAGGAGAAAGCTGCCCATTGCTTTTGGAGAAGGTCAGAGAGTGAGTGCAGGCTGATTGATTGGCTGAACACTCCCAAAGGGCATTAGGATTTTGATTATGTCACCACTTAGTGGAACAACTGACACTGATGGGTTTGAAATGAATATTGCGTCCCTGAAGAATGAACTTTCTACAATGCTCTGAATCAGGCATCTTGTTTTTCCAGGTATAGAGTTACATCCTGAAAGTGGCAAGGCCAAGTTCAACTCAAGCTTCTGAGATAGCACATGGGAAACAGCTCCAAAAACAGATCATCTGGTACTTTTCATATTTAACAAAACAGAATGGATGGAATATTATATCTCACTTGGTCTTTGAACGGTTATTTTTTTCCAATCCAAGCATACCTAAATGACAAACCAAATGTCGCTGATTTCCAAGAATTCCATACAGTTAATAAAACATTGTTCTTGAAATTAAGCTACGCAAAAACAAGCATCCAAATTTTGCTTGCTACTCTTTCTGTTCATGGAGGGATTAACATGATTAATTTTTAACATGTTAAGACCACCTTAAAATAAGATTAAGGAATTGGGTATTAATGGATTTGTATGCTAATTTTCACAGAGCATAATTTCAAGGCCAGTAATGTTTCTTCAGAAAATAAATAATTAGAAATGTGGCAATGAATCTAACTCCCTTAAATGATGCCACGTTGGTTCTGTACATAAAACTTTTGTTTGTTGCATTCAGGATGCCTAGATTGACAGGATTGATTGAAAAAGCTATAAAGTTCTTAACTAACTCACGTAATGCAGGGGAGGGAAACTTACAACACAAGTATTTCAACATCTGTACAAGCCATGTACTTCCAGTTGGAGTGACTACTATATTAAAACACACTGTAGTACAGATCCTCAGCTGGCACTGACTACAAATGAGAGTATTGTCATTGAATACAATCATGTTATACCACAAAAGGAGTCTATTTGACCCATTGAATCCATGCTGGCTTTCTGTAAGAGCAAATTAGCTGGTCCCATTCCACTTCTCTTTCCTTATAGCCCTACACATTTTCTCTTTCACTTGCTTATCTGATTCCTTCTTGAAATGAGTTATTGAATCAACTACCACTCAGACAGTACATTCTGAAACGTAAGTGCTCATTGCTATAGTGTGTGTACCTTGCCTTTAAGTGAATTTACATTTATGGACTTCATATGTTTATATACAATGTAGTGACACAGCCTGATAATTGGTCTGCTTTGGGTTTTCAAGTTGAACACATAGAAATTGGTTGGTTTGCTACAATATCCACCACATAATTTATAATGTGTTACTGCTTTAAATAAAATAACTCAGAGTTAATTAAACATGGATAAGCGACTGATTGCAAAACTTATATCATTAACATGACATCTCCATAAAGACGTGGCCTTTGGTTCTTCTCTCAATTATTTTAAGTCTGATTCCTCTGCTTCGTGATCCTTTTGCCATTAGGAACAATCATAATATGTACTATGGGGATGTTGGACAAAGGTTTCAGAGATCTGAATGGATGTAAAACTCAGGAGGAATGTATAACAAGCAACTGAATCAAAGTCAGCCCTCCGAATCCACCACACAGTCAGTATACCTCACTTTGCACCTCCAAATCCCGGTTGACAGACAAGTTGAGGAAAAACAAAAGAACTGTGGATGCTGTAAATCAGAAACAAAAACAAAAGTTGCTGAAAAAGCTCAGTAAATCTGGCAGCATCTGTGAAGAGAAATCAAAGTTAACATGTCGGGTCTGGTGACCCTTCCTCAGATAAGTTGAGGAAACATAGACCTTAGAAAGTCCCTGATTCCATCTTCATCCACTATTTATTTAGATCACATATTCTTCATCATTCTTTCTTTTATCAAATCAAATTAAATAAAATGATACAATATATTGTCAAATATATTCAATATATTTTATAGATATCATGCTACCTTGAGTGAAAAGTTGCCAGTCATCAAGGGTGACAAGGCGCTACAGTGGTTAAAACTGCTGTTTCATAGTGCCAAGGACCCAGGTTCGATTCTAGCCTTGGGCAACTGTGTGGAAGTTGCATGTGCTCTCTTGTCTGTGTGGGTTTCTGCTGGGTGCTCTGGTTTCCTCCCACAATGCAAAGATGTGCAGGTTGGATGAATTGGCCTTGCTGAATTGTATGTAGTGTCCAGAGATGTGTAGTCAAGGTGGATTAGCCATGATAAAAATACAGGGATTGGATAGGAGGATTTAGTCTGAGTGGAATGCTCTTCAAAGGGCTGATGCAAAATCAATGGGCCTAATGGCCTCTTTTCACACTGTTGGGATTCTATGAAAAACAACTGCTACTGGGTAACAGAGCCAAGAAACTTTAAACATTTCTGGAAAGGCTGTTAATTTTAGCTATCCGAAAGTAGGGCGTTTCAAGTTAATTACTGAGGGAAGCTGCCTCTAAGTGTCTTTTCCTGTAAATAGTGAGTGATGTTGGAAGCCCAACATAGGTTTTTAAAATAATATCATGGGAGCTTTAACATCGAACTGAAGGAAAATCAATGACCACATTCAGCAAGTGAAGACACCACAATGCGTCTTTTGATATGATTTGATTTATTATTGTCACATGTACCTAGGTACAGTGAAAAGATTTGTTTTGCATGCAGTACAGGCAGATCATACCATGACAAAGTGCATTAGGGTAATAGAACAGAGCAAGGAATACAATGGCAAGGCTGCAGAGAAGGTGCACAAAGAGCGAGATCAACATTAAAACTTAAAATCTGAAAGGTCCATTCAGAAGTCGGATAACAGTGGGGAAGAAGATATTTTTGAATTTGTTGGTACATGTATTTAAATTTTTGTACCTTGGAAGAGATTTGAACTGGAGTGGGAGGGCTTTTTGATGTTGATGGCTGCCTTTCTGAGATAGTGAGAAGTATAGATGGAGTCAATGGATGGAAGGTTGGCTTGTGTGGAGGACTGGGCTGTGTTCACAACTCTGTGCAGTTTCTTACTATCCTGGGCAGAGCAGTTGTTATAACAAGCCATGATGCATCTGGATAGAGTGCTTTCTATGGTCTGACTATAAAGAAAGGAGCTCTGAAATTAATTTTAAGTGTGAAATAGACAGATAAGGCTCATATTTATTGATCCTGCCCTCAACTCGATTCATAGATGGTACAGCTAGAACATTGATCTTCCTCGAACAATCTTTTTGCACTCTTTGTGTGGCCTACACTTGAAGACGATGCCAAGTGTACAGAGTGTTCAAACTGGATGTAGGTTTGCTCGCTAAGCTGGAAGGTTCGTTTTCAGATGTTTTGTCACCATGCTAGGTAAAATATTCAGTGAGCCTCCGAATGAAGCACCGATGATGTCGCCCACTTTCTATTTATATGTTTGAGTTTCCTTGGATTGGTGATGTCATTTCCTGTGGTGACATCACTAACCTAAAGAAACTCAAATATTTAAATAGAAAGCAGTTTGTGGGCGGCGTGGTGGCACAGTGGTTAGCACTGCTGTCTCACAGCGCCCGGGTTCAATTCCCGACTCAGGCGACTGTGTGGAGTTTGCACGTTCTCCCTGTGTCTGCGTGGGTTTCCTCCGGGTGCTCCGGTTTCCTCCCACAGTCCAAAGATGTGCGGGACAGGTGAATTGGCCATGCTAAATTGCCCGTAGTGTTAGGTAAGGGGTAAATGTAGGGGTATGGGTGGGTTGCGCTTCGGCGGGTCGGTGTGGACTTGTTTGGCCGAAGGGCCTGTTTCCACACTGTAAGTAATCTAATCTAAAAAACCACCAGTGCTTCATTCAGAGGCTCACTGAGGATGTTACCTAGTATGGTTGTGAAACATCTGAAAATGAACTTTCCAGCTCAGCGAGCTAACCTACATCCAGAACCTCAACCTGAGTTACAAATTTTCTTGAAACTTGATAGTTCAAACTTGCTAGTGAGATGAAAAGCTGGTTGCAGATTAATCGTTTGTGTATTTGTTCTCCTTGAGTCTTGTATATGGAATGCATTGGGGTTTGGTGTCCATCCCAAGCTGCAATGAACTCAATGGCAGTCCACGCTATTGCAGACAGCAAATTGTTTTGACCACATTGCTGGAATCTAAAAGCACATGTGATCTAGACCAGACAATGACAGCAGGTTTACTGCTCTGCAGGACATGAGTGAAACACATGGATGTTTACAATAGTTGACAGCAATTATATGGTTGCCATCAAACTCAGGCTTTTTTTATTCCAAGTGGTGGGGTTTGAACCCATGCCAATGAAATATGTACTTGGAATTCTGCACCACTGTCCATTCCCATTACTTCTCCATCACCATCTTCCCCATGTAAATCTGATGTAAATCATTCAATTTTCATTAACCTTGAATCAATGAATCTGAATTTTGAACATTTTCTATAAAGGCTGAACAATTTGCAATGGAAGCTTTAATTTAAAACTTACAGTCTTGATTTCCCATTCACTACATCAAAACTCTTCAGTATAATAAAATAAAGCCTTTATTAAACCTGACCTTATTCTTTTCTGCTCCACTCTCTTGTCATAACATGGGTTTTCATCTTGGGTATGATCTTGATGAAGTTGTAACCTTTGAAACACTTTATTGACATCTCTACAATAGAATATTAAAAACTGATTCCACTGCATTTACTGAGGACTGATTTGTACATATATCTCACTATTGATAAGCACCTGCACCCCCCATCTCCCCATTTATAAAAAAGCAAACTACTCTTTGACATTTTACGGCTTTTACCAAATGAACCTTCCCCCATGAAGAAATATTTGGGATTTTATTCAAATACTTTAGGAGAGATCGTGCTGTAACACAGAAATCATTACATTTTCTGTTGCTCTTTACCGTATTTTCATTTAATGGTTGGCTTAGCATGAGATGTCTTTCTTTTGGAACGATACGTCCTTTCTTATTTATGAATCTCTTCATGCTTCATGGCATCTATAGGAAGACTATGGCAGTCTGATCCCAAAGTACAAACAAAAACTCACCAAAACCAACCAGCCAGATATGAATGTTGAGTGAGCTCTATCGCCAATTGTCCTTCTTCCTTATTTGCTAATCACTGTGGTTTTTCATTTGGCAGAATCTTCACAGAATGCTGTGGACAGAGTATGAATCAAACATATGTAGTGCTAGAAAAAAACTCAGCAGGTCTGGCAGCAACTGTGGAGAGAGAAACAGAGTTAACGTTTTGAGTCTGGTATGGCTCTTCATGAGACCTAAACGGCTTTTCCTGTCAGCACATGCTGTACACCATTATGAGGTTATGCAAATTGCTCCCAAGTATCTGTCATTATGGATTTTGACTGCAGTTTGTAACTGAATCTCAGTGAATGTGGAAAATGTTCAAGTACAGACAGAAAATTACTTTTGAATACATTAATACAACGATGATCTTTCAGACTTGATTCTCCTATTAAAAAGTGCAGAATTGCCACCCCCTTTAGTTCTGCTCTGACTATTTAAGTTATCCCTTCACATCCCTCCTTCAATAGTCCAATATTTCATTAGAACATAGAACATAGAAAAATACAGCGCAGTACAGGCCCTTTGGCCCTCGATGTTGCACCGATCCAAGCCCACCTAACCTACACTGGCTCACTATCCTCCATATGCCTATCCAATGCACGTTTAAATGCCCATAAAGAGGGAGAGTCCACTACTGGCAGGGATTCCATGAACTCATGACTCGCTGAGTATTATCCCATTTCTCCTTTGAAAAATACTCTAAGGCCTTATTTGTTCCCAGTTTCTACACAAATGCAAGTTGCTGTTGTACTTTGAACAGCAAAAGAAATTTAAATAACAGTTAGCACTTATCCCTGGTGCAAGGTCAGTTCCTGAATTCATTCTCTCCCTATTTACAGGAACATATGTGTTTAGTCTGTTGCAACACACTCTGGGGCTGACATTGCCATTTACTCTATTTCTCAGTTACACTGCTCTTAGGAGCTTGTCATAACCAGGTCAAGCTTCCAAGTTGCAGTATATTCAAATCAGTCCTGTCAGCTGTCTGTACAGCTGTCTGGACCCTTTGCGAAGAGTCACCTCACAAATTTGATGGGACAGTATCATCTTTCGTGTTATGATTAAATTTGAGGAGGCGGCAGCTGTTCTGGGCAGGCTGAAATCCACATGAAAGTATGAAATTATTTTAAAACAGTCCAGCCAATGTTATACATTGAGAGTCGAAGTGCAAGGTTACTATTGGTTACCCAAGCTGCCTGTTCCCTCTGTGCAATCAAACAGCAGCAGACATGTGTAATTCTCAAAAGGGAGATTTGCTAAACTACATTTCACCTAAAGGAGAAGAGCTTCACTCTCAAGTCTTTTAAAGGCACAGTTCACCTAATTACTTCTTGTTTGAAACGCTTCTTCCTTGTTGTAGAATCAACAAGCAATTCCCGACCTCAATTTCTTAGTACCATAGAGATATAGAGCACGGAAACAGACCCTTTGTTCCAACTTGTCTGTGCCAACCAGATATTCTACATTAATCTAATCCCATTTGCAAGCATTTGGTCCTTATCCCTGTAAACCCTTCCTATTCATGTAGCCATCCTGCTTCTGAAATTATTTTTAAAAATCCTAGTTGCCTTCCCTCCCTCTCTCTCCTCCAGTCACTCTAATGATCTCAGTTGTATGCAGTGAACACCAGGAGTTCCATTAGAAGTTATTGTTAAAATGCAACTTCATGCTTGCACAGCAACCACCCATCAGCTGTAGGACTGCAGTGAGATCTATGCATGAGGTGGCAACTTAACATTTATGGAAAGATGATGGCATAATGTTGATGGAACTGACTTAGTAATTCAGAGCTCCACATTAGTATTGTGGGGACATGAGGGGTTTGAATTGTACATTGTGATTGACAAGGTAACCACTGATGTGAAAGCCCATCTGATTCATTAATACCCCTTTCACGAAGGAAATCCAACCTCCTGAGCTGGTCAAGGACTGCAAATGACTCCAGGCCCACAGCAATGTTAACTCTTGTGCCTGCAAAACGGCCCTAACTTACCAATCAATTGAAGGGCAATTAGGAACAGGTAGTAAACGCTGCTCCAGGCAATGATCCCATGAATGAATAGGCTGCAATTGAGTCTGCCTTTTTTTTTCATTCATGGGATGCGTGTGTGGCTAGGAGAATGTGAGGACTGCAGATGCTGGAGATCAGAGCTCAAAAATGTTTTGTTGGAAAAGCACAGCAGGCCAGGCAGCATCAAAGGAGCAGGGGAATCGATGTTTCGGGCATAAGCCCTTCTTCAGGAATGAGGAGGGTGTGCCAAGCAAACTAAGATAAAAGGTAGGGAGGAGGGACTTGGGGGAGGGGCGTTGGGAATATGATAGGTGGAAGGAGGTTAAGGTGAGGGTGATAGGCCGGAGAGGGGGTGGGGCGGAGAGGTCGGGAAGAAGATTGCAGGTCAAGAAGGCGGTGCTGAGTCTGACTGAGAAATGGTGGGGGGAGGAGAAATGAGAAAGCTGGAGAAATCTGCATTCATCCCTTGTGGTTGGAGGGTTCCTCGGTGACAGATGAGGTGCTCTTCCTCCAGGTGTCATGTTGCCCTGGTCTGGTGATGGAGGAGGCCAAGGACCTGCGTGTCCTTGGCGGAGTGGGAGGGGGAGTTAAAGTGTTCAGCCATGGGGCGGTTGGGTTGGTTGGTGCGGGTGTCCCAGAGATGTTCTCTGAAATGTTCTGCAAGTAGGCGGCCTGTCTCCCCAATGTATAGGAGGCCACATTGGGTGCAGCCGATGCAGTAAATGATGTGTGTGGAGGTGCAGGTGAATTTGTGATGGATATGGAAGGATCCCTGAGGGCCTTGGAGGGAAGTGAAGGGGGAGGTGTGGGTGCAAGTTTTGCATTTCTTGCAGTTGCAGGGGAAGGTGCCGGGGAGTTGGTGGGGGGTGTGGATCTGATGAGGGAGTCACGGAGGGAGTAATCTTTCCGGAATGCTGATAGGGATGGGGAGAGAAATATATCCTTGTTGGTGGGGTCTGTTTGGAGGTGGCAGAAATGACGAAGGAAATGAGTGTGTGGCTGACTAGGCCAGCATTTATTACCCATCTCAGGGGGCAGTTAAGAGTCAAGCACATTGCCATAGGTCTGGAGTCACATATAGGTCAGACATGTAAGGATGGCAGTTTCCTTCCCTGAAGGACATTAGTGAATCAGATGGGTCTTTGAAAATTGACAATAGTTTCATTGCCATCATTCGATTCTTATTTCCAGACTTTTAGTGAATTCAGATTCCACTAAGTGCCAATGGCAGGATGTAAACCCAGGTGCCCAGAACATTACCTGGGTCTCTGGATGGATAGTCCAGTGATAACACCAGTGGGCCAATGCCTCCTCTTCATCAGATAAAATTTAATTTGGTTTGAGTGTCTTTATTTAGAATTCATATTGTATAGAGGAACCCAAAAAGCAGCAGAAGAAACTGGAGTTAAAAACAATGGAAATAAACACTGTAATTGTCCCATCAAGAATGCGGCTGAATTTATAACAAATCTTTCCTTCAAACTAAACATTAAAAAATATGCAGAAATATCAAACAATCTGGTACATAAACATGACCTCATGATAAAAGGATGAGAATAGACCGATGAAAGGTAAGGCTGAAATGTTGACTCTCTTGCTCCTCAGATGCTGCCTGACCAGCTGTGAATTTTCGAGCGTCACACTTTATTGACCCCAAGTAGACCATGCAGTCGATACAACCTTTATCTTACAGTTCACATTATAGGAGGTTGGTGATTTAGCATCATCTCCTGGCAACAATTACCTATGTTTTAATATCCAATCTCACTTACAGCATGGTTCATGATAGGATGGTGGAAGACGAGCTGGGAATCTAGTGTAATGCAAGAAAAAGTCAAGCATCCTTAAGTCACCACTACTGGGGCAGCACAGTGGCTCAGTGGTTAGCATTGCTGCCCCTTGGTGCCAGGGACCCACTCTAGGGAAACAGTCTCTGTGGAGTTTGCATGTTCTCCCCGTGTCTGTGTGGGTTCCCTCCAGGTGCTCCAGTTTCCACACACAGTCCAAAGATGTGCAGGCCAGATGGATCAATCATGAAAAATGTGAGGTTACAGGGATAGAAAAGGGGCTGGCTCGGGATGGGCCGCTCTTCAGAGAGTCAGTGTGGACCTGAAGGACTGAATGACTTGCTTCCACAGATTCTATTGTTTTGCATGGTATTTTATAACAGGAAAGAAAACACTTTCAATCGATTCTGGTTCAGGTCCCAGGATTTTAAAAAAACAGCTTTTGACGTCAGACAGAGGAGGCTTTTATCCTTTGTGTTTGGCCTGATTGTGAACCCAGTCCCAGAAGGTGAAAGGACGTGTGCTAATCCACTGATGGTTATCATTGTTTTCACTGCATTTGAGAAACACTCATTCCTAGCAGGGGGAAGAAAAGAAATTTCCAGACTGTGAGATCTTAAGACCGTTGTGGAAATGTCAGAGAAATTTCACTTCCCACCTGTCTGACTGGATATCTGTCAATGCACATGTCACCCCTCACAGGCAGTGCCAAGTATTACAAAGCTTTTCAGTTCCACAGAGGGAATTCTGACCTTAGGCAATGAATTGAGCTTTAGGAGGGATGTTTAGCAGGTGGTTGATCCAATATCAGCTATTTTTCAAATGGTCTCCCGCAAGTTTAGTTTCAGTAAAATCAAAAACTGCTTTACATCGAAATGGAAAGTGGAAATCAGACAGAAGGCCCAGAGTGACTCCAACTCCATTTGGGTTCATACTTTGTTCACCATAAAACTTAAACTTATTTTCAGTCAATGTCACTTTGAGCTCTAACACCAGGTTCAGACCACATCTGGTATAGATTCATTTGTATTTTTTCATGGTTTTTACCATTACACAATACATATCTGTAATTTTAATACAGCATAGTCAATTCAAAACATGTTATTTTGCACTTAGCTGATGAATGAATTGTGTTAAAAGTTTGCATTTATAATATGATGGTGTGTACAATTCACAATTTTACCATTTTTCTGAACTGCTTCCAATCCATTTATATTATCCTTTAAATAAAGAAATGTGATCTCACTAGTGTCCTCTATAACTGAATCATAACCTCCCTACTTTTAACCAACCTGTCCAGGTTGTATTCCACACCTCTGGAGTAGGTAGGACTTGAACCTGGTTCTCCTGGCTTAGAGGTAGGGGCAATACCACAAGAGCCCACCACCCCACATTTGCATTCAATTAGTTCCCTCCAATTATTTTAATTATTTTCCATCTCTGCATATTAGCCTTTTGTAATTCATGCAATTTTGAAATCATTCGCCATTTCAATATCATCATTAAATCCCTACTGTATGGAAGCAGGCCATTCAGTCCGCCAAGTCCATACTGGCCCTCCGAAGAACAATCCACCCAGACCCTATCCTATCCCTGTAACCCTCCATTTCCTTTTGATAACCCACCTAGTCTGCCCCTCCCTGAACACTATGAGCTATATAGCACATCCAATGCACCTAACCTACACATCATTGGACTGTGGGAGGAAACCGGAGCACCCGGTAGAAACCCACACAGACACGGGAGAGTGTGCAGACTTCATTCAGTCAGCCACCAGAGGGTAGAATCGATCCTGTGTGTCCAGTGCTGTAAGGCAGCAGTGCTAGCCACTGACCCACTGAGCTGCCCCATTGCGCTTTTCTTAATTCTTCCTGCCAATATCGGCAGTTTCATGTTTTCTCATGATCTGCTCCATTTGCCAGATTTTTGCCCACTCACATAAATATGTGATGTACTGTGTCTATTTTTGTTGTTGAAGTCGAGTTATGGTTAAAATGACCTGTCCCTTTAAGAAAACTGATAACTGTTAATAGGTTTATTCCCGAGTCAAGTATGAGGTAATTGCGCTCAGCAAATACAGTATCATAGGAACAAATAGAATCCCTACAGTGTGGAAACAGGCCCTTTTGCCCTACAAGTCCATACCAAACCTCCAAAGAGTAATCCACCCAGACCCCTTTCTCTACATTTACCCCTGACTAATGCACTGAACCTACACATCCCTGAACTCTATGGGCTAACTTAACATGGCCAGCACATCTTTGGATTGTAGGAGGAAACTGGAGCTATCAGAGGAAACCCACACAGACATGGGGAGAATGTACAAACTCCACACAGTTGCCTGAGGCAGGAATCAAACCCTGGTGCTGTGAAGCAACAGTGCTAATGACTGAGCCACAGTACTTTCCCTGTAGGGTCACGTTAGTAATTGATATTAATTTCTGCTGTGAGGAGAACATAGGAAATAACACCTTACATTTCGATATGCCTTACTATATTAAAGTAAAACAGAAGCATGTCCTTAAATTATTTGTCTCTTGTTTGTTGGAATTAATGAGTAACAGTAACAATCACAGTACATCGAAACCTACGGTGATCGTTGCTTGCAATCACTAGGTATTCTTGAAATTATTAAATATTGTCTGAATGCCATGCTTAGTGCCTTGAGGAGTCATGCCACAACCTTCAAGACCTATTTCAGAATGTCCGGCTTTCCTTGTGCAGAGCTGGTGATATAGTCTGTCTCCTGCTATATCAAGCACAACTGAATGATATAACATTATATCTGAGTAAATCAGAGCAAACGCCCCCAGAAGATTCACTGAGTATAAGACTTTGCTTTCAGCCAGTAATATTCTAGGCAAGGAAGTACCACCACATGCGAATTCCCTTACTGTTCTGATTTTGAAATGTATTCACTTCTATTGGACAAAATCCTGGAAGTGACTCCTAACAGCTACTTCACCAAATGGACTGCAGTGATACAAAAAGGTAGTGCATCACTACCTTCTTCTCAAGGACAGTTCAGGACGGACATAAATAGTGTCATGTCAGCGAAGTTCACATCCTAATAACAAAATGTAAAAGCTGTCAAAACCTGGGCATGGCTTAAATGGGAAATTATACATCACAAGCATATTTCTCAGAGCTGTTTATAATAATGTAATCGGTATGCATAATTTTTCAAAAAGAAAGTTAATTGTTGCAACAAAGACTCTATGTTATCTCTAATAACCCAGAAATCAGCATATTAATCTTTGACTTAGAAGTTGGAAGTGGGCAATTTTCCTTTTTCAAAAAATGTGCACCGTTTACAGGTCTTAACCTCAACAACAGGTCAGAATTTTCTCATAATAGGATTTCAGTCTGTTGAATGATAATTAATTCTTATTGGGTTCTAGTAAGATCTCATCACTATTTAATCTGCCCTCTGCTCTATTTCAGCTGGAAAACTGCCCCAGGAGTGGACTGAGTGCACAAATCCAATTATCTCATTACTGCTGGTCTAGAATGGTGGTTGAGTATGTAATGATACCCCTTATCAGTAAAAAACTCCCACACTGGTATGGTTTATGGTTTTCTCTACAGCTTCTGTAGTTATGCAAAATACTCTAACTGCTATACTTTGTTCTTACAGTATTTTCTATGTTTTCCATACTTGTTGCCTTTTCAATATCACTTGATCCTCACAGCAATTAAAACAAATCTATAAAACACAAGACTCATTATTTATTATGGTTTTTCTACAAATATTAGCTATCTTGGAACGAAGTACAATTATAATGTCACAATGAAACTGGTTTTGATAAATGTTATCATTCACAATGTTAGTTGAATTTTATTCATTTTTCACTCACCGACTTTTATAATTCCAATGCTTTCAGCATTCTTTGTTTTTACTTAAATTTCGTTATAAACAACTCAAACTTCATTGTCTCAGGTTAAAATCTCATCCACTTGCTTTTCTGATGATCTGACCAGTACTACGTTTGGATCAGAATACAGCATGAATGACCCTGAAATTCTACAGAGAACCAAATATAGCGTCCTCACAATTGTACAGCAACATAGTTAGGATTTGCTGTCTTGGCACAATTGTATATGTTGAAGATTTTATTTCTTGGAGCTATGCAGCAATGGCACTAGCTTCTGTGTGAGTAGGAATTTTGTTTACAGTGCTTTAAAATATCTGCTCCATGCTTCTAGCTAGGACTCCTAAACTTTCTACAGCTTTGCTTATTTTTCTGAGTTTGCACCACTCAGGCATAGTGAGCCACATAAGCGAATGTAGTCATGTAGTGAAAAACATAACAATTGAACGGTACACTACCTCTCATTCAGTGGGATGAATTGTGCATGACCCCATATGATCTTGCATAGATTGACTGTGACAGGCCAGCATCTAGGAGACCAGCTAAAATGTTCATGGAGAAGATGGAGGTAGAGATTGGGATAGTCAAATTGATATAAGTTCTAATGTGGGCAGATAATATGTTGTGCATCCAAGGTCAATCTGTCATGGTGAATGGGCCTGTTTTATCCAACAGTCATCAATAAACCCTGGAAAAAATTACAAGAAAATCAGAAAACATTTTAAAGTGGTTTCAGCTCTATTCTTACAATGATGCTAGTTTTCATCTTGAGAATCTACAATTAAAAATAAATTCCATTTTAATCAGTAATTATAGTTTCTGTCCGTCTCTTTGTAAACTGATCTGACACTCAATATAATTATAACAAATCATCGTCTACAGCTGACCACAACAGCTAAAAGAAAGTTATTTATTTTGGATAATCAAGGGTTGATATAAGAGACAAGATTAATCAAATATAGAGTATCAGAAAGTTGAATATTATGGTATATCCTCAAAACATTTCTGAAATTATTTATTTTCGCCTTGTTTTGATTTGCCAACCAATAAAAGGTATCTCTCGCTCTTCCTTGGGAAGTTTACAATTTATCGTGGGAAACTAGAGGCAGTACTGAATTAGCAAATGGTAGGGATTGCACCAGAACTTGATGCTGAATCTGAAAGTATTGGCATCTTTTGTCCTTTATATGATTTAAGAGTAGGTGATCAGGGACAGCTTGAATCACACAACATTATTAATTCACAGCACACAATACAATGTATAAACAAGGGCATGGATAGCTCCATTAAGAATTGAGGTGCAAAACGATAGACTCTTTGACTCACCATTTAACTTATATATAAAAGATAAAAAGATTTAGGAAAGCAAATGAAATTAAGTTGGTAGATGAGTGTTGATATGGTAGCTTGCATTCTTTAGCCTATTTTATAGATTTGTTTCGTTGGCTTGCTGGTATTGGTAAATGATATGGTACAGACACAATTTGGTTCATCTTGCCCCTGCCAATTCTTTGGAAAAAATTATTCAATTACTCCTATTTTTCTGCTCCTTTCTCAAAACCCTAATGTTTTAAATCCTTTTGTTCAATTATTTAACCTTTCCCATTTTGAAATTTATCATTGAATTTGCTTCCACTGCTTGTTCAGACATTTAATTCCAAGTCCTTCAATGGTGTGTTCCAATAAGGGCATTTCTCCGGGCTATCGTGGTTCCAGATGAATGCCACAAACATTCATTGCCTGGGTGAGAAGTCACATCAAAATTAGTTTAGGATGGATCTCATTCCTTGTTGATGCTTTTTTCTGTGACCAAATCAATTGATGTTTTAAAGGGTACAAATTTGGCTTCCTTCAGTTCACAAAAAAAACTGTACTCATTTTTTGTAATCCAAAAATAATTAATAATGCAAACACATACACATGGATTGGT
The DNA here is from genome assembly GCF_020745735.1 of Hemiscyllium ocellatum. NCBI lineage: Eukaryota > Metazoa > Chordata > Chondrichthyes > Orectolobiformes > Hemiscylliidae > Hemiscyllium > Hemiscyllium ocellatum. Next base: position 9,747,920 of record NC_083423.1, read on the forward strand.
AATATGAAATGAGCCCAAAAATAGAGAAAAGTTAAAAATATGCATATCGATTTCATTAGGTTATTCACGAAGAGTAGATATTAGAACACTGAAAGTTGACTAGCCAGTTTTGAGATTCTTGGAATTTACCTGTTCGTTGAAATCCTTATGTCCTGTTTCTTTTAGTAGATAGTTTATTCAAACAATCTAAGCAAAATTCTTTCTGTTGTCCAATTTACTTATGATTTTCTTGTTAGACAGCTTTCCTTGACCACTCACAGTGAGAGACTACTTTTACCTACAAAGCAGGGGTGACTCGTGAATGGTTTTTCAACTGTCAACTTCATAGTGCACTAGAGCTCAAACCCATTGCTTGCTTCTATGCAAATACACACACTAGGGTAGCAGTCAGTTTTTAATCCATTTTTGTATACACCTAGAAGGACAAAAATTAAGTTCTGCACAAGGTACATTTTTGCTGGGAGGAGGAGATATAGCTCCTCATTACTTCTCCCTGTTAAAATCTCTTAATTTATGAAATTTCCCTGACATTCCACAAGTATAACATTCCATGGTCTCACACAGTTTACAGTTGCAGCCTATATTATTTTAGCCTGTAGCAGTTCTCATTAAAAAAAAACTTATTTTGGAGTTAAAAGTAAAAAAAAAATGCCCATCACACTTTGGAGTTCTGAAAGGTCATCATAGGTGGCATCGATTTAAGGGGTTTGCCACAGTGTTTAAATAAGTTTATTGGGCATGTGTGTTGGGATTAACATCATACTTTGCTGAGCAAAAGTGGGTACTGCAGATGCTGGAGGTTAGAGTTAAGATTGGAGTGGTGCTGGAAACGCACAGCAGGAATCCTGATGAAGGGCTTTTGTCCAAAACGTCGATTTTCCTGCTCCTCGGCTACTGCCAGATCTGCTGTGCGTTTCCAGCACCACTCTCATTATACTTTGTTGAGTTAAATCATTCCTTTTAGAGAGTCTTCTGGTGCATTTCTGTAGAGTTTTAGACATGTTATGGAAATTTAGAATGTGGATAAATGTGACGTTATCTACTTAGGAAAACAGGAAGGCAGATTATTATTTGAATGGCTGTAAATTGAGAGGGGAATACTCAATTAGACCTGGGTGTCCTTGTGCACCAGTCAGTGAAAGTACACAGATGCAGTGGACACTACAGAAACTGTGTATTGGGTTTCACAGCAAGAGGATTTGAATACAGGAACGAGGATGTTTTGCTGCAATTATAGAGGGCACACCTGGAATATTGTGTGCAGTCGTGATCTTCTTACCTGAGGACGGATGTTCTTGCTGTAGAGGGAGTACAGTGAAGGCTTAATACATTGATTCCTGGGATGGCAGGACTGATGAGAAAAGATTGAATTGCTTAGGATTTATTTGCTGGAGTTTAGAAGCATTGTACGAAATACAAGCCAACAATGCTCCATAGTTTGCTTTAACATTAGAACAGAGGTTTATGATGGAAGAAAAAGACCAACAAAACTTTTTACATAAACACAATTTGAATGCTTTTAAAACACTAATGTAAAACATTGACTCAGCAAAAGGAGGGAAACAATAAACAGACATCTATATAAACCAGTTAGTTTAACATTGGAAAAATGTTACAGTCTACTATAAAAGATACAATAGCAATGGATTTAGAATTAACTAATATGGGGTAAGTACACAAGCAGAATATATATGATTCCATGATTAGAAATCATGACCGACAAATCTACTCGAGGTGTCTGAGAAGGTAACAAGCATAGTGAGTAAAGGGAAACCTGTTGATGTAATGTATTTAGATTTCCAAAAGGTATTGAATAATATTCTACTCATACATTTTATATATATATATATATATATATATATATAATATATCAATGACTTGAATGAGGAAAGTGAAGGTACTATAGCCAAGTTTTCAAAGCAGATGGTATGGATGACACAAAGACCCTACAAAGAGATATGGACAAGTTAAGTAAAGGTCAAATATTTGACAGATGAAATATAATGTGATAAAATGTAAGGTAATGCACTTTGGTAGAAAGAATGGAAGGGCTGAACATTACTTAAATGGAGAAAGACTGCAGAAATCTGCAACAAAAAGGGATTTGGGAGCCCTTAAGAATAAACCACAAAATGGTTGAATCCAGATTCAGCAGGTGATAGGAAATATAAATGGCTGTTCGTCTTTATTTCAATGTGGATAGAATATTGCCAAAACTATTCACGTTAGATTACAGCTGGAATACTGTGAACCATTCAAGTTTGAGTACATAAACAAAGATAAACTGACATTTGAGGCAGCCCAGAGTAGGTTGATGAAGTTGATACCGGGTATGATGAGTTTTGTTTATGATCAGAGATTGAGTAGGTTGGGCCTGTACGCATTGCAATATAGGAGAAAGAGAGCCGACCTTACTGAAGTATACAGGGGGAATGATAGGTTAGATGCAGAAAGGTTGTTTATCTCTGTGGGAGAATCTGGGACCAGAGAGCACGATCCCATAGTAAGGATGGTTTATTTCAGACAACAATGAGGAAGGTTTTTGTTTATGTCAGAGGGTAGTGAATTAGTAGAATTCTTTATTGCAGAGGACTTTAGATGTTAGATTGCTAAGTATTTTCAAGGCTGAAATGGACAGGTTTTTAATTGGAAATTGAAATAAGCGCTCGGGAGAAAAGGCAAAAAAATAGAATTGAAGATCATCAGATCAGGCATGATCATATTGAATGGCCAGACAGACTCATTGGTAGATAAATTGAAGTGTTTGGTAGACTCTTCCTTGATGAGTCACACATAATAAATAAAGAATTGTATTTTAATTTCCTTCAAGTATTGGTTCTGTATCACATAACTATTTTTGTTCTGAAACATGACACAGTATAAAACAATCCTCCAGCTTGTTTTGACCTTTAACTTGCAAGGAAATTTACTCAGTGGCTATAAAACTAACAAATAGTAGACCTGGGGGTCACTACAAGGCACAAGGCTTCATGATGACCTCAGCTAATGTGGGAATTGAACTTTGTGTTGTTGGTATCATTTTGAATCACAAACCAGCTGTCCAGCCAACTAAGCAGAGAGAACCCTATGGTCTTCTGGGACTATGGTGACCACTTTATGGAGTAGCAATACAGAACTTTTCATGAGTCCATGGATCATCCACCATAACATCAGCAGAATCTTTGCAGACACCATATAAATGTTAGAGTTTAGGGCCATGATGGGAGAAGAGGAAAGATAGATTTGCCTTTACCCAATACCTTTCACAATCGTGGGGTGTCTCAAAGCATTTTATTGCCAAGGAACTGTCATAATTTCAGAAACACAGTGACCGATTTGTCCTGGTGTAAGGGGATGATGATCTCACCCGTTTTAGTTGTTTAATATTGGCCTGGACATGAAGGAGAAATTCCTGCTCATCTTCAAAAATAATTCCATAGGATCTTTCTCAATTACCTGAGGGAAGGTTTGACATTTCCTCCCCTGACAAGGTTCTACTTGCCCAGCATTACTTTGGGGGGCACTTTAAGTATTCTGTTCAAAAGTTTTGAGTATGACTTGAAATGTAACATTTGACTTTTTAACTTCATTTCTTTACTTTCTACTTTTATACAAAGAAGACTTGTAATGCTGAACTTTTTAACTTATTTCTTTATTTTTCTACTTCTAAGGTTCTGTACACAGGGACATTGTATCTGAGATGGCTCTATGTGTGGCAAGATTGCACACTTTTCAGGGCACTCCTGTACTTCATACTTGACTACACGTGACAATAAAGCCTAAATCTAATTCTAAATCTTAATATGAAGCCATAGCCTTTAAACTGAGGCTACCCCTACCACCAGTGAGCCACTGATGACACTGGAGAATGTCGACCTGACTTTTTATGGTGGCTCCTAGGCTTTGCAACATTACCATGTGGAAATCATGCATCTCTGTGAAAAACTTACAACTCACATTTTTGTTAGGCTGTGGTTTATTTTCCTCAGTTCTCTACAGAAGATGTAATGCTGTTCAGAAACTCAAATCAAGCAAACGACCTTTCAAGTTCCAAATTCAAGCTGAAAGAACAATATGTTGACAAATATTATTGACATGGTTAACAGAGCTTTAGAAACTTAAATGCTGCCAATGTTATGACCAGGTAAAGATGAGTGCTGGCTTCCCTCTTTTTTCAGACCCCTCTTGGTTAACTGTAATGAACACTCTCGATTTGTTTTTAGCACTGAGGTGTCACACTTCAGTTAAACTCCACCTCCATCCCCCATCACGAAGGAAACACCTCCATCCCCCATCACGAAGGAAACACCTCCATCCCCCATCACGAAGGAAACACCTCCATCCCCCATCACGAAGGAACACCTCCATCCCCCATCACGAAGGACTCAAAGCCCTCCGCTTCTTCCTTTCCCGCCGCACCAACCAGTACCCTTCCACTGACACCCTCCTTCGACTGACTGAACTGGTCCTCACCCTGAATAACTTCTCTTTTCAATCCTCCCACTCCTCCAAACTAAAGGAGTTGCCATGGGCACCCGCATGGGCCCCAGCTATGCCTGCCTCTTCGTAGGATATGTGGAACAGTCCATCTTCCGCAACTACACTGGCACCACCCCCCACCTTTTCCTCCGCTACATCGATGACTGTATCAGCGCTGCCTCGTGCTCCCACGAGGAGGTTGAACAGTTCATCAACTTTACTAACACCTTCCATCCCGACCTGAAATTCACCTGGACTGTCTCAGACTCCTCCCTCCCCTTCCTAGACCTTTCCATTTCTATCTCGGGCGACCGACTCAACACAGACATCTATTATAAACCAACTGACTCCCACAGCTACCTGGACTACACCTCCTCCCACCCTGCCCCCTGTAAAAACGCCATCCCATATTCCCAATTCCTTCGTCTCCGCCGCATCTGCTCCCAGGAGGACCAATTCCAACACCGCACAGCCCAGATGGCCTCCTTCTTCAAGGACCGCAGATTCCCCCCAGACGTGATCGACGATGCCCTCCACCGCATCTCCTCCACTTCCCGCTCCTCCGCCCTTGAGCCCCGCTCCTCCAACCGCCACCAAGACAGAACCCCACTGGTTCTCACCTACCACCCCACCAACCTCCGCATACAACGTATCATCCGCCGCCAGTTCCGCCACCTCCAAACGGACCCCACCACCAAGGATATATTTCCCTCCCCTCCCCTATCAGCGTTCCGCAAGGACCACTCCCTTCGTGACTCCCTCGTCAGATCCACACCCCCCACCAACCCAACCTCCACCCCCGGCACCTTCCCCTGCAACCGCAGGAAATGTAAAACTTGCGCCCACACCTCCACACTCACTTCCCTCCAAGGCCCCAAGGGATCCTTCCATATCCGCCACAAGTTCACCTGTACCTCCACACACATCATCTATTGCATCCGCTGCACCCGATGTGGCCTCCTCTATATTGGTGAGACAGGCCGCTTACTTGCGGAACGCTTCAGAGAACACCTCTGGGCCGCCCGAACCAACCAACCCAATCACCCCGTGGCTCAACACTTTAACTCTCCCTCCCACTCCACCGAGGACATGCAGGTCCTTGGACTCCTCCACCGGCAGAACACAACTACACGACGGCTGGAGGAGGAGCGCCTCATCTTCCGCCTGGGAACCCTCCAACCACAAGGTATGAATTCAGATTTCTCCAGTTTCCTCATTTCCCCTCCCCCCACCTTGTCTCAGTCGGTTCCCTCAACTCAGCACCGCCCTCCTAACCTGCAATCCTCTTCCTGACCTCTCCGCCCCCACCCCACTCCGGCCTATCACCCTCACCTTGACCTCCTTCCACCTATCCCACCTCCATCGCCCCTCCCCCGGTCCCTCCTCCCTACCTTTTATCTTAGCCTGCTTGGCTCTCTCTCTCTTATTCCTGATGAAGGGCTTATGCTCGAAACGTCGAATTCTCTATTCCTGAGATGCTGCCTGGCCTGCTGTGCTTTGACCAGCAACACATTTGCAGCTGTGATCTCCAGCATCTGCAGACCTCATTTTTTACTTAAAAACAAAGGACAGCCAATCCAAAGGTTATCTTGAGTGAAAGAGAGTGGGATTTTATAATTTAATTATGAGAAATGTTTGTTAAATCTAACAAAAATAAAGAAATCGGACATCTGACGCATACATACAACACGAAGAAGTGAGGAGGAGAACATCTGAAGAAGGATCACACCGGACTCAAAACGTTAACTCTATTTGTCTCCACAGATGCTGCCAGACCTGCTGAGTTTCTCCAGCATGCTCTGGGTTTGTTTCAGATTGCCAGCATCCACAGTCTTTTGCTTTTATTATCGTAGAGAGTCTATACTGACAGCAAGATGCAAGCAGTTGCAGATTTAAATTTTTAATATCGTAGAGAGTGAAACCAGAGTGCCAGAGGTAATGCTGTTGTCCCATTGCCTCTAGAGTAGTGTACTTTGCAGATAATCTTGATTTTTCAGTGAATGGTACTTTTTCAACTGTGTTGGTTTCTGAGACTGTCAGGAAACGATTTAAAAGCTTCCAATATCCTTGCTGTTATTAGTTCTTGTCATTTATTTCTCTCTTAATGCTCATAGCAAATATCAATCATTTGCATGCTCCAAGTTTGGTGCCATTTTCTCATTTTCAAATTGACCACTCAGCGGGTAACATTTGATCTCCCAATATACGAATTTATTTGACCAATGTAAATAAAGCAAGAAAAGCAAATTTGTTGATGCGTGTCTTAGTGGCTCATGATAAAAATGGTAATTCCGATTCAGCTAGTGTTGTATATACCATGAGTGTTGCGTGGGTATGACGAGTGATCACCACAGCAGCCATTTTAAGTCAATCATGTCCCTTTCATGGACATTTACTTAATGCATGAAAGTCTCAACTATTGGTTGGAGGAAGAGCGCCTCATCTTCCGCCTGGGAACCCTCCAACCACAAGGGATGAACTCAGATTTCTCCAGTTTCCTCATTTCCCCTCCCCCCACCTTGTCTCAATCGATTCCCTCAAACTCAGCACCGCCGTCCTAACTTGCAATCTTCTTCCTGACCTCTCCGCCCCCACCCCACTCCGGCCTGTCACCCTCACCTTGACCTCCTTCCACCTATCACATAGCCATCGCCCCTCCCCCCAGTTCCTCCTCCCTACCTTTTATCTTAGCCTGCCTGGCACACTCTCCTCATTCCTGATGAAGGGCTCTGGCCCGAAACGTCGAATTTCCTGTTCCTTGGATGCTGCCTAACCTGCTGTGCTTTAACCAACAACACATTTTCAGCTCTGATCTCCAGCATCTGCAGACCTCACTTTTTACTCGAAGATTTTAACCTACTATTAAAATCATATATTGACATTTGAATATTGAATGTCCATTTTCACAACAGTTATTGATACATCACACACAAAGCGTTGTTTTTTTTGAAATTCTGCTCGTTTCTCAGTCAAACTGTGATAATTTAACACACAAGGGCTACAACGATTCATTATGTTGAAGAGATACTTGATTATTTGGTGAGATGCTGTATTTAACCTCTTGCTTATTGTGGCCAAACTAAAGAAATAAATAGCAAGCTAAATATTAAATGAAAAGTACATTTTGTAACGCAATTCATTAGTTTGGTTATATATTTTAGTAAATGTGTTGGCAATTTTAATGATCGTTTTGGCTCATATTGACAGACTTACTGACTAATGCTGATTGCTTTTCTCTACAGATGGTGAAAAGACAAAGTTAATATATTGAGTTTGGTATGAGTCTTTTTGAGAACTGAAAGGTGTTGGAAAAAAATTGTGTACATATATTATTGTACTTTTCCTAATTAACCTTGTCAAAAATTTTATTACACACCTCTGGAGTAGGTTGGACTTGAACCGGGGTCACCTGGGTGAGAGTTAGGGATACTGCCACTGCAACAATATTTTTATACCTTTGACAGAGACAGAGGACCCAGAGGTCAGATGGGGTAGAGGCCCAATGCAGAGGGCAATGGGATTGTTCATAGTGGAGAAAGAAAACAGATATACTATCCCATCACCAAGTCACCCCTTATTCACATGTGAACAGTCATAGAATCATATAGCATGGAAACAGACCTTTCAGTCCAAGCCGTCCAGGTTCCCAAATTAAACTAACCCTACCTGCCTGCTCCTTGTCCATATTCCTCCAAAATTTCCTATTCATGTGCTTATCCAAATATCTTTTATGTTTTGTGATTATACCCGCATCCATGACTTCATCTGAAAGTTCATTCCACACATGAAATTGTCCCTCATGTCTTTTTTAAATCTCTCTCCTCTCACCTTAAAAATGTGCCCCCTAGTCTTGAAATGCCCCCATCCTAGGGAAAATACAGCTACCATTAACTCTATCCATACCCCTCATTATTTTATAAACTTCTGTAAAGTCGCTCCTCAACCTCGTATGCTCCAGTGAAAGAAGTGCCAGCCTATCCAGCATTTCTTTATAATTCAAACCTTTCATTCCTAGCAACATCCTGGGAAGGAGAAAGTGAGGACTGCAGATGCGGGAGATCAGAGCTGAAAATGTGTTGCTGGAAAAGTGCAGCAGGTCAGGCAGCATCCAAGGAGCAGGAGAATCGATGTTTTGGGGATAAGCCCTTCTTCAGGAAGGGTATTTCCTGAAGAAGGGCTCATGCCCGAAATGTCAATTCTCCTGCTCCTTGGATACTGCCTGACCTGCTGCGCTTTTCCAGCAACACATTTTCAGCAACATCCTGGGAAATCTCTTCTGAACTCTCTCCAGCTAAAGTCAACTCTCCGAGTGCCAGAATCTCTGACACTGGTTTTCCGTCAGCCAGGGCTCCCTGATTGGACCAGGCTAACAACCTCAATCAGGGAGCTCTTATTCAATGAGTTCCAGCTGGCTGACCTCATTATAATCCTGCTCCTCGGATGCTGCCAGACCTGCCGTTCTTTCCCAGTAACACACTCTCGACTTTGACCTCCAGCATCTGCAGTCCTCACTTTCCCCTCATTACAATCACTACAACTTCAATTAAGAATGGAGCAGGAATGACAGAAACCCAACACGGATGCTAGGGTGGGGTTGGCAGGCTGGCGAGAGAATGCTAGAAAAATGGAGAACAGAAATAACACATTCTGTTTCTGAAGTTATTGAGTTTAATGTTGAGACTCCAAGGCCGTAGAGTGCCAGAGGAGAAAATGAGGAGTAGTTTCTTAAGTTTGCATTGTGCTTCATTGGAACATTGCAACAGCATAGGTCAGAAATGGTAAAATGAGAATGAGGTGACTTATTGTGTTGGCAAGCAAGTAGGAGCAATCTATATTCCAGTCCCCTTCTGTCCTGAAGATACTAGACTCAAAACTTTGTTTCCCTCCATCGATACTGCCAGACCTGCTGAGTATCTCCAGCAATTTCTGTGTTTGTTTCAGATTTCTACCATCTGCAGTATTTTTGCTTCTAGCTTTCCCGCTAACCTAAATTAAACTGTTATATTTTGAGTTTAAAATATCTCTTTGATAAATGTGAACATGCCTGCTTTGGAAGATTTGCAAACCCAGGTCACTCGTTTATGAACACGTTAATTCCTTCAGCTATTGAGGTGTTACAGATGGAGCTCTGAATGAAGCAGGTGTTCCATTCATTGACAATGGTTAATTACACAGCACAGCCACTGTGGTCAGGGCAAATGCAACAGAGACAAGAAAGCAGGCACATTCATTCCAGTATATCTGACCATTTCCTGAACCTGGCGTGAGGGAAGGATTCCCTTTCATGACTGAATGCCGTGCTGTGTGCACCATACTGAAAATCAACAACTTTAGAAAATGGTGAGCCTCATCCAATGACCCACTATTGATGCTTTGCACCATTAAAGCTCATTACAAGGTGCAGCAGATGCTGAACAATGTAGTAGCCCTGTTTGGAGTACAGAGATTGCTATCTAATGGTACAAGTTAATGTTAGTTTTAAAGGTACAGTTTCATGCACCCTTCACTGAACCTTGGCAAGTTCATGTGAGCAAATGATTAAACTCAGGAGCAGATTGGTTCACATGAAGACTCGTGGAAGAGGTAACTCACAATTGAGTATTAACTTAAATGGCAATTGTTATCAGAGATTGATGGTTACAAAGTCAGTGTTGTACTATTATCAGCATAAATATCTAGTTCAAAATGTACCGAATTCAAGAAATAAAAGCATTCTTGGTGATAAAGTGATCCTTAAGAGTTCTGTCAGTAAAATTGCAATCAGTGTGAATTAAGTTTAGAATTTGTCAGGTAATTAATCAGAAACCTGTCAATGTGCTAAAAAATGATTTGCCTGAGTTTCTTCATCCTTTTTTTTTCCTTTGATTATATTGAGTACATCTATGAATAGAACAGAGTCACTGGGTACAACCTTCAGTCTGTGTCTGCCTTCAGCTCAGATTTATAGAGGGGGTCTAGTTGTCTCCTGGTCCAATTCTAAACATTATTTTGTACTAATTGCGGTTTTACTGCAATCTCTGTAAGACTCCAATGTTGTGTCACCACCACAACTCGCCCTGTGGTAATACAATGCAAGCCAAGAAATTACTGTTGACAATAGGAGCAGATATACATTCTCAAGCTTTAAACTGACCAGGTAGCATCTGTTTTTCAGGCACTAACTGGTCTAATAATTTTCTGATGGGCATGCAGTTAAGGTATAGCTTGATTGCATATTTGGATAATTTAAATTAGCATGAAAAGTTATGATCCTGAATCAGGCCATCACATTTCTAAAAACCATTCACCCCGTGTCTGCGTGGGTTTCCTCCAGGTGCTCCGGTTTCCTCCCACATTCCAAAGATGTGCAGCTCAGGTGAATTGGCCATGCTAAATTGTCTATAGTGTTAGGTGCATTAGTCAGGGGGAAATGGGTCTGGGTGGGTTACTCTTCGGAGGGATAGTGTGGACTGGTTGGGCCAAAGGGCCTGTTTCCACACTGTATGGAATCTAATCTAATCAAAAGAACTGTGGATGCTGCAAATCAGAGACAAAGATAGAAATTGCAACAAAAGCTCAGCAGGTCTGGCAGCAATTGTGAAGAGAAATCAGAGGGAGCTTTTCAGGTCAAGTGACCCTTCCTCAGAACTCAGATTTTTCTCCACAGATCCTGCCAGACCTGCTGATCTTTGCCAGCAGTTTCTTTTTTTGTCTATTCTAAAATCTAACCAAAACATTATGTGGTCTGTTCCTTTAGTAAAGTGACATCTTTTAAGTGAATTAAAATTTCTGTTAAAATACCAATCAGGTAAATGGCACATACACATTGAGTATTTGTCTGCTGTAAAAACAGCAGTAGTTTTCGAACTAAAGTTTCCCTCAAGTCAAAGTAGGGACACTTCATATCTCTGTAGAAATTATGGGCTTGATCTTGTGGTACGTAAGAGCAGTTGAACTCATAAAGGATTTATTCCATGCATATTACACTTGATTTTAAAATAATGTTTTGTGCTTGCAACATTGCAGATACTTCCAGTTTTGTAAACCCTGTGACAGGCATAATCATGGCCACCATGTCAGGTCAGGATAAGGCCCACTATGCTGGTGTCCCACCTTCATTCCTTTTCCCCTACCCTCCCAGCCACTCCCAATCTTCAACAATCCTTTCTTTTCTGGGGCGGCATGGTGGCTCAGTGGTTAGCACTGCTGCCTCACAGCACCAGGGACTTGTGTTCGATTCCAGCCTTAGGTGACTGTCTGTGTGGAGTTTGTACCTTCTCCCTATGTCTGTGAGGGTTTCCTCTGAGTGCTCCTGTTTCCTTTGAAGATGTGCAGATTAGGTGAATTGGCCATGCTAAGTTGTCCATAGTCTTCAGGGATGTGTAGGTGAGTTGCATTAGTCAGGGGTAAATGTAGAGTAATAAGGTAGGGGAATGGTCTGGGTGGGTTATTTTTCAGAGAGTCGGTGTGGACTTGTTGGGCCGAAGGGCCTGTTTCCACACTGTAGGGATTCTATAATTCTACCAAATTTACAAATATAGATTGGCCTCCTGTTGTGGGGAAGGGGAATGTGGAGTCATGATCTGGGAATAAGCCCATCCCTCAAATCACGCCACCTCATACAAACCCTGCTTTCAACAGTCTGTGAAAAATCAACTGAAATGCTCCATTGGGTTTTAATTCCTGCATGGCAATGCTGAGACTCTGTTCCCATGAAAATTCCTCACAGGATAGCACAGAAATGGGGGTGGGAGTGGGAATGGCCTCCTTTTCTGCATATCATTCCATCAGAATCAAGTATGTACGAAGAGGACGCCCGCACAGTTCTCAGATTTATTACTTTCATTTTCAGCATGCTCTATTTCTTGCTTCAGTTGTAAACACTTCAAAGTCATGACCTCTCAAGAAAGCGTGATCAAATTTTGTTTTAGAGAAGCAAGGCATCACCTTCCTAACCCAACCATTGAAATATCCCACTTTTCCTCAAGATTCAGTCATCAGGAATGTAAGAGGTCAGGCCTGCATTCTTATTTATTATCTTTTCACATTCCAGTTGGGAAGGGTTCAGTAAATACCTCTGGGATGGAGGGTGTTGTGAAATGGATGTTTGGACTTGGGAAGGAAGACTATAATGAGCTGTAAGCATACGCGGACAAGAAAAACACTTCAGTCTGACTGGAGTTAATTACAATTGGATTGGCCAATTGTTACTCACATTCTCAACACTATTAATGCCAAAACATTTCAGCTCTGATTCAATATCAGAGTCTTTCTTTTGAAAGCAATAGTTTGAGGCATGTTGAAATGTCTTGCCCATTCATCTTTAGTGCATTGCCTCAGTGTCCAAAAGGTTGCTGCCTTTTCCCAAGAGTAAGTCTGAACTGGGGCAGAGCAAGGCCAGATTGGGGCTTGGAAGGTTTTGTTGTTCTAACCAAAAGCTGACATCGATTTTTTTTTGCTCCTGTGAGCAGGATACAATCTGAACACTTGGGTCTTTGGGAATCGTATAGTCCAACAGCTGCGAACTAGGGGCAGGGGTTGGGTTATTCTGCTTTGGTCTGCTGCCATTGATAATTGATTGAAGGCCTCCCCATCAACAAAGCAACAGCCCCACAAAATAATCCACAAAAGGAAGCGGGAGGAAATGGATTTCTACTGAAAACACACAGAAGATCTCAGTTTAGCTGTTGGCTTCCACTAATCATGCTCAGCCCTGCTTTCAAACTGAGCGGATGATAAGTCTGCTCGTGACCCATTCACCACCAATGTCAGTTAGCATGTTCCCATGAACTGTCAGAAGGTCACTCCGGAGTCAGGCTGGGTGTGCTGGAGAGATTTAAAAGTGAGTTTCTCTGTCCAACCTCCTTGGACCTTGTCTCTCTTACTCTCCTGAGATGTCATGCCCTTCCCTCAATGATACACAGCCATGAGCTTGCCTTCACTCCATGGAACCTCAAGCTGTGTTACATGGGCTACATTTTTCAGGACCAGCGTGTTCCTGAGAATTGCAATTCATCGATCTCTCCTTAATCCTCTGAATTTACTGAGTAATTTGCATGTTAATAATGGCGCACACAGTTAATACACCATTATTTTTCCTGCAAAATCTGACCCTGATGCTGCAGCACGGTGGTTAGCACTGCTGCCTCACAGCGCCAGGGACCCAGGTTCGATTCTGGCCTTGGGCTACTGTCTTTGTGGAGTTTGCATGCTACCCCCATGTCTGCGTGGGTTTCTTTCGGGTGCTCTGGTTTCCTCCCACAGTCCAAAGATGTACAGGTCAGGTGAATTGGCTATGCTAAATTGCCCACAGTGTTAGGTGCATTAGTCAGGGGGAATGGGTCTGGGTGGGTTACTCTTTGGAAGGTCGGTGTGGACTTGTTGGGCCTAAGGGCCTATTTCCACACTGTAGGTAATCTAATCTGACCCTTGTTTGTTTACATGTTCCAGCCAATGACTGGCTTACTCTTCAGCTTCTGGAGAAAGTTTCAGTATAAGGATACCACTCGTTTAATCGTTACAAGTAATTAATCTTCTCCCTGTTAAAGCAATTATCCCACTACTAAAATATTGAAGGTCCAGGATACCTTTTTATGTGTACCACCACGGACTGCAAATCTAATCAGTCATATTTATAACAAGCATTGGTTCACAAAGAGACAGCAGCTTGTCAGTAAGGATCTTGTGGTGAAGTGGTAGTGTCCCTTTCTTCAATCTAGAAGTTCCTAAGTTCACATTCCACTCTGTTTGAGAGATGTATCATAATATATCTGAACAGTTTGATTAAAGAAATCAGCAATTGGATCAGAAATGTGGAGTTCCACATTCTATTGTAGTTGTACTAGTCACCTGTTTTACCAACCTCCTTTCTTTTCAGGATTGGAATCCAGCATCAAAAGGATTAATTTGCAATGGTAAACCTAAGGGCAAAATGTTACAACATGTCTCTCCTGGAGGTATGGTGACCTGATAGAACTCTTCCCACAACCATGGACAGCCATCTGAGTTTTACCTAGGGCTACCGGACGCTGTACTGAAGCCTTCATTGTACTGCATCAGCTATTACAAACTGTGGCTTGAAGGGGGTGAGGGGACAGTAACTTGATAAGCGATATGGGAGGAAAAATTAACACCACAATACAAGCCTATATATGTCTGCGTAAGTGGAAAGGGAGGGACAAAGATGCTTTTAAACGCAAACAGATATATTTCAACAAGTGAAATGTAAGCTAATACTTGTTCTTCACTGTGCTTTTCACTGCTGAGCACTGGCTTTCTTCTCTGGTTCAATACTTTTTTTGCCGCTTTATTTACAGCAAACAAAGAGATTTGTTTCCAAACCAGGGACAAAAAGACCATGTCAAGTCAAATGAAATGTGCATTCAGCAGCTTTTAAGCTGACTCCCATCCAAGGGAATGGGTTTGCTTTCAAATGTCTCCGTTTCTCTTCCTCTTGGCTTTGTCTGCCTCCCTTCAAGCTAGTGAGTGCCATGTATTTCAGTGAAAGCAATCACCACAGGCTGCCTGTGTGAAGTGACAATATCTGAGTCAATAGATAACTGCCAACAAGCAAGTCATGTTTATCTGAAACATGGGCATTAGGCTATTCATCACTGTATTGTATCACAAGGTTTGGGTTTGGTTGTGTTAAGGGAGGTAGACATTAGCATGTGTCCAGGGCTGTGTACCAGCATGGCAAAGATGCTTGTTTAACATTTAGCTGTGTTAATTGGCCTTGACATTTAGGCAAGTACAAAATAATATATGAGGAAGCAGTTGATTTCCCCTCAAAGTTAAAAATCACACAACACCAAGTTATTGTCCAACAGGTTTAGTTGGAAGTATTAGCTTTCGGAGCACAGCTCCTTTATCAGGTGGTTGTGGAATATAAGATTGGAAGTCGCAAAATACAGCAAAAGTTTACAATGTGATGCAATTGAAATGATATATTGAAAAAGACCTAGATTGTTTGTTCAGTCTCTCGTCTTTTAAAATGACCATGTTGGTTTCAGTTTTTTCACATATAAAGCCCAGTACATTTTTTAAAAGCTACATTCTCAAGTGAACTTTAACAATAGGTGCAATGTCAGATCAGATAATGCAATGAAGGTGTGAGGTTAAAGTCTGTGAGTCTGTGTCCCAATGTTCAGACTGATCCTATTTCTAAAAAAGGGATTTATAGAATCTTACATGGATTCATGCAGTCTTTGAGCAAAATAAAATGTAATTCTGCAAATACAAATTCACCCCACAAACTTATATATGTGTGTGTGTGTGTGTGTGTGCGCGTGCATGTGGGTTTGTGTGTTGGGGGGGCTGTGAGTGTCTGTGAGAAACTGTGTGTATGCGCATGTGTGTGAATGTCAAGAGGTATAGGTCTGTGAGAGGGTGCGTGTGTGGGGGAGTGTACGTGTGAGCATATGAGAGAAAGCTTGTGTATGAGAGAGGGTCTGCGTGAGTGTATGGGTCTGTTTGTGTGTGTGTGTGTGATATGATATATTAATGTCATGCGACTAACATCTAATATGTTGCGGGCAAGGATGTCCTTAGGCATGGTACATTGGTGAGACCAAGCAGACACTATGAGAACGGATGAATGAACACTGCACAACAATCGCCAGGCAGTCTCCCAGTCGGAGAACACTTCAGCGGTCTGGGACATTCAGCTTTGGACTATGGGGTGACCATCTCCAAGGCAGACTTTGGGACAGGCAGCAGCAAAAAGTGGCCAAGCAGAGGCTGAAAGCCAAGTTCGGTGCCGTGGGATGGGCTCAACCAGGACCTTGGGTGCATGTCACACTAAAGGTGACCCCACTGCACAGCACACTCTCTCACACACATGATGCACACAAGCACATGCATGCGTGTACGCACACACACTCTCTCACAGACACTCACCAACACCCCCCCCATCCCCCCCTCCCCCCCCCCCACCCCCACACACACACACACACACGCACACACATATAAGTTTGTGGGGTGAACTTGTGCTTAACTTGTGTGAATTTAGCCTCACAACTTCAATGCATTGTTGTGGTTCTGTTCGCCGAGCTGGAAGTTTTGTTGCAAACGTTTCGTCCCCTGGCTAGGCGACATCATCAGTGCTCTGGAGCCTCCTGCGAAGCGCTTCTTTGATGTTTCTTCCGGTATTTATAGTGGTCTGTCCTTGCCGCTTCCGGGTGTCAGTTTCAGCTGTCCGCTGTAGTGGTTGGTATATTGGGTCCAGCTCGATGTGTTTGTTGATGGAGTTTGTGGATGAATGCCATGCCTCTAGGAATTCCCTGGCTGTTCTCTGTCTGGCTTGCCCTATGATAGTAGTGTTTTCCCAGTCGAATTCATGTTGCTTGTTGTCTGCGTGTGTGGCTACTAGGGATAGCTGGTCGTGTCGTTTCGTGGCTAGTTGATGTTCATGTATGTGGATTGTTAGCTGTCTTCCTGTTTGTCCTATATAGTGTTTTGTGCAGTCCTTGCATGGTATTTTGTAAACTACATTAGTTTTGCTCATGTTGGGTATCGGGTCCTTTGTTCTAGTGAGTTGTTGTCTGAGCGTGGCTGTTGGTTTGTGTGCCGTTATGAGTCCTAAGGGTCGCAGTAGTCTGGCTGTTAGTTCTGAAACGCTTCTGATGTATGCTTCAGAACTGACAGCCAAACTTTTTCTCTAAATTCTGTGTCTTATGACCTTATACTCCACAACTACCTGATGAAGGAGCTGTGCTCCGAAAGCTAGTGCTTCCAAATAAACCTGTTGGACAATAACCTGTACACCCCAGTCCAACACTGGCACCTCCTAATCTCCGATCAGGACATATCAGGTTGTTTATGATGGTAAGTATACAGGGCCACGGGTGGGAAAGTTGGGCTAGATTAGGAATGCTGGGGAGTTTGTTCATGTGAATGTTGGTGACTCACATTCAGTTTGCATCAAAACTTCACTAAAATAAGTCAAATCACCACTGCACGGTGGCTTAGTGGATAACATTACTGTCTCACAGTTCCAGGGACCTGGGTTTGATTCCATTCTTGAATGACTGTCTGTGTGGAGTTTGCACATTCTCCCCATGTCTGCGTGGGTTTCCTCTGGGTGCTCCAGTTTCTTCCCAAAGTCCAAAGATGTGCAGGTGAGGTGGATTGGCCATGCTGAATTTGCCAAACATGTCCATGGATGTGTAGCCATGGGAAATGTGGGGGTTACGTCCTCAGAACTGGACGCAAAATATTAACTCTGACTTCTCACCACAGATGCTGCTAGAGCTGTTGAACTTTACCTGCAATTACTGTTTTTGTTTCTGATTTCCAGCATCCATTGTTCTTTGGCTTTTAATCGCATCATTTAACTTGTCACTTAAGGAGATTCTGAAAAATTGCTGCATGTTTGAAGGTGGCATTCCTTGGCTTTGCCAAAAACCTTTCTGCCTGGTCCAGTGGCTATTAAACATTCCAAGGTGCAGTTCAGTAAAGAGCAGGGATTACCTATATCTCAGTCATTGATTGTCATTTAATAGCATCAAGACAATAAAAAATAACTTGGAGAGATTAAGCCGGCCTGGCATCATCTGTGAAAAGAAAACATCATTAACATTTTGAGTTTAGTGACTCTTCTTCAGATCTATTTTCATTGTACAGATGCAGCCAGACCTGCTGAGTTACTCTGGCAATTTCGCTAGTTGTCTGTTTCACATCTCCAGCATCCACACTGCTTTGCTTTATTACACAAACATGAACTTGTCCATCCCAGTAATTGTTTGTGAGACCTTGTTGAATGAGATCTTTTAGTTTGTTTTCAGCAGTAAATAGAACACAGTACGTAGAACATAGAAGAGTACAGTGCGGGAACAGGCCACTAAATTAAACTCATCCCTTCTGCCTGCCCTTGGTCCATATCCCTCCCTTGCATCTTCATATGCTAATCCCAAAGTCTCTTAAACATCCTTATTGTATCCGCCTCCATCATCATCCCTGGCAGTGTTCTAGACTCCTCCCACTCTCTGATCCCTCACATTTCCTTTGAACTTTTCTCCTCTAACCTTAAATACATACCCCCTAGTATTTGAAGCACCAACTCTGAGAAAAAGAATCTGACCCCCTATCTGTGCATCTTATAATTTTATCGACTTCTATCAAGTCTCTCCTCATCCTCCGCTGCTCAAGAGAAAACCCATATTGAAAGACTTGATTGAAAGACCTCACACTGATCACTGGGGTTACTGAAAAGTCACACAGTTACAAAAGGATGGCATAACTGTTCTGGAGAGATCAGTACAGCATGATTGTTTATGGTGCTTTTAAGCTCTGCCCAGATTACAAAATACAACATACAGAAAAATATATTTACTTTTTTTTTCAAACTTTAAATACATTCTGAGACTGTTGTGTAAACTGCTGGAATGTGTTTTTCTAGCACCTCCTTATAGCTCTTACCTTCTAATCCAGGTAGCATCCTGGTAAACCTCTTCTGCACCCTCTCCAAAGCGTCCACATCCTTCTTGTAATGTGGTGACCAGAATTGAATGCAATATTCTTAAGTATGGCCTAACCAAGGTCTGATAAAATTATGATTCAAAAGTAATTAATTTGCTTTGAGATTTTCTGATGATAACACAGGCAGTGTAGATATACAAGGATACTGATATGATCTATTTTGAAATGGTCAATAGAAGGTTAGTGAGGGAGGCAATGACCATATGATGTTATCACTGGACTATTAATCCAAGAAACTCAACTAATGTTCTGGGGACCCAGATTCAAAACCTGCCACAGCAAAAATTTGGATTTTGAGCCCAATTTCAAAAAAAAGAACTGGAATTAAAAATTAAAGCCATTGTTGATTGTCAGGAAAAACCCATCTGGCTCATTGATGTCTTTCAAGGAATGAAATCCGCTATCCTCACCTGGCCTGGAGTACATGTGACTCCAGAGCCACAGCCATGTGGTTGACTCTCAATTGCCTTGTTAAATGGCCTAGCAAGCCACTCAGTTGAAGGGCAGCTCAGCACAGGCAAGAAATGCTGGCCAGCTAGCAATGAACAAATCGTG
The DNA here is from genome assembly GCF_020745735.1 of Hemiscyllium ocellatum. NCBI lineage: Eukaryota > Metazoa > Chordata > Chondrichthyes > Orectolobiformes > Hemiscylliidae > Hemiscyllium > Hemiscyllium ocellatum. Next base: position 9,767,411 of record NC_083423.1, read on the forward strand.
TGGAAGGCATGAAAATAGGGCTGCTATTTTCTGAGATGAGGACTAAGGAACTTAAAGAGGGGTGAATCACTGATTATAAAAAAAACAAAATGGAGACTTTGAAATGGTGAGAATTCTCCCTTTCATACTGTAGACCCTGCAAACCAATGTCACTTATCTTTGATAGGCTTTCAGAATCAGTAACCTCTCTACCCATTGACATCCAGGCGATTTGTTCCCTGAATCCATATTGAAAGACTTGATTGAAAGACCTCACACTGATCACTGGGGTTACTGAAAAGTCACCGAGTTACAAAAGGACGGCATAACTGTTCTGGAGAGATGAGTACAGCATGATTGTTTATGGTGCTTTTAAGCTCTGCCCAGATTACAAAATACATCATACAGAAAAATATATTTACTTTTTTTTTCAAACTTTAAATACATCCTGAGACAGTTGTGTAAACTGCTGGAATGTCAACGTTGCAGTGATCTATTATCATCTGTTTTCTCTGGGTATTTATTGTAAATATTTCTGTTGTCTCCAAAGACCAATTTTAATGTTATAAATCTAGATCCCTTTCCCTATTTTAACAAACGTGTGTTTATAAAATGATTTCTCAAGACCTACTGCTTAATTCTGTGCAATGCTTCCCACAGGATCCCTTGGCACTGACTTCAAATAAATCTAATGTTTGACTGTGTGAAGCTTGGAGGCTGTTCCTTGGCATATTCCCATCAAAAGGTTGGAAAACAATAGGACTGGGAAATTGTCCAACTTTTACATCAACATTCAGCCCAATCATTGTCATGTACAAGCTTTCACGACAAAGGAAACAGAGCTTGGAATGGCTAAGCCTCAGCAATCCTCTTCAGTAACAAGAGTAAGGTCACTATTCAACATAGGCGGCCATAGTGAATTTCTGCTTCCCTCCAAGAAGGGGTTTGATTTTCTAAAGGTTCCTCCATTCATATACATTAATTTTGAGTGGAGCTAAATCTAATTTGGATGAGGCACTCAATGGAGCCTGGACATTGTCTGGAGAACACGGAATGCAATTGCTCTGCAGAGATCTTTGCCTTCCTCCAATGCAGTTCTGTTACACATCCCATTGTCCCATTTTTAGTGGTTGTGCCTTCATAGAAACATAGAATAGAGGAGCAGGAGGAGGCCATTCAGCCCTTCCGGCCTGCTCTGCAATTCAGTGTGCCATTCAGTTGATCATCCAATTCAGCATCTTGCTCCCATTTTTATCCCCTATGGTGGCGGTGGCCAGAGCCTGGACTCTTGGCAGCATTTGGCCCAGAGACTGGACCCCTGCATTGGTAGGCCCAGAGACTAGACTCTTGGCTGCTGTAGGCCTAGAGATTGAACTCCTGCCATTGATAGGCCTCGAGACTGGACTCCTCTCTGGGGTATGCTGAGAGCCTGGATTCCTAGCTATGGTAGGCCTGGAGGCTGGACTCCTGGCAACGGTAAGCCCAGAGACTGGACTCCTGGTTGCGGTATGCCTGGAGACTGGACTCCTGGCAGTGGTAGGCCTGGAGACTGGAATCCTGATGGTATCAATCAGGTGATAGTGAAAGCAGTGTCACAGTCTTCTGGGGCATTGGCATTGTCGTTGCTGTTCCTGGAGTAGAACACCTTGTGGAGACCTCGCTAAAACTCTGAAGCTGTGCTTGAGACCCCAATTTGAAAAGAAGATGAACTCTTAGTTAAGTAATTTCTCTTTATCCTTATTGTAGCTCAAAATGGTGCTGGATTGTGGTGGCAAAACACTTTTCACTGTATTTTCAAGATATATGTGACAATAAAATCATTTGTTCATTCCTATCTTTTGATCCCTTTAGCCCTAAGAAGTATAGCTACCTCTTTCTTGAAAAGTCTTCAATGTTTTGGCTTCAAAAGGATCCTGTGGCAGAGAGTTTGACAGGTCCACTACTCTCTGGGTGACTTTCAAATGCCAAGATTTAAGCTGTGGAATTCATTCACAAAGCCCTTCATTTCTCCTGAAATTGTTGTCTAATCAGTTGTTGCTAGACTCTTGCTGATTGTAATTATCCGGTGTGTTTTCCAACATGCCAACCAGTTTTCATCTGCTGTTAAAAACATACTTCTTTGAACAAATCCTTGCTCTCATTCCTTCATGTCTGTCTGTGTGGCTCAGTGTCTCAGAAGTATGACCAATGTTTTATCTCATTACAGGTGATAACTCAGTTCAACATTTTTCAGTTAAATTTAGAATTTATTCTCTGCTCTTTAAATATTGTGAAATGAAATTTGAAGGAAGCAAAAGACTGCCTGGTTTACTGTCAGAGGCACAACACGGTGGCCCAGGTGGTTAGCACTGCTGCCTCACAGCACCAGGGTCCCAGGTTTGATTCCAGCCTCAGGTGACTATCTGTGTGGAGTTTGCACATTCTCCCTGTGTCTGCGTGGGTTTCCTCCGGGTGTTCTGGTTTCCTCCCATTGTCCAAAGATGTGCAGGGCAGGTGAATTGGCCATGATAGATTGTCCATAGTGTTAGGTGCATTAGTCAGAGGGAAATGGGTCTGGGTGGGCTACTCTTTGGAGGGTCGGTGTGGACTGGTTGGGCCGAAGGGCCTGTTTCCACACTGTGGGGAATCATAATAAAATAGTGGTTAATATACAACACTGGGAATACTAACCTGTTAAGATATCTCTCTGATAGTTAGTCTACAATTTGTCCCCATGATGAAAATTGTAGCTAACAATGATCATCCTAACTTATCTCGTTCCTTGCTCACTCAACATCTCACCTATTCCAATCAGAGCATCTTTGCTTAATTGCCATTGTTGACTCAAATAATTAACTTGCACTGGATTCTGACTGGCCCTGGGAACGAGGTGACATCCTGAGAGTTGACTTAAAGCTAATCCACCTAGCAGAGAACTGATGCGAATAATATTGAATTCCTACTTACCACCTCAACTTTTATTTTGCTTTGATGGAGAACAAACATGAGTGTGCTGCCAGATTCCTGATGAAGGGCTTAAGCCCGAAACGTCAATTCTTCTGCTCCTTGGATGTTGCTTGACCTGCTGTGCTTTTCCAGCACCACACTCTCGACTCAGATCTCCAGCATCTGCAGTCCTCACTTTTTCCCTGTGTTGCCCAATAGATATTTAATCCAATTCCATCAATTTCCATTATCAGAGCTTTTTCTTCATTAAAAGCAAAATACTGAGGATGCTGGAAATCTAAAACAAATATAGAATGCTGGAGAATCTGTGCAGGTCTGTTAAGAGAGAAACTAATTTAATGTCTTGGGTTCAAAATGACTGTTCGTCAGTTCTGAAGAGGACTTTAAAGTGATATGCAAAAGAGCTGGGGTGATATGATAGAGGCAGGTTCCACTGAAGCATTCATGAGGATAATGGATGAGAATTTGGATAGTAAACGTGTGCAGGGATGTGGGTAAAAGACAGGTGATTGATACTAGGTAATAGGGCTGGTACAGTTATGTTGGGCTGAATGGTCTCCTCTGTGCTGTAACAATTACGTGATTCTGTCTAGAGTCTTATTTGAAATGTTGACTCTCTGTTTTTCTCTCTGTAGAAGTTGGCAGATCATGCGTTTCCCCGGTGTTATGTGTATTTGTTTCAGGTTTTTTTTAAAAATTCACTTGTGAGACATGGTGCTTTGTTGGCAAAGCCAGCAGTTCCTGGTCATCCCAAATCACTCTTCTTTTGAAGTCAATCTCTTCCAAATACACAGACTGACTCCCTGACCAAATGGACACTGTACCTCAGATTCCAAAGAAGTCAATGAACTGCATTCTTTGTCATTTGGATAACAGTTTTTGGAATTCCACTTCTTTCAATAATCAATATGTTACTAACTCTTGCTTTTCTTCATTGCCAATGAATATTACATTGAATCATACATTACAGCTCAGAAAGTCACACAAAGATTGAGCTGGCTATAGTTCACATTCATCCCTTACACCTTACATTATATTATGTTCAATTTTACTTTTATTGATGTTTTGTATGTTTACATCATTTATATTCACCTTCACATATCACTACCAACCCTGACTCAGTGACAACATCCCCACCTCAAAAAGACCTGGGCTCAAATTCCATTCCAAAGCCACAATCCAGGATGTCAGATTAGCATAGGCCTGAGGGAGTGCTATGCTATCAAAGGTGTTACTCATTGAATGAGATGTTGAACTAAGGAGTTGCTTACCATCTCGTGCAGTCATAATAGGTATTATTTCACTAATCAAAGTAAAACAATGAAGTTCATCCAGAGTCCTATCCAGCTAGCATCAATAAAACAAATTTATTTTTGAATGGACCTGGCCCTTTTTTTAAACTAAGTGTGAGTTGCAATGGGTTTTCAGAGAATTTTTCATTATGGGACACAACATAATTTCTCACTGAAGCTTACCAAACTCATGGGTGGGTTGCTCTTCGGAGGGTCGGTGTGGACTTGTTGAGCCGAAGGACCTGTTTCCACACTGTAGGGAATCTAATCTAATCCAATCTCATGAACTATCCACTTTGCTCCGACATCGGATTCTAGCCTCATCTCATCATGCACCTTTCCTGGAATACCTCACCAATGTGGGGATATTCTGGAATTAACCAGAATCCTTTGTGTCTACTCCATCTTTCAAAAACCCTTTGTGCTTTCAAATGTAAGCACTGTCAGTCCAAAGGTTCCTCGGATGATTTGTGACATTTCTCCCCGTCCATGATGCCTGAGGTAATTGGTTCTCTGCTTTCTGGGTGTGGACATAGTGATCTTGTGGGAATAGGCACTTTGGTCCAACAAGTCTACACTGACTCTCCAAAGAGGAACCCACCCAGACCCGTTCCCTTACCCTATAATTCTACATTTACCCCTGACTAATATTCTGAACCCATATATCCCTGAACACTATAGGCAATTTGGCTTGGCCAAATCACATACACTGCATGTCTTTGGACTGTGGGAGGAAACCCACGCAAACACGGGGAGAATGTGCAAACTCCACACAGGCAGACGCCTGAGGCTGGAATCGAACCCGGGTTCCTGGCACTGTGAGGCAGCAGTGCTAACCACTGAGCCACCGTGGGATTCTGTGGGATTTCTGTTATCCCAGGACCAGAAGTGGAGGCCATGACAATGTACAATGGCAGCCTGATGTGAGTTTGCCATTAGGGTCAGAATAGCCTCAGCTCTTTGGAGGAATGCACCGACTGAAGGAAAATGATCAATGACCTTCTCCTCTCTGCTAGTTTATGTGCCACCATCTTTGTTTGGATAAAACCTACTCAGTCTACTTCTGTTACTATACTCACCTCCCACCAAGGCTCAAGCTCTCCTGCCTGCAGCATCTCCCCACTCATCCTCACCCACTTCAATCCCTATTAGCACTTATCCTGCATGCCCTCTGTGCTGCTGACTCACTTGCCTTAGACTGTCATCCACCAATGCCAATAGCTGTGTCCCCTTTTTTGTGACTCTCTCTCATTCTAGGTGGAAAATATTCCATAATATGATCAATAGAGTCAAAGACAAATGGTACAATGTCAGTCATTCAACTCCTCATTCCTTATGTAATGTCATGGCTCTGACCACCCTGACTGATGGATTGACCATCTCCACATCTCTAGACCAATATTGGAGCCCACCCTTGCTTGTAGTGTGGGGACCCCCTGAGTGAAGGCTTTCCCTTTGACTTGAATTCAGCCTGTTGACAACCACAAAATGCTTCCTGCCTTCATGGCTGTACTGAACAGCACAGCAAGATAGAAGGACTGAATGTGGTAGCTCTGGCTGAGGGGGGAAGAGTGCAAGGGCAATGTGTTTTCAAGGATGCTGTGTGCATCAAGGTAGGCTCAGAGTGAGTGAGAATGCAAACAGCTCATATATACAGCCTGGCCCAGTCCAATGAACTGGGTATACGTCCCCGAGCACACAATATCCTTGTAGTATCAAGGCAATGGTAGTTGCTGGCAGAACCCGAGGTGGACATTGTAATGCAGAAGTGTTCTGGAAGGGTATCAGAGATGTGCCATGAGGATTCTTAGAGGTTGGCACATGTCAGATATCAATGTTCATGGATTTGTGGTATATGGGGCTAGTACCAATGGAGTGCCAGTGCCCTGAGATGTTGATACCCGATGTCCTAGATGAAGATCAGTTGGAACAAGTGGTGAGGTAAGGTATTGAGATGGTTTCCATGTTGAGATTTCACACTATTGAGCTTGTTTGGTAAGATCAAAGGCTGAATATTAATGAGGTGGAAAGTGCTTTTAAGTAGACATTGAACAACCTATAATTCCCCTTAACTGGCAACTAACTGCTACCTCATGTCCCCTATTTCTCAAAAGAATAAAATTAGAGTGAGAGGGTCTTGACATTGAAATATGCCTTGTTGGATTTCTTCTGCAATTCTGACATAAATCTCACCACAGCCCATATTGTACAGGCCCTTAAAAACAGCCTATGCTATGTTCCATGTTTCCCTATGTTACAAAAAATAAGTACACTTGGATGGATTTAAAATTGGATTTCTTAGATTAGATTCCTTACAGTGTGAGAACAGGCCCTTCAGCCCAACAAGGCCACACCGACCCTCTGAAGTGCAACCCACCCAGACCCATGCCCTATAGGTAACACAATGGACAATTTATTATGGCCGATTCACCTAACCTGCACATCTTTAGACTGTGGGATGAAACCCATGCAGACACAAGGAGAATGTGCAAACTCCACACAGACAGTTGCCCAAGGCAGGAGTTGAACCCAGGTCCCTAGTGGTGCGAGGCAGCAGTGCTAACCAATGAGCCACCATGCCACTCTTTTGAAGTGCTTTGGATCATTATGAGGCCATTCATTCCCTACCTTCAAGATTCATCTTGTTAACTTTAGGGGAAGCTATGCTTGAAAATTGTTTAGAAAATATCTGAAAATTTTAACATTTTATGAGGACTCATTTGATTTAAGATGAATGGAGGCAAAGAAAACACTTAAACGTATTTTCAATCAATAAAGTTTTTCTGTAGGTATTTGAAGTATTAGATTTTTCATGAATGATAAATGTAATGGATTTTATCAAATAGTATGTTTTTTCTAATTAATCTCTATTTTGACTTAAGAATAAAAGTCTCTTCGGATGACATTTTATCTTGTAAACTCCTCAATATGTTAATACCTTCATACAACTGACACTAATATTCAAAGTGCTCTCCAACCCTAAACCCAAGACATGTACTGTGGGGTTCATTTGTATCATCCATGAATGTTTTGATATGTTTTAAAGATGACATATAAATCCAGTCTATAGTTTAGCCATCATTCCATCACAACATATTGTGCAGGACCCTTCAGATTTGCACTGTTCTATCATTTCAAAGGCAGCAATACAATTGTGTTCAAGTAGAATGTAAACTGAAAACTCTGGTGTGGAGTTTGAACTCATGACTGCCTAGTCCATTTCTAACAATACAACCAACAAAACAGAGTTAAACAAACGGCATTGTCAAATAAAGCTTGCACAAATCACTTATTTGGTAAGTGAACACTTGAATTGTTACTCGTGTGAAAGTCTTCATCACTGAGATAATACTGAAGGTCATGTTTGTACATATAAGGAAACACTTGTGTGGTACAAATCCCAGTGGAAACTGACAACAGTGTTAGAATCACATTCTGCTATCTCATATAAAGTAGACACTATCTTCTAAAACCCACGACAACAAACATCTCAGTCACTTTCTTAAAAAATATATCATAACTTGTTACAATGCCAGAATCAACACCACTAAGCCTACATGAGTTGAGTTGGAAATGGGCCTAAGGTCAAAAGGTCAAAAGAGTATTAAAAGGACTTTATTAACTTTCATTTTGTCCCAGACGCACAGACGCTTTTTTACATGGGGGTTTAGTCCATGGAGAATGACACTTCCCTTTCAGTGGATATGCCTGAACTCTGCCCACAGATGTGTTCCTTCAACATCAGTTATGTTTCTTTCTCTTAAGCACATTTCATCTCTGAAAAGGATATCATTACAACATATTTTTAAAAAGTTAGACTCCTATGATATTATCCTTCTGATTTTCATCCAAGTTGCTTCGAAAGCGGCTTTGGGAAAAAGATCAGTTTTACACTCTGCTTGTATTTAAACATGCAGTAGTCTGTTACCGTCTAAACCTTGATTATCATTTTCTGATGCACAAATAAATATTTATTTGACTGTTCATACACAAGGTTTTCTTTAAACTTCGACTCTGAAGTATGTTGTGATCCTGGGAAATTATTTACCGGAAAGGAAAAACTTTGATTACATAGTGAGGCATGAATTCATAGAGATCTGCAGCACCGAAAAAAAGCCTTTCATCCCATCATGTCCAACTAAGTCAAAAACAATCGCCTAACTAATGTAATCCCAAAAGATGCTGGCATATTTCTTCATTCTGAAGAGTTATTGCAGGAAAGAATTTGTACAACATCACATTATAGAAAATGCATTTAATTTCCACATTGCTTGAATAGTGAAATACCAGCTCAATCCAAAGGATAAAGAGTTTCTGTACACTGTTAAGTTGAAGCCAATTCTAAAACTATTCAAAATATCACCTTGCATGAAACAGTTCAAATCAAAAGTATGAATTATCACCAAGCAACCATTGTCAGATTTTGCTGTTGTATGAAATGCTGGCACATTGAAGTCAGATTTCTCACTTTTAAAGTGATCATTAGTGTGTATATATCACATGGGCTAATGTCTCTGGTAAAATAGTACAGTGAGGATTTCAATGCAAATGTACTAAGAATTCAGGCATGAACATCATTCACAATAATCTACAAACATTTTTTTCCTGCAAAGAGGAATATGTTGCTAAAGCTTCCACCTTGCACTCATCACGACAAGTGCAAGAATGTCAAATTTCTAACCATTACAGCAATTTATACCACAGATGAAAAGGGTGCAAATTCGTTGGCAAGTCAACTCTAATTTGCTATCTTAGTGAAATAAATGGGTAGCTATAGGATCCCTAAGATCCCAGATAATTTGAGAGAAGTGCAAGGCTTGATCAAATTACTTTTGTTTGCTAAGAATGGATCCCCATGTTGGAATCTTTGTTACTTCTTAAAACTTTCTACTTTGCCTCCTGTTACCCAAAAGTACTGAATTACACAAATTTGTCCTTCTACATGTTTCAACAGCCCTTATGTGACTCAGCCAGGGAATCACACGAACCTGGGTAGAAAACATGGGTCAGCTGGTTGACATGAGAACTTGCCTTTGTAAGTATAAGAGCCCGTGCTGATTTGTAGAGCCACTGAAGTCTCCATGTACAAATTAGATGATAAAGACACCAATGGAAATAGTGGCCTCTTTTCTTCCCAACTACAGGACTGGTTGAGTTTTGGAAAATGGCCAAGGATTGAAGCTTAAAGTCTAAATGTCTCAACGCTGCATCTGTCCCCTCACCCACTAGCTCAGCACAGGGTGGTCTACTGATGGCATCTGACCACCCAAAGATTTATCAAGCCACCTCCAGAGAGACTGAAAATAGTTGCACGCTCAATATTGGATGAGATTTTCTCTGCTGGTTTGTGCCAGAAAATCCCAGCTTTGTGGTTGGCTCTCTGTTGCTGGCAAGTGGAGAAATAAGATGAATACTGTACAAAGGCAATGTTTGCCTAGCTGATGAAAGTCCCCTGTTAAAATTAGAAGACAGTTCTCTTGGGACAGAAAAGAAACCCAAAAAAATGTAATGGACAGAAATGGTCCCAATCACTCATCCTTCCCCAGTAGCGCTGCAATGTTTATTTAATTCTCTTTTGAAAGATGTAATTAAGTCTGTCTCCGCCACATACTCAAGCAGTGCATTCCAAATCATAATCATATGCAACATGTTTTTCTCAAGATGCTCTTGCTTGTTCATCTGCCAAATACCTTAAACCAGCTATATCCTACAACCTACTTGAGCTGAGATCTGACACAGGGCTGACTAAAAGCAGTTATTCCTGCATTCACCAGAGCATAGACTTGACTACCCGTTGAAATAACTGAATAGTATTGAGATATTTGAAAGAAACTACAAACTTTTTCAAGTATCTTTTCAGAATTCGTTGCATTCTGGCTCCATGGTGTGCTGGACAATGCTAGCAATAGTTATGAAGATTCTGAAAGATTGCAATGAGTCAAGTTCCTGAGACTCCATCCAAAACAGCACTTTGTGTAAGTACCTGCACCCTAATGCCCACAGCAATTCAATAAGGCATCTCGTTATCAACTTCTCAAGGCTAATTAAAGGTAAGTAATAAATAAGTTAGTTCGCTGCGCTGGACTGTTTGTTTTCAGACTTTTCATCACCATTCTAGGTAATATAATCAGCGAGGCTCTAGTGGTATGTCCTGCCTCTCTATTTATAGGCCTAGAGAGGTGGGACATACCGCCAGCACTTCACTGAAGACTCTCACTGATGATCTGACCTAGTATAGTGATGAAATTACTGAAAACAAACCTTCCAGCTTAGTGAGCTAACTTACATACTTATCATCAACCTCAGCTACAAATCATCTCAAAAATCACTAATAAGTAATAAATGATGGTCTAACCAGGAACACCCACATTCCATGAATGGAAAGAAATATATTGGATTTTTTTGTTATTCATTTATGGGATGTGGCCCATTATTGGCTGCTCCAGCATTTATTACCTAGTCTGAGTTGCCCTTGAGAAGGTGTAGGTGAGCTGACTTCTTAAATCACTGCAGACTATGCAGTAATACCATTAGGAAGGAGGTCCAGGATTTTGACCCAGCAACTCATGAAGGAACGATGATATATTTCCAAGTTAGGATGATGAGCAGCTTGGAGTGGAATTTGCGGCAGGTGATGTTCCCATGTATCTTCTCCATCTAGATGGAAGTGCTTGTGAGTTTGGAAGGAGCTATCCATGGAACTTGTTGAATTTCTGCAGTGCATCTTGTAGTTAGTACACACTGTTGCTACTGAGTGTTGGTCTAGTCTTGTCCATGAGATCCACAGAAGTCAGTCCCCTGGTCACAAACACTTGACTATTGCCAGACAATGAAGGTGTCAGCAAGTTCAATTGTGATTAGCATCCCTTACCTCTTCCATTCTCAATTTCAGCTCACCTCTGGAATTCAGCTCTTTTATCCATTTTTGAACCAAAGCTGTAATGAGGTCAGGAGCTAAGTGCACCTTACACAAACGGAACATCACTGAGCAGGTTATCACTGAGCAGGTGCTGCTTGAAAGCACCATTGATGACAACTTCCATCATTTCACTGATGGCCAAGTATTGACTGATGAGGTAATATTTGGCTGGGTTGGACTTGTCCTGGACAATTTTTCATAGTTTCAGGGAGATGTAGTTGTTAAAGATAGGTTAATACATGAACTACTTCTGTGCAGAAAGACATTGAGTCAGCTAAAAGAAATGTCTTACAATTAGTGGATATTTGAGCCACGTAATTATAAAACACTGTAACACACCAAAATATCTGGAGAATATTTCAATACATTAGACCTTCTAATCTATTATAAAAGCTATGCATTGATGCACTGCATTAACCCTGCAATAGTGGAACAAAATAATATAATATCCAATATACTATTATCAATGTTTTGAGAATTCTTTTGGCTTGTTACATATCTACTAAGCTGCTGAAGTGATAATTGCTTGAAGCCATTGATCAAATAAAACAGGTAAAACCCAATTATACGATACATGCAGTTGAAAACAGAGTAAATTTGCAAACCCTGTGCTATTCTTTTATGCCTTTTACAGAATACAAAGATATTACAATGATCAATGAACTTTATGCTTTGTGGCCTGATAACTACTTAGAGTCAGAGAGTCATAAAGATGTACAGCATGGAAACAGACCCTTCCATCCAACTCGTCCATGCCGACTAGATATCCCTCCATAATCTTGCCCCACCTGCCATTACCCAGCCATATCCCTCCAAGACCTTCCTATTCATATACCCATCCAGATGCCTCTTAAATGTTGCATTTGTACTAGCTTCCACCACTTCCTCTGGCAGCTCATTCCATACACGTGCCATCCTCTGCATGAAAATGTTGCCCCTTAGGTCTCTTTTATATCTTTCCCCTTTCACCATAAACCTATACCCTCCAGTTTTGGACTCCCCCATCCCAAGGAAAAGACTTTGTCTATTTATCCTACCCAGGCCACTTATGATTTTATAAACCTCAAAAAGGTCAACCCTCAACCTCCGATACTCCATGGAAAACAGCCCGAGTCTATTCAACCTCTCCCCATAGCTCAAATCCTCCAACCCTGGCAACATCCTTGTAAACCTTTTCTGAACTCTTTCAAGTTTCACAACATCCTCCTGATAGGAAGGAGACCAGAACTGCACGCAGTATTCCAAAAGTGACCTAAACAATGTCCTGAACAGCCACAACATGACCTCCCAACTTCTGTACTCAATACTCAGACCAATAAAGGAAAACGTACCAAATGCCTTTTTCACTATCCTATCTACCTGTGACTCCACTTTCAAGGAGCTATGAACCTGCACTTCAAGGTCTCTTTTATTCAGCAACACTCCCCAGGATTTTACCATTAAGTATATATGTCCTGCTAAGGTTTGCTTTCCCAAAATGCAGCACTTTGCAATTATCTAAATTAAACTCCACATGCCATTCCTCAGCCCATTGGCCCATCTGATCAAGATCCCATTGTGATCTGAGGTAACCTTCTTCGCTGTCCACTACACCTCCAATTTTGGTGTCAGCTCCAAACTTACTAACTATACCTTTTATGCTCACATCCAAATCATTTATATAAATGATGAAAAGTAGAGGACCCAGCACTGATCCTTGTGGAACTCCACTGGTCACAGGCCTCCAGTCTGAAAAACAACCCTCCACCACCACCCTCTGTCTTCTAACTTTGAGCCACTTCTATACCCAAATGACTAGTTCTCCCTGTATTCAATGAGATCTAACTTTGCTAACCAGTCTTCCATGGGGAACCTTGTTGAACACCTTACTGAAGTCCATATAGGTCATGTCCACCACTCTGCCTTCATTAATCCTCTTTGTTACTTCTTCAAATAAGTCAATCAAGTCTTTGAGAGATGATTTCTCATACACAAAGCCATGGTGACTACCTCTAATGAGTCCTTGCCGTTCCAAATTCAGCCTAAAGAGGTTGAGAAGTGCAATTCATTTCCTTCACGTTCACTGTTCTGCCACTATAATTTCAAAGCATTAATAGGTTCCCACTATATCAGCAGAACAGAGGAAGTGCCAAGAGAAATCACCTCCAATGACTTTTAAGTTCAGTTTTTACTATTTTCACACTGACATAAACCCTCTATACAGGCAAATGTAATTTAAACAATGAGCAATAAAGCTTCTGGAAACAGAAAACAAACTTTAAGAAATGACTGAACAAAGTAATGAAGGTGGGGGAGGCGGGGCTAATGGAATCTCACAGAAGCCTTTAATTTTAACAGAACTTAGAAAGTTTAGATGTAGAAGGGGTGTTCCTGACCCTGAGGGAGTCCATTACCAGGGGTCGTAGTTTAAGGATAAGGGGAAAGAGTGATGCCTTGATATCAAAACAGCATATGAGGTAAGTGTGACATCAAACCCTGGCAGAAGCTGAGTCCATAGCAATTCTGGAGAAAATGCTCTACCGATTGCAGTCATACCAAGCAGAGAGGAAGATGGTTGTGGTTGCTGGAAGTCCAGCATCTCAGCTTCAGGGCATATTTGTTCATTGGACATGCATGTCGCTGATTGGGTCATTATTTATTGCCTATCCCTTATTGGCCAGGGAGTATTTAAGAGTAGGTTATATTGCTAGACACAATCATTGGCTGCTTCATCAATGACCTTCCCTCTGTCATGAAATGAGAATGTTTGCGATTAATTATATTAATTCCAACACCATGCATGACTAGTCAAATACTGAGGTAAAAACAATGACTGCAGATGCTGGAAACCAGATTCTGGATTAGTGGTGCTGGAAGAGCACAGCAGTTCCGGCAGTATCTGAGGAGCAGTAAAATCGACGTTTCGGGCAAAAGCCCTTTATTTATTCCTGATGAAGGGCTTTAGCCCGAAACATCGATTTTACTGCTCCTCGGATGCTGCCTGAACTGCTGTGCTCTTCCAGCACCACTAATCCATAGTCAGATACTGAACCAATCCGTGTACTTCCACACCAACACCCTGGACAACATCCAGGCTTTTGCTGATTATTGTCAAGTAATATTCTGGCTATATCCATACCAGGCTATGACTATCCCCAATGAAAGAGAATCTAACCATATGCTTTGGATATCCAATTATATTTTCATCAATGAATATCCCACTAACAATATCTAGGGGATTACCATTGACGAGAAAATGAACTGGACCAGCCAAATCATCAAAGTTGTGATGAAGGGTCCAGCTGTATTTCCCGCTCCTCGGATGCTGCCTGACCTGTGTGCTTTTCCAGCTCCACTTTTTATCAACTCTGACGTATAATACAATGGTTACAGGAGCAGGTAAGGAGTGTCATGGATTGTGCACTCCGCTGTAACTGACTGGATCCAGCTGCAATAAGCTCAAGAATGCGAGACACTTCTTATGCACAAGTATGCCTTTTTTTCACAATCTCAAAGAGTGCCTTAAATTCACTAAAGATGCATTAACTCTCTGAAAAGGTGCCGTAGCTCTGCCAAAAGGCAATATATGTCCATCAGAAAGATAACATACTTCCCTCAAAGGTGTCCCAGGACCAGATCTAAAGAGGTACCTTATGTCTCTGTCAGGGTACTCCGGCTATTCAAAAGAAATGGATTGAGACCAGGCCTTCTCTCACCTGCCCTAACCACCAAACTCCAGGTTCCACAGTCCACTTTCAGTAAAGTCAGCTGATTATTTCAACAAACAATGCCTCCAGGAACAGCACATGCATTAACCACAGCCCTCCGACCCAACCCAAAACCCAGTGAAAATCAGAGACGCAGAGAATATCAGGATTCCCTGACTTTCTTTGGCACATTTGCCGCAGCGGAGATGCTCTCTATCATGGCAAAATTCCAGGTCATTGTCCTAAACTGGGAAAGCCACACCTATAGTCACAGATATACTTTGGGAAATGCAAAGCAAGGTCCCACAAACATCAGTGAGAAAATGACCCAGTAATCAGTTTGACTGATTGTAGTTGAACAATAAGTACAAGCCAGGACCCTTTCATTACTTCTTGAAATAATATGATGAGATCTTTTGCATTGAGGCAACTGGAGCTACAGTTTAACATCTCAGTCAAGAGGCATGTAACACTCCCTCAGCACTACATTGGTTTATCAGTGTAGATCCTGTATTGAAGTCTCTGGAGTATGACTTGAACCCATGACCTTCTGATTAAGAGAGAGCTACAAAGTGACAACTCTGACAAGTTGCCTCAAGTACCAACGCATTTCCCATCACTGACTGACTAAAGAACTAGTCAGGGCTAATTATCCTATAGTCTTATATTTTGTCCAATCGAAGCCAGGAATATTGAGTTCGCATAACTTGACCTTTCCTACAGGCTTGACTCCAAGAACCTGTAAAAACTCATTGCAAGTTTTGAAATAGAATATTCAATTTTATATCGTCATTAATGTTTTTATCTTTGGGGAATATGCTGTGAAACGAGGGTGTTTTGATGTTCGGAACAAAAAATATAAACTTGCCCCCAGAGCATCATTACTGCAGCTAGTTTGAGAGTACCTCACACAGCATGGAACGATAATGTTAACACAGCAGTGTAAAAGTCTAATGGCTTATTTTTCCCACTGAATTCCCATGCTTTTTGATGAGAATCATGAAAATTTCACTATCAGGATGCCTGATAAGGGAATAGTTGCAGTAAGTTTAATGTCCAACATTTCAAATTCTTTAATAGAATATTGCATATGCAACATCCAATTTGCCAAGCAAAGCATGGGCAAGAAATAAATGGAAAACAAATAAAGATGGGAGAAAACCAAAGAGAAGGAAACATGGAAAGAATAAAGAATAAAACAATCTGAACATTTTAGTTTGTATTTCATCAACCATTTATTAACTTTTGATGTTGTCGTTGGATTTTTAATGATGTGGAGGTGCCAGTATTGGACTGGGATGGACAATGTCAGAAGTCACATGAAGTTACAGTCCAACAGGTTTAATTGTAATCACAAGCTTTTGGAGTGCTGCTCCTTTGTCAGGTGTAGGAGTTTTAATCATTATTTTTCAAAGTCTTGTTGGTGTTTGTCTCATATTTTTAATGGAAGGTGCTCAACAGTTGGAGTTCAAAGAGCAGTCAGATTTCAGAATGGAGACTGATAAATTTTCAGATGTTTTTCAGACACAATAATCTTTGGGTTTCTATTAATGACACAGGACTTGACTGAGATTATTTTCTTAAACAATTGATAAATTTCTACTAATTTATGGAATCTATAATCAATTTGATAATGAAGGAGAGAAAACCCATATCTCGCTCATATTTACTCATGACTCAACACAGGTTAATTATTTAATTGCATGTCTTTTATAAAATGCTCATTAAAGCCTATGTCTTTGACAAAGTGACTGTGGACTTGGGAAAATTTGAGCTGATCAGAGAACCAATGTCATGTCTTACTAATCTGAAGGAATTTTCTGAGGCTGTGACTGTCTACGTGGACAGGGGAGTGTCTCTAGTTATTGTCACACCTGAAGCATCATCATGCAGTGGACTGTACAAAGTACAGAGGCAGGGTCCTCAACATGACATATGACAAAGAGAATTCTGAGGAGGAGATTGAACAAATCTTAACAAATTACTCTCACCACACTGAGTTTTAAATCTTCGATAAGTGTTAGCTACCAGATCCCTGTAATTCCGTTTTAATGATAATGGCTTCCTTCAAAAAGATGGAGGATCATGATAATATTATAATCAATAAGTCATGAGAATTGATGAAATGCTAAGGAACATAAAAAACTGTACTTTCCTTAGCTTTGAGGATTAAAACTCATTGAAGTCATTCAAGAGGCTGTAATTCCATTTAAAATAGTTGCAGCAAGACATTTTCTAAGTACTGATGTAATCCTTAGTGAGATACCTATACTGTTGAGTAAATCTTGTGTAAAACATAACAAATTAAACTTGACATGGAGCACATTAGGGCAATTATTTTTGGAAAGAAAGTTGATAGGCAGTTGAAACACTCAGGACATTATTCCCTCAACAAAACATGTTTCTCATCAGTGTGTTGGACAAATATTAATGGCATCAGGTGATAGGAGTCAGATTTTTTTTTAAAAATTGCCTTAAACTTACATAGACAATTTGCACACCATTGGGAAAGGTAAAAATCCTGCTAAATTATGCAATGATGAGCAACCGAAGAGTAAGGTGAAATAGTAGAAGGGATTAGTGAGCACAATGAAGTCTGTAAAACAAAAAATCACCAATGCCACTACATTCTATCTTAAGCCTTTCATTGGCATGTGACTTCAATGAGGCAATAACTATTCATTGAAAGGACAGGACAAAGTGATTTTCCTTACATATATAGATGTGTCACTTGGTTCATTATTCCTGCAATAATATATCTGAAGCATAAAAGGTTTATTATTGACAAGAATCATTGAAAAATGGATAGGGTCACCTGCATCTGACAGTGGAGGGGAATTTGCCAATGATGAGTTCAGAAGAATGTGCAAAAATCTTGATCACAAATGCCACAGGAGAAACTCGTTCAACAATGGATCCTGTGGAAGGAATCACGTAGTAATCCATGAGATGCTGCACTAAATTTTAGCTCACCAACCGGATTGCAAATTAGAGCTGCCATGCAAATAATTCATTTTAGATAGTTGGAGCATACAATCCCAATCAGCTGGTCTCTAGGAGAAATCCCAAATGACCTTTTGTCCTGTGTGGGTTAGTCCTTCCATTTTAAAGGTTTTAGTGTGCATTTTTGAATAGTATACTTACAGTGAGATGGGCTTTCAGAAAACTGAAGTCTCAGAAGAGCCATGGGGCACATAGCAACTGTACAAGACAAAAGCAATTTGTTGCCGGTACTGGAAAATTTAATAAATCAGAAAATGAAGGTGGTCAACATCTGTGGTGAAAGAAGCAGGCAACTTGATTAACGCTGATCTGAAGGTGGTGAGATGGCCAAATAATCTGGAAAGATACTCGCTCCACTCTCACTACGATTAAGTAAAAGATAAATTTACTCATTTGGAACTTCCTCAACCTTTCTTTTAATTCATTTCCAGAATGTGGGCATCATTGGTCAGGCCAGCATTTATTGCCCATCCTGAATTACCCCAGTGGCAGTTAAGAGGCAACCACATTGATGTGGGTCTGGAGTTACATGTAGACCAGACAAGAATAGCAGTTTCCTTCTCTAAAGGGTGTTAGTGAGCTACATGAGTTTAATCAGCATCATTAAACTTCTAACTCCAGATGCTTAGTGAATTCAAATTACACCACCTACCATAGCAGGATTCGAATCCAGGTCCACAGAACATTACCAAGGTCTCTGGATTAATATTCTAGTGATATTACCTCGAGACCACAGCCTTCACTGATACGCCACCAAGTAAGGGCCTTGAGTGGTCATGGTGATGTGGGAAAGGTGGCTTATTTCCTGACTGGGAAACCAGATTCGAAAAGTGAGGTGCTGGAAAAGCACAGCTGATCAGGCAGCATTTGAGGAGCAGGCGAATCGACATTTCGGGCATAAGCCCGTGTGTGTGTGTATGTGTGTGTTGTGTGTGCATGTTTGCATATCATGCATGTTTAGCTTCATTTCCCACAATATGGAGCCAGTTAAGGACAGGGATGTGGGGCAAGGGAGGGCTGCTGAAGGCCACCTTGTGTCCTTGCTTCCAAAACACTTTGAGCACCATTTCTCCTTCCCATGGCCCCAGCCATTAAGACCCAAGAGGAAACAACTTCCCTTCTTGCCATTGGATTCCCTGAAGCCTGAGCCTCCAGCAACAAGTAATAATGTCTTGGACATAGGGCCTGCTGAGTTCTGATTGGCTATCAGCTTCTGAAGAGGGGTGTGAAAGCTCATTGTCGAGGCTCATGATTTGCTGAAGCTGACGAGTCTGCTCTTAATTGCTGTTTGGAGCTTGATCCAGGGAGCTTTCTCACTGGTCAGACACATGGGGTGGGAGGAGGTTAGTGGGGAGTTAGTTGTCCCTGAAGATGATGCCCCCACACCTAAGTTGTGAAGCAGTTAATCTCATCCAGAGTTAACCTCTCAGGGTGGAAGGTTACAACTCTGAAGTGGTGACTTTTTTTTATTTCTGTTGATGGTTCCTACACTGGGGAGTACTTCCAAGTATTATCTGTTTTAAGATCACCTGAGGCCGATTTAATTCAGTTAACTCAATCTATTGTGAAGGAGAGAGTTAAAGGGAATGGAAAAACCTCTTGTAAAGTAATAGGTGATGGGGGAGGGCAGTATTTATCAGAAATCTGCAGATTTGAAAATGGGCTGGAAGATGAGGCATGGGGCGATATTGGGCTCGGTATGGAAGACTTAGCCCCTGTATGAGTTTCCTGATTATTTCTGTTAACCTGCTCCAATCAGGAAGCTCTGGCTGACGTAAAAAGGGGGAGTGTCAGAGATGCTGACAATCTGGTAACTGATTCTGAATGAGGCAGGACTAAAGTCAAGGACTGTTTTGAAACCTTGGTTGTACATATGAGGTAAAGGCAAAGTTGCTTTTCCTCCCACAGTCCAAAGATGTGCGGGTTAGGTGAATTGGCCATGCTAAATTGCCCATAGTGTTAGGTAAGGGGTATATGTAGGGGTATGGGTGGGTTGTGCTTCGGCGGGTCGGTGTGGACTTGTTTGGCCGAAGGGCCTGTTTCCACACTGTAAGTAATCTAATCTAATCTAATCTAATCTAATCAGAGTCAAGAGTGTGTTCCTGGGAAAGCACAGCAGGTCAGGCAGCATCCGAGGAGCAGGAGAATCAGTGTTTTTGGCATAAGCCCTTCATCAGGAATGAGGCTTGTGGGCTGGGGCTGAGAGATAAATGGAAAGGGGGGTGGGGTGGGGGGAAGGTAGCTGAGAAAGCGATAGATGGATGAAGGTGAAGGAGAAGGTGATAGGTCAGAGGGGGGAGTGATGGACAGGTCCGGAGCGTGGTGCTGAGTTGGAGGCTTGGGACTGGGATAATGTGGGGAGAGGGGAAATGTGGAAGCTGTTGAAATCCGCATTGATCCTGTGTGGTTGCAGTGCCCCAAAGGTCTCGGGGAGTAACGGTTTGGCAGTGGAGGTGGACCAGGACCTGTATGTCCTTGATGAAGTGGGAGGGGGAGTTGAAGTGTTCAGCCACGGGGCAGTGGGTTGGGTGAGTGTGGGTGTCCCAGAGATGTTCTCTGAAATGATCCTCTAGAAGGAGTCCTGTCTGCTGATGTAGAGAAGACCACACTGGGTGCAACGGTTGCAATAATACATTAAGCTGCTCACTCATTAGAGATACAGAGACAACTGGTGGTAGTTTAACCTCAGGGTCACCACACCTCAGGTGAAGGGAGAAGTTGATAAAGAAAGTTCTTAACGGTAATCTCAGCGGCTGTGGGAATTGACCCATGCAGTTGGCATTACTCACCAGCTTCCTTGGATGCTACCTAACCTGCTGTGCTTTAACCAGCAACACATTTTCAGCTGTTTAGCTAACTGACCTAACCAATCCCCATTTGCTGAGTGATATGGCAATCTGTTAACTGTATATTAAGTATAATTGCTTGCTTGTACTAATAGAGTCATGGAGTTATATAGCATGGAAACAGACCCTTCAGTCAAACCAGTCCATGACGAACATAATCTCAAACTAAACTAGTCCGATCTGCCTGCTACTGGCCCATATCCCTCCAAACATTTCTTATTCTTGTATCTATCCAAATGTCTTTTAAACATTGCAATTGTACCCGCATCCACCACTTCCTCAGGAAGTTCATTCCACATGCAAACCACCCTCTGTGTAAACCATTTCCCTCCTACATCGTTTTTTAAAATCTCTCCTCTTACCTTAAACATGTGCCCCCTACTCTTGAAATTTCCCATCCAAGGAAAAAGACAACTATCATTAATTTTATCTATATTACTCATTAATGTATAAACTTTTATCAGCTCGCTTCTCAACTTCCTATGTTCCAGTGAAAAAAGTCCCAGCCTATGCAGCCTTTCTTTTCACATTTTCACCTTAGATTAGATTAGATTATTTACAGTGTGGAAACAGGCCCTTCGACCCAACAAGTCCACACGGACCTGCCGAAGCGTAACCCACCCAGATGCATTCCCCTACACCTAACACTACAGGCAATTTAGCATGGCCAATTCATCTAACCTGCACATTTTTGGATTGTGGGAGGAACCGGAACACCCTGAGAAAACCCACGCAGACGCGGGGAGAATCTTCATTAAAAAGGAGATCACAGAGACAGCTTTATTCCCAGGGCAATTCCCTGATCCATTAGAACTGACCTGCATGGTTAAGATGGACAGTTAACTGATTTTGTTTCATCTCTATACCAGTGATGGACCAACCAATCATCAGCCACTTATCACGCTGTAAAAAATGGTTTCTCTTTCTTCAACTCTAATTCTTGTGGCCTCACCAAGGTGCTGTTCCCCTGAATCAACTCTCCTTGCAATGAAGGTCATTTGCCTTCTCAATTGTTTGATGCACTGCCTCTCTACTTTCATTGACTAGTATATAAGGACATCCAGATGCATTTGTATATCCATACTTCCCAATATAAAACCATTTAAATCCTGTCTTTCTACTTTTCACACTGAAGTGCAGAAGTTTACTATATCTGCCGTATGATTGGCCAGTCACTCTACTTGAAAATGTGTTGCTGGAAAAGTGCGGCAAGTCAGGTAACATCCAAGGAGCAGGAGAATGGCTAAAATTCAATTGAACATGAAACAGCTTGAGTTAGAGGCAAAAGCCAAGGATAGTATAACCTTGTAAAGGAGCAGCATTTTCACACTTTCACTCAAAAAAAAGTTAAAAATCACACAACTGTAAATGCTGTAAATCAGAAATAAAAAAAACAGAACTGTGCTGGAAAAGCTCAGCAGGCCTGGCAGGATCTGTGGAGAGAGAAAGCAGAGGTAATATTTCAGGTCGAGTGTGGTTTCACCAAACCTGAACTATTAACTCTGATTTTTCTCCATAGATGTTGCCAGATCTGTTGAGTCTCTCCAGTAATTTCTGTTATTATTTAAGACCTCCAGCATCTGCAGTTTTTATTTGGTTTTATTTTAGATTAAAGCTCAATTTTGCATCTCATAAATAATGACTCAAAAAAACCTAGATAATTGGCTTCTTTTTATTGCTGTAGTTCACTACATTTTTAATTGAACTGTATTGGTGGCACGTTAAAATGAAATAAAAAATATTTGTTACCAGCTGCTCAGAGGGGTGTAAAATGGTAGGAGTTGGTTGCCTCTAATCTGTTAATAACATAGCTGATAGGTGTATACCGAACTGACATTCCCATACAGCAGTAAATGGCATAGCAATTGAAGAAGGTACAGATAAATGTGAAAAAGTCCATTGAAAAAATATTGATGTACGACAATTATGTAGAATGACCTCTCAACACAACACAGACGCAAAAGGGGAGACAGGAAAATTAATTAAGATTTTCTCTTAGAAATGCTTGCACTATTGTGTTCTTTTCTGATACATTGAGGAGCTGAAAATGTGTTGCTGGAAAAGTGCAGCAGGTCAGGCAGCATCCAAGGAGCAGGAGAATTGACGTTTCGGGCATGAGCCCTTCTTCATCCCCGAAACGTCGATTCTCCTGCTCCTTGGATGCTGCCTGACCTGCTGTGCTTTTCCAGCAACACATTTTCAGCTCTGATCTCCAGCATCTGCAGTCCTCACTTTCTCCCAATCACTCAACTTGTCTAAGTCACCTTAAAGCCTCTGTGCATTTTCCTCACAACTCACAATCCCATCCAGTTTTGTGTTGTCACAAGGGTAAGTGAACACTGCAATTATGTTCTTTATCTGCCTCTAAATCACCAGCTTAAAGTAAAGGTTGCATCAAAGAATTTGGGAAAGAAAAACAGCTATACCCATTTACAAACAAACTGTAATCTATAACTTGTGGCAAGTAATCAGAAATAGCATTTCGGGTCGAGTGACCCTTCCTCAGAACTCAGACCCTTCCTCAATTGAGCCATAACATTAACTCTGATTTCTCTCACAGATGCTGCCAGACCTGCTGAGATTTTCCAGTAACTCTTGTTTTCTGATTTACAGCATCTGCAGTTCTTTTGGCTTTTAAATTTCAAATTGTGTTGCAAACCTATAGAGGACGCCATTCATTTTGGAATGCTACAATAGTGCTTCAACAATAATCCCTTACAGGGATAACCTCAGTTTAAATAAAACATATTCGTCAATGTCTCTGGCAATTTTTACTTTTTATGGAATAAGATCCTATCGGAGATACCTAACCCCTGACACTTTATGCTTTGATCATTCTACACCAGTGAGTCCTGACAACAAGCACGGTAAAATGTGACTTCTTTCATTGAACTTTAATTGACTTCATTGACCTTTTCATTCACATACGGGATGTAGGTATTACTGGCTGGGCCAGTATCCATAACCCATCCCTAATTGCCCTTGAGAAGACAGTGTTGAAATGCCATCAATTTGTTAATAGCTTTGTTGGTGATGTCATGAAGGAGGGAGTTCCAGGGATTTGACTCAGCGACAGTGAACGATAATATTGAGTCATAGAGTTTTAACAGCACAGAAGGAGGCCCTTTGGCCCATCATGACCATGCCAATTTAAGAATCTATCCATTCTAATACCTGAGCATGGTGGCTCAGTGGTTAGCACTGCTCCCTCACATGCCAGGTACCCAGGCTCAATTCTACCCTCGGATGACTATTTGTGTAGAGTTCACATATTCTCCCTGTGGGTGCATGAATTTATTCAGGTGCTCCAGTTTCTTCTCACAACCCAAAGATGTGCAGGTTAGGTGGACTGGCCACGTTAACCTGTCCAGGGGTGTGCAGGCCAGATGGGTTAGCCAATGGAAATGCTAAGGATTAAGGGTGGGAGGGAGGCTCTTCTGCGGGACGGTGTGGACATTATGGGCTGAATGGCTTACTTCCACACAGTGAGGATTCTATGCAGATTTTCCAACAGTTGGCCCATAGCTTTTTATGTCATGGCATTTCAAGTGCTCATCTAAATAGTTTTGACCTTTAGCACCCTCTTAGGCACTGTGTTTCGCATGCACACTACAGTATGGGTGAAAAAAAACATTCTGCACATCCTTTCTAAATCTCCTGCTCCTCACCTTAAATTTGTCATTGACCCCTCTTCTTAAGGGAAAAAGTTCAGGGGCCAGTAAAAACTGAATGGTGACCATGTGAATAACCAAGGGTGGCATTATAGCTGAGGCTGATGTTACCCTTAGCTTACCATTATCTGAGGTAACCTTATCAATAGAGGAGAAAGTGAGGTCTGCAGATGCTGGAGATCAGAGCTGAAAATGTGTTGCTGGAAAAGCGCAGCAGGTCAGGCAGTATCCAAGGAACAGGAGATTCGACGTTTCGGGCATAAGCCCTTCTTCAGGCCCTTATCAATAGATGCCACTGCATGTACAAAGTGCTGTTCTCTTCTAGCTTAAATCTGTTTATTTCTTTGACATGTGTGGAGCGTAACAATATATTTCCACTTAGAAATCATTCCTCATACCCCTTCTGTGAGAGCTTCAAAGCACTAAAGCAATGCTGTGCTATATCTAAGTATGAAAAACTAGTTCAACAAGAAGACAGTGTCTCATGCTATGTTGTGGCTTCTTACTGCCCTTGCTCTTGTTCCTTTTCGATGTAAAATTGTAAGTGATGGAACAAAAGCCAAAACCTCATATTTTTGCATTAATATAGACTGCAGCTCGAATGTGCGACTGAGGGACCTGACCCATCAGACCCAGACTCTCCCCCTGCCCCTGCCTCAGCATCACCATTTCTGCTACCCTCAGCTGCTCGGCTTCCGACAGCTGGTCTTGCTTTCAACCCCAATAAATCTTTGACTGACTCTCTAAAGCAAACACCATTGAGGAGAATGATCCTTCCAATAACATTTTGTCAGCTCCAATCACCTCAGAATTATGAATCTGACTAACCGTAACAGCTGGCCCCTACACAGTCCCTTGCTGTCATTTCCTTGTCTCGGTAACAGACTGTCCGCCTTTTGGAGACTGGCAGGTTACATCATAGCTCCAAAAGCAAACACAGCAATTACTTTTCAAAACAAGAGCTATGTTGCCCGCTTGTCTGCCTTTGTCAGGACGAGGATTGGTCGTTGTTGTGAGAAAAAGGCTTCTCGGTGAACTGAGCCAACTTATACTTCATTCATCGCCGTATTCAATTCCAATCACCCAGCTAAAACAAAAAAAAATGTTAATGTTGAATTAATCCTGACAGAGATTTCACAATAACAATGCATGATGATAATATGTTAGCACTGTTACTGTTGGGTCTCATAGGATGTCATGCCCAATTTTGAAATGTGACTTCTTTCGTTGAACTTTAATTGACTTCATTAACTTTTTTTATTCACATACGGGATGTAGGTATTACTGACTGGACCAGTATCCACAACCCATCCCTAGTTGTCCTTGAGAAGGTGATGATGAAATGCAGTCAATTTGTTAATAGCTTTGTGGGCGATGTCATTAAGGAGGGAGTTCCAGGGTTTTGATACAGCGACAGTGAAAGATAATGTCGAGTCATAGAGTATTTACAGCACAGAATGAGGCCCTTTGGAGTATCACACCCAAGCCAATTTAAGAATCTATCCATTCTAATACCTGAGCACAGTGGCTCAGTGGTTAGCACTGCTGCTTCACAAGCCAGCTACCCAGGTTCAATTCTATCCTATGATGAATCCTGTGTGGAGTTTGTACATTCTCCCTGTGTCTGTGAGAATTGCATCCAGGTGCTCCAGTTTCTTCCCACTCTCCAAAGGTGTGCAGTTTAGGTGGATTGGCCACGTTAACTTGTCCAGGGGTGTGCAGGCTAGATGGAAATGCTAAGGATTAAGGGGTGGGAGGTTCTTCAGAGGGATGGTTTTGACAATGTGGGCCGAATGGCTTGCTTCCAGACAGTAAGGATTCTATGCAGATTTTCCAACAGTTGGCCCATAGCTTTTTATATTATGGCATTTCAAATGCTCATCTAAATAGTTTTGACCTTTAGCACCCTCTTAGGCACTTTGTTCCACATACACACTACCATCTGGGCGGAAAAAAAATATTCTGCACATCCATTCTAAATCTCCTGCTCCTTATTTTAAACTTGTCATTGACCCCTCTTCTTAAGGGAAGAAGTTCAGGGGTCAGTAAAAACTGAATGGTGACCATGTGAATTATTCAATTACTGCAGTAGACAACTGAATGTAGACCTCCTGCTTCTGTAACTCTCAATCCACTCTGCTGATCCAATACTTTTTAATGATGTCAACTGAGCCAGAATTGAGTCCTGCTTTCTAGCTTTCACATATTTTTGAAATTTGTGAAAAATGTATTTGTAAATTATCTGTAAGTACATTACAAAACAACTCAAGAAGGGCACTTACTATTTTTTACTTCTCATTTACTTCTTCCCCCACCACCCCCTCCTTCTCTAGCATATATATCAACCTTTTCCTGGCTCCATCAGTTCTGAAGAAGGGTCACAGAAACATTAACTTTGCTTTTTCTCCATAGATGCTTCCAGACCTACTGAGATTTTGCAGCAACTTCTGATCTTTGATGACAGTGGTCTGGGTTCACAGAAACATTGCATTTTGGCCAGGAGGGATGCTCTAGAAAGTGAGGTTTTATATAGGATTCATATCTCTATGTCATAAAATTGTGGATTCATGTCTGAACTCAAAGACGTGAGTGTGAAACCCATGCTAGTTGTCCTGTGCAGTACTGTGGGGGTGCAGTGTTGGTGGAGGGCAGTAATTCAGATGTGACGTTTTGCTTAACCTGATGTAGATATAAAATGCAAATGTAAAAACTAGTTTGCTATTACTAAGATATAATTTTGAAGAAAATCAAAGTTGTTAACCCCAGTCCCTTACTGTGCCCTTGCTTCACTAAATTGGCTGTCATCTATCCTACATTACGGTTGTCACCACACATGACAGAGTACTGATTTGTTTGCAAAATTTTAGGACAAGCTGAGATTGTGAAAGGTGCGTCATAAATCCTAGTATTTCTCTTTTTTTCCCTCTTTATGGTTGGTTTGTGAGACATGGAATGTGACTCCTGAGGATGAGAAGACAATACAGAGGACAGTGGTGTAATGGTACCACAGACCTATTAATCCAGACATCCAGGCAACTGCTCTTGGGCTGTGTGTTCAAATCTCATCATGGTAGCTGGTGGGAATTAAGTTCCGTTGTTAAATCTGGAATACAAATCTAGCCTCAGGAATGGTGAGTGTGAAAATATCATTGGTTGTTGTAAAATCTTGTTTAGCTTTCTAACATTTTCTAGGGAAGGTAACCTTCCATCCTTACAATAAAACAAATAACTGTGGATCAAAAACAGAAATTGCTGGAAAAAACTCAACAGATCTGGTGGCAGCTGTGGAGAGAATTCAAAGTTAACATTTTGGATCGAGTGAGCCTTCCTCAGAATCTATTTGTTTCTGATTGACTGAATACTGCAGTTCTTTTGGCTTTTATTAAAGAACTGTGGATGCTGGAAATCTGACGCAAAAACAGAAATTGCTGAATAAAAATACTCAACAGGTCTTGCCACTTCTGTGGAGAGAAACCACAGCTAATCTTTTGGATCCAGTGAACCAGTTCTGAATAAAGATCACTGGAACTGAAATATTGACAGTGCTTCCTCTCCACAGATGCTGCCATATCTGTTGAGTTTTTTCAGCAGTTTCTGTTTTAGTTCCTGATATCCTTACCAGGATGTAACCTAATGACAAGAAATAAGTAGAAGAACTTATTTCTTTGGCCATTTCTCAGCCCATTTGGGTGCTTGTCTTCCCGATGTCATTCATCCTCCATACCTGTTCCAGTAAAGGTTTTTCTTCAGTAAATCACACAAACCACTTCTTTTGACTCCATTGACTCCATCTATACCTCTGGCTGCCTTGGGAAGGTAGCCAACATAGAGTCATAGAGTCATAGAGACGTACAGATATAAACAAACCCTTCAGATCAACTCATCCATGCCAACCAGATATCCGAAATAAATCTGACCCCATTTGGCAGTAGTTGGCCTATATTCCTTTAAACTCTTTCTATTCATGTACTCATCTAGATGCCCTTTAAGCCTCCAATATTTCCTCTGGCAGCTCATTCCATACACACACCACCCTCAATGTGGAGAAGTTGCCCCTTCGGTCCCTTTTAAATCTCTCTCCTCTCACATCTCCTCCCACCCTGGTTATACATTCTTGCAAACTCTTCCATCGGGAGAAGGTACGGAAGCTTGAATGGATCGACACATTCAAGAACAGCTTCTCCCCTACTGTTATTTGACTTCTGAATGGACCTTGTAAACTTTAAATTTAATATCGATCTCGCTCGTTGTGTACCTTCTCTGCAGCCGTAACATTGCATTCCTTGTTCTGTTCTATTACCCTGATACACTTTGTCATGGTATGATCTGCCTGTACTGCACGCAAAATAAAACTTCTCACTGTACGTAGGGTGCATGTGACAATAATAAATCAAATCAAATCAAAATGGATCATGTGGCAAATGACAATTTATGATCTAAGACAGGTGTTTTCAAGCTTTAAAGATGAAAACGACCCCATTATTTGTAAAGTCGGTCACTTCCTTTCCTCCTTTTACATTGATAGATGCTAGTTTTCAAGATCACAGCGTTGTCTCATGCCAGATACAGTCAGTATAGGTTTCTGTCCTCAATTTGCTGGATAGACGTTGAATATGTCACAAAAGGAAAGAATATAGTATTGAGTTAAGGTTGAATCCTGAATTAGGAGATGGAAAGTTTGAGCTAATTATGCAGACAGTCAAATCTGAGAAAATGTCTTTGAGAAGACACTTTGAATTTCTAGTTAGGAAGCTATACAATAAATCCCTTGCACTTGCTGGCAAAAAGTAGGAAGCTGGCTTCGTCAACATTTATCTTTCAACAAATATCACCAGATCAGATTAATTCATTCTTTTTGGAATTTTAATTAGCCTGTCACGTATAACAACATCAAACTGTTGATTGCAAAATATTTTGAAGCATTCTGATGATGGGGTAACGTTTTATAATAAACTTAACGACTTTCCTACATTCACTATCTGGATAAGTACCATCTAGATTGACAGAACATTGCAATAAATTAATTACTCTGAAGACTGTAAGAGATAGAAACCAGTGTAGGTTGTTTGGACCCTCAAGCCTACTCTACTATTCAATAGAATCATGACTGATCGGACATTCCTCACATCCATTTTCCTGTGTTTTCCCTCAAACTGCTTTGATGATCTCTGCAATTACATGAGAGTGAATCATTACACTTCAACGGCTTTTCAGAAAGGCACTACGGTGTGTGTTCAAGTCACACTCCAGGATGTGAATGCAATAATTAATTTACGGGGAGGTGATGATTTAGTGGTATAATTGCTGGACTGTTAACCCAGCGATTCAGGCAACGTTCATGGCAGATGGTGGAATCTGAATTCAATAAAAATCTGAAATTCAGAGTCTAATGCCAACCACGAAACAATTGTCGGAAAAACCATCTGGCTCACCAATGCCCTGTAGGGAAGGAAGATGCTAACTTACCAGGACTGGCCTACACGTGACTCCAGACACACAGCAACGTGGTTGACTCGTACCTGTCAGCGAGAAGGGCAATAAATGCTGATCTAGCCTTCGATATCTGTGAATGCATTAGAAAAACATTACTGAGGGTGTACCACACTATCAGAGGTGCTATCTTTCAGGAGAGAGGTAAAACTAAGGTCCCCTTTGACATATCTAGTGGATATAAAAGGTTCCATAGTTTTATTTTGAAAGAGATCAGGGGGGTTAACCATAGCACTCTGGCAAATACCTCACACACCCATAGGAACATACTGTGCTGTCATTCCTAAATTGTAACAATGAAAACAATCTTTCAAAAGTACTCTACTGGCTGTAAACCTCTTTGGAATATCCTGTGATCATCGAAGGCACGACTTAAGTTTTGTTATCGTTGCAAAATACATTATATCATGTAAATGAAGTAAATTAAGGAAGAATTGCATCAAGTGCCATTTTAAATAAAAGTTAGCTTATTATTATTACTAACTTCTTGAGCTTTATTGCTTTCTCAATTTTCTAGACAGTGAGTCCCACAGCTGCCATCAACTTTTATCCTCTGGTTTGTTCCACATTGTGTTTGGATTCAAGCCAGACTACACAGGACAGTGCAATGTCAAGAACTGTCTTGAGATGTAGAATTCAAAGTAACATTATGTATTATACTTATGTACTAAACACTGCTATCTATTGTAATCATAGATATACTATGCTCTGCTCTGATCTTATAAGGTAAAGATGGCGTAGTCCTTCAGGACCATAGGGCTATTCTGTCATCACAGAAAAACAACTGGGGATGGTTTGCCCTGAGGGTCATCATGCCTGAGTCAAGAGGAGAGGTTAAGGAGAAGAGTCCTTCATGGTAACCTCCCCTAGTGTGGGAGTTGAGCCCATGCTGTTGGCATTACTGTATGTCGCAAATTAGCCTTCCAACCAACTGAGATAATTGACCTCTTCTGGTCTTATGGTTAAATTATTAAGGATTAAACTAACTCCTTTGAATGTTCATGTCCATGTAGTCAAATTTGTCTTCCAATCTACAGTATTCTGTCTCTTCCCACTCTGTGTTATTTATGCTCAGTGATGTGCAGCTCCGTGACATCATCATAAAATTGCTCCAGGTTCTGAAGATCAATTCCAAAACAAAGATTGATTGATACAGGTATCTCAGCCATTGGCTGATTCTAATTAATTTTCAACATGTCATATTGTATGAACCTAAATTTCCTCTTCGAACTAGAGGTAGGAAAGTATCCAGTCTCCTCGGCAATTAAGTATCACCGGAATGTTTGCTTTTAAAAAGGTGTGGCATTTGTTATTGTAAAATATGTATTTTTGGACTTCATCTAACTCAGCATACCCTGAAAATAAAAGCCCCCAAAAATAACACTCTTTGGGATAACAGGTTACATCTATATCATGTAACAGAAAAGAAAAAAAAAGTCTTAACAAGCTGCAGATAATGACTACATCAATTTTCCTTTTATAGTACAGCTTGTGAGTGTGAAAATGATAGGCTCGCCCCTGACAGGCAAATATACAGTTT
The DNA here is from genome assembly GCF_020745735.1 of Hemiscyllium ocellatum. Classification (NCBI taxonomy): domain Eukaryota; kingdom Metazoa; phylum Chordata; class Chondrichthyes; order Orectolobiformes; family Hemiscylliidae; genus Hemiscyllium; species Hemiscyllium ocellatum. The sequence goes on from NC_083423.1 coordinate 9,798,783, forward strand.
TGCCTCAGGGTGGGCCAGGAGTGATATTCTTCAGCAGCCACCGGATCTTTGACCTTTCTGAGATTGACACTCAAACATTTACAACAGGTACATTTCAGATAATGGGATGTTCACCATCGCTCACTCAATGAAACATCACCTGCTCTATTTCACATCTCCATTGACTGGTTTCGGTGAAATTTATCTTGTTTAGATTATTGAAACTGGCCTGAATCCAGAATAATTGTCAGTCACTTATGGTCTTTAAAAAAAAAGCAATCATTGCAAGATCTAGTTTAAAGGAACAATTAAGACTCCAACCTTCATGCCACTTCTACACTTCTGATTTGAATTGTTATACCTCGACAGCTCATAAAATGAAGTGCAAATGGTTTGATGGTTCTTTCATCATTCTGATATTTTTCATTAATTTGTTGGGGTAAAGTATTCTTGCAAAATATTCAACATTGTATTTCCCTCACCACCAGCCATCCATGAATGCTGCATTTTGGTAATAGAGTACAGCTTTTGCAGTTTGCTGAGGAGTCGGATAAAGCTGTTTAGCCCCTGATAACCTGCTCCATGATTTAAGGAGGTTGAGAGAATTAACTGAGATCGAACTTTGCTTCATTATCCATTAATTGGGGGAAAAGCTCTATCAATCTCAGATTTAAAATTAACAACTGATCTAGCATCAATTGCCATTTCCAGAAGGAAGTTCGAAATGTCTGCCACATTTTATTTACAGAAATGCTCCTAATTTTACTCCTTTGGTTGTTAATCACATTTTTGTCAACCAAATTAGAGCAAAGGTAATGACTCAAAGGATAAAAATATAACGTGTGGCCGGGCAAAATAATGGAAATATGACCAAGTCAATTGGTACCTTCATAAAGGAACCTGAAACAATACCCGATGTATAAGGGAGGCGATGGCCCAGTGATATTGATGGAATTTGATTTCAATCGAAATCTGGAATTCAGAGTCTGTTGTTGATAACTATTGTTAATTGTTAGATTAGATTAGATTCCATACAGTGTGGAACCTGGCCCTTCAGCCCAACAAGTCCACACCGACCCTCTGAAGAGAAACCCACCCAGACCCATTTCCCTCTGACTAATGCACCTAACCCTATTGGCAATTTAGCATGGCCAATTCACCTGACCTGCACATCTTTGGACTGTAGGAGGAAACTGGGTCACCCAGAGGAAACTCACGCAGGCACGGGGAGAATATGTAAACTCCACGCAGACAAGGCTGGAATTGAACTTGGGACCCTGGTGCTGTGGTAACCACTGAGCCACCATGCTGCCCGCTTGGGAAAATTTTATCTGTTTCATGAATGCCCTTTAAGGAAGGAAACTGCCTTCTTATCTGGCTTGGATTCTATGTGACTTCAGACCCACAGCAATGTGGGTGATGTTTAAGCACTCTCAGGGATGAGCGACAATTGCTGCCCTAGGGCAACATTGCTCTCATCCTGTGAATGAATAAAAACAATGATCAACGAGATGCTTAATAGCGTTATTATTTGAAGTGATGGCCATGATTTGGAATATTTGCTAAAGGAAAGATATTAGGAGCTGGCATGAATGAAAAAAAAATTAATAATAGAAAAATTGTACCTGGTCTTTGAACAGAGTAGGTTTGACGAGCCAAATAACATCTGCAGACTGTGTCTTTCTTTGTGTTTTTTGTGTTCAACCCAAGTTATTTCAATTCAAACTATTACAGTACATTCTCATTTTTAAAGGCTGTTCTGTATGAATTATTCTTGCAGTGTTTAAATGCAGGCTATATTTATGAATATTAGTTGGAGAAAAGAAAATCACTGAGTGAGAGAAAAGATATGAAGCCAACTATTATGGAGACAAAGGACGACAGATGCTGGAAGTCAGAGTCAATAGATGTGAAGTTGGAAAAGCATAGCAGGTCAGACAGCATCCGAGGAGCAGGAAATTCAATGCTTCAGACTGAAACCCTTTATCAGTCCTGATGAAGGGTTTATCCTTGACTCATTACCTTTGCTCTAATTTGGCTGAAAAAAAAATGTGGTTAACAACCAAAGGAGTAAAATTAGGAAGTATTTCTATGAATAAATGGTGATACACAAACATTGACTTTCCTACTTCTCTGATGCTATCTGGCCTGTTGTGCTTTTCCAGCTCCACAAGTTAACTTATTGTGGTGAAGGTCTCCATTATGGAGACACCTTTCAGCAAAGTAAAATTATGATATGGAAAAGTTGAGGCAAATATAACAAGATGATGATGAGGCAGAATGTAGTTAGTGTGCTGAAGTCCATATAGATCACATCTACCTCTCTGCCCTCATCAATCCTCTTTGTTACTTCTTCAAAAAATCAATCAAATTTGTGAGACATGATTTCCCACACACAAAGCCATGTTGAATATCCCTAAATAATCCTTGACTTTCCAAATACATGGACATCCTGTCCCTCAGGATTCCCTCCAACAACTTGCCCACCACTGACGTCAGGATCACTAGTCTATAGTTCCCTGGCTTGCTCTTACCACCGTTCTTAAACAGTGGCACCATGTTAGCCAACCTCCAGTCTTCTGGCACCTCACTTGTGACTATCGATGATAGAAATACCTCAGCAAGGGGCCCAGCAATCACTTCTCTAGCTTCCCATGGAGTTCTAGGGTACACTTGATCAGGTCCCAGGGATTTATCCACCTTTATGCATTTCGAGACATCCAGCACTTCCTCCTCTGTAATATAGACATTTTTCAAGATATCACCATTTATTTCCTTACATTCTATATCTTCCATATCCTTTTCCACAGTAAATACTGATGCAAAATACTCGATTAGTATCTCCTCCATTTTCTGCGGCTCCCCACAAAGGCCGCCTTGCACTGCCAGGGAAAGTGGTGGAGGCTGGTAAATTTGCATAATTTAAAAAGGAATTTAGATGGGTATATGAATAGGAAGGGTTTGGAGGGTATGGGTCGGGTGCTGGCAGGTGGGACTAGATTGGGTTGGGATATCTTGTTGGCATGGATGGGTTTGACCAAAGGTTCTGTTTCCATGCTATGCATCTCTGTGATTCTAATACTCTATAATAGGGAAAAGCACCACCTAGGTCTCATACAAGAGCGCCCCCCCCCCCCCCCCACCCCCGCTCTTCAAAAAGAGATGCTTATGCATTTGTGAGTTCACTAACCATCAAACTGTAGAACACATATATCCCCAGAAAGGCAAAGGGGAATCCATGTGAGTGACCCATGCATCTGTGAATTGTCTGTTAATCATTACAACTAATTTATTGTCTACAGTATAGCTTTCCATTCTTAATCCAAGTACGTAAATGTAGTATACTATAGTGTTGCAGATTAAAGTACTGCGAGCATAATATAGAATTCTGCATAACAGGAGAAATTTTTTTAGAATAGAACCCCTACAGTGTGGAAACAGGCCCTTCGGCCCAATAAGTCCACACTGACCCTCCGAAAAGTAATCCACCCAGAACCATTCTCCTATCTTGAATTTACTGCTGACTAACACACCTACCTCATAATCCCTGAACACAATGGGCACTTTAGCATGGTCAATTCATGGGAGGAAACTGGAGCACTGGGCAGAAACCCATGCAGGCACACTGGAGAATGTGCAAATTCCACACAGTCACCCAAGGCTGGATTTGAACCTGGGCCCCTGGTGCTGTGAAGCAGCAGTGCTGACCACTGAGCCACAGCACCACGTATTCTTTATCAATTATAACATAATAAAAGCTTACAATGCAGAGAAGACTCTTCAGCTATTATGTCTCTGGCAATTCTTTTAAAGAGCTATAAATTTACTTGCAGACCCCTGCTCTTTCCCATGCAGTTTATATTTTCAAGTATGCATTCACTTTTTCTTTGGAAGTTAACATGGATTCTGCCCACTGCTGTTACTGATATGATACTTCATGCCCCCAAAACACTCCATGACTCCTTTTATCCTTTTACAGATGAGGTAAAATACATTTCTCTCAGCTACAGGCACAATCTCAAATAGGAACAGGTTCCCTCTATTTGTTTTGATAAGGCCCCTTCATAATTTGGAACACCTTTATCAGATTTCTTTTCAATTTACTCTATGATGTCATGCAGCAGGGAGTTCCCAGCAGATCAATGTGATATAGTGTCTTCTGTAGATTGCTAATACCAAGATACCATAAGTAAGCAGCTGTAGTCATTTTCGTTTTCAGGATCTTAGACATTCCTTCACCAGCCACTCAAACACCTTGAGACTAGACTCCTCAAATATCAGAAGCTGATCAATTAGCATGTTTATATGAAATTCCTTTGGCCACAGTTCTTACAGGGTGTGGGGGAGAGGCTGGGAACTAATCCATTTAAAATAAATGGATTCTCACCTTCGCTGGCTAAGCTGACAAAGAAATTTCAGCAGTTAATATTCAGAGTCCGATTTCAAGGTGAAAGGGTCGAGGGATAGATTCTCAATCTGTGTTTGAAGAAAACTTCAAGGTGCATATTAAGATTATAATTGGGTGGCGTAATAAAGAAACTAGCAACAATCAAAGAGTGCTCCCATCTGAGCTCATGACAATAAACTAAAAAACAAACCTCGCAAACATATCAGCTCACATGGCCCAGAACTGTGTAATCAAAAGCTCCTTAATTTAACCTTAATTAAATGAAAAATGTGAAAGGGATGTGGTTGCTCAGTTCTTGAGTAGATCCAAGGCTGTGATCAATAGATTTTTAGACTCTAAGGGAATCAAGGGATATGCGACTCAGGCAAAAGATTGCAGTTGAGGTCAGAGTGCAACCATCTATTGAATGACAGAGCAGGCACAATGGACCTGGCTCATACTTTCTACAACTATTTATTATGTTAATTAACATACATGCCCTGTGCATACTGAATATTTTAATCCTCAAAGTGCACTTTTAAAGGGCTCAGGATTTTTTCATAAATGTTAAACTGCATAGGTGAAGGATATGGTAAACCAGGTTGATAAAACCAAATCCCAATCAAACAGATAATAGATTCAGTTAAGAGTAAGTCTGAAATTGGATCTGTCTGTGAAGGATTTGAAAGGCGTAATTTCCCCAAATTTACCCTTCCATAAGGAGCCTCGGGAACCGCATGTCAGCGTCAATCATGTCACAGAGTCACAGAGCTGTTACAGCGTAGATGAGGCTATTTGGTCCATCATACTTACAAATGGCTCTTCAAATGAACATCATGATTTCTTACTACTCTCCTGCATTTCTGCCAGCCCCTTGGATATAAGTTGTATCCAAGTAATCATTCAATACCTTCTTGAGTGTCTCCATTCAACCTCCTTTAAAACCCCTTGAGGTAGCGCAGTCCATATCCCAGCTCCTAGCCGAGTGAAAATAGTTTTGTTTCTCAATTCCCATTTATTCTTTTGCCAATCATTTTAAATCTGTGCAGGTAGGCTCGCCATCATTTTACGAGCAGGAACAGTTTCCTCCCTCTCCGCACTAACTCATGGTTTTGTAAATCTGTACTAGTGGGCGGCACGGTGGCACAGTGGTTAGCACTGCTGCCTCTCAGCGCCTGTAGACCCGGGTTCAATTCCCGCCTCAGGCGACTGACTGTGTGGAGTTTGCACATTCTCCCCGTGTCTGCGTGGGTTTCCTCCGGGTGCTCCGGTTTCCTCCCACAGTCACAAAGATGTGCGGGTCAGGTGAATTGGCCAAGCTAAATTGCCCGTAGTGTTAGGTAAGGGGTAAATGTAGGGGTATGGGTGGGTTGCGCTTCGGCGGGTCGGTGTGGACTTGTTGGGCCGAAGGGCCTGTTTCCACACTGTAAGTCTAATCTAATTACCTCCTCTTAGCTTCCTGAATCTGAAACAGTCTGAATCTCTCCAAACTATCCTCATAACTGAAGCTTCTCATTTCTCAAAGCCGTTGTTGTAAATCTTTTCTGCACTCTCTCCAATGTGTTCACATGCCATTTATGATGTGGCACCCAGAACTGTACACACAACTCCAGCTAAGTCTAAGAAATGCCAGTTCAACATCACCTCCTTGATCTTGTACTCTATGCCCCATTAATAAAGCTGAGGAGTTTACTCAGCATACAGATCTCCTCAACGTTCCCTTAATTCGCTCCAGGGCAGAGAACCCCACATATCTCTGAAGCACCATTTATACTGGGGACATTTATGTTCCAGTGTCGAAGTGTGTGGTGCTGGAAAAGCAGAGAAGGTCAGACAGCATCCGAGGAGCAGGAGAGTTGACATTTCGGGCATAAGCCCTTCATCGGGAATGGTGCTGGCCTGGTTAGTGATGCCCACATCACACGAGTGAATAAAAAATAACTTGAGGAGGACAGAAATGATGGTTGTGGGAATGCAAGATGGAGGGGAGGTGTGGTGAAATCGGATGGAACCATTGGCCGGGTGAAGGTGGTAAAGAGACATGGAAGTCAGGAGGACCAACAGTACAAGACAATTTTAATATTTGATCAAGCAGGAGAAAGCTTGTGTTGTTACCTTTACAGTTGACCTGTGAATCTCATTTGTGCCTATAACAGTCAGTCTTCCTAGGCCTCTCTGAGTAACTGGGGAATAAGAGTAAGAGACTGAGTAGGTGGGGATGGGTAACTGTGAAGGGAGGTGCATGATAAACTTGGGAGTCGGTGAGTGAGTGATGTGGTGGAAGAGGGGAAGGGATGAATGAAAGTGAGTGGGAGATAGCTGGAAACACACCCTTCCCAGTCAGTCCCATCCCATCTCCCAAAAAGCTTCTCCAAAAATCGACTAGGAGAGGCATGAAAGTTCAGGCTGAAAGGCAATTCACTTCTATTTCTCACTTTCATGTGAAATTTGCCAAGGCCGACTCAGAGTGAGCTCCACCAGATGCAAACCAATGTCAATGTTGACTAAATCCAAGTGTTTGGCTTGACCCTTGTCCTTGCCCCTTGGCAGGACCTAGGGTCTTGGGGGGGGGGGCTTGATGTTTTCTTCCTCCCACACTACTTCTTACCTAAAAAAGGAAAAAAAGGTTTCATTAGTTATCTCTGCTGCTTGACACTTTTTAATAGTTGCTTCTCTAAGAACTCATTGAATTTTTGTCGCTCTGAAATGCATGTTTTCTGTTGTAGCAAACTTTACCTTTATCTTTATTTGTACTTGGATCACTGATTGCCCACATGGTGGTAAGAAGATACTCCAGTGTGATTGGACAGGCTGAGAGAATGGGCAAGTGCATGGAAGGTGCGGAATAATGTGGATAAATGTGAGGCTACATTGGTAGCAGAAACAGGTAGGCAGGTTATTATTCCCAATCGTGATAGATTGGAAAAGAGGGGTAGGTAACAAGACCTGGGTAACCTCGTACACCAGTCACTGAAAGTAAACATACAGGACTAGCAGGCGGTGAAGAAGGCAAATGGTATGTTGGCCTTCATAGCGAGAGGATTCGAGTACAGGAGCCGGAATGTCTTGCTGCAATTGCACAGGGCCTTGGTGAGGCCACACCTTGAGTATTGTGTGCAGTTGTGGTCTCCTTATCTGAGGAAGAACGTGGGGAATGCACAAAGGTTTACCAGACTGATTCCTGTGTTGGCACGACTGATGTGTGAAGTGAGATTGGATCAGGTGGGATTACATTCACTGGAATTTGGCAAAATGAGGGGAGGATCTCATAGGAACCTATAAAATTCTAAAAGGCCTAGCCAGGAAAAATGGTGGAAGGATGTTCCTGTCCACTGGGGCATCCAGAACTGGGGGTCACAGTCTAAGCATAGACGGTAGGTCTTTTAGGACTGAGATGAGGAGACATTTTCTTCACCAGAGAGTGGTGAGCTTGTGGACTTCTCTGCCACAGAAAACATTTGAGTCCAAAACATTGTCAAGAAAGAGTTAGGTATAGTTCTTAGGGCTACAGTGATCAAAGGATTTGGGGAGAAAGCGGGAACAGGGGATTGATTTGAATGATCAGCCAAGATTAAATTGAAGAACAAAGCAGGGCTGAATGGCCCTTTCCTGTTCCCATTCTCGATGTTGCTTCATTTCTAAGTGAAATGTGGCGTCTTCTTGTGCAATGTTTGGACAGTCCCATTCTATCAATCCAGGTGGGAGTGGCCCAAGAGATAAGCTGTAGCTGGACCAGTGCATGATTACAGGAGCTACTTATTTCAGAACTGAATTGATAAAATAAATAAATTTCGCTTGTTGCACCTACAGTGACTTCTCTTTTCTTCTGAGCGTGCATCATAACACAAGTTGATTTACCAAAACAAATGAATGTCAAACCAACACTGTGTGCGAGGCACCACTAGAGAGACTCTTTGTGCCTTTACTCAGATTACACTGGTATTTCTGCTTCCAGGAGTAGCCTGAATCTTACCAGCCCTTCAGTTCAGCCCTTACTGTTGCAGCTGAGGAGGCCACTCACATTATGGAGCCAGCTGTTAATATCTTCCAGAGAAAATAAAGTTGTGATCTCTGGGGAAAGGGTTGGTGGATTCCAATAGCCATTTTAAACCCATTCAAACAAACAGCCAGGCTTGTAGTATGTCTATTTGCTAAAATAGTTGTTTATATAACCTCTGAACCACTTAGAGCATTAATACAGGCTCTAATTGAAGCCTGTCTGCAGTATAGGATGTGACAACAGTCTGAGGCTTGACCCTCCTCATTTCAGAAAAGGGATTTTAAAACGTTTAAGTTAATGAATGCTCTCTGAGCTGACCTCTTCTGAAATCTCCGTGCGTCATGCATATTGACATTAATTGTCTGGTCACTTCTTGCTTAATCCCACAATTCCTTTCAATTTTTTTTCCTCACGTTACCCTTTTTGCACACTAGCTTTTTATTTATATTCATGTTCTTAAAGTAACATTTTGATTATTTTTCTCTCATTCCAGAGTGGGGCTTGTGAGGGGCATGTGGAGGCAATAAACCACCCAAGGGTAAGCAAATTGGGCGGCACGGTGGCACAGTGGTTAGCACTGCTGCCTCACAGCGCCTGAAGACCCGGGTTCAATTCCCGACTCAGGCGACTGACTGTGTGGAGTTTGCACATTCTCCCCGTGTCTGCGTGGGTTTCCTCCGGGTGCTCCGGTTTCCTCCCACAGTCCAAAGATGTGCGGGTCAGGTGAATTGGCCATGCTAAATTGCCCGTAGTGTTAGGTAAGGGGTAATGTAGGGGTATGGGTGGGTTTCGCTTCGGCGGGTCGGTGTGGACTTGTTGGGCCGAAGGGCCTGTTTCCACACTGTAAGTCTAATCTAATCTAAAAAAAATGCAATTCACCCACTGAGGCGACTAGACTTTGGACTGTGACTCATTGCAACATCAAGCTCCATTTCAAACGTCTTACTATTTCACCTGACTGATAGTCAACACATTTATTGCTATTTCTTTTCATGTCCTATGTCTGATATGTGGCATAATTCCATGTGCCTGCCTTTGGCCCATATCCATTAATAACCTTTGTTAAATAAAAGTTTATCAATCTCAGACTTAAAATTAACTACTGATCTAGCATCAACTACCATTTCTGGAAGAGAATTTAAAAAATCCACCACCCTTTGTGTGTAGAAGTGCTTCCTAACATCTCTCCTGAATGGTCTGGTGCTAATTCTCAGACTTTTGACCCAAGTTCTAGAATCCCCAACCAGTGGAAATAGTTTATCATTGTCTACCCTAATATCTGTGGTGGGGAAATTGTTGGAGTCTATAATCAAGGATTGGGAAACTCAACACTTTGAAAATTTTCAGTTAATCAGGGAGCGACAGCATGAATTCATAACAGGTAGGTCATGCCTGACAAACTTCATTGGATTCTTTTGAAGAGGTGATCAAGGTCGAGGATATGGAAATGTTGTTTATATCCAAGGTGAAGGCTTTTTATAAAGTCCAACATAGGAGATTGTTAATGAAGGTAGAAGCCCATGGAATTGAGGGCAAATTACTGACATAGCTGGGAAAGTGTGATTGGCTGATGATAGAGGTAAGGATAATGGATGGGGACTCCTGTCTTGTTAAATATCTTGAAAACTTCAGATCATCTCTTCCCCTGCTAAGTTCAAGAGAAAACAGGTTTAATTTCTATAATACCTCCTCATAGCTTAACCCCTAAAGTCCAAGTATTGTAAACCTACATTATATTACCTCCAAACTTCTTAGCTCCTTACTTAGTTCCATTCTAACGTTTAAAAGGCATTGGAATGGCTATATGGATAGAGAGGATTTAGAGAGATACGGGCCAAATGCTGGCAAATGGGACTAGATTAATTTAGGACATATGGTTGGCATGGATGAGTTCGAATGAAGGGTCTGTTTCCATACTGCAAAGCTCTATGACTCTATATGAATAACTGGGTCGCTAACACAGACCACTGATCATATCCTGCTAGCTTGAGTACCAACCCTTTATTATCCTTACTTTCTGTCACCTGCCACTCAACTAATTTCCCAGCCATGTCAGTAATTTGCCCACAATTCCTTGAGCTTCTACTTTAGTTATCAGTCTCTTATGTGAGACTTTAACAAACCCCATCTGGAAGTCCATGTAAACAATATCCATAGACATCCCCTGTCCACTACCTCAGTCAGCCCTTCAAAATATTCAATGAGTTTTGTCAGTCATGACTTCTTTGTCGTTGAATTCATGCTGGCTCTTCCTGATTGACTGACAATTTTCAAGGTGTTCAGTTAACCCATCTTTGATTATAGACTCCAACAATTTCCCCACCGCAGATGCTAGGCAGAAGACACAGATTTTTTAGTTGCAGTTCCATAGACAGAAAGCCAATCTGTTTTTGCCTGCAGCATGGTGAATGACAATACTCATGCCTGTGAAGATCTTCACAATTCAAGCCTAGTCTTACGCACTCTTCATATTGCTATAGGTTCTGATGCATCTTAGCTCACTGCTATCAGAAACTGAACTCTGTTTAATTTCCTTGCCTCCATCCTCTTTAAAAGGTATTGAGGCCAACCTGTAGTGTCTTTTTCCCAACATCATCTGATATGGCAGAGTTTATGGAACAAAATTGGTGGTACTTGTCCTGTTTGTATTATATCAACTACTTTGAGAATCATAATGAGACACTTGCAACATCTCCACTGCCCTTCTCTCGGTGTGGATCTTGACTTCATTGTGGTATTGGTAAGAAACGATTAGATCCAAATGGTGACCACATGCTTAAGACATAAATGTTATTACTTGTTGGCAATAGTATACCTGTTGGATTTTGGCAATTCATGACCACAGCTATCATTATAGACAGCTGGTCATTCATAAGGGATGTTCAGATGATTTATTAGGTTAGTTTGGAAACAACAGTTCAGGGGAGATACGTCTTATTTAATTAAACAACATATGACAACTGAAGATGGTTCACTAATGCCAAAGAATAACTGATAGTTGACATATGGTGTGTTGATCTTATTAAAATTGTGAAGCCAGTATTCTACTCTCCAGCCCAAGTATTCATGCCTTCTCTGGTTCTTTCTTCAGTCTCTTCCTGACAATCTTCCATGGGAAGAAGACTTGATGAGGACTGCATCTACAAGGAATGCCTGGTGATGATAGTTTCTAAACCTGAGCATTTGCTGATATCCCCTATTTTGGGAAGTGGTCATTCATGTTTTGTTAATCATCTGTTTTCATTGTTCCATCAAAGGGACAATGGATAATTACTCATAACCAGGACTCCTTCATCAGAAGGTAGGTTTTTATCCTTTACAAGAACAAGACTTTTATTTTCCTGAATGCTGCATTGAAGTAGCTTAAATATGATGCCATAAAGTTCTTTGACATTAGCTTATACAACTTAGTGCCCTGGATGAACTTTATTGTCACTTGTTGATTATCTTAGATTATTGATTATATATGCCTCGCAGAAACAAACAACTGCCATAATAGTAGTTAAATGCAATCTCATGCTACAGAGGAAATATTAGAAAACAAATCAGCTTTAAGGGATCCCCAATCACCTATAAATCTGAAATATTAATATTTCTTGGATTAGCATAAGCTTTGACTCAATTTCCTCTCGTTACACAGAAAGTGTCTGACTCTACGTGCTTACAGTAATGAAATATTGCACTGTGACTGTACGTGTAGTGTCGAGTAACCTCTAAAATGCCCCAACTTAGCAAACCATGTAAACTTTGTAGAATTAGCTTAAAAACCTTGAAATAAAAGAACAATGATTAAAGGCCACAAAATCTTCGCAAGCACAATTTATATTAAAAAACACAATCATTGGCCTGGAATTGGAACAGTGCAGAAGTGCCGCAGTCAGGTAATAAACTTAATGCAATATTTATAAAGATAATTTAATACATAATTAAAATGACAGCCTATGACACAACACTATCAGGCACTGTACACACTTATTGCACCACAGGTTCATTTTAATCATCTATAGAGTTGAAAGCTAATATTCAAGACATTCTAAACTCCCCAACCGTGAAAAAACAGCATGGCTTTCATTTAATAACAAGAGTCACAGTGAAATGAGTAATATTTATTCAGGCAATCCTGACTGGGTTCTTTGAATGGTAACTTGGCTGAACTGTACGTATAGGGGGAAAGGAGGGTAAGCCCAAGGGACTGTTGTCTTCAGAAGGGGCTCACCTCCACTCCAATGCATCTAGATGGTAATGCCTACTTTGTATAAATCCTAACATTTGAGCCACAGGGGATCGAAGTGGACCCAAGAACAACCAGATCTTGAGTTCCCCAGGATAACTAACAGTTTGACACCTGTCTCCAGAAAACTCATGAATGACAGAAAACAAAATACAATCTCTCCCTACCAGTAGAACTCATAGCTGATAAAGTATTACTTTTCCACAAACCCCCCCCCACCCCCCGACTCCCAATTAAGACTGCTGGTGAACAGTGGGCTTTTATACTTCAGCTGTTAGCTATATTAAATCAAGTTTGAAAAGATTGCTTGCTGAAGCTGCTTTCTGTCCCCTGTATTTTATCTCCTCATCCTATGATTCAGTAAATTTCAAGGACTCTCTGATTCACATCTTAGGATGCCAGTGAAAAATAAAAGCCCCCTGAATTCTATTTCAGATAACCTTTCCTAAAATAGCCCATTAGCATAAAGATAATTGGATGTTGTTTCAATTTGCATGTGATTATATGTCCAGCAAACGGTTTGGTAAATGATTTTTGCAACAAGATGACAGATATGGAGCAGTGTGGGAAGGAGGAATTGTTGGGATTTGTAACACTGCGGGAAAACTTTCCTTCGAAACTTCACCTGGTTTCGTCAGAGCAAGCTATACATAAGACATATCCTTGTCTATATTTCCAGTCATTGAAAGCATCAACTCATTGCAGGTTGGCACAGAAATGCAAATAGTCATGTTTTCAAGAGTGTGCACAGTGTGACACAGGCTTAGTCCCCTCTATTTGAATGGCGAGGACACATCACCTGTCACACTGCTCGGTATGGGAAGTTCTCATTTCTACAAAGTGGGCAATAGAAAATATTCACTCATCTGTGGACTGGGCCTCACATGAGATATTCAGATCCAAGATGGCAGCAGGGAAGGAGTCCTCAGCTGTAGCTTGTCTACTTCACACGTTTGATTATTTTATAAATCACTTTTTCTTTTGCTTTTGTGTTTTTTTTCCCAAATTTCTTCTCGAAGATGTACTGAACTCCCAGCCTCAGCGTACATTGGACTCCTGGCCTCAGTGTGAACTCAACGTGGCGATCTCTCAGCCTGGCATGGCAGCCTTCAGTCTGGCAAGCCTGTCTCCCGGCCCAGCACGGCAGTGTCCAGGCCGAGCGTGGCAATCCCCTGGCCCAGTCTGGTGATCTTCCGGCCCAGTGTGGCGATCTCCTGGCCCAGTGTGGCGATCTCCCGGCTCAGTGTGGCAATCTCCTGGCCCAGTGTGGTGATCTCCCGGCCCAGTGTGGCAATCTCCCAGTCCAGTGTGGCGATTTCCTGGCCCAGTGTGGCGATTTCCCGGCCCAGTGTGGCAATCTCCCAGTCCAGTGTGGCGATCTCCTGGCCCAGTGTGGCGATTTCCCGGCCCAGTGTGGCAATCTCCCAGCCCAGTGTGGTGGTCTTCCAGCCTCGAGATGATTCCAGAGTGGTCTCCCAGGCTCAAGAACCTCGAGGGTGAAGCCGGGTGCAGTCTGGAGTCAAGTCCCAGTGCTGACGAAAGGTAAGGTGCCGGTGTGGATTGGGTTGGAAGGACTGTTATTCTGATCATTTTTATTTAATTATTTTTCTAATCCTTTTTTCCTAAGAATTTGTATTTAAGCATCTGTACCTAGGTATCTTAGTACCTAAGATAGCGTGCAAGCGGCAACTTTTAAACTTTTCATTGTAACAATAAAGCTTGTTTTAATTCTCCTCAGGTTTGAGTGAAAACAGGATTAGGCAGCTGACAGTGACAGCGTGGTGAAAGAGATTGGGGAAGGTGGATGAGGCAGGATGGACATGCTGTTATGAGTTGATAGAAGAGACACTCAGACCATGAGATGGAGGATCTTGGTGATTGTGTAGTGGTGTGAAAGTAGACCGTGGGAAGTTTGTTTAGCATGAGAATGAAGGGGGGAATAGAAAGGGGGTGGGGATGGCATGTCTTGAGACCACAAGTGCAGGGGTCCAGTGCTTAGAATCAACCAAAGCTTGATAATTTTCTTGTGGGATCACAACATTATTTGCTGTCTGCTGGCAACGTTGGACTCACAGTCCCATTCCAATCACTCACCCATGAGACTCCTAGTCTCCCACAGACTGTTAAAAAAAAGGGAGAAAAGGTGTTGGGATACATGACAAAGTCAACCCAAGAGAAAATCCCCTGAAATATTGAACAGATTTTCACCCTTAGAAGAGGGCACTGTATGTAATGTTGTAACGAAGACAAATATAATGAAGTGGGGCATAGGCTCACAGATGTTGCTAATCCTGGGAGCAATTCCTCACATCTTGTCTCAGTAAACAATGCTAATTATTCAACCATGGTGAGAGTCACCAAAAGAGTGAATAACTTGCACTTTTACCAAATTCAATCATCATTGGTGTTGTCCTTCATGATGATTCATTTGTTTCCTGCCTCTCTCTTTATGAATGAACGCATGTTTTTCAATCCTTCATTAATTCAGTCCTCACCAACAAACATTTTCCCTTTCATTTCTCCACATCTGCTAGCTAGGCTAGAGTCTTAACAAAGATGTTCCAATGCTTGAGACAAATAATGCACCCAGTTTGAAGGCATTGTGATGTGACAATCAGAAAAAAGAATATTGGAAACAATGAGCTGCTTAGGCAGTGTCTGAATGAGAAGGCGAGTTTAATGTTTCTGCTGAAGATTCCCAGTGAATAAATTAATCAGTATTTTCCTTCTGGAACCGGTGACTAATTTTCTTTTTCTATGCCAGGAGTTTCCAGCCTTCTCTGTTCTCCTGCAATGTTTGTTATTATTCTGTACAATGGAGGGTGACATGTAGTAACATATATAAGCAACAGAAAGAGAAAAATGACTTGCATTGATCATAGCTTCAAGAAATATTTTAAAACATTTCATATAATCAATTGTTACGATTAAATAGAAAGTCAAATCCTAGACACAGCAAGCTAGTACAAACAACAACCTGGCAATGACTGTGTCAAAGAGGAGGCAGTGACTTATTCATATTATTGATGGGACATTCAGCCAGAGATCCAGGTTCAAACCCTGCTACAGAAAATGTTAGAATTTGATTCAATGAAAATCTGGAAATAAGAGCTGTGTGGTTTCCTTCACTATTGGGGGAAAGACCCCACCTATTTCACTAATGTCCTTTGAGGAAGGAAATCAGCTGGCCTGTATGCTACTCAAGACCCACAGCAATGTGGTTGAGTCTTAACTGCCCTCTGCGCAATAAATTCGCACTTAGCTCCTGTCACCCACATCCTGTGGATGGCTAAATAATGAAAATTTATTGCAGAAATATCAATTCATAGAATCCCTACAGTTTGAAAACAGACCACCACATTCACATCAGCCCACCAAAAAACATCCCAATCAGATGTACCCCTCTATCCCCACCTCATCTGCATATCCCCAGATACTGTAGCCAATTTAGCATGGCCAATCCATCTAACCGGCACACCTTTGGACTGTAGAAGGATACCAGAATACCCAAGTGATACATGGAGAATGTGCAAACTCCACACAGTCACCTGAGGCTGGAATTGAACCTGGATCCCTGGTGCTGTGAATTAGCAGGGCTAACCACTGAGCCACCATGCTGCCCAGTTGAGCAATAAGTCATGGTCAAAACGCAGCAGAGTGCAGGAGTTCTCTCATGGCAACGTTAGTGGGTAGACAAGGGACTCTGTTTAATATCTTATCCTAAAAAAGACAGCACCTCCAACAATGCAACACTTCCTCACTACAGGATACAAAAGGAGGAAACTGTGATATGCACTGTCAGCTGATCTCATTTGATTATATGAAAATAAATACCAGTTAGATCTCAATCTTGGCTAGGACGAAAAACAAAAAGGAATCAAAATGAGTGCCATAATGGTATAACTAAGTGGAACTGGCTTTCATCCAATTTTATTGCAAATAGATATTTTTACGAGACATGTGTACTTCGAATAATCAAGGATTTTATAAAGCACAAGATTTATTTTTCTTTTATGCAAACAGCACAGATTCAAGTGAATAATATCAATCACCATACTACTAATAAAGGGGTGGCACTAATAAGGAAATCAGAGCAAAATGTCATTGAATAAAGAGTTCATGGGAGTATACTTTACCCAGAGAATGCAGAATTCGCTATGAGATGAATAGCATTGATGGTTTTACGGGCAGCTTGATAAGAACATGAGAGACAAAAGAACTGACAGAAATGCAGATCAGATGAGATGAGGTAGGATGGGAGAAGAAACATGTAAACATAAATACCAAACAGATTGTTTCTGTGCTGTGATTCCTATGTGACAGAATAAAACTATTTGCAATAGATAGCTCAAATCCATGGTCAGCGGTATGCTTGACGGAAATCTAAAGTGGTGAAAATATGTTGCTGGAAAAGCTCAGCAGGTCAGGCAGCATCCAAGGAGCAGGAGAATCGACATTTTGGGCATGAGCCCTTCTTCAGGAAGCCTAAAGTGGCCAACATAATTGAAGGCTAAAGTGATTGATTCATCGACCTTTTGATCTGGGCCAATACTGGTCTTAGGGGAAAATAAATGTTATTCTGCTCTCACTGTGTGAAATACTTCCAAAACTGTAGCAAAGCAAATTGCAGCCAGCACACGGATGGCAGGAGAAGATTGCCAAATTCTTTCATGGCTAAAACCCAAAATACATTCTCCGAGTTAAGAAAAGAGGGGCCAAAGGACATAACATTAGAGGGGTGAGAAGTGTATCCAACACTGAGATCTGGAAGAATTCAATTCTTCAAAATGATGAATGTTTCAAATCAGCAGTCGGGTGAGATATTAGAAGCACCTACAATAGAGGGAGGCTCAATGAAGCTGTTGTAATGGGGAGTTAGCTCACTGAGGAGGTGAGCTTTTACATTTTTGCCTTATGTTCTCTCACTGCTTGTCAATTCCTCAGCTGACAGTCAGTTCACCGACTCTCCAGCCTCTTTCTTTCTATAGAGTGACTGGAAAGTTTTACTGAAAACTTTGGATTGATGAGGCCTCTGATTTTCTCTCTCGTCTTTCCTACTGTAAAATTGCATAGTTAAGAGCATGTATAACCAACTCCTAATGAATCACAGGCATGGAGACTTGTCATCTCTAGTCATGCTAATGTTCTTTTGGCACGAGGAGATGCTGTTAATTGATATCGGCCCTGGCTTAAACTCTCACACCAAGGATTTTCCACTTTTAACAGCACTCTAAAGGCAGGCAGAAGCTTGGAGTTGACGTCAATAACTTTCCTAATGGTTCATCAGGGAAAATAACCATCAGAACTGTCCAAAACATTCAAATCTTCACCTCATCATAATTAATGTTGAAATAAATTGCCTGCAATTTGAAGTTAGAGAGAAAGCCGAGCATACTGACAGTACAGGTCCTGTAAAAATGTTCTACGGAGTTAGTATGTTCTAGTTTTCTTTCAAATTGGGAACATAATTATTTCAATGTAATTTTGAGATGGAGAAAGCTTGGCAGATGCAGTGAAGCAGATAATTAGTCTTTGGAATAAAGCAGTCCAGAATAATTAATACATCAAAACTCAACTAACTTTTTCTAATTATTTTTATTTAATCTCCGTCCTAATAACTGTTATACTCTGCTGAGCATGATTGCACCTTGTTCATAGATTAAGCTGCACATTATTCCTAGAGTATGGGACCATGTGGAATATTAACAAACCGTGGCTCGGAAAAATGAGAACGGCATTAATTCCAGATAGAAATGCTAAATTGGAAATTTTTTTTCTTTCTGTAAGCACTTGCTTAGAATGCAAAGTCAGAAATTCAAGATTGGAGAGAATTTGAGGCTGTGCAGTTTGGCTGGAGTTCAAGGAAGAGGGGAGAAAGAGGAAACAGCACTTTATATGAGGTTGTCGGGTACCTTATTGGGGAAATCTATTGGATCATACCGAGTTGTGTAAATGGTCTGGCAATGACCAATTCATCCTTTAGTACATTATAGTGCCACAGAATTTCATGATATATTTTGGGACAACTTGTAAGTCTTGTATTGCAGCAGTGATGTCCTTCTCAAGCACTTGACGTTAAAGTGATTTAGAATCCAATTTATTCGGATCTGCTACAGTCTTCTATTGTCAATGATGGTTAAATCTCACTATTTCCCAGTATTCCAAGAACTTTGACATACATGGAGAAGTTATCTCTAGTTGAAGCACTTGTAGAAGTCTTCCCACTACCTGTGAAACAGAATGATGCTGAGAGTCAAGGAAGAAGCTATAAAAATGCAAATATTTCGTTCCTTCATGTTGTATCTCCAGAAATAATCTATTGTAATGCAAACGAGTGATCCCAAGTGGGCATTTTTATTTTGGTGGTTAATTGTTAATTCCAGAGGCTGTTAGGCCTGGGATGCAGGGAAAAAAAAGTGACTTTTAATCATCATGGACAATAGAAGACTATAACAGACTATTTTGTGTTATCTGTACATCAGTCACATTGTTTGTTCATGATGATATAGATATGCACACTTCAGACTACCCTTCATCTGATACCTAGTCTGTTCATCATTTATCTGAAAGCATATCTCCTAGGGTTAAAGATAGCAGTCAGTGTATCCCTTTGCAATAAATGCATTGAATTTAAGTCATTCTGTCCCCATATTTTGTTCATGAAGCCTCTATAGCCATCAGTAAATTCTCCTTTTTAAAAACAATGGACAAGTATTCCTATTTGAAAATATAAATCATCAGTCTCGGAGGGC
The DNA here is from genome assembly GCF_020745735.1 of Hemiscyllium ocellatum. Lineage (NCBI taxonomy): Eukaryota > Metazoa > Chordata > Chondrichthyes > Orectolobiformes > Hemiscylliidae > Hemiscyllium > Hemiscyllium ocellatum. The sequence goes on from NC_083423.1 coordinate 9,818,132, forward strand.
AGAGCTGATGGTTTTCTCTGCCATTCTTCACAAAATTGATACTTCTGCAGCTTTGAAGTCGGGTAATCTTGGTTGAAAATGTAATCAGATCAGATCAGGGGATAGGAGATAGTACACACATAGAAAAGTGAACATCACCAACATGCATTGAGCATTGTACAACATACATAAGAGAGGTTAGGAGAGGGCAGGTTTGAGACTTTATATATCTGGGTCCTAGTTCCAGATTATCTCACATCACCAGAATAACACTGATAAAATTTCTGACTAATCACCATAGTGACTCATCATAGAACAATACCTCCACGTCTTTTACTGTACACTCTAGACTCTGTACTTCTGATTATTAATTATCTATATTCTACACTTTTAATCATTTTCTGGAACTTATTGCCTGTATTAGTGATAGTGGCAGAACCCTCAAAACATTGAAGAAGTATTTAGATGTGCACTTGCAACGCCAAGACACACAAGGCTATGGGCCCAGTACTGAGAAATGGGATTAGAATAGTTTGGTGGTTGATTTGAAATGGGGTCTCACTCTCCTGGCACTCATGTCCCTTCTCTGTTACTGGTTGGGTAAAGCTCTTGCCTACAGGATATTTTCATAGACTCCCTAAGAGTAAAAGCAGGCCATTCAGCCCAACAAGCCTGCACCAACCCATTCCCTATCCTACCCAATCCCTGTATTTCCCATGGTTAGTGCAACTGACCAGCAACTCCCTGGACATTGTGGGCAATCTAGCATGGCCAGTCCATCCACCCTGTACATCTATGGACCAGAGGAACCATGAGGAGAACATGCAAACACCACACCATCACTCAAGAATTGAACCTGGGTTCTTGGTGCTGTGAGGCAGCCATGCTAACCACTGAACCATCATGGAGCCCTGACTTTGATGGTAGTGAGTTTATATTTTTGCTTCCTTGTGTTTTCTGATGGTGAACCTCCTGTGTTTCCCTTTCATTTCTCACCTCTGTAAAACCTTTATTCTGCACTCACCTGTTATGCTGAATCTTGTTCAGACTGCCACGCTCTGTGACCGGAATCTGGTGCCATCACAGCATCCCAGCTACGGGCACTTAGGTTTTTATTGTTGGTGTTGAGTATCCTGTTTATTGCCCCTGGATCTCCTTGCCTTGTAGCTTTTCCCATGCACCCACCATCCGACTGACTGGTAGCAGCGTTCTGCTGTGCCACAGGCCTTTCCTGGGTATTCATTGTGGGCTGACTGCTCTTCTTGCTCTGGGCCTTACCTGAGAGAATATTTCACAATGTGTTTATTACTGCAAGTTCTTCATTGCCTTCCAAGTTAGGGAACACAAAAACCTGCTTGCCCTGTATGTGGAAAGCTTGAGTCAAAGTAGTTGACTGGAGATAGTCTACATTCAGGCAAACGACAGCATTAACCCATGTTGAATATAACACAGTGCATAAGAGAAGGGAGGCGAGGACATAACTGAGACACCACACTCCTGGTTCCATCCTGTCTAACAGCATCATGATCTCCTTGTTAACATCGTTCTTATATCTCCATCAGTACTACAGTCATCAGTATGAGGCCCCTTGTGGCATTCCTACCTTTGAGACAGGAGGCCCAAGCACCACCCGATCCTGAGGAATAGATTTGTAGAGTCACACAGCATGGAAACAGACCCTTTGTTCCAACCAGTCCATACCGACTATAAACCCAAATAGATATCCCAAACTATGCAGGTTCATAGCTCCTTGAAAGTGGAGTTGCAGGTAGATAGGATAGTGAAGAAGGCGTTTGGTATACTTTCCTTTATTGGGCAGAGTATTGAGTATAGGAGTTGGGAGGTCACGTTGCGACTGTACAGGATGTTGGTTAGGCCACTTTTGGAATATTGTGTGCAATTCTGGTCTCCTTCCTATCGGAAGGATATTGTGAAATTCGAAAGGATTCAGAAAAGATTTACAAGGATGTTTCCAGGGTTGGAGGACTTGAGCTATAGGGAGATACTGAATAGGCTAGGGCTGTTTTCCCTGCAGTGTCGGAGGCTGAGGGGTGACTTACAGAGGTTTACAACATCATGAGGGGCATGGATAAGATAAATAGAGTGTCTGGGGTGGGTGAGTCCAGAACTAGAGGGCATAGGTTTAGGGTGAGAGTGGAAAGATGTAAAAGAGACCTAAGGGGAAACATTTTCACATAGAAGGTGGTACATCTATGGAATGAGCTGCCAGAGGAAGTGGTGGAGGCTGGTACAATTGCAACATTTAAAAGGCATCTGAATGGGTATATGAATAAGAAGGGTTTGGAGGGATATGGGCCGGGTGCTGGCAAGTGGAACTATATTAGGTTGGGATATCTGGTTGGCAAGGACGAGTTAGACAGAAGAGTCTATTTCCATCTTATACATCTCTATGACTCTATGACTCAATTATAACATATCTCAACTGGATGATTAAGAAAATTGATGGCAATCATGATGGCCCTCCACTCTGTTTGTGTTTGAATATGGATATGCAGGACAGTAGCACAGGGAAAGCTAACCAAAGAACCAGGAAACTGCTGACAATGCGCCTTGTTTTTGAGAATTGCTTTGCAAAATCCACACTGTTGACCACCAGCTGAAATTCCAACTCTTTGCCACACTCCACTCTCAGTGGAACTCTTTGCTTCCCTATGCTATGGGCCACTCAGTTTATCTTTGGGAAGGTGGGAACCTTTGTCAGGACCTACTGATTTCCTCAGCTGGTTTGTGCAAAGGAATGGAATGCTACAGAGCAAGCACAGCTTCATAAACTGGGCCAGTAGGATAAGGCTCTAAAGGAATAAAAGGCACATTTACAACTGAAGTCAGTATGCTGTTTGCACAAGGAATGATTCAGTGAAAATCTTGCTACAGCAATAAAGAACAAAACTCTGAAATCAATTTTAAAAACAGTTCAGTGCTGGCTTTAGGTGATTTCTTTTTCTATGGATTTAAGCTGGTGTTGAGCTGCCTTCATTACATTATGCAGCCCGGCATTCTGTCACTGAAGACACCACTTCCATTCTGTATCCCAGGAGGTTCCGTATGCCTGTCCATAAACAGTGAAAAATAAGTACTCAGGCATTCACCATAACAGCACAGCAGAACAGGAGTGTCATTCATTTAACTATGTGCTAAGTGAATTGTTGCATGGAGCTTCAAAATATTTTAAGTGCACTTACAGTCCAAGGAGCAACTTGACATTGAGACCCGTCAGCTTCAGTGTGGCTTGTCTTCCCGAGCCAAGCAGGTTCTGATGACCTGAGATATCCTGGCACAATTTGTACTCATTCCTAAGGCTACAAGAATGTTTTCATATTAAAAGCACAATTGAATGTAGCTTTGTCTGCACTCCAACCCAGTTTGTGGGTCCTTTAATCTATCTCTTCGAGTCAGAATGCATTCTTCACTAATTTGCCTTTTTTATGAAATGGGTTGAGGGGAGCTCCCAAAGTCTTTCAGCACGTGTTTCTCAAGAACCACAGTCCTCGTGCATTAAATAGGAGTCGTATTCTGGCTCCAGTGAGAATAGGATAAGGTGAGTGTGGAGATAGGCTAGCCAATCTGTCTCTGATCCCTGACCATCGGACATGCAAATGTTGCACTAGTGAGGCTGCAATTAGCCTCACTTGCTGGACTCTGAGGGTCTGGAGATAAATTATCCAGTGTGTATCAATCTAGTCAACCTAATGAAGCCTAATCGCAGGCAACCAACTCACATGCCACGGCCTGAAAGTGTCAAGTTGCTGGGGGCTCGGTGAAGGACAGCTTCATCTCAGGTAAGTGATGCCACCCAAGATTAAAACTGGCTGCCAATAGTCCATGCCCACACACAGTGAGATCAACCACAGGCAAAGGAAATGAGTGAGAAACTATGGGTCATTACCTATTATTAGTTGGTCTGCTCAGAAGACAGAGGAACAGCATTAAAAGGCTGGGAAGGAAAATTATTTGTCATACCCAAACTCTTCACTCTTCCTGAGTATATGGAAAGGAAGGGTTTAGAGGGAAATGGGCCAAGTGCTGCAAATGGGACTGGATTAATTTAGGATATCTGGTCAGCATGAACGAGTTGGACCGAAGGGTCTGGTATTGTGCTGTACATCTCTATGACTCTACTGTGCAGTACACAACCAAACATATGTAGCTTGTCTTATTCCTGACCAGCAACAGCCAAATTTACAACTTGGCAATCCTCCTCTTTGTTCATTGTTATTGCTGATCAGACAGTGAACTATGAATAATGTTAGAATTTCATTAATAGGCCTCAGGAAGTAGCTGAGAGCTGAAGGAATATTTCTCCCATTTAATAGGTGATGCAAATGTGGAAGAATCTTAGCCAAAGCAAGTCAATGAGCCAGGTTTTGTTTTAATGAGTAGCAGTATCTGTCATTACGGTTTCAGTTTCCCATGCAAGTCCTCACTTTTGCCAATTGATTTTATCCTTACTGCGAATCCTCTTGCAAGGATGCCTACCTTGAAGAAGTTCTTGTCCTCTCTCCACAAGAATCTCAGTGAGTCTCTCTCTCTCATTGAAACTCCCCCAGGTACTCTTTGCTACCTTCTCCCCAGCCTCATCCTCCTTCCATTTATCTCTCTACCTTGGAGGCTCCCTGCCTTCATTCCTGATGAAGGGCTTTTGCTGAAGCGTCGATTTTCCTGCTCCTCAGACGCTGCATGACCTGCTGTGCTTTTCCAGCACCACACTAATCTTGACCCTGATTTCCAGCAGCTGCAGTCCTCACTTTTACCTAGCTGATTCAAACTAAACACCAGTGCTGAAAGTATGATTAGTTAACAGCACAGTAATGACAACTGGGTCTGAAGTGATCAAGACAACCAAAAAGATGCCTCCTTTACCAATCAGGCTTCGGGATTGTCATTATGAAAATGGGTAGAGATGATGGGATAATTGCAAACCAGGCACAGCGAGAGACATCAGAAATCTGGTGACTGAGTGTTAGCACTGCTGCCTCACAATGCCTGGATTCAGTTCCAGCCTTGGGTGGCTCTTTGTGTAGAGTTTGCACAATGTTTCTGAGTGGATTTCCTCCCCCAGTCCAAAATGTGCAGGTTAGATGAATTAGCTATGGGAAATGTAGCAGTCGGCACAGACAGGATGCTGTTCGGACGATTGGTGCGTCAAATGACCTGTTTCCACGTTGTTGGGATTCTATCCTTTAAAAGGGAAAACAATATGGAAATCGAGATTGCATTGAATGAGAGAAAGAAAAGACATGTTTAATAACTCCTCAAAAAATTCATAACCTAAAGAAATGGTCACAATTATATATTGCAGTGATGTTTGTCCCAGAAATTGGTCGTCAGAGTGCAGCACAAACATTCAGGATGATAGAAGTGTTGTCTTTAGGATAAGACTAAATTACAGCCCTATCTCCTGTTTGATTTGAATGTAAAGATTCCATGGTACAATTTCAAAGAAGACCAAAGCTTTTCAGCCTGATGTCCAAGCTATTATTTATTCCTCAATCAACATCACCAAAACAGATTCTCTGATCATTATCACACTGCTGTTTGTGGGAGTTTGCCAGGTTGGCTGTCTTGTTTCTTTCATTACAACATTTTATCCTGTTTCAAAAGGTACTTCAAATGGCTTCATCCATTTGACACACCTAATGACTATCAAAAGTGCATAGGAATGTAAAACTCCATTAACAATTAGCACAGCATTAAAAAGGTACTTAAGCTTGCATTTGCATGGTTAATGTTTTGAGTTTTCAATTTATTGTGAAGATGTAGAGAATTCCAAAAAAAGAAAATGCGAGGTTCAGGTAGCGCTTCCACTGAGCTGATTGTTGAGTCCTGTGACTCTGACCTAGTTACAGTTAACTACCTACTCCTCACCTGAAGTTGCTGGACCAGTAAAATAAAAGAACCAAAAATAGGTAAACGTGATATTTATTTTAATCAGCCTCTTTGGAAATATTATGACATGCTTCCAGGGCAGGTGAGACCTTCTCCACCCTCACGTTGGAGGGATAATATTACAACACCTTAAAACCCTAATACTGAGTGCTGAATTTAACTTCCTTTTTACTTGTCCAATTTCATAATTGACCTCCATTCTTCTGAAAATGTTAGCTCCATCCTCTGTCTATACTGCTTCTCTTTATCATTGATGAAATATTACGCTCACATTTAACCTTGCTATTCATTGGCTTGACAAGGTCACATCTGACTGAAGAGATGCAGCAGAAGCAGAAAACATGAAAAGTGTGCATTTTCACGAAACTATCATAACAGTCCCACTCGTTCAGTCAGTCGTAAAGCAATAGATCAACAGAGCAATCATTCTGGTCAGCTTATAAACAAACCCTTGAATAATTCATATGAAAGCCCAGCAGCAACACCGGCAGATTTTATTCCCAGACCCATCTTTATCTCACCCAGAATGAACAATGCTTTGATTGCCTTGTCTTCAGTGCTTCCCAGGGGAAAATGAAAAGAAAAAGTCATTTGGAATCCCCACTCTTGGTGGGGAAATGTAGGAACTCGAAGCAGCAGGAGCCCATTTTGCCCTTCGAACCTGCTTCACCATTCAGAGGCTGATCTTTACTCTCAATGCCTTATCCTCACTTTCTCTCAAAAATTCTCTAATGATTCCTGCTGTAGAATGGAAATTTATCGTACTTTTACATGAAAAATACTGTGAAAAGTTTTATAAGTTACTTCACCACTGTGCCTACATCAATCATTCTTTAATAATATTAATAATAAATAATAATAATAAAATTATTAATAATAGGAAGAATGAATAATAAAAAGTAAAATTGAGACAAAGGTCGTCACAGATAGACATTCTACAATATGGAAACAGGCCCTTCAGCCCAACAAGTCCACACTGACCCTCTGAAGAGCGACCCACCCAGACCAATTCCCCTTCCTTATATTGACCCCTAACTAATGCACCTAACATGATGGGCTAGTTAGCATGGCCAATTCACCTGCTTGCGCATCTTTGGATTGTGGAAGGAAACCGGAGCACCCAGAGGAAAGCCACACTGACACAGGGAGAATGTGCAAACTCCACACAGTCACCTGAGGCTGGAATCAAACCCGGGCCCCTGACGCTGTGAGGCAGCAGTGCTAACCACTGAGCCACTGTGCTGTCCCAGTTCAGTTCTTGGTTCCTGGGCTGGGGAAAAGCAGATGAAAGAATAATGGAATACCCTGAAGATGCAGCTAAGGTACTGGAATACTGGGCCGGAAGCCTCTACCAAAGAAGACCGCCCAGGCTAGGCCGAGAGCTCCACTCCTAGAGGAGACCACATGCTGGCTGCTGGAATACCTGGATGCCGAAGATGAAGAAGACAGTACATGGGCAGTGTCAGGTGAGAACAGGGCGAGGGCTAGACCTGACTCTCCCCATGTCAAATAGCATGCTGCTACTTACCATCACAGCCAGTACTAATGGCAACTTAGAAATAGCAATGATGCTTCCAATGAGACTCCATGGACTTGGGCTGGTAAAATGATCAGGGCGCAGTTAAGCTAAAACTGGTAAGTGAGGATTGGCTGCTTGTTTTATGCACTGCTTGATTTTCAAGCCACTGACTGACATGGAAGGAAAAGAAGCGTTTTGGGGTTTAACTCATGTTCCTGATTTCACAACTGACTATTCTCAGTCATCCTCAGTGCGATTCAGCCCTGCTAGTGTGCTAAAGAAAAAAAAATGTATTGGGCAAATTGCAGAATCTTATGATTTGGGTGTCAAAACCCTTCAGCATTAGAACTACAGAAGCTCTCTAAACTATGTTCCATGACAACAAAATGACACACAATTCAGTGACCATCACATTCAAGAGGAATGGCAAAGATGGGAATTGAAACCATGTATATTTGCTGACATCTACTGACTGGTCAATGCCACTGCATGTTTGGTTTGGAGATGCCGGTGTTGGACTGGGGTGTACAAAGTTAAAGATCACACAACACCAGGTTATAGTCCAACAGGTTTAACTGGAAGCACACTAGCTTTCGGAGTGACGCTCCTTCATCAGGTGATAGTGGAGGGCTCGATCGTAACACAGAATTTGTAGCAAAAATTTGCAGTGTGATGTAATTGAAATTATACATTGAAAAATTGATTGTCTGTTAAGCCTTTCATCTGTTAGAATACAGTGATAGTTTCACTTCTTTCATGTGTAAATCACAAAACCTTTTTTTTAAAAAGTTGCATTTTTCAACTTTTCAGTTACATCAAACTGCAAATTTTTGCTATAAATTCTGTGTTATGATCGAGCCCTCCACTATTACCTGATGAAGGAGCGTCACTCCGAAAGCTAGTGCTTCCAATTAAACCTGTTGGACTATAACCTGGTGTTGTGTGATTTTTAACTGCATGTTTGGGTCATCAATAATGGTGCATGAACAGTTCAATGGGAAGAGAATTTACAGATCTCTTGAACGATGGTTTAGCTGTCACTTTGAATGAGCAACATTCATGGATTGTATTATTGTAAATAAAAGGGTGAAATATTACTATCGCCATTTTGGCTTATAACTGACTCAGAAAACATCAGCAGAACCAAAGGACTCAAATGCAAACAAAACCAAACAAGCTGAGTTGAAAGCATTCACCTGCTGAACATTGCGTAATCCTGTTCATGACAAATTAGTAAGTACTATGTCTGATTGTTTACAACTAATATCTGAACCACAGTTTTAGATTAGATCATGAGATCTAATGAAGATCATTAGTACATCAAACAAATTGTGCTTTTGGCCAGTTTTTGCATCAGTTTTCCTACATGTACTCATGCATACACTCACACTGATAAGCATATGTACACATGCAAACTCAAACACACACATACTCTCATGCACGCACAGTCACACAAAACCTCTAATTCCATTCGGTTCAATAAATGGACGTTCACCTGTATGAGTAACCTGCTCAATGTATGACAACTCCATCTGGAACAGTGCCAGAACAGCTCTTCTCATTTCTAGGCCAAAACACAGATAAGACAGCTGAACTGAGGAGGACAAATAATTGTTCCTGCTCTTGATACTAAGGGAGTATTTGACAGACTATAGCATCAAAACAAAACGAGAATCGGGGGAAAGTTCTCCGCTAGTTGGAGTCACATGCAAATGGTTCAGGTTGTTGGACATCAGTCATCTCAGCTCCAGAACATCAGTGCAGTAGTTCATTAGGCTTATGTCCTTGGCCCAGCCATCTTCTGTTTTTTCAATAATACTCTTCCCCTCCATCACGAAGTCAGAAGTGGAAATATTTGCTGATGACTGTGTGATATTCAGTCACAGTGTTCCCAACGCTGAAATAGACCATGTCCAAATGCAGCTAGACCCAGACAACATCCAGGCCTGTGCTGATGAGTCTCAAGTAACATTCATCTCACACAAATGCCAGAAAATAACTATCTCAAACAGAGACAATCTAATCATCGGCTCTTGACAGTCAGTGGCATTGTCCTCACTGAATCCCCAACTACCAATATCCTGGGGATTACTGTTAATCAGAAACTAAAATGAACTCACCATATAAATGCTGTGGCTACAAGAGCAGATCAGAGGCTACAAATCCTGTAGTGAATAAGTAAGTTCCTGACTCCCCAAAGCCTATTCACTATCTCCAAGGCACAAGTCAGGAGAGTGATGGAATACTCCCCACTTGCCAGGATGGGTGCAGTCCAACAACATTCAAAATGCTTGACACCATCCAGGACAATGTGTCCACCTGACTGGCACCATGTCCACAAACACCTACTCCCTCTACAACTAATGCACAATGTAGCAGTGGTTATTATCTAAAGGATATACTGTACTAGGGCTCCTGAGACAACATCTCCCAAACCAGCAACTTCTATCATTTAGAAGGTCAGGGCTGGCAGATAGTTGAGAGTACCACAAAGGTCAAGCTTCTCCAAGCTGCATGGTATTCGGACTTGGAAATACATTGCTGTTATTTTGCTGTCACTGTTAAAATCTGGACCTTCCTCCCAAACAGCAGTGTGGGTGTAACGATGCCAAATGGACTGTAGTGATTAGAGACAGTTACTGACCACCATCTGCTCAGGAGAATCATGGATAGACATAAGTGTTGTCCTAATCAGTGACATTCTCTGAATGTTTAAAACATCTCTCAGTCTCCTCACATGAACATTAAGAGTCATTAATTGTTCACTTTAGCTCTGAACTAACCACACCAGAAAATTCTGAGTTTCATCCCTAGTCCATGTGAAACTAATCCATAAACATGGGACTGACAGCACAGAAGTGATGAAGAAGCAGTGAAGAGTTCTACACCAAAGCGACATCTGGTGTTCCCTGCTCCAAAATATCTGCAAGGTTACAAGGATAAACTTACCTACAGGTGTGATGCCCTCCATAGTCAAATGGCCAGTCACATGTGAAAAATGATCTATTTAGATGAGGTAACACCAGGACTCAGGAAAAGCTGTTTGGAAGAAAATAGAAAATACAGCAATTGTGTGTAGGGATTAATAATCACCGACTTTGAAAGGGATGGAGTTAGAGAGCTATGGAGATAAGGCTGGAGAGTGGGATTACTCTCTGGAACCTGTACAGACACAATGGATCGAATAGCCTCCTGCACTGTAAAATTCTATGGTTCTATGATTCTCATAAAGATGACACAGAGTGAGACCATCTGGCCCATTGTGACTGCTCCTGTTCTATTACTCAGTGGCAAACTGCTCTCTATCCCCCTGCCCCCCATCTCTATCCAAATAATTATCCAACATTCCTCTTCAAAGCCTCAACTGATCTTGTCTCTAATGACATTTCCAGGCAGTACTGCTCCCTATGCAGGTACCTGTGACTGCTGAGGGGGAGCTGAGTGAAAAAGGCTTATTTTGCATCATCCTTGTTTCCATGTCCTCTCAAGTTTTATTTCTCCTTTTATGAACAATTTCATAAAAATGTACGTGAACCATAGTTTCAACCAAGGCTCGTAGAGAGGTTTTGGGAAACTTGAATGTAGCTTTATAGCGACTGGAATCTTTGCCTGCCCTACAGTGATATCAATAGTGAAAGGAAATGGATAGAGACATCACAAAGCGATGAACAGCACAGAGCAGGTATTGCCTTGAGATCTCTGGCTGTGGTAGATCTGTTGTGCAGATGGAGATTAAAGTAACTACGAAGCACGATCGCAGTGAGGTGTATGCGGGAAAACAATAATAGGAAACAAAAGGTAAAAGGATGAGGATGGGTGATGTGGCGCCAGAGGTGGGGCCAGTCACGCTCAGTTTGCAATTCCTCTGCATGTGTGGTGCTTCTCACAGAGAGTTTTGAATAAAGTACACTCACCAACCCCTACCTCCACCCCCCACCCCCGGCAGTCCCAGGTACCTGCATGTGGAGAAGCCACTGGGAGTGGCTCTGTGGCAGTCACGCACCCTGAGCGACGAGCTGTCTGTGTTTTGGTTAGTACCTCAGAGATGATAAAGAGCTGAGTTTCCTCTGGAATGATAACAGAGGAGGGATGAATCAGGGGAGGGGAGAGGCTGGGAGCCAGTAACTCGGCCAGCAAGGTGAGCCAGCATTCCGAGGTGTTTTGATACGAGTTATTATCAATCCGTCAGCACGGAACAGACAAGTCTTTTGCTCTAAAGACACAGAGTCTCCTCCTTTATTTTTAAACGTGCCAGGGAAAACATCTTTCCCAATGTGCGTTCTGAGACGATAAGCAGGTCATTGGTATGGAAATCATGCTGTGTCCAACTGGAACTCGTACCTGCTGTACAAATACATTTCAGAGTCCAACGAATTAAATGCCATTGATCTAAATCCCAGCTGGGACCTCCCTCACACTCCTGGATGGGATGCATGAATACCTGGTCAACTGAATTTCTCACCCCCAATCTCCAATTTCATTGTCCATTTGATGTGTTTCTTGCTTTTCTCTTACATTCTGTCTTATCAATATGATTGCTATTAGGTGGCTCAGTGGTGAACACTGCTGCCTCACAGCACCAGGAACCCGAATTCAATTCCAGCCTTGGGTGACTGTCTGGGTAAAGTTTGCACATTCTCCCTGTGTCGGTGCAGGTTTCCTCCCAGAGTCCAAAGATGTGCAGGTTAGGTGAATTGGTCATACTAAATTGCCCTTAGTGTTCAGGGATGTGCAGGTTAGGAAAATGGGTCTTGGTTGGAAACTCTTCAGAGAGTTGGTGTGGACTTGTTGGGCCAAATGGCCTGTTTCCACAGTGTCGGGATTCTACTCTATTTCTCTATCCAGCTTTCTTCTTGCTGTTGTTCAAAGAAAGAAAAATATTGTGTTTAGTTTATGACCTTATCACAGTCTTAGACCATCACGAAGCACTGCACAACCATGGGGTTACTTTGTGAAGCACAGGCTCCAGTGTCACAGAGTCAAATGCAGCAACCAACTTCAGCACAGCAAGATCCCACCATCAGTGGACCCTGTGCCATAGACCCTGATCCTTTACCTAGGCTACTCAGCTAAAGGAACAGAAACAAATTCTCTATTCCTGGGATGCTGCCTAACCTGCTGTGCTTTGACCAGCAACACATTTGCAGCTGTGGTCTCCAGCATCTGCAGACCTCATTTTTTACTTAAAGGAACAGAAAGCTTTATCAAGCCATTTACCTTCTGAACAAAAGGGAGAAAAAAAAACAGAAGGTTAGCAAGTCAATAATGACCAGATATAACTCAGAAATACCATAATGCTTAACGTGTTAATGCTTTGACTTTGCCAATGTTTTTAAATCATTGCATGCGATCTTGAGGCAAAGTAGATAATCTACATACTTTCCTTGTTCATGGATCCAGTGGGAAGCTCAAACCAATTGGGCAAAGTGCCCATAGATTATAGACTGTGACCTTCCTGTTGACCTCTTTTTTTCAGGAACGATTGTACACATTAATACAAAACTGATAAATAATTATTCTCGTATCAGCAATTAACTGTGTAACATGTTGCCTTATGTTCTTCTGCCTAAAGTTTTCACTCTAGCTATTAATTCATCTTTCTTAAACAGGTTAAGATCAACAACATTTAAAAGGCGTCTGGATGGATATATGAATAGGAAGGGTTTAGAGGGGTATAGGCCAAGTGCTTGCAAATGGGACTAGATTAATGTAGAATATCTGGTTGGCATGGACGAGTTGGACCGAAAAGTCTGTTTCCACGCTGTACATCTCTCTCACTCAATGTACAGTAAGATAACAGAAATCTCATGCAAAAATGTTGCATATTTCTCTAGTTAAACTGCCAACACCACTTGTAGGATATTTTGCTTAACAGTACATTAATAGATTTATCATAATCATTTGCAAATAGGGAAGAATTACCCATTAAATTCTGATTTCGTTAGACACAACTGTTTACTGGGAATGTTAGCTAATCCCTGCTTCTATTGCTGAATGGTTAATAACAGTTTCAGCTGTCTCCCAGTCTCTCACCACAACTTAGTCACAGCAATTTATATTTACATAATGCATTTTTTAAAAAAAAGTCAAAGCACTATTCAAAGGACAGTTGAGAAAAAAATGTACACTGAGTCACAGCAGGAAATATTCAGGCAAGACCTATGTTTTTGGGCCTACAAGGTACATTTTAAGGTGGGTCACAGCAAAGGCAGGGAGAGAGGAAAGAGAGAGACAAGAGGAGAGGATTAGAGAGGAAATACATCACAAGGATGAAAGGCTTATTGAATCCAATTAAATTTAAACTATTTCCTAAACAACCTGATCAGATATGTTATTAAACATGACTGGAGCAGGAAGTATCCAATTAGTTTTTTTGTCTTTTTTATTAACCAATTTAGAGATATTATTACACACCTCTAGAGCAGGTGGGACTTGAAACCAGGCCTCTCAGTCCAGGGATTAGGACACTACCACTGAAACAGAAGGATGCCCCCATCCAATTAGACTTAGACATCACATCCTGAACTGAAATCAGCTGAGCTATTGCCAGGACCCGTATGAGTCTTGTTCGATGCAAATTAGGCTGCAATAGGTCATTATCAGATTAAATTAGATTCTCTACCTTATGGAAACAGACCATTTAGCCCAACAAGTCCACACCGCTCCTCTGAAGAGTAACCCAACCAGACCCATTCCCCTACCCTATATGTACACCTGACTAATGCACCTAACACTATGGGCAATTTAGCATGGCCAATTCACTTAACGTGCACATCTTTGGATTGTGTGAGGAAACCCACATAGACACAGGGAGAATGTATAAATACCACACAGACAATTGCCCAAGGTGAGAATCGAACCCCGGTCCCTGGCACTGTGAGGTAGCAGTGTTAACCACTGATCCACCATGCCACCCCAATAAATAGTTGGTGCATAAAACTAATTGCGAAATAAAACTTTATAATGCTGATTGGAACTAAGTTCTTACAAAATTATACAACTTTAGATTTCTGATACCTGACCCCACCCTATTGACCAAGGCTCTCCTGTTTGGTCTCCGGTAGTATACACTCTGTAAAACTGAGGTCGTGCAAATTGCACTTTCTGTTTCCCAATATATAATTCTGGTCTCCCTGCTATGGGAAAGATATTGTTAAACTTGAAAGGGTTCAGAAAAGATTTACAAGGATGTTGCCAGGGTTGGAGGATTTGAGCTAGAGGGAGAGGCTGAACAGGCTGGGGCTGTTTTCCCTGGAGCGTCGGAGGCTGAGGGGTGACATGATAGAGGTTTGTATGATCATGAGGGGCATGGATAGGGTAAATGGCCAAGGTCTTTTTCCCAGGGGTGGGGGAGCCCAAAACCAGAGGGGATATAGGTTTAGGGTGAGAGGCGAAAGATTTAAAAGGGACCTAAGGGGCAACTTTTCATGCAGAGGGTGGTACGAGTGTGGAATGAATTGCCATGGGAAATGTTGGAGGCTGAGACAACTACAACATTTAAAAGGCATCTGATGCATATATGAATAGGAAGGGTTTGGAGAAATATGGGCCAATTGCTGGCAAATGGGACTGGATTAATTTAGGATATGTGGTTAGCATGGATGAGTTGGATCATAGGATCTGTTTCCATGCTGTACAACTCGATGAATCTAAGTCCCATTCCTCTATGTGATCTGTCTGTTTTCTGTCAAATATCTTGTCTCAGCCCCTTGAGCCTGCTTTGTGTTTCAATAAGATTATGACTGAGCTGAATGTAACCAACCAACGCATTCTCAATTATCCCTGATCACCTTCATTACAGCCTCCTTGTTTAGCAAGAATCTCTTTAGCCATGCCTTAAAAATATTCCACCACTGTTTGAGGGTTGTAGAGACTCCTGACATTCAAGAGAAAAAAAGTTTTCATCTCAGCCTTAAATGACAACCTCTTATTTTTAAACTATGATTCCAAATTCTACTTTCTCTGATAAAAGGAAACAAGTTTTACTGCATTCAGGTATCAGAGTAATATATGTTTCAATCACGTCACCTCTTGCCTTTCCAACCTCCAGTAGAATCAAAACTCATAGCTTAGAAAAAGGCCCTTCAGCCCATGGAGTTTGTGCTGGTCTAAAACATTCTAATCACACTTACAAGCACTTGGCCCATAGCCTTGTGTGTCTCATCTTTTCAAGATACAAACTTAGCCTGTTTATTTGCTTCATCATAGCACAATGGACTCACACCTGGTATCAGTCTAATAAATCTTCTCTGAACTGCTTCCAATTCATCTGCACCCTTTCTTAAATATGTTGACCAATGCTCCACACAATATTCCCGATGTAGTCTCACCAGTGCTCTATATAACTGAAACATAACCTCCCTACCTTTGTATCCAATTCCACTTACAGTTAATAATAACATCCTATTAGATTGGCCCGAATACTTTTTGTACCTGCACACTAACCTTTTAGGATTTAGGCACTAGGACACCCATTTTCCTGTGTCTCAGAGCTCTGCAATTTCTCAATATTTAGATAATATGGTCCTTTTTTCTTATGTTGCCTGCCAAAATGAACATTCCCTCATTTTCCAACATTACACTCCATTTGATAGCCTCCTGATCACCTTTTCACCATCTACTCTTCGAACTGGCATTGTGTCATCATCAGATTTAGTAACAATACCTTCGATGCCATCATCCTAATCATCGATATAAATTGTAAGAAGTTGTGGCCAAAGCACTGCATGCTGTTGCACACCACTCATTTCATCTTGTCAACCAGAAAAAGACCTGTTTATGTTTAAGTCAATTAAATGTGGAGTTGGAAAAACACAGCAGGTCAGACAGCATCGGAAACATTCACCTGCTGTGCTTTTGAAGCTTCATATTTTATCGACTGTGACTTCCAGCATCTGCAGTCCTTACTGTTTCCATTTATGTCTAACCTCTGGATGTAAGTTTGCTTACTGAACTGGAAGGTTCATTTCAGATGTTTCATCACCATACTACGTAACCTTATCAGTGAGCCTCCGGATGAAGCACGAGTGGCATGACCTACTTTCTGTTTATATGTTTAGGTTTCCTTGGGCTGGTGATGTCATTTCCTGTGGTGACATCATTTCCTGTTCTTTTTCTCGGGGGTGGTAAATGGGCTCCAAGTCAATGTGTTTGTTGATAGAGTTCTGGTTGGAATGCCATGTTTCTGGGAATTCCCATGCGTGTCGCTGTTTGGCTTGTCCTGGGATGGATGTATTGACCCAGTCGAAGTGTTGTCCTTCCTTATCTGTATGAAAGGATACTAGTGAGAGTGGGCCATGTCTTTTTGTGGCTAGTTGATGTTCATGTATCCTGGTGGCTAATTTTCTGCCTGTTTGTCCAATATAGTGTTTTTTAACAGTTCTTGCAAGGTATTTTGTAAATGACATTAGTTTTGCTTGTTGTCTGTATAGGGTCTTTCAAGTTCATTAGCTGCTGTTTTAGCATGTTGGTGGGTTTGTGGGCTATCATGATGCCAAGAGGTCTGAGTAGTCTGGCAGTCATTTCTGAGACATCTTTGATGTAGGGGAGAGTGGCTAGGGTTTCTGGACGTGTTTTGTCTGCTTGTTGGGGTTTGTTGCTTGTTGGGGTTTGTAGACTATGTTCATTGGGTACCCGTTCTTTTTCAATACACTGTATAGGTGATTTTCCTCTGCTCTGTGTAGTTCCTCTGTGCTGCAGTGTGTGGTGGCTCATTCATTGAAATAATGTTCTAATGCAGCAAGCAAACCTATGTCAGAACCTCAACCTGAGATACAAATCTTCTCAAAACTCGCTCATCTCTCTTTCCTGTTAGCTCGTCAATCCTCTACATGTTACTGCTTACAACATAAGCTTTTATTTTCTAATGACCTATTTAATAACCTCTAACATTCCACTTTATTAAATCTCTTACTGAACCCCAAGTACAGTACCTTCAATGTCAGCTCCCTTTTATCCATGGCACTTATGACCACATTAAAAGGTACAAAGGAACAGGTGGTCCATCAAACCTGCTCTGCCATCCAACACAATCATGGTTGATTTGATGACATTGGTAACATCACTTTTTGGAACATTGCATGCAGCTCTTGTTATCCTACTATAGAAAGGATATTATTAGACTATAAACAGTGCAGCAAAAATTTACCAGGATGTTACCTGGACTGGAAGGTAGGAGTGATAAGGAGAGGTTGGATAGGCTGGGACTTTTCTCTCAGGAGACTGAGGGGTGACCTCTTCTTACAGGTCTATAAACTCATGAGAGCCATAGATAAGGAAGATACGGGCGGCACGGTGGCACAGTGGTTAGCACTGCTGCCTCACAGCGCCTGTAGACCCGGGTTCAATTCCCGACTCAGGCGACTGACTGTGTGGAGTTTGCACGTTCTCCCCGTGTCTGCGTGGGTTTCCTCCGGGTGCTCCGGTTTCCTCCCACAGTCCAAAGATGTGCAGGTCAGGTGAATTGGCCAAGCTAAATTGCCCGTAGTGTTAGGTAAGGGGTAAAATGTAAGGGTATGGGTGGGTTGCGCTTCGGCGGGTCGGTGTGGACTTGTTGGGCCGAAGGGCCTGTTTCCACACTGTAAGTCTAAAAAAAATAAATAAATAAATAACCAACAGCTTTTCCCGATGGTATGGGAGTCCAAAACTAGAGGGCATAGGTTTAAAGTGAAAAAGGAGAGATACAAAAGGTTCCAGAGGGACAATTCTTTTCAAACAGAGGGTGACGAGTGTCTGGAATGGACTGCCAGAGGTAATAGTGGAAGTGAGTATAATGTTGTCATTTAAGAAACATTTGGACAGGTACCTGGCTGGGATAGGTCCGAAGGGATATGAACCAAAGGCGGTAAATAAGACAATTAAAACTGGATGGCATAGGCAAGTTGGGCTGAAGGGCCTATTTCCATGCTGTAAACCTCTTTGACTCCATAACTCTACATTCCTGAAAATCCCCAATAATCTTTCATCCCATGGTAATCAAGAATCTATCTACTTCCATCTTAAAAACATTTACATTTTTAAATCTTACTTCTCCAAAGAATCTCAATAAATTGATTAAACATGTTTTCTGTTTCTCAAAGTCATGTTAAATTCTGCTGATTTCTTTGAGTTTTCCAAAGTGGCCCCTTTAATGAGAGATTCTGACATTGTACCTCTGACAGATTTCAATTGGTCTGCAGTTTGCTTCTGTTTGCCCACCATTTTGAACAACGGAGTTAAATGTGCTATTTCACTTTGAAATACAGCCTTCACCAAATATAGAGAATTTTGGAAAGTTAAAACCAACTTATGAATTTATGTCACTAGCCACTTCTTTTCAGATTCTAGGATGAACTCTAGAAGGATTATTAGCCCACAAGTCCAACACTTTACTCAGCACTAGTTTTCTTGTAACTGTGTTTTTATTTTTGTAATTGTATTTTATTGTTTCTTTTCTCCTCCATTTCCTGATTTGGTCATTTCACTAACAGTAATGACGACAGTGAAGATCAACACAAAACCTGTTCAACCCATCTGTCCTGTTTTTAATTTCCTTCATTATTCCCAAGAACTTATCATCTTTAGGACATGGGTTTCTGGTCAAGCAACTGCCAGGGTTGAAAATTCTCACCCTTGTTTTTAAATCTCTCTAAGCCTTTTCCCCTCCCTATTTCTATAAATACTTTTGTCCCGACAACCTCCTGAGACATGTGTGCTCACCCAGTCCTAGTCTTTTGAGCACCCCATTTCTCATCAATTTACCATCAATGGCCTTGTGTTCGGTTGTCCAGTTCTGAACTCTGGACTTTTCTCCTTCCATCTCTTCTTTTCTTTACCTGACATTCCTCCTTTAAGATACTCTGCAACTCCTACCTGTTTGACAAAGCTTTTAGTCACCTGATGAAATTTTCATCCATGTGGATCAGTGTCGTATTAGTTTTTGAATGCTGCAGTGAGAGGTTATGAGGTAGTTTATTGAATTTTATGTTGGGGACAGAGTCTTCATGGGGGGCGAGTCCAGCTCTACTCTTGGGTATTTCAACTATGAACTATTTAATGAATGCCTGGCCATTAATTGGCTTGAGGCGGCCTTTTGGAGGATTCCAGTCCAACTGAAAGAGCATCTAGCTGACCAAAAGGCCGGTATCACTCTTGTTCCAACAACACCACAGTTGGCACTTCAACAGTCCTGACAAAAGCACCCAGTGTTGGAGACCAGACGATGAGCTAATGTGCCATGGGACTGGGTTGACAGGGCCTAGTAATGGCAGGAAGATGATGTTGAGGGACTTGGTGCTGATGGGCCAAGCGGAGAGGGCTGGAGAAGAGAGTTCACACTTTGGGAAGGGACAGAGAGCCTTCAGTTGTGCACAAGGTCTCACGTAGCAGGTTGAACATTAGTCTTTCCTACTGTTGGTAAAATCTCAGCAACCATGGCGGAGCATGCACAAGTTGCTGTTGAGTGGTCACTCCAGTTTATCAGTTACTCCACGAGTGAACCTGGTAAAATCACAGCCAGGTTGGACAAGGATAGGAGGCAGTACATGGGCCATTGGTGCACTAGTACCCAATTCAACACACCCCATTTCTCCAGGTGGCAATTCTGTTTCTAAGCTAAACTGTAAAATTCTGATCATTTTGTCAAACATGCCATATATACTTAAGTTACTGATGACAGGGGTATGCAATTAGAAATGCGTTCACTTGGCCAGTCCCAGTGACTCAGAGGGATCACATTCCACAATGCCTCATATTGTTGAATCAAGCTTTTTTTTCTCCAGGTATTTGTCTAGTTCTGTCTTGAATTTGATGATGCAATCAGCTTATTCTTGGAAGCCCATTTTTTACATAATTGCCTTTGATTGAAATTACTTTAGTCCAAACTGTCTTTTCACTCAACTACCTCTAAGTTTGAGGCTAGGCCTTTGTATTAGGCAACCAGAGACTGTTAAATATATTGAGGCTTGCCGTGCCTCGATGCTTCAGGAGCATCAATGGTTCAATCACTGCAGTGCCTTTGGTAAATCTCTTCCCATGTGAACAATCCCGGCTTTTGATGTGTCTTCTTGCTTTTCAGGTATGTAATCTGTACTCTCAATTGATATAAAACTTTACAAATATGAACAACTATCTTGTGCTCACAGCTACCCACATGTCAATACCTAGATGGAAACTGACAAACATATAATGATGAACCAGCCTATTAGCAAGGGACAGGAAAAAATAATCAAAATGTAAGCACTTATCATTCAGTGAGCTATCATTATAATATTAGCACATATTTTATTCATACACAGGATGTGAGTGTCATGGGCTAGACCAATACCTATTGCCCACAGGGCAGTTAAGAGTCATCCACATTGTTGTGGATCTGGAGTCACATTTGGGCCAGACCAGGTTAGTGCTACAGATCTTTGCCACTAAAGGACGTGAGCATCCAAATGAGATTTTTACAATTGTTGATACCAGTCACCATGACAAATTTCACCATCTGCCATGATGGGATTCAAACCCATTTCCCAGAATATCCTCACCTTGCACCCTTTCAACCTGTAGGTGCCTATCTATGTTCCCAATTCACAGGATAGTGACCCACATGAACCAAGTTTGGTTCAAATTAATTCCAAGCAGGAACTGTTTCTTGGCTCCAAAATACACATACCATTATGGATTCCATTCAAGGCAACATCATTTTCTGTTCTTTTACAAAAATAATACCAGAGGAAAGTAGTAGTAATCTGGGCTAGTAATCCAGAACTTCAAGAAAATGTACTTGGGTCAAGGCTTAGAATCCGACTGACAAGGGGAGACTGACAAGTTCCTTGTTCAACCACTGCTTGGAAGAGCTGTTATCACAATAACAGAAGAAGAAGAAGCAGGAGTAAGCAGTCCTTCTAGACTGCTCTGTTATCTAATGCATGGCTGATCTCAATTCCACTTTCCTGCCTGCTTCTCATCACCCTTTAAACCATTACTTGTTCAGGAAGAGGGGGGGCCAGCTAAGAGACAGACCCTCCCTGTTTCACCATTACCCCATCTCCCCCAATGCTAGCCAGCAATACTCTCAGTCACGCAGCCATCCCCTCTTAACCCTTTTGCCCTCACTCATGTGTTGCTGGTCTCGGCTTCTCTCCTTGCTGGGTTAATTTGCCGACAACAGCATTCCCCCCTCCACCCCAACTGACACTGTCAGGAAAGGAGAGAAGTGGACATTTCTCTGTCTGGCAGCTCTTGAGAGGTGGGGTGTTCACCACCAGCTGCCACCTGTCCTCCCATCCTGTCCTCGGGAATCCTGAATGCCAGGATAGGCCCAATGCTAGACAATAATTCCTGAGACATTCCCCATTGGCAGAGACTCCCACTCCAACTGACAGGCGGGATCTCCATCACCGAAATTAGATTCCATTCCGTCACCATTACATCATTGTGCTCCCTCATCCCATTTTTGTTCTCAAGTCTTCGGAATGATAAAGCTCACAGCCTTCTGTCATAGGCACAGTTAAGATATGACAGCAACTGAGCTTTATAAATGTAAGTTCTTGTTAAAATCTTGAATTTCAACGTCCAGGGTAAAACCCAATGTACTCCTGCCATATAACATGAATAGATAAAAACAAGGACTGCAGACGCTGGAAACCAGAGTTTAGATCAGCGTGGTGCTGGAAAAGTACAGCAGGTCAGGCAGCATCCGAGGAGCAGGAAAATCAATGTTTCAGGCAAAAGACTAGAAGCAGGGTGCCTGCATAGTGGAGAGATAAATGAGAGGGGGGTGGGGGTGGGGAGAAAATAGCATAGAGTACAATAGGTGAATGGGGGTGGGGATGGAGTTGATAGGTCAGAGAGGAAGATAGGCAGGTAGGATAGGTCATGAGGGCGGTGCCGAGCTGGAAGGCTGGAGCTGGGGTGAGGTCGGGGAAGGGGAAATGAGGAAACTGGTGAAGACCACATTGATGCCCTGGGGTTGAAGTGTTCTGAGGTGGAAGATGAGGCGTTTTTCCTCCAGGCGTCCGGTGGTGAGGGAACGACAGTGGAGGAGGCCCAGGTCCTGCATGTCCTTGGCAGAGTGGGAGGGGGAGTTGAAATATTGGGCCACAGGGTGGTGGGGTTGATTAGTGCGGGTGTCCCGGAGATGTTCCGAATGCGCTCTGCTAGGAGGCGTCCTGTCTCCCCACTGTAGAGTAGACCGCATCGGGAGCAACTGATACAATAAATGATAGTGGTGGATGTGCAGGTGAAACCTTGATGGATGTGGAAGGCTCCTTTGGGGCCTTGGATGGAGGTGAGGGAGGAGGTGTGGGCGCAAGCTTTGCAATTTCTGCGGTGGCAGGGGATGGTGCCAGGATGGGAGGGTGGGTTGGAGGGGTGCGTGGACCTTACCAGGTAGTCACGGAGGGAACGGTCTTTGCGGAAAGCAGAAATGGATGGGGAGGGAAATATATCCCTGGTGGTGGGGTCCATTTGGAGATGGCGGAAATGTCGTTGGATGATATGGTTTATGCGAAGGTTCGTGGGGTGGAAGGTGAGCACCAGGGGTGTTCTGTCCTTGTTATGGTTGGAGATGTGGGGTCTGAGGGCGGAGGGGCGGGATGTAGATGAGATGTGTTGGAGGGCATCTTTAACCACGTGGCAAGGGAAATTGCAGTCCCTAAAGAAGGAGGCCATCTGATGAGTTCTGTGGTGGAACTGGTCCTCCTGGGAGCAGATTCAGTGAAGACAGAGGAATTGGGAACACGAGATGGCATTTTTACAGGAGGTAGGTGGGAAGAGGTGTAATCCAGGTAGCTGTGGGAGTTGGCAGGTTTGTAAAAAATGTCAATGTCAAGTCGGTCGTGATTAATGGAGATGGAGAGGTCCAGGAAAGGGAGGGAGGTGTCAGAGATGGTCCAGGTGAATTTAAGATCGGGGTGGAATGTGTTGGTGAAGTTGATGAATTACTCAACCTCCTCACGGGAACACGAGGTGGTGCCAATGCAGTCATCAATGTAGCGGAGGAAGAAGAGGGGTGTGGTGCTGGTATAACTATGGAAGATCAACTGTTCTACGTAGCCAACATGTATATAACATAAATATACAACAAAATCATAAGTATTGCATCTGCTATTTGGTCACTTGAGCTGCCATTCAATAGGATCAGGACTAATCTGATTATGGCCTTAGCTCTAACTTCTTGACTGCGTCTCTCCCCTTAATCTTTGACAACTTCAATGATCAATTTTGTTTTTGTTAATTTATTTTCCTCATTAACCTGTTCAGGGACATTATTACAGACGGTGGCACAGTGGTTAGCACTGCTGCCTCACAGCGCCAGGGACCTGGGTTCAATTCCCGCCTCAGGCAGCTGACTGTGTGGAGTTTGCACGTTCTCCCCGTGTCTGCGTGGGTTTCCTCCGGGTGCTCCGGTTTCCTCCCACAGTCCAAAGATGTGCGGGTTAGGTGAATTGGCCGTGCTGGATTGCCCGTAGTGTTAGGTAAGGGGTATATGTATGGGTGGGTTGCGCTTTGGCGGGTCGGTGTGGACTTGTTGGGCCGAGGGGCCTGTTTCCACACTGTAAGTAATCTAATCTAAACCTATGGAGCAGGCCTCTCTGGTCCAGGGGCAGGGACACGACCACTGCAC
The DNA here is from genome assembly GCF_020745735.1 of Hemiscyllium ocellatum. Classification (NCBI taxonomy): domain Eukaryota; kingdom Metazoa; phylum Chordata; class Chondrichthyes; order Orectolobiformes; family Hemiscylliidae; genus Hemiscyllium; species Hemiscyllium ocellatum. Next base: position 9,842,131 of record NC_083423.1, read on the forward strand.
CACAAGAGGACTGCACCTTCAACGATCAAAAATCTTTATCACTCACACTTGAATGTATTCAATTATTAGACCTCCACTTGTTTCCGAGCTGGAGTAAGTGTACATTAAGTTCACTCCTAAAAAGAGAACTGAAGTTGCTAGAAAAGCTCAGCAGGCCTAGAAGCATCTGTGAAAGAAAATCAGATTTTTCCGGTCCATTTCTCCATTGCACTGTAATTCTTTTATTCAATTTCCTTTTGAAAATCACAGCTAAACCTGCCTCCGCCATATCCTTAGGCAATGCCTAACAAATCACTGTTTAAAAGCCTTTTGTTTTTTGGCGTGCTTGGGTTTTTCCAATCAACTTAAATCAATATTCAGTCGTTCTTGATTATTCCATCCAAGTAAAGCTGACAACAGTATCCACAAACTGAATACTGTGTAATGTACAGATTGGGAAGGGTCACCAGACACAACATGGTAACTCTGATTTCTCTTCACAGATGCTGAGCTTTTCCAGCACTTTCAGTTTTTGTTTCTGATATATGCAGCATCCACTGCATATTTTTATTAAGTCCATTCTGATCTCCTAAAACTAATTACAAAGGCAGCAAATGCATACCAGGAAGATTGGACACAGCCTACTCATCAGTCCAAACATCCAATTAGCAATGTATTCAACAAGGTTGTTAGAAATAGGATTCAATACACAAGGTGATTAAGCTAAGTACGGTCCATTTAGTTAATTCATCTCATAATGTCCACATGAAGCCATTACCTCCAACATAAAGAGGCAGGACTTTGGGTCCCGCTTGTAGTACAGTGATAGAGTGTCCATTCCTGGAGCTGTCCAGGTTGAAGACAAGAAACAGGAGCAGAACTGGCCACCTAGCCTCTTGTGTTTGCTGTGTTCTTCAATAAGACCTGAGCTATGATATGGTTTTGTGGTGTGTGGTTAGCACATGAGCATCATCCTGTGAAATCCTAGGATTGGATGTTGTTGACATTATTCCTAAATTGGTTAATTAGCAATTGTGACAGTATTTCTTTCATGACACTACTCCAATACTTCCAAATTGCTGTTGGAGGTGGCAGCATTGTGGTAATGGCGTTAGTAATTCAGAAAACCCAGGTTAATGTTTTGGGGACATAGAGTCATAGAGATGAACAGAACAGAAACAGACTCTTCGGTCCAACTCATCTATTCCAACCTAATCTAGTCCCACCTGCCAGCACCCACCCTTCTTATTCATATACCCATCCAGATGCCTTTTAAATGTTGCAATTGTACCAGCCTCCACCACTTCCTCTGGCAGTTCATTCCATACATACACCACCCTCTGCATGAAAAGGTTGACCCTGAGGTCTTTTTTATATCTTTCCCCTCTCACCTAAACCTATGCCCTCTAGTTCTGGACTCCACCACCCCAGGGAAAAGACTTTGTCTACTTATCCTATCCATGCTCCTCATGATTTTATAAACCTCTGTAAGGTTAGCCCTCAGCCTCCGATGCTAGAGGGAAAACAGCCCTAGCCTATTCCAACTCTCCATATAACTCAAATCCTCCAACCCTGGCAACATCCTTGTGAATCTTTTCTCAACCCTTTCAAGTCTTGCAACATCCTTCTGACAGGAAGGAGACCAGAATTGCAAGCAATATTCCAACAGTGGCCTAATCAATGTCCTGTACAGCCACAACATGATCTGCCAACTCCTGTACTCAATACTCTGACCAATAAAGGAAAGCATACCAAGGCCTTCTTCACTATCCTATCTACCTGCGACTCCACTTTCAAGGAGCTATGAACCTGCACTCCAAGGTCTCTTTGTTCAACAACACTCCCTAGGACCTTACCATTAAGTGTGGGATTTCTCCTAAGATTTGCTGTCCCAAAATGCAGCATCTTGCATTTGTCTAAATCAAAGTCATCTGCCATTCCTCAGCCCATTGGCCCATCTGATTCAGATCCCATTGTAATATGAGGTAACCTTCTTCGCTGTCCACTACACCTCCAATTTTTGTGTCGTCTGCAAATCCCACCATGGCAAATAATGAAGTTCCTAAAAATCTGGAATAAAAAAAGCTAGCCAATAGCAACCATTGTCAATTGCTGTAAGAACTCATGTTGTGGATGGAGACATTGACTGAAAAAGAAAAAAATGGACATTTAGAATCTCCTCAGTTCAGGGAACTGACTCCTAGCTGACTGGCCAAAACTAAAAGAAAAGAATTCATATTGTTCACAAATATTCCTTGGGAAAGGAAATCTGCTGCCCCCTCCTGGTCTGCTCTACATGTGACTCCACATCCACAGCAGTGTCGTTTAGTAAAACGATTGTATGTCACCAGTTTCTTGAAGAAAATTTCTGATGAACAATGAATGCCCGCAATGAATAAACAGAAAAACTATCAATTTCAAGGAAACATTCAAGGTCCATAAGTATTTTCAAGCACTATGCCTTAAAGTTTAAGAGTTCATGATCTTCAAACATTACTGATAGTGTCAGTTCCGCATTAAATGCAAATTTCAGAAACTCTGCCAATGTACTTGTTGCCATCACCCTCGTCCCTTATTCTCTTTACATCAATTACAAATGAGTTTCTGAATCATTGTTTGGTTACAACTCTGCAGGAAGCCATTTAGCACTTCAAGTCTATGCCAGCTTTTTACAAAGAAAATTCAGCTAGTCCCACATTTTTTCTCCATCACCCTGCAATTCTTTTTTTATCCTAAGCCCTTTTGACGATCACTATTAAATCTGACTCCATCATATCTTTAGGCGATGCTTAACAACACGCTGTTTAAAGTCTTTTTTTTGTTGTGGTGCTTGGATTTTTCCAATCAATTTAAAGCAACATTGAGTAGTTCTTGATCATTCCATCCAAGTAAGCTGAAAACAGTTTCCACAAACTGAATACTGTATAATGTACAAATGAGGGCAGTCACCATTTGACTTACATTGAAATAATTCCTTTGACCTCAAATTAGTGTTTGTATGAAGCATTTCAATGGGGAATATGGTCATCATACTTCACAGTGAAGCTACCTCAGATCAGAAAAGAGTACACTAATCTTTCATTGGCCTGTTGCTTGCCAATTGCTCTAATTGCCACTGACTGTCAGAATGTGGAGTCTTTCAGTCTAAAGACTGTGTTTGTTTCATGTGCCATTCTGTGATTTATTTTAAATGATACAGATGAGGAGAAGCCTTTTGAGAATTCAGGATACCTTATTCCTTCCTTTCACCTGAGAATGAATCCTTCTGTTCTGTTTTTAATCCTGTGGGAGCCTAGTACCTTTCCTAGTATCAGCTAGATATCCCAGCATACCCTTGACCTTGTAGGTCACTTGTCAGTCGAAGATGAAGCCTTGAATAAACAGCAGTACCCTGTGGTGTCTGTTATTGTGCCGTTCTTCCCTCAAATCTCCGGGCATAGCTTTTAAATTATTCATACGCTGTTCACTGCAAGTTACACATCTCCATCAGCCGAGTTTTGAGTGAAGGCGGTATCCAAGGAAACCTTATCAGAGATCGCAGATTTAGGCTCCATAAATGAAATAAAAGAGGAAATTGGCTGCATTAGCATAAGAGGAGTCAGTCTGGAATTGAATGCACACAGCACCCAGGAGCACACAGCCTTCCTTTATCAGTCGGCTCTGATCATCACCTGTTTCTTTTATATATTTTTTTTATATTCCATCCAACCCGGTCTTTTGTTCCAGCTCAGAGTACAGAAAATGTGAAATTCTGTCCCAGTGCCACGCACCAGCTGTCTGAAGCCTGGCCTTTTACCCTCCGAGTACTTAATTTCCTTTTCCCTTCACTGCTCGTGCTTCAAAATTAAGCCTGTCACTCTTGCACAACTTTGTCTATGTTTCTCTTTCTCTGTTGCAAAACCTCCCCCGCCATCCCACCTCCCCCCCTCGCCAGCCCCACACCACACCAACCCCCACACACATGACCAAGGCGCGTGCAGAAAGTCAAGAAAACATTGTATATCTCAAAAAATTTGTCAGCTTAAAATAGAAGGTCCTCCCTCGAATTAAAATGCTAAAACAGTTTGCAAATCATTGTGTCAAAGCACCTGAAATGTAGTCACTCCTGACACAGGGCAGAGATAAGAGAAAGGGAGAAAAATGTGGAAGAATGCTGGAAAGCTGAAATTGAATAAAGTTGAAGGCCCTAACTGGGACACTGGTCATCTCTTTTCTTCTGAGACCCAGATGGATTGTGCATATGTTCACGGCATTTTCTGATTTTCCTAATGTGAATTTAAACCATGAGTTGAGATCTGTAAATTCCTTTGTCGGAGATATTAACAATGGTGTCATCACATGAAGAATGACAAAATGAAAAGCTTTCATGTGATACTTTTAATGCATTGGTTACTAACACTGCACCCCATGACATCAATCCCTCAGTGTGCTTAAGATATTGTCATAATGCAGTGTTATAAAAAAAAGCTCATCTGCACTGTTATGATACAGAGACAGTATCCTCAGATTTTCCACTAAGTTTTGAAAGTAAGTTGTTGATATTTGTTTGCAAAAAGTTGTATTCACATTTTGGGACGTTGTTACGTGCAATCCCAATTGTTAATGTGTTACTCACACCCTATTCAGTTTCTGAAGTCAATGTTTTCATTATGCAAATCTGGCATTTTTTTTCAGCTTTGCAGTGCTCATCTTTCTCCTTTCTGTCTTAGCTGTTTCAGCATGGCACTTCATGCAATGAATAAGAATCGAAAAGAAGGTGGGGAGGGTGGCGTGGGGTGTGGAGAGAAGAGGTAACAAGAAAGGATTCAGCACGTTGCAAGAGGCAGCTTTACATTTGTACAATCTTTGTTCTCCCCCTCTGTGTGGTGAAAAGGAACGAAATCCAGATAAAAGTATTGCATAAGCACTGCTGAATCATGTGCATGGCAGATACATCAATTAGAATATGTTTTTTATGTATACTCTTCTCTCTTGAAGGCTCTGCTCTGTACTTGGATGCAGCCCACCACATCTCAGCTAACCCCTTTTGACTTATCCAAATAGTTATTCTTCACATCTAAGCGTCGGTAGTGAGTATTTGCTCCCTATTAGGGTGTCGGTTGGCTGGGCTGCTGGTTTGCAATGCTAACAGCTTGGGTTCACTTCCCACACTGGCTGAGGTCAGCAAGAAGGCTTTGTCTTCTCTACCTCACCCCTTGCCGGAGGCACGTTGACACTCAGGTTAAACTCACCACTAGTTAACTCTTTCTAAGGACAGAGCATTCCTTTGGTCATTTTACCTTACCCTGTTGATTAAACTACCACCGGTTGTCTTTCTCTAAGGAAAGAGCTCTCTATGATCTGAAATGAGTGAGGCAACTTTCACCTTAACTATTTGAGCACCAAAAGACAATACAGTCACATCTGACCAGGTTCTCAAGTTACTCAGCCCTGTTGTCACCTATTAATGGAGAAGAACTCAAACGCAGGGGAGGCGATGGCCGAGTGACATTTTCGCTGGACTGTTCATCCAGAGACCCAGATTACATTCTGGGGACCTGGGTTTGAATCCTGCCATGGCAGATGGTGGAATTTGAATTCAAAATAAAGGTAAATCTTGAATTAAGAGTCGAATGATAATGGTGAGTCAATTGTTGGGGGAAAAGTCAATCTGGTTCAGTGATGTCCTTTCGAGAAGAAACCTAGTACGGCTCACATGTAATTCCAGACTCAGGGCAATGTGGATAACTCTTAATGTCCATCTGGGGAATGAATGCTGCCAAACCAGTGATGCCCTCATCTGTAAACGATTTGAAAAAAAAACTCAGCTTTTGGTCTGTAAGATTTCGGGGGTGGCACGTTGGCACAGTGGTTAGCACTGCTGCCTCACAGCACCAGGGTCCCAGGTTCAATTCCAGCCTTGAGCGACTGTCTGTGTGGAGTTTGCACATTCTCCCCGTGTCTACGTGGGTTTCCTCCCACAGTCCAAAGATGTGCAGCTTAGGTGGATTGGCCATGCTAAATTGCATGTAGTGTTAGGTGAAGGGGTAAACGTAGGGGAATTGGTCTGGGTGGGTTGCTCTTTGGAGGGTCGGTGTGGACTTGTTGGGCCAAAGGGCTTGTTTCCACACTGTAAATCATCTAATCTAATCATTTGTACATTACTTCTCTGCACCTGGATCTATCATTTTGCCTAAATGTTCCATATTCAATCAAGCAGTATTCATGAAGCTCAATTCATCCCAATTCCACAGTAGACTCAAAAGATTATGCTAGAAAAAATATTATAATGGTGTGGAATAGTCAGAAGCAAATTTAAATACTGTTGAATAAGGTCAAAAATGCAGAAGATAGCCAATGATGAATTAGAATTATTTTAGCTTGACCAGGAAGGATGCTGACAGCATCTGGTGCACTACAGGAGCATTAAAGATATTGTAATATTGCTCCAGTATTAAATCAAAATAGAAACATGTCAGATGTGCATAATGAAAGCATTGACTTCAGAAGTGAATAAGATGTTAGCAATACCTTAAGCTTTGGGTTTGGATGTAACAATCTCCCAATATGTAAACATAACTTGCTGCAAACAAAGTAATGTTTACAAAGTCAAACTGGACAGATTCAATTTACCCAAAGCAGAGACTTTCCGTGTTTTCTCAAAAGGTGGAATGTTCATACAACTTCCAAATTTGATGGGCATTGAGAAATGAAGGGGCTATTTGTGAAGTGCCAATTGTCACACTAAAGGCACCAATGATGATTTAATGACAAACTAATGAAGATCAAACTTAGTTCCAATATTCAACACAAATGTTAACAGGTCAATTCCTGGCACTTATATCCTGCTGGTTTGATTGCAATATTCAGAAAACAAATAAAATCCATAATCAGAACACAAGGTATATCATGGCAATTGGTCAAAACCCCAACTATTATGGACACTGTTAACTTTTAACTCTAATCTGTGTTTTAATTTAAATACATCTGGTAGCTAAAAAAATGATTACAGATGTAAATTGAATTTCTGTCTAGCAAAGTTGTGTATAAGATCCATGGAATGTCACATAGAGAGTTAGGGAATCTTTGAACAGATAGGGAATTCTTTGAAGAGGTAACAAATAGATTAGATCAGGGAAATCCAGTGGATGCCATCTATCTACACTTCCAAAAGGTCTTTGTTAAGATGCCTCACAGGAGCCTGCTGAGTAAGATGAGGGCCCATGGTTTTCGAGGTGAGCTACTGGCATGGATTGGGGATTGGCACAGAAAGCAGAGAGTTGGGATAAAAAGTCCTTTTTCAGAATGGCAGCTGGTGACAAGTGGTGTCCCACAGGGTTTAGTGTTGGGGCCCCAGCTGTTCACTTTATATATTAATGATCTGGATGAAGGGACTGGGGGCACTCTGGCGAAGTTCGCCAATTGTACGAAGTTAGGTGGACAAGCAGGTAGTACTGAGGAGGTGGGAGGCTGCAGAAAGATTAGGAGAGTGGTCCAGGAAATGGCTGATGAAATGTAACGTGAGCAAGTGTGAGATCTTGCACTTTGGACAAAATAATACAGGCATGGACTATTTTTTAAACAGTGAGAAAATTCATAAAGCCAAAGTAAAAAGGGATCTGGGAGTGCTAGTCCAGGATTCTCTAAAGGTTGATTTGCAGGTTGAGTCCATGATTAAGACAAAAAATGTAAAGTTATCATTTATCTCAAGAGGGTTGGAATATAAAAGTAGCAATGTTCTTCTGAGACTTTATCAAGCTCTAGTTAGGACCCATTTAGAATACTGTGTCCAATTTTGGGCCCCACAGCTCAGGAAAGACATACTGGCACTGGAGTGTGTCCAGTGGTGATTCACAAGAATGATCCCTGGAATGGTAGGCTTAACATATGATGATCGGCTGAGTATCCTGGGATTGTATTCATTGGAGTTTAGAAGGTTGAGGGGAGATCTAATAGAAACTTACAAGATAACGCATGGCTTAGAAAGAGTAGATGCTAAGAAGTTGTTTCCATTAGGTGGAGAGACTAGGACCATGGGCATAGCCTTAAGATTAGAGGGGGTCAATTTAGAATGGAAATGAGGAGACATTTCTTCAGCCAGAGAGTGGTGGGCCTGCGGAATTTTTTTGCCACGGACCCCAGTGGAGGCCAGGACATTGGGTGTCTTCAAGGCAGAAATTGATAAATTCTTGATCTCGCAAGGAATTAAGGGCTACAGGGAGAGTGCAGGTAAGTGGAATTGAAACACCCATCAGCCATGATGAAATGGTGGAGTGGACTGGCTGGACCGAATGGCCTTGTTTCCACTCTTATATCTTATGGTCTTATGGAAATGTAACAAGAAGAAATAATAAAAGAGCTGACAATCTCTCTCCTCTCAGCAGAAAGCTACTTCTTGCAGAATTTTTACGTTTTGGTCATTTAGAAATATACATTAAAAAAATACACAAGAGTGGATTGCAATACTGGCCTGTTAGCTCCTGACATCTGAGTGTGTGGACTAGTGCACTGTCAGGGTCACAACTCTGAGACCACCCCTGTACTGCAGGTAATGCTGGAAAATAATCTTTTGCTCTAAATGCTGCCAATCTTCCACTGTTGAAGTGAATCAGAACAAAAGATTTTTGAACAACTCACAAAGTCAAGAATCTCAAAATATACTATTCAATCACCAATGTCAATGCTACTGATGGTATCACTGCAACAGCCATTATGTTTAACCATCTGTTCTTCAAAAACAATTCCCAGATTGATTTAACACTTTTTCTTTAACTTTTCTCTTCTTGGATACACCTTTTATTACTAATCTAATCTAACTATACATTCATTACAATACTATTTTCTCTCGTGATTAGCAGTTAATAAAGTCACTTCATAGTTGAAGAAAGCTTGGTTAAGTTGGTTCCTTTTTGAGAGCAAGATATGCACAAGGAAAGAGATCCTTTTAATAATTAATCTTGTTACGGCTAACCAAGAGGTGGGTGAAAAACTGAGGAGGGGGTCAGTTCACCCTTCCTCACTCTGAAGCTTTAAGTATCCCACGTGGAACTGTAGAAAACTGTGGAAACCTGCCCTTGTCTAGTCATAATACCCACATCACCGGACAAAAAGGTACCGTTTTGAGATGCTGAAAATTTAGGACCATAGAAGATCGTTGCAGGAGTAGACCATTTGACACCTCAATCCTGCTCTGTCATTTAACATGATCATGGCTGATCATTGAGCTGTATTGCTTACTCCTGCCCTCCTTCCATATTGATTGATCCTTTTGACCCAAGAGATATATCTATCTCCTTCTTGAAAAGGATCAGCATCCAAATGGGATGGGAGTTGAGCCCCTAACCCACAAATTAAAATTCTGATGGTCTATTGACTGAGCTACCTAGGCTCCTAACAGCAAGCCCTATTTTTTGATGTTAAGACTGGTTAACAACTGAAATGATTAGTCGATGAATCAAGGCCAGGTTAGATTTTAAGTCTCTAATTTTCTTGTTGGCAGTCATTGGCAGCCACTCTGTTTTAGTTAGGAAATGACAAGATGCTGTAATGGAAAGATGGTATGTTAGATATTACAAAAGGATTAATAAGAGTCTTCTTCACCCATGCCAATCTTGATAGTCATGTCTGATTGTTTTCACAAGAACAGTAATCTGTTAGACAAACACATCCCTGCATCATTTCTCACAGATTCAACACCCTCCTACACATTTTAGGAATTAAAGACTGATCCTAAAATCACTGCCAAACCATAACCATAGAACGTTTCATCATAATTTGAATTAAACATTTAAAATCTCTGAAAGTTTTCAACTCTGCCCCAAGTTCTGTTGGGTAAACAGTGTCACAATAGGAGAAGACTTTTAGTACAACCCAACAATTTTTGGTTAAAGGTCATTGGTGGTCTGTATTGTCCAATCAGTTGGCTCTCCTGAAAAAGTAAGTGGCTTTTAGCATTTTATCTTTCAGTCAGTTTGTACAGTTTTGCCGAATCAATCACACAATACAAAGTCTGAACTTTGCATTGTACAGTGTTGCTGCAACTGTACAAGGCATTAGTGAGCCCACATCTGGAGTACTGAGCAAACTTTGGTTCCCTTACATGAAGAGGGATGTAATTGTATTGGAGGCAGTTCAGAGGAGGTTCACTAGACTGGTACCAGAGATGAGAAGTTTGTCTAATTAAGAGAGATTGAGCAATCTATACTGTCTGGAGTTTAGAGAAATGAAAGGAGGTATATAAAATGTTAAAGAGGATTGACAAAGTAGACATAGAAAAGATCTTTCCTCTTGTGGGTGGTAATCTAGAATGAGAGGTCTTAGTTTTAGCAGGAAGGATAGCAGCTATAAAATAGACATGAGGAAAAATTACTTCCCTCAGAGGGTTGTGAATCTGTGAAATTCACTACCTCAGAGTGTGGTGGATGCTGAGAAACTGAGTAGATTTAAAGAGGAGATAGATTTTTAATTAGTAATGGGTCAAAGGGTCAGGGAGAACTGGCAAGAAAGTGGAGCTGAGACCAAGAAATGCTCAGCCATAATTATATTAAATGACAGAGCAGGCTCGAGGACCTACATAGTTCTTATGTAACACCAGCATACGGTAATGCCTTCAAAGTTGCTGGTAGAAAATTTAATATTTTTTAATTTAAAGATTATTTTTAATAAGATAATAGATGAGTATTGGTTCAAATAAACAGATTCTGTTGGATGTGTTTTGTTTTAACCTTTGTTCTTTCGTATTACATTAGTGAACCAGCTGGGGTTTTCCTAACAATTAACAATGGCTTCATGGTCAGCATTAACTTCCTAATTCCAGATATTTATGAAATTCAAATTCCACCATCTGCTATGGCAGCAATCAAACCCAGGTTTCCAGAACATTCCCTGGGTCTCTGGATTAACGGTCTGGTGATAATACCACTAGGCTATTGCCTCCCCATATCCCTTACATTTTTGATTACTTCCTCAAAAATTTCAATTAGATTTGTCAAATTGTGTCTTCCCTTCACAATTCCATACTGACGAACCCTGACTAATCTGTGTTTCTCCGTTCTATTCCGTCCTTCAGAACGTATTCAAATAACTCCCCTACTACTGAGGTTTGATTAGATTACTTACAGTGTGGAAACAGGCCCTTCAGCCCAACATGTCCACACTGATCCACCAAAGTGCAACCCACCCATTCCCCTACATTTACCCCTTTACCTAACACTACGGGCAATTTAGCATGACCTGACCTGCACATCTTTGGACTGAGGAAATCCACGCAGACACGGGGAGAATGTGCTAACTCCACACAGTCAGTCACCTGAGTCGGGAATTGAATCCGGGTCTCTAGTAATTTGAGGCAGCAGTGCTAACCACTGTGCCACCATGCCACCCACAAACTGACTGACTGTCCTAAAGATAGGTAGGTTCTACAACAATTATCAATAATTTGATGGTCACCATCTCTTAGATTAGCTTTCATTTCTAAATTGTATGAGTTGAATTTAAATCCCTCAACTGTTGTGGTGGCATTTGAACGCTGGATGACTAGTCCAGTGACGTTACTGCTGTATTGCCATTGCTTCATGCTTCGTTATTGACCAGCTATAACTGGAATCACTATAAAGACCGTATTGATTCCATGAGTGTAATGTTACACAAGGCCACAAGTAGAACCCTGAAAAGCTAATTTAGGCAAAAGACCCTTCAGGGAATTCTCATGGAATTGAAATGTGTTGTTACCTTGAACAGAATAATTTTACCAATGAACAATCTAACTTCCAGCAAACAAAATAAGATAGATTGTGGTGCAGTGCCTTGTCTCTGAGCCAGAAGCTTTTAGTTTGAGTTCCATTGCAGGATTTGGTGGTCAAGGATATGGTGTCCATATTCTGCATCAGTGGTGCTAGAAGAGCACAGCAGTTCAGGCAGCATCCAACGAGCAGCAAAATCGACTTTTCGGGCAAAAGCCCTTCATCAGGAATACAGGCAGAGAGCCTGAAGCGTGGAGAGATCAGCTTGGGGAAGGTGGTGTCCATAACACAATCAAACAGATTGATTATCAATCTGAAGCTTTCCATCCTGCCTTTGTTGACAACAGCAGGGTAGTCTCCAGATCAGCCACGTGTGATACAGAGCATGGCCTCTCAAAATACTAGTGACAGATTAGCAAACTGTTTCAGGGAGAATTAACAATGGAAACAGATGCAAATGTCAACTTTGTTTGCCTCAGGTATCACCAGGTAGACTGGTAAAGTAACTGGGGATGATTTGTTATACAGTTATCAATTAAACTTCAGCATTATAAAAGTTAAGATTTCATCATCGGCAGGATTTTCTATCTTCATTTTCAATTATAATAATTTTTTTCTCCAGATCAATGATGCAGCATTGTCAAGCTTTTATTACACTGTTGTTAATCCAGAATGCTCATGGACTATCAATGCTGAGAGTTTCCATGGTTACATCCAGTAATGGTTGAAAGCTACAGCAAACGTTTAGCTGTTCAATTCATTTTTAAACATCTTGCACCTTGTCTAAGATCTGGGGAGCTGTCAAAGACTATTATTCTACTTTAAAAACGTTTCTTAGCCCAGTCAATTAAGTCGACCTGAGATACAGTCATAGAGTCATAGAGATGTACAGTACGGAAACAGACTCTTCGGTCCAACTCATCCATGCTGAACAGACATCCTAAACTAATCAACACCCATTTGCCAAAAATTGGTCTATATCCTTCTAAACCCTTCCTATTCATGTATCCATCCAGATGCTTTTTAAATATTGTAATTGTACCAGCCTCCACCACTTCCTCTAGCAGTTCAATCCATGCACACACCACCCTCTGCATGAAAAAGTTACCCCTTAGGCCATTTTAAAATTTTTCCCCTTTCATCTTAAACCTAGGATTTTGTTCTTTCATGCAAAGTGGCCACTGATTAATGGGAATACATTTATACGTGCCCCTCAGATTGAATGGCCTGTGAAGCCATTTCAGAGGTCAGTAAAAAGCCAATCACATTGCTATGGGTCTGGGATCACTCATAGGCCTGACAGGATATCAGATTTCCTTCCCTAAGGGACATTACTGAAGCTGACCATCAACTGATAACAGGGATTGTGTGGTGCAGTGGTATTGTCCCTATCTCTGAGCTAGAAGACTTGGGTTAAAGTCTCATCTACTCCAGAGGCAAGTCATAATACCTCTGTAGAGGTTGATTTCAATTCAATCAATGATAGTTTTATGGTTGCCCTTATTGAGAAAGTTTTATGTTCCAGGCTCACTTATTGAATTCAATATCTACCACTTGCCATTGTGGGCTTTGGGCCCACATCCCAGGCTATTTACCTGGGTCTCTGGATTACCGATCCAGTGACATTATGACTGCTCGACTAGATTTGCCTCTTAAAATGAATTTTATTCAAAAACGAATCATGTAATTGAAAAATTGCATTTTTCTTTGAGTGCTGCTTTGGTCATATAATTTGTGCCTCCTACCTGTGTTCACCTATCCCTACCTCACCATCCTGCCCTTCTCCCCACCCAAAACCCTGCCCCCACCCCCACCCATCTGTAGTTCCCCTTACACCTACCCCCCCAGTCCTAAAGAAGGGTTATACCTGAAACATTGACTTCTCCACCTCCTGACACTGCCTGGTTTGCCATATTCTTCCAGCCTCCTGTTTGTCTACCTTGGATTCGGCATCTGCAGTTTTTTTTTGTCTCTCACATAATTTGTAGAGGAGGGCTATGGGCCAGGAAGTGCATAATAAAGACAAAAATCACACACTCATAGAATTAAAATGGGTGGAAGAGAGGGCAATAAGCAGAATTAATTGGCTGTTGGACCATGTGGAATGCATACTTCCCGAGGCTGCATTGATGTGGATTATTAGTAGAATCGCTCATTTCTGGACCTTGTGGATTCATAAGCTACCTTCGTTCTTAAATCACATTTATGATCTGCTGTTGCTTTTAGTTCTGCGCAATTCATAAAAGTTAGAAATTTTCAGAATCGTTCGTTTAATCCAAAACCTGTTCAGTTATTTTCATTTTTATGAGGCATTGCCCTTTACTTTCTATCTCTCTCTTTGCTGAATCCTTCAAACCTATTTTCTCTCCAGAAATACAATTTAGGGTTTAATCCTCTCTTTATACTCGATTTTTATTTTAAATGTATCTTGTTTCTGAGTAAAAGCACTGTAGACAGGGATTTAGGCAAATGTATTAATGTGCACTTGTAAAATAGGTTGAAAGAAATCATACTCATGAACTGTCTCTTAAACATATTCACTCTCTTGCCTTCGCTGGTAATTTATTCCATGTTTATTACCCTCTGGGTGAAAAACGCTCTGCCTGATTTCCCTTCTGACTCTTAACTTCCTAATTTTTAACCTATGTCCCATGGCATCTGAACTTTTCACCATAATGCACAATTTGTTTGAATTAACTTTCTAATCTTGAAAACAATTATGTCACTTCAAAGTTTCTTCTCTTCCAAAGAAAATCAGTTCAACTTCCTTAATCTTTCCTTATAACACAAATTCCCAATACCTGAAGTAATCTAAATTGCTCACGTCCGTACCCTCTCAAGGGCAACAATATCCTTCCTATGATTAATAGACCAGAATTGCACATTATAATGCAAATGGACTCTGACTAATGCCTTTAGTAAAAACAATACTGTGAATTTTTCGCTCATCTTGGTGAGGAATCTTCCTAGTGAGGAATCCATTTCAGTCAGTCAAGTGTGTACTTAACATTATCAGATGTTGCTGTTGTATCCCAACCGAAACTATTTCCATTCTGCTCACATTAGCTCCCATTCCAAACACACCCATATGGTAATTCCCTGAATCCATCAATTTACAGGGAAGCCAGATCAGTACAGGCAGGAGAAAGGAAGATATAGATTTATCGTTTGCATGAGATAAAGATGGGAGGAAGCTCACGTGGAATATCAAAATGCACATAGACCTGTTAGGGAGTATGTGGGATAAATAAAGCAGAATATTGTGACTCTGGACTATTGGCATATTAGGTTCTTTTCAAATAAGAAAGTTTAAGTTCCAGCTCCACAACAGTTCAAAGCACTAATTATGCTTTCTTTCCATAGACGTGGCCAGATATGCTGAGTTTCTCCAGCAATCTTTGTTTTTGCTGCAAAACAAATTAATCATTTTAACTTTATCTGCTAGTGCTCATTGATTCTGATGCCATGAGCTTTGGTCATTCAGGTTCAGTCCTACACCATTGAGAGACTACTCTTTTAGATTCTACCATCTCTGCTCAGAGTGTACCGCATCTCAGTCTTTGCCTTGTTCAAGAATGAGTATTGTCTGATTCTCTGCAGTTCCAATAGACCTCACATTGCAAGCCTAAGTGATAACCTTTAATTAAGCACAGTCAGGATTATTTAGTAGATGCTGTCCAATAGCAGAATCACATTGAATGTTGGATATGGTATGCTAGTGTCTGTAAACATGTGCTAGTTTAGTGTTACTCCCATGCTAGCTGCTGCAAAAGGTCAATAAGACATGTTCTTTGATATGGTGCACCAAATAACAAGTATTTTACATAACATGGCCTCATCTAAC
The DNA here is from genome assembly GCF_020745735.1 of Hemiscyllium ocellatum. Classification (NCBI taxonomy): domain Eukaryota; kingdom Metazoa; phylum Chordata; class Chondrichthyes; order Orectolobiformes; family Hemiscylliidae; genus Hemiscyllium; species Hemiscyllium ocellatum. The sequence goes on from NC_083423.1 coordinate 9,857,674, forward strand.
TTCCAAACATCTTTCAACTGGAGGGAATGTTGTATTTTTTTTTAACCAAACTGTTGGGGCTGGTATATTATGCTAGTGACATCTGAAGGGGATGGAGACTGTATTACACTTCAGAGACTGAAAGCTAGCCTATTAAAGGCAAAGAAATACGTGAGCAATCTAATCAAGTGGTAGATTAGGGAAGACAGTCAGGTAGGAAGAAGGTGTAATGAAAGAACACGATGTTAAATAAACCTGTATGTTTTTATAAATTGACTGTCCAAATATCGTACTGTAGAACCCCAACAACGCGGTGTGATAGGTTAGATTCCCTACAGTGTGGGGACAGTCCCTTCAGCCCAACATGTCCATATCAACCCTCCAAAGCGTAGCCCACCCCACTCTGACTAATGCACCTCACACGATGGACAACTTAGCATGGCCAATTCACCTGACTTGCACATCCTTGGACTGTGGGAGGAAAGCCACACAGATACAGGGAGAATGTGCAAACTCCACACAGACAGTCACCCAAGGCTGGAACTGAACCGGGGAATCCTGGTGTAATGAGGCAGCAGTGCTAACCACTGAGCTGCTGTGCCACACAGTATGACTGCTTCTGGTCTGCTCATATCTAAGAAAGATTGCACATTTTGAACAAGACATCTACTTCTGAGGAACTTTCACTATCAGCGGAATCCTTCATCCTTTCCAACTGCATCCTAAATTATTCCAAAATTTCTGCCTCTTCCACTTCAGCCAGGAGACCATTCCATAAGAGGTCATAGAATCATAAAGTCATACATCAAGGAAAGACACCCTTCAGTCCAACCAGTCCATGTCAAATATAATCCCAAACTAAACCTGGTCCATATTCCTCCAAACATTTCCTATTCATGTACTTATCCAAATGTCTTTTAAACATTGTAATTGTGCTCACATTCACCACTTCCTCAGAAAATTTGTTCCCAACGTGAACCATCCTCTGTGTAAAAAATTGCCCATTATGTCTTTTTTAAATGTTTCTCTGTCACCTTAAAAATGTGCCCGCTAGTCTTTAAGTCCTTTATGCTAGGGAAAAGACACCTGTCATTCACCTTATCTATGCTCTTCATGATTTTATAAGCTTCTATAAGGTCACCTCTCAGCTGAGCTTGCACATATACAGTCAGTTCTGATATAACACGACAGTCCTGTTCCCATGAGATCCCACGTAATAAGAAAATTGGGTAATAGCCACACCATTTAAACTGATGAAGCTGGTATTGCATTTTAGCCAATACAGGTAAGGAAAGCTCACGTCCTATGGTCTAACGGTCTAAATTCTTCAATCGGGTTCAAGCCAATTCACGTTGAGGAAACACACGTTATATTCTGTCAAGCCTCTTCAGAATTTTGATAAGAGTGCCCCTCCTTCTTATAAACTCTAATGAATAAAACCCTAAATTGTTTAACCATTCTTGAAAGGTGAAACCCTTCATCATAGGAATCAGCCTAGTGAAACTCTTTTGAACAGCCTCCAATGCTGATACATCATTTTTCAAAAAGGGACCAAAGTACACCAGTTGAAACCTCACCAAGACCCTGTATAAATTTTAAGTTTCAGGCCTCTAGTAATAAAGGTTTATTTTCCATTGGATTTTTTTTAACTGCTCGCAGCTCCTGCATGCTTAGATCTGTGAAAGAAAACATCTATTGTTTGGGGCAGATCTAAACCAAACTTTTCAGTGTAAAAAGACTTCAAATAGAAATAAACACTGGGAGAAATGTGAAATGGGCTGCCTTTTCACTAGCATTTCATTTTACGCAATTGCATAAAGTCGGAATCTACCTTACCATTAACTCCATTGTGAAGGTACAGTTCACACCATATCTGTTAAGACCCTCCAATATTGACATGAGCTATCAAAGATGAAAAAAATTCTCGTCTCAAACAGAAACATTTGTATTCTGGTATATTCAAAGACATTAGAGAAAGCCAGAATTCTTATATTGTCACACAGACGATATTGGATGAATTGAAACATCGTCATCTCATGTGAACCTTGTAGAACAAATTATTGGAAAGGTGTTCTGAACAAGTGTAATGCTTAATGCCACGGATACTGCCAGACAGACCTTCTGAGGTTTTCCAGCATTCTCTGTGTTTGGACCAAACGATTGGTTGTTTGGATGCGGAAAAGGACAGCCCTTGCGAAAACTTACAGCATGGAAACTGCAATGCAGTAACCTCAGTCAGAACTGGACTGGACTATTTAACCCTTTGAGTTTGTTGTGCCATTCAATGGGAACACAACTAACACATGACCTAACTCCTTTACTCCATATCTCTTAATAACCCAGGTCAACAGAAAGCAAATCAATTTCTTTTTTGAACTTATCAATTGATCTTGAATAAGTGATTCAAAACTCCTCACACACTCTGTATGTCATGGAGACATAGAGTCAGACAGCACAGAAACAGACCATTTGGTCCAAACAGTCCATGCCAACCATAACCCCAAACTAAACTAGTCCCACCAGTCTGCATTTGGCCCATATCCCCTCCAAACATTTCTTCTTCATGTACTTATCTAAATATCTTTTAAACTTTGTAATTGTACAGCATCCGCCACTTCCTCTGGAAGTTCATTTCACATGCGAACCACTCTGTGTCTAAAAAATTACCCTATATGTCATCTTTAATCTTTCTCCTCTCACCTTAAAACTATGTGACCCTAGTCTTGACATCCCCCACCCTAGGGAAAAGACACTTGCCATACACCTGACCTACACTCCTCAGTACGGAGAGGTCTTTCCTAATTGCATTCCGACATCATCAGTGAATTGATGACAAATTTAATTGCTAAAATGTGTGCCATCATGTAAAACCTGCATTTTAAAGACCTATTAATCCTTTTGTATACTGTTTGGTTAGACAACATTTCAAATTTTGGCCTTATACTTATCCTAATTCACCTTAATTGAGAGTCTCAGACTTTCTACTGATGCATTATTCAGTGTAGGGATTTATAGGGAATTTTTTTCTAGTCCTTTGGCCATACAAAGACAGATTGGGGGAATGTAACAGGATGTGTGCTGTATGGAGGAGTAGTAAAGGGTTCTGTATAATATTATGTCTTATCTCTCTTTAATATTATTTCCAGCAGATACTGTGTGAGCAACCCACTACAGTGTCATATTTTTCACCATCAATTCTCCACTGCATCTTAACTCCCCCAGCCTTACAAACAGAAGGCTCTGTGCTTCATAAAGATGAAAGTGAGATGGAGTAATTATAATGCTTCCTATGTGAATTCTCATTTGTAATAAGCTGGACTCTGGAGTTGTCAAGATTTGGGGAGCTTTCCAACGTTTATCTTATCTTGAGTGAAGTGGGAGGATGGAAAGTAATTGAAGAAAGTCAGTCTTCCCTTTCTCTTGTGAAATTATCTGAACAGTTTTCCAGTTGTTCTTGGTGAGTGTGGGACACTTACCCCTTTCCTCCTGTCCCCGTAACTTTAAACCTACATAATAACAGACAATATGAGATCTTATGGCCAACTCTGGGCTGTATGTTCTAGGTTAACTTCCTGCAGACATTGTTGGCTTGGAAAGTGTATTTGTACATGGACAAACAGTTCAATTGTTAGTCTGTAAATCTTGATACTTCTATGGGGAGTGGGAGTCTCCTGGCGAACCATAGTGATAGGAGTACTGCACCTCAAACTATAGCCTCGGAATATAAAATCAGACATATGGGCGTGTTTGGTCTGCTTTATGAGCCACTCGGTGTGAGAAGAGAGGAATCAATTGCTGCTGCAGATCTTAACTCTTACCTTGCATCTATTTATAAGGCATGGATGCAGCAAGAACCATCAGTACAACTGGAAAGACATGAGCTTACATCCAAATTACTCTATCTATGATTTCCTTATTTCAAATAATTGACATCTGGTCATGGTAAATGAAGACTAATTACCATTTCAATAAGAGATAGTCAATGTGAATCACTCCACTTACATCATCTGGCAATCCTACAACAGTTTTCAAATTATTTTGAAAGAAAATGCTTGAATGCAAGTTTACATTGGAAATTTATACCAATGATCAATATAAAAAACAAGTTTGGATGCTGGAAGTTGTTTTTAAGATTCTAAAGAGACCAAATTATTGATAACACTTGCATTTGCAGCAATTATTGATTATTTTAGTTCTTTCTTATTTTCACCCATCATTAACATTTCTATTCTGAGGCAATCTAAGTTCCCAGTTCAGACACATCCATCTTAACCAGCATCAAGTTAGGTCTTGCCCCACGGGAGATTTCCAAAGATATTGATTTGGTCATTTTCTCAGTCTGTTTTATCACTGTTTGTGAATTAAGGGTGAGAAACTCATTTGTATTGATCCCACAAGTTTATTTCCTAGGGATTTTGCCTTTATGATTTTGATCAAGTTTATTGATTAATCAATCAAATGATAAACCATTAGAGCTCAACTTAAGCGGACACAGAAGTTTCAAATGAGTCGATTTTGGAGCACTGTAAGTTTATATGTAGATTAAATTCACATAACTGACATTTGTATTTGCAGCACTTTTGGCTGTTGGGGCCTGAGTTCCTACACAATGGCATGTACATGCTTGTAAGCTTCTGATTCACCAGTTGGATGATAATTAAGCTTCCAAATAACTCTGATGCTGAGGCTTTGCACACCTAGCCTGTACTAGGCTTAGTGCACCCCTGATTTGTTTTCAGGTTTAAGGATCAAATGTCAATGCTTGGATATTCAATAAAGTCCTCCAAGGGAAGCCTCTTCCCATATGTAGCACAATGTTCTGTATTGAGTCATTGTAGATCAAGGTCAGTTCAAATCCGTAAAGCCTTGCAGAGCACTGGAAGACCAGTCATTGTGCCAAGACCACATTACCTGTTGATTCAAATGAGCTCCGTGAGGCTCCACCTTAAACTATCAAAGTGTTTGGATATGTTTTCCCATTACATTGCTGAAGAACCTTTCAAACTCACCTTCACACAATTGTAGAGAAAGGCCTTCTAGTCAATAGTCTGTCTCAAAATCATTTGAGAGTAGATCTTTCCTCTTTGAAAAGCTTTATTTTCTTATGTTTTTATCTTGAATGTTCTCCTCTTCCCTCCCTCTCCTGCCTGAAAGCAATTACACCTTCATGAGTTTTGGTTTTAATTTTTTTTCCAGCAATTTGTCTAAATGAGCAATCTTCATTTAATCTTGGAGACATCAGGAAGTTACTGAGTTTCATGAGACATGAAATCATCAGATAACATCATTCACACTTTTCCAGTACACTATTATAAGAAATAGGAACAGAAGTAGGCCATTCAACCCCTCGAGCCTGTCCCTCCATTCAACAGCATTGTGGTTGATCTGACAACATTCCAATTTCCTATACTTTTCCCGTAACCTTTCATTCTTCTGTTTGAAGAAAAATCACTGGTAATTAAAAGGAAAAGTGTGTCTTTGTTTTCCATTTTCTTTGTATATTTTAGCTTATACATTATAAAGGCATTGGAAATTGAAGGAGGAGATGGGGACAAGGCTTTTTATTGATGATTAAGTTTAATCCATTTTTTAAATGAAGGATCTGTTAATCCTTCCAACAGTAGGGAGTTTAGATTAAAGGTGGGCAGGCCAGGTAACTGATAGCTATGGTACAGGTGAGGGACATTTGATGGAAGGAGGCTATGTGATGGAACCCTCCAGGAATACATTGAATTGGAGTTGGCAATACTGAAGTAGCTTTGCCTGGCACTGTAACATTACCACCCACGGTCACTGAGCCTTATTTATCCATTAATTTTGTACCACTTGCAAGGTGTTCTTTAGCAACTGATCTTTGAAAACTATGCTGTCTGCCACCTGGAAGGACAAGGACAGTATGTGCAGGGGTAATCAATCACTTGCAAATTTCTCTCAAAGCTACACTCCTTCCATTACCTGTCATTGGGTGAAAATCTTGGAACTCTCTTCGTAACAGCGCTGTGAATGCACCTACACCACATGAACTGAAGGGTTCAAGTAGCAGACTCACCTTCCCAAGGGAAATTATAACTAGTCAATAAATGATAGCTTATCCATCCATGAAAGAATGTTTGGAAACTTAAATAGCAATGAATTATACACAATGCTTTCAGAACTCAAGCTGATGTTAATGGAATCGTACATATATATTTGTTGTTGGCTAAACAATTTAAATATAAACCTGAGAGTGTGTTTAGACAGTCTTCTAATGCACAACTCCCTAGTGAAATATTACAGAGACACTGGGAGCACAGACCATGGGCAAAATGCATTCCTTTTATGTGACAGCGTATCTTAAAATACTTCCAATGCTATTCAGTAGGAACAAAACACATCATCCACTCCTTGCATTCAAGAAGACAGAACTGCGGTTAGACTCCTACTACAGATCGAAAATGAATAGGCTCCAGTGACCCTGTGTTAATTCCCTTTGAAAATGCACTTCCATTTGACCACCCAGAGTCGCTGTGTGTGACAAGCTGCTCAGTTTCGGAGCTGTTCACTGTGTGTCACTATGGGAATCTGGAGGGTTGTGTAAACAAGGCTAATGGGAAATGACGTGGGGGCTGCTGTGTCAGGAAGCTTGGATGAGAAGGATGTCAGTTTATAGCCCAAAGGGGATTGTGCCCAGACTGCTGGAAACACACACAGACACGGAGGCACTCATTGGAATAATAGGACAAATTGCATGATAAACTGAAGCTTGCATATCAGATTATTAGATACACAAACACAAAATTACAAATGCTTTCATAAAATAGAATCAGGGTTGGTGAAGATGCCCTACGTATTAAAATGCTGCCAATACTAGATGTAATGACCAATGCTGATGCTGATCTGCATTTGTTCCTAGTCCAGCCTCTTTGTTAAACTTTATTGTTGCATTCAAATCTCCCCATAGCTTTATTCATCCCCAGCTCTGTATTCCCTCCAAATCAACAGACATCCAAGATTTTAGATTACTTACAGTGTGGAAACAGGCCCTTCGGCCCAACAAGTCCACACCGACCCGCCGAAGCGCAACCCACCCATACCCCTACATTTACCCCCTACCTAACACTACGGGCAATTTAGCATGGCCAATTCACCTGACCCGCACATCTTTGGACTGTGGGAGGAAACCGGAGCACCCGGAGGAAACCCACGCAGACACGGGGAGAACGTGCAAACTCCACACAGTCAGTCGCCTGAGTCGGGAATTGAACCCAGGTCCCTGGTGCTGTGAGGCAGCAGTGCTAACCACTGTGCCACCGTGCCGCCCAAAGATCTTTCTTCTTTTGAATTCTAATGCCCCTACAATTTATGGTATTTCATCGAGGTAGCTATACTTGCAGTAACCTAGGCCCTAAACTCCAGAGTTCCCTCACTCTCCACTTTCCTTTTTTATATGATGCTCTGGGAGCAGCAATTGAGGCTACATTGTTGAATGTTTTTAAGGCAAATGTTGATAGATTTTTGAACAGTAAAGGAATTAAGGGTTTTGATGAGCAGCTGGGTAAGTGGAGCTGAGTCCGTGAAAAGATGAGCCATAATCTGGCTGAATGGTGGAGCAGGCTCGAGGAGGTCAGATGGCCTACTCCTGCTTCTATTTCTTATGTTCTTATAAACCTCTTTACAAAATCAATCCAGCCTTATTGAGGTTGGATATCAAATTTTATTTGATAATGTGCCAGTGAAGTGTCTTGTGACATGTTTCTCAAAGATGCTATGCAAATTCAAATTGCTGGAATCATATAACCTATAATAGAGAAGAGGCCCATCACCCCATCAAGTCTGCACTACCATTATTGCTGTGAATTGTGTGTGACAAGCCATTAGAAATCTGGAAATTTTAGTGTTCTGTCTGAAGTTATCTAGTTTCTTGTTGTGGAAGGTATGCTTTGCTAGGACTGTTGAAGAGTCGAGAGTGTGGTGCTGGAAAAGCACAACAGGTCAGGCAGCATCTGAGGAACAAGGGATTCGATGTTTCAGACATAAGCCCTTCATCAGAAATTTATGCCTGAAACATTGATTCTGCCTGACCAGCTGTGCTTTTCCAGCACCACACTCTCGACTCTGATCTCCAGCATCTGCAGTCCTCACTTTCTACTGTTGAAGAATGGCCAAGATGATCACTGACGTTTCATGGATACTCCAGGACTGACCAATGTTATTGCATATTCACATCAATTCGTTTAATATGAATGTTGTAAAAATATTTGTAAAAAATGAATCCCATTAGAATCTAATGATTATGAATTTTAACCAAATATTAATATAGCACAGAAGCCATTTGCTGTACACTGTACAGACAAGCTCCCTTGAACCCTTATTCATCCAGTACTATCAAAATATTAAGCTTTAAAAATAGCATGAAAATTTGCCATTAATTGATTGTTTCATAGGATGATGTGAATAGACAAGGATTAGCTGGAGTTATATTGTTAACAAACGCTTTCACAGTTTTAAGAACAGAAAATTCTGAAAATGTCCTGCAGGTCAGACATCGTTGGAGAGAGAAAAACAGTGTTAATGTTTCAGATCAATGATCTGCATTGTTTAAGTGTTTCACAGTGTTTGATTTCTTGGGAAGGAGCAGAACAGATAAAGGTCATGATGAGGTGATGTACCTAAAATGGGTGATCACATATTAAGTGAAATCTATTTTTCTGATTGGAGGCACATGCCTTGAATATTAAGATGTCTTAAACTGGACCACTGCCTTGATTGAAGCAGCAAAACCAGTTTCTACAAATTTAATAAATTCTTGATCCAGCACTTTCAAAAATAAAGAGGTTTGCAGAATGTTTTTCAGGATGATTTTGATGGAACATATCGAAACTGTCTTGGCAAACAACATTGAAACAGTGATAAATCGCAAATGTTGGATCCTTATTCCTTTATCTTCTGAGCAACATGGAAAAGAGGAATATCTTGAACTGGTGAATAGTTATAATGGAGTCAGTGTAAACCAAGAAAGATCTTGAGATTGATTCTGACTTTTTGTAGGAGAGGCCATGCACCTCTAGCCAACACAAAGGAGGTGGTCATGACTTTGATCTCTCAGGATGGCTCAGTGAAGTTCTTTGATGCCAATCCAAAATGTGCTTGACCATAGCAACAGAGGTTTGGATGTTCCTTGTGGGGGTTGAGAAGGTCAAATGCAGTGTACAGCCAAATTTAAATGAAGCCTGAGCCTCAAAGTCAAATGAACAATTAATGTATGCCACCATTTCAAAGGGGAAACTTTTGGGCTTCTAATCATTTAGGAGAATGAAACAAGATCTAATTGAGGTATATAAGAAGCTCAAAGGGATTGACAAAGTGGATCTGGGACAATTTTGATTGAGGAGTTATACTCTAAGGCTGAGGAGTGACAGATTTAGAACAGAGATGAGGAGAAATTACTTCACTCGAAAGGTCATGAATTCACCAACCCAGAGTGCGATAGACGATGGGACACTGAATACGTTCAAGGAGGAAGTAGGCAGTTTTTGAATTAGTTTGAATTAGTTATGATCTAAAGTGCTATGGGATGTGCAGAAGAGTAAAGTTGAGGTCAAGATGAGATAAGCCATGATCATACCAAATGGTAAAGAATGTAGCGATTGTAACAAAGTCAGCCAGATGGACCTTATAGAATATGAGTTCCCAGATTGGAGCTGTTAATCTGCTTCAATCAGGGAGCCCTGGCTGAAAAATGTAAACAGGGGTGTCAGAGGTTCTGCTCACTCTGAGAGCTGGCTTTGTGGGAACTGGACCAGTATCAATGACTTGATAATGGAATACTGGCCTCTGTGGAGTTATTTCAGAGCAGGCTTATGGAATCAAATTACCTGCTCCTAGTGCTCATGTTCTCTTAATCTCTGAGGAGGAGGAACATGTTGGTCTTCAGAAATAGTGGTTTGGGATGGGACAGACGGACATCTGGATCAAAGGCTCTATGCACAATATGAGGATCAACATTGCAATAGTAAAAAAAAAGTGCTATCAGCTCAGTATTCCATTTATTGCACTACTAATTTGTATCTCCAATGGAACCTAAGGGCACCTGATCTAATGTTAAGTGATTCTCAGAAATGACTCCCTAATTAATGCATTAATGCAGTTGTATCACTATCCCATTTTGGCCTTGTATTTTACTGAATGTTTTAACTATGTCAAGCAGTTTAACACCTTTGTTAAATGCAGGCAGGGGCTAAATGTTGTGTCATGATTTCAACTCCTTGGTCCATTAGGACTCTGTGTTCTGGTATGACCCACTCTATCACAGACGTATTACTGCCCTTCCTCCATTGAAAGAAGTAGCTTTTAATTCAGGATAATCATCAGCACAGAATTCTGTGGTAGCTGCATCCAGCTACAAAAACTGCATCCAAGCAAGCATGTAAAGAGTGAAACCTAATTCTCACGGTAAATACCCTGCAAAGTGACGCATCTGTCATCAGATCTGGCACCTCTTCAAAGTGTCTCTTTCCAAAGACTGCTTTCTATGTGCAGGGCTCCAGTGTGTCTCTGAACCATGCAAACTCCCCCAGTCAACATTTGTTTCCCCAACCTCACCGATCTCCATCCCTCCCCACCTCGCACTCCCCCCACCAACTGACGGAATGCTTAATGTTCTTTTTGGAAAGCGCTACCTATTTTCTGATCTCTACATGTGTGACATGTGAATGGGAAGGTTATACAAACAGCATAATCATGTCTGCAATCTGTGTCGGCAGATTCCTGATAGAACGATGGAGCTGTACCTTTTCATTTCCAAAAGACTTGTATTTGCTTTAAAATCGTCGTTCATCTTTTAATCAATGATTGTTTAGCATTGATGACTTCATCCGCCCATATTTTTATCCATTGACTTATCAGTAATTAAGGATGCTTTTAGCTGCTGGCCTGTCTTCAGCTCAAATAGTTGACTTTGAACCAAAAAGATTATATTCCAGGTTGGCACATAACTCTTAATTTATATATTATAGTGAGTTCAATCAGCTGGCCTTCTAACTAGTCCACTGCTTTGCTTCAGTGATCAGGTACTACTGGCTGACTTTGTGTCATCATTCACATTGCAGTGTTGAACATGACGATAAGCAAGTCTAAAGCTACTTTGATTTGACCAGTTAGGTGAAGTTGGGTGATAATGGAGGCCAGACAAAAGTGAGGACTGCAGATGCTGGAGATCAGAATCAAGATTAGAGTAGTGCTGGAAAAACACAGCAGGTCAGACAGCATCTGAGGAGCAGGAAAATTGACATTTTGGGTTAAAAGCCTTTCATCGGGAATCCTAATGAAGTGCTTCTGCTCAAAATGTTGATTTTCCTGCTCTTCAGATGCTGCCTGACCTGCTGCGTTTTTCCAGCACCACTCTAATCTTGACGCTTATAATGGAAACTAGCAGAGGCAAATGGAACAGAAAGAAAATGATTCATTGGGGAAAAAAAGACAGTGCTTCCTCTCCTCAATTATTCAGGATTGAGCTTGGAACACGTCTCACTTCAAATCCTCTCAGAGCATAGCGAACATGGATAGGTGTAGAATAAAACTTCCCCCACTATGCCACAACTACATGCCTGAACAAAAGAATGAAAGGAAAGGTTCTACATTATGATGCGACATAAACTCTACCAAAGACTTTGTTTTATTATTACAGAGTTCGAAGGGTTCTATTCTAGGTTTTTAATAATAATTTGTTTGCAGTTTTGTTCCATCTCTGTGCTTTTGTACAACAACTTCTCCTCTCTCCCCCCAACACTTAAGAATGGGTTTGGCATCACAATGCAAAAATAATAAACCATGCAGAAGGAAGCCATTCGGTCCATCGCACCTCTGCTGACTCTTCTTGCTGAGGAAATTGGGATCTCTGACAAACTGGCAACAGGCTCTCATTCTCAGAACAACAGTACCTTGAGAAAATGGGGGCATTGGCACCGACTGGCACCTAAATGAAGAGATGTGTGGTGCAGGGCCTTATGTGCAAGGGGGGGAGGATGGGGCAGTTGAGATGTAACATGTCAGATGTAACACGGCTTAATTTGTGCAACTCAGCTGAGTATAATCGATCATCAAGTCACTGCCCCAATTAATATTCTTGCTCAAATTAGAGAAGATTCAAGGTTCTTCATGAAAATCTGTCACTTTCTGTCAGCCTTTAGTTGTAATGGATTACAATACCATCCAAGGGCCAAAGCAGTTGGATTTCCGCGGTGCTTTGGAATAAGACCTCAACACACAACAGCAGAAGTAGGCCATTCAGCCTATTGGGTCTGTGCCACCATTCAACAAGATCATGGCTGATCTGATAATCATCAACCCCACTTTCCTGCCTTTCTCATAATCCTTGATCCCCTTACTGATTACAAATCTGTCCATCCTCAGCCTTGAATATGCTCAATGACCCAACATCAATAGTCCTCTGTGGTAAAAGTTCCATGGATTCCTCCTCATCCCTTTCTTAAATATTTAACTACCTATTTTGAGATTACGCCCTCTGGTCCTAGACTCCTATGAATGGAAGCAATATTTTCGCATCTACCTCATCAAACCAGCTAAGAAACCTGTGTGCTTTAATAAGGTCACCTCTCATCTTCTAAATTAAAGCAAGTACAGACCCACTTACTCAACCTCTCCTCATTAGATAGTCCTCCCAAACCCAGTATCAACGTAATGAACCTTCAGTGGCTTGCCTCTAATGCCAATGTAATTTTCCTTAGAATACAGGCCAAAACTGTTCACAATATTCCAGCTATGGTTTGACTAATGTCTTTTTTAGTTTTAGCAAAACCTCCCTACTTTGATACTCCATTCCCTTTGAAATGAAGGTCAATATCCCATTTGTCTTTGCTGTTGCCCCTTGAACTAAGATAATAGCTTTTTGAAATTCATAGTTGGGGACTTCCAAATCTCTCTGTTTTGTAGCTTTCTGCAGTCCTTCGCCATTGAAATAGTGTTCAGCTTTTCTATTCTTCCTGCAAAATTACATAACCTCACACTTTCCTACATTATAGTCCATCTGCCATTTTTTTTGCTACTCTTTTAAGTGTCTATATCTCTCTGCAGACTCGCTGTATCATCCTTACCGCTTACCTCCCCACTTATTTTAGTGTAATCTGGCTGTTTTATATTCACTTGTAACATCCAAGTATTAACATATATTTTAAGTAATTATGGCACAGGTCCCTGTGGCATTCCATTAGTTACTGGTTACCACCTTAAAAGTAGTCTCCTTATCCCAACACTTTGTCTTCTATTAGATAGCCAATCCTCCATCCAACACTAAGATGCTACCTCCAACCGTGGGCTCTTACCTTAATCAATAGCTTTACATGTGGTACCTTTTAGATTAGATTACTTACAGTGTGGAAACAGGCCCTTCGGCCCAACAAGTCCACACCGATCCGCCGAAGCGCAACCCACCCATACCCCTACATATACCCCTTACCTAACACTACGGGCAATTTAGCATGGCTAATTCACCTGACCCGCACATCTTTGGACTGTGGGAGGAAACCGGAGCACCTGGAGGAAACCCACGCAGACACGGGGAGAACGTGCAAACTCCACACAGTCAGTCGCCTGAGGCGGGAATTGAACCCAGGTCTCAGGCGCTGTGAGGCAGCAGTGCTAACCACTGTGCTGCCATGCCACCCCAAATACCTTCTGAAAATCAGAATATATTTGATCCTTCATTTCCCTGTCACATTTTCAGCCGACAGCCTCAAAATGTTATATTATTGTCTTTGCAACCCCTCTTGGAATACTGTTTTCTACGTTTGGAAGCATTCTATTGGTAATCAGTGAATTATTCAGCTAAAGTGTAACAGCATATACATTAGCCAGTCGCTTTAAAAGCACAAAGTCTAATTACTGGAAATGGACACAGGATAAGGCGATAAGAGCTCTTCCAACTTTTGAGGCATCATGAAGACAATGAGAAGATAATCATTTTCCTATAAAGTGACAGATACTTGCAAATCCATGGTTCCATCTAGGTCTGAAAAATAGGAAATGTATTTTCTTTCCAATTTTTATGTACATTTGTTACGGTTGTTTGGAATCTGTATCAAAACATAATACCTGATGTATGATAGAGTTAAGCAAAATAAGTAAGAATTTGCAGTTGAAAAAAAAATGTGCTGGTATTTTAAATAGAACATTATGTGCCATAGGGATTAGGGATGCCAGCCTCACTAAAATTATCTTGTACATCTCCATTAATCTCATTAATTATATCTGAGTTTGAATTAAGATAAGAAGTGCCAAAAATAACAGGCAGATTTATATCGAGAAGGGAAAAAAACAGTCTCCAGCCAAGTACAGGCAGTTCTAATTATAATATTGCTGGATTCTAGCAAATTCAAATGCTCCCTGATTGACACGGAGAACATGGTTTTGGCAGAAAACTTGCCTTGTGTCATGATGGTTCAGTGGTAACACTCTTGCCTCTAAATCAGAGTTTCTAGTGCTAAACTCCACTGTGAGAACCTGGATGCATTATTATATAGGTTAAGCACTGCAGTGCACCAATGTGAGAGTGCTGCACTATTAAGAGACACTACGTCGTGATTCAATGCTAAGTCAAACCCTATCCAGGGAACATTAACAATCTCATGGCTCTATATAAACAACAATGTGGAAGTCACACAGCATAAAGTTTATTCCTCAGTCAATGTCACCAAGAACACATATATTGGTCAATCTTTCCATTGTTATTTGTGGGATCATGTTTTGTAAAAGTATGAATTTGCCTCCACATAAAAGGACAAAAGCCAAAAACCTGCATGTGTACAATGGTTTACATGACCTATAGATCTCTCAAAACATTTTATAATCCAGAAAACATGTTTTAAAAGTACAGTCACAATTGTAATGTAGTCAACGTTGTTATGCATGCAAAGTATTTTGAGAAATGACAATTACTATTGGAAATTCAAGTCATGATTATACATTGCATTGTCCTTTTGATTCCAGATTACCTTTTCAGGCATAATCCCATCAGAGATACAGACCATAATATTCATTTGCAACATTTCAAATGTACAGTAATTTCAACAACGGTATCATAATACATGAAATACTTCATTATTACTGTTTATCCTTGACCCCAAATTTTCAGCTCAAGGAACCTGACCTTTAAAAATGGCTGCCTGTATTGACAACTTACGGTCAGGTAAAAACAATGACTGCATATGCTGGAAACCAGGTTCTGGATTAGAGTGGTGCTGGAAAAGCACAGCAGTTCAGGCAGCATCCGAGAAGGTCATTAAAGGATGGGATGGGTTTGGAGATGAATTAGTTTGGAAACAGCACCAATGGCCTTGGAATAGTGAAAGAAGCTCTCAGTTCCTGAGATGGGCTGACTGGAACCTGCCCTGAGGCACCAGCATTGTGTCCAAGAATTAAAATGAAAGACATAATGTATTAAACATTCCTAAATTCTGGAACTTAAAGTTCTACATTGTAGATTACACATAATTGTGAGAAGAACTCTTTTTTTTTATATAAAACAAAGTCCTTCTGATCGCGTTGATAGTTCTTGATGACGTTCTCTGACACTCCTTAGAAGATCTAGGCACTTTTTACAGATCTTCAATGGCAATGGTTGCTTTGTCCCAGATCCAAGTTTTATGGAAATGATTACAGCTGTACTCATCCAGGCTAGCGGAAATTATTGCATCACATTTCTGACTTGTGCCTTGCAGATAGTGAATAAACTTCGAAAAACCAGGAGGTGAGTTGCTTGTCTCAGAATTCTGCAGCTGTAACCCTCAGTTGTAGCCTGTGTTTATATCACTGGTCCAGGTACGGTTCTGGTCAGTGATAACTCCTACATTATTGATTGGGGAATATGGTGAGGCTGTGGATGTCAATTAAGCAGATAAAAGCAAAATACTATGGATGCTGGAAATCTGAAATAAAAACAGAGAATATTAAAGAAACCCAGCAGGTGTGGCAACATCTGTGGAGAGAGAAAAAAAAAACAATGTTAGTATTTCAAGTTTGGTATGACTCTGTTTTAGGATGCTGCCAGACTTGCTGAGATTCTCCAGAATTCCTGTGTGTTTTTTTTGTCAATTAAGGTGTGATAACTAAATTCTCTCTTGTCAGAAATGGTTGTCGCTTAGAGAGCAGGTAGGGAGACAGAAAGGGTGGCACAATCTTTGGGAGGTGAAGTGCCCCAGAAGGGCACAAGGTATTCATCCTGCCGTCCAGCCCTCCTGATTGTTTGAGCTGGTGAAAAGTGAGTCACCCTTCTACCCTACCACCATCCCAGCTGCATGTATCACTCCAGAGGAGGAGAAGACAAAATTTTAACTGGCCACTAATTGGCCATTTAAGGGCCTCAATAGGTCTATGAGTGGGTGGTCTGACTGTTGGCTTACTGTAGTGATTGGAATCAGGGCCAGGTGGATCTCACTGACTATGAAATCCTTGATTAAGGTTGTTAGCCTGGGCCAATCAGGGAGTCTTGGCTGACAGATAGAAACAGGAGATTGAGAGAGTCTCCTCAGTTTAGGGACTGGCTCAGAGCTGGCTGGTCAGAGCCAATATACAGTGCACATGTAAATAAAGGATGACTTGGTGACAGGATACCGGCCTCTGTGCAGTTATCGCTCTCACTGACCCATTATATTATATTATACTGGATAGCTTGATGTTTTATTGGATTTCTTCCAGTGAAAGGTTAAATGTCTCTCTCCCTCCCAAGTATTACCCAATATCCTGAATATTTCCAGTATGTTCTGCTTTTGCTTGAGATATGCAACACTGCTCTGAATTCCATTGCAAGCCTTGCTAGTGACTGCTGAATGCTATTTAAAGAGGGGACACAATGCAGTCAAACCCAATCCTATCTCAACCAATGTGCATGTGACTTCCTGCAGCATTAGCAGGATAATAATCAACATTAACAATATTTCTCCCGATCACAGGGATTGTAATGCAGGGTTCAACAAACATCAAGCAATGCCAAGGGTAAAATCAGATAACTCAGTCCCAATCGGAGATCAAACCTGATCTGTGTGGCTCCGTTACTTCCTAGAAAAAATCCCTGACCTATTGAAGATTTCTGTACTTTTTTTTAAAGAAGAAAAATTGCTTTCACATGGTTTTAATTTGGTTGCTTTGAGGTGGTTAGCTTCAGGCATTATTACCTAGTTGGAAAGGTTTGACCTGAAGCCTTGTGACATTTCATAACTGGCACTATATAACTGTAAGATTAGTTCTGGCAAAGAATGATTCACAAATAAGCCAGTCAGTAAATATTCTAAGCAATTTACCACTTGTTGTTTTCCCTAATATCGTGAAAATTTATTTTGTTAGTCCTGGCACCATTGCTTAATTTTGAAGGTGATTAACAGTGGAATTCGTGAATAGCTGAAAAGTAATTTATCTGTCATCCTGAGAAAAAGTGAGTTCAGGGAACATTATAGTGAGTAACAGCAAGCCAATTTGCTTGTTTAAATTGGGTTCCTGGGCTGGAAGTACATCAATGTGAAATTGGACAGAAACTAGGTAGATAATCCAACAAGGGAGACAAAGGATATAAGGGAGTAGGCAGGATCATAGAGGCCACAATTAGATCAGTGTGAGTGTATGAAATGGTGGAATAGGCTCAAGGAGCTAAAAGACATCCTTTTGAATTCATATATTCTATTTATAGACGAAGCATGACTGGTTTCTCTGGGTTGGGGAGTGTTTAAATCAATATCCCATAAAATACATTGGAAGTCGTAGGAAAAAGCATTGAAGATGCTTGCATTTTGAGAAGTGGTTGAAACGGGACTAGTCCTGGTTCCCTATTAGACCTCAGGGTGGTTTGGGAGAAGGTGATGCTGTAGGCTTGGGATGAGGCGTCAGTCATAAACATTCGAGCCATATTTTGCAGGAATGAAATTGGGAAACATTGTCTGCACGTGGGGGTGGGGAGTTGGGGGTACGGAGTTGCTGGAGCGGGGGTGGGGGAGGTGGGCACAGTGCAAAGAGAGCATGCAAAATGTGAAGTGGTTGACAATATTCACAGAGCCAGTCATTATACTCTAAACAATCTTTATACTCTGCATCCAAACTATTGTCAGCCACAACATTCTCAATCCATCTCATCGGCACTTGGCCTTTGCCGATTTTTAAACTGTTATTTGAAGTACATTGTGGTTAGCTGATACTTTGCCCTTGCTGTTCATGAAATCACATCATTAGGGTTAAGGGATTCTTCACTTTGAAAAATGATCATTAAATTGATAACTAATTGGGATGTTCCTGCCATTTTTATTCCTTTTCAATAAACAAACATAAACCCTGACTGAACTATCACCATGTTGAGTGATTTGCCTCCAGCTGGCTATCTGTACCTGAATTGGCAATGTCTATTTTAACTCCTGTAATGTAAGAATTAAATGTGGCTAACACAAAATTGAATGATTCAACAGATGTTTATTACATATCACAGCACTTTAATGCGTGGGTTCACATTAAATTCTTCAGCTATAACGTGTAACACAATTCCTATGGTGTGTCATGTTTCCAAGTGGCTCCAGATTAGCAGGGATGTGAGACCTTTATATCCTCAACTGACATGCTATGAGATAGTGATGATATTAATGATCGCTATGAATAAATTATAAATTAATGAATGGGAAACAGGGAAATGACAGAGATTTTGAACAAACATTTTGTAGATGTCATTATACTGCCAGAGGCTAAAAACATCCTGACTAAAGCTAAAGATCCAGGGGCAAAATGGACATAAGAAGCTATTACAGGGGAGCTATTGGAAAAGCTAAAGGCTGACACATCCCCTGGACCTATTAATCTGCACATTTAACACAAGTGGCTGCAGAAAGTGAATCCAAAAATTCTCTTGATCCTGCAAAACTCCCAGTGGTTGGGAAAACTGTAAACGTTTGCAAATTCTCCAATCTGTTATGAAGCAAGTAAGTAGCAGAGGGAGATATTGATATCATGGTAATGTCACAAGACTGCAGAGAAAACCTTCTGTAATCCAGAGGCACAGGCTAACATTCTGGGCATTGTGCCTGAAGAAGCTAATGGAATTTAAACTCAATTAATAAAATCAGGAAATGAATGCTAGTTACATAGGTGATGACCATGAATGATCATTCACTGTCAAAAATCTGTCTGGTTCACTAATGTGCTTTAACCTGCCATCATTATTCTGAACTGACCTATGTGGAACTGAGTTTAAATCCTCTCTGAGACAGTATGGCAGACATTCTGTCCAAGGGAATCAGGAATGGGAAACAAACGCTGGAATTGCCAGCAATGCCAATATCCCATGAAAGGATGCATTTCTAAACATTTTTTTTAAAATAATGTCCATTTTACCCTAGGACAGAGATTTCAGGAAAGTATCGGAAACCCAAGATGTTTGCCTTGAGGTTTTTCAGCACATCATGTCCGTGCTGAACTTCAGAGGTCTGCCTACACTAATCCCACTTTCCAGGAAGCTCTGGAAGCTATGGCAATGCAAGTGAATACCTAAATACAGCTTAAATGTTTGTGCGAGATTCTAACTCAATCATTCTTTCAGGCAGTGAATTCCAAAATTCTGCCAGTCTGAGTGAAAAAAAAATCTCCTCAACTCTCCTCTTAGCTTTTTGTTACCTTTTACCTGAATTTAATGCCGCTGGTATTGACCAGTCTATTAATATAAGGAGTGCCTTCCCATCCAACCTATCAAAGACTTTCATAATCTTAGACATTTCTATCAGATTTTGCTTCAAACTTTGCTGCTCCAAAGAAAACAATCCCAGCCTTTCCAATCTTGCCTGATAGTTCAGACCCTCCAGCCCAGGCAGCATCCTGGTAAATCTCCTCTGCACCCTTCTAAGTGCAACCACATTCTTTCAATATGTGATGCCGAAAATTGCAAGTAGTCCTTTGGTTGTGGTCTTATTAGCATCTTAGATAATTCCATCATAAACTCATTGCTCTATTCAATGCCTTGGCTAATAAAGGCAAGTATCTGAAATGCTTCTGTCTTAATTACTTTAACCCCCTACTCTGCTACCTTCAGGGCTCTTGTGGACATACATACCAAAGTCCATCTGGTCTTCAGTACTTTCCATGGTCCTACCATTCACAATGTAACCTTTACCTTGTTAGCTCTCCCCAAGTCCATGCCCTCACATTTTTCCAGATTGAATTCTATTTACCTGTACTCTGCGAATCTGACCATTCCTTTGATATCCTTCTGTAGTTCACAGCTATTCTCCTCACCATTTTCCACCCCACTAATTTTTGTGTCATCTGCAAACTTCTTGATCGTATCACCTTTATTTAAATCCAGATCATACTTGTACAACACAAACTGCAAGGGCCCAAGCCCTGATCCCTGTTAATTTCCACTGGAAGCAGAGTTTCAGTCACAGAAATATTCCTCTACCATCACCCTCTGCCATGTCTAAGCCAATTTCGGATCCAAAGTGCCATTTTGTTTGGATCCCACAGGCTGTTAGTTTCTTGACTGCTCTGCCCAGAGGCACCATTGCCAATCCTTGCTAAAATGCAACACCTGTCTTTGGAAAACTGCTCACTTTGACATTTAGAAAATCAAAATGCAATCTAGAATTGTCAGCATGATTTTATCAAAGGGAAATCACATTTGACAGATTGATCCTAAAAGCAGGGTAATTTATGCGATAGGGAGCCATATAAAAGGTTATTACATAAAATTAGAGCTCATGACTTTGGGGTAATGCATTAAAGTGGACAGAGGATTGCCCAGTTAATAGAAAACAGAGCTGTGGAGAGTGAATCAGTTTCATGTTGGCAATCTGTAATTAGTGTGATACAACAGAGTTCAGTGATGAGACATTGACTATATATGATCTACAAATTTAGTAAGGAAGTAGCAACAGGGTGTATTGGAACACATTTGCTGACGATACAGAAAAGTTGATGTGAAATCACATTGTGAGAATACATTTAGTTTGTCACTTGTCCAAGGCATTGATGAGACCATACTTAGAAAATTAATGTATGAGTTTAATGTTCTTATTTAAGGTGGAATTTACTTGCACTGGAGACAGTTTACGGAAGGCAAACTGGATTGATTGTGAAGAGTTTCTCTTAAGTAGAAAGATGGCAGTGGTTTGACTAGAGGTTAGAAAAATAAGAGATGATTTTATTGAAACATGCAAGATTGTGTGAGACGTGACAGGATGGATGCTGGTCAATCTTTCCTCCATCCACAATTAGGGGGTGTTGTTTCAGTTTCAGAGATCATTTAAGTCAGGGAGAAAGAGGAATTTCTGCTCTCAGGAGTTGCTGATCTTGAATTCTCCACCGTAGGGGGCAGTAGTGGCCGAAATGTACTGAATGTATTGAAGACCAAGTTGGACAGATTTTTGAATAGTCAGGGAATCAAGGGTTAAAGGGGCTAGGCAGATAACCAGAGATGAGACCAAGATCAAATCATTCATGGATTCATGAGGCCAAATAGCCTATTCCCACTCTTAATGGTAATGCTCTTATATTTAAAACAAATTACACTTATTCTTGAAAATCAGTGAAATGATCCTCGAATTACTGGTTAACATTTATCCCTTAAACAACACCATGAAAAAGGATTATCCAGTTAACATACACGAGGAGGCAGTAGGCCATTCAGTCCCTCGAGTCTATCTGACATTCACTCAGACCCTTGCTGAGCTGTGGCCTAAGTCCCGATACCTACCTTTAGCCCATATGCCTTAACACCTTTGCTTAACAGGGTAAAAACTAACATTGGGTCTCTTTGTGGAAGTTAGCTGTGGAGTAATTTGATTGCTGCATTCTTTTCATCACAACAAAGACTGCTCTTCAGAAGTGTTCTCTTGACTGGGCATTGCTTTTGGCATAATCTAAGGTTATGTAAGCTATCACATCAATGCACATCTGTATTTGTTTCATTCCCTTAGATAGAGACAAAGCTGGGAAAAAAAATAATTGTTAGCATTACTGCAGTGAATATTCTGTATTTATTTTGTTAATGTACAAGACATGCCTGTCACTCCTGTGAATCATATAGCCTTTACTTGATTGATATCATACTTGACATCATCCATTACGCATTATCTATACTTTCCTATTAATAAATCTTATCGAAATGTATCCATTGTATGTACCCATTTGTAAACAATGGGTTCAAAAACAGGCCTTGAAACTATAAATCATCAGTTTATATTAACCTTGACTTTATATTGTGAAGAAACCAATATTGAGCAACCTTCGAAATATTGCTACTTTTTTTCTATTGACTAAAAGCCAGCAAAATATAAATAAACTGCTTTGCAAAATGTCAGCAATTAAATATCAACCTGTCAGCAGTTTTAAGTTGTGCTTTTGAAAGCAAAACAAACTAGATGGACGGAACGCCCTGTTTTGTACAAATGTTTTATGTTTGTATGTGATCTGTACTCTGCTGCTGGAGGGCCGTGCAGGAGGGGACCTGAAGCATTTTGCAAATGCAAAGCAAACTTGAATGTAAAAGTTCCGCTCAAACACCAAGTTACTTTCCTTATGCAAAACATAAAGCCCCAGTCAAACCCCAAGGCAATCTGAAACTTAGAAATCCACTCAATCAAATGTTGATGTCAAATATGAATGTCCATTAAATCATCAGATGACCTAGAATGTAAATGCTCACTCCAGCACAGCATAACCTGGAGTGTCATGTTCCACTCAATCACAAATTAATGCCAAGTCCAAGTCCACTCAATCAGAAGGTAACCATGAAGGTAAAGCCACACTCAATCACAAGGTTACCACAATATTGTAAAGCTCCAACCAACCACACTGACACACACACACACACACGCACGCACACGTTAATTCCAATTGCCCATGTAACTCACGGACACAAACAATCTCAGCATTCCAGCACTCTAATTAGGAACAACATAACTTCCAACAAGTTCCACTCACAAGATCACAGACTACTACACTGGTTTGGATTTGAAGCGAACTTGGCCCATTTGATTTTGCCAGTCTGGAGTACCAACCCACCAGTTCCGCACCCCCCCCCCAACCGCCATTGCGACATTAACCTTGTGTATAAAACTCATTGAAGGCACAAAAGCTAAAATCACTAATGGAAGACATCCAATTTTTGGATGCTAATTTGAAAAGAACGCTGTGTTTGCCATGTAATGATAAGTGTGTTGGATGTCATGGGAGGAACACAGTGATGTCAAGATGAAGGTAATCCAGTTATTTTGAGTTCATGTCCTGAAGATATTTACCATATTATTTCAAAATGCAGTTGTGTCAGGGAGGAAAAGTGGAAAACAATTTAACAAACAGCAAGGACCGATGAACATTGAATGAGATTCATAATAATTTAGTCTGTTTTTGTGCTGTTATTGAGCCATAAAAATTGAAAGAACATGAAGGTAATGCCCTGTCCTTCTTTTAATATAGTCATGACAACTTTATATCTCACTGCAGGCTACTGGGGCTTCAACTGAACATCATAATAGAAGCACATGCCATTGATAATGGTCAGTCAAGCTTGAATGTAATATACTTCAAAGTTAAACCTTCAAAATCCAACCTTAAGATCCAGCCCCAAATGATGGGTATGTGGTTGATGTTCTCCAAAATGTTCAATGAACTTTTACTACACTGCTGTTTTTCTTTGGCAATTTAGCTTTCAATTTCACATGTATACTATTCGATAATGCAGTTTGATCTCCTGACCGGACTAGATATGAGCTTGAGGTGAGTGAAGTAATTGATTGTGAGCAAAACATGTCCACTTGAATCTTTCACAAATAAGGTAAAAACAATGACTGCAGATGCTGGAAACCAGATTCTGGATCAGTGGTGCTGGAAGAGCACAGCAGTTCAGGCAGCATCCAACTGCACTTTGGATGCTGCCTGAACTGCTGTGCTCTTCCAGCACCACTGATCCAGAATCTTTCACAAATAAGCCAAGTGTGCAAATTGTATCAAAGTGGGAAAAGAGAGCAAATTTAGGAATCACAGCTGTAGATCCTCATGTAACCATCAAGGAGTGAATTTCATGATCAGATATCATTCAAACTCAGGCAATCTTATCATCCTCAGTCGTAATGCTCCACATAAACATGCCCATCATCAAACTATAATTCTGCATTCAGGCACAACCTCAGAATTAAAGAGCGAAATTTTAAGAGTGAGCTGAGGATGATTTTGTTTCTGTCTGAACATTAAGAATCTTTTGAACTCCTTGCCGTGGACAGCTGTAGGTCAGAGTCCTTGTTTATTTTTAAGGCTGAGCGGGGATTCAAGGATTAGAGAGAAAGCCCAGGAAAGTGGAAGTTAGATGTGTCAGATCAACCATGATTCTATCAAATGGCAGAGCAGGTTTGAGGAATAGATTGGCCCCTCCTGTTCATTTTCATATTACCTTACAAACATAGCCACCTTCAAAGGCCCGCATGATAATGCTTCACACAAACTTACATCCTCAATGAGTTTTATATTCAAGGTTAATGTTGCAATGGTAGGTTGACTGGTAGGTTGGTATTCCAGATTGGCAAAATCAAACGGGCCAAGTTCATTCCCAATCCAAACCAGTGTGGTAGTCTGTGATCTTGTGAGTGGAACTTGTTGGAAGTTATCTTGATTCTAATTAGAGTGCTGGAATGCTGAGGTTGTTTGTGTCCGTGAGTCATCATGTTACATGGGCAGTTAAAATTAGCCCGTGTGTATGTCAGTGTGTTTGGATGGAGCTTTAGATAAGCAGAGATTAACTGCCATTATAGTGTTCCATTTAAGAGGGAGGGCTAACTAGTACTCTAAGGAAACTTACCAGTGAGTAAAAATATCTATCCCTGGTGGCAGCATCATAGAATTCTATCCTGCCTTGAAAACCATCTGTGCATGCTCCCAACAGCTATCATTAAGTAGCAAGGATGGCTAATTGTTTTTCCTTCTGATTTCTAAACAAGCGCTGCATGATGATTATAAAACAGGGATTGTTTCTCACGCTGGCAAGGAATTTATAGAGTGGAAAAGAGTGACTTAGAGGATTACACCATTTACAGTGGATATTTGTTGCGGATTCCTGAGGAAACCATTGTACGCATAAAAGCTGATCTCAAATTGGGCAGAGAACACACTGTTCAGCTGTGGAGTTCCTAATGCTAACTTTTCAAGACAAAGTCTACTCTAGACACATATGAATATTAGAATTAGGAACATTTGGCTTCAATATTGATCCTGCATTCAACAAGGTTATGTCTAAATTGCTTGTGTTCAAACTTTCACCCCATTTTTCTCCAATAGCCTTTGATTTCTTTGACTAACAAGAATCCCATCAATTACAACCTCAAAATTATTCAATGATCCTGACTCTACTGCCTGCTGAGACAGTTTAATCGTTGCACAACCCTCAAAGGAACAATTTCTTCCTATCTCCGTCGCAAAAGGGCAATTTTAAAATTTTAAACAGTGCCTTAGTTCTGACTGCACGCGCAAGAGAAAATATCTTATCCATCTCCACCTTTTCAAAACCAATCAGGATCTGAAAACAAAACAAAGAATTGCAGATACTAGAAATCTGAAACAATCAAAGACAGAAACTTTCTCTCAGAGGACTCAAAACATTAACTCTGTTTCTCTCTCCATAGATATTGACAGATCTGCTGAGCTTCTCCAGCACTTTCTGTTTTGGTTTGTTCCATTCAGGATCTCATTTACTTCAATCATCTCATCATTCACTCTTCTAAATTGGAGTGGAAACAAGCCCAGAGTAAGCAGCATATTCCCAAAAGACAACTTGCTTATTCTAGATCTGAATCTAGTAAACCTCCTCTGCATCCAAAATAGTTCCATCCTTCCCAAAATAAGACCAAAACTCTACACTGAATTTGTAATGTTGCCAATGCCTTTCATAACTGAAGTAGAGCATCCTCACTTTTATGTTCAATTCCTCTCATAATAAAGGATCGCACTCCATTAGTCTTCCTAAGTACTTGCTATACATACATACTAACCTTTTGTGACTTGTGCACTAGATCTCCCTGCACTTCAGAAATCTGTAATCATTCTCTGTTTAAGCCATACTTTGACATGACACTCATCTTTGCAAAGTTACTCTTTCCTTAAGTTTGATGGTTCCCCTAATTTCGTTAATTAATCACTGAATTAGATCACTTAGGCATTAGATAATCCACCAAAGTCTCCTGACCACTACACATACCACCATGTCCCCATTCCTCCAGCTCTCAACCACCATTACTGGCTTTGGTCTGAACAACTCATGGGAGGAGCAAATTACAGCAGGTGCTGGAATCTGTACTGAAAATAAAAAGTGCTGGAAATCACAGCAGGTCAGACAGTATTCATGGAGAGAAAGCAAGCTAACATGATCTCTGATGAAGAGTAATCAAGCCTCAAACCATTAGCTTGTTTTTTCTCCATGGATGCTGTCTGACCCGCTATGAACTGCAGCATTTTTGTTTTTTGGACTACTCATGGTCTTGACTCCTTAGTGCTGAGACTCGTTAGTCTGGAACTCTTCTCACTCAAGTCTCCTCCCACTTCCCTTCCTGGTTCTGTTGCCATCATACAAGGTTTCCCACTCACAAGTCCTGGACTTTTGCTGCTTTTTATTTCTTTTATTCTGCTTTCCAATGACCCAGCTTCCTGCATCAAGGGGCTCCACAGGAATTGACCGTTCTCCCGCTCTGTGCTTTTCTCCAGTCTCCACCTGTTCTTAGAGGTACTGCTGCACAAGGGTACTGAGAACACTGGCCTTATCTCAATCTGCTGTCCTGACTGGACACAAATTCTGTGCACAGCATAGCCAACTAAGCTCAGCAGCACCCTTTAAGGATACTTTCCCCATCATGTTACTGGAAGCCCCCAATATGAACCTCCGTGTGAAGTGTTCTGCTTTGTTATCATGCCCAGGTATCTCATGCTTTGTAGGATATCTTTCCATTAATAATGTGGAAATAGCATTCTCTATTTACAACAGCAAAATAGACTCTTCAATCAATAGCATTCCTGCACTACATTTATCTGTCATTAGGATTGGTTTATATTTTATTTAGACTGTAAGATAGAGTTTAAAAGATGACTAAAGGTTGGAGTAAATAATCGTTTAGTGCAGGTTTAATCTCAGAATTCAGATGACATTTCTCAAGTATTCAAGCTTTCTGCTCATTCCTTATTGTATTCTTATTGATGCCCTGAAGTAAATTTACAACCTTATTATTGAGAATAAAACATCTCAT
This sequence comes from Hemiscyllium ocellatum, assembly GCF_020745735.1. Lineage (NCBI taxonomy): Eukaryota > Metazoa > Chordata > Chondrichthyes > Orectolobiformes > Hemiscylliidae > Hemiscyllium > Hemiscyllium ocellatum. The sequence goes on from NC_083423.1 coordinate 9,884,892, forward strand.
TTGATAACTTGATGGATTCTCCAAATCGGACTTTTGCTGTTACATGTTTTCTGTCACCTTCAGAGCCGCAGATCAAATCCTACTTTCAAAGTGCCAGGAAATATTGTTTTTTTTTATTTTGACAATCTCTGGACTCTCCCCTCACTTTCCTGAGCCTTTATGGAAACAGAGGTCCCAATAAACAGGCTACCCAGCAGTACTTCACCAAAATGATCTGAGAGATGATGGTCAGTCAGCCTATGCACTAAGAAGGGGTATAATTGCCCAAACCTATTCAAGACTACAGTTAGACTTCCTCAAGCATTTGGAGAAAGTGAGGACTGAAGATGCTGGAGATCAGAGACGAAAAGCACAACAGGTCAGGCAGCATCCGAGGAGCTGCCATGCCGGTGGGGAGCACGGTGGCACAGTGGTTAGCACTGCTGTCTCACAGCGCCTGAGATCCGGGTTCAATTCCCGACTCAGGCGACTGACCGTGTGGAGTTTGCACGTTCTCCCCGTGTCTGCGTGGGTTTCCTCCGGGTGCTCCGGTTTCCTCCCACAGTCTAAAGATGTGTGGGTCAGGTGAATTGGCCATGCTAAATTGCCCGTAGTTTTAGGTAAGGGGTAAATGTAGGGGTATGGGTGGGTTGTGCTTCGGCGGGTCAGTGTGGACTTGTTGGGCCAAAGGGCCTGTTTCCACACTGTAAGTAAGCTAATCTAAGCAGGAAAGTCAACATTTCGGGCATAAACCCTTCATCAGGAATGTGAAGTGGATGCCCAAGGGGCTGAGAGATAAATGAGAGAGGGGTGAGGCTGGGGGGAAGGTAGCTTGGAAGGTGATAGGTAGATGAATGCGGAGGATGATGGTGAAAAGGTCAGAGCAGAGAGTAGATTGGATAGGTGGGTAGGAAGATGGAGAGGTAGGACAGTTCAAGAGGGTGGTGCCAAGTTGGAGAGTTGGATCTGGGATATGTTGGGGATAGGGGAAATGAGGAAACTGATGAAATCAACATTGATGCTGTATGGTTGAAGGGTCCCAAGGCAGAAGATGTGATGTTCCTCCTCAGAACGTTGGGTGGCTAGAGTTTGGCAGTGGAGGAGGCCCAGAACATGCATGTCTTTGGTGGAGTGGGAGGGGAAGTTAAAGTGATCAGCCACAGGGCAGTGGGGTTGTTTAGTGCATGTGTCCTGGAGATGTTCACTGAACCGTTCCACAATTTGGCATCCTATATCCCCAGTGTAGAGGAGAGCACATTTAGTGGGGCACATGTAGAGGAACAACGGACACAGTAGATGAGATATTTGGATGTGCAGGAAAATCTCAGCCAGATGTAGAAGCATCCTTTGGAGCCTTGGATGGAGGTGAGGGGACAGTGTGGGTGTAGGTTTTACACCTCTTGCGGTGGCAAGGGAAGGTGTTGGGAGTGGAGGGTGGATAGTGGGGTGCATAGACCAAACAAGGAAGTCATGGAAGGAAAGGTCTCTGTAAGGGTGGGGTTGGAAATATATCTCTGATGATGGGGTCTGACTGTGGGTGGAAATGGCAGAGGCTGATGCATTGTATTCGGAGATTGGTGGGGTGGAAGGTGAGGATCAGGGGGTATTTATCGTTGTTGCAATTGGAGGGGTGGGGTTCAAGGCGGGAAGTGCGGGAAGTGGAGCAGATGCGCTGGAGGGCATTGTTGAACACATGGGAGGAGACATTGCAGTACTTGCGTTAGGAGGCCATCTGCGATGTTCTGGAGTGGAATTGCTTATCCTGTGAGAAGATGTGGTAGAATTGGAAGTAAGGTATAGCGTTTTTACAGGAAAGGGGATGGGAGGAGTTGTAGTCCAGGAAGCTGTGGGAGTCTGTAGGTTTGGAGTAAATGTCTGCGTTCAGTCAGTAGCCAGACATGGAGATGGAGAGATCCAGGAAGGGGAAGGAGGTCTGTGAGATGGTCCAGGTGAACTTGAGATCAGGATGGAAGGTGTCTGTGAAGTTGATGAACTGTTCAACCTCCTTGTGGAAGCGTGAGATGGCGGCGATACAGTCGTCAATATAGAGGAGGAAAAGATGGGGAGTGGTGCCGATGTAACTGCAGAAGATGGACTGTTCCACATACCTGATGAAGAGGCAGGCATAGCTGAGGCCCATGTGGGTGCCCATGGCCACCCCTTTGATCTGGAGGAAGTGGGAGGATTCAAAGGAGAAGTTGTTGAGGGTAATGAACATTTCTGCCAATCAAATGAATGTGTCGGTGCAGTGATACTGGTTGGGTCAATGGGAGAGAAAGAAACAGAGGGCTTGGAGGCCTTCATCATGGTGGATGGATGTGTACAGGACTGGATGTTCATGGTGAAGATGAGGCACTGGGGCCCAGAGAACTGAAAGTCATGGAGGAGGTGGAGGGTGTGAGTGGTGTCCTGAATGTATGTGGATAATTCCTAGAGGATGAGGGGATAAGTTTGGTGGGGCAGGAACATTCTGAGACGATGGGTCAACTGGGGCAGTCAGATTTGTGAATTTTGGATAAAAGGTAGATGTTGGAGGCTGTGGATGACCTGGGGGTTTCAGTGAGAGAAAGACTCACTGAGGTCCTTGTGGAAGGAGGAAAAGAACTTCTTCAAGGTGGGCATTCTTGGAAGAGGCTTCACCCCAGCCCCCTCCCCCCCCCCCCCCCTCCCAGTTATCTCTCAGTCCCCAAAGAAAACAACACATAAAGCAAATGGCAAAAGAGCAAATTGTCACATGAGGATAAATCTTCTCAGGCAGGGAGATGTTAGGATCTGGAATGCACTGGTAGAGAATGGAGGGGAAAATTATTCAATTTTTCTTTTGAAGAAACAAATTTGGATAGGCACTTGAAGCGAAACCAACTACATGGTTATAGAGAATGTATTAGTAAGTGGCTCTGGGCAAACTGTTTTCATGTAGAGCCAGCATGGATATGATGGAGAGAATGGCCTCCTTCAGTGTGGCAACCATCCAACGATTCCATAATTTTATAACTCTACATCTTAGAGAAGGATACAAAGGAAAGATGATCTGACAAATAGAAAATATCCAAAAAGCGAGTTAACCTGAATGGTATTGTCCATGAAATGGAGAGGGATTTTTATGCATGACTATGCCATGCTGGTAATGGTCGGTGCTGAGAATCAAAATGATGCCCCAACATCCTTCCTCGTTTTGAATATGAAATCACGACATACTTATGTCGACAATTATGTGAGCTGGTATGGCCAATTACTATTGCCTAATCATGAGCCCACTTCACATGGAAGTGATGTTGTTATAAATATTCATTTCTCAAAGTCCTGTGTTATTTTTCAAACCTTTCAGAGTCATGTTAATATAAAGTGATTATGATTACTCTCTGTCACTGTTCTGGCAATTATTCAACCCTGAGCTTCTAAGCACATATTTCTCTTCCTAATGCTAAAGCAAAATGAAGAACAAAACCTCAGTGTAGGTCAGCATCAAGGTTAAAATGGAAAGGACAGAAGACAAGAAATAGTGATTAGGTGATGTGAAACTTTTTTAAAATATAAAAATAGCGTCTTTATTGACATGATGCCTTATCAGTAACATCCCAAAGGACTACACACTAATTGCACATCAAAGCAATTCAATCAGTGTAGGCATAAAGGTGAAATTTGTAAGAAGAAAGGAAGTCAAACAAATATATCTATCATTGTTTGTAGTTTGATATATGAATAAAAAGGAAATATATAGAGGAAAAAAAGGATCGATGAATAGATTTCACAACAGATTTCATGATTTGCTGGAAATATACAGCTTGAAATTACAGTATTCCATAGAAACTTGCATCTGCTGGAAGACTTCCTGTCTTCATTAAAATGTTGCTGTAAGGCAGAGGGAGCAGTGCCGTGGTCCTAGTTATCTTGAGCCCAATGCTAATATGGGTTTACATCCCACCACAGCAGGTGATGCAATTTAAATTCAATTTAAAAAAAGTCAAAAAAGTTGACGACTTTTACGGTTAGTTGTTGTTGATTTTAAAAAAAAACCCAGTTTCATTAATGTTTTTTGGGGAATGAAATCTGTTGTCCTTCCTTGGTCTAGCCTACATGTGACTCCAGACACACAGCATTGCAGTTGAGTCTGAAGTGATCTGACAAGCTACTCAGTTCAAAGGGGCAATAAATATTGGCCCCACAGTGATGATCCCATCCCGCCAATGAAATTTAAAGATAGTGCTGAGGAAGAAATTTCAAATGAATTGATAAGACTGTGTACAATAAGGATCTGTTAGAAAAAAGACTTGTATTTCTGTGACACTTTTCACTTCCTTAGCACATTCCAAAGTACTTTACAGCACTAAAACGCTTTTGAAATAAGATTCCTGTTGTAGATCTTCTACAATCAATCTGTTTCACAAATTATTACACACCTCTGAAGCAAGAGTCACTGAATATTCTGATCCAGTGGTAGGAACACTACCACGGATCACAAGAGTCCTTGTTGATTCCTGTTGTAATGTGGGAAGAATGCAGTTGAATATTCATGACAAATGCCCATAAGTAGCAATCTGAGATTGACCAGTTTCTTTCTCATGGTGTTGACCATGAGATAAACACTAGCCAAGACATAGAGATCTCCTCTACGTTTTTGTTGACAGGTGCCAGGTTATACTTTACATTCACCTGAGAAGGCAGACATGGGCTCAGTTTAATATTGTTGTAAAAGGTAATGATAATGCAAGGGTTAATTCTTAAAATTACATTAAGCTCCATCCAGTCTGATGAGTTCATAAAGACTTGGGTGGGGAAAGGCAGAACATCTTCGGATCTTGAAGGGTATAGACCTGCTATCCTAGGACTCCCAATAACTATATACACAATACCTATCTTACTAATGTAACTGTATCTGATTGCTGTGTTGCAATAAACAACCCTCATGAAGACAAGAACTGCTTTTCATTAGGTTACATAGTGGTTTTCCTCTTTGAGTTCAGGCTAAGGAAGCCTGTAGGCCTAGTCAGATAAGTGGATGGTGGCAGCTTCTACCCTCAACCATAAATGTTGGCAGTGATTGATATCACATCTTTGTATAACATGGTAGGGAGTCAAGCAAATTGGGAAGAAATTTGGAAGTATTGAGCAAATTCCTGTGAATACAGAAGAAATAGGTTCAAGAGTGACTTGGACAGACAATCAGCAGCTCAAGGAGATAAATAATCCAACAAGCTTACTGTAGATAAAGGATTCAATAAAGGAGGATCTCCAATCAAGGGAAGAAGACATTCAGACCTGACAAGAGAAACACAGAAGCAAGTATGAGATATGACTTAAGACCAAGTAGACTATGTAGATCCAATCAGAAAAGGAGATGGGTTAGGCTTGGGGTTATCTATCCAACCACACATTGACAGTGGTTGGGCTATGCAGTATCATATGACAAATGTTGCATTCAAATCAAATGACAGTTGGACAGTGTGACACTCGCTGAGCTATCCCTGTGAGAATGGAACTCACAAATTTTCTGATTCTGAGGCAAGAGTGCTCCCCATTAAGCCAAATCTGGCATAATAATAAGTATTGTTGTTTTTAAAGATTGCATTTCTTTTCAATATCAGTAGGTTGGTATCACTGTTATCCACATTGCTGCTGGTCTGGAGTCACATGTTGAGCAGACTACAATGGCAGATTTCCTTCCCTCAGGTGAATTTGTGAACTAAATATTTTTTAGAACAATTGACTAACAGAGGTTACATGGTTGCCATATGTTTGATCCAGATTTTTATTGAATTCAAATGTCAACATGGTAGAATTTCAAAATATTAGCCAGAGTTCCAGATTGTTAGTCTATTGACATCACCACCATGCCACCACCTTTCTGAATTCTTTTGCACACTCCACTATTTTGTTTCTCCAACACATTGTTGCTAGTTCCTGATGAAGAGCTTATGCCTGAAACATCGACTTTCCTGCTCCTCAGATGCTGCCTGACCCGCTGTGCTTTTTCACCACTACAATCTTCGACATTGCTGCTGGTACAGATTTTGAATCACATTTTTTTCACAATGGTGCTGAGTAGGCGAATAGGGAAGGAGTTTGTGACTTTCCTATGTTGTGGGTCGGATGATACTTTTGGGACGTGAGTGTGACAGGTAAAGCCAGCATAATCACCCTTATTTAGATGATGGGGAGCTGCCATCTTGAACTGTGGTCAATGTGGTATTGGGAAGGGCACATTGCTATTAGGGAGGAAATTCCAGTGTTTTGTGACAGAGATGGCATAATGATAGTGGTGGTGATATAGCACCAAGGCAGGATGATGTGTGTGACTTGGAGCTAAACATGTCGGTGTCAATTTTCCCATGCATCTGCTGCCCTTTTCCTTTCTGGTAGTCAAGGTGGCAGGTTGAAGGTGCTGTTGAAGGTGGCTTGGTGATTTGATGCAGTGAATCTTATAAATGCTTCACGCTGCTGCTACAATGCATTAATGGTGAAAGGAATGAATATTTGAATTAGTGATTGTGGTGCTAATCAAGTAGGCTTTCAGTTCTGCATGATTTGGAAACTCTTGTTGCTGCTCTGATCCTGACAATCCATCACACTCTTAACACGTGCCTCATAGATGGTGGACAGATTCTGGGCAGTCAGGATGTGAATTACTGGCTGCAGAATTTCCCAAGCCCCCACCATAAAGGTGAAATCACTGTATTTAGAAATCTGGTCTGGTTCAGTTTGTAGATTTAAAAAATGCAGATGTTGAAATCCAAAATAGACAGGCAGAAGGCTGGAAGAACACAGCAAGCCAGGCAGCATCAGGAGGTGGAGAAGTCATCATTTTGAGTGTAACCCTTCTTCAAGTCCTGAAGAAGGGTTACACCTGAAATGTCGTCTTCTCCACCTCCTGATGCTGCCTGGCTTGCTGTGTTCTTCCAGCCTCCTGCCTGTCTATTGTAGTTCAGTTTATAGGCAGTGGTATGTGCCAAGTATTCTTGATGCATCTGCACTATGCAAAACTGAAACTTGGAGATAGGGAATGAGTAAACAGAGAGAACATTGGACCACCCTGCTAAAAATTGTTTTTGTTGTTCTGTCTGATTAAATGGGATGATGAGTCACTTTGAGGGAAGCTTTAAATCTTGAGAATTAAGCCTCCAAGTCAAGTAATTTTGGTATTTGTTCCTACCTGTCTCCCATATCCTTTCTGATCAGTTACAAAATAGCCACTGGAGACATTTGTTTAGAGAAATGCATTTGTATGCCACGTAAACTGGCTTGTCATAGTCATGTGACCAATGCATAACACTCCTTTTAATTTGAGAAGACATTAAACATGATATGTGAAACATGAAGTCAGAAGAGTGAAGGTGAAATTGTATGAATATTCAGAATGGTAAGGGAGCCAAATACTGCGAGAATCAATCTGCGCCATTCAATTGCTGGGTGAGTCAACATGTATGCAGAAGAAGACCAAGTGAACGTTAAATGTTGGGTAGACACCAACGTTACATGCAAGATCATGAATTTTGAGGAGCTCTCTGAAGTGACACAAGACGATGACCTGAAAATTAAGCTCTCAAAGGTAAAGTGGAGGTCACGCGATAGAATGATTCTCATCCAAAGGGAACAGCCGAAGCTGAGAGCTCACTGCAACTTGAAGAATCTGCAGTTCTAGACAGTAACCCACTTATCCCAGTTAAAGCAGGTCTCAGTTCAGACAGGCAAGCTATACATACCAGAACAAATTTATACCATTTTGTAGGCCACTAATCCATTGACTTCTAAAATACTCTAGAAGAATGCAAAGAGGTTTTCGGGGCAGGACTTATACACTTAATGGTAGGATCCTGGGGAGTGTTGCCAAACAAAGAGAATGTGGGGTACAGGTCCATAGTTCCTTGAAAGTGGAGTCGCAGGTTACTGGGTGGTGAAGAAGGTGTTTGGTATACCTGCCTTTAATGGTCTGTGCATTGAGAAAAGGTGTTGGGATGCTATGTTGCAGCTGTATAGGACATTAATTAGGCCACTTCTGAAATAATTCCTGATGAAGGGCTTTTGCCCAAAATGTTGATTTTTCCTGCTCCTCGGGTGCTGCCTGACCTGCCGTGCTTTTCCAGCACCACACTCTTGACTCTAATTTCTAGCATCTGCAATCTTCACTTTCGCCCACTTTTGAAGCACTGCATTCAATTCTGGTCTTCCTGATATGGTAAAACTGTTGTTCAACTTGAAAGAGTTCAGAAAAACATTTACAGAGATGTTGCCGGAGTTGGAGGGTTTGTGCTATATGGAACAGCTGAATAGGCTGGACTTGTTTTGCCTGCAGCTTTGGAGTCTGAAGTTTGTAAAATCATGAGGGGCATGGATGGGATGACTAGCCAAGGTTTTTTTTCCCAACGTAGGGGAATCCAAAACTGGAGGTTTTAGGTGATGGGGGAAAAATTTAAAAGGGAACGAAGGGACAACTTTTTCACATAGAGGGTGGTGCATGTATGGAGTGAACTGCCAGAAGGACAGTTGGACAATCGTACAATTATGATATTTGAAGGGCATTTGGATGGATATATGAACAGAAAGAGTTTAGAGGGATATGGGCCAAATGCTGGCAAATGGGACTACATTAATTTAGGATATCTGGTTGGCATGGACGAGTTGGATTGAAGGGTCTGTTTCCATGCTGCACAATGCTTTGGTTTTATGATTCTATGGCTCTATATGACTTGAATGTCTTTCAGGTGAACATTAATAGGTGAGAGAGTGAGGCCAATTTGAAATCTGCTAAGGAGAATTCCAGAATCCTTTACTCCAGCCTGAACCATCCAAAGAGGCCCTATAAAAGGAAAGAAGCATACGGAGGCCAAGAAATTGTTCTTTGAGGAACTAGCAGCTAATTATAAGCAAGTGAAGCTGGAAAAGGCAGTCTTATGGATCAGCAGAAGAAAGAACGTGTGATAAGAGTAAAGAATGAAATCAGAAGGAAAAGATGCAATTGAAGGGATCTGAAGTCAGGTCAGGTACTGACAGTGAAAGAATTTCAGTTGGATCCTGACAAGTTGAGCAGAGATATAGCGACCAACAAATGTAAAAGCCGTGGTATGATTTACAAGATTTGTGAAATATTCAGTAAGGTTCTTGCCTAATTTGTCTTCAGGGTGTGAACCTTCAGTGTTACTGATGTATAGTAAATGGTACTGGCAGAGAACAAAAAGCAGATTTCACTCAAATCTAACAACCAGGATAATGGCTTGACTCTGGAAACCATCAATCCAGCAGGGACAATAAATCTCAAAGATATTTTGTTCTCATCAAACACATACCAAGGGAACAACACCTTCCAAGGAATATCATGCCAAGAATGAGTAGTCATTTGAGAAACTGACAATAGCTCCAATGTATGCCATTAAGAGTCCTGAATACTTCAGAAAATATGGATTAAATGTATGTACAGTGAGTGATGGGAGTGGAACTGACTAGAATTAACTCTCAATTTTGTGCAAAAATATATATTTTTTACTGACCATGTATATTAGGTAATTTACAACTTGCAAAATGGTAACAAATGTCTTTTTTATGAAAAGGGGATAGTTGGAGGAATTATTTGTACATTATACTTTAAGATTTGCCATAGTCATGGGATTTCTGCTGTGAGTCACTTTCAATTTTAGTTAGAGAAACATTCAACACACCAACTAAAACATTTTTAAAGATTACGGGGGGGGCGGGGGAAGGAGGTTAGTTGGGAGTAAGGAATCCAAAACACAAAGAGAGTAGCCACGATCTTTTTCAGTGGTGGAGCAGGTCTGAGGGGCTAAATGGCTTAATTCCACTCCTATTTCAAACAAAGGTATGTTCATAACAAAGATTTTCTCTCCTTGAGAATTGTACAAATGATAAAAGAAGATTCTTTATAAGTTTACCTCATTAACCTTTCAATTAATCAGTAAAATACATTTTGACTAAACTTATTTGGTGCAGATAAAGGAATAGCTGTTGGGTTTAATTTATAATTGATGAGATTTATAATACATCACTGGTCTAGTGGACCAGAGCCTCTAAGGACAAGTCCCACCACAATGGCTGATAATAGAATTTGAATTCAATTAATGAAATTTGGAAATGAAAGCTAATTTCATGGTGGACCATGAAACCTACATCAATTGTTGTAAAAACTCAGCTGGTTCACTCATGTCCTTCAGAAAGGAAATCTGCCATCTCTATATGGTCTAGCCCACAAGTGACTCCAGACCCACAGAAATGTGGTTGACTCCGAACTGACCTCTGTAATGGGCTAGTAAAACAACTGGAAGAGGTCTTCTCAGATATCTTCAACCTCTCCCTGCAGCAGGTCACTGTCCCTGCCTGTTTCAAGAGGGCCAACAGTATCCCTGTGCCTAAAAAGGCTCATCCAGCATGTTTCAATGACTACCGCCCAGTGGCTCTAGCTTCTATGGTCATGAAGTGCTTTGAAAGGTTGGTCATAGCATTAATCACCTCCAGCCTCCCCACTACTCTTGACCCACTCCAATTTGGCAAAAGTGAGGACTGCAGATGCTAGAAACCAGAGTTTAGATCAGAGTGGTGTTGGGAAAGCACAGCAGGTCAGGCAGCCCTCCGAGGAGCAGGAAAGTCCTGATGAAGGGCTTTTACCAGAAACGTCAATTTTCCTGCTCCTTGAATGCTGCCTGACCTGCTGTGCTTTTCCAGCACCACTCTAATTTGCCTATCGGACCAACACTGGAGCCCCCAGGGGTACTTAGCCCCCTACTGTACATTGTATACCCATGACTGCATCACCAAATCCCAAACTATTGCCATTTACAAGTTCGCTGATGACACCACCATAGTTGGTCAAATCTCAGATGGTGAGGAAACAGACTACAGATTGGGAGGTGGAAGACCGGGAAAAATGGTGAACTGAGAACAATCTAGCTCTCAATGCCGGCAAACCCAAAGAACTCGTATTCACTTTCGGTTGGATGTTACTCATATCCCCCTACAAATTAACAGCACAGAGGTGGAACAAGTTGAGAGTGTCAAGTTCCTGAGAGTGGTCATCCACAACAACCTTTCTTGGACTCTTCATGTGGATGGACTGGTTACAAATGCCCAACAACACCTCTTCTTCCTCAGGCAGCTGAAGAAATTTGGCATGATGGTGAATAACCTTGCCAACATTTATAGGTGTGCCATTGAGAGCGTTCTGTAGTGATACATCTACCTGGTATGGCAACTGCACCATTCAAGATCAGAGACGGTTACAGATAACTGTGAACTTGGCCCAGACAATCACAAAGGCCAACCTCCCATCTACAGAAACCATCTACCAGGCCCGCTGTCAAGAAAGGCCGGCAGCATTCTCAAAGATCCATCCCACCCTGGCATTGTTTTTCTACAACCTCTACCATCGGAGGGAAGGTACAGAAGCCTGAACACATGCCCCAGCAAGTTTTGTATAAGTTTCTACCCTACTGTTGTTAGAATACTGAATGACTCACCAACTCTTAACATTCGCCTGTTCCTGTGTCTTTGTTTTTGCTGTTGTTTACCTATTACTTACTTATCTGCGCTACTTAACTCTGTGATCCGCCTGTATTGCTTGCAAGACAAAGCTTTTCACTACGCCTCAGTACATGTGACAATTCAATTCAGTTCAATTCAAAACACTCTATTCATGAGCATTTGAATGCTGCTGGGTCAAAATCCTGGAACTCCCTCCCAAACAGCATTGTGGTCCTACCTACACAAGATAGACTGCATCTCAAGGAGATAGCTCACCACCACCTTTTTCAGGGCAGCGAGGGATAGGCAATAACCGCTGGCCAAGCCAGTGATGCCCAAATCCTGCAAATGATTCGATTTTTTTAAAATTAGAGATGGACAACAAATATTGGCTTTGTCAGTCACATCCACATCCTATGATGGAATGAGATTCTTGTTAAATGCAAATGATCCAGACTTTGTAATAGGTAAAACAATCTATATTAATACTTGAAGCTGAATAAATATAAGGTTACAGAAAGTTTTGGTGAAACAGCTATAGATGAGGTTGATGTACAAATGGATAAAGTGGACTGGACAGAGAAGAAATGGTTTGTATATAGCTATGGTCTTTCTTACTTTGCCAGGGCAAGTTAACCTTTTGCTTGTTTTCTTATATTAACATGTGATCGGTGGCTCAGTGGTTCGCACTGCTACCTCAGAGCCAGGGAACCAGGTGCAATCGCTGTCTTGAGCGACTCTCTGTGTGGAGTTTGCACGTTCTCCCTGCATCTGTATAGGTTTCCTTCAAGTGCTCTGCTTTCCTCCCACAGTCCAAAGATGTGCAGGTTGGGAGGGTTAGCCATGCTAAATTGCCCATAGTGTGTAGGGGTGTGTCAGTTAGGTGGATTAACCATGGGGATTGCAGGGTTGCAGGGTAATGGGGTGAGTCTGGGTGGGATTCTCGACAGAGAATCAGTGTGGACATGTTGGACCAATTGACCTGTTTCCACACTGTAGGGATTGTTTAAAAGAAATGTCACTGTAGTTCCATAATAATGCAAAATCATGAGAAACTGTTGTAGTCCCCTTTTCTTCTTGATACTGAATCATAATGTTTGATACCCTCATTTATAAAATTCTTTTTTAATGTTAATCATTCTATCAGCAGCAGGCTCAACTGCTTGTTATGTCATGGTGTCCTTCCTTCACTAAATGCATTGGTGCCTTGCAATGGAAAATGCTTCTGTTTGTTTTGGATGCACATTCGTCCACCGAAGCTACATATGTGATTCAGGCTGAACAATACAAGATGCTGCCCTGATAACTGCCTTGTAGTGCATAAACTAATCTGTATGAAACACACACACACCATCACAACCGAGGAGACAAAACAAAACTGAGGTTGCATCAATTCAAAGGCTGTTTTTCAAGAACTTTGGTATCTACACTATATCCCTCATAAACATATGAAGAAAAGGCGCCTTGCCGTTATATCTTAAAGTGCTTGGCTTCAAAGAGAGTTTAGTCACATTTTATCTGATAAATAACTCAATATGAAGGGATTGGGCCAGTGTAGCAGGGTTCAAATATTTAACTGGTCTTTAATTTTTAGTATTCCCACTATTCTTTCCATTTATGTCCCTGACCTTGCCTTGTGTTGTGTTGCCAATAAAATGCTGGCAGCATTTGTACAAGAGATTGAGAGGGAAACACTGCCTGCTCTCTTCTATTGAAGTGAGTCAGTCTACTTTGTTAGAGTGATCAAATAAAAAATGTTGTATTCCCATTATATGGGATCACAGGATTTCCTGGGATTTTTAGTTGGTATTTTGCCAATTGCAACCGACAATTATGTCTAAATCATTGCCTCAAGCAACTGGAAAGCTAAACTCAACGTATGGCTACATGAAATATAACATAATGCCAGGGAATTTTATGTTGAGTGAAGAAAGCTCATGGGAAGGACGTAATACTGAATGTGGAAAATAAAATGGCTGATTAAGTCTCTTAAAGAAAACATCAGTCGTCACACGACACCAGGTTATGGTCCAACAGGTTTATTTGAAATCACAAGCTTTTGGAGCGCTGCTTCTTTGTCACCTTCACCTGACAAAGGAATGAAAGCTTTTGATTTCAAGTAAACCTGTTGGACTATAACCTGGTGTCATGTGAGTTCTGACTTTGTCCACCCCAGTCCAACATCGGCACTTCCACACTTCAGAAAACAGACTCTGCACATGTACTAAGACTGCCTAGCTTCCATGAGTCTTGCCTTTCTCTTTTATTGCCTATTGCATTCTCACTTACACCACACTGGCCTTATTCAGGGCAATGAGGTTGCTGTGCACCATTGGGTGCTTCACTGATGATTAGCATGCTGCAATTAAATAACAGTTAATGTGTGCCATTGATCCATGGGTTTGTATACTGAGAGGAGCATCCATCAATATAAAATGCAGCAAGAGATTGACCTGCCTGGGAAATATTAGGAATAACTGAGTTGAAGTGCACTTTTTCCAAAGTTATTCTCATTAAAAATGTTCATGCAAGTGTAAAAGGCCAAGTTAAGTAATATTACGAATGCTGGCTTATTGGAGAAGTATGATAGTTCAATTTGATCTTGCTAATCGACATTGATCCAAAGCTTGATTGAGGGCTCACCATTAAATTAAAAATCCTCTCTCTCCCTCAAGGTACCAATGCTGACATGATGGGCTGAACAGCCTCCTTCTTCACAGTTACAATTCTCTCATATGATTCTTATGTCAGGGCACCATGGTTGCAATATGTATTATCCACAGGATGGACAGCAGAAAGCCACGATCTGTGTTTCAACCATCTTTCCCAAGGACAAGAGCAGTAATGCTCATCATTGTGCCAAACTCCCCTCCAAGTTACAGCAGCAGCCCACCCTGGCTGAGGTGGCCATATACCAATATCATTCATTCATTACGCTAGTGGATGACAATGCCTCATCCAGTTGTGCTTCCTACCAAACATCTTCACAGGATCGACAGTTGTAAAAGAAACACAGCAGTTCCAAAAGCAGGTCCATCAACAGCATCTCCTTAGGAGAATTGGAGACAGACGATTAATATGCCAGTGCCACACACATTCCCAGAACATATTAAAAAATACTAACTAAGCCTTGCCAAGCAGTAAGAACAACACAATCCATCTTATTGGAGAGAACAAAGCATAAAACGCCTGTTCATTTTTTAACCAATTTCTCTATTATTTGCACGATATTGTTTGGCAAATGAGGTATAAAATTAAGCAGAATATTGATTTTAAAAAGAAATTTTATAAGCCACAAGCTGTGGGGGATAGTTAGTGCTCTTGAGGTTAAACTGCCATCCTTTTTTTTTATATAAATGGTTGGGAGCTCCGTAATGTATTTCATTTTCAGAAGTAATCTTAGATGTGAAACAAATATAGTGAAGTCTGTTATCAAACCATAACATCTGCTGCAGTGGCAGATGATGAAATAGCTGACTGCTGAGCTGAAGACAGTCAGCGTGGCTTTCTTAATGCGCAGGCTATTGTGCAAACAAACAAACACTGATATCGTCTGTGCTTGTCACAATTATTCAGTATGATGATATATCATTCTGCATTAGCTGCCTGAGCACTGAATTTCATCTACAGAGTGAACCATGGCAACATGCTTTCTACAATATATTGTTCAAGAGCAGGATTTTACATTAAAGATGGTGGGAGGGGGGAAATTGTGCAGATCTAATTCTCGATAACAGTGAAAAGAATGACTGCAGCCCAAACAAAAGGAAAGTGCAGGGTCTTTTGAAAAAAGGTCTATTGTATTAGGTGATATTCTTTGATACATGGGCAAGTTAATTGCCACACTGTTAATAAGAATATTCATTTCAAGGGACTGTTTGCCTGGACACACAGTCATTCCTATATAAGTGGTTGTTTAATAATTAGATAAAGGGAGTTGGTATTTCAATTAGCAAGCTTCTATGTATTACATTATAGGATGACAGATCAAGGATAATGGACGCCTAGCAATGAATATATGGCTGTAATTTAACAGAGAAGTCCTAATGCAGTCTTAAAGTGTAAAAACAAAAGTCAGTTTAACACAAAAGGGGACAGTAGCCCTTTCAATGTGAAAGCATTACATGCTGGTGAAGGCAATGTCCATGATAAAATCGAGATAGTGATACCTTGATGGTCTTCTCACACTCTAGGCTGTCTTTCAATCTTAAACCTGAAGATTGGAATAGGACCATGGGGAAGGAGAATTATTGGAAAATATGGCATCACAAACCACCAAAAGGTAAAGTCAGCACCATCCTGCCTGATTATGGGACTGCTCACTCATTCGAGAGAGATGCTTGATAATAGTTTAACCCAAGGGTCACCACATTTCAGACAAGGGGAGAGGTTGAGAAGGAGAGTCCTTCATGGTAACCTCAGCTTCTGCAGGAATTAAACTCACTAACCTGCTGTCCAGTCAACTGAGCTAACCAACCCTTATCACAAGCCACTAAGACAAAGATGAAGGCACAATAATTGTAACCAACTCTTCTTAATTGTCCATTAGTCTAAAGAATGAGATCTAGCCTTCGGTTCAGATGATGATTTTTATTTTCATTGGCAAAATGTGGACAGCAAGGGACAGATACTAACATTGCGATGTTCAGTATGTGATACCAATGGTCCCTTGCCCAAAGTATAAACTAAAGTCTATTTGAACTGCAAGGTTGTAGCAATAAAATCTGCACTGGATTATGGCAAGTAACAAATCTTCTTATGCCATTGCTGAGCAAATGACAGTGTCAAAGCCAGCTTCTCACTTGAATCTCCGAAGTAAATGGGCAAGAGGGGGAGATGGATGCTCCTCATCAGTTGCATAACTGGTAGAAAACTTATGCAAACCTCAAGTGGACAGACAAATAGGGTAAAAACAATGACTGCAGATGCTGGAAACCAGATTCTGGATCAGTGGTGCTGGAAGAGCACAGCAGTTCAGGCAGCATCCAAAGTGCAGCGAAATCGACGTTTCGGGCAAAAGCCCTTCATCAGGAATAAAGGCAGTGAACCTGAAGCGTGGAGGGCTCACTGCCTTTATTCCTGATGAAGGGCTTTTGCCCGAAACGTCGATTTCGCTGCACTTTGGATGCTGCCTGAACTGCTGTGCTCTTCCAGCACCACTGATCCAAGACAAAAAGGTGACTGCCAATCTCACAACAGACAATTGGGAAAAATCACAGGGAAGTTCCTAATTACTTCAATTTCACTCACTTCATGGTATTAACATTAATGATACTTTGAATGTTTTATTTGACCCACTCATGTAATCATATTAAGACCTGATCTGCTGTAGAAGGTCCTAGTTATTCATGTGCAACAATACATTGAAGACATGTTCTCACATACTAAACACATGCACATTGAAACTAAGGTTTGTACAACTGTTTCAAATTCCACTATCTTAAAACAGGCATTCCAGGAACTAACATAAGGCATCCGTTATATTAGCTGACCAGAGAATTTGTGCAAGAACCAATACATGATGACATATGAAGGAAGGGTGAAAATTGTCATGTTGGACGAGATAGGAGACCAGGACAGTGTCAGTGAGGAAAGGGGTGTTGAATGGGTATGACAAGCTGGTGTTGGGACCAGTTGAAAAGTTTGCAAGGTAGAGTATGGGAACCAGCAAGGAGATCTTTGGAAAGGTTAGGCTTAAAATTGATAAAATAATAGATCATGGTTCCAGTGAAAGTGAAGCAGCAACGGAAATATGTTGACAATCAGAAAGCCTCCATTTCTAGGTCACGTTTGTGAAAGTCAGCGTCTATTTATTGGTTCGAAAGGGAGAACTAAATAATTTATGGAAATAGGACAACAATGTGACACACAACAGTTTATCTACATTTCATAAATCTCATCTTACCCAGTTTCTCAGTAAATCCCAAATCTGTCCAAATACACTCCCAATTATCTTCTATACTCACGTACATTGACTCTATCAACTGGTTTCCTAACTCTGCTAAACCTGAAATGAAAATTGTTCCAACTCATTTAACATTTCCTTACTTCAATTTCAATTTCCTTACTTTGTCCTAAACCCAATTGCTTCATCAATTATCTTCCTTCAATCATAAGGTTTGGAAGTGTATATATTCAGTGATTCCACAATATTCAGCACTATTTGTACCTCCTCAAATGCCTGTGTCCTTACACAGCAAGGCCTCAGGTTTGAACTAATATAGTGACTGGTAACTTCCATGCCGTGCAATGACCATCTCCATCAAGAGAGAATCTAACCATCAATCCTGGATGTTAAATGGGTTCGATATCATTGAATTCCCCACTATCAATGCCACTGAGCAGTTACCACTGAGCATCAACTGAATTGAATCAGTCACACTGTGGCTACAGGAGCGGGTCAGAGGCTAAGAATCCAGCAGTGGGTAACTCCTCCATGACTCCTCAAAGCTTGTCCACCATCTGCAAGGCATAATTCAGGAATATGATGGAATACACCCCTCTTGCATGGATGGGTGCAGCTCCAGCAAGAAGCTCCAACTTGAGAAGCTTGACACCACCCAGGACAAAGCTACCATTTTCTTGGCACTACATCCATAGTCACTTGTTCCATCACTGACACATAGTTGCAGTATTGTGTACCACCTCCAAGGTACACTGCAGAAATTCACTAAGGCTCTTTAGACACACATTCCACACCCACAGCCAGTTCCAATTGGAAGGACATGGGCAGTGGATACATGGTAACATCACTAACTGCAAGTTTACCTTCACTCACCATCCTGACTTGGACATATATCACCGTTCCTTCAGTGTTGTTGGGTCAAGATCCGGGGGTTCCCTCCCTTATAGCATTGTTGGTCTAACAAAACCAAATGGACACAGCAGTTCAAGAAAGCAGCTCACTCATCACCTTTTCATTGGCATTTCAGTTTCAGGATAAATATGGGCCCAACCAATGAAACTCAATTCGGCCAAATGAATAAAACAAAATTAATATTCCCTAATATTTGATCCATCTATCTAAACTCCTTCAGCACCACTAACCTTCAATATTTTTCCAATCCTTCATTGCTAGCCTCTTGCTGGACGCTGATGTCAATTGTTTTCACATTAACCACCATGCCTTTAACATGTGGCCCAACATTTCAACTCCCTCTCCCGCTCTGCTGAGGACATGCAGGTTCTGGGCCTCCTCCACCGCCGCTCCCTCACCACCCGACGCCTGGAGGAAGAATAACTCATCTTCCGCCTTGGAACACTTCAACCCCAGGGCATCAATGTGAATTTCACCAGTTTCCTCATTTTCCCTTCCCCCACCTCACCCCAGCTCCAGCCTTCCAGCTCAGCGTCGCCCTCATGACCTATCCTACCTGCTTATCTTCCTTTCCACCTATCTACTCTACTCTCCTCTCTGACCTATCACTTCCATCCCAACCCCCCACTCCTATTCACCTATTGTACTCTATGCTACTTTCTCCCCACCCTCACCCCCTTCTCATTTATCTCTCCACTCTGCAGGCACTCTGCCTCTATTCATGACGAAGGGCTTTTGCCCGAAATGTTGATTTTCCTGCTCCTTGGATGATACTTGACCTGCTGTGCTTTTCCAGCACCACTCTAATCTAGACCATGCCTTTAGCAGCCTAGACCTAAAGCTTTTGAATTTGCTTCCTGAACCTTTTTGTTTCTCTCATTCCTCCTCTTTTAACTTGCTCAATAAACCTTCCTCTTTAATCAATTTTTTACTCACATGTCAAAATAGCCCCATACATCCCTTGAGATAATAATTTGTTCGCAATCTGTGGGTCATTGTAATTACAATAAAAGTGCTATATAAATGCAGGTTGCTGTCTGAATTGATTTCTTTGCAGACTGGATTACCACTGTGATGTGGGGTTTTGCCTCCAGCAGAGTATGTCACCCTGATTCTTTAATACTTGTAATAGGTCCCATAACAAAAGAGGAGAAAGTGAGGTCTGCAGATGCTGGAGATCAGAGCTGAAAATGTGTTGCTGGAAAAGCGCAGCAGGTCAGGCAGCATCCAAGGAACAGGAGATTCCACGTTTCGGGCATAAGTCCTTCTTCAGGAAATTCTTCATTTCCTGAAGAAGGGCTTATGCCCGAAAGGACGAATTTCCTGTTCCTTGGATGCTGCCTGACCTGCTGCGCTTTTCCAGCAACACATTTTCAGCCCATAACAAAAGAACCAGACATAGGTAATGACATACTGAAGGATTCAACAAATATCTATTTCAGCCTTTGATACATATAAACATTATAGTCACAGACATTTCAATGCCTGGACTAATAAAAGCCATTTATGTTCTACCAACACTTCTACCCCATATGTCTAGCAACATGTCATGTTCCATGTGGCCCCAGT
Source organism: Hemiscyllium ocellatum (assembly GCF_020745735.1). Lineage (NCBI taxonomy): Eukaryota > Metazoa > Chordata > Chondrichthyes > Orectolobiformes > Hemiscylliidae > Hemiscyllium > Hemiscyllium ocellatum. Next base: position 9,904,720 of record NC_083423.1, read on the forward strand.
TAAGATAGAATCCAAGACCTTAGTTATCTCAACTCACATGCTATCATACGCTACTAATATCACCATGCGATCTCGCTTAAAGAATGAGCCTTATTAGAATGAGCTTTATTGTCAAATGTACTCATATGAATACAAACATTTACAAGTTGCCACTTAAAGTACCATCTGAGGTACAAGGTCAGACCCTTCAGTGAGAAAAGAAAAAGCGAGAAATAAAAGGTCCAGCATTACCGACTTTAGGAATAATGTAGACAATGGAGAAAAGAAATTCAATACAATGGTCTTCCAACCTAGTCCATGCTGTCACCTAGCCTCTAGATTGTGTTGGGATTCACCTCAGGGTTCACAAGGTCGAGTGATTGCTCTGGAAAGACCTCGATACCAGAAGTCCACACTGAGGCCATTCTGGGTCGAGATACCGGTCACAATGGGCTGCTAGAAGATCGTCACGCATGGCTGAAAGGACTGCATGTCAGGTTGCTACACCAGGCTGAGAGGATGCTTTGTTGGGCCTGTGCGGAGGCCAGGAGTTCAGAGGTTGGAAATTTGGAACCTGAGAGCTCCGAGGCCGTGAGGTCAGAGGCTGCAAGGTCTGAAAAAATAAAGACCAAAGAGTAAAAAAGGAAAAGGAATGGAGTGTATGAGCTCCAGTTCCAGCATCCTACTCCACCGCCATCTTGAAACAATGTGTGCAGATAGACTGCACACAAATTGTGACTCATAACATGATGTAGGCTCTCAAAAGGCAATGACATTTTTTAAAGGAGACTTTTCCTGTTTTGCAATAATGGCTGAGAAACTTCTTACAGCCCTTTTCACTCTGCCATTGTTACTTTGCCAGAACTGTGACAGAAACCATATTTTTGGATGTTGATCGAGCTTCCCACTGCACGTCCATCAAACATGAACAATTCCAAGCAACCTTTCGGCCTTTAAGTATCTTTCAAGGAATGCTCCAACCATTGGCTGCCATGACTCACTAATAAAGACAGAAATTGCTAGAAATATTCAACAAGTCAAGGAACATCTGCAGAAACAGCAATAGAGTTAACCGCTTGGTAAGTCCTCATTCAGCCACTAACTCTTGTGTGACAGAGAGTGAGAAGTCCAGTTCATTTTATTTCCCTCTAGCCTAATTGAAGATAACTGTTATGTCTCTGCTCTGCTACCTCCCCTTCTGAGATCAACTGAGTCGGTGTAGACCCATTTCATTGTGGGATTCCCCAATCTTCACACTGCAGTTCCTGCTAGTGCCTTTTTAAATTGAGAGAAAGGCCTTTGGGAAGGTGGGTGGTTGGAAATGCCTATGATATATCTCAGAGGAGAAAGTGAGGATTGCAGATGCTGGAGATCAGAGCTGAAAATGTGTTGCTGGAAAAGCGCAGCAGGTCAGGCAGCATCCAAGGAGCAGGAGAATCGACGTTTCGGGCATGAGCCCATCTTCAGGAACGAGGAAAGTATGCCAAGAAGGCTAAGATAAAAGGTAGAGAGGAGGGACTTGGGGGAGGGGCGTTGGAAATGTGATAGGTGGAAGAAGGTCAAGGTGAGGGTGATAGGCCGGACTGGGGTGGGGGCGGAGAGGTCAGGAAAAAGATTGCAGGTTAGGAAGGCGGTGCTGAGTTCGAGGGATTTGACTGAGACAAAGTGGGGGGAGGGGAAATGAGGAAACTGAAGAAATCTGAGTTCATCCCTTGTGGTTGAAGGACTCCTAGGCGGAACATGAGGCGCTCTTCCTCCAGCCGTCGTGTTATTATGGTCTGGCAATGGAGGAGTCCAAAGACCTGCATGTCCTTGGTGGAGTGGGAGGGGGAGTTGAAGTGTTGAGCCACGGGGTGATTGGGTTGATTGGTCCGGGTGTCCCAGAGGTGTTCTCTGAAACATTCCGCAAGTAGGCGGCCCGTCTCCCCAATATAGAGGAGGCCACATCGGGTGCAGCGGATGCAATAAATGATGTGTGTGGAGGAGCAGGTGAATTTGTGGCGGATATGGAAGGATCCCTTAGGGCCTTGGAGGGAAGTAAGGGGGGAGGTGTGGGCGCAAGTTTTGCATTTCTTGCGGTTGCAGGGGAAGGTGCCGGGAGTGGAGATTGGGTTGGTGGGGGGGTGTGGACCTGACGAGGGAGTCACAGAGGGAGTGGTCTTTTCGGAACGCTGATAGGGGAGGGGATGGAAATATATCCCTGGTGGTGGGGTCCGTTTGGAGGTGGCAGAAATGACGGCGGATGATACAATGTATATGGAGGTTGGTGGGGTGGTAGGTGAGGACCAGTGGGGTTCTGTCCTGGTGGCGGTTGGAGGGGCGGGGCTCAAGAAGTGGAGGAGTGGGAAGTGGAGGAGATGCGGTGGAGGGCCTCGTTGATCACGTCTGGGGGAAAATGCGGTCTTTGAAGAAGGCGGCCATCTGGGTTGTACGGTATTGGAACTGGTCCTCCTGGGAGCAGATGCGGCGAAGGCGAAGGAATTGGGAATATAGGATGGCCTTTTTACAGGGGGCAGGGTGGGAGCAGGTGTAGTCTAGGTAGCTGTGGGAGTCCGTCAGTTTATAGTAAATGTCCGTGTTGATTCGGTCACGCGAGATAGAAATGGAAGGGTCTAGGAAGAAGATGGAGGAGTCTGAGAGTGTCCAGGTAAATTTGAGGTCGGGGTGGAAGGTCACTCCCTCTGTGACTCCTTGTCAGTGCCACACCCCCCACCAACCCAATCTCCACTGCAACCGCAAGAAATGCAAAACTTGCGCCCACACCTCCCCCCTTACTTCCCTCCAAGGCCCCAAGGGATCCTTCCATATCCGCCACAAATTCACCTGCACCTCCACACACATCATTTACTGCATTCGCCGCACCCGATGTGGCCTCCTCTATATTGGGGAGACGGGCCGCCTACTTGCGGAACATTTCAGAGAACACCTCTGGGACACTCGCACCAACCAACCCAAACACCCCGTGGCTCAACACTTCAACTCCCCCTCCCACTCCACCAAGGACATGCAGGTCCTTGGAACTCCTTCATCACCAGACCATAGCAACACGACGGCTGGAGGAAGAGCACCTCATGTTCCGCCTAGGAACCCTCCAACCACAAGGGATAAGCTCAGATTTCTCCAGTTTCCTCATTTCCCCTCCCCCCACCTTGTCTCAGTCAAATCCCTCGAACTCAGCACCGTCCTCCTAACCTGCAATCTTCTTCCTGACCTCTCCGCCCCCACCCCACTCCAGCCTATCACCCTCACCTTGACTTTCTTCCACCTATTGCACTTCCAAAGCCCCTTCCCCAAGTCCCTCCTCCCTACCTTTTATCTCAGCCTGCTTGGCACACTTTCCTCATTCCTGAAGAAGGGCTCATGCCCAGAACTTTGACTCTCCTGTTCCTTGGATGCTGCCTGACCTGCTGCGCTTTTCCAGCAACACATTTTCAGCTATGATATATATCACACAATATCAGGTTACAGTTCGATAGGTTTATTTGGAAGCACTAGTTTTTGAAGCGCTGCTCTTTCATCAGGTGGTTGTGGAGCAGCACCATAAGACACAGAATTTATAGCAAAAGGTTAACCACCTGATGGAGGAGCAGTGCTTCGAAAGCTACTGCTTCCAAATAAAACTGTTGGGCTATAACCTGGTGTTGTGTGATTTTTAACTTTGTCCACCTTAGTCCAACACCAGCTCCTCCAAATCATGAGTATGAGATATAATAATTGTATGGTGGTGGCATGGTACAAATTACTCTGGAAGTCTTAGTTGCAGTCGAAACATGGACTTTCACGTGCATTGGTGATGTCAGTGGCTATGGAGAGTAATAAGCCCAGCCCCGTCATCTGGGAGACCATGTATCACTCCTATCCTTGTCACCTAGCATTGCTTTGTGATGAAAGGGTATGCATCCTATTTTGTTGCCTTGGCCGTCAAGTCCTGAGTGGGACTTGAATCCAAAGCTTCTGACCCAGATTCAGGACCACTACTCACTTGCTATAAGATCTCTTTTCCCTGGGATGGGGGGAGTCCAGAACTACAAAGCATGGGTTTAGGGAGAGAGAGGAAAGATTTAAAAAAGACCATTTTTTTCACACAGAGGGTTGGGTGTGCATGGAATGAGGTACCAGAGGAAGAGGTGGAGTCTGGCATAATTACAACATTTAAAAGGCATCTGAATGAGCATATGAATAGGAAGGGCTTAGAGGGATATGGGCCAAGTGCTGGCAAATGGGACTAGACTAATTTTGGTTATCTATTCGGCATGGATGAGTTGGACCAAAGGGTCTGTTTCTGGGCTGTACATTTCAATGACATTATGACTCTAATATTAATATATTATTACAGCAAAGACATTAACCAAATTACATTACATATCTTAAAACCTTTGATACAAATGTGTTCCTGTCTTAGCACTACATAACTCCTTTATTTGTTATTCATCCAAGTGAATAAGTTAAGTCTTTTTGTTTTTACAGGAGGGAGGGTCATTGCTGACACATTTTGAATGGACTGTGGCATTGCAGTTTTAAGCCTGCGACATCTGGATTTTGGAGCGGATATCTTACACTACCAAGGCATTTGACAAGAAATATATACACATCCTTTATTTTTCAAAGGTCAACTCACTTCATCCCTATATCTTTTGTTAACACTTGCTTTAACAATATTTTATCCATCTGGACAACTTCTGTGCAATTATTTTACACAAAGTATCTGATGCAGTGGCTGAGGTAGACAAATGTGGTACTAAAACTGACTGAGTGTATTTGCCTTAGAACTGATATGTTTGGCTGCAGTGGCGAGGGGAACAGCACTCTGCTTGGGTTATAAATGTAGCTACCAAATCTGGACAAATAAATTGTACGATCATCAGCCGATTACTTATCCAGGACAAAGATTTGTTTGAAATGAGCGAAACAGAAGCAATTTGTGAACCTATCAAACTGTGCTTATAAAGGATCAGCTGCACAGGCATAACTAGGAAAGATAAAGCTCTTCCTCAGCTAAAACACGCAAACGTAATACGGGAACTCTAGTGGTTTACTGGGACCAAGTGAAGAAAAACGTCAATCTTCCATCAATATTCCAGCTCTTAACTTGTGCCATACACTTCACATTACTGCCTCTATTCTGTATCACTGGCCATATTTTACAACATTGATTTCTATCGGAGATTGGTGCCACTGCCTCACACCATCAGGTTCATTATTTAGCTTGCAATGGTCTGCTAATTTTAAGAAACATTTGTAATCAAGATCCTCGACAGGTGACTTCCAAAGAAAGAACTTCCTTTTCTCTGCTAACATAGTGGGAATTAACATGGTTAACTAATTCCCTGGAGTAACATTCTTTCTCCCACTCCTCCAAATAAATGCTTGCTTTGGCCACCTTCTTCAGAGGAACTATTTTACGTTCTCGATGTAGGCTATGAATGATTGCTCAAGTTAATTCTGCTGACTACTCCTAGTTTGGAAAATTAATGTGCCTAATTCCCTGGAGTGAATGTGAACCTTGCTCCTACTCCATAATAGGAATATTTATCCAAGCTAACTATGCTTGACATCTCTTCGAATGCCTGTGAGCAAGTCATTGCCTATATTTTTGTAACACTATTTTCTGCTCTCAATTCCTAAAATAGATGTTTCTGAAAAGCTCTGCAAGGGTTCGATCCACTTAAGCCTTGCCCAACTCCCTCTCTATGTGAACCAATGAAAGCGAATGGGCTATTCAACAAAGTGGGTCATCAGAGTTAATCTCAATCAGGTTGAATTCTAGAATGGCTACAGCACATTCAGCCTGTCTAGTCAGTGTCTGCACTTTGTGAAAGCAACTCCATAAGAACATCAGAGTAGGAGTAGAAGTAGGCCATTCAGCCCATCAAGTCTGCTTTGCCATTCAATGAGGTCTTGGCTGATCTGATAATCATCAACTCCACTTTCACCATAATCCTTACTGATCAAAAATCTCTCCATCAGAGCCTTGAATATTCTTCATGGTCCAGTCTCAATAGCCCTCTGGGGTAAAGAATTCCACGGATTCACTACACTGTGAGAGAGATGAAATTGCTCCTTATCTCAGTCTTCAGTGTGTGATCCTCATTTCTGCAGGGCCTTGCAATTTATTTTGCTTCAGATTAATTACCAAGCCAGTTGTGAAATTTGAATTTGCCTGCACCACACTCTAAGGTGGAATGTCCAGATCTTCGTTTAATGTTCACCTTTTACAGGAAAGTACAAGTAAGTAAGAGCTCTGATTGAGATTCCTCTGCATGACTCAATGCACAAAAACATTGAGATCATCTTTACTGAGCACTGAATGCTGTTAAAGCAAAGACCTTTTGTGAACATCAGAACTGGAGCAAGTTATGTTCTTCCAACCAGTTAGGTTCAAGTTATTAGATCCTTATTACAAAAGCAGGTTCAGATGCCTCAAAGGGGGACTGTGCAGCAAAATGCTGGGCAACACAAAGCTGTAGGTCTGAGGCTCTGGGGTAATAATGAGATCTTCAGATGCAATTCTCGGTAGTGTGTGGGAATATGTGGAGGATCAGTCCTGATGGGCAAGCCAGGGAGTCAGCCAGGAAGAAAGGGGCATTGAGGTTGAGATTTTCACAGTACAGGCTGAAGTCTTCTGGAATCATAGTACATGTGAAATGCATGTAACTGTGAGGGAGTGGTTAAAGCAATCTTGCTTATTGAAGATTGAAGTCATTATTGAATCAGGTATAAACATACCTGACCTTACACTCACAGGTTACAATTCACAAACACAATCCAAGATCTGAAAGGCTGCATTGAGGCGTAGAACTGATTCCTTCTCCCCTTGAACCACACGACCTAATGGAGTGGGTGACCCATTCTATTTGGATTGACCATCAAGGCAACTGCTCCACTAAATCATTATCCACTTGGCTCCTGGGGACCTCTCAGTCTTCAATCCACAAATGTATTAAAGCTGCTAGCAATGTAATTTGTGCCAGATCACACCACTTTATCTCATTTCTCTGAGATAAGGTCAGTGCTGCAGCCTTGGCAGTAGGCTTTGCCAACATAGCTGGCTGTCCTCAGGTGCACACATTGCATTGAAAGCACCACATCGTAATGCAGCTGAGTTCATTAATGGAAAAGGATTCCATTCCATCAATGCGCATGTTATCTGTGACTATCAGTGCCACTTCTTAGAATCTGTGCCAGGTACTTTGAGGACGGTTATGATATCTATATCCTTGAGGTCTCTCACATTCCTGCTTCACTTCAGGGTCTTGGATGCCTTTTACAAAGATGGTGACTGCTCAACAAGAGCTATATTCTGCAAGCAGGGTTGTTGACTCCTGTCTGAAGCCAAGAGGACATACAATGAAGCCCACTTTTCAACCCTAGCCAGTGTGGAGTCGATGATAGGCCTCCTGAAGAGAGGGTAGTGATGTTTTGATTAACCTGTGGGGCCTTGCATGTAGAACTCCAGATACAGTGAGACGTACCATCCTTGCATGTTGTACTGTACACCAGTTGAGTTGGGAATGTGATGGATACTCAAAACCTGGAAAAAGTGCAGAAGTCTTCTGAGGATGAAAATGTATACACGGAGCAGAAAGAACATAACCTTCAGCATGATCAAGCACTGCAGCATCAGACCCAGCAAGCCAGATATGTCTTAATTGATACCAGCTTCCAGGAGATATAAGTTGGATGCAGTAGTTATTTATTGACTGTAAATTTGTTGTCCATTTCTGTTCCAAGAAACAAATGCAGTTTCTGCTTTCATTGTTCACTTGCGCTGTTGCTGAATAATATGATTGATTGGAACCATTTGAAAACTTCCCAGTATGTCTCATTGAACAATACGAAGATGCTGGGCTGCATTGGGCACTGGGGAAAGAGTAACACTGACTTTGATGGGGTGGGAGGTTGTGACATGGCTAAAGACATATAGCTTTGTGCCTTAGAAGCTAAACAACAATGAACGTGAGACTGTACAATTGTAAGTGCGAGAAGATGTCAACCGTGCCATCCATGTGCCCTACGAAGTAAGCATTGGCTTATGATTGCTTTCCCAATACATGCTCAGTGAAGGGTAATGACAGATTGCCAACATTGGAGTGGGAGCATGGCTGGGTTTCCAATATGGTGCCAACACCAGGATTCCCAAGAGGTCCTGAGAGTGACAAACACTTCCACATACAATGAGTAGGAGAATAGGATGTACTAGATGCCATAAGGCCATGCTGCATAAGTAATGAAGTGCGTTTGGAAAGACGGCATACAAAAACCTCATAGAGGGAATGCCTTCACAAAATTCACTAGAAGTGATACATTAGCTGATTTTAGGTAATATTTAACCCTCCGTGTTATGATTGTGGTCAAAATAGAAAAGATTTATCTTGTATCCTTCCCATTGAAAGTGAAGTGATGAAAGAATTTGAAATACTCAACAAAATATTGAATCTATATCGACCTGTGATCATACAGTCATATAGCATGGCAACAGTCCCTTCTGTCCAACTTGTCTATGCTACTCCAGTTTTCCAAACTAAACTAATCCCATTTGCCTGCATTTGACCCATATGCCTCTAAACATTTTCTATTCACATATCTATATAAATGTCTTTTAAATGTTGTAACTGTACCTCCATCCACCACTTCCTCTGTCAGTTCATTCCACATATGAACCACCCTCTGTATGAAATAAGAACAGAAATTGCTGGAAAAGCTCAGCAGGTCTGGCAGCATCCATGAAGAGAAGTCAGAATTAGTGTTTCAGAACGGGACCCGAAACATTAACTCTGATTTCTCTTCACGTATACGCGAGACCCGCTGAGTTTTCAAGCAATTTCTGTTTTTGTTTCTGATTTACCACATCCACAGTTCTTGCAGGTTTTGCTCTGGATAAAATAGCTGCTCCTGAGGTCCCTTCTAAATCTTTCCCCTCTCACTTTCAAAATATGCCGTCATTGTCATAGAGTCATGGAGCACAGAAACAGACCTTTCGAACCAACCAGTCCTTGCCGAATGTACTCCCCCTACTTCAGGCAAAGTCCTTTGCTGTTCATTTTATCTATGCTCCGCGTGACTTTATAAACCTCTAAAAGGTCACGTGTCAACCTATGTTCATCACTGCAGAAATTAATTAATCAATGAGTTAGGAAAATAGGACTTTGTCAAGTTTGTTTGCAATATTTATGACAGTATGTTTTTCATTTGTGTGATGCCAGAAAAACATGGGCATGTTTTTGGTCTGATGGGGAAGGGTGTCATGACAGCAGTGTTAGTTTTTGATATTATATAGTATTCCGGTAAGATACAACCAGGAACTCTCTGTACTTCACCAGAATCATCTGACCTGGGGATACTATACTGAAGGCACAGAGAAGTTGTCTCTTTAACAGTTTGTTCAACCCTTGATAAAAACTCAAATCTGTGAGTCCTTTGTGTTTTTTTTCCAATGGAAGGTATGACTAAGAGATTTCAAGTGCTTGCAGTTTTAGCTACTGACAATTTAAATGATCTGGATGATTGGCAATTTTATCAACCTATGGGTGAAAGGAGTTTTTTTTAATACAAAGTGGAAAGTTATCAATGAATGCTACCTTTAACTTTACCCTTTGCTTTAATTTTCTGTCACAATGGGTTTCATTGCTTCTGCGGAGTATATGGTGGCTGGATCGGCCTAGAAATGCAATAGTTTGGCATCTGGTGGGGGGGTGAGCTTAGGTTGTTTGAGGTCAATGAGGTGGCATGGATCGGGGACTGAGAAGATGTGAGCTGTGAAGGCTAGACCACCTTTCAAATGTTATTCTAACTAGGCTGGAGTCCCACAGCACTGAGATAGCTTTTCAAGCCACACAGCTTTCAGGGTAGTCCCTGTGACTGTCTCTGAGCATTGTCCTGGGTCAACCAGCCCAAATGTAGCTGGTACCTCTCACCCCAGAATAAAAATTCTGTCTTTCCTAACACTTTCATAGAATCCCTACAGTGTGGAAACAGGCTATTTGGCCCAACCAGTCCACACCGACCCTCCCACCTGACTCATTCCCCTACTAACCTATGAGTAATTTATCAAAGCCAATTCATCTAACTTGCACATCATTTGACTGTGGTAGGAAACCGGAGCACCCAGAGGAAACCCACACAGAGAGTCACCTGAGGCTGGAATTGAAGCTGGGTCCCTGATGCTGTGAGGTAGCACAGTGCTAACCACTGTGCCACCCTGAATGAAGGCACCCAGTGTAGGGCTCCAACCCATGACCATGAGATTATGAGTCTCATGCTTTCCCAATATTAGGACTAAGAATGCAGAATTCCAGGCTAATTTTCTGAGAATCCCAATGTAACAGATGGTGAAATTTGATACAACCCAGAATTAAAAAGATAGCCAAATGGGAAGTATGTAATGATTATTGTTAAAAACCTATCATTCACTAAAACCTTTTAAAGAAGAAAATCTGCTGTTTTTAAGTGGTCTGACCTATGTACAATTCAAGAGCCACAGCAATGTGATTGACTCTTAATTGCCTTCTGGGCACCAAGTGGTGGTCAAGTTAGCAACACTCATATTCTTGAACAAGTAAGAAACAAAAAAAATCACATTACTACCTCCATGTTTCCATCTCCACAAGATAGTACTTTATTGATCTCCTGAAGGTCCTAGAGATCTTACACTTTTCTTAGTTATCCTCTTGCTTTTCAGGCTGGATTCTAAAACAGAGCGATGCCAACAGCTCAGGTTCAACACTCGCACTAGCAGAGGTGAGCAACCTTGTCCCTCACCTGAGGTATGGTGGCCCTCAGCTTAAACCACCACCACCAATCATCTCTCTGTAATGAAAGAGCAGCCTGATGATCTGATAAATCTATGACAACTTTACTTTTATCTTCAGTAATTATAATTTTTTTTGAGACTTCCTTGATTTTGCTTACCAATATATCTTCTCAGCTCCCTTTGCTTTCCTCATTTTACTTTTGGTTCTACCTCTACATTTTAAAATACTCAACAATACTTCCTCTTGGCTGTATTCAGCTCTTGGTTTCTTATATAAGTTAGCCTTTCACACCTTAACCTACATTGTACACTAGAAATCTGAGTGGGAGTTAAAGGGTTTTCCTGTAGTTGAAGATTTGTTCTGAACTTTCACTATCTCTTCTTAGTGATTGGTTGATGGTTTACCTTCAGGTAGGTGTTTCCTGTCCACTTCTGTTCAACAACATATCAGGTTAATAAAATGTACCTTGTCCAAATTGAGAACTCCTACTCCTAGTCTGTTTTGGCTATTTTCTTTAAGTATACTAAATCAAACTGAAATATGAAGACATGATTCATGTCTACAATTATTTCTGGCTAGAATTTACTTAAATACATGACTTGGAATCATGGTTCTCCAATCTGATTGTAAGGCCACGTCATTGAGAATCAAGTTTCTTGAAACTTCCAAGAACTACAATATCCTGGTTACCACTTATATCCGGGTATTTTTCAGATTCAACTGAAGTGATGCCAATCTAAATGAAAGCTTTCTTTGGCACCAGAAAAAAAAGTCCATAAAATTGCTGAAATAAATAAAATATTATCTGCTTTGGAGTCATTCTTTTGTTGCCAGTTCAAGAGCGAGCAAAGAGGAAGGCAGATTTTTGATGTGATCTCCAAGCTTGTAAAGTAGCTGGAGTGCCAAGTGACAGAACTGATGGACGTTGTTAGTGTGGACACAGGTGATAACTTCCAAGGTATATCAAAATGACTCAGACATCATAACTGAAGATCTCAACATACATGTTTGAAACTCAACGGATGTCACATCAAACTCTTATTGTTGGCTTAAAATTCTCAGAGGGCACACTTGAAAGCCTCAAAGTGGGGACATTTTTAATCAATCTGTTCAGATGCATTGCAGTATGCTACTGAGGGCCCTTGTGGCACAATGGTGGCGTTCCTAACCACTGGGCTGTGGAGTCCTGGGTTCAAGTCACGCCTACTCCATCACTTTTATATAAAATTAGATTGATGGAAAATGTTTCCACTTTGAGACCTTCAGGTATGCCCTTTGAGCCTTTTAAGCCAACTAAGAGCATCTGATGTTATGTCCATTGGGTTTCAAACCCCTAACTCTGAATCAGGTGTGTAAGGTTCATACGAATAAGAACTAAGAGCAGGAGTAGGCCCATCGAGCCTGCTCCGCCATTCAATAAGATCATGGCTAATCTTTTTGTGGGCTCAGCTCCACTCACCATAACTCTTCATTCCTTTACCGTTCAAAAAATGATCTATCTTAGCTTTAAAAACATTTACTGAGCAAGCCGCACCCACTTCACTGGGCAAGGAATTCCATAGATTCACAACCCTCTGGGTGAAGGAGTTCCTTCTCAATTCAGTTCAACTTTTCAAAGGTGTACACTGAGACCCTTGAACAGTTTATTTGGAAAATATTGAACATTATGCCAATCGGCTTTTGTTGTACAGTAACAATGTCATCCCACTCTGGGCCTGGGTTCAAGTCATATCTACTATTGAGATATGCTGCAACTTGTTGATTAGAAAGTAGCTATAACACATCTCTAAGGAAGATGGGATTTGAACCCAGGTGTCAAGGCCAGGTGTTGGGACATTACTACTGTGCCACAAAAGCCCTCCATATAGAACACTCAAGAGGTGTCCCAATTGAGCATTAATGAGTGTTTCCAGATGCATGGTAATTTTTTGCTCTGCATGCAAATGACATAGTTTATTGAATTCCACTTTGTTGCTATTTGAACCCAGCAGTTTACTTAAACCCATTAACATCCAATTTAATTTAACGAATTGCCAGTACAAAGAAGATATCCCTGTTCAGTTGATGTTACTACTTTGTGACTTCATTGCATTTCATGCCTCACTTTTCATTCCTCCCTCTCCCAGACGTTGTTGCTGACCATGCTTCTGCTGGTATAACCCTGCTGAAGCCCACTCTTACTGTTCAGCCAGAGACTGAGTATTAGCAAGTAATTCAACCCTGAAAATCATTGTGGGTGAACCCATGTCTAATTCTAAACTCAAGTTCACACAGGCTCATCTTAAACACAGGACCACAGACAATCAGTAGTAAGATTAAAGTTAAAAAAAAACTTACATTTATAAGCCATGATGTAGAATATCATGTAAAGTGCTTCAGAGACAAGGTTGGGGATAGATTGAAATGCAGCAACCAACTTGCAACACAACAAGATCCCATGCAAACTGAATGAGATAAATTACCAGTTAATCGCTATTGGTTGGGGGGTAAATGTTGTCCCGTGCTTTTTGATGATGGCTGACATGGGATCATTTACAAACCATCTAAGCAGATAAGATAGATTACTATTTCCACAATGACTGGTCAACCAAAAACCGAGTATTTCCTGAGATAGCAAACACAGCAGCCAATCTGTGTACAGATGTATCCAATTGACACCAATATGAGAATGACCAGTTAACCTACTTCAATAATGTTGTTTAAAGGTTCAATATTGATCAAAATGGAGGAGATGACCATCTTGGTCTTTTTTCGAACAATAACTGCAGTGGGATCTTTTGCATTAACCTGAAGAAGTTGATGATGTCTAGTCAATGTTCAGTTTGACGATGAGACCATAAAATGTAGGAGTAGGATTAGACCATTCAGCTCATAAAGTCTGCTCCGCCATTCGATCATGGCTGATGTGTTTCTCAAGCCCATTCTCCTGCCTTCTTGATCCCCTCAATCAAGAACCTATCTATTTCTGTCTTTAATACACTCAATGATGCAGCCTCTGGCTGAAGAAATTCCTCTCCATCTTAGTTCTAAAGGGTTGTCCCGTCACTCTGAGGCTGTGCCCTCAGGTCCTAGTCTCTCCTACCAGTGAAAACATTGTTTCCACATCCACTCTATCTAGGCCTCTCAGTATTCTGCATGTTTTGATGTGATTCTCCCCCTTTACCCTTATAAACTCCATTGAGTACAAACCCAGATTCCTTAACCACCTCTCAGATGACAAATCCTTCATCCCCACGACCATTCTTGCAAACCTCCTCTGGACCCCTTCCAATGCCAGGACATCCTTCCTGAGATATGGAACCCAAAACCGCTCACAATATTGCAGTTCAGCTTAACCTGTCATCCAAATAAAACAGTGCAGCACTCCCTCAAATGTTAACCCAGACTTTCTAGTCAAACTTTGGGAGCGGGGATTGAACCCACAATTTTTTGTCTCTGGAAAGAAGACTATGGATGAACCAAGTCTGACACATAGAGGTGGATGGGGGTCTGCACCTCAATCAGAACTAAAGTACCCCAAGTCCAATTTTAATTCTTTCCTCTACAGATCAGGAAAACAGTGGTCTGAAACAGAATTTGATAGGTTGATCCTATCCATTTAGCGAACTAATACAGACTGGGAGAAAGAGACGACTGAAGATGCTGGAGGTCAGAGTTGAGAGTGTGTTGCTAGAAAAGCACAGCAGATCAGGCAGCATCTGAGGGGCAGGAGAGTCGACGTTTTGAGCATAAGCTCTTCAACAAGAATGTCAGGATGCTGCCTGAGTGGCTGTGTTTTTCCAGCACCATACTAATACAGACTGGTAACTCAGAGGTTTGTCGCATTGCAAATTCAATCATTCACTTCACAATCTTTTGATGCAGAATCCATTGGCAAGATGCTCAATGTCGCGAGAACAAGGCAAGTAATGAGATGCTGACAAAATCATGTGTAATCTGTGAATGAAGATGGAACAAAGCTACGAGAATCAGACAGGGCAGTGCACTCAGAATTGACAGAGAACATTGATCGCTCACCCATTCCAGCAAGCCTTATGTCCTTGTGATTTTGAGGCTCTTCGGTCATTGAAAACATGGCCTCAGGTTTGGGCTGTATTGATCACCAGCAAAGTTGGCAGCCATTCAGAATTGAGATCTCGGGATGTGACAGATTATTTTCACAAATATAACACAATATGTAGCCATTGGCTTTGATTCCAAACCCTGTAGAATGTGTTTAGAGCCTATTTATTGCAGCTTAAACTCATGGAGCCAAATAGCGCAGACACAGGCCCTTCGGTCCAACTCACCCATGCTGACCAGGTTTCCCAAACTAAACAAGTCCCACCATCCTGCTCCTGGCCCTTTAGCCCTCTAAATCTCTCCTATTCATGTATCCATCCAAATGTCTTTTAAATGTTGTAACTATACCCGCATCTACCACTTCCTCTTGCAGCTCATTCCAGATACTAACCACCCTCACTGTGAAAACATTGCCCTTCAGGTCTCTTTTAAATTTTTCCCTTCTCATCTTAAACCTATGCCTTCTAGTTTTTGACGTCCCCACCCTAGGGAAAGAAAAACTTTGGCTATTCAACTTACCTATAATTTTATAAACCTCTGAATGGTCACCCCACATCCTCCGAAGCTCCAGGGTAAAAA
This sequence comes from Hemiscyllium ocellatum, assembly GCF_020745735.1. NCBI lineage: Eukaryota > Metazoa > Chordata > Chondrichthyes > Orectolobiformes > Hemiscylliidae > Hemiscyllium > Hemiscyllium ocellatum. The sequence continues at coordinate 9,920,091 of NC_083423.1, forward strand.
CGTCCCAGCCCATTTTCAACAGGTCTGACCAAAATTGTGTCAGTTGCTAACATAATGATATTGTAAGACCATGATTCCCATTGTAGTGAGGGTTCCATCATCAAGAACGAGGGTGGGGTGAGGGGGGAAGTGCCCTTTGAGCAGCTGATGCTGAGCCTACTTTATAAAAGAGCCAGCCATTTTGCCGTTGTTAACTGGGCTATAGGAACTTCATTTTAATAGATTTGCTTGGACGTGTTAAATACACCTCCATAGTAGGTGGGTCTTCATGCTGGGTTTTCTGGCTCAGTGATAGGGCACTGGAGGACTGCTCTCCCTCATTAGTGTGAGATGAATGTCAGTTTGAAATGAGAGTCACCAGGTCTCAGGTGAGGGGCAAAGACAAGACGGTGGGACTTTCATGGTGACCTCAGCTGACACAGGAGTCACACCTGCACTTTCAGTATCACTGAACATTGGAGAACAGTGAAGCCCCTCTTTGAGTCTCCAGCAGACTGGTGGGAAACAGTTAAAGGGAACATCAAGAGGTTCTTCATCCTCAAAGGTGTTCAGGAGGTGAGAGAGAGGCGGGGTAAACTGTCCCAGCTCCAGGAAAGTATGCAGAACCTGCTCCTGCTGCAGACGATGGGGGTCGATGTCACGGAGGACCTCCAGGAGGTGAAGGGCCAGCAAGCCTCGCTCTTTTCCTCGGAGGCTTCCAAGATAATCTTCCGGTCCAGGGTCCGCTCGGTGGAGCAGGACGAGACGTGCTCACGTTTCTTCTTCCAGAAGGTGCACAAAGAGAGCTCTGTGCTCAGCATCCTGAAGGAAGAAGACGGCTCGATCACATCATCTCAGGCTGACGTCATGAGGATCAGTAAATCCTTCTATGCCAGTCTGTATGACGCGAAGCCGACCGACAGCGCGGCCTCCCAGTCGTTCCTGTCGTCTATCACGGAGGTCTTAGACGACAGAACACACGAGAGGCTGGACCAGCCGCTATCTCTGGACGAGCTGACCAAGGCCCTCGAGTCCTTCGAAAAGAATAAAACTCCCGGAAGCGACGGCTTACCGGTCGAGCTCTATTCCGCTCTGTGGGACTTGATTGGCCAGGACCTGCTGGAGGTGTATGTCAGTATGTTTCAGGCGGGTACCATGAGCGAATCCATGAGGAAAGGCATCATCACCCTCATCTACAAGTGGAAGGGGGAGAGGGAGGAACTCAAAAATTGGAGACTGATCACACTGTTGAATGCGGATTACAAAATCCTGTCAAAGGTAATCGCCAACCGGGTCAGGTCTGCTCTGGGGTCGGTGATTCACCCCGACCAAACCTGTGCTGTGCCAGGCAGGAAGATCGCTGAGAGTCTCGTACTCCTCAGAGATACGATCGCCTACGTGCAGGACAGAGGGTTGGACGCCTGCCTGATCAGCCTGGACCAGGAGAAAGCCTTTGACAGGATATCACACAGGTATATGAGAGATGTTCTCTCCAAAATGGGCTTTGGGGAGGGAATCTGCAATTGGATCAGACTGCTCTACACCAACATCGTGAGTGCAGTCTCAATCAATGGGTGGGAATCAGATAGCTTCCCAGTCAGATCTGGAATCAGGTAGGGCTGCCCTCTCTCTCCTGCCTTGTTTGTGTGCTGCATAGAGCCATTTGCCGAGTCCATCAGGAAGGATGCGAGCCTGAGAGGGGTGACTATTCCGGGCAGCGGGGGCCTGCAGGTTAAGGCTTCCCTGTACATGGATGACGTCGCCGTTTTCTGCTCGGATCCGCTGTCCGTGCGCAGACTCATGTGCATTTGTGACCAGTTCGAACGGGCCTCGGGGGCCAAGGTAAACCGAGGCAAGAGTGAGGCCATGCTCTTCGGGAACTGGACCGACCAATCCTATATTCCCTTCACCGTCAGGACTGACCACCTGAAGGTGCTGGGTATTTGGTTTGGGGGTGCTGGGGCGTGCGCCAAGACCTGGGAGGAGCGGATCAGGAAGATGAGACAGAAACTAGGCAGATGGGAGCAACGGTCGCTCTCCATCACGGGGAAAAACCTGGTCATCAGGTGCGAGGTACTCTCAGTATTGTTGTATGTGGCACAGGTCTGGCCTATCCCCAGAACCTGTGCTGCCGCAGTCACCCGGGCCATCTTCCACTTCATGTGGAGATCAAAGATGGACCGGGTCCGAAGAGACACCATGTACAAAGACCGGTGCAATGGGGGAAAAGACACTCCCAATGCCACCCTCGCCCTGATGGCCACCTTTGTGTGTGGCTGCATCAAGCTGTGCGTGGATCCCCGGTACGCAAACACCAAGTGTCACTACGTACTGAGGTTCTACCTGTCCCCGGTGTTGCGAAGGATGGGCCTAGCCTCGCTGCCGCGGAACGCTCCGAGTAGTTGGACCATTCCGTACCACCTGTCCTTCGTGGAGAAATTTCTGAAGAAAAACACCTTTGACCACAAGTCCATCAGGAAGTGGTCAGCACGTAGCGTCCTTGAGACCCTTCGGGAAAAGGAGAGGGCGGATCCTGTTGAGCGGTTCCCTGAGCAGACTGTCAAAGCAATTTGGCAGAATGCCTCATCGCCAGAACTTTCCAACAAGCACCAAGACATGGCTTGGCTGGTGGTGAGAAGGGCTCTACCTGTGAGATCGTTTATGCACGCCCGGACTCTCTGCCGCACCGCACGCTGCCCTCGAAGCGGCTGCGGGGGGGACGAGACTGTCACACACCTCCTTCTGGAATGTGCCTATGCAGAGGAAGTCTGGAGAGGAATGCAATGGTATTTGTCGAGGTTCGTCCCGAGCAGCGCCGTGACGCGGGACTCCATGCTCTACGGCCTGTTCCCCGGGACGCACACCGAGACGAATATCAACTGCGGCTAGAGGATCATCAACTCGGTGAAGGACGCTCTCTGGGTGGTCCGAAACCTGTTGATCTTCCAGCTGAAGGAGTTGACCCCGACTGAGTGTTGCAGACTGGCACATTCCAAGGTCCAAGACTACGTGTTGAGGGACGCGCTGAAGCTTGGGGCAGCTGCCGCCAAGGCGCGGTGGGGAAAGACCACCGTTTAACATCTGCCTGTCTAAAGAAGATCAGGGGGCCCATGCAGTCATTTGGGCTCTGCTGACGCCTCAGCCCAATATATGGGCGTAGGAGCGAGAAATGCACAGACCTGCATGTAAAAAGGAAAATTCTAAACTGTGTATGTTAATGTGAACATATGTATGGTATTACCCAATGTACAGTGTATCAAATTATTTTATGAATATTTACGAATAAAGTATATTTTTGGAACATTGGAGACTAGCTGTCCAGCCGACTGAGCTAACTGACCCCCCTTGTCCTCCACATCCTGCCACCCCCCACCACCCACCATTGCCACCCTCACTTCATAGGGCTCTATGATCACTGACCCCATTGAGATCTTTCCTGCCCAATCCACATTATTGCAAAGACTGAAATATTGCGTCCAGTTCTGGTCGCCCAGTTGTAGGAAGGATATTATCAAGCTGGAGAGGTGTGCCAGGTGTGGAAAACTTGAGTCATAAAGGAAGACTGAATAGGCTGGGATTTTTTTTTTCACTAGAGGTTGAGAGGAGACCTGATAGAAGTTTGTAAAATAATGAGGGGTGTAGATAGAGTTAATGATAGTTGTCTTTTCCCTAAGGTGGGGGGGAGTTCAAGACTCTGGGGCACATTTTTTAAGGTGAGAGGAGAGAGATTTTAAAAAAGGTGTGAGGCAAATTACTAACTCAGAGGGTGGTTTGTGTGTGGAATGAACATTTACAATTGTAACTTTTAAAAGACATTTGGTTGGATATATGGGCCAGGAGCAGGCAGGTGGGACTAGTTCAGTTTGGAATTATGTCTGGCATGGACTGATTGGACCAAAAGGTCTGATTCCGAACTGTATGACTTTTTGACTGTGAAAATGAACACCAATGGTTTAATTAAATCTAACATCCTGATAGATCCAAAATAATGCTTTACATTCAGGCGGCACGGTGGCACAGTGGTTAGCACTGCTGCCTCACAGTGCCTGTAGACCTGGGTTCAATTCCCAACTCAGGCGACTGACTGTGTGGAGTTTGCACGTTCTCCCCGTGTCTGCGTGGGTTTCCTCCGGGTGCTCCGGTTTCCTCCCACAGTCACAAAGATGTGCGGGTCAGGTGAATTGGCCAAGCTAAATTGCCCGTAGTGTTAGGTAGGGGGTAAGTGTAGGGGTATGGGTGGGTTGCGCTTCGGCGGGTCGGTGTGGACTTGTTGGGCCAAAGGGCCTGTTTCCACACTGTAAATCTAATCTAATATTACTTCATTTTTATTTCAAATTAAACCTAGTTGTCTTTGCTGATCAAATCTTTTGGACTGGATTTTCAAACAATACCTATAGGTGTATGCAAATTATATTAAATTCAATTAAATCTGAGTTCAAAAGAGAGGCTAGATAGGCTGGGATTTTTTTCACTGGAGTGTAAGAAGTTGAGGGGTGAATCTTACAGAGGTTTATAAAATTATGAGAGGCATAGATAAGATGAATGGCAAGTACCTTTTCCCTAAGGTGGGGAATTTCAAAACTAAGGGGCATAGTTTAAAGGTGAGGAGAAAAAGATTAAAAAAAAACATGAGGGGTAACCTTTTTACACAGAGAGTGGTTCATGCGTGGATTAAAGTTCCTGAGGAAGAACTTCCCGGTTCTGAAGAAGGGTCACTTGACCCAGAACATTAACTCGGATTTCTCACCACTGAAGTGGCCAGGACATTTCCAGCAATTTGTTTCTGTTGCTGAGAAAGTGGTGGCTGTGGGTAAAATTACAACGTTTAAAGGACATTTAGATAAGCACATGAATAAGAAACATGTGGAGGGAAATGAACCAAGTGCAGCGGTTGGGACTTGTCTGGTTTAGGATTATGGTTGGCATGGACTGGTTGGGCCAAAGGATATGGTTTTGTGCTATATTACTCTAAGAATCTATGTAAACACACTCAAAGACTGAAAGAGTTCCTGTCTATACCTATCTTCACTCCTCCTATGCTGTTTGCAATTTGCCAGTTTATAGCAGAAGGCTCAGTTAGTGCTGTAAATGTATTGCTGGAATAGCGCAGCAGGTCAGGCAGCATCCAAGGAACAGGAGATTTGACGAAAGGGCTTATGCCTTTCTTCATTCCTGAAGAACAGCTTATGCCCGAAACGTCGAATCTACTGTTCCTTGGATGCTGCCTGACCTGCTGCGCTTTTCCAGCAACACATTTTCTGCTCTGATCTCCAGGATCTGCAGACCTCACTTTCTCCTCAGTTAGTGCTGTCCTTTCTTTAAAGAAACATTCTGAATCCTTGGGGAGAGCTGTTTTACTCAGTATTTAATTACACAATATTAATGTCAAGGTGGGAAGGCACTTAGGGTGGACAGGTTGCGTGGGAGATTGTTCTGTGATTGTTTTGCTGTGGGTTCACCGGTGAGTGAAGTATCACAATGTGACAAATGACATGGACAGCCCAGTCGAAGATCACTGTAACCTGGGCGGTCAAGCAATAAGAAAATCTTCTCATCACAGTCCAGCAGGACAGCAATGGGCCACACCACACGTGATTTTGATCAGCCCATTGCTCAAGCTGTCCCGGCCATGCAGGTAGTGAGGTGAAAGAGGATAAGAATAAATCTGGAGGGAATGTAAGGAAGAGAAAAGGAACTGTTTGATGAAGAATGCTGTCAAAACGTACACTGAGAGAACAGGGAGGAATGCTGTTTTGTTCTAATGTGTTTTTGCACTGAATGCGGCTCCGTACTTTAACTCCACCATAATTTGTTTTTTCTTTTCATATATTCATGTTTTTTAGCATTTCTTAATGAAGTGAATCAGCAACAGTACCTTTCGTACATAAGTGAATAAAATCAAAAATGTCTAGACAGTCTAATACTGCCCCTTAGTGCTCGATGAGGTCCTTGCTTTTTTGAGTGGAATGTTTTCCCTTTCGAATGATCTACAGATCTAATGCCTGGTGATGAAATTTTAATGATACATCTCATGGATGATTGCTGAGTTTATGAAACATTCCTTGCTTTTCTGTTGCAAATGTGCTTCTCCATAAATTTGCCAAAGGACATGACTATTCAGATTTCACATGACATAATATGAAGTACAAATTGGTACAAGCTGCCTCACCATATTTACAAATACTGGTTAAAATTATAATATACATTTAAATCTCATGTCAAACATTCTCTGGATGTGTTTCCCATCCCCTAAAGTACAGGGTCATTTTAAAAAATATTTTAATGCATTTATTAACTGGTTTACACCAAGGGCATAATTCCCTTGTGTGGGTTTTCTGTAATTACTAATCTAATTATGTTGAGTGAATTAACAAATGTACAGAGGTAGCAGAGACAGGAAATCAGCATCCACCCATTAACTGAAGCATAACAAAATTAAAAAAATAGATTTGCAACTATATACTTCCTTTCACTTTGGGGCATCTCAAAATATTTGATAACCAGTAATGTATTTAGAGTCATAGAGATGTATAGCATGAAACAGACTCTTTGGTCCAACTAGTCCATGCCAACCAGATATACTAACCTAATTTAGTTCCACTTGCCAGTACTTGGCCCATATCCCTCTAAACTCTTCCTATTCATCTACCCATCCAGATGCTTTTTAAATGTTGTAATTGTACCAGCCTCCTCCACTTCCTCTGGCAGCTCATTCCTTACACGCACCACCCTCTGTGTGAAAACATTGCTCCTTAGTTTCCTTTTAAATCCTTACTCTATCATCCTATACCTATGCTCTCTACTTCTGGACTCCTTTGGGGATTTTATGATTAAAAAGAGAAGTTGGCATTGAAAGAGTTAAAACCTCTAATTTGAATGATATAGTGAAACAATGATCTTGTAGTGTTCATTCATTCTGTCCTTGATTGTGGGAGAGTGTTTACTATTGATGGTCACTCAGGCCAATTCACAAAACCCAGATGTGGGTTCAGAGAAGTCAACAATCTGTAGAAGGAGCTGGGATCCTGAGCTGAAACATGGAGCAGATGTTTTAAAACACTGGAGATAAATAACTGGTGGAAGAGGTGATGGCCTAGTGGTATTAATGCTAGGTTACTAATGCAGAGAAGTGTGGTGCTGGAAAAGCACAGCAGGTCAGGCAGCATCTGAGGAGCAGGAGAGTCAACATTTTAGGCATAAGCACTTCATCAGGAACAGGGATGAAGGGCTTTTGATTCTCCCGCTCCCCGGATGCTGCCTGACCTGCTGTGCTTTCCCAGAGCCACTCTTTTTGACTCTGACTCTCCAGCATCTGCAGTCCTCACTTTGTCCTAATCCAGAGATCAAGGCAAATTTGGGTTCAAATCCTTTTCTGGCAGAACCTGCGTTTAATTTTAAAAAGTTCTGGGATTAAGAATCCAATGACCGTTAAGCCATTGCTGATTGTCAGGAAAAACCCATCTGGTTCGCTAATGTCCTTCCCTGGTCTGGCTGACATGTGACTCCAGGCCCAGAGACGATGACTGGTCCTCACCTGCTGTCTGTGCAACAAACATTAGCCTTGGCTGGTAATGTCCTTATCCTAGGAATGAATACAAACAAAAACTGCGACATCGATAAAGGCCACTCACGTCTCTGCAAAAGGTAAATAGGTTACTAATTGAAAATAAAGAGAATTCAAATATTTTACAACAACAAAACCCTGGAATGTTGAAAGGCATTTTCTAGGAACACCTATCAAAATAAACATAATACTAGCACATAATGGGTTTTTCAGATAGATGACACAAAGTTTGGTCAAGGAGGTAAGATTTCCTTCAATAAAGAGGGAGAGCTAGAAACGTAGGAGAAAGCTAGAAGAGATATAGAAATAACTGCAGACCATAAGGGAAGGAAGCATTGGAGGTTGCTATTAGCCCTTGTCCCATGACAGCATTCAAGTAAAAGGCTAAGGGTCAATACTCTCACAGCACACATGGTGGGATAGTACATGGAGCTGAATAAGCTCAATTTTCACTCAGAGGAATGGGGAACAACTGCACAGTCATCAAATGGGGCAACTTTACAATCAGATCATGGAAGCCCTATGGCATGGAAACAGGTTATGTGGCCCATCTCCACCAACATTCCAAAGAGCAGCCGCCCAGACCCATTCCCTACCCTGTACTTCCCACAGCCGATCCACCTACCTTGTGCATCTTTAGACTGTGGAACAGAACCAGACCACCCAGAGGAAACCCAAGCAGACATGTTGAGAGTGTACAAACTCCACACAGACAGTTCCTTAGGATGGCATTGAACCCAGGTCCCTGGCACAGGGTGGCAGTGCTGCTAACCACTGAGCACCCTGGATGAGTGCTGGCTGTTAGAAATGACCCAAATGTGAACATTTATTTCATTTAAGTTGTACCAGGGAGTGAAGTGGGATCATTTTTTTAGGACATCGTTTGATGAAACTAGGAAGTGTGGACAAATTCACATGCACACGATTCCAGACCCGATATGACATCGATAACATATACACCTAATGCGATATGCAAAACCTATCACCGAGAAAGAGCAGACAATTTTGAATATGGGTTTGGTGCTAAGCAAGAGAGAGATGAAGGGACCCCAGGTTCCCTCCTTTTCTGTATCCCCCCTCCCCCTGCCTTTGCTGTCTCTGGTCACCCCCTTCCTGTTCCCCCGCGTTATGATCCTGCCCCCATCCTGCACATGCACAAATTAAAGTGGCATATAGCAGACATGTGCTGGTGCCAATAAACCCGGCCTTGGTTTTATTTACTCATGGGACGTGGGCATCACTGGCTGGGCCCAGCATTTATTGCTGATCCCTAGTTGCTCTTGAGAAGGTGGTGTTGAGCTGTCTTCCCAAACTCCTGCAGTCCATGTGTTGTGGGACTATGGATCGATAGGTTGCCTTTTGTTATGTTCAGTGTGGCGAAGAACATTAACTCCCATTTATTTCCAGGAAACAGACTGCAATGTTTCCACCGCGTGGCGGTGCTGGTGTTGGACTGGGGTGGACAAGGTCAGAAGTCACACAACACTAGGTTATAAATTCTGTGGCTGTGCACTTCCCTTCACTTCACCAGAGCAGCGCTCCGAAAGCTTGTGATTTCAAATAAATCTGTTGGACTCTAACCTGGTGTCATCTGATTTCTGTCAATGATTCAATCACTAGACATTTCTTAATCAATTTATTCGGAGATGTTTTGACACACCTCTGGAGCATATAGCATTGAAATAAGTTTGTTGTGCGATGTTTAAGACTGTATAACAATGGTAATTTGCCCTTTATTACACCTCCTATGATTCAATTCATTATTTTATTTGGGGAATTTGGCTTTATTTTATCTTCACTGCTTTTTTGGTTCGCAAGTCACCCCCACCTCGCCTCACACCCCACCATCCCCCAACCTCTGTGATCTCCTCCAGTTTTGTTACCCTCCCGCAGAGCTGCCCTCTTCTCATTTTGAGTTCTTTAAAATTGGAGTTTCTCATTATTCCATCATCAAGTGCTTCTCTTTGTTCCCGCTAACTCTCCTCCCTCTTTGAAGATAATCCTTAAAGCCTATCTCTCTTAATAAGCATTTGGCCACACCCTATTTCCTCATTGTGGGCCTTGATGTCAAATTATGCTCATATTATACCTTGGGAAGGTCTAGGGTGTTAACAGCACCACAGAAATGCATGTTGTTGTTGTAACTATACTCTCCAAGGATATTTATTCTACATTTTCTTTACTTATGCTAATAGAAAAATGCCACAAACACATTCTTTGCACATTTTTCGGTCTGTTATTTTAATTCAGTTAATACCTCATTCATTTTAAGAAAACCTTTAAAAAGTTCTATTCACTACCAATATGTTCATCTGAGCTCTCAATACCTTCCCAACATTTCATATTTATCGTTCATGGGAGTCATTGCCTAAGTCAGCATTTATTGCCTATCCCTAGTTGCCATTTAGAGGGTAGTATCGATCTGCCTTCTTGAATCCCTGTAGTCCATCTATTTCTGTACCTCATTTACAAACTCCATACATGCTTAAAAATTGAATCAAAATCAATTTAGAATAGTAGATAATTGACATTTGGTAATTCCAATGTTTTCTCAAATGCGTTAAGAGAAAAGATTGACACTGGGTTACAATGGAGGGAAAAACAGTGACAGCAGCAAACACAACATTTTTAAGACGTCCTTTTAGGGATGAGGTTCAATGTTTACTTAGATTACTTACAGCGTGGAAACAGGCCCTTTGGCCCAACCAGTCTACACTGACCCTCCGAAGAGTAACCCACCCAGAACCATTTCCCTCTGACTAATGCACCAAACACTATTGGCAATTTAGCATGGCCAATCCACCTGACCTGCACATCTTTGGACAGTGGGAGGAAACCAGAGCACCCGGAGGAAACCCACACAGACACGGGGAGAACATGCAAACTCCACACAGTCACCCGAGGCTGGAATCGAACCTGGGACTCTGGTGCAGTGAGGCAGCAGTGCTAACCACTGAACCACTATGCGACCCCTAAACTACTTAATCATTAGATCACCTACAGTGTGGAAACAGGCCCTTCGGCCCAACAAGTCCACACCGAACCTCTGAAGAGTAACCCACCCAGTCCCATTTCCCTCCGAAAAATGCACCAAATGCAACAGGCAAATGAGCATGGCCATTTCACCCGGCCTGCACATCTTTGGACTGTGGGAGGAATTAGGAGCACCCGGAGGAAACCCACGCAGACACAGGGAGAATGAGCAAACTCCACACAGACAGTCACCCGAGGAATCGAACCTGGGACTCTGGCGCTGTGAGGCAGCAGAGCTAACCATCAATAATCACTTGAATTAATTTATTTTTGAAATTATGAGCTGTAAATACATGGTACCTCCAAATCCATGTAAGTTTTAAATAAATGCTACAGGATGACAGTTGAAATGTAACAAAATAGTTTGTATATACTTGTCATAAATAAAGTTGTTTACTGAATAAGCCAAAGGTAGTGTAGCCTGAGCATCAGGCATTTGTTGGTGAATTCTGCCCCCATGTGGCTATTGTATTGTACAGCAAATGACTGCCCAGCTGGTGATTCAAGCTGCAATGTTTAAAGTCCCTGTTTTGAGACCAATGTCACACTTATAAACAAGGATAGCTCTCATTCCTTGGCCCATCTTAATTTAATTTGACTTATTGTGGCCCCATGTACACAAACACAGAGAGAACTTTTGCTTTGCAAGCAGTAACACGCAGGTCCATAGCATACAAGGGCATAAGGCGCTTGGACAGAGTGAGGCAAACAAGGTCAAAGACACACAGGAGCTACACAAAAGCAATATCAACGTTAAATTTGAAATTAGAGAGGTCCATTCAGCAATCTGATTACAGTGGGGCCGAAGCTGTTCTTGAATCTGGTAGTGCGTGTGTTCAAGTTTCTGTGTCCTATGCCTGATGGAAGAGTTTGGAAGGGAGTGTTATGGGAGTTGGAGGGGTCTTTGGTAAAGTTGGCAGCCTTTCAACAGCAAAGAGAGGTGTAGATGGAGTCCATTAATGGGAGGTTGGCTTCTGTGATGGCCTGGGCTGTGCACACAACCTTCTGAAGTTTCTTCCGCTCCTGGGCAGAGAACACAGAGAATGGAACAAATCAAAGAATAGTTCCAACTCCAAGACTGCTCTTTGCTTCCCAGCTTCGAGCTGCAGAGTGAAAATAAAAACAAGGCCTTGAAATACACCCACGGTGTCTGAAAATCTGAGAGGTAACATTAGGATTTTACAAGAATGTTTTAGGTAGCAGCTTATTAAAGCTATCTTCTTTTCTTTGAAGGAGCACCCAGTTCTCATATCTAACCTGACTGAGCTGTATTTAAACCCAAAGTCTCAGATGTAAAGATAATACATGGCTTGGAAAGGGTGGATGCTAGGAGATTGTTTCCGTTAGGCGAGGAGACTAGGACCTTTGGGCACAGCCTGAGAATTAGAGTTAGAATTAGAATTAGAATTTAAATTCAGAACAGAAATGTGGAGACATTTCTTCAGCCAGAGAGTGGTGGGCCTGTGGAATTCATTGCCGCGGGCGCAGTGGAGGCCGGGACGCTAAATATCTTCAAGGCAGAGATTGATAAATTCTTGATGTCACAAAGAATTAAGGGATACGGGGAGAATGTGGGTAAGTGGAGTTGAAATGCCCATCAGCTGAAAATGTGTTGCTGGTTAAAGCGCAGCAGGTCAGGCAGCATCCAAGGAACAGGAAATTCGACGTTTCGGGCATAAGCCCTTCATCAGGAATGAGGAGAGTGTGCCAGGCAGGCTCAGATAAAAGGTAGGGAGGAGGGACTTGGGGGAGGGGCGATGGAGATGTGATAGGTGGAAGGAGGTCAAGGTGAGGGTGATAGGCCGGAGTGGAGTGTGGGCGGAGAGGTCAGGAAGAAGATTGCAGGTTAGGAGGGCAGTGCTGAGTTGAAGGAACCGACTGAGACAAGGTGGGGGGAGGGGAAATGAGGAAACTGGAGAAATCTTGAAATGCCCATCAGCCATGATTGAATGGTGGAGTGGACTCGATGGGCCGAATGGCCTTCCTTCCCCTCCTGTGTCTTATGGTCATATGGTAAAGGAACAATATTCTAAGCCACTCCACTGCCCAGTCCTTTAACTGTTTTTTTAAAAATCTGTTTAGGGTGCTTATATTCAACACTGTAATAAAGTCCGTTTAACTAACATTACCTAACACACTATCAGCCATCAAAATTCCTCCACTTAAACATGTTGCATTTGTCCACTATGCCTAAGTCCCAGCTCCAGACCTCAACACATAGTCAACTATAGTTCTGTCATTCACGTTGGTTCTAACTTGTTCACAGATTCTGACTAGTCTAGCATTCATTGCTCATCCTTTGTTGCCATTGAGAGAGTGGCAGTAAGCTTCAGTTTATATGATGAGGATATGCATTGGCATAACCATGGATCATAACTCCATGGACTTACTGAAATTCTAATTGCAATATTTAAGTTTTTGTAAAGAAGACATATAAGTGAAAGATGGCTATGGATTTAATTCAATGGCCATTTCAAGAGGAATCCTGTAATATCAAACTTGAAGGTGACAAGGGTTCTTCAAAGGGAGGCATGCACTGCAGACTGAACTTCAATCCACCATGAGTACCTCAGACCAGGAACATGAGAGAAGAAAAGACAACGGTGAGGACAAGAGATACATTTGTGTTCAAAGACAATCAATGACAGTACTTAAAAACCAGTTCCAACCCTGGTCTATGTGTGCTAGTGAGCCAAGGAGATGGTTCATGCTGTTGGGCTGAGATAGTTGTGTATATTAGTCTGGATGCAAATGCGCTGTGAAAGTTACATTTGAAGAACCATTTACTCGGCACCCCGGTATTGCAGGTAAAAGACTCTTGCTCAGAATGCCAGAAACCAGTGAGCAAGTCAGTTCAAAAAGAAACAGGACAGAAGAATCTCAGCACATCAGCAAACCCAAGAACCTCAAAATGGACTGCTTAAGTATTAATATCCCTCTATGTATTCTTTAGGAATGACTCAGATCCTGATCTTTTTGTGTTTTAGTGTTTTTTTGCGCATATTTTGAATCTGTATGTTTGTGTGCTGTATTATTTCTTTTTTCCATTTAATAACTAATAAACTCACTCTTTTGATAATTTGGCCGAGCCTAGTTAGATTGGTTACCTGTAAGGCCTGAATTAATTTTGCCCAGGAGAAAAATATCAACATGGAAGGGTTCCATTTAAGTTAAACTTGTTGTGACCAACTCAGGGGGTCAGTGAAGGGAAGCCACTCCATCGCTCCTCACTCAAAATGCCAACTAACTTGGTGAACCTTTGCTGCAGTTGCAACAGACTTTTCTCAGGGGCAGGTCATAGACATTCACAGCACAGTGAGGAAGGAAGCTGCAGGAGTTTAACCAGTGTCAGTCAAAGAACAAGTTCCAAGTTGGAATGATATGTGAGTTGGAGGGGAACCTGCAGGCATTGATGCTCTCTTGCATATATCTGCTGCCCTTGGTCCTTCTAGGAGGTGGGTCAAAAGAGGCTTGTTGAGTTACTCTGCTGCATCTTGTAGATAGCCCATTCAGCTACCAGAGTCCTTACTGGATGGAGGAACTGAATGTTGAAGGTGGTGGATGGGGATACCAACCAAGCAGTTGTTTTGTCCTGCATATTATTGAGCTTCTTGAGTCTTGTTGGAGTTGAAGCAACCAGGCAAATGGAGAGTATTGTAATGCATTCCTAACTTGTACCTTGAAGATGATAAATGGGATTTGGGGAGGCACAAGTTTAAACAAAGTATGAACCATCATCACCAACTTGGAGTCACAGAACACAAGAATTCAAAGTCCTATTGTCTTTGACAGATGCCAAGTTGTGGATTGAGAGGAGAGAACAAAAACCTGGAGAACCTTTGAAAATTCGCTGGTTGTTGAAAACATTCTAAGCAAATGGTTACATCTTTCCTAAAGTGCACTAGGATATTTTGCACGAACAATGACTGTTGGTAAATACAGTGCCTGTGTTCGTGCTCTCTACACCTGCTGCTGTCATATGTATTACTGATGGACCAGTACAATGATAATCATGGACATGTGTAGTTAACACTTGAGAACTGATATTACCTGTGAAAGGTGGTATATATGCTGAGGGTAGCAGGTGGGGGAAGATGGGAGAAGTATGAGCAGATAGATTCCACCCCTATTGACCCCCTGCCATCAGCATTAATGTCACTGTTTCCTAGTTACTATCGGTAATGAAGAAGCACTCAAAACATTAAATAAAAAAATGAAAGAACTGCAGATGCTGTAAATCAGAAATAAAAATAACTGAACTTGCTGGAAAAGCTCAGCAGGCCAGGCAGGATCTGTGGAGAGAGAAAGCAAAAGTAATATTTCAGCTCGAGTGTGGTTTCACCAAACCTGAACTACTAACTTTGATTTTTCTCCATAGATGTTACGAGGCCTGCTGAGTCTCTCCAGTAATTTCTGTTATCATTTCAGACCTTCAGCATCTGCAGTTTTTATTTGGTTTTATTTCAGATTAAAACTCAAATTTGTATCTAATAAAGAAATAATTGCCTCCTGTCAATGCTAAATAAACAGCCAAAACAGACACAGGCTTCCACTGAAACAGCAGAACTGAAGTTAAAGCACCGAAATTGCAAGGTGAATTTTCTTGCATTTTTGAATATCTGTATTACATTGTAACCCTTTCTCTTTCAAGATTGAGTCCTCAATGCATCAACTAGGAGAAAGTGAGGTCTGCAGATGCTGGAGATCAGAGCTGAAAATGTGTTGCTGGAAAAGCGCAGCAGGTCAGGCAGCATCCAAGGAACAGGAGAATCGACGTTTTGGGCATAAAGAAGGGCTCATACCCGAAACGTCGATTCTCCTGTTCCTTGGATGCTGCCTGACCTGCTGCGCTTTTCCAGCAACACATTTTCAGCTCCTCAATGTATCAGAAAAGAACACAATAGTGCAAGCATTTCTACGAGAAAATCTTAATTAATTTTCCTGTCTCCCCTTTTGCGTTTGTGTTGTGTTGAGAGGTCATTCTACATAATTGTCATACATCAATATTTTTTCAATGGACTTTTTCACATTTATCTGTACCTTCTTCAATTGCTACGCCATTTACTGCTGTATGGGAATGTCAGTTCGGTATACACCTATCAGCTATGTTATTACCAGATGAGAGGCAACCAACTCCTACCATTTTACACCCATCTGAGCAGCTGGTAACAAATATTTTTTATTTCATTTTAACATGCCACCAATACAGTTCAATTAACAATGTAGTGAACTACAGCAATAAAAAGAAGCCAATTATCAAGGTTCTGTTTTTGAGTCATTGTTTATGAGATGCAAAATTGAGCTTTAATCTGAAAGAAAACCAAATAAAAACTGCAGATGCTGGAGGTCTGAAATAATAACGGAATTACTGGAGAGATTCAACAGGTCTGGCAACATCTATGGAGAAAAATCAGAGTTAATAGTTCAGGTTTGGTGAAACCACACTCGATCTGAAATATTACCTCTGCTTTCTCTCTCCACAGATCCTGCCAGGCCTGCTGAGCTTTTCCAGCACAGTTCTGTTTTTTATTTCTGATTTACAACAGTTGTGTGATTTTTAACTTGTTTTGAGTGAAAGTGTGACAATGCTGCTCCTTTACAAGGTTATACTGTCCTTGGCTTTTGCCTCTAACTCAATTGAAGTTTAGCCATTCCCAAAGATTATGATGGTGTTTCCAGTAAATTTAAATGCTGAGCCATCGCTGTAATTATCTTTCCTTTCCTCAAGGAAGGAGGCAGATTCAACCCCAGCGTGCTTGTTAATTCCAGCAGCTTGGCT
The DNA here is from genome assembly GCF_020745735.1 of Hemiscyllium ocellatum. NCBI lineage: Eukaryota > Metazoa > Chordata > Chondrichthyes > Orectolobiformes > Hemiscylliidae > Hemiscyllium > Hemiscyllium ocellatum. The sequence continues at coordinate 9,936,446 of NC_083423.1, forward strand.
TTAAACACCTTTTGCAAAACCCAAAGGCCACATCTTCCACCCCCCAGAAACCTCTTAGTGATTGGAAGAGCCATGGCTATCCCAAGCACTGTTTAAACCAACTGAATTCAACACCTGGAACAAAAGATGCTGACACCTACCACTTGCTACCTCTGTGTCCAACAACCCTAATTCCAAATCGGAACTATAGAACAAATCCTGTAACGTGCCCCCAGTCTGTTATGGACCAGGCCAGAGCCCCTCAAAACATTTCAAGAAAGTAGCTCAGACCCTAACTGGGCTAGTTGTTTAAAACAAGTGTAACCTGAATATTCCAGAAGGGATGCAGCTGGCTGCGAAGAGGGTTACCTCAGATTACAGCAGGGTCTGGACCAGATGGGCCAAGGGGCTGAGAAGTGGCAGATGGAGTTTAATTCAGATAAATGCGAGGTGCTGCATGTTGGAAAGCAAATCTTAGCAGGACATATACACTTAGTGGTAAGGTTCTAGGGAGTGTTGCTGAACAAAGAGACTTTGGAGGGTAGGTTCATAGCTCCTTCAAAGTGGAGTCACAGGTAGATAGGATAATGAAGAAAGCATTTGGTATGCTTTCCTTTATTGGTCAGAGTGTTGAGTACAGGAGTTGGGAGGTACAGGACATTGGTTAGACCACTGTTGGAATTTTGCATGCAATTCTGGTCTCCTTCCAATCGGAATCATGTTGTGAAACTTGAAAGAGTTCAGAAAATATTTACAAGGATGTTGCCAGGGTTGGAGGATCTGAGTTGTAGGGAGAGGCTGAGCAGGCTGAGGCTGTTTTCCCTGGAGGGTCGGAGGCTGAGGGGTGACATTATAGAGGTTTACAAAATTATGAGGGGCATGGATAGGGTAAATAGTCTTTTCCCTGGGATGGGGGAGTCCAGAACTAGAGGGCATAGGTTTAGTGTAAGAAGGGAAAAATATAAAAGAGACCTAAGGGGCAACATTTTCACACAGAAGGTGGTACGTGTATGGAATGAGCTTCCAGAGGAAGTGGTGGAGGCTGGTACAATTGCAACATTTAAGAAGCATCTGGATGGGGACATGAATAGGAAGGGTTTTGAGGAATATGGTCAAAGAGCTGGCAAATGGGACTAGATTAATTTAGGATATCTAGTTGGCATGGACGAGTTCGACCAAAGGGTCTGTTTCCATGCTGCACATCTCTATGTCTCTATGACTTAGTTTCAAACAAAACATAATTTATTTGCAAGATTGCTGAATGAAGTGCAAACAAAAGGGAACAGAATGCAGAATAACTTATCAGACAACCCAACAGATTACCCCAACCAATAATTGCAACAATCCACACAAACATTTCCTTGGTAAAATTGAACACAGGGTCTTACAGGAGAGATGTCAGAGAGAGGGAGGATCAGCATTAACCTGCTTCTTTGGGTCCAGCAGCTTCACAACTGACTGTCTGCTAAAACCAAATCAAACCAGAGAAAAGCTGAGCTGGGAGAACTGGCCACTCCCCTTCCAATATACAAGTGTTTCATTTTTAAACTTGAAAGTCATTTGCCTGTGGCAGTATCTGTTCCATATAATCATACTGGCCCTAAAACCCATCTAAGCCAGACCTTTCAGAATCACTGCTTTTAAGATCTTTTTGGGAAAAAAAACCAAGGGCACATTACCATGTTAAAGGAAGAGCATTGTCACAGAAAGAAAGAGGAATTTTATGACCTTACCAAGTCTGAGAAAAAAAACAACAGAACACGGATACAAATATGAAAGCACCCACATACATTGGTGATAAGATTAACCAAAATAGTGTCTGGTGCATGGTGTCTGAAATAAAAAGGCTTTGCAGTTTGAAATTCCTTATAACTCTTGAAGTGTCTTAATTTTTAAACCTGAATCTTGAGATATTTTTGCATTCTCAGAAAATTGATGCTTTCCCAGTTTACCTTTGCACTGGGTATTTTCAGATGATGGCAGAATTCTGAGATGATATGAGAATCAAGCAGGTAAAAAAAGAGCTTTGCAATTCTTGCTTGCAAATCCATATTTAAATTTCTGTGACTTGCTGCTCAGAGGTAGCTATTGAAATATAATTCAATGTGTATTGCAGAGTCTAGCTCCATTGTCTTTCCAAGGTGTCTAGCTGGCAGGCAAAACATTTGTCTCCTAAGAGGTGAAATTATCATATACTGTTCAACTAAAATAGGAGATGTTAATTTTTGACTCTAATTCATTGGCTAGTTTCAATGTCTATAAATGAAATGGTAATTTCAGTGCAGACAGTTAATATCTCTTGGACCTCACAAAGCTTATCTCTAATGTGACCACTGCAGTCATTTTATATCCATGACTTTATAAAAACCATTTTAGTTCTCAGGTATAACAATTAGATGATAATAAATAACATTCAATAGTCCATATTTACCACGATTGTAACAGCTGCTGCTCAGATAAAGTTCACAGTCACCTTCCTTGGAAAATATTGGATACTAAAGTCGGTTTAGTATAGTGGAAGAAAACCTCTTTCTGGTCTAATTAGAAGAACCTTTTGTCATGAGCAAAGTATAATTTACTGCAAGTTATGTTTTTCTTTGATAGACATTGATACAGAAATTTTGAGGGAGACCAGATATCTGTTCTTCCACTTTGAAGATCCCCAGTTCTTCTGCGCACAAGGTCATATACCATCCTATAGCGGGTGATGCTTTTGGCATTCCTCAGTATTAACCCTTTCAACCAGGAGAAAGTGAGGACTGCAGATGCTGGAGATCAGAGTCGAGAGTGTGGTGCTGTGAAGGATACACGTCAGGGTATTTGGAAAAGTATCAGCCAAGTGTTTTCACAATGAACAGCGTAGTAGCTGTGTGGAGTCTGGTAGTTGGATCTTAAAGTATTAATGTAAATTCTGTAATTTCTCAAGATTTGAGGCTTGGTAACAGATTATGTTGTGAAGTAGGTTGAAATCTTGTTTTGAGCTCATTCATATACATTTAAATTTCCTTTAAAAATAATCTTCTTTTGTGTGATAAATTTCTGTTCTATTGGTAAAGTAAATCTGAAGAAGGGCTTATGCCCGAAACGTCGATTCTCCTGCTCCTCGGATGCTGCCTGGCCTGCTGTGTTTTTCCAGCACCACATTTTTCAACTCTGGTCTCCAGCATCTGCAGTCCCCACTTTCTCAAAGTAAATCTGCAGCCTCGTGTCACCATATCTCAGCGACAACCATTACTTTAGCTAAATCAACAAAAGACATAATCTATCAAGCTATATTTAGTTCTGGGATCTGACTTATTCACCAGTACCATCAGCAGGATCATCACCTATCCATTGAAGTTCTTTCCCCATTATCTCATACCTGTTACCTCCTGTTGTTATTCTGTCCTCTGTATTTCTGTTTTGTTATTTACACAAGTTGATTCTAAAGACTTTTCACTGTTGTAGGTCTTTTTTTAAGTTATGTAAGTTAAGCTATGTAAGTTACCCTAGGAACAAATGAACATATATATAAATTAAGAGCAAGAGTAGGCTATTCATCAGTAGGGGCAGCATGGTGGCTAGCACTGCTGCCTCTCAGTGCCAGAGACCCTGGATTCGATTCCAGCCTTGGGTGACTGCGTAGAGTTTAAACACTCACCCCTACCCCCTCCCCTGTCTAGGGGTTCTCCGGTTTCCTTCCACAATCCAAAGGTGTGCAGGTTCGGTGGTTTGGCCATGCTAAATTGCGCATAATGTCCAGGGTTCTGTAGTTTAGGTGGTTAATCCATGGGGAAATGCAGGGTTATAGGGATATGATTTGGGAGAGTTCTCTGTTCTATTAACCCGCAGACTTCTCACCCAAAGTTTCCTCTTTTGGAAACTTCACAAGACAAACTTTCCTGCTGTAGAGATTTATTTCCTGAAATTCCCCAAACTTATTTGAGGAATGAAACTAAAATTACCTCAAATTGCAACCCTTGTGTCCATTGAGCTAAACTAAAAGCTAACACATCCTGGATTCGTCCAAACTGATAACAAAACCAACAGCTTTACATGTTTACCCTAACTGTTATAAATGTAACAGTATAAACATCTTCCATAAACACAGCAAGAATTTGTAGTTACCTGTTTCAGACAAAATATTGGATTTAATCACTGTTTCAAACAGATCTATGACTTTGTCTTTGTTTAAATAAAAGAATATTACACAGAAGTAACTAGCACCCAGTAGCATCTACTTTGAATTGCAAATTCCAAAACAAGACACTTAAAAATTATACACTTTTCATCACAAGATGCAGAACATTTTGCAAATAAATAATGTTAGCAACATCCAGATGAGCTACTCCTGGTGGATGAAGAGAATCATGAACAAAGCATTGTGAACATTGAGCTGAAGATGTTTGGGAAGAGCAAAGGAGGATTTAATTAGATAAGAGTCAGGATAAAAGAGACCCTTTCAAAGAACAAATAAAGAACAAATAAAATTACAGCACAGGAACAGGCCCTTCGGCCCTCCAAGCCTGCGCCGATCCAGATCCTCTATCTAAACCTGACGCCTATTTTCTAAGGATCTGTGTCCCTCTGCTCCCTGCCCATTCATGTATCTGTCCAGATACATCTTAAATGTGCCCGCCTCTACTACCTCCACTGGCAGCACGTTCCAAACACCTACCACCCACTACATGAAGAACTTTCCGCACATATCTTCCTTGAACTTTTCCCCTCTTACCTTGAACTTGTGACCTCTAATAATTGAGTCCCCTACTCTGGGAAAAAGCATCTTGCTATCCACCCTGTTGATACCTCTCATTATTTCATAGACTGCAATCAGGTCCCCCCTCAGGACTGTAAGCAGTATTCCAAATGTGGCCAAACCAAAGTCTTATACAATGGTAACATAACCTGCCAACTCTGATACTCAATATCCCGTGCAATGAAGGAAAGCATGCCGTATGCCTTCTTGACAACCCTATTGATCTGCATTGCCACCTTCAGGGTACAATGAACCCAAACACCCAGATCTCTCTGCACACCAATTTTCTCCAGGGCTTTTCCATTCATCATATAATTTGCTCTTGAATTGGATCTTCCAAAATGCATGACCTAGCATTTGCCTGGATTGAACTCCATCTGCTATTTCTCCATCCAATGCTCCAATCCACCTGTATTCTGCTGTATTTTCTGACAGTTCCCTTCACTATCTGTTACTCCACCAATCTTGGTGTCATCTGCAAACTTGTTAATCAGACCACCAATATCTTCCTCCAGATCAGTTATGTATATCACAAACAACAGTCTTTCCAGCACAGATTCCTGTGGGACACCATCGGTCACAGTTCTCCATTTTGAGAAATTCCATTCACTACTACTCTCTGTCTATTGCTGTCCATCCAGTTCTTTATCCATCTAGCTAATATACCCTGGACCCCATGTGACTTCACTTTCTCCATCAGCCTACCATGGGGAACCTTATCAAATGCCCTACTGAAGTCTGTATATATGACATCTACAGCTCTTCGCTCATCAATCAACTTTGTCATTTCCACAAAAAATTCTATTTAGTTGGTAAGACCTGACCTTCCTTGCATAAAACCATGTTGCCTATCACTCACTGATGAGCCCATTTTTTTTCAATGGGGAATAGATCCTATCCCTCAGTATCTTCTCCAGCAGCTTCCCTAACACTGACGTAAGGATCACCGGTCTATAATTAACAGGATTATCCCTGCTACCCTTTCTTAAACAAGGGGACAATATTAACAATTCTCCAGTCCTCTGGGACCTCCCCCATTTTCAAGGATGCTGCAAAGGTATATGTTAAGGCCCCAGCTATTTCCTGTCTTGCTTCCCTCAGTAACCGGCATAGATCCCATCCGGACTTGGGGATTTGTCCACATTAATGCCTTTTAAAATACCCAACACTTCCTCCTTCCTTATGCCAACTTGACCTCGAGTAATCAAACATCTACTCCTAACCTCAACATCCACCATGTCCCTCTCCCTGGTGAATACTGATGCAAAGTATTCATTAAGAATTTCACCATTTTCTCTGACTCCACACATAACTTTCGATCAGATCCTTGTGGCAGGGAAAAAAACTGAACACAAGGCAACATAGTGAGGTAGAAAGAGAGAGCGAGAGAGAGAGCCAAAGAGAGAAGTATCAAAACCAAAAAGCCCCAGAAGTTGTTATGAACATTATTCAGTTTAGGGAATTCTGCAGATTTCTTGGCTGAAACTAAAAAAGTAGTTGCCTGTGAGAAATGGAGAGAGTTTGGAATTGTTTATAATAGGTGACTTCATTGTTTAAAACAATTTCATAAATATTCCAGACCAGAAATGTTAAGTTTAAACCCTGAAGTGATTATTTGAAGCTGAGAAGATTTAAGCTAAGGTGTTTGAGTATCAAAGAATAGGTTTTCAGATTCTTTACATTGGGAGTTGAATGCATAGTTAAATTAAGATTCATGGGCTGATGGAGAAGGACTTTTTTTTTCTGGTGTAAGTATTGTAAAGGGTTGCTGTTGGGATTAATGGGAGTATATTTTTACCATGTGCTTTGAAACCTTTCAACATGTGTTATATGCAAATAGCTCAGTTTATTCTCTTTTATTGTGATTTGTTTTGCAAGATAAATTTCAGTTTTGTTTGCATCAACATTGTATCCTTATTTTTCTGTATGACTACATCATTTAAACAAAAAAAAAATGGAAAATCTGATCCATCAAGTTTCAGTCTGGAATCTGACCTGTCAATAAGAGCATCGACTGGGACAATAATATAACAATATGATTTTGAGCAAGTTGATAGCTATGATCTAGTATGGTGGAGCAGGTTTATGAGCTGAATAGCCTTTTTTCTGCTCTGATGTTTCTCACTGTTAATGATTCTATTATCATTAGCCTCAGGAAAGGTAAACTTACTCAGTCAAACTTAATTCCACCTTAAAACTTCACCTAAAATAAGTTTCAGATCACTATAGGAAATTAGTCAGCTTTACCAGCTGTTGACTGGGTCCAGAATTGAAATAGAGATAAAAACAATGACTGCAGATGCTGGAAACCAGATTCTGGATTAGTGGCGCTGGAAGAGCACAGCAGTTCAGGCAGCATCCAAGGAGCAGCAAAATTGACGTTTCGGGCAAAAGCCCTTCATCAGGAAATTCCTGATGAACAGCCTGAACTGCTGTGCTCTTCCAGCATCACTAATCCAGAACCAGAATTGAAATGTCATTTCCTACAGAGTTTCAATCCAGTAAAATGATCTGAGGCTGGGATATATCTATAGGTGTGTGATAGCAGAAACAACACCTTTTTAAAGTTTAACTATATCAGCAGTTGGAATTCTGGTGTAAGAGTTCTAAGATATTGTTATCGAGATATGAGGATTTAAGTGTAAGTCTAGAACACATTTATACTTACAGTCTGCCTGAGGTTATCATGAAGATTAGATTAGATTAGATGAGGTTCGCTACAGTGTAGATACAGGCCCTTTGGCCAAACCAGTCCACACTGACCCTCTGAAGAGCAACCCACCCAGATCCATTTCCCTCTGACTAATGCACCTAACACTACGGGCAATTTAGCATGGCCTGCACAACTTTGGACTGTGGGATGAAACCAGAGGAAACCCACGCAGACACAGGGAGAATGTGCAAACTCCACACAGACAGTTGCCTGAGGCTAGAATCGAACCTAGGACCCTGGTGCTGTGAGGGAGCAGTGCTAACCACTGATCCACCGTGCCTTCTCAACCACTCGCCTCGCTTGAGGTACAGTGACCCTCAGGTTAAACTCACCACCATCACCTCCCTCCAATGAAAGAGCAACCCTATGGTCCTTTGGGCTATAGCAACTTTATCTTTTACTTGTTTACGAATATTTATTATAAGAATCAGTTCTAAATTGCACTAAAATAATGAATGAGAAGTGACTGACGTGTCAATGGGGGAGCACTTTCGGGCAAGTGATCATAATTCTATTAGTTTTTAAATAGTTATAGGAAAGGATAGAACAGTTCAAAAAATTAAAGCTCTGAATTAGAGTAAGGCCAATTTTGACAATATTAGACAGGAACTTTCAAAGGTTGACTGAGGGAGGCTATTAGCAGATAAATGGATGATTGGGAAACGGGAGGCCTTTAAGAATGAGATAGCGAGAGTTCAGAGACAGTATGTCAGTCAGTGTCAACGTCAAGACTGGGAGATGTAGGGAATGATGAACGACTAGAGAAATTGGTCAAGAAAAGAAGGATGCATATATCAGGTATAGACAACTGGGATTGAGTGATTTTAAGACTAAGGGGCATATTTTTAAGGTGAGAGGAGAAAAATTAAAAAAACAGAAGGAGCAAATGTTTACACGGTGTGGTTCATGTGTGGACTGAACTTCCAGAGGAGGTGATGGATACGCGTACAGTTACAAAGTATAAAAGATACTGAGATAAGTACATCAATAAGAAATGTCTGAGTGATATGGGCCAAGCTCAAGCATGTGGGGCTACCATAGTTTTGGATTATGGTCAGCATGAACTGGTTGGGCTGAAGGGTCTGTTGCTGTGCTATATGAATCTATGGCTAACACTGTATCATAGAATACCAATAATAAGTATAACGTAATAATTCTATTCCAAATTTATACAATGTGTAAATCCACCTTAAGAACAATTCAATATTCAATCAGATTAATAGATTTCAAGGAAACTACACTGACAATACAGTATAATTTTTTTCAGATTGTGTTGGCTCAACGTGGCACAGTGGTTAGCACTGCTGCCTCACAGCGCCTGAGACCTGGGTTCAATTCTCGACTCAGGCGACTGACTGTGTGGAGTTTGCACGTTCTCCCCGTGTCTGCGTGGGTTTCCTCTGGGTGCTCTGGTTTCCTCCCACAGTCCAAAGATGTGCAGGTCAGGTGAATTGGCCATGCTAAATTGTCCGAAGTGTTAGCTAGGGGTAAATGTAGGGGTATGGGTGGGTTGCGCTTCGGCGGGTCGGTGTGGACTTGTTGGGCCGAAGGGCCTGTTTCCACACTGTAAGTAAGCTAAATCTAATCTTAAGGGCAATTCTATTCAAACTCAATTTTTTTTTGGTCTCTGAGATGACTGCTAGTCTGTCAGAGTTTTTAAATATATTTTAATTTGCCTCTGTAGTAGAAAGAGACAGATTGTCTTCATTTAGTGTATAGCCATGAAACAATGCTTTTCTTACATAGTTTCATTCATTACTTCCTAGCGTTCAAACAGTCCTCCCTGTCCCAGAGATCTGCTTCCTTCCGCAGCTGCTTAAAGGCCCATGTTTTTTGGTATAATGTCCTTGGAATGTTAGATGCACTGCATTTTATTTAAAATAATTATTTTAAACTTAATTAACACCTTTTATTTTCATTTGTTTGGTCAGTTCCTTTACACCTGTGTTTGTCTCAGTAAAGTAGCTCCACAACAAAGAATTGATGCCAAGTCTATTCCTGCATGAAAAGAGGAGGAAAAGGTCAAAACTCCCTCGTTCTCGGGACCAGGAACAGGAAGACTTGCATTTCCAGCTGCCTTTGACATCACTAAAGTAGACGATTGAGTCAGAAATCACACGACACCAGGTTAAAGTCCAACAGGTTTATGTGAAATCACAAGCTTTCGGAGTGTTGCACCTTCGGTAGGTGAAGGATGAAGGAGCAGCGCTCTGAAAGCTTGTGATTTTAAATAGATCTGTTGGACTATAACCTGGTGACATGTGACCTCTGTCTTTGTCCACCCCAGTCCGACCCCAGCACCTCCACATCACAGATGATTGAACACGGGGTAATTATTGACTTCAAAACATGGATTGTGGAGAAGTAATTCATCACACTGGCTCAGATCTACGGGGAGGTTATGTTCACTTCAAAGAACAAAGAACAAAGAACCTTACAGCACAGGAACAGGCCCTGTGGCCCTCCAAGCCTGCGCTGATCCAGATCCTCTATCTAAACCTAAGCCTATTTTCTAAGGATCTGTATCTCTCTGTTCCCTGCCCATTCATGTATCTGTCTAGATACATCTTAAATTACACTATTGTTCCTGCCCCTACCACCTGCACTGGCAACACATTCCACTCACCCACCACCCTCTGCATAAAGAACTTTCAATGCATATCTCCCTTAAACGTTTACCGTCTCACTTTGAGCTTATGACCCATAGTAATTGAGTCTCCCACATTGGGGAAGAAGCCTCTTGCTATCCACCCTGTCGATACCTCTCATGATTTTGTAGGCCTCCATCAGGTCTCCCCTCAACCTCCACCTTTCTAATGAAAATAATCCTAATCTACTCAACCTCGCTTCACAGCTAGCACCCTCCAAATCAGGCAACTTCCTGGTGAACCTCCTCTGCCAAGCAATCACATCCTTTTGGTAACGTGGCAACCAGGACTGTACGCAATATTCCAAATGTGGCCAAACCAAAATCCTATACAACTGTAACATGACCTGCCAACTCTTGTACTCAGTACCCCGACTGATGAAGGAAACCGTGCCGCATGTTTTCTTGATCACTCTTTCGACCTGCATTACCAACCTTAGGGTGCAATGGACCTGAATATCCAGATGTTTCTGTACATCAGTTTTTCTCCAGGCCTGTGGACTTCATTATTTGCTTAATCACCAGAATGCTCTTATATCTCCATCATATCCAAAGTTATTACAGCGGTATTCAAGATTATTTATAAAGCCCAGTTCGACAGAATTCACTTCATGTTGACAGCTACTGAGTTGGATCGGGATATTTTTACAGCTAGCAGTGCTAATCAAAGCAACAGGTCTAAGTCTATTCCTGGCCTGGGAAAAATCAGCTCATCTCTTCTGAGGGAATACTAGGAGGCAGAATGAGTAACCTTAGAACCCCAGGGTTAAGAAGAGAATTTACTCTCTACTCCTCTTTCTCTTTAGCAACGCTCAATAAAACCCAACTCTTTGACCCAGCTCTTAGCCAGTTGCCCTTGTATCTTTTGGTCAAGTGTCAAGTGCTGTTTGGTGATATTGCTGGTGATGTGGTTTGGGATATTTTAAAGCAATGAAGACACAACAAAATCCAGATTGTTGTTGACAGAATGTGTACAAGAAGCTGATTGGACCAGACTGTGATGGCGTGTTTGGTTGAATAGGACCCTGCTGTGACTTGCCTTTGAGTACAGACCTCTCGGGTTAGATATTGGGGAGTTTGGGAAGTGGGGGTTGTGCATGAGCTTGCCGAGTCAATTGAAGATGGAGGGTTTTGTTGGGGGGCTGGAGTTGGGAAGACAAGAATAGTTGCTGGCAAACTTCCTATTTTTTTCTCTGCTCAAGAAACTGGGTATCATTTCTGAAAGCTTGATTAGATTAGATTACTTACAGTGTGGAAACAGGCCCTTCGGTCCAACAAGTCCACACCGACCCGCTGAAGCACAACCCAACTCAGACGCACTGCCCCTACCTTTACCCCTTCACCTAACACTACGGGCAATTTAGCATGGCCAATTCACCTGACCTGCACATTTTTTGGACTGTGGGAGGAAACCAGAGCACTTGGAGGAAACCCACGCAGACACGAAGAGAATGTGCAAACTCCACACAGTCAGTCGCCTGAGGCGGGAACTAAACCCAGGTCTCTGGCGCTGTGAGGCAGCAGTGCTAACTACTGTGCCACCCACTATGTGCAGGTTCATAGCTCTTAAAGTTTTGTTCACGGAACTGTCAAACATTTTATCCCATTCTCTGCGACCCCATTCCTGAATTACCCAGGAAATGTCTCTTCATTCCCACAAATAAAATGTCGGCTGAGTAAGTCTGACTGTTGAACAAAATTGGTCACTCCCATTGACTAAATCAAGCAACAGCGAACATTGTCAATAAACTACATATGCAATGTATCTTCTTGCATTAAACACTGGTGAACTGCTTTACGGATATGCTCAGGAGGCAGATGGGGGTGCTATCATTCTTTAGCATCAAACCTTTCTGAAGATTTGTGGCATTTCTCTGCTGCAATGTCAATGATGTCCAGCAGGGGTCAGGTCACTCCTAATAAATGGTGCTGCTGGAGACTTGAGTATATATTTGTTTGGTAGACAGTACAAGAGACACAGGTCACATTTTCTTTCATTTTATGGACTCTTACAGCCTCCAACTTCTCCCAGCCACCTCCAGGAAACTTCTGGCCAATTCAAAAATGGTCAGTTCAAATTCCAACTATGGTACTCAAAGTTAGCCCAGAAGGTTTCTAGGGGCGGCACGGTGGCACAGTGGTTAGCACTGCTGCCTCACAGCACCAGAGATCCGGGTTCAGTTCCCGCCTCAGGCGACTGACTGTGTGGAGTTTGCACATTCTCCCCGTGTCTGCGTGGGTTTCCTCCGGGTGCTCCGGTTTCCTCCCACAGTCCAAAGATGTGCGGGTCAGGTGAATTGGCCATGCTATATTGCCCGCAGTGTTAGGTAATGGGTAAATGTATGGGTGGGTTGTGCTTCAGTGGGTCGGTGTGGACTTGTTGGGCCGAAGGGCCTGTTTCCACACTGTAAGTAATCTTAAAAAAAAAGGTTGTCCCAAAAGTTTCTCAGAATAACTTTTGCTTTCCCACCTGCTCAATTGATAACCCACCTTTCTCTGTGACCGGGCTCTCTCCACCACCTCCTGAATGTTGCTTATCATCAGCAAAGCACCCACTCCCAAATTAAAAGGTGAGACACACTCCTTCCAGGTCTGTGTTTCTGGGCACAGAGAGGGCAAGGCACCAATGCAGGCAAAATGAACACCTTCTATGATCGTCATTTCCTGACAGGGTGAAACATTATTTTGCAGGTTGTATCATGGCTCAGTGATAGACACTGCTGCCTCAGTAACAGGGACCTTGGTGCAATGCCACCCTTGGGAGACTGTGTGGAGTTTGCACATTCTCCCTGTGTCTGCGTGTGTTTCCTCCAGGTGTTCTGGTCTCCTCCTACAGTCCAAGGATGTGCAGGTTCATAGCTCCTTGGAAGTGGAGTTGCAGGTAGATAGGATAGTGAAGAAGGGATTTGGTATGCTTTCTTTTATTGGTCACAGTGTTGAGTGTAGGAGTTGGGAGGTCATGTTGCAGTTGTACAGGGCAGCGGTTAGGCCACTTTTGGAATATTGTGTGCAATTCTGGTCTCCCTCCTATCGGAAGGATGTTGTGAAACTTGAGCGGGTTCAGAAAAGATTTACAAGGATATTGCCAGGGTAGGCGGGTTTGAACTATAGGGAGAGGCTGAATAGGTTGGGGCTGTTTTCCCTGGAGCGTCGGAGGCTGAGGGGTGAACATATAGAAGTTTATAAGATCTTGAGGGGCATGGATAGTGTAAACAGACAAGGTCTTTTCCCTGTGGTGGGGAAGTCCAGAACTAGAGGGCATAGGTTTACGGTGGGAGGGGAAAAATTTGAAAGGGACCTAAGGGGCAACCTTTGCAGACAGAGGGTGTATGGAATGAGCTGCCAGAGGAAGTGGTGGAGGCTGGTACAATTACAACATTTAAAAGGCATGTGGACGGGTATATGAATAGGAAGGGTTTGGAGGGATATGGGCCGGGTGCTGGCAGGTGGGGCTTGATTAGGTTAAGATATCTGATTGTCATGGATGAGTTGGGCCATTGGGTCTATTTCCACTATGACTCTATGTGCAAGTTAGGTGGATTGGCCATGTTAAATTGCCCATATTGTCCAGGGGTGTACAGGCTGTGTGGACTAACTATGGGAAATGCAGGGATAGAGTAGGGGGTGAGCATGGGTGGGATGTGCTTTGGAAGGTGGGTGAGAAGCCGATGGGCCTAATGGCCAGCTTCCATATGGTTGGAATTCTATGAGTCAGTGCAGGGCAGTAGATTATTGCGCAATCAATCGGGAATGATATGTGGAAAAAACTGGAATAGTTGGAAATGTACACATTGTTTATATAGGTCGTTCTGCTGTAATATTACAGTTGCATTCCTTTGTAACCCTGCGCTATAGCAAACTGCTGTAGAAAATCATGCTGTACAAGTTCACTATAGGAAATAGCCATGTCTGTTCAGCAGAATCGCATTATCCAAATAGCATCCAAAATTCATCAATCACATTATAGCCAAATTTGCGTTACCAAAATGCAGATTGTGCCAAATGACCTGTACTCGAGCTTTGTTTTGAAACATACAAAACGTGTTGGACAAAGGTGTGTCATTCACAAGTTTACCTGTTTTTTTTAACCTTCTGTATCTTTGAAACCTGTTGATGAAGCACAATCATGAGCACAAGAGGTCTTGTAGCTCATGGCCTGAAATTTCAGTCTTGCTGATGCCAGTTCATTCAGATTAGATTAGATTACTTACAGTGTGGAAACAGGCCCTTCGGCCCAACAAGTCCACACTGACCCGCTGAAGCACAAACCACCCATACCCCTACATTACCCCTTATCTAACACTACGGGAAATTTAGCATGGCCAATTCACCTGACCTGCACATTTTTGGAATGTGGGAGGAATCTGGAGCACCCGGAGGAAACCCACGCAGACACGGGGAGAAAGTGCAAACTCCACACAGTCTGTCGCCTGAGTCGGGAATTGAACCCGGGTCTCTGGCACTGTGAGGCAGCAGTGCTAACCACTGTGCCACCGTGTCAAGACCATTCATCAATAACAGCCTCCACAACCAAAGATGCAGATTCCAATTGTACAAGCAGATTATTCTTTCAAATCACGAAAAGTCCTTTCAACTTGAGAAGTTTCTGTCCAGCCCACTTTAGCATGTCCAATTCAGAATAAGTAATTCACTAAGTAAGCAACTGTTTGAGACTGTCATCTTCCTCTCAAATTTGGATCGTTTATCTGTGAAGGTAAACACTAGTTAATGCTTGAGCTCTCATTCTTGCTTTGGTTTAACATCCAGACCTTCTGTCGCAGTGAAACACAAGCTGGTAAACAAGAGCAGTTTAGGGATCCTTACCCTGCTACTTTCTATTCTTTTCTTATTGCGAGGCTGTGCCTTTCATATGGCAGGGAAGAAGTGAGGACTGCAGATGCTGGAGATCAGAATCCAAAAATGTGGCGTTGGAAAAGCACAGTAGGTCAGGCAGCATCCAAGGAGCTGGAGAATCGATGTTTCGAGCATAAGCCCTTCATCCTGATGAAGGGCGTATACCCATAACGTCGACCCTCCTGCTCCTCGGATACTGCCTGACCTGCTGTGCTTTACTAGCGCCACATTTATTTTACCCTTTAATATGACAGTCTCCCAAAGCTAACCTGAATTAAGCTGCATTTCACTTTTTTTTCCAAAGCTGGCTTGGCTCAGTTAGGAGTGAGACAAAAAGGTTACAAGAGTAGAGCATAGAATTCAACAACTGGTATTTATA
The DNA here is from genome assembly GCF_020745735.1 of Hemiscyllium ocellatum. NCBI lineage: Eukaryota > Metazoa > Chordata > Chondrichthyes > Orectolobiformes > Hemiscylliidae > Hemiscyllium > Hemiscyllium ocellatum. Next base: position 9,951,756 of record NC_083423.1, read on the forward strand.
TAGTCCCTTAAATGGAATAAAATGCTGCACAGACTTTCACAAGAATGTTATTCTCAAAAAAACTGAAAGAACTATAGATGTTGGAATGTCAGAAACTGAAACAGAAATCCCTCAAGAAACTCAGCAGGTCTGAAAGCATCTGTGGAGAGAAAGCAGAGTTAACGTTTTGGGTCCAGTGACCTTTTTCCAGAACTCTTTCTTTTGAGAGAGAAATGCAGTCAGAAAGACAAAGGAGTGGTCAACCCGGGAGAATGACTTAATGCTAATGGAGTCCTGAGGAAGGGTCACCAAATCCGAAACATTAACTCTGCGTCCCCTCAACTGATGTTGCCAGAACTGCTGACCTTTTTCAGCAATTTCTGCTTTGGTGTCTCACTTTATTAAAAAGGCTGAACACCAAGCCACCCTCAGGAAATGTGAGACAATGCGATGGAAAGCCGAGTCAGAGTTAGGGTTCAGGGAACATTTTGGAAGAAGAAAATGCAGTTCAGAGTCAGAGAGGTTAATGAAGGAAAGTCCAGTGCTTATGGCTGAGGGAACCAAAGTCAAAAATGATGGAAATCAAAACTACACAAGGGGCCAGAATTGTAGGAGAACAAAGAACTTGGAGGGATGTGGGCTGGAGAAGGTTCCAGAGAAAGTGAGTGATGAGAACGTGAAGGATCTTGAAAACAGTGATGAGTATTGCAAACCTGTCACAATCAAAATAAGTCAGCGAATATGGAGTGACCCGGATCTTGTTCCAGTTTGGATATGGACAGGAGTTGATAAGTTTGTATACGGGGTCCGATAGGTCAGCTGGTTGGATGGCTGGTTAGGGCATAAGTGAGGACTGCAGATGCTGGAGATCAGAGTCAGGATTAGAGTGCCCAAAATGTTGATTTTCCTGCTCCTCAGATGCTGCCTGACCTGCTGTGCCTTTCCAGCACCACTCTAATCTTGGCTGGTTAGACACCATCAGCATGGATCCAACTCCTGAGGACTCCAGAAAAGTCCTATTTTCTCATCCTCGCTCTTCCCCTGAGGTGTGGTGACCCTGTGGTTAAACCCACCATTGCGTCTTTCTCTCTAATAAGACAATGGGACAATGGTGAATTATCTTTACTAAGGAGGGAGTGAGACATTGAAGAAATGTTAAATCTAAGCACCATTCAGGTCAATGTAAAATACATTAATGTTTCTCTGTCAGCTGGAAATGGTTTGGTTGAAATTTAATTGGCAGTTTGTGGGCTCTTTCTCTGTGTAAAATGACTATAGGGATTTCTTCCCAAAGCAGCATTGATGAAAACAAGCAGGGAGAGATCTTCTGTGGACATTAATTGCCCTTTTAAGGACCTCAATTGGACTGTTCATGGGCTTTAATTGAATGGAGGTGGGAAAGCAGAGTTGCCCCTCCTCCCCCCCCCCCCACCTGCCTGATTAAACGCAGCGTCCATCAAACCCCCGAGGGGCAGGCCCACAATTCCAACACTTGGTCTGGTATCGTTGCAGTGAATCTGAATGTACCTCCTCCAGAATTTCACTTCCTTTCAACCAGAACAATTACAATCCTCCAACTGTGGGGTTCATCAAATGTTCTGTGTGAGAGAACATAACCTCTCTGCTTGTGAATACACACTCTCTGGGAAAAAAAACAGTACTTTTATTGCCTTTCAAACAGCTTTCTAAGCCTGTCTTTACCCTTAATGATATGCATATCCACACCCCTATGTTCCTCTATTCTTCAACTGCATTTGGACAGACACATTGAGAGGCACCAGGAAGGACATTCTGAACAACCCTGACGACAGAAAAGCCTTCACCCTGTGAGTTCACAGGAAAGTCCTGGATTTTCCTGTCAAGTAGCAGCTAATATTACACAGCTCTCCCAAGTGTGTGTGCCAGCTAGTTGTTTTTCATTTGCTTGTGGGCAAGCCGATTGTTGAATTCAACCCAGACCCTGGAATTGAGTTTCTTACTCGATGTTGATACTGCCTTGTGGTGTTTAGGGAATGCTACATTGTCAGAGGTGTCACTCTTCATGCAGGACGTCAAACTGGGATCCTGGCTATTGGTTCAGGCAGAGGTTAGAGATCTCATGTATACTTACAAGAAAATCAGTGAGCTCTCTTGGGATAACTTGCCTTCCTCGGGCAGATTACCAGGTCATTCATCTCAGAGCTGTTTGTACTGGTGTGATCAGGTGAAAGGGGTCAACGTTCCCTTCCCTTTCCTCTCCTCATTTGATCACAAGGGATTTTTATTGTTTGGAAAGGATATACTAACCATTTCAGTAAGTACAGTTTACCAACCCAGTGCTTATGAAAGGAGTTTCCTTGAGTTTAACAAAAAAGGAGGCCCCCTTTATTGAACTGATCTAAGTAAAATAATAAAACGTGTGGAGACTTTCATATGTAAGTAAAAAATGAGGTCTGCAGATGCTGGAGATCACAGCTGAAAATGTGTTGCTGGTTAAAGCACAGCAGGTTAGGCAGCATCTCAGGAATAGGGAATTCAACGTTTCGAGCATAAGACTTTCATATGCACAAACACGCACATGAACACATATACTAACACGAACACACACACTGACACAAACTCATACATACACAGACGTAAGCAATAATGTAATACTAACACACACACTCAAACTAACAGATACAATAAGCAAACACGCACTAGTTCATACATTAACACACACTAACATTAATGTACATGCTAACACAAAAACGCACACAAACTAATATACATCACCACTCAAACACGCACTGGCACACACAATAACACACAGTAGTACAAATGCCAACACAAATAGATGCAAGCACACACGAACACATACAAACACAAATACACACTAACACACACTAATCCAAACACACACTAACTCAAACATACATTAACACAAATAAAACAAACAAATACTAACCCAAGCATGAACATACTTGACATTCATAAATGTATGCAGATGTAGATTACACAATAAGGTAGGACAGATTGGGAAAATTGGAATCCATAAACTTTGAAAGGGATGAACAGTCAGTAGTTCGGGCACTGCTTGAATCCAATGGTTTCACTGCTTTCTCGTGGTGGTCTTCTTCTTTCAATGTCAAGGTGATTTAACAAAACTACGGAGAGGAGCTGTCTGTTCTTCTAGAGACAGCTGTGGAGTTCAGTTTTAGTCTTCAAAATCTCTCTCCACTGCACATGGAGAAAGTCTTTAACAATGTATCACAGGGCCCCAAAGGATTGCACATTAGGTGGAGAAAGAGAGGCCGAGTTAGAAAGAGAGGGAGAGAGAGGGAAGGAGTGAGAGAGAGAGAGAGGGAGGGAGAGAGAGAGAGAGGGTGGGAGAAAGAGGGAGAGAAAGGAAGGATGTCAGTCTGCTTCTTCATTGTTTGTTTGCTTCCGCTGAGAAAACATGTTTAAAAAATAGTTCACTTGTTATGTAATAGCCCTCAAATAAAAACTGAGGATGCTGGAAATCTGAAATAAAAGACAGAAAATGCTGGAGAAATTCAGAAGGTCTGCGAGCATCTGCGGAGAGAAAAACAGAATAAATATTTTGAGTTGATATGATCCTATTCAACTGCTGAGAAAATCATCTTGGCCTGAAAACATTAACTTTGTTTTTTTCTTTCCACAGATGCTGCCAGATCTGCTGAGCTTCTCCAGCATTCTCTGTTTTTATTTCCTGTGACAGTCCTTTCCATCAGACCAGTCATTCAAATATTCTTTTTTATATTTCAAAAATATACTTTATTCTTAGAAAGAAATTTTTGATACATGTATAGTTGACAATGCCATTCAGATGTATACTATCTTTATTTTCCAATTACAAGTTGAGTCAATGATGTTCTCTATTCTCTATATTTGCAGTCAGCCTCTTGGCATTGAGTTGAGACATCAGTTGGGCCCAATTACTGACTGGACCCCCATTTTTGTTCGGCAGCAGGACCTTATACGGTGGTCTTTCCCCACTGCGCCTTGGCGGCAGCTGCCCCAAGCTTCAGTGCGTCCCTCAGCACGTAGTCCTGGACCTTGGAATGCAAAACTCCGTCAGGGTCAAATCCTTCGGCTGAAAGACCAGCAGCTTTCAGGCAGACAAGAGAGCTTCTTTCACCGAGTTGGTGGTCCTCCAGGCACAGTTGGTTATCGTCTTGGTGTGTGTCTCAGGGAACAGACCGTACAGCATGATGTCCCACATCATGGAGCTGCTTGGGACAAACCTCGACAAACGCCATTGCATTCCTCTCCAGACTTCCTTCTCAGAGTTTTATTCCAGAAGGATGTGTATGACAGTCTTGCCCCTCCACAGCTGCTTCGAGGACAGCGTGTGGTGGCACAGAGAGTCCGAGAATACATGAAGGATCTCACAGGCAAAGCCCTTCTCACTACCAGCCAAGCGATATCCTAGTGCTTGTTAGAAAGTTCTGGCAATGAGGCATTCTGCCAAATGACTTTGACAGTCTACCCGGGGAACCTCTCGATAGGATCCGCTCTCTCCTTTTCCCGAAGGGTCTCAAGGACACTACGTGCTGACCACTTCCTGATGGACTTGTGTTCAAAGGTGTTTCTCTTCACAAATTTATCCATGAAAGACAGGTGATACAGAACAGTCCAACTACTTGGAGCATTCCGCGGCAGTGAGGCCAGGCCCATCCTTCACAACACCAGGAACAGGTAGAATCTCAGTACATAGTGACACTTGGTGGTTTGTATATTATGGATCCATGCACAGCTTGATGCAGCCACACACAAAGGTAACCATCAGGGTGAGGGTGGCATTGGGTATGTTTTTTCCCCCTTTCGCCAGATCTTTATACAAGATGTCCCTTTGGATACGGTCCATCTTCAATCTCCATATGAAGATGGCCCAGGTGACTGCAGCAGAGCAGGTTCGGGGAATAGGCCAGACCTAAGCCATGTACAACAACACTGAGAGTACCTCAGACCTGATGACCCGGTTTTCTCCCATCATGTAGAGTGGCCGCTGCTCTAATTTCTGCCTCACATTGGGGACCCGCTCCTACCAAGGCTTGGCGCATGCCCCAGTCCCTCCAAACCAAATACCCAGCACCTTCAGGTGGTAATTCCTGATGCAGAAGCGGATGGAGGATTGGTCAGCCCAGTTTCCAAACAGCACGGCCTCGCTCATGCCTCAACTTACCTTGGCCCCTGAGGTCTGTTCAAACAGGTCACAGATGCACACGTCCACGTCCACTCTATTCAGCCCTCTCAGTATTCTATAAGTTTCAATCAGATCCCTCCTCATCCTTCTGAACTCCATTGAGTACAGGTTGAGAATCCTCAAACCACTTGTCACATGACAAGCTGTTCACCGCTGCACTCATTCTTGTAAGCATTGCTCTGAACGATGAGTGACCAAACCTGAACAATATCCCTGTGATTCCATGGATTGCACAGGAACCCTATGGCTGACCATGGCCCACAGGAATCCTTGACCTTCATCATCCCAAAGGGTCAACTGAGCATACCCAGCCCTGAATTGATCTCGCAGGCTCCCTTTGATCAACTGTGCAGGAATCCCCTGACTAAAGGTTGCCTGCCTAGATTTTGGAGAGGACTACTTCCCTTAGAATCTGAGACAGGTTTGATTAGGTTCCCTACAGTGTGGAAACAGGCCCTTCAGCCCAACAAGTCCACACCAACCCTCCGATGAGTAACCCACCCAGTCCCATTTCCCTCTGACTAATGCACCTAACACTACGGGCAATTGAGCATGACCGATTCACCTGACCTGCACATCTTTGGAGTGTGGGAGGAATTCCGAGGAAGCCCACGCAGACACAGGAAGAATGTGCAAACTCCACACAGACAGTCGCCGAGGCTGGAATCGAACCTGGGACCCTGGTGCCGTGAGGAAGCAATGCTAACCACTGATTCACCATGCCGCTTTCCTGTGTCTTTGATGTGTAGATGGCTGGCACATTGTGCACGCTTTTCTTTCCTTCATTGACAGGATGAGGGCATCACTAGCTACGCCAGCATTTATTGCCCATCCCTCATTGCCCAGAGGGCAGTTAAGGGTCAGCAGCGTTGCTGTGGGTCCGGAGTCACATGTAGGCCAGACCAGGTAAGGACAGCAGTTTCCTAATGCCTGATAATGGATTCATAGCCGTTATTAGACTCTTAATTCTAGATTTTTCTTATTGAATTCAGATTCAAACTCAAGTCCCCAGACTCAAGTACCTGGGTCTCTGGAGTAATAGTCCAGCGATACTGCCATTAGGTTGTCATCCGCATCGTAACGCTGATACATGATGATACAGTACAGGGACATATTCTGCTCACTTGACTAATCACCATTGACCAGCTGCCTGGCTTTGTTTCTGCTCTGAACAAGATGAGACAGAAGTAGAGAGAGCTCTTGGGGTGCAGCTGAGGGTCTAAAACCCAACCAGACAAAACAAAGCAGAGATGAAATGACCAAAGTGAATAATCACTGCTGGAACATGTGAGCAGCCCTGAGATGCAGCCTGGACTAATCTGTGTGAGGCAAGCAGGAGGCTGGAAGAACACAGCAAGCCAGGCAGCATCAGGAGGTGGAGAAGTCGATGTTTCAGGTGTAACCCTTGTTCAGGACTAGGTGTGGGGGTAGGGGGAGCTACAGGAAAAGAGAGAGGCGGCAGGGTGGTGTGGCAAGAATAGCAGAATGGTGAAGTCATGATAGGGATTAATTTATGAAATAGATGCCTATCCCAAAGCACACGGTCCCTGCAGCAGAATTCCAACCAGAAGTGCCAGTATTCCCCAAAATGCACGAGTGTGAACCTGTGGAATTCTCCAGCACAGAAAGCTACTGGGACTAGTTGGTTTGATATATTCAAGTGGGAAGTGGACATTGCCCTTGTAGTGGAGAGGATCCAAGTGACTTGGAGAGAAATCGGGTGTGGGATACTGAGATTGCATAATCAGCCATGAACATATCGAATGGTGGGGCAGGATCGAAGGGCTGAATGGCCTATCTCTGCACCTGTTTTCGATGTTTCTAGGACACATATTTAAAAAGATGAACCAGGATGACGCAGAGTGGCACGTGGATGTGGGGTGCATGAGACTGCTAGCCATTGAGCGTACCCTGAGCTGTTGGTGACTATAGTTCAGGATGGAGGAGTCAATGGCAAGACGGAGTTATCAGCTTACATCTCAGGAATTCCTGGCATCTAAACTCTACCCAGTGGGCAGGAGAATGGGAGACTGCCTATTAATGAGGTAGGTTTAAGTAATAATGAGGGTGATCACGAGCAATAATTTATGTAAATATGTCTTTCACCATCACTTTTACCTCTGGGGACGTGGTTGGAAGTTGCAACTCTTTGGCCTCAGTATTGAGAAGCGCCTCATTGGGCACATCACCGATCTTGCCCACGTTTTCTGCCCATGGTGTTCAGGTCCTGGGAAGGTTCTGCCTGTCATGCTTCTTCAGGGAACCGAAGTAAACATGATGGGCTGAATAGTCTCTTTCTGCATCCTGACAATTCTGTGAAGTTTCAACCCATCCTGGAAAAACACAATAAACTCAACCTTTGAATCATAGAACCAGCGAAATGGGCCGTTTGGCTCATCTTGTCCATGCCGACCCAAAGACACCCAGATGCCCTTTCTAACCCCAACTTCTTGCTCACGGCCCATAGCCTTGTAGCTTCCGGCACTTAAACAGCAGATCCAGGTACTTTTTAAAAGAGTTTCAGGTCTCTGCCTCCAACACTAATTCAAGCAGCGAATTCCAGACACCCACCATCTTCTGTGTCAAAAAAACTTTTCCTCCCATCCCTTCTAATCCATCTACCACTGAGCTTCAATCTATGACCCCTGGTTTTTGAACTCTGCCAAAGGAAACAGATTCCTCCTGTCTATCCTCCATCTACCCCTTCACAATTTTGTACACCTCAATCATGTTGTCCCTCAGCTTTCCCTGTTCCAGTGAAAACAACCCCGAACTGTCCAATCTATCCTGGTAACTACAATTCTCCAGCCCTAACAACATTCTAGTAAATCTTCTCTGCATTCTCTCCAGAGCAATTACATCCTTCCTGTAATGTAATGACCAGAGCTACACACAATATTCCAGTTGTGGCCTCACCAGCAACTTATGCAATTTCATCCTTGGACCCCTATTTTTGTATCCTATGCTTCTGCCAATGAGGGAAAACATTCAATATACCTTCTTCACAACCGTGACTATTAGTACCTTTAGAGACCTGTGTAGTTGCCTGCCAACATCTCTCATGTCATCTACCCTTCTCAGTATATTCTTGTGTATTGTGTATTCCTTTTACCCGATTGACATTTCTAAATACATTACCTTTCACTTATCTAAGTTGAACTCTATCTGTCACTTTCCTGCCCACTCTACCAACCCATCTACATCATTTTGGAGCTTACAGCAACCCTCTACACTATCCGGTTTTCCGTGATCTGCAAATTTTCTAATTTTACCATTCATGTTCAAGTCAAGGTTAGGTGCTTTGGCTATGCATGATTGTCCATTGTGGACAAGTAGGAGGCTGGAAGAACACAGCAAGCCAGGCAGCATCAGGAGGTGGAGAAGTCAATGTTTCGGGTGTAACCCTTCATCAGTAGGGGGAGCTGCAGATAAAGGAAGGAGAGGGTAGGGCAGCGGGATGGTGAAGTAAGGACAAGTAGAGGGTTGTACCCTCACAGGTAGAGGGTACAGCCTGGTTGGTTAATGGGGAGAATGAATCCAGTTGGTAGCTGAAAGGAAGGGTCAGTGAGTGGAATGGAAGGGAGGGGGAGGGACTAGGATAGGATTTGAGGGATGGGAAGGGAGGTTATTTGAAAATGGAGAACTCATTGTTGAGTCCTCCGGGCTGTAGACTGCTCAGGTGATGAGGTGTTGTTCCTCCAATTTGTGGTTTGATTCATTGTGGTAATGGGGGAGGCCAAGGATGGTCATGTTGGAAAGGGAGTGGGAAGGGGAATTAAAATGGGTGGTGACTGGAAGGTCAGGTTGGCACCTGCAGGCCCAGCTGAGATGCTCGGCGAAACGCACCCTGAGTTTACATTTGGTATCACCGCTGGAGAGAAGACCACTTCAGGACCACCTGATGCAGTAAACTAAGTTGGAGGAGAGGCAGGTGAACCTCTGTCTCACCTGGAAGAATTGGTTAGGGCCCTGGATTGAGATGAGGGGGCTGGTGTGCCAGCAGGTTTTGCATCTTTTCCGGTTGCAGGGGAAGGTGCCTGGGGGATCGGGGTGGGGGGGGGGGGGGGTGCATGGTGAGGACAGTGGCACAAACCAAAGATTGGTGAAGGGAAGACAGAGAGGGTTAGGGAGGGGAAGATGTTCTTGGTGGTGGGGTCTTGTTGGAGTTGGCAGAAGTGTTTAAGGATGCAGAGGCAGGCAGAGTGATAGATGAGGACAAGGGGGACCCTGTGTTTATTGCTTTTAGAGGGGAGGGAGATTAGAGTAGTAGAATGGGGAATGGAGGTGGTGTGCTGGAGGGCTGTCTAGTTGACAGAAGGGGTAAAGCATTTTGTTCAAAATAGGTGGACATTAAGAATGCTTGGGAGTGGTGTGTGTTCTCGTCTGAGCAGATGCGGCAGAGGTGAAGGAATTGGGAGAATGGGATGGAGCTCTTGCAGGAGGTGGGAGAAGGTGTAGTTCAGGTAGTTATGGGAGTGTGTAGTTTATAGCAAACGTCCACCTGGAGACTGTCGCCAGAGATGGAAATGAAGAAGTCAAGAAAGGGGACGGAGGCGTCCAAGATGGATCAAGTGAATTTGAGGGCGGGGTGAAGTCAATGAACTGCTCCAGTTCAGCCTGGGCACAGCACGCTGCGCCGATGCAGTCATCGATGTCATGACATAGTGTCCAGGATTGTGCAGGTTAGGGTGGGTTAGCCATGGGAAATTCAGAGTTATGAGGATGGAGTAGGCAGGGTATAGAAGGTGGGTCTAGGTGGGACGCTCTTCCGATGGTCGTTGTGGGATCAATGGGCTGAACGGCCTGCTTCCATCTTAGGGAATCTATGATTCTGAATGTGGAATTTGTGATGTCAAATTGTTAACGTTAATGTTTAAAACAAACTGCATGGGTCCAACATCCCTGCGGAATACAAATTGAAACAACTTTCCATTCAGAAGGGTAGCCATCAACAATTACCCCTTGTTCCTGTTACTAAGCTAACATTGGGTCTGATTTGACTTGTTACCGTGTATCCTAGGGTACTGACTTAAACAGGTACATTCGCTACCTGGTCTGTTTTTCTGTAAGTGTAGGTCTAGATTTTGTTTAAAGGTTAAATTCTGGCTAGGGTCTAGGGACAACTCCTTACTTTTCTTTGAAATAGCATCATGGGTTTCTTTCACTTTCACGTGTGAGGGCAGGTGGGGCTCCAATTTAATACTTCACCCGGAAATAAAATTCCAGTCTTTTCCAGCACAATGCATTCAGAAATCTTGGATTGATGTATATAATAGGCGCAATAATGTGCTGTGCTAACTCAGTGATGTTACATTTTGCATCCAATATGATCACTGCCTTTCATGCTAAACCTCTGAAAATATTATAACAGAGTTTAGTCAAGCCATGTGGCAAATTGGTTCAGTACATCTGAACCCATTTCAGGCCTTTGCATTGTGGTTCACTGTACTGTGTTAAGTGCATTGTACTGACTCTGCGCTCTGTCAAGGTGTAGTGAGCATTTGTTATTTATGTGATCTGACAAGGAGCATTGCACAGATGTTATTACTCAGTCCCTTATGTGAAGGTCTAACATCAAGGAATCAGCTAACCTACTTCAGACGTCTAAATATTGTAGCAAAGACAATGAAAGCAGAGGGAAGAATTGCTGTATTATTCTGCAATACTTGTTCGTTCTAACACATTGTGCCCAGGAAGCAAGCAGGGAGAGAATGTGGGCAGTGAAAAGGGTGTGTACTAATTATCTTCTTGTTTGTTTGTTTCTGGAAATGACTTATTGCAATCAAGGGTGAAATGTGTTTATTAGAGAAGCTTTTAGTTCAAGCATGATATCCTTTTTGAATAGATTCTGACTGCGTTCACTGCAATGTAATAGCATTTTAAACATCTATCCATGTCTTGTTGCCAGTTCAGGTTTAACCATTTCAATTGTTTGCTTTATTTGGAGATGTTATGCAGGTCCACATTTGGTTGTGGGTGTTTGGGGGAGGGTAGGATTTTGGGAGGGGTCAGTGGGCAGCGATGGGGTGGTGACATTGTGTAGGGCGAGGGGTGATGGGCTTTTCGAAAGAATTAAGCAACAATCTCATTACACCTCTGACTGGGAGGACCACCCCTTCAACGTTCTGTCAGGGCAGTGGTGGTGGTGTGGAGGTAAAATCTGAGGACCTGAGGTCCATTTAATACCCTGGGGGGTTGATAGATTAAAGCCTTACCATGGCAGTTTATGGTGTTTCAACCCAGTGAGTCAATCTGGATTTGAGAAAGCTAATCTCAGCAATAGACTTTCATACCTGGACCTTTTGACATAAAGCCATAGAGTCATGGAGATGTACAGAAACAGACCCTTCGGTCCAACTTGTTCATGCCGACCAGATATCCCAATCTAATCTGTCCCATTTTCCAGCACTTAGCCCATATTCCTCTAAACCCTTCCTATTCATATATCCATCCAATCCAAAGTTGCAATTGTACCAGCCTCCACCACATCCTCTGGCAGCTCATTCCATACACACACCATCCTCTGCATGAAAATGTCGCCCCTTTGGTCCCTTTTATACCTTTCCCCTCTAGCCCTGGACTTCCCCACTCTATTTACCCTATCCATGCCCTTCATGATTTTATAAACCTCTATAAGGTCTCCCCTCGGCCTCCAACACTCCAGGGAAAACATCCCCAGCATATTTAGCCTCTCTCTATAGCTCAAATCCTCCAACCCTGGCAACATACTTGTAAATCTTTTCTGAACCCTTTCAAATTTCACAACATCCTTCCAATAGGAAGGAGACCAGAATTGCATGCAATACTCCAACAGTGGCCTAACCAATGTCCTGTACAGCCGCAACATGATCTCCCAACTCCTGTACTCAACACTCTGATCAATAAAGAAAAGCATATCAAACACTACTTCACTATCCTATCTACCTGCAACTCCACTTTCAAGGAACAATGTACCTGCATTCCAAGGTCTTTTTGTTCAACAACACTCCCCAGGACCTTATTTTAAGTGGATTGGTCCTGTTCTGATTTGTTTTTCCAATAAGTAGCACCTCACATCTATCTAAATTAAACTTAATGTGCCACTCCTCAGCCCATTGGCCATCTGATCAAGATCCCATTGTAATCTGAGATAACCTTCACTGTCCACTACACCTCCAATTTTGGTGTCAACTGCAAACTTACCAACTATACATCCTATGTTCATATCTAAATCACTTACATAAATGATGAAAAATATTGGACCCAGCACCGATCCTTGTAGCACTCCACTGGTCACAGGCCTCCAGTCTGAAAAGCAACTCTCCACCACCACCCTCTGTCTTCTACCGTTGTGCCAGTTCTCTATCCAAATGTCCAGTTCTCCCTGTATTCCACAAGATCTAACCTTGCTAACCAGTCTCCCATGGGGAACTTTGTCAAACGCTTACTGCAGTCCATATAGATCACGTCCACCATTCTGAGCTCATCAATCCTCTTTGTTACTTCTTCAAAAATCTTAATCAAGTTTGTGAAACATGATTTCCCACACACAAAGCCATGTTGACTATCCTTAATTAGTCTTTACTTCCCAAATACATGTTTATTCTGTCCCTCAGGATCTTTGTCAACAACTTGCACACCACTGACGTCAGGCTCACCAGTCTATAGTTTCCTGGCTTTTCCTTATTACCTTTCTTAAATAGTGGCACCACATTAACCAACCCCCAGTCTTCCAGCACCTTGCCTGTGACTATCAATGTTATGAATATCTCAGCAAGGGGCCCAGCAATGTCTTTATTTAGTTCTGCTTTTTAAAAATATTTTGGTGGTGTAGTCAAGATGTGGTTGGAGAATGGTGATTCTGTACACTGTACTCCTTTATTTCTAAAAATGAGTGCACACGGCAATAAATTCTAATTCTAAAAATGAAGGCATTCTGGTTAACATAAGAACCAATCTGTCTCGCTAACTTCTTTAGGGAAGGAAATCTGCTGCCCTTACCCAGGCTAGCCTACAGACTTCAGATCCTTGGGGACTTTGCTTTCTGCAGGGTGCTTGCTGCATTTTATGTGTGTTTTCTAACTTTTGGGGTTCCTGTAATATTCTAAGATCATCCATGGAGCATGTTTACAGTACAATTGAAGAATCTGTTTGAGAGTTTGGTCTTACAGTTCCATCTGCTGGAGTATTTGATATGTCATTTCAATTAGCCTTGGCACCTCTATATTACCGGTGTACAGCTTCTCTCCAAATTGCTCTGACAAAGTTTGCAAATCAGAAGACTTGGGTAAAGCTACGCAAAACACTCATTGATGTGATGTAGACAAGACTGACAGAGCCTTTTGGGGATACTTGGTGATGAGACGTGGGAACAGAAGGTGGGGTGGAATAAAATTAATTTGCAACATTTATGGTCAAGTCTCACAAGTAACAATGTAACAATGAAGACAGCAATATAACCATAACCAGACAATCTAGTTCCACGATGCGCATTTAACAATCCTGTGTTCAAAGCAAAGACAGAAAATGGCTTTCGTTTGATGCATGATCTAAGCTCTGGAAATAAATGAAAACTCAATAACAGCCAGCCTCAGGTTCCAAAATAGATGCGCACAATTTTAATAAAAGACTTCTTTGGCACGAGCTTTGTCTGGTTAGTCACTTTGATGTTAAAATTTTCATCCTTGTTTCAAATCCCCCCCATGGTCTAACCTCCTTTAGCACCATGAGCCTCCATGACTTCAGCACTCATCAAACTTTGTCCTCCTGTTCTTCCTGAAGTATTGTCACTTTCTCCCTTGACCATCATTACGTCAAGCTGGGGAATTCCACTCCTGATCTTTCTCCTCTCCCTATCTCTCAACCCCGTCTTTAAGGCATTCTGTAAATTCTGCCTCTGTGGACTACATAGAGGAAAAGAACAGTAAAAGATCAGTAACACCCAGGAATCAGGGGTGGCACCACGGCTCAGTAGTTAGCACTGCTGCCTCACAGCACCAGGGACCCGCTTTGATTCCAGCCTCGGGCGATTGTCTGTGTGCAGTTTTGCACATTCTCCCCGTATCTGTGTGGGTTTCCTCCGGGTGCTCCAGTTTCCTTCCACAATTCAAAGATGTGCAGGTTAGGTGAATTGGCCATGCTAAATTGCCCGTAGTGTTAGTTGCATCAGTCAGAGGGAAATGGGTCTAGGTGGATTACTCTTCCAAGGGTCGGTGTGGACTTGTTGGGTCGAAGGGCCAGTTTCCACACTGTGGGGTATGTAATCTAATGTGCTGGTCATCCTGAAGTGCTAACTTGCAGGAAATAAAGCAAGTCAGACCACTTTGTGTCATTCACTAAACAAAACAAAAACAAAGGATGCTGTGAATAAACTCAACAGTTTGGCAGCATCTGTAGACAGAAAGCAGAGTTCATGTTTTGTGTCCAGTGACCCTTCTTCTGAAGCGATTGAAGTCGGCAAAAGATTGGTATATATGTTGAAGAGTTGTGGGGGAGAGGTGTAACTGATTGGGAGAGATAGAGCTCAATCAGAAAGAAGAAAACAGTTGGGCAGGCAAAGGAGTGGGTAAAGGTCAGCCTGAGGGAATCAATAGCTGCTATTGGGGACTATTATTGGCTGTCAGTGGGTTATATGATAGCAGCCCATGTGATGACAAGAACTAGGAATTGGTGTGAGGACATGGGAGAGTTGCTCAAGCCCTGACGCTATCGCAGTCCTGCTCTCATATCCTGGTCCTCACATGGGCTGCTCCTGCAAACACCCCCTTGTCAGCCACTAATAGCCCCCACTAGCAGCTATTTAATCTCCCAGGCTGACCTTTACACACTCCTTTGCCTGTCCATCTGTTTCTCTCCCTCTCTTGACTCCATCTTAACCTATTGTTTACTCCTTCCCCCTCCCTCCATCCCTTCTTCAGCCTATATACCAACCTTTTCCTAGCAATAATCAGTTCTAAAGAAGGATCACTGGACCTAGAATGTCAATTTTGCTTTCCCTTCACCAATATTGCCAGACCTGCCGAATTCTTCCAGCAACTTCTGTTTTTGTTGCTGTTGTTGTCACATTGCATCGTTCACCCAGTTTGACTGATTTTTTTCTCTCTGGGAAGGTTTTTGCCTAACTATCTTATTACCTCCTTAAGAGGCTCAGAGTCACCATTTGTTTGATAATGATCCTGTGAATTGCTTGGGTTTTTTTTCACACATTAAAAGCATGTTGCTGTTTTGTTGTTGTAAATAGCACAACATCTGTCTGTTTGTTCATCTGGACCGTTCCGTGCCAGTTAGTATCAGTGCTGCCAGCCCCCTGTAGCTTCAAAATGCCTTTCAACAAGACAGAATCAAAATCTTGGCCACAGCAGCTGAATTTTGCCTTGCAGGTTCTTTGAAGCTACGAGCTATCCCATCGGAGATTCATGGGGCTGGATGGCTGTTGGCATGTCTTGGCCAAACAGCACTTTTATTGAGAGAGGCTTTGTCCTGAAGCAGTGATACATTCTGCCTCATTTCCTCAAGGGCTATATCAGCGTAAGTGTCTATGGTGTAATGATGATCAGCGGGTCTGCAATTATCAGTCCAGACTTCAAATGAAAACCTGATAACACATGGTGAACTGGGTGAATGTAGCATTTGCTAAAAGTTAGGCATGGAACTTTGATGCTATCAGATGGCAATGCAGATGTGATTTGCATTATTTAAGGAGGAGGTTATTTCTCACAGCCAAGCATTTTGTGAAACTTCCATTAGTCTCAAATATACAATGCATTGCAGAGATTAATTGTTATTTTTGGTTATTTTAATTGCAATGACTTTATGGAATTTACCAACTGTAAATCTTTTGAACTATCTGTGATTCAGAAGATAGAGCAATACAGCACAGAACGGGACCTTCAGCCGATGATGTTGTGCTCAGTCTGACGCCAAATGAATCTCATCCCTTTTGCCTGCCCTTGGTCAATATCCCTCCATTCCTTGCATATTCATGTACTTATCTCAAAGTCTCTTAAATGGCCTTATTGTACATGCCTCTACTATCACCCTTGTCAGCGCATTCCAGACTCCTACCACTCTCTGTGTAAAAAATAGTACCCCTCACATTTCCTTTGAACCTTCGCCTCCAAAAGGAGGCTCCAATCTTTGACCACATTGCTTCACAAGTAACGGTTTAAACATCTTACTGAGTGTCATGGCGTACAATTTCAAGTTTAGTTGTAATGTTTGCAAGCAACCATTCAAATTTTTATGTGGATATCCTCTCCTGTAGTGTTCATTTTTTCAAAACGTATTTCAGCTGTATGGTACAGTTTCCACTCACCCATGATGCCTATCATGAGTTGATCCTTAATTTGCATTTGTTTCAATTAGGATGTGGTTGGACAGTAAACCTGGTGAAAGGCAAATTCATTGCCATGCTCTATTTGGAAATGTCCTTATTAGAGCTGTAGTGGAAATTTTTGATGGACATGCTGTCAACATCCCCCAGAGGGGAGTGATTATGTACAGTTCCAAAGTAAACTGACTGTTCAATATTATTCTTGCCTATTAGCCAAGACTTGACCCATGATATGGATAATACAATGTGAAGCCTTGCCTCCGGGGCTACTGTTCTGCTTAACACTAACAAACATGTGGGGTGAATTCTAGCTCATTCAATTTGATTGTCCCCATCTTCCTGATGGTGATGTGCCTGAAAGCTGTTGTGGCTGCCTCTGAATGTTGGAGCTGATTAAGATTGGGAATGTAATCTTGTACTGCAAATGTGTTGCTGGTCAAAGCACAGCAGGCCAGGCAGCATCTCAGGAATAGAGAATTCGACGTTTCGAGCATAAGCCCTTCATCAGGAAACTTGTACCCTACCATTCTGTGGTACAGATTGTTGGCATGTCAGTCTGCAATGGCAGTCTCATGCTTTCGGCCCACTCAGTTTTAAAAGAAGCCCTTGCATAAAGAAGCATTTGACAAGACAAAGCTGTGACTACTTGATGAGAGGCAGAGAGACTGAGGTGGTTGCTTTCGTAGTTCAGGACTTGGTCTGTGTGTGTAGCTTTCCTGTATATCATTGTGGTGAATTCTCCGTTCGGTGTTCTCTGTACAACACTACTATTATAGGACAAGCCAAACAGAGAACAGCTAGGGAATTCCTAGAGGCATGGCACTCATCCACAGATTCTATCAACAAACACATCGACCTGGACCCAATATACCGGCCACTGCAGCGGACAGCTGGAACTGACAACCGGAAGCGGCAGAGACAAACCACTATAAATGCCAGAGGAAAGATCACAGAAGCGCTTCACAGGAGGCTCCCAAGCACTGAGGATGTCACCTAGACAGGGGACGAAATGTCTGCAACACAAATTCCCAGATCGGCGAACAGAACCACAACCCCAAAGAATAGACTAAAATTAACAAAACAAAATACAATGAAAGTCTTTAAGAAGTCATACCATGGTGTCTGTATTAATAATCGAAGATACAGATAAGAAATAAACATCAAAAAATTAAGACAAAGTCCATCTTAATTCAATTCATGGCTCCCATGTTCAGGAAAGGGCATTATCTCTGCAGAAAGCTGCCTAAATGGACCGCCACACCGAGCTGCTGGAATACTGGGTTGGAAGCGGCCACTGAAGAATGGCGTCCACTCTGGACTCGAACCCTGGACCGCAAGACACCCAGGATCCACCCCAAGAGCCAAACTCTTTGCTGAAGCCAGCCATCCACGGTGTCAGGCCAAGACCCTGCAGTGTCCCAAAGGTGCCCCAGGGACCCACCTTGCTGCTGGCCCCAGGGCCAGAAGACGTCGCGGAAACCACCTGAAGAAATCCTCAGGCTGCTGGATGCCAGGCCGGAACCATCTCATCGCAGGAGCCTCCCTTGATGGAATCCCGGGCCCATACCACCCAACAGACCACCACTGGATGTGGCCCGCAATGGCCATGAGGATCTGCCATCGCTGCTGCAAAAGGCTCCCAAAACTTCCTCCTTCCACCAAAGCTGCCAAAAGAAGGTCAGATATTGATGTTAGAAATAGTAAATGGAAAAGATTTAAAAAAAGAAGTTTGGTGTGGGCCTGGAAATTAGATGTGGACAAGCTGAGGAGCCTGAAACTCCTATCTGACCACCACCATCTTGTTTCACTAGATTTAAAAGGTGTGCAGGTTAAGTGGATTGGCCGTGCTAAATTAACCATGGTGTCCAGGGATGTGCAGGCTCGGTGTGTCATCCATGGTTTACAGGGATAAGGTAGGGGATTGGGTCTGTGTGGGATATTCTTTGGAGGGTCGCTGCAGACTTGATGGGCTGAATGGCCTATTTCCGCACTGTAGGGATTCTGTGATTCGAAAGAGTCTTGATGTACAGTTGGCACCATTTTATCCCTTCAGCGTTTCCATGAGTAATGCACCAGCAACCCTACAGAGCCCAGTTTCACAATCAGTAGGTCTGGAATAAAATTACTACAATAGATTGTTGGAAATGGGATTTGAAAAGAACATGATGCAAGTTTTCTACATTTTTACACACATGATGGGGGGTGAGGTGGTTTAATTGCAAAAACAGATTTATTTATGTCAGACTACAAATAGAGGACAATAACCTAGGATACAAACTCTGAGAGAAGTATGAAAATAGCTTTTGTAGAATGGAGCAAACTCAAGTCAAAACTGGTTCATTGTATCATTGCAAACCTATTATTTCCAAGGTTGGATGGGAATGTGGCTAGTGACAAGATTGATGATCATGTGGTAAATGCAGCTAAGGTGCAATACTGAGGGAATGATGCAAAATACATTCCTTAGGATCAGAGGTTAAACCAAATATGTCTCCTTCAGTTATCTAAGTGAACATTCTTGATCCCAGACACAAATTGAAAAGAATAGCCTGATCTTCAGATGGCTAGGGCAAACAAAAGGAACTCGAAATTATATCACTGATTATCCTTTTAATTTCCTTTTTATGGGACTAGGAAGAAAGGGGACTGGTGAGCAGGTGTTACATGGTGTTCTTTGATGGACAGGCAGATATTTGGGACAATTTTCGCCAAGAGAGTGAAATCATTGAGTGAAGGATAAATTTTGCCTGATTGAAAAAAAACGAAGTGATTCTTATTAAACGGATAAAGAAGCTGTGAAAAAAATGCATCATTCTTATCCACACCCAATAGACATATGATTTGATATGCACTTTAATATCTTATCCTTCATGTTAACTTTCCTGTTGCATATCTTCTAGTTAAATGAACAGTATAAATGATGGGCCAATTGAAATTGATGTTTGCGAGGTAAAGATGTCCATGCATCTTTGAATTGCGATAAAAGGGGTCAAGCATGATCTAAAGAAATAACAGGACAGACTTAATTGCCCTTTCCTTGTCATGTTCAATTGTTCTGTGTTCGATTATGTGAGTCAGTCTACTATGGATGCTTACTCTGTTTGTTGGTTAAGCCATTGGGAGTGTACTCACAAAAGTGGGTGGAAAGAGTTGGGAACTAGATCTGTAGAATGGACTGGAGATTTTAGTCGCACTGGATAAAACTTGTTGGAGACATAGAGTGCAGAAGTGCATATCAAGCTGAGGTAACAGTTCCGCAATGTTCTTAGATACAGGAAATACAACATCCCTGCTCCTATATCCCTGCATATATGCCATTTGCAAGTGAGGTCATCGGACAGGAATGACATCTCGACTAGGACAGTGAGCATAGAGTTCCCTTCAAAACCAACCTAGTGGTAAATATAATGGAGTCAAAAGAAGTCCCAAAACTCAGATTTTGGATCTTTCTCCCATATCCATTGCAGAACTCATGTCTCACAAACTTGTTTGAGTTTTTTGAAGAAGTAACAAAGAGAATTGATGAGGACACAATGGTGGATGTGATCTATATGGACTACTATCTATAGGCATTTGGATACAGGACTGGCTCAAAGGTAGAAGACAGAGGGTGGTAGTAGAAGGTTGTTTTTCAGACTGGAGGCCTGTGACCAGTGCCACAAGGATCGGTGCTGGATCCACCATTTTTCATCATTTTTATAAATGACTTAGATGTGAGCAAAAGAGGTATAGTTAGTAAGTTTGCAGAAGACAAATTGGAGGTTTAGTGGACAGTGAAGAAAGTTACCTCAGTGTACAACGGGATCTTGATCAGATGGACCAATGGGCTGGGAAGTGGAAGATGGAGTTTAATTTAGATAAATGTGAGATGCTGCATTTTGGGAAAGCAAATCTTAGCAGGACTCATACACTTAATGGTAAGGTCCTTGGGATTGTTGCTGAACAAAGTGACCTTGGAGTGCAGGTTCATGGCTCCTTGAAAGTGGATTGCACATAGGTAGGATAGTGAAGAAGGCATTTAGTATGCTTTTCTTTATTGGTTAGAGTATTGAATACAGGAGTTAGGAGGTCATGTTGCAGCTGTACAGGACATTGGTTAGGCCACTGTTGGAATATTGCATGCAATTCTGGTCTCCTTCCTATCAGAAAGATGTTGTGAAACTTGAAAGAGTTCAGAAAAGATTTACAAGGATGTTGTCAGGGTTTGAGGATTTGAGCTATCGAGAGAGGTTGAATAGGCTGGGGCTGCTATCCCTGGAGTGTCGGAGGCTGAGGGGTGACCTTATAGAGGTTTACAACATCATGAGGGGCATGGATAGGATAAATAAACAAAGTTTTTTCCCTGGGGTGGGAAGTCCAGAACTAGAGGGCATAGGTTTAGGGTGAGAGGAGAAAGATATAAAAGAGATCTAAGGGGCAACCTTTTCACACAGAGGATGGTACATGTATGGAATGAGCTGCCAGAGGAAGTGGTGGAGGCTGGTACAATTGCAACATTTAAAAGGCATGTGGATGGGAATATGTGAATATGAATAGGAAAGGGTTGGAGGGATTTGGGCTGGGTGCTGGCAGGTGGGACAATATTGGGTTGGGATATCTGGTCGGCATGGATGAGTTGGACTGAAGGGTTTGTTTCCGTTCTGTATATCCCTTTGATTGTATGACTCTAGAACTGCAGACATAGTCGGTTCTGCTATAGCAGGTATTTCCGTTCTTGTGCAATCCCGTGTTGTGAGAAAATCACATCATAGCAGCACCATCTAAACCAATGTGGCTAGAATTGCGTTATAGCCAATACATGCTTTAAAAATTTGCGCTATAGCAATAGTGTCCCCAATTCATCAACCACTTATAGCAAACTTGTATTAATGAAACATGTGTTACAGAAGAATGACTTGTAATGGGTGTCACTAGGCAATAGAATCTTCATTTACTTCAGATATTCCATACTTACTGTTTCTTGTGAGATTAAGCATTGAGGTATGAATATCGTATGGAAGGGGTGAACAGACTAATGGTATAGTGTGTAGAGTAGTAGTGAGGCGAGCTCCTGCTGCACCATTTAAATGCAACTTCCATCAACACCTGCTATTCAAGACTTGTTAGCTGGATTGAAGTCAAAATGTTATACTGCGGTACTCTATAATGTTTTTTTTTAAAGATACACAATGCTGTGCACGAGTTTGAAGTGATTTGCTGCTGGGTTTATATTTAGCAACCAACCTACTAATGTATTCCAATTAATGACTAAACTGATACCTCTCCCCCTCCTCAGCATCTGTTATATTGAAGAAATTAAATGCAGAAGAGAGCAAGAGAGACAAATCCTTGTTTTTTATTCCTACTGTCTTAAGCATAGCTTATCAAACAAATATGTTAATGGGAGAATTCAGAAGCATTATTCTAATCTGCAAGAAAGTGATGTTTCAATAGTCGTCTAATATTTCACCCTGGGGGAGTTTTTGCAAGTGTGATGGATTTTTGATGCCAAGTTCAATGAAACTTGAGAGAGCAATGTGATGATTTCCAGAATCTTGTCACTTTAAAGAAACAGAACTTCACAGAGTGCACATTGATGGAGTGATTCAGAAAATGTTGACATATTCCACAGTTGAGAAGAAAGACACTCACATCATCTTCTCAAGGAATGATTGCTGCTAAGAAATGATGACGTCTTTGTACATTATGTAATGACGAAGCACTGAACAGTAATTTTCACAAGCTCCATTTGAGATCTTTAACCTTTTCTGAACTCACGTTCCTTATCCATGTCATCATGTTGTTTGCATTGTGTCATTGTCAAAGAAATGGTGATGGTTCTTGACTTGCCCCATTGAAGTCCGGAAACTAAGACTGCCTATTCGCTCCCAGGAATTCTGAATGCCTCCAATTTTTTTGCTTCTTGCACTTGTCTGACTTTTATCACTCGAGTAGGGAGCTTGAAGTCTCTCAGCATTTGCTGTGGTGTCCAGCATAAAGAGATCTAGCCCAACGCAGAGGAGATCGAGCCCAACATTGAGGCGATCGAACCCAATGTGGAGGTGGTCGAGCCCAATGTGGAAGAGATCAAGCCCGACGTGGAGGAGATCGAGCCAAAAGTGGAGGTGATTAAACCCAATGTGGAGGAGATGAAACTCTTGAAGGGAGTGGTAGTCTAGCATGGCTAAGCAGTTAAGAAGGACTGTAATGTTGAACCTTTAATTATTTTTTACTTAATACTAAGAAAGATTTTAATGTTGAACTTTTAACTATACTTCCTGATCTTTCTGATGTATACCTAAGATTTTGTATCTTGAGGGTATCTTTGTATCTAAACTGTGCCGAGAATGTCTGAAACTAAGATGAGTGGAAGAAAGTTCAAAAGAGATGTGAGGAGCAAGTTTTTTCTCACAGTACGTATTAAGAGTTTGGAACACGCTGCCAGGGGTGGTGGTGGAGTCAGCTATAATGGAGAGGATTAAAAGACTTTTAGATAAGCACATGAACATGCAAGGAATGGACCAAGGACAGGCAGAAGGGATTAGGTTAATTTGGTGTCATGTTTGGCACAACATCATGGAAGACACAGTCCTTTGTTCTATGTTTGACTGTGCACTTCTCACTGTACTCCTGGACCCCTGCACTTGAGTACACTTGACAATAAAATTAAATTGAATTCATTCATGAATGTCTATTCAGCTACCTCAACAGTAAGTAATACAATTTCCTTCTTAATCCTCCCTACCTTTCTCCCTCAAACTCTCCTTATATTCTGTCACATTGGTCAATTTTTTTGGTAACCTGTCTACATTTGTGATCTTGTATCAAATCTGATTTGATAATGCTCCAGTGGCGTGAATACATTCAAGGCAGTTTTATTTTCTGTGGGATGTATGCAATGCTGGCTGGGTCAGCAGTCATTGCCCATCTCTTAATGTCCTTGAACAGAGTGGCTGACTCAGCCATTTCAAGGAACAGTTAAGAGGCAACCACATTGTTGTCAGTTTGAAGTCACATGTAGGCCAGACTAGGTAAGGATGGCAAATTTTGCTGTCTAAGAGGACATCAGTAAATCAGACTGGCTTTATGACAATTGAAAGTTGGTACATGGGGCAACATTAGGTTAGCTTTTAACTCCAGAATTTTTATTGAATTGAAATTTCACAGCCTATTATATTAGTCCGGGACTCTGAACTATAAATTGCCAAGACACCCCTTATAAGTGCAAGTAGATATTTTGGACCCTGAAAGAAGAAGCCATCCATATATTAACAAGGGAATACATTTTCTATGGAGATTCTCTTGCAATTGTGCACCCTTATTTCAATGATCACATTTCTAGTTTCCTTATCCTGCTGGCAAGGTCAACTTATTCAGTTGAGCTTATTGTCAGTCGCAGTTCTCAATTAGTGGTGATTTTAAATCAGTATGAATCCTTTGTCAGTGTTTTAGCTATACAGCTGGTCCTAACATAAAACACCCTCACTCCCTGATTGGCTTTCTGCAGTGTGGCTATGATCAATCAGCGGCCAATCCCTAACCGTGCTGATTTTTACCCAAGGACAATTCTTCTTGACCAAATCATGACAGAGTCCCAGTCTTTTCTGATTAATGTTAAAAATTAATGTCAGAAGTTAGTTATAGAAGGAAAAATTATAAACAATGGATAGGGTTCTAACATTAAACAGAACGATATATTTAAGTAAAATATACTTGCTATGTATATTACAGCAAAGGAAACTTTCCTGAGTCAACTACTCTTAATAAATAGAATTCCCCTATTTGGGTCTTAAGGTATAAAGTATATATTATATTGTAATATATTGTAAGAATCAATTTTGGATTGTGTTTGGTTGGCACGGTGGCTCAGTGGTTAGCACTGCTGCCTCACAGCACTAAGGATCTGGTTCAATTCCATTCTTTGGCAACTGTCTATGTAGAATTTGCACATTCTTCCCGTGTCTGCATGGGTTTCCTCCCACAGTCCAAAGATGTGCAGGTTAAGTGGATTGGCCATGCTAAATTGCTCATAGTGTCCAGGGATGAGTAAGATAGACAGATCATCCCTGAGAAATGCAGGGTCTGGGTGGGATGCTCTTTGGAAGGTTGGTGTTGCCTCGATGGGCTGGATGGTGTGCTTCCACGCTGCAGGGATTCTATGATACAGTAATGGTTACAATATTACACTCTGAAGAATTATCAATTGGAAGAAAAAGAGCTCCAATTCTCTATCAACCATTTCACACAATCACACAAAGTCAAGCTGTATCCCATTCAATTGTAGCATTTTAAAACTCAATAAATGCTGCTATTTATGCTCTAGCTTCCATCTACCTGTTTTATCTAACTCTGTCAGCATATATTTCTGGACCTTTCTCCATCACATATTTATCAAGTTTCCCCCTCAACTATACCTTATATTAATGAGCTTCACATTCTGAACAATTTGGATTTTAAAAAAATCCTATTGAGTTCCATATTGATTTATTCATGATGTTCTTAAATTAATGATCTCTACTTTTGGACTCCTCCACTCATGAAAATATATTTTCTACATCTAACCCATCCATAACCTTAGAGACATCTATCTTTTTTTTGCTGGTTTCCCCACCATCAGTGTAGTTTATGAAATGCAGATTAGTACAAACACCTGTATGATTCCCTTTAAATTTTAGCTTGTTTCAATTTTACAAATAACCAGGAGCAGAGTTTTATTCTTTAAGTCAGATCAAAGGTTGGTTTATTACTCAGCTTTTGCCGAAATTTGTTTCCGTAAACTATGTAAGGTTATTAGTTAAACTAGTATAAAGTGAGGTCTGCAGGTGCTGGAGATCAGAGCTGAAAATGTGTTGCTGGTTAAAGCACAGCAGGTTAGGCAGCATCCAAGGAACAGGAAATTCGACGTTTCGGGCCGGAGCCCTTCATCAGGAATGAGGAGAGTGTGCCAGGCAGGCTAAGATAAAAGGTAGGGAGGTGGGACTTGGGGGAGGGGCGATGGAGATGTTATAGGTGGAAGGAGGTCAAGGTGAGGGTGATAGGCCAGAGTGGGGTGGGGGCGGAGAGGTCAGGAAGAGGATTGCAAGTTAGGAGGGCGGTGCTGAGTTCAAGGGAACCGACTGAGACAAGGTGGGGGGAGGGGAAATGTGGAAACTGGAGAAATCTGAGTTCATCCCTTGTGGTTGGAGGGTTCCCAGGCGGAAGATGAGGCGCTCTTCCTCCAAACGTCGTGTTGTTATGTTCTGGCGATGGAGGAGTCCAAGGACCTGCATGTCTTCGGTGGAGTGGGAGGGAGAGTTAAAGTGTTGAGCCACGGGGTGGTTGGGTTGGTTGGTCCGGGCGTCCCAGAGGTGTTCCCTGAAGCGTTCTGCAAGTAGGCGGCCCGTCTCCCCAATATAGAGGAGGCCACATCGGGTGCAGCGGATGCAATAAATGATGTGTGTGGAGGTGCAGATGAATTTGTGGCGGATATGGAAGGATCCCTTGGGGCCTTGGAGAGAAGTAAGGGAGGAGGTGTGGGCACAAGTTTTGTATTTCCTGCGGTTGCAGGGGAAGGTGCCGGGAGTGGAGGTTGGGTTGGTGGGGGGTGTGGACCTGACGAGGGAGTCACGAAGGGAGTGGTCCTTGCGGAACGCTGATAGGGGAGGGGAGGGAAATATATCCCTGGTGGTGGGGTCCGTTTGGAGTTGGCGGAAATGACGGCGGATGATACGCTGTATACGGAGGTTGGTGGGGTGGTAGGTGAGAACCAGTGGGGTTCTGTCTTGGTGGCGGTTGGAGGGGCGGGGCTCAAGGGCGGAGGAGCGGGAAGTGGAAGAGATGTGGTGGAGGGCATCGTCGATCACGTCTGGGGGGAATCTGCGGTCCTTGAAGAAGGAGGCCATCTGGGCTGTACGGTATTGGAACTGGTCCTCCTGGGAGCAGATGCGGCGGAGACGAAGGAATTGGGAATATGGGATGGAGTTTTTACAGGGGGCGGGGTGGGAGGAGGTGTAGTCCAGGTAGCTGTGGGGGTCAGTCGGTTTACAGTAGATGTCTGTGTTGAGTCGGTCGCTCGAGATAGAAATGGAAAGGTCTAGGAAGGGGAGGGAGGAGTCTGAGACAGTCCAGGTGAATTTGAGGTTGGGATGAAAGGTGTTGGTAAAGTTGATGAACTGTTCAACCTCCTCGTGGGAGCACGAGGCAGCGCCGATACAGTCATCGATGTAGCGGAGGAAAAGGTGGGGGGTGGTGCCAGTGTAGTTGCGGAAGATGGACTGTTCCACATATCCTACAAAGAGACAGGTATAGCTGGGGCCCATGCGGGTGCCCATGGCAACTCCTTTAGTTTGGAGGAAGTGGGAGGATTGGAAAGAGAAGTTATTCAGGGTGAGGGCCAGTTCAGTCAGTCGAAGGAGGGTGTCAGTGGAAGGGTACTGGTTGGTGCGGCGGGAAAGAAAGAAGCGGAGGGCTTTGAGTCCTTTGTGATGGGGGATGGAGGTGTACAGGGACTGGATGTCCATCGTGAAGATAAGGCGTTGGGGACCGGGGAAGCGAAAATCATGGAGGAGGTGGAGGGCGTGGGTGGTGTCTACAAAGATTAAAAGTAAGTAAACATCAATGTTACATAGATGAGACTGATCTCTAATTTTGTTACAGGCCAGATCACTAAAGATTGTCTTGTTGAACGGAAAGAGTTAAAAGTTTGAAGCCAGATGCAAAAACAGTGATGATATAGAACATAGAACATAGAAAGATACAGCGCAGTACAGGCCCTTCGGCCCTCGATGTTGCGCCGACCGAATCCTACCTAACCTACACTAGCCCAATAACTTCCAAATGCCTATCCAATGCCCGCTTAAATGACCATAAAGAAGGAGAGTTCACCACTGATACGGGCAGGGCATTCCATGAACTCACAACCCGCTGTGTAAAGAATCTACCCCTAACATCTGCCCTGTACCTACCACCCCTTAATTTAAAGTTGTGTCCCCTAGTAACACCTGACTCCATTAGCGGTAAAAGGTTCTCAGTGTCGACCCTATCTAAACCCCTAATCATCTTATACACCTCTATCAAATCTCCCCTAAACCTTCTCTTCTCCAATGAGAACAGCCCCAAGTGCCTCAGCCTTTCCTCATAAGATTTTCCTACCATTCCAGGCAACATCCTGGTAAACCTCCTCTGCACTCGTTCCAATGCCTCCACATCCTTCCTATAGTATGGCGACCAAAACTGCACACAATACTCCAGATGAGGCCGCACCAGAGTCTTATACAGTTGCAACATGACCTCAGGACTCCGGAACTCAATTCCTCTACCAGTAAAGCCCAGTACACCATATGCCTTCCTCACAGCACTATTTACCTGGGTGGCAACTTTCAGAGATCTGTGTACATGGACACCAAGATCCCTCTGCTCATCCACACTACCAAGTAGCCTACCATTAGCCCAGTAATCCATCATCTTGTTACTCCTACCAAAGTGAATGACTTCACACTTAGCTACATTGAATTCCATTTGCCACCTTTCTGCCCAGCTCTGCAACTTATCTATATCCCGCTGTAACCTACCACTTCCTTCCTCACTATCCACAACTCCACCGACTTTTGTGTCATCCGCAAACTTGCTTACCCAGCTTTCAAGCCCTTCCTCTAGATCATTTATAAAGATAACAAAAAGCAATGGTCCCAAAACAGATCCTTGTGGTACACCGCTAGTAACTGCACTCCAAGATGAACTTAGTCCATCAACTACTACCCTCTGTCTCCTTCCAGCCAGCCAATTCCTAATCCAAACCTCTAATGTATCCTCAATGCCATACCTCCGTAGTTTTAGCATTAGCCTACCATGGGGAACCT
Source organism: Hemiscyllium ocellatum (assembly GCF_020745735.1). NCBI lineage: Eukaryota > Metazoa > Chordata > Chondrichthyes > Orectolobiformes > Hemiscylliidae > Hemiscyllium > Hemiscyllium ocellatum. The sequence goes on from NC_083423.1 coordinate 9,980,050, forward strand.
TATCGAACGCCTTACTAAAATCCATATACACAACATCTACTGCTTTACCCTCGTCCACTTCCTTAGTCACCTTCTCAAAGAACTCAATAAGGTTTGTGAGGCACGACCTGCCCTTCACAAAACCATGCTGGCTATCCTTGATCACGTTATTCCTATCCAGATGTTCATAAATCTTATCCCTTACCATTCTCTCTAAGACTTTGCCCCCCACTGAAGTCAGACTCACTGGCCTATAGTTACTAGGGCTATCCCTACTCCCTTTCTTGAACAAGGGGACCACATTCGCTATCCTCCAGTCCTCTGGTGCTATTCCCGTTGACAATGACGACATAAAAATCCAGGCCAATGGCTCTGCTATCTCCTCCCTAGCTTCCCATAGGATCCTAGGGTAAATGCCATCAGGCCCAGGAGACTTATCTATTTTCATCCTCTCCAATATTCCCAGAACCTCTTCCCTGCATATTTCCAGGCCATCCATTCTAATCATTTGTGACTCCATATTCACGTCAGCAACAGTGTCCTGTTCCTGAGTGAATACTGATGAAAAGTATTGATTTAGTGTCTCTCCAATCTCCTCCGCCTCCACACACAACTTCCCACTACTATCCTTGACTGGACCGATACCTACCCTAGTCATCCTTTTATTCCTGACATACCTATAGAAAGCATTTGGGTTTTCCCTAATCCTACCAGCTAAAGACTTTTCATGTCCCCTTCTCGCTTCTCTTAGCTCTCTCTTTAGATTCTTCCTGGCTACCTTATAACTCTCTATCGCCCCAACTGAACCTTCACGCCTCATCTTTACATATGCCGCCTTCTTCCCTTTCACAAGGGATTCCAATTCCTTACTAAACCACGGCTGCCTCACAAGGCCCTTAACACCATGCCTGACTGGTACATACTTATCGAGGACACGTAGTAGCTGCTCCTTGAACAATCCCCACATCTCATTAGTGTTCTTCTCTTGAAGCCTGTTTTTCCAATCCACACATCCTAAGTCATGCCTCACTGCATCATAATTTCCCTGCCCCCAGCTATAACTCTTGCCCTGCGGCGCACACTTATCCCTCTCCATCACTAAAGTAAAAGTCACCGAGTTGTGGTCACTGTCCCCGAAGTGCTCACCTACCTCCAAGTCTAACACCTGGCCTGGTTCATTACCTAGAACCAAATCCAGTATAGCCTCACCTCTTGTTGGCCTGTCTACATATTGTGTCAGGAAACCCTCCTGCACACATTGTACAAACACCGACCCATCTAATGAACTCGAGCTATAGCTCTCCCAGTCAATATCTGGGAAGTTAAAGTCCCCCATAACAACCACCCTGCTACCTTCACTCTTTTCCTGAATCATCCTCGCAATATTATCCTCTACTTCTCTAGGACTATTAGGAGGCCTGTAGAAAACACCTAACAGGGTGACCTCACCTTTCCTATTTCTAACCTCAGCCCAAACTACCTCAGATGGCAAGTCCTCTTCCATCGTCCATTCCACTGCTGTAATACTATCTTTGACAAGTAATGCCACACCTCCCCCTTTTTTACCCCCATGTCTGATCCTACTAAAACATTTAAACCCTGGAACCTGCAACAGCCATTCTTGTCCCTGTTCTACCCACGTCTCTGTAATGGCCACAACATCGAAGTCCCAGGTACCAACCCACGCTGCAAGTTCACCTACCTTATTCCTTATACTTCTGGCATTGAAGTATACACACTTCAATCCACCCTTCTGTTTACAGGCACCCTCCTTCGAGATCGCTGCATTATTCATAACCTCCCTACACTCAAGGTCCTGTACCCTAAAGCTACAGTCCAGGTTCCCATGCCCCGGCGGAGTTAGTTTAAACCCTCCCAAAGAGCACTAGCAAACCTCCCCCCAAGGATACTGGTGCCCCTCAGGTTCAGGTGTAGACCATCCTTTTTATAGAGGTCCCACCTTCCCCAGAAAGAACCCCAGTTGTCCAGAAAACGGAATCCCTCCCTCCTGCACCATCCCTGTAGCCACGCATTCAACTGCTCTCTCTCCCTATTCCTCGACTCTCTATCACGTGGCACGGGTAACAAACCAGAGACTACAACTCTGTTTGTTCTAACTCTGAGCTTCCAACCTAGCTCCCTGAAAGCCTGTCTGACATCCTCACCCCTCTTCCTACCTATATCGTTGGTGCCAACGTGGACCACGATCTGCGCCTGCTCCCCCTCCCCCTTAAGGACCCGGAAAACACGATCAGCGACATCACGTACCCTTGCACCTGGGAGGCAACATACCAAACGTGAGTCACTGTCGCCCCCACAAAACCGTCTGTCTGTACCCCTCACTATCGAGTCCCCAAGAACTATCGCTCTACCTTTCTCCACCCTTCCCTTCTGAGCAACGGGGCCAGGCTCCGTGCCAGAGGCCTGAACCTCGTTGCTTGCCCCTGGTAAGTCATCCCCCCCACAAGTATCCAAAACGGTATACTTGTTCTTGAGGGGAATGACCGCAGGGGGTCCCTGCACTGGCTTCCTCCTCCCACTCCCCCTCACTGTCACCCATCTATCTTGAACTTTCGGAGTAACTACTTCCCTAAAGTTCTGATCTATGACCCTCTCTGCCTCCCGAATGATCTGCAGTTCATCCAAATCCAGCTCCAGTTCCCCAACACGGGCTTGGAGGAGCTGGAGATGGGTGCACTTCTTGCAAGTGTACTCAGCAGGGACGCTAATGGCTTCCCTCACCTCATACATGTTGCAAGAGGAACATTGCACTGCCTGCACTGCCATCCCTCTAAAAAGCTAGCTTTCTTTAAAAAAAAACTAAATGTAAAGAAACCAAAACAAGCAAAACGCAGCACTTACCTGCTTGCCGCAACGGGTCTTATTATTTAGGTTAGAGGAGGAGGGCGGGTGGGAGGCTCTTCTGCCGAAGTGCCTCGGGTTACTCGCCTGCGCGTTTAAATAGAGAAAAAACCCTACCCAGGTAACCTAGCAACACAAGCCTCCGGGTCTACCCGGCGTTTTTCTAAAAAAAAACTTTTTAAATTTTTAGTTTAAAAAAGTTAAAAAAAGTTAAGTACTGGAACTTTCAACTTAAATTTTTAGTTTTTAAAACAAAAGAAAAACTAAGAACTGGAACTCACCCTGGACTTCGAACCGGACAAACAGCCGTCATGTGATCCTCCGAGAAACTCTGTAGTTGAATAGTTGGACATTGTACCCAAAGGTGGACTGATCAGAGTTGATCCTAGGATTGAGTGAGGGTCACTTTGTTTTGCTTTTTGGCTGCAGGTTATAGCTCCTGGTAGCCTGGAACTGTACTTTGTTCTTCGATAATTCCCTCCTGTTTCTATGCTCAGAAGCAGTGACTTTTTTTTATTTATTCAATCATGGGACGTGGGCATCACTGGCTGCTCAACATTTATTGCCCATCCCTAGCAGCCCTTGAGAAGGTGTTGGAGAACTGCCTTCTCGGACTAGTGCAGTTCACCTGCTGTGGGTCAAGTCACATTGCCCTTCAGAAAGGGAGTTCTCGGTGTTTGACCCAGCAACAGTGAAGGAACAGCCATATATTTCCAAGTTGGGATGGTGAGTAGCTTGGAGGGAGACTTGCAGATGATGATATTGCCATGTATTTGCTGCTCTTGTCCTTCGAGATGGTTTTGTTTTCATGACAATGTAGACAACTTCATATTCTCCAGTTGTATTCCACATGCCAAATTCTTGCTCACTCACTCAATGTGTCTATATCTTTGCATTCCTCTCACTGATTACTTTCCTGCTTAGTTTTATGTAAGTGGTATTGTATTTGGAAGGCACTGTCTAAAGATCCTTGGTGAATTTCTGCAGTGCATCTTGTAGACATTAAACACCACTGCCACTGAGTGTTAGTGGTGGAGGAGTGGATTTTTGAGGATGTCAATCAAGCGAGTTGCTTTGTCCTGGATAGTGTCAAGCCTCTTGAGTGTTGTTGGAGCTGCACCCATCCAGGCAAGTGGGGTGTATTCCATCACACTCCTGACTCCTAACTACTGGCTTCAAGACATTTCCCTTGTTCTCCAAACAAAAACGGTCGCTCTTTTTAGAAAATAGATATTTTAAGATCTGACCTTTGTAAACATTTTCTAATCATGTTAATTCTGTGCCCCTCAGTCTTAATCTTTTTACGAATGAGGTAATTTCTCCAAATCTACTCCATTCAGGTCTGTTACTCTTAGTACCCGAAAGCTAATTGATATACTGAGCAAAAACAACTCTCTGGGTTCAGAATATCAAAGTCTCACAAGCTTTAGTGTAAAGAAATTTCCCCTCGTCGCAGTGCTGAATGGCCTCATCCCTACTGTGAGACTGTGACCCAGTGTTCTAGATTGCTCAGTTAGGGAAAACATCCGCTCAGCATGTATTCTGCTAAGGCCCTTATGAAGATTCAATTTTTCAGTGAGTTCATCTCTCATTCTTCTGCAAGAGGAGGCAAGGGATGATCTACTGAAGTATTCTTATAGGCTAGTTCCATCACTGCAGGAGTCAGACTAGTAGACCCTGTTACTGTCACTATGAAGCAACGATATCCTTCTTTTGGTAAAAGGATCAAACACATTGCCTGATATGGTCTCACCAAGTCCAATATAATTGCAGTGAGACAGTAATAAATATGCATATACCAATTAATTTCCTAATTGCTAGCTGCACCTGCATATCCATTTGATGAAATTCAAGTACAACACACTGGGGTCCTCTGAATACCAACACTTCAGTCTCTCATCCTTAAAAAAATCCTTACTTACTTTTCTTTTTGTTTTCATGACAATGTAGATAACTTCACATTCCTCCAATTATACTCCAACTGCCAAATTCTTGCTCGCTCACTCAATGTGTCTATGTTCCTTTGCCACATCTCTGCATTCTTCTCACTGCTTACTGTCTTTTTCTGCTTCAGCAAGCATTCCTTTTTCTAAGTCACTGATGTGGATATAAATAGCTATGGGTCCACAATGTTCCTTGCAGCATCCCTCTAGTAACAGTCCATCAACCTCCAAGTGGCCCACTTATGTGGTTCTCTACTCTCTGCCTGTTAATCCATTTTATATCATTGCTAACTTGCCAGCTCAATTTCAGCACCCTCCCCAGTTTGAAGGAGGTGATGGAGTTGTGGTATTATCAGTGGACTATTGACCCAGATAATATTCTGGGGACCTGAGTTCAAATCCTGATGGAATTTGAACTCAGCAAAATGAAAGGAAATCTAGAAATAAAAATCAAATGATATCAGGAAAAGCCCATTTGTTTTATTAATGTGCTTATATGAAGGAAATCACCATCCTTAACAGTTCTGCCCTCCATGTGATTCCAGACCCACAGTAATATGGTTGACTTAACTGCCCACAGACCAAAGAATGCTGCCTAACCAGTGATGCCCTCATCCTGTGAATGAATCCATTTTTAAAAAATTGTTATAATAATCTGCATATAGCACCTGATCAAATGCCTTTTTTTGGAAATCCAAATACACACCATCCACGGGTCCTCCTTTTTCAATCCTGCTAATTACAACCTGAAAAGGTAACTCTAATAGCTACCTCTGTGGAATTGTACAGCCACTGAATCAGACATTACATGATGAAGAGAATCAGTCGAGAATCAATGTTCGTGGTCTCTTGGAGACTGATTTAGGCTGACATTTCTGAGAGGGCAGTTTCCAAGTCTGTGCTGAGGTTTAACTAATTAACCTTCAGGGCTGTTATCCTTTTTTAATTGCTGTTAAATAGCAGTTTCAATGAATTGCTTTATTCCAAGCTGTGTTTTCAAATCATACTCTGTAGAGTATAATGTTTGATTTGTTGGCAGTGTTTACTTTGTAAAGGAAGAGGGATTAAAGTGGCAGATGGATTTTAATGCAGATAGATGTAAGGTTATGCACATTGGAACAGGGTACATGAAATGTCGTGCCAATGAAAGCAATCAGTCAGGGATGAATAATGAAGATTCTGAGGTTAGATATATATTCTGATACTTACCTGATGTAAGAGACTGATGGGAGCTGGAAAAGAAAATTCAGAATCAGGAGCTTAAATAAATTTCCACTGTTTACAGGAGATTCTGCTCTTCAAAAAATATTCAGCTGAATATGTTCTGGAATATCCTGAGGTTGATAAAGGGGCAATACAAGTTCAGTCCTTCTCCTTCTTAATCTTATGTTTGTTCTGTTTGTTTTTTTTTATCTTCTCCATAGTAAAAGTGATGAAAGTGTTACAGCTTGGAAAGAAATTGTAAAACGTATGAACAACACATACTGGTCCAACCTGTTCCTTCCTGCCACAGAACAGGACTCCTTTCTAAGTATTTTTTTTTCAATTTTTCTCCCCTCTGCATTCTGAGGTATATTTGCCTTTAATGATCAGTGCATTGAGTATAGAAATTGGGAGGTCATGTTGTAGCCATATAGGACATTAGTGAGGTCACTTTTAGAATGTTACATTCAATCCTGGTCTCCTTGCTATCGGAAGGATGTTGTTTACTTAAAAGCGTTCGGGAAAGATTTACAAGTATGTTGACAGGGTTGGAGGATTTGCGCTAGAGAAAGAGGCTGAATAGACTGGGGCCATTTTCCCTGGAGCATCGGAGGCTGAGGAGGTTTATAAAATCATGAGGGACATGGATATGGTGAAGTGCCATGGCCTTCTTCCCAAGGTAGTGGAGTCCAAACCTAGATGGCATACATTTAAGTTGAAGGGGCTAAGATTTAAAAGGAACCTAAAGGAGAGCATGGAGGGTGGTACGTGTATGGAATGAGCTGCCAGAGGAAGTGGTGGAGGCTGGTACAATTGCAACATTTAAAGGCCACTAGATGGGTACAGAACAACCTCAATTAACCGAACGAGATGTGCAGGGAGTCTTTTGTTTGGATAAATGAGAGTTTGGGTAACTGATTGTTCAGATAACAAATAATATTTTTACAGGACCTTAAGATCTTGTTCAGATAATTCAAAATTCGGATAATTGATGTTTGGATAACTGAGGTTGTTCTGTAAATGTGTAGGAAGGGTTTAGAGAGACATGGGCCGAATGCTGGCAAATGGGCCTAGATTAATTTCGGATATCTGGTCGACATGGATGAATTGGACTGAAGGGTACATTTCCATGCTGTACATCTCTATGACACTATATATCTTATGGACATAAGTTTGCTTGCTGAGCTGAAAGGTTCGTTTTTAGATGTTTCATCACCATACAAGTTAACATCATCAGTGAGCCTCCGGTGAAGCACTGGTGTTGTGACCTACTTTCTATTTATGTGTTGGTGATGTCATTTCCTATGATGATGTCATTTCCTGTTCTTTTTCTCAGAGGGTGGTAAATGGAGTCCAAGTTGATGTGTTTGTTGATAGAGTTCAGGTTGGAATGCCATGCTTCCAGGCATTCTTGTGCATATTGTTGTTTGGCTCGTCCTAGGATGGGTGTGTTGTCCCACTCAAAGTGGTGTCCTTCTTCATCTAAATGTAAGGATACTAGTGAGAGTGCGGCTAGTTGATGTTTATGTATCCTGATGACTAGCTTTCTGCCTGTTTGTCCAATGTAGTGATTGTTGCAGTTCTTGCAAGGTATGTTGTAAATGATGTTTGTTTTGCTTGTTGTCCGTATAGGGTCTTTTAGGTTCATTAGCTACTTTTCCTTATGCTGGTGGGTTTGTGGGCTACTGTGGTGCCAAGAAGTCTGAGTAGTCTGGCAGTCATTCCCAAGATGTCTTTGATGTAGGGGAGAATGTCTAGGGTTTCTGGGTGCGTTTTGTCTGCTTGCTCAGGTTTGTTGCTGAGAAATCAACAAACTGTATTCATTGGGTACCTGTTCTTTTTGAATACAATGTATAGGTGATATACATCTTGTCATGACAGGGTAAGTGATGTGCGTATGCCTCTTGGAAGAACTTTTCATCCTGAAGGTTTAAAATAATTTTCACAACCATTGAATGAGTCAAGCCAATGGTCAAAATATTCTGAATTAAATTTTAAAAATGTGGCTTTACTTCATCTGTTTTTTTTTAGTGTGGGTTTTGTTAGCAGGGTCATTATTTGTTGTCCATTCCAAGGGCAGAGTTGACAAAGAATGGAGCTGAAAATGTGTTGCTGGAAAAGCGCAGCAGGTCAGGCAGCATCCAAGGTGCAAGAAAATCGACATTTCGGGCATGACCCTTCTTCAGGACAGAGGCCCTGTCTTTAGCTCAATCCTGAAGAAGGGTCCTGCCCAAAATATTGGCTCTCCTGCTCCCCGGTTGCTGCCTGACCAGCTGTGCTTTTTCCAGCGTCACGCTTTGTCAACTCTAGCTCTCAAGCATCTGCAGTCCTCACTTTCTCCTTGTCCATTCCACGGTACCCTGAGAAGGTAAAAAGGAACTGTTTTCTTGATCACTCCTCTGATATGGGAAAGAGGTTCATGATATATGAAAGAAAGTTAAAATGTATAATATTAATATATTAATAAAACTGGTGGTCACATAAATGTTCATCTCAGAATCAACCACACTGGTGTCTAAGTGGAGTTGTATACAAGCAAGACCAATAAGAACAGTGCATTCTCTCCTCTAAAGTGAACCAGTTATTTTAACAACAACATAATTGTATTACACCACTTTTGGAAGCATAACAAGAAACAGGGCTTTGTTTTCTGCTTTGTAACTGTCGCAGTTCTGTGTTAACATGATTACTAAGGAGAACTGACAAAGACTGATTTTCGCTGACATTCCAACTAACTCTGTCTCAGTGTGTGGGTTTAGGATAGTTCCCTCAGTGAGGGTGCATCATCAGCCTAGCTGAGTAAAAGCCTTGTTCCTAGTCTTGGTCACACAGACCTCAGGCCGTCTGTACAGCATGCCAAGTTAAAAGCTAATGCCTCAGGTTCTTACACAAATTAACTTGAAAGATCTACGTGTAATCATACACATAACAAACATTTTTTTCAATGTCAAAAATATATTTTATTCATAAAAATCTTTATATGCATACATAGTCACTTAAACGTTTTGGTCCTGCATAGTTTTAGCATCTGGAGAATCAAACAAACGATGGAGTTGGATTCACCCAACAGCTCCTAAAGTAAGTATTTCTTACTTATGCAAAAGACTATATGCATATATTTGAGGCATCAGAAGGGTTCAAAAACTGAATGGATCCCCGTTGTACTTTGTCTCAGATGCTGGTCTTTCCCCATTGTGCCTTGCCGGCAGCTGCCCCAAGCTGTAGGACAAACAGTGGGTGTTGTCCATTCGCCAATAACCACAAAAATCTGGCCTGAATGTTGCCAAATTCCCAATCCCTCTCTGTCACTTCTTTGTCCTTTCAAGTTTCAACTCTATTCAGAAAAAGTCTATTATCCCATTTTGAAACTGAAAAGTTTTGTTTTCACCTTGTCACTCATTCCCTCCAATTTTTTTTTTCTACATATAATGTTACTGCGCACTTAGAAAATTTTCTTGTCACTTCAGTCAGATGCAAATGTATACGTCAACCCCTTAAGTGGAAATGTAATCGAAGCCTCCATAAAATTGTGGTGCTTTTTTTTTGCTCCAAAATAGTTCTTAAAATGCCTTTGCAAAGCAAAAGCCCATTATGCTCATTTCATGTTGTCTTTTTTTTTGATGATTGGAAATTGAACACAGCTTTAATAAGGATGTCAGGTAATCGTCGTCTTTTGAAGAAGAGCTAGAGTTCTTTATACAAATTTTAAGAAATAAACTTCAACTATAATACATACATTTGAATTGTCCAGTTAAGTTACTTTATTCATGGATCTTTAACCTTTAAAGAATTCCACGTTTATATTAAATATTTATGTTGATGGAAGACATTATATATCTTTATTGGAATATAATTCAATGGTGAAGTTTTCACTCTGGATTTCATAATTACAACTGGTCTGCTTTGGATCTACGTCTAAAGTTATTATGGATTGCTAGCTGAGGTTTGAGGATTGGATAGTAAAGCAGGAAAAGTAAAAGTCAAAGTTTTAATAAAAATTGATCTGCTTTTAAAGATTATAGAATAATGGTTAACTTGTAGTATGCTGCAGAACTTATGCTGATGTCAATAATAAATGTAAAGTTCAACTGCCGACTGAAGTTGTAAAATGCTTTGTTTTATAATTTTCTCATCAGTAGACAGAATGCAATGGGTCCTGCAACTGGTCAGGATGCCTGTGATGCAATTTATTTGTGATGTTCATCCATGTCAATGTATGGGATGTCAATACTAGAGAATCAAATTGATTTCCAAAATTTCCATGCGTCTGAAATTATTTGAAATTGAAATTGAAGCCATAAAATGTGCAAAAACAAACAGGTGGAATGCCCACTTTCAGTGCAGTCAGACGATGGTGTCCAAAATGCATTTGAAATTTTGTTGGCAATAGATTGTGCTTCAAGTTTCTGAGAAAAGCGATCCCACAGTGGCTCAGTGGTTAGCACTGCTGCCTCATAGCACTAGGGACCTGGGTTTAATTCCAGTTTTGGGTGACTGTCTGTGTGGAGTTTGCATGTCTGTCCTGTGTTTGCATGGGTTTCTTCTATGTGTTCTGGATTCCAGATAGGTTGTTCAGTCACACAATCCGAAACGTTAACTCTGATTTCTGCCCATTTCCATCTACCCTGACAATCTTGGTTTCCTTTGCCAAACAATCTATCTCAGTGACAAAAATAGAAATTGCTGGAAAAACTCGGCCGGTCAAGCAGCCTCTGTGCAGAGAAATCAGAGTTAATATTTCAGATTGAGTGACCCTTCCACTAACAGTTCCCCACAGAGGCTGCCAGACCTGCTGAGCTTTTCCAGCAATTTCTATTTTTGTCTCTGATTTACAGCATCCGCAGTCCTTCTGGGGTAGCACGGTGGCTCAGTGGTTTGCACTGCTGCCTCACAATGGCAGATACCCAGGTTCATTTCCTGCCTCGGGTGACTGTCTGTGTGGAGTTTGCACATTCTCCCCATGTCTGCGTGGGTTTCCTTCTGGTACTCCGGTTTCCTCCCACAGTCCAAAGATGTGCAGGTCAGGTGTATTGGCCATGCTAAATTGCCCGTACGGTGAGGTGCATTAGTCAGTGGTAAATGTAGGGGAATGGGTCTGTATGGGTTGCTGTTCGGAGGGTCGATGTGGACTTGTTGGGCTGAAGGGAGTGCTTCCACACTGTAGGGAAGCGAGTCTAATCTTTTGGCTTTTAATTTATCTTAGATTTTGCCTGAAAAATATTCAATAGTCCTATTCGACCTCCCATGTGAGGTGGAGAATTCCAAAATTATTCAAAGAAACTTCCCTGTTTTATATAAGTAAAAGGGTGACTCCAAAATTTACAATATTGTCACCTTATTCTGGACTTGCTCACAAAGAGAAACATCTTTCCTACATCCACCTCGTCAAAACCTGTTCATCAATGAATTTTAACAGTTCAACTACACATACTTTTGTACTAGGAGAAGCCTGTACTTCCTCCCACTGTTACAAATCCATCTCCAATCAAGAGCTTTCATTGACACTCCAAATGAGAACTACCTTGCTTTATACAAATTTAGGGTTCCACAGAATAGGAGGTTTGCTTCTGATTTACAGCATCTGCAGTTCTTTCAGTTTTTATTTGGTACAATTATGTGTTGGTTGCTGTTCTGGGTTTGTACTCTTCACATTTCTTGTAATTTCGGATTTTAAATGTCCCTTGTAGGAGCAGCCCATTGACCCTGCTCCACCATTCAATTAGATCGATCTCCCTCAATACCATACTCCCATACTAAGTCTATACTCCTTTGATGTTATTAGCATCAAGAGATATCGATTTCTGTATTGACAATGATCAATGATTATATTTGCCCAGCTGTTTAAGGTAGAGAATTCCAAAGATACAGATTCTGTGGCACTCTGGTATTTTATGTCAGCTATTTTTGGATTGCAATATTGTCACAAACAGCACTCACCTTTTTTGTTCGACTTTAGCCTGACTTGCTGCATGAACATTCGAGGTGGAGAAAATTACAAAGAAAAAGTATTCAAAGACATTAACAGGAAGCACTTCAAAAATGCTCTCCATTTGCTACAGCTGCAGCAGGGATTCGCATAAGGTGGCAGGATGCATAAAGGGCATTTTCATACTGTGTACAGATATCCCAGCTGAGGAGCATGTAACTCAGCATTTTTAGCAGTTCATAACTAATTCTTGTTGCTTGCTGCTGAGTTTCCGATGGAATGATAAGAGCTAGAAAGCTGCATGGAGCCTGTTTTTAGTGCTATGAGGCGTTTCAGTCACAGTTGCTTTTGAAGTCTGCTCAATATGCCTTTTCCCTGGCTCTGTATTTGCTTAAAAGCTTTTCATCTCCAACGTCTTCTAGTTTTGATGAAAAGTCATAGACCTGAAAAATTAATGCTGTTTGTGTCTCCACAGGATCCTTCCTTACCCACCGAGTTTTCCAACATTTTCTGTTTTTGTTGCCATACGCCACCTGCTTCTGAGAGGATATACATTGGGCCTTATCCTTAGGCCGGACAGATAGTGACATCTAATTTAATAAATGTTCTGTCAATTAGTCAAAATGCGGAATAACCCCTTCAAATCCAAGCCTAATTGGTGCAATTATGTCACAAACAGAAACAGAAATTGCTGGAAAAGCTCAGCAGGTTTAGCAGCATCTGTGTTTCTGAGGAAGGGTCACTGGACCTGAAACGTTAAGCTTGATTTCCATGCATCCAAAACTACAAGAAATGTTTAGTGTACAATCCCAGAACAGCTTTGCTCAGATTAGCAGAAACCAGCACATCATTGTACCAAATGAAAACTGAAAGAGCTACAGATGCTGTAAATCAGAAGCAAAAGCAGAAATTGTGAGAAACGCTCAGCAGGTCTTTCGGTTTTTATTTATACAATAATGTGCTGGTTTCCGCTAATCTGAGCAAAACCGTTCTGGGATTGTACACTAAAAATTTCTTGTAATTTTGGATGTTAATTTACATTTATGCCCTTTGTAGGAGCAACAGGAGGCCATTCAGCCCATTGACCCTTCTCTGCCATTCAATTAGATCGATCTATCTCAATACCATATTCCCGCACTAAGTCTATACTCCCTTGATGTCATTAATATCAAGAATATATCGAGTTCTGTATTGAGAATGATCAACGATTATATTTGCACAGCTGTCTGAGGGTAGAGAATTCCAAAGGTGCACCATGCGCTGATTAAAGGACTTCCTCAACATTTCCATCTTAAATAGCCTATGTCTCCAGGTTCCAGACTCACCAGCAGATGAAATATTCTAGCTGTAGTCACCTTGTCGTGCTCTGCAAGAATGTTGTAAGTTTCAATTATTATTTGAATCTCTTGAGGACACAGGCCCAATTTCCCCAAATTCTGCTCACAATACAATCCCACCCTGCTCCACATTACACAGCTTGAAGTCTCATCTGGCAAATCGAGACATTTTAATAGCATGCGTTTCATGGCTACACCAGATCAATTTACATCTGCAATTGTCATTTTTCTTTCTGTGGCTCAGAATCTCACAGCTAATAGTTCAGTTTTGCTTTGGTAACGCCCACAGCTGGTTTCTCATTATAAGTGTCAACCATGAGTCAGTGGTTTGCATTCCCAACTTTGTACCTGGAGGTGGTAGATTCAAGTTTCACTTCAGAAACATCTAGGTTGATGTCAGATTACAGCACTGGAGGAGGGCAGCTCTGTTGAAGATGCTGCCTTTCGGATGAAACATACATTCACCCGAGGAGACCTTGGTTTAGAAGATCCTGGCTCCATTTTGAAGAAGAGCAAGAGAGTTTTCATCCTGGCGTTACAGCTGAATTGATTTCTTCACCAGCATATTTTTAAAATGTCGATTAACTGATGTTTTGCCGGGTAGCTAATTGCTGATGCTTTCTATGCATAAATTGGCTTCTGCATTTCTTAAGGTTTTAAACTTGCTACAGGTTGCTTTGAAGGGATGATTTGATGTTGTGAGAGGTGCCACAGAAATGCAAGTCTTTCTTTAATGTTAACTTTTGTTTGAACAAATTGCAGGTCTGGTTCACTGAAAGCTGGGGTAAAGTAGTTCCAGATGACAGTGTGCCCTGTGACAGCTGACTATCTCCCACATTTTATGTTTCCATGTTCAATTCCTGCACATTATGCTCTTTCATGTGTAGAAGCAATCCACAATCGAAACAACGAAGGTTTCAGAGAACTGCGTTTATTTATGAACATTACTGAAAGAAAAATAAATAGCTCATCTCCCAACTGACCTTGTGCCATCTGAAGAGGCTACCACACAGATGACTTAGTTTTGTATCAATGTCACTGTAAATTATGATAGGTGATGCATATTAATAATATTGAGATTCCCAACAAACACATCGATCTAGACCCTATATACCGGCCACTGCAGCGGACAGCTGGAACTGACAACCAGAAGCGGCAGAGACAAACCACTATAAATGCCGGAGGAAACAGCACAGAAGCGCTTCACAGGAGGCTCCCAAGCACTGAGGATGTCACCTGGACACGGGAAGAAATGTTTGCAACACAAATTCCCAGCTCGGCGAACAGAACCACAACAAAGAGCACCCGAGCTATAAATCTTCTCCCAAACTTTGAATTGAGATTCCCAATTAGTGCTCCACTTCTCACAGCATCATAGAATACTTAAGCAAAGAAGATGGTCAATCAGCCTATTGTGCATGCAGACAACCATCCGCTTAGTCCCACTTTCCAGCTCTTGCTCTGTAGTCTTGTAGGTTATGTTGTGTTCAAATAAACACCTGGCACGTAGGATGATGGCCACATCAGTGGATATCAGTCATCTCAGCTCTAAGACATGTCTGCTAGAGTTCCTCAGGATAGTAGGTAAAAACAATGACTGCAGATGCTGGAAACCAGATTCCAAAGTGCAATGAAATCAACGTTTCGAGCAAAAGTCCTTCATCAGGCCCAAAACCTCGATTTTGCTGCACTTTGGATGCTGCCTGAACTGCTGTGCTCTTCCAGCACCACTGATCCAGAATTCCTCAGGATAGTGTCCTATGCCCAACCATCTTTAGCTGCTTCATCAATTCCCTTCCTTCCATCATGCGATCAGAAGTGGGATGTACACAGATGATTGCAAAATGTTCAGCATCATTTGCAACTCCTCAGACACTGAAGCAGTCCCTGCCCAAATGCAGCAAAACTTGGTTCTCAGAAGTAATGTTCAAATAACAGGCAATGACCATCTCCAATAAGAGACGATCTAAGCATCACTGCTTGAAATTCAATGGCATTATCATTACTGAATTCCTCATTACCAACATTCTGGGGTACCATTGATGAAAAACTGAACTGCATCAGCCATATAAATGCAATGACTACAAGAGGAGATCAAGGGCTAGGAATCTGCAATGAGTAACTCACCATCTGAGTCTCCAAAGCCTGTCCTCCTCCTACACGTCACAGGTGAGGAGTCTGAGGTAACAGAATACCACTCACTTGCCTGGATGAGTGCAGTTTGACACCATCCAGGACAAAGCAGTCCCCTTGATTGGCAGCACATCCACAACCTTCCACACCATCTATCACCGATGTTCAGTACCAGTCCTGCGTACTATCTACAAGATCTACTACAGAAGGTCATCGAAGGTCCTCAGATAGCACCTTCCAAATCCACAATCGCTTCCATCTAGAAAGACAATGGTAGCAGATATATGGGAACACCGGCACCTGCAATTTCCCCTCTAAGCCACTCACCATTCTGACTTGGAAATATATTATCATTTCTTCAGGGTCCAAATCTAGGAACTCCCTTCCTTACCAACTGGAGAAGAAGACAAATCACCACCAATTTCCCAAGAGCAATAAATGCTTGCTCAGCCAGTGACACCCATGTCCGATGAGAAAATTTAAAATACAAAATTTAAATACAATGAGGATTGTGTCTCTACCACCCTATTAGGCAGTGAGTTCCCAACCCCTAGCACCCCAGAGGGTGAAGTAGTTTTCCCTATCAAATAACAGAGCAAGGAGTTTATTCATTCCTGAGATTAATAATCTGGCAACAATATGAGCCTATTTTTGGATAAGCTTCTCAAAGAGAGTAACAGACCTATGCTAGTTTTTTTTCAACAGGAAAACCTATACTAAACACAAATCAAACATAACAATTAAATATTGAACATTCATCAGACTACCATGAGCAATGACACAAGAGAAGATACTCTTGTTAATAAATTTCAAATGAACATGCTTTTAAATACGCATACTTCTCAGAAGTAATGTTCAAATAACGGTTTAGAAATAGCCATTAGAATCGTTGAACATAGGAGAAGGTTATTAATTGAATTATGTCCTTGTTACTTCATTGCCAGAACAATTCAAAGTTCATTGCACCTTTTTCCCGTTCCCCCAACCTTGCCTCTTTTAACATATTTATCAAAATCTCCTGCAAAAGATGTCACAGGTTCTGCCTCAATCAGTTGCTATGGCGAAACCTTCCTATAGCTGCTCTCAACACTCATCCCATATCGGCATTTTTCTGTTCACTTGGTCAGCAATGGATCAGTCATTAGAAATCTCACCTCAGTTAGGAGCTTGGGACTTTATTCCCATTTCAGAACAAGGATCGAAGTTGACATTTGAATGAAATTCAGTTGGAGTGCTACACAGTTGGAGGTGATGCATTTCAGCTGAAATGATAAACTGAGGTCAAGCTGTAGTCATAGCATCACAGAGATGTATAGCATGGAAACAGAGATGTATAGTCGGTCCAACTCAACTATGTCGACCGATATCCTAAGTTAGTCTGGACCCAATTGCCAGCATTTGGCCCACATTCCTCTCAAAGCCTCTGATGCATGTACCCACCCAGATGCCTTTTCAATGTTATGATTGTTCCACCCTCCACCACTTCCTCTGACAGCTCATTCCAAACACGCACCATGCTCTGTGTGAAAAGTTGCCCCTTAGGTCTCTTTTATATCTTTCCCCTCTCATCCTAAAACTCTGCCCTCTATCTATGGACTCCTCCACCCCAGGGAAAAGACCTTCTCTATTTACCCCATCCATGCCCCTCATGATTTTATAAACCTCTATAAGGTCACCCCTTAGCCTCCAACACTCCAGGGAAAACAGCCCCAGCCTATTCAACCTCTCCCTGTAGCTCAAATCCTTCAACCCTGGCAACATCCTTGTAAATCTTTTCTGAACCCTTTCAAGTTTCACAACATACTTTAAATAGGAGGGAGACCAGAATTGCACACAGTATCCCAAAAGTAGCCAAATCAATGTTCTGTACAGCCGCAACATGACCTCCCAAATCCTACACTCAATGCTTTGCCAATAAAGGAAAGCATACTAAATGCCTTCTTCACTATCCTATCTCCCTGCAATTTCACGTTCAAGGAAGTTTGAACCTGCACTCCAAGGTCTCTTTGTTCAGCAACACTCCCCAAAACCTTCCCATTAATTGCATAAGTCCTGCTCTGATTTGCCTTTCCAAATTGTAGCACCTGCATTTATCTAAAGTAAACTGCATTTGCCATTCCTCAGCCCATTGGCCCACCTGATCCTGTTGTAATCTGAGGTAACTTTTTTTGCTGTCCACTACACCTCTAATTTTGGTGTCATCTGCAAACTTACTAACTATGCATCCAGTGTTTACATCCAAGTCAGTTACATAAATGATAAAAAAAACACAGTGAATTCAGCACCGATTGTTGTGGCACTCCACTGGTCACAGGCCTCCAGTCTGAAACGCAATCTTCCACTGCCACCCTCTGTCTTCTACCTTCAAGGCAGTTCTGTATCCAAATGTCGGGTTCACCCTGTATTCCATGAGATCTAACCTTACTAACCAGTCCACCATGAGGAGCCTTGTCGAAGGCCTTACTGAAGTCATATGGATCATGTCTGCCAGTCTGCCCTCATCAACCCTCTTCATTACTTCTTCAGAAAACTTAATCAAGCTTGTGAGACATGATTTCCCCATGCACAAGCCATGATGACTATCCCAAATCAGTTCTTACCTTTCCAAATGCATGTAAATCTTGTCCCTCAGGATTTCCTCCAACAACTTGCTCACCACTGATGTCAGGCTCACCAGTCTATAGTTCCCTGGTTTGTCCTTAACACCTTTCTCAAATAGTGGCACCATGTCAGCCAACCTTCAAAGGTTACAATGTAAAACAAAGGCTTGGGAAGGAGAGAGTTAAATCTTGGTAGAAATACCAGATTGTTTGGCAAATAGAAAGCAGAAGGTGGATGTAAATTGGTCATTCCCAGGTTGGCAAGATATTGATGAGGCACAGGAATCCATGCTGGCATTACCAACAGTTAATTACATGAATGAAGAGAAAGGAACAAATCTCAACTTTTTAAATTTTAACTTAACTAATTTGACACTACAGTTTATTTTTCCCATTTGGATTACTGAGACCATTTTTAAAAATTGCTCCTTTCTGAGTGCAATGACATACATTTCTTGTAATTCTGATGACCTAAACTTTTCATTTTAACAACTTGAAGACATTTATCCAAACACTTCTGACCTGGAAACTCTACAGATGAGAAACACTTTCTGCTCAGCTGACTTGTTTCTCTAAACTGACTTGATAGCCCTGTTAGGACAAGCTGGTCTACCTTCTGACCAGAACTCTGTGTATTTTCAAACTAAAACTTTGAACCTTCTGTTCTGATGTCAAAACTGAACTGCTTGTCTTATTGTGTTTACTCTGCCTGTCATAAACTGAAAAATATAAACATTTGATCTTTGAGAATTACAGGTGGTTCCCCCAGGAACCCCACTGCTGTCATATGCTTTCATGGAACTAATGTATTTGGATCATTGCTCCAAATTAACTTTCTGAACTTCATATTTAAATTAACCTTCGCACATCTAACCCGCACCCACCCATCTTTGCTTTGAAAACCAAATCCAAAATCATAATATATATTCTGCACCTCTCATTTCATTAGAAAGTGCTTTGTCTGTCTTATGGTCAGAAAGTCATTATATAAATGCTGGTCTTTCTTTCCTTTCTGTCATTTTTTTGGGATAATTTTAAGTTGAGGTCCAATCAACACTGACTTTCCATCCAGAATATTTCATTGTTTTTTTTCGTCAGCTGATCAAGGCATTTGTAACTTTAGGAATCTCTATTAAAGCTTCTCTTAACAGTCCAGTAGAAGAATCAAAAGTCACTTTTTAACTGTGAGTCCCCATTGGCGCAGCCATTGATTCCAGTGTCTTTTCTATTATTGGATGCTCAACATTGCACACAGCATTCCAAACATTCCAAAGTATTGTATAACTTTGCCATTACTTCTTCACTCTTGTACTCATTGTTTCAATTTATAGAATGAACATTGTAATGCCTATCTATTTATCTAATTGCACTCATACTTATATAGAACATCACACTGTGTAAGCAGGACATTCGGCCCATTCAGTTCACATTGACAACTCCAAAAAGCATTCTAGTTGCATCCACGCCTCCATTCTATCCTTGCAACCCCGCATTTACCATTGCCAATCTATCTAACCTGCATATCTTTGGACTGTGGAGGAAACCAGGGCACACACCCACACAGACACAGGGAGAATGTGCAAACTCCGCACAGACACCGGGAGAATGTGCAAACTCCACACAGAGCTGAAAATGTGTTGCTGGAAAAGCGCAGCAGGTCAGGCAGCATCCAAGGACCAGGAGAATTGACGTTTTGGGCATGAGCCCTTCTTCAGGAATGAGGAAAGTGTGCCAACCAGGCTAAAATAAAAGGTAGGGAGGAGGGACTTGGGGGAGGGCCGTTGGAAATGCGATAGGTGGAAGGAGGTTAAGGTGAGGGTGATAAGGTGAGGATGAAAGGCCGGAGTGGGAGTGGGGTCAGAGAGGTCAGGAAGAAGATTTCAGGTTAGGAAGGTGGTGCTGAGTTTGAGGGTTAGGACTGAGACAAGGTGGGGGGAGGGGAAATGTGGAATCTGGAGAAATCTGAGTTTATCCCTTGTGGTTGGAGGGTTCCTGGGCAGAAGATGAGGCGCTCTTCCTCCAGCCATTGTGTTGCTATGGTCTGGCGATGGAGGAGTCCAAGGACCTGCATGTCCTTGGTGGAGTGAGAGACTGAAAAAACACAGCAGGTCAGGCAGCATCCAAGGAGCAGGAGAATCGACGTTTCAGGCATGAGCCCTTAAACTAACACATTTTCAGCTCTGATCTCCAGCATCTGCAGTCCTCACTTTCTCCTGGAAAACTCCACACAGACACGGGGAGAATGTGCAAACTCCACACAGGCAGTTGCCCAAGGCTGGAACCAAACCAGGTTCTCTGGTGCTGTGAGGCAACAGTGCTAACCACTGAGCTTTATTGTAGAATCTTTTGATTCTTGAACATTTATGTCCTTTCGCAATGCATGCTCCAATTTTGGGTTTTCCCTCCCAACGTTGAACACTATAATTGTTTTGATTCTTCAAAAAATATACTTTATTCATAAATATGAATAAATATCAATTCAAACATAGTCACTCGAGCACTTCAATTTTGTACAGTCTTAAATATGGAGAACAAAAAAAAACACAAGGCATTTCTTTCTTCAGCAACACATTACTTATTAACATTCAGGACATGGGGGGGCCTGATAACTGAGTTGAAAAATGTGGTGCTGGAAAAACACAGCAGGCCAGGGCAGCATCCGAGGAGCAGGAGAATCGACGTTTCGGGCATAAGCCCTTCTTCAGGAATGAATGGCGTTTGCCCAAAACGTCGATTCTCCTGCTCCTCGGATGCTGCCTGGTCTGCTGTGTTTTTCCAGCACCACATTTTTCAACTCTGGTCTCCAGCATCTGCAGTCCTCAATTTCTCCGGGCCTGATAACTGACCCTCCCAGTGAACCCCATGGTACTTAGGCAGAAAGATCTTCGACAATGGTCTTTCCCCAGTGCACCTTAGTGGCAGCATCCCTTAGCGTGTAGACGTGGACCTTTTAATGTGCCAGTCTGCAACACAAGGTCAACTCTGGTCGACTCTCCAGCATGTGCAGTTCTCACTTTCTCCTCTTTCAACTGGAAAACCAACAAGTTTCAGGCAGATCAAAGAATACCTTTCGCCCAGGTGATGGTCCTCCATGTGTTTGTCTTGGTGTATGTCCCAGGGAACAGTCTGGAGAGGACAGAGTCTTGTGTCATGGAACTGCTTGGGATGAACCTCAACAACAGTCTCTGCATCTCTCTCCCCAGACTTCCTTTGCAGCGGCACATTGCAGAAGGAGGTGTGTGATAATCTCATCCCCTCCACAGCTGCTTCAAGGGGAGCGTGCATTGGCTCAGATAGTACAGGCATTCAAGAAGGATCTCTTGAATGGGATCTCCCTTCTTTCCACCAGCCAAGCGATCGTGTGCTTGTTGGAAAGCTCTGGTGATGAGGCATTCTGCCAGATGACATTGACAGCTCAAGGAATGACCTGACAGGATCCACTCTCTCCATTTCCTACAGGATCTCGAGGAGGCCATGTGCTGACCACTTCCTGATGGACTTGCGGCCATGGGTGTTTTAGTTTGTAAATTCCTCCACAAAGGACAAGTGATAGGGAATGGTCCAACTGCCTGGAGAGTTCCATGGTGTCAAGGCCAATCCCATTATTTGCAACACTGGGGGCAAGTAGAATGTCAGCATACACTGTTGTGATCTATGCACAACTTGATGCAGCCACACACTAAGGTGGCCATCAGGATGTGGGTGACATTTGGTGAGTTCTTCCCTCCCTTATCCAGAGTTTTGTACACAGTTTTCCTGTAGACAGGGTCCATCTTAAAGCTTTAGATGAAGTGGAAGATGGCTCGAGTGACTGCAATGGCATAGGTTTGGAGAATGGGCCAGACCTGCCTCACAACCAACAACAGGGAGAACCCCTCACACCTGATGACCAGGTTTTTCTCCTTAATGGAGAGGGAGCAATGTTCCCAAAACCCCAGCTTCTGCCTCACTTCAGCGATAAGCTCCCTCCAAGTTTTTTCACCAGCCCCAGTCCCTCCAAACCATATTCTCTACACCTTCAGGTAATCTGTCCTGATGGTGAAGGGGGTAAAGGATTGCTTGATCCAGTTCCCAAAGAACATGGCCTCACTTCTGCCTTGACTTACCTTGGCTCCTGAGGCCAGGTTGAACTAGCCACAGATGCTCATGAGTTTGCATACTGACAGCAGTTTCGAGCAGAAAACGGTGACAGCATCCATGTACAGGGAAGCTTTGATGTACAGGCCTCCACTGTCTGGAATAGTTACCCCTCTCAGGCTCACATCCTTCCTGATGGATGTGGCAAAAGGCTCTGTACAAAATAAGATTTGCATGCTTCCATTCTAAGTTGAATTTTTCTCCCTAGCTGTCAGAGGTGAGAGGATACTGTTTGCAATAATTTACATTTGTATAAAGCAGCAAAACGTCTATTGCTAAAAAAAAAGTGTATTTTTTTGAAGATTTTTGCCTTAAACTTATAAGGATTATTCACAACAGTGCGAATAAACGTGACCACTAGCATTTATACAATATGACAGAAGAATGCTGCTGATTTACAAATGGACTCTGATAGGACCAGACAGGTTTAATCCAATCTAAACAAAGCCTGGAAATTAACTGTCAATCATCATTAACTGTTGCATTCTCCATGGCAATGCCTCTACCAATCAAAGAATACTTGTTAACCAGTCAGCAGTCTCTTCTCATGCTGTATGAATGCTGTTTCCTCATTACTTACAAGGTTTACAAGGATGTTGCCAAGAATGAACAAATTTAGCTCAGAAGGAGTAGGCTGTTTTCTAGGAAACGAAGGTTTATTCAAGGTTTATAACATTATGAAGGGTCTAGAGAGAGTAGGAATGGCCGAACCATTAGAGATGCCATTAATTAAGGATTACAGATTGAAAGTCAGTCAGATTAGGAATGATTGACAAAGACAGATGATGGTCTGACCATAGTATCGTTGGACTATTATTCTAGAGAGGAGAAAGTGAGCACTGCAGATGCTGGAGATCAGAGCTGAAAATGTGTTGCTGGAAAAGCGCAGCATCCAAGGAGCAGAAGAATCGACGTTTCGGGCATATTCTAGAGACCCAGGTCATGTCCTGAGGACCTGGCAGATGGTAGCATTTGACATCTACAGGAAAATCTGGAATTAAGTGTCTCATGATGTCTATAAAACCATTGTCGATTGTCATGAAAACACCCATCTGGTTCACTAATATTCTTTAGGGAAAGAAATCATAATCCTTTGCTGGTCTGGCCTACAAGTGACTCCCGACCCACAGCTACCCGCTGAGTAATGAATGCCTGGTCCAGCCAATGATGCTCTTGTCCCATAAATGCATTATTTTTTTTAAAAAGAGTATTTTTCAAAAAGAAGGTGGTGCAGAACTAGAACAGAGTGCCTGAGAAGGTGGTTGAGGCAGAAGGCTACATCACATTTTCAAGAAGATACTTGAAATGCCATAACTCACAGGGCTAAAGGTGGAAGTGGGCTGAATTCTTTGTTTTCCAACTATGCCAACACAAAGGCGAGTAGGGTGGCTCAATGGTTAGCACTGCTGCCTTAAAGCACTAGGGTCCCAGGTTTAATTCCAGCCTCGGGTGTGTGTCTGTCTGTGTGGAGTTTGCACATTCTCCCTGTGCTCCGGTTTCCTCCCATAGTCCAAAGATGTGCAGGTCAGGTGAATTGGCCGTGCTAAGTTGACCATAGTCGAGATTAGAGTGGTGCTGGGAAAGTACTGCAGATCAGGCAACATCCAAGGAGCAGGAAAGTCGACGTTTTGGGCAAAAGCCCTTCATTAGAAAATTGACCATAGTGTTAGGTGCAATAGTCAGAGGAAAATGGATCCGTTATTCTTCGGCGGGTCGGTGTGGACCTGTTTGGCCAAAGGGCCTGTTTCCACACTGTAGGGAATTTAATCTAATAGGCCAGCAGACCTCCTTTTGTGTTCCGAACCCAAATTGAAGTGAGTTTTACAACCTGAAAGATTTGTCACAGGCATAATAAAACCAGGGACTGTTTGGACCGATTACCACTGAAGTAAGTGGCAAAATTGGCAATCCCAATCACTTAAACAGGCCCCAAAATATGAAAATCAATCTTTTTATCCGTAATGTGTTTCATGGTTGAATGTGTAAAACTCTGCGCCCGATTTGAGTTTTGTCAAAATGAATTATAATGTGTGACTGGGAACAGAAAAGCTTGTGAAACTGTTGGGGAGGGGGATGGAGAATGGAGGTCAGAGGTGAAAATAACAAATTAGCTCAAATACATAAAGCTGAAATATCTTATAATTAAAGTTTCTGTTTTTATTCAATCTTTGAAATTGTTAATTATGTTCTATAAGGAAAGCTCTCTAGAGGAAGTTTGCTTTATATCACAGGTTAGGTAAGTTCACCCATGAGCAGTTTTAATTGTTTTACTTTAAATTTCAGTTTAATGATATTTTCTAGATCAGAAATACTAAAGCTCATAAGATTTAGAATTAAATGAAAGGAGAATGTATGTAGATAGAATAATATGCCAAGAGAAAATACTTGCCTTAGTTGGGGGAATGTGAAAAAAAATTGTTCTAATTTTATTGCACTAGATAATATGTCTAGAAAATACACTAGAAAATATGTCTAGTGAGTGAGGCTAAATAGCAGAAAGAGTAACTTTTCTTCAAAAGGTGTTGGCCTCTAGAATAGTTTCTAATGGTAAAAAGACAGTTAACAGTTTATTGACAGTAGCCTCAGTAAATGCTTAATATGCTGAGCAGGCAACAGGTTACCTAACAGCACAAAACCAAGTCATTTTCCCCAAGTGTTTCAAACCAATATTTAAACTCTACAAGACCCTCCTTGTATCTTAACTCATCTAACCCTATTAGTGTGTTCATTTTTTCTTCATTTTTTTAGGTTCTCACTGTATGAGTGGCGATATTCACAGTGACTGCTCACTAGGCTCTTGGCCAAGATTGCAAGGAGTTGTTTAGGGAGAACCAGGAAATCCAGTACTTTGTTGAAACGCATGGGCCCCACTGAAAACATTATTTGGTTGATAGCACTGGCTTCACCCTCCCTGTGCCAAGCTTTGATACCCACTGACCACTGTACACCCTATAAAACCAATTAAACTTATACTGTCAACAAGCTGTGTAAGATAATGTTTTCAAAAAGTGTAGTTAATTAATTATTTGTCATGTTAAAAAAAATCATGTTATTGATGTATCCACCATCTCTGACATGACTCCTTTTAGTGTCTGAGGATCAACTAATCAGGTTCCGAGAATTACGGTCTAACCCATTATCTTCCGAGTACATTTTCTCTAGTGATAGCCGTTGCATTTATTTCATCCTACATTTTCTATCTTGCATTCAATATTTTAGTTGTATGAAAATGTAATTCATCTTGTATTTTTGGAAAGCTATCACTGTTCTCTGCTCTGATGACTGATGCAAAGTATTAATTCAATTCCTCTGTTAATTCTTGGTTCCCCATTTCTATGTCTCCATTCCTTTCTCTAAGTAGCTTATGTTCACTTTGGCCTCTTCTTTTTATATATATTTGAAGAACCTCTTACTGTCAATTTTTACAATACTTGCTATTTTACATTTTAGTTTACTTTATCCTTTTTTTTGGTCATCTTTTGTTTGCTGTTAAAACAGTTTACCACTAATCTTTAATGCAATGGTTTTCCCTTTCAGTTCAATACTGTCCTTAACTCGCTTGCTTAACAATGGTTGGTTCATCCCCTTCTTAGAATCTTTCATACTCACTGGGATATATTTTTGCCACGAGTTATTAACATTGTTTTAAAATGTCGGTCATTGTTCATCTTCAGCCTTTTCTGCTAAACTCCTTTCCCAGTCTACTCCAATTAACTTTGAATCAATCTGACCTACCTCTGACATACTCTTGCAGCCATTGTGTTTATGTGGTGAGTCTTGTTGAGTTTCTGGTCAATGGTAAATCCCAGGATGTTGATAGTGAAGGATTCAGTGATGGTGACTCCATTGAATGTCAAAGGGTAGTGGTTCGGTTGTCTTTTTTTGGTCATGGCCAGAGCCTGGCATTTGTGTGTCTCGAATGTTGCTTGCCACTTGTCAGCCTGAGACTACTTAAGGTCCATATCATGTTGCATTTAAATATGGACTGTTTCAGTAACTGGGGAGTGACAAGTAGTGCTGAATGGTGTACAGTGAACATTCCCACTTCTAACCTTATGATGCAGGAAATTCATTGATGAAGCAGCTGAAGGTGATTGTGAAGAGCTTTTATCTCTGCATGGAACACATTGTAGGCAAATTGGATACATAGTGGCTCCCTTTGCTATCTCAAAGCTCTGCTCACCACAGGTTAGTGGGAGGTTTCCCCTGCAATTTAACATCATAATTTCACTTAAATGATGCAGATTGGTGGACCAGAACTCAATGTAACTCAGTAAGTACCAGGATGCTGGAAGGTCAGGCCATGTTAAAATGCATCCCAATAGATGCCAACTCTGAGAAAATGTGACCATTAAACCAATGTACCTGTGATCACATTGGGATGGGGAACATTTCAAACAGCAAGTATGGACAAAAACCAAATTAGACTCTTTGATGAGTGCCCAATTCTGTCTCCGTCTCTGTGACATGCCAAGTGTAACTGTGATCAGGCAAAGGGTTGACGGTGGAGCGCTTTGAGGACCCATCTCTGTTCAGAGCTTCCATTCACAGATCAACAGTGTCAGAGCCCTGTGAGCATGCCCTCCACACACCATCTGAAATTTTGCAGAGCTGAGGAAGTGCACTTGGCCCTCAAGAGCCCGAGAAATAGAAGCCAAATAATTATGAAGAAAATTGTTTTCCTGCAATGCAGCCCAGTGGTCCTGCCCATTGATTGTTTGGAGTCCCAGATCAATGCAGTGTTACCTCTGCCTGCCTCACTTGTAAATCCCTACCTCACTGGAGAAATGAGCTGCAGTCACGAAGAGAATACTGTAAAATTGTACAGCTTTAGCCAAATAAACTGCAGGAGGGGGCAGGCAAATAAAACACTAAAGATTGCAGAATAAGTCTTCTGCATAATCCTATGAACTGAACCATCTGGGTATGCATCTGTTCCCTAAAGGTTCATTTTGGCACTAACTTGCTCCACATAGCATGTGCTAGGCCAGATTCATGTACTCACTGTTCTTGTCGTGAAATCCAGACTGACCTAAGATGAGGTGATGTCCTATACATCTGTTCACAGCACTCATAAATCACCCAGTGCAATGAAATATGCAATGGTAGAGTTCCATAAGTGGTGTAAAATTTATTATCTGCTGTTTAAGAAAGAGTGGAGTTTCTACCCACTGTAAGCTGACAACAATCTGTTAAGCATTATCTTGGGAATGTTACTTACATTACATCATGCAAGGAGGCCTAGGAAGAATTGAGATTAGGAATAAATTTTGCACACATGATTTAAATAAATTCAAAAGATGGAGCCCATCCCCTGCTGCAAAAGAAGACAATTTTGTTGTATACATTGACAAAGAGCATATCTTAAATATTTTTTTCATTAAAGATTATCTGCTTGCACCAGAAGGCTTAATGCTGTGTAACGTTAAATATCTCTCAAGATTTGGAATGATGGAGAAAGGGCTTGGAATGTCTCTCTGATATATGGTAGCTATGAAAATGTAGGCTTTCCATGAAAACTTATGTTTCATTAATAGAGGGCATAGCTTTAAGGTGAAAGTGGAAAGATTTAAAAGGGACCTGAGGGACAACATTTTCATGCAGAGGCTAGTGCGTACATGGAATAAGCTGCTAGAGGAGATAACTGAATAGGAGGGGTTTAAGCAATATGGGTCTATTGCTGGCAAATGGGACTGGATCAGTTTAGGATATCGAGTCAGCTTGGACGAGTTGGACTGAAGTTTCTATTTCTGTGCCATTTCACTCTATGAATCCAAATGCAAGTGTTCACAGGAGGAGGTTTGAGCCAGCCAGTTTCTTTTGCCTGTTGTGACATTCAAGTTGATGATGGTTGATCTATTTTTCAACTCCACTTTCGCACCTTCTCTCCACCACCCATGACAGTATTCTCCAACAAAAATATACAAATCACAGTCAGTCTTGAGACTCCAATTGGCTCAACATCCACATTCTTTAAAGTGAGATCACTCCAGATTGACGTGAACATTATGTAAAATAAGATGTTTCCTGTTTTCCTTCTTCAATGGCTTGATTACATCCTGTGTCTCTATATTCCTGAAGTAGAGGAAATTATTTCTATCCTCATCAAATCCTTTGAACAGTGGAAAACATTTTGATTTGACAACCACACAAGCAATTACATTCAAGGGAACAAGACAGAAATTGCTGGAGAAACTCAGCAGGTCTGGCAGTATCTAGTTCTACTGGACCTGAAATGTAAACTCTGTTTTCTCTCTCCACAGTTGCTGCCAGAGTTGCTGAGTTTCTCCAGCAATTTCCATTTTTGTTTCAGAGTTTCAGCCTCTGCTGTTCTTGGCTTTATAACGTGCAATGGAATATTCTTCCCTTTGACAGTCCCTTGAAACTGAGGATGACTTTCTCTCACTGTGGAGTTGGGCTCCTGAGGTAAATTCATTTGGCCGGTGGGTGGGGGGTGGATTTACAGCTACCTTGGTGAGGGGTTTTCTAAAAAAGTTCATTCATGGGATGAGAACCAGGCCAGCATCCATTGCTAATTTCTAACCATTTAACCAAATAACAGACAACATTGATGGAGCAATATCTCAATCAAATGGCGGATGTTTGGAAGTCCAGCTCTGCAAGGGAATACAACCCATTTCTTTGCATCTCCTCTCATTGCTTAACCTTCTCAACCTTAAGACAATTGCAATAATGGAGCCAAGGGAAAGAATGTTTGAACCCTGAGGAAAGGTCACTGGCCCCAAAACCTTAATTCTGATTTCTCTTCACAGATGCTGCCAGACCTGCTGAGCTTTTCCAGCAACTTCTGTTTTTGCTGTTTGACCTAAGTCCAGCATTTACTGGAGAATGTTTCATCTTTTGTATTGGCATGATCATCTGGGAGAGTAGAATAAATATCTTTTGTAGAACTAGTCCAAGTTTTCTTCCATTGACTTCATTCAGTGTCTCTTTCTGAGTCAGAGGGTCATGGGTTCAGGTCTCGCTCTGGAGCTGTCACACATAATCCAGGCTCACACCTTGCATGAGGAGAATGACTAACACTTAAATGGTGAATAGCAAATTGTCCTAAGGCATTTCAGAAGTGCATTAAAGAAATGAACACTGAGTCACTTAAGGGAATATTAGAGGTGGTGGCTGAAAATTAGTTTTAAGGAGAATGAGAGGGAAGTGAAGAGGTGGATGAGATCAGAGAATACTAGACGAGTACGTTATTTGGATATGACATTGCATTGACGATCTTCAATCAGCTGAGGGAGTTGTAAATGATTATTTGACATTTAACAACTGTGACAATATAGTTTGATACTGAACAAAGAGTCGTCTTTAAAGAGAAGATATTTATTGATGTAGTCAAGGAACATTTCCGTGATTGGGTAAGGCAAACAAATCAAAAGCTCCCTGGATGGTGAAAGTGATAGAGAATAAGAGGCAGTAGAAAATAACTGCAAGTATCAGTTGGAGCACCAGGTTCAGTACAGAAAGTACAGAGCACACTTAAAATAACAAGAGAAGCAAAAAGAGAGTATTAAAAAGACTGAGAACTATTATTAAACACATGATAAAAGTATTTTTATAATAAGAGTAAAGAAAGTGGCAATAGGAAAAGTAAGACCAACAGGGACCGCAAAAGGACTTTTTCATATGGATGAAGTCATCCATGCTTCCAAATCAAATACCAAATGAGTACTTTACCAAGAAAGAAGATCCATTCCTGGAGCCTACTCTACCAGTTAATAACATCACAGCTGATCTGATTATGGAATCATGTCTAGATTAGATTACTTGAAGTGTGGAAACAGGCCATTCAGCCCAACAAGTCCACACCAACCCACAACCCACCCTACACCTAACACTACAGGCAATTTAGCATGGCCAATTCACCTAGCCTGCACATTTTTGGACTGTGGGAGAAAAATCCACACAGACACGGGGAGAATGTGCAAACTCCACTTCAGTCACCTGAGGCGGGAATTGAACCCAGGTCTCTTACACTGTGAGGCAGCAGTGCTAACCACTGTGCTACCTGTCTATACCTCAGCCTTGTCTTTACAACCTTTGAGACCTTTGTTAATCAAAAATCTGTAAACTTCTGCCTTCAAAATATTCACTGGCAGCCTGCTGACCATCTGCAAGCAATAATTTCTCCTCATCTTCATCTGAAATTAGAAGTCTCCCTGACATTTAGGTTGTGCCATCAAGTTCCAGTCTGTCCAATGAGGAAAACATTCTCTTAGTGTCTAACCTTTTAAGTCTTCTGGGGCCAAGGGACATGGTAACCCTCCCCAAGGTGAGACATTACACGTGCCAATACCATCACTACTTATTCTTTGAGCTCCCATTGACAATGGCCTTACCTCTTCAACCTTTCCTTCTAAGATAAAGCTCTCATCTCTTCACTAAACTGTTCCCAATTATTTATATGCTCTCGTCAATAATGAGACCAAAACTGTACACTGTACTCCAGATGTGGTCTCACCAATGCTGTGTAAGACTGTAGCAAACCATATCAACTTTAAAGTCCATTCTTCTTGCAATATATGGCATTATTCCATTTGTCTTCCTAATCATTTGCTCTAACTGCATATCTTCTAAACTATGCTTAATTTTTTATCATCATCAAATTGATCAAACATGCATTTCGTCACTTCATTTAAGTCATCTATCTAAATTGTTAATAATCGAGGCACAACCTGATCCCTGTTGTATCAGTTACAGCCAGATGGAGATGGCGCAGTGGTTCAGTGGTTAGCACTGCTGCGTCACAGCCCCAAGGAACCAGGTTCAGTTTCCCCCCTTGGGTGAAAGTCTATATAGAGTCTGCACATTCTCCCTGTGACTGCGTGAGTTTCTTCTGGGTGCTCTGGTTTCCTCCCACATTTGAAGGTGTGCAGCTTAGGTGAATTGGCTGTGCTAAATTGCTCATAGTGTTCAGGGAAGTGTAAGTTAGGTGCATTAGTCATGGGAAATGTAAGGGGATGGTTCTGGGTGGGATACTCTTCGGATCGTTGGTATGGGCTTGTTGGGCCAGATGACTAGTTTCCACACTGTAAGGATTCTGTGGGTGAGCTAACTCTCCTTTTTTTAGTATCAGATCGTTCCTCTCTTATTGGCAATCGTTATGTCACTCTTTATTTAAAATGCAGTGCGATACAAGTTTTTTCTGTGTGAAAGAAAGAGTTTTAATCCTGAGAAAAATGATAAAACACAGCATCAAACCCACTCAAACACTTATAAAACTTAAGGAGGGGAGAAATATCATCTCTACATTGAGTTTGTCCAGACCTGTCAGAATGACTCATGTTTCAATGAGATTCTTTGCTCATTCTTCTTAACTCCTGGGAATACAGATTAACCTAATCTGTCTTCAAATATTAAACCTGCCATTCCAGGGATCAGCTTGGTGAACATTTCCTGCACTGAATTTCTTCCACATATAGCTACAGTACAATATCATTGTTCCTACACTCAAACCCTCTTGCAATGAAGACTAACATAACTATTGTCTTCCTAACTGTCCTACTCCCTGACTGAGGGTTGTGTGACTGCATTAAATGGCAAGGCAAGGCAGGGGTGGTCTGAGCACGCAGTCCAGTATTAAGCGAGCGAGCACTGAAAGTAAGCCACTAGCTCTGAGATGCAGCCTAGGAGAAAGTGAGGACTGCAGATGCCGGAGTTCAGAGCTGAAGAATGTGTTGCTGGAAAAGCGCAGCAGGTCAGGCAGCATCCAAGGAGCAGGAGAATCGACGTTTCGGGCATAAGCCCTTCTTCAGGAATGAGGAAAGTGTGCCAAGCAGGCTAAGGTAAAAGGTAGGGAGGAGGGACTTGGGGGAGGGGCGTGGGAATGCGATAGGTGGAAGGAGGGTAAGGTGTGGGTGATAGGCCGGAGAGGGGGTGGGGCGGAGAGGTCGGGAAGAATATTGCAGGTCAAGAAGGCGGTGCTGAGTCCAAGGGTTGGGACTGAGATAAGGTGGGGGGAGGGGAAATGAGGAAGCTGGAGAAATCTGCATTCATCTCTTGTGGTTGGAGGGCCTCGTGTTGCCATGGTCTGGCGATGGTGGAGGCCCAGGACCTGCATGTCCTTGGTGGAGTGGGAGGGAGAGTTAAAGTACTTGCGGAACATTTCAGAGAACACCTCTGGGACACCCACATCAACCAACCCAACCGCCCCGTGGTGGAACACTTTAACTCCCCCTCCCAATCCGCCAAGGACATGCAGGTCCTTGGTGTCCTCCATCACCAGACCATGGCAACACGACGCCTGGAGGAAGAGCGCCTCATCTTCCACCTAGGAACCCTCCAATCACAAGGGATGAATGCAGATTTCTCCAGCTTTCTCATTTCCCCTCCCCCACCTTATCTCAGTCCCAACCCTTGGACTCAGCACCGCCTTCTTGACCTGCAATCTTCTTTCCGACCTCTCCGCCCCACTCCCTCTCCAGCCTATCACCCTCATCTTACCCTCCTTCCACCTATCGCATTCCCAACGCCCCTCCCCCAAGTCCCTCCTCCCTACCTTTTATCTTAGACTGCTTGGCACACCTTCCTCATTCCTGAAGAAGGGCTTATGCCCGAAACGTCGATTCTCCTGCTCCTTGGATGCTGCCTGACCTGCTGCGCTTTTCCAGCAATGCATTTTCCAGCAATGCATCTTTCAGCTAAGATGCTGCCTAGTCCAGTCCATGTGCTGGGCATCCATACGCTAAGTGTCCCTACTGCAATCATGCGATGCTTGTTGCAAGTCTGCGTGTCCATTCCACAGTGCAATGCCTGTGCATAGGAAAGTTGCTAGTACTGTTGCAAAGGGTTGCTGGATTCCACGTGCCAATGACTGTAGGGGAAGGATGTGTCCCATTTGTTTGCTACACTTACATATTTATCATCAGTGATGGTGAACAAGGATTACCAGGCCCCTTTGTTTATTGACATTTCCCAATCCATCATCATTTAAAAACATACTCTCCCATTCTATTTTTCCAACAAAGTGGTCAACTGCATATTTATCTATTTTCTACAACATCTGCCATGATTTGCTCACTTATTCAACTAGTCTAAATCACCTTGAATGCAGATCTTCACAACCTCCTCATCACTCACAATCTTCTCTGGTCTTGTGTCATCAGCAAACTTGAATTTATTCCCTCATGTGAAAGTGCCACCCAGAGTTGAAATTCTAAAGTTTGCATGTGGGCCTTGATTTCAGCATCTGATGGAAATATGCACTTAACGTCTCAAGCATTGTTCAGGTACATCAGCCAGGTTGTGAATTTTGTATTTAGCTCTAAGCTTGCTGCTTGGAGGAAACCATCACCTAACCATCATCATTTCACACTTCTGTAAATATTGCTCTCTGGTGATATCATCAGAGTCCATCTAGTATCCATAAAGGTGGACCTGCATCAGATTCAAAATCCTTCCATCTTCACTTTAAAATTGATGTAGCAACATTGAGAACAAAAATGAACTTTGGCACTGTCATTGAACAGGGTACGAGCTTAGGGATTGCAATAACAACAGGGTGAACTGAGTAATTGAGAGGGTAAATTAGTCATCCAGTAATTAGAGGTCTGAATTCCTAGCCCATGACATCATTGAATGCCCTCCACCAAGATTTCTGTACCACCACAAAAACATACATTACATCAGCCTGTGAGATAACCAAATCTTCAAGATGGTGGTGGAGTAGGACTGCGGAGTCAGAGCACTCTGCTTGTTCATTTCTTTTTGTTTGTTTCTCTCTCTCCCGCTACTTTTTCCCTTTTCTTTTTACTTCCCATCCTCAGGCAGCATCAATAATGTCTGGGGTTAAAGCCAGCATGGACTCTCGGCCTCAGCATGGACTTGAACTCCTGGCTTCAGTGTGGGCTCAGACTCCTGGCCTCAGTGTGGACCTAAACTCCCGGCCTCAGTGTGGACTCGAACTCCCAGCCTCAGTGTGGACTTGAACTCCCGGCCTCAGCATGGACTCAGACTCCCGGCCTCAGTGTGGACCTAAACTCCCGGCCTCAGTGTGGACCTAAACTCCCAGCCTCAGTGTGGACTCGAACTCCCGGCCTCAGCATGGACTCAGACTCCCGGTCTCAGTGTGGACTTGAACTCCCGGCCTCAGTGTGGACCTAAACTCCCGGCCTCAGTGTGGACTGGAACTCCTGGTCTCAGTGTAGTCTCAAACTCCTGACCTTGAGGTTAAGTCTGATGCAGCCTGGGGTGGCAAAGACTGTTATTCTGACATCTTATTTCTCTTTTTCTTGAAATTATTGCTTGAAATTTTGGTTTTTTTTATCCATTCTTCGCCCTTAGAATTTGTACTTAAGAATCTGTACCAAGGTACCTTGGTCCCTAAGTTGGTGCCATAAATGGTGACTTGTAAACTTTTCACTGTACTCATCTGAGTACATGTGATGATAAAGCTCATCCTAATCCTAAAGCTAATTCTAACCTACGACAACGTAAAGGTGTATTTTGCTTCAAACCAATTAAAAAGAATGGTTTCAAAATTACATTTTATTTAGAGTTAAAATTAATCCACAAATTAAAAAAACGTAATGAACCAAACTGTTCTCCCTTTTTACCTTATTCAATGTTCATTGCATTACCCTGTCTAAATCCCATTGCCAGTTATTTTATTGGCTAGTCAGGGCCAACCATTTAGCAGGCAGGGCATTTCAGCCACTTTTTAATCTTGGGAATTTGCAGTCAGAACTCTGGATCAATAACAGCTAATCCTGCAACCCCACAATCGTGACAGTAATCTGATTTTGATTCACTTTCTCGTACTGTACCTCTCATCAGCAGAGTCAAACACAGTGTGAAAGCTAGCCTGCAGTTCACAACTGACTGATCACAAGCAGTAATTCAATACTTTAACATACTGTAACTACAGGCTGTCCATACTTTAGACAAGTCAATTGAAAAACATTGCAAAGCGTTTCTGTCTAAATTGTACCTTAATTACTTGTGCTTGCTTGCGCCAACATTTATAAATGGCTTTTGAGAAGAACAATGCCAATTCTCTTTGGATTATTTAACAGAGCCACAGAATTACATTGTTAGGCTATTGACCTAATTGTTATCCCAGTGTTTTGAAAGTTGCCCATTGCAGAAATGAAATAGCAGTCCAGCAGTTAGATCCCCTACCTTTCAATTCCATTATTAATCTTTCTTATCCTGCATGCTATTTCACTTAAGAAACCAGAGGTTCCTTTGTAACCTTGTGTTCCCTTTGTATTTTGTGTCTATCCTGTCATCAAGAGCAGCCAAAAGGACATTAAGAATCAAAATTAAGATTTCTCTGGAAAAAACATCTGTTGCTTTCAAGCACGCTGAGTCAAATTGACTCTAACAAGTTTGGGATGTTGTTTATTTAAAATCCCCCCAATTTGTTTCTTAATATTCCTCTGAATCTCTTCACTTTCAATGTTCAGTCTTTTTGGTTCCTGACCCAATTGAGTCACTAAACAACTTTGCTTGGGCAATCTATTTTGAAAACTATAAATGGCTATCTGAAAATTTAGACATTTCATATAATGATGGAGTCTATGTGAAAATGAACCAAGGGTGAAAAGAGTCTACAGCGAAGAAAGAAAAAAAAGAGTAATAATTGAAACAGAGAACTGTAAATATGGGAAATCTGAAACATACAAAAACAGAAATTGCTGGAGAAACTCAGTAGGTCTGGCAGCATCTATGGAAAGAAAATATCATGAACATTTTGAGTACAGTAATTCTTCATCAGAACGTCTGGTGAAGGATCACGGTACTCGAAATGTGAATGACATTTTCTCTCCACAGATGCTGCCAGACCTACTGAGTTTCTCCAGCAATTTCTGTTTCTGTGTGTTTCAGAGAGCAATGACTCATTCATGCTGCTATTGGAATTTAGATTTTTGGGAAAGAGAATGGAATGTCATTTTAAAATGAAAAGAAAAATTATAGAGTGCGGGTATGTAAGGGGAAAGAGTAATGATCTCAGTACTGATAAAATATTTAGAGAAAAATAAATGCATAGCTGACCACACTTTCAACATGGCCAGAAATGAGTTGCCACATTTGTTATTGTTGCCATTCTTAATTTCAATTTTGTGTTTAACTGGTGAAATTGTTGTGCTATTTTGGGATCAAAATGAAAAATGATTCTCTCCTTCCGATCTGTTCCAACACAATTACCTCTCCCTTCCTGCTTAAACCTGTTGGTAATAGGAAAACAACTCAATAATTAATCTAGGAAATCAAAGCTGTACTTTGTGTTCTAGAACCTTCTCTGACACATTTTTCATTTCCCATTTCCAAAGTTGTACTTTGTGTTCTAGAACCTCCTGTGACAGATTTTTCATTTCCCATTTCAAACTGTTTACTTCCCTTGATTGCTGTCAATTGAAGTTTAACCCAATTTATTGCCAATATCTTCCATGTGGCCAAATATAAACTGGAATTCCATGCCAGGATATCCCTTTTTTCCATTTCTGACTCATAGCTCTGTCGTTGTCAGGGGTAGGATGAATAGGGATTGTCTACTTGGTTTTCTGCCTGTTTCTTTCAATACTGGGACGTTGCCAGCAGTAGAACATAACAATTTTTTCACATATCCATACACAGGATGTTGCCCATCACCAACTGCCCTGGAGAGGGCGATAGTGAGCCAACTTCTTAAACCACGGCAGTCCATGTGGTGTACAGACACCCAGTCCTGGTAGGAAGGGATTTGGACTGAGTGGCAATGAAGGAGTGTTAAATGAAAACCGAAAGAATCGCGAAAGCTGTGTATCAGAAACAAAAATCAGAAATTGCTGGAAAAGCTCAGCAGGTCTGGCAGCATCTGTGAAGAGAAATCAGAGTTAGTGTTAGGGGTCCAGTAACCCTTCCCTCAGAAATGAAGGAATGCTGGTATGGCTCCAAATCAGAATGGAAAGGAACTTGCAGGAGTTGATGCTCCCATGCAATTTCTGTCCTTGTCCCTCTAGACATTGCAGAGTTCAAACATTTGCTAAGGGCAAATGAAATCTGAAACAATCCCTGCACCAAGGAACTGATCAATATTATTGAGCTACTCTAAAGATTAGATATTTATTTTTCACTTTTGTTGAGTGTCTTGTTATCTGTAACAAAATCTGGGTCATTGACTTGGTAATGCTGCAGCCACTATCGAATTCAGTATAAATGGGCCCAGATCTGTAAATGCTCACTGGGTGAAATCTTGTACTTACTGGTGAATCATAGTCTTCATTTCATTTTGGTCCATTTCCCCAGTCTGCCGCAGTTTCCTGCTATCTTTTGGAACCACAGAATCGCACAAACTTAAGTTGCTACAGATGCAGATAAGTACCACAACTAAGTGACCAATTATCGAATAGTCATCCTGATGGTCTGCAATTTCTTCGAGGAGGAAGTGAGGACTGCAGATGCTGGAGATCAGAGCTGAAAATGTGTTGCTGAAAAAGCGCAGCAGGTCAGGCAGCATCCAAGGAACAGGAGAATCGACGTTTCGGGCATAAGCCCTTCTTCAGGATTCCTGAAGAAGGGCTTATGCCCGAAACGTCGATTGTCCTGTTCCTTGGATGCTGCCTGACCTGCTGCACTTTTCCAGCAACACATTTTCAGGTCTGCAATTTCTGACAGTCACCTCAGGCAGCTCCTCAGAGCACCACAGAACAGCTTTTGATCCTCAGGTAATACATCCTTGAAATCACAGATCATAGTAACTTGCATTGTACGAATGAATTCCTGGTAATTATGGGGTTTCCAGCCTGTTCCTCTGTAGTTGCAGACAAATGGAAGGACCCTTAAATGCCTTTGCATTCAGTCACATATGAATTGCCTTTGTCCACAACAATTACTTCTATAAATATGACAACTTCAATGCAGTACAGCATCCCAAGTTGCTTCACAGAGCCAGTACAAAATGAGTGGTAATATGAACCACTTAATGATATGAAGTCAGACGAGCAAAAGCTTGGTAAAGGTAGTAGGTTTAAGTTGCATGTTGGAGGACAATGTCAAAAGAAATGTAAGAGAACATGGAATGATTATTTGGGTAGAAATAGCATTCAAGAGGATGGGAAAAGAAGGAGATTGACACCAAGTGGTGATACTTGTTTGAATAGTTGCTGAGGCAACAACAGGCCAAATGGTCTCTTTCTGCATCAAAGTTATTCTATCTAAAAGGACAAGTAGAGTCCGCGAGATTTCCACAGTTACAGCTTTGCCAGCTGAGGGCATATCCATGAGTACTGAAGCGATTAAAATTAGGGACATTCAAGAGACCAGAATTCAACGAATGTCTTGGAGAGCTGCAGGGAAGATGACAGAGATAGAGAGGGTCAAAGCCACAGGGACAAGCAGGAGAATTTAGAATCAAGCCATTGCTTAACTAGAGCTCAGCGAGCATGCAGTGAGGAGCAAACAGGACTTGGTGGAATTTGGGCAGAAGCTGCTGAGTTTTGGATAAGCTGAAGTTATGATGGATTGAACATGAGAGACCAACAAGAACAGCAAAGAAATAGTCAAGACTAAACGTAAGCAAGATATCGTCAAGGATGTTTGCCAGAAATGGATAAAGGCAGAGCACAAGCTGACACAGAGTATAGTTTTATATTGACTAAACTTGCAGCAAATCACAAATAGAATATTCTTCATTCTGGTAACAAGATTATACAAACTAAGCATTTAATGTTGTTGAAAAAACCCTTTGCATAACATCAATAAACGTAGCAAGGAGAAATTTAATCTGAGCATGTTGACCATTCCTATGCAAATCTTTTTGATGGTTTTCTGGAATTTCAATCCACTTAAAATGTTGGCAGTAAACACATTCTCTGAATTGAAAGATAGTGTTAAATATGATCATAAATCTAAGAGGTTGGTAGTATGATTTTGAAACTGAAAATCTTGTCAGTGAGTGAAATTTGTCATTGTGGGAAGGGCAAGATCTCATCAGGATTTGTTCTAAAGACAGCCATTGACCCAGAACTATGCGATACCACACTGGTATTTGCATGGTTGACATAGTAGCCAACACTCCTGACACCCCGAGGTCTGTGGACTTTGTTGGTTACTCAGGAGCAGGCCAGATGAGAAGAGAATGATCACCGTGGGTGGTAGGATCATTGTTGAAAGTGGAGCAGATCACAGAGTCCATGCAAAAGGAAGGGACTTTGTAGCAGTCAGGTCTTTTACCTTGACAAGTTCTACTACAGATCTGGGAATCAATGAGTTTAAGAATATTACACCAGCTGTTATCCATGAATATGGCCAAGTCTCATGAGTGAGCCTGTGACAGTTGTGATCGCTGCAAAGGTAGACCGGATCGCCAACATTAACTGGGCTGAGTATTGTCTGCACTCCCAGAGCGGTCTTGAACTTCTGTCTCTGTAATGAATTGATAGAACTGGCACACCTTAAGTCTCAATAACCCTGTCATCAGCCAGGGAATCTGCTCATCGGTGAACACATTTCTCAGTGTTCATAACTGATAAAGTATAGCACTGGAAAAAGCATAGCAGGTCAGGCAGCATTGAGGAGCAAGATAGTCAACAGTTTGGGCAAGACCCTTGTCCTGATAAAGGGTCCTGCCTGAAATGTCAACTATCCTGCTCCTCGGATGCTGAGTGACCTGCTGTGCTTTTTCTGGCGCCACACTTTATCAACTCGGACTCTCCAGCATCTGCAGTCTTCACTTCCTCCTTGGTGTTCATAATTCTCTTTCAGAAGGGCCTAGGAATGAAGGCATGCTTTCAGTCATGTTGCGACAATGGACAGTATCCAATCTCTGGTGGGTCCTCAGTGTGGCTTGTGTAAGAAGCTCATGCTTCATTTCCCTGCTCTCTCACCTAGTGGGTTCTTGTTGGGGTTCTTCAGTATCCTGAGATCATTGGCAACAGTTTTCTTGATGCAGCTTGTTATCGAACAGGGTGAAAAATCCCAGGGACAGGATCAGTCCATAAAGCAGCAAGGGGATCATCTAGTAGACCAAACCCAATGCACGGCTGATGGAAATGGTTCCTCAAGGTTTCATGCTGCTCATGATCTCCAATGGTACAACTGGCTGTATAAGAAGTGACATACTCCTGTACATTTAAAATAAATGACACTGCTGTATCAGCAAATCAGATGCCATCATCTCTGGAGAGTTCATCAAAGAGTAGTGACAGAAGTGTGTGGTATGATCTATAGGGTAATACAAGCACGGCTGCTAGCTAAACCTGTTCAGTGGAGACTTCCAGGTCAAGCACATAGAAATATCAATAAATAGTCAATTTGAGTTCATAGCAGGATGGATAGTCAAAGTGTAGATGGACAGCAGCAATCAGACCTTCTAGAAAATCACATGGAATGATAATGTACTCCCTGAAGAGAGCAGGAGGCTCATCACAAAACAATGAGGAATATATCCAGTGCGATGATAATAAACTTGGAAGTACCATTTGCCATTCCAGATATTGCCAATCCTTTGAGGGGCCGATGCTATACAAAAGCTGGGCAAACATGCAAAGGCAGAGTTTCCTTCAGACTGGAAATCGTGTCATGCCTGCCCCTTATCCAGCCCAACCAATATTCAGAATGCATGCCACACTCACCACTTCCGCTCCCTAGAACCTGTAGCATTGTGCACAACATTCGTCAGAAATGTGGCAATTTAAGGATTGGGAGCTGACGTTGGGGTCGGGGAATCAGCTGGCCAGAGGGAGGGTCATGGGAAATCCAGTGGTCCCACTGTGGGAGAAACTGTTAGTGCTGCTGTTATTGGGGAGGCCCAGGTGACATGGGTGTTTGAGAATGGTGGATTTAAGTAAGTGAATGGTGGGTAGGGAATTATTTTGAAGGCCTTCTTTCCTCCTGACTCTATTAAAGAACGTTTCTAGGTTATTTAGTTGCAGCATTTTTGAAGTTCCATGCTATTCCTTTAATCACCTTGAGTCACTTATGCTCCATTTACACTGAGTGGGGCATACACTAGTCACAAGGTTTGCGCTGGATCCCTCATCTATTGAGTTGTGTGATTCACCCATAGTTCAATAATGGTTCTCTTCCCTGAGTCAGAAAGTTGTGAGTTCAAGACTCACTTCAGAGACCAGAATGTGCAAAGCGCAGACTGAGATTTCAGGGCAGCATTAATGGGGTAGGGCCATCTTTGAGATACGTAATCAAAACTCAGGTCTGCCTGTTCCCTCATGTGGATGTCAAGACACCAAATTATAGCCTGAAGAAGAGCAGAGAAGTTCTCTCCAGCAGCCAGGTTAATAGTTGTCCTTTAATCAACATCACGAAAATAGATCTGGTAACTTGTTGCTTTAATATTTGTCATATCTGGACATACATAAAATTGTTATCGTATTTCCTTACATTTCCAGTCAGTGGATGCACTTCATAATTACTTCATTGAAGGTAAAACTTATCATGGGAAATTTGCATCTTGATTATTATTTGCTGAGTAATCTTAAATATGTTTACAGTACACATTTAGGTTACAAATGGAGTTGTTCCCATGGGTTTTCAAAAGAAGAAAAAAATCATTTGCTAGCACAGAATCCAAGTACTGTTGAGTATTTTGTACATGACAGATGACAGCCATTAGCTGATTCATTCCTCAGGGCAATTCCCTGTCCATAAGGAAGTGACGACTGCAGAAGCTGGAGATCAGAGTCGAGAGTGTGGTGCTGGAAAAGCACAGCAGGTCAGGCAGCATCCGAGGAGCAGGAGAATCAACACTTTGGGCATCCTGATGAAGGGCTTATGCTTGAAATGTCAATTCTCCTGCTCCTCAGATGCTGCATGATCTGCTGTGCTTTTCCAGCACCACATTCTCAATTCCTTGTCCAATCAGGGTCAACCTGTCTTGTTGAAATGATCAATGATCATTCATTGGTGCATTCACCATGACAATGCTTCTTCCACTGCCACCCATTCAGCACTCGTTTTTCATACAGCGTAAATTTTTTTTTAATATAAATTGTCCTGATGAGTGCAAGATTAAAAGCTTTTACAAAATGTATACTTTTTTTTCTCAGCCAGACAGAGAAAACACTGCTTGGCTTTAATGCACATGGGAAAATAACAGGTTAATGGTCATAAAATAGATAGTTTCAATCTGAAATTTGCAGTGGTGCTGTCACAATGGGAGAAAATTATTTGCTTAGAATTCAGTGATTTAA
This sequence comes from Hemiscyllium ocellatum, assembly GCF_020745735.1. Classification (NCBI taxonomy): domain Eukaryota; kingdom Metazoa; phylum Chordata; class Chondrichthyes; order Orectolobiformes; family Hemiscylliidae; genus Hemiscyllium; species Hemiscyllium ocellatum. Next base: position 10,022,317 of record NC_083423.1, read on the forward strand.
TGTTCAGGAAGATCTCACCAATTTGCTTTAAAGATAACATCTCCACAGTAAGTGATTTTGCAAAGGTGATTGATGTCCAGTGCTGGTGATTTATTCGTACCTGCTTAAGCTGAGTAAATATTTGTGAGTAACTGGAGATTGGTGAATAAGGGAGTGAAATTCGGTTTCCAAAATTGGAGTGATTTGTACAATTAAATATTCTTGACAGCATTCAGGAGTATGAGCACTAGCAATGATATCTCTCATAAATGTATTTTAACGAAGAGCAACAACACCTAATAAGAAGAATTTTAATCAAAGGGTTAGATTTCCTACAGTGTGGAAACAGGCCCTTTGGCCCAACAAGTCCACACCGACCCTCCAAGGAGTAACCCACCCAGACACATTTCCCTCTAATAACACTATGGGCAATTTAGCATGGCCAATTCACCTGACCTGCATATCTTTGAACTGTAGGAGGAAACCCACACAGAGAATGTGTAAACTCCACACAGGCAATCACCTGAGACTGAAATCAAACCTGGGACCCTGGTGCTGTAAGGCACCACTGAGCCACCATGCTGCCCTATGTTGAGACAGAGAAATAAAGTGGGAAGCAAAGTCACATCTTTATTTTAATTTTTAACAATGTAGAAATAATCGGTGGCGAGAGTTCAATTATCATTTGAACATTAGTGCCAGCAGACATAATTCAGTAATTCAGAGAGAGATTTTCTTTTGTATTTCACTGTGATATAGTTTGAACCTCAGTTCATGCGGTCTGAATCAGTGCTTTCATTTCCTGCGCTTTTTTATTCCGTAAGTGCAACTGCGGGAAAGCTATTCCACAATGTGAAGCAGCAGACTCCATTACTTGAAGCACTTAGCTGTAGGTATCACCATGCCAACAGGTAAAAATAATAGGCTGAGGTGAACAGCCTTTGGATCAGGAATGTATCTAATTCCAGACTTCGGGTGATTGAAGTGGGTTGAGAGGGGAAGTTGGGCACTTTTGTATATATTTTACTCGGTCAAATTGTACCTTTCAGGAGAGCAAGACAGAGTATTTCAGAATTTAATTTCCAAGCGTAAAATAATGGCCTCAGTTAATTCTAGACCATGGGGACCCAACACCAATTTAAAAATTCCTCTTCACATGTATGTCCACATTTCTTTCTGGACAGGATATTGGATAATTTACTTTTTATAAGCGAGCACACTGTATTTTGTTCATTCTTTTGCGGTATCTATAAGATATGGGACATTCGTCTAAATTCAGCATTTTGCCCTTACCCCTATTTTGCACATTGATAACATCACCTGGATTCATAACAATGTATAATTTGAATCCCAAACACAGCTTGACAGATCATAACTTTATGTGTTTTGGTTTTGAAGAAGTGGTCTCTTGCTGAAATGTAAGCACGGAATGCTATCGATTTGCTTTAACAATAAAATGGAATGTTATTACAAAAGAAATGAAGATAAAGTTGAATGAACCAAACTATCTGTTTATAACACAAATTCAATTATTTTGAAAAAAATTATAACAGTAAAAACTTAATTTCATTAATCCCAAAACACTACTTTATGAATTGAAAAGAAATAAAACAGCATTTGTATAGTGCTCAAAAACATCCAAGATATTTTACCTAAGACAATACTCATATAATACTTAGACTAAAGTTCCTGTGTCCAACACCTTAGTAATTTATGTCATTTTAATTTTAACCTTGACACTGACATAGCTTCTTCCTGGCGCTATCATCCACCTGTTTCAATGTAATCAGTTTTAACTAACCTCTTCAGGGCTTTATCCTAACATAGGGCTAGCACTGGTGTTTCATTTTAAGGCAACCTAGCTTGTTAGGTATCCTTCATTCCTGAGGGCCACTTTTCTCCACAACCATTTTATTCCAAGGACTAATAGGACAGCCTCAAAAGTGAAACAAAAAATGTTTTTCTCCCTCGGCTATGGGTTTCCCTTAAGGTTAAAAAAAAGTTCTAGAACACACTTAGAAAATGTGAGATCCCATTATTTGAACTGAATTGAATTGAATTGAAGTGAATTGAGTTGAATTGATTGTCCCGTGTACCGAGGCACAGTGAAAAGCTTTGTCTTGCGAACAATACAGGCAGGTCACATAGTTATGTAGCATCGATAAGTAAATAATAGGTAAACAGTGGCAAAAACAAAAACACAGGTTCAGGTGAATGTTAAGAGCTTATGAGGCCATTCAGTATTCAAACAACAGTAGGGTAGAAACTGTTTGGAAACAGCTGGTGCATGTGTTCAGGCTTCTGTACCTTCACCCCAATGGTAGAGGTTGTAATAAAACATTGCCAGGATGGGATGGATCTTTGAGAATGCTGAAGGCCTTTCCTTGACAGCGGGCCTGGTAGATAGATTCTAGAGATGGAGGTTGGCCTTTGTGATGGTACAGGCTGAATTCACCGCTCTCTGTAACTGTCTCCGATTTTGAATGGTACAGTTGCCATATCAGGTAGTGATACATCCAGACAGAATGCTCTCAATGGTGCACCTATAAAAGTTGGCAAGGGTATTTGCCGTCATGCCAAATATCCTCAGCTGCCTGAGGAAGAAGAGATGTTGTTGGGCCTTTAACATGCTGGGTCACAAAATAATCTAAAGAAGCAAAGGTTCATCACTACTTCACAAACCCCATACACTCAAAAGGCAAGGTTCAAAGCCTGTTTATCTTTAAAATAAATCACCGTGCCTACAGAAATACTGACAAGTCAATTACTAACTTCAGTCGTACCAGTTGCCGACTCAAGAACCAGAAACCCAAACTCACAGCAAATAACATTAAATTATACATTTAAACCACACAATTGACATTACAGTATAAACAGTTAACTCTGTCCCATCGCACTCTGCCCATAGTTGGAAAGATATTGGCACCACCAAGACCGTAAACTTCTATTGTGTATTTGACTATACCATGTAATCGTGTTAGAAATTAAAATTTGTCAGCGTAGCAAAGCGTGCTTTCACGTGGGATTTGTTCTGTTCTGTTTCTCTTCAGGAAGAGTGTTGTAAACTGTTGGTGAGGATTCTGCTCCATGGAAAGCCAAGTAAATAGCTTTGGGGATTTTGTTTTAAAGTAGACGCAAGAAGCATGTGTGGGTGGAGTGAAATTCACATCGACCTAGGGTTTCAGATTTGCTTTCGGTTGTTGAAGTTGGCTGTTTGAAACTGTTGTTTGAGTTATTTTGCTGTTGCTAGATCATTCCTTTCTCCTGGACTAGAGACAGCATGTGACACAATCTGTTTTGCTGAATTTGCCTTTGCCAACGGCATGTTTATGGGTAACTGCTATATTGGAACAGTTGATGAGTAGTAGTCAAATATTATATTAATTTGTTAAGCATTTCAATAGAATTAAAGATATGCCAATTCTTGCTTTTGTTTTGTTTGCATTTTAACTGTGGTGTAGGAATGAAGTGAGTTTTGCTTAAAGCCTAGTATTCTGACCAATCGAATCACGCCTGGAATCCAGCATCTTACAGTTGCCGCTTGGAAAGTTAGAAGTTAGGGTCTAGGCTAACTCTTTTATATATTTTGAGGGGATTTGATCTGGTCCATAATATCAGGTATTCCCTATTATGGATCAGCATCAGTTTAAGTTTCTCTTTAAGATGAGATGGTAAACTATAGCCATGTCTGGATCAGTGGTGCTGGAAGAGCACAGCAGTTCAGGCAGCATCCAACGAGCAGCAAAATCGACGTTTTGGGCAAAAGCCCTTCATCAGGAATAAAGGCAGTAGCCATGTCTGTCCTCTCAGATGGCAAGATATTTCATGCAACCATTTAAAGACGAACAAGGGTATTGTCCTCCGTGCCTCATGCAATATTTATCTCTTATCCAAAAGAGCTATCTGCTAATAATCTCATTGCTGTTTTCTGAGAGTTTGCTGTGTATAAATTGGGTGCTGTATTTCATGCAATTCAACATTGACTACATTTCAAAACTGTCTAATTAACTTTAATATAGCTTAGGAGCTCTGCAGTCACTAATAAATGCAAGTCCTTTCCTTTCATATTCCAAAATGATGCACCCTAACTCAAATCTTCAAATTTGTTTTTGTTGAAGCCCTCACATGGAGCTTCATCTTGAGCAAATCCACTGATCCAGAAAGAATAGCAAAAGGAAGCAATTGTAACCTATAGGGCCTTTTGTATTCTGAAGAGGCCTTTAAATAATTTATGATCAATGAATGTTGTAACCTTTGTGTTGTGATCAAGTACAATGGACAACTTGAACACAAATGGGTTTTACAAAGTGCAAATTCAGTGATTGTAGTAACGTCAGCCAGGTGACCCTATTCAGGGCAGCATGGTGGCTCAGTGGCTAGCACTGTAGCCTCGCAGCACCAAGGACCTGGGTTCAATTCCAGCCTTGGGGGACTGTCTGTGTGGAGTTTGCACATTCTCCCCGTGTATGTGTGGGTCCACTCTGGTTTCTTCTCACAGTCCAAAGACATCCAGGTTAGGTGAATTAGACATGCTTAAGATTTCAGGGATGTGTAGATTAGGTACATTAGTCAGGGGAGGGTCAGTTGGGACTAATTGCCTGTTTCCACACTGTATGATTTCTAAATTCTATGTGTTTTGTCATTGGCCACTCGGGTGTTTCCTTTCTTTCTGGTGGTGGAAATTTAATAAAGATTCGTACACCTTGTGTCTCTCACTGTGTCTCACACCTGCACACACAGAACGTGGGTGCTGGGGAAATAATAAGCACTACCACAGTGTGGATGGTACCGCAGTAGTGTGGGGGTTAAAAGAAGAAAAAAGAGAAAAAAAAGAAAAAAATAGGAGTGTTAAGCACTACTGTAGTTAGGTGGTAGTGTGGGGGGGGGAGGAAAAAAAAAGAAAGTAGGAGCACAAAAAAAAGTAAAAAATAAATTGAAGTTTTAGAGGTTCTGAAAAAAAAGCAAAAAAGAGAAAAATAGCAGTATTAGACATCCTGTTCACTCTGAGAGCTGGCTCTGAGGGAGTGGGATCGATGTCAAGGATTCTCCATGTGTAGATAAAGGGTGACAGGGTACCAGCCTTTGTGGAGTTATCTCATAACAGTGTGTATTGCTTTGTGAATTACAACGGATGATCAGAAGATCTATGCCAGGAATTCTTTCTCCAAATAAACACAAATGAATCTGCTTTTGGTAAATTTAATTGAGGGAAGGACATTGGCCATGGCACAAGCCATTATCATTCTTGTCAAAGGGCCATGGTGTTTTATACACAAATAAGAACTTGGTTTGATGTTACTTTTGAAAGGTGGTTTCTCAGACAATCATACACTCTCTCAGGTGCATCAAGTTAGTTTGTGAGTTTGAGACCTTGGAAAGACTTGAACCAGTTCCCTCCTGAATAGTGAGAAGCTATCAAATGAGTCAAGCTAACAAGTCATTCAACAGACACGGCTGACAGCAGCACACAAAGTAGGATCGGCTGTTAAAATCAAAGGAACTCTGTAGGCAAAATACAAAAAAAAAGGCTGCTTACTTTTCAAAAAGATTAATTTTTTGCTAACCACATTTCAAGATACATTTTAAAATCAGGGATTTATTTTTGACATTTCAACTTATACCCTGCTATTGAAAACATCAAAACTGATGGGACAGACCTCAAAAAGATTGAAAGTTTTTACAATGGGAGCCTTGATGCAAAGATGTCTAACCTTGCTAATGTGATCTGTAATATTTCTCACTTGAACATGCACCCGTTGTCAGAAAGATAATAAGTGATGTGCTCCATGCAATTGCAGGGGATGACAGAGAGAAGGTGCAATTCTATTGAATATTGCCTTTCAGAACATTACCAGATGATCTGTTAGTTTTGCAGCAAATGCCAAACAAGCTGAGCAGACATATGATTACAACATTAAATGTCTTGAATATGTTCTTTCTCAGATAAAGATATCTAGGATTAACAAACTGCTCTCAGGATTATAGCCTTATTAAACAACTCTCTCAAGAGCCTGATTTTCAGCAATAGGTATATTAAATCTTATTTAACTGACTTATCACACATTTCCGACTTGTAATGGCAGAAATGACATATGCAACACTTGATTTACTGCAATTGCACACTTCTGTGACAGTTTGTCATCAGCCATCTGGGAAAGGGAATGGAGACATGTAGTTAATGTCAGTCCTGTTGATATCCAGTGCACAGAAATACTGCAAATGGCACATAATGCAGTTCGAAAAAGGATTGTGTGAAACTTGACAGTCTGATCTTTACAATGTTATCAGATTCTTCTGTTGGCCTTTGGTTTACATTACATGATGATCTGTGATCATGCAAGCAAGGGTAAGCAAAGCTTCGTATAGTCCCCAAACTAAACTGAAAATCCTAGCATTATAGACTGGGTCTTGTGCATCACAGTTGTTGTTGGTCAAGCATGGTAACTATTCTTAGGGATTTCGACCACATAAGACCATCTGAACATATGTTGGCATTGTAAAAATCTACAAATTGCTTTTTCCCCTCCTGCACAATCTGAAAGCTAAAATTGTTGGCAATTATGGACTGAATTTTGCTTTAAAAAGTGCAGGGAAAGTATACACTGCTGAACTTGTGACTAAAATGACCACAAAAGATTTAACAGGTTGTGGAACACTGACTTTCCATATTCAATGTGGTATTGAATCTGCAACCATCTAGAGGAGATTTACAGTGCAGGGGAGGTAGCTCTGTTCAAGCAACATTCTCAGCTCTCCGCCCCCGCCTCCACAAAGTGTTAATGATAATGGTCTAATAATCACTTGTCAAACACGTAACGTGTGAAGCAGAGAGTTAACCATTTGATTTGTATGTGTGCAGCTTGTAGTATAAAGGAGATGAACTGTCAGTAATTTGCCTAGCAGATACACCCAGCCCTAGCCAAATTGATGGAATAATTCTCACAGACAGCAAATCCAGAAGTAGATAACAACTCACCATTTAATTATTGTACAGAAAGCAAAATAAAGCATGTGACTGTCATGACCACTGATTATGTATGGATACAGTGAACTTTTAGTTGTTGTCTGTGCCAAAATAACACAATGTAATTCTGAGCAATGCAATTCAGTGACTGTCTTGAAGATCTGAGAGGATTATCTCCAGTCTTGAGGGAGACCTTGAACCTGATAGGCTTGAAGGAAGCTTTAAATGGAGAAATGCACAGTTAACTGAACAGTAAACGTTTCTGCTTTATCTCATAAGGGAGGAAAGCAAACAGTCTGGTCAAAAGATATGTTTGTGTTTTCCCTTTTCTAAAATGCACAAAATCAAGAGTTAAAAGCCAATGTCAACCCCAACCTTTGTGTTGAGTGGACAAAGTTATGTGCTGTGATGTCAATGGCTGGGACAACCCCTCGTCACCCCTGCACTGCAGGTAAAAAAAAAACATATTTCATTTTGCTGCAAAGCCAGAGAGTAATTGAAAAGGAAACAGGGCAAAAGAAATTGAGCTGAACGCAAAGTCAAGCAAATCAAAATCAATCACTCACCTCCCAATATCCATGCTATAACCATCATTCAAAGTAACAGTCATAGTATCCCATCATCTACTCTTCGTGGAATTCATCTTTGTATTTTAACTTCCTTTTTTAAACTCATCTCATTGCTAATCTGTGCGCATTTGTGAGATGATATGTCTTCTTGTGTTTAGTAACTGATAAACTCATTCTTTTATTAACTCAGGAAAGACTAGATAAATTTAAATCATGAATTCATTTAGTCTGGGAGAAAGGCAGTCACAACAGAAAGGATTCTTCTGAAATTAAGCTTGCTATGATAACCTGATAGGATTGCTGAATAAAGAAGGGGAGTCAGTTCATCCTCCCTCATCTAGGAGATGGAAAATTTGAGGTAGTCCATCTAGAACTTCAACTGGGATCTGGTCACACCAGAGCATACACAAGGGATTAAATTAGAAGCCAAGATATCATAAACAGATGGAAAAGTAAGTTAATATTAATGGAATTTTTACATGTTATTTGAATTAATGATGCTCTAAACAAACCTCTACCAACTGGGGAACTGAGGGATCCTGACAAGAGATTCTGAATAATTGAGAAATTGAGTTCTGAGTGATGTGTATCTGTTTGATTGTATGGTGTACCTAACATACTTTGTGGAATTTATTCATCATTCTTTAACAATGATATCACAATCTTGCTTCATAGTCTAAACAAAATTATCTTCAGGAATGGCGTAGTTTTAAAAGGGAGGAAGACCAAAAGAAGATGACTATGACCCAATTACCTGACCTCATTTGGAAAGTGTTGGGATCTACTAGGAAGTCATAATAGCACTTAGAAATATATAATCCAATTAAGCAGAGTCTGCTTGACTTCATAAAGGGGAAATCATGCCTGATAAATGTACTTGCATTCTTTGAGGAAGTAACAAGCAGGACAGATAAAGAAGAACCTGTAAATTAAATATGTATTGATTTCCAAAAGATATTTGATAAGGTATTGCACATAATTTTCTTTCATAAACTCAGATCCGTGATGTTGAAAGTGATATATAAGAAGATAGTTGGGATAAGGGAGCATTTTCAGGATGGCAACCTGTAACTTGTGGAATGCCACAAGGGTCAGTGTTGGGGCCATAGTTACTTACAATATATAGTGATGACCTGGATGAGGGAAGAGAGTGTACTGTGTCTAATTTTGCAGATGACACAAAGTAGGAAAAGGCGGGTAGTGAGGAGGAATTTCTTCACTCAAAGAATACCAAACCGGAAGAAATTCTTTACTGCAAAGGGATGTAGTGTCTGGGTGTTTGAGGAGATCACAGGAAAGTGGAGTTAAGGATCATTAACTCAGCCATGATGTGGAAATGCTGGAGTTGGACTGGGGTGGATAAGGTCAAAAATCAAATGACACCAGGTTATAATCTAATAGGCTTATTTGAAACTGCAAGCTTTCAAAAGGAGTGGAGCTTCAAAATCTTGCAGATTTAAGTAAATCTGTTGGACTATAACCTGGTGTTGTTTGATTTTTGACATTATCCCATTGAGTGAAACAGCAGACTAGATGGGCTGAAAGTTCTACTTCTACTCCTATGTCTTATGGAATTATTGATAAAAATGTTTGAAAAACAGGAAAGCACAGCTTTATGTGAATAAAAATACAAGCAGTCTTGAACTTTGAATAAGTTACAAACTCAGTTAAAGTACTGGCCAAACAAATCTGATCTGAATGTGTGAACTATTTTTGTTAACCATTCATGTGATCATATTAGTTTACTTTTCAGGCTTACAAATATAATGATAGACGTTGATTTACTGTAATTGAATTTGAGAGCTCTGGGTCACTGTAAATTATAATGGTAGGTTACTGGAAAAACAACACAATGATTCTGAAACAACTTATTAAAAAAATTATGAAAACCAAATGACAGGATAAGAACATTTTTCCTGGACTCTGTTGTAACGGCAGGCAAAGGATTTGCACACAGTGTTGACTATAATACCACCAGCCCAGAGTGGATGAAAGCCTTCTTTCTGTCAATAAAGAGGTCTTTGCACTCAATTATTCATATGCTAGGAACCTTAAACATGAAGGTGCCTCATACTTTATATTTTTCATACTTTCAACTATGTCTCACGTTGCCTCAGTAATACAAAGAGTGTGTCACTCTAATTAATGCCATGACTGCGATGGCATGTGGTAAGCTCATGTCTGTTGCCTTTAAAAAAGCATAACAGCATTCTTATGCATCTAGTTTTATCAATTTAAATTTGTGAATCCCCATATGCTTTACTTTGCAGTGGTAGAAATTGAGGCTAGAAAGTAGCTACACCAGAAAAACATCAGAACAAATGGCAGCAGGAATGCCAATCATAAGCTGCTTTAAAGGGCCTGCAGCATTTTCTTTACATTGTTGGAGAATACAGAGCTTGTCCTAAGTCCCCTATGGTTGACATTTCTTAGATCAGATTGACCGAAGCAATCTATTCAAAGAGTATCGTCTACAAGGACAATTATAACAATCTTCAGGCCCATTGTTAACGTCTATGTCTATAATTTGGCCCATTTTCATGTCTGCCATTTTCTGCTTTGTGTGTAATTGTCATTGTTCAAAGGGAAATTGGATCTTGAAAATGTTGCCAAAGTCAAAATTGTATCCGAAAGAACTGCAGAAGCTATAAATCAGAAACAAAAACAGGAATTGCTGTAAAAGTTCAGCAGGTCTGGCAGCAACTGTGGAGAGAAATCAGAGTTGATGTTCTGGGTGCAGTAACCCTTCTTCAGAATGGGTTTGAGGAAGGATCACTGGACCTGAAACATTAACTCTTATTTCTCTCCACAGTTTCTACCAGACCTCTGAGCTTTTCCAGCAATTTCAGTTTGTGTGTCAAAACCGTATCCAATTGATTTTTATAATAACCAGTTACGATATTACTGAAAAGTGTCTTGTACAATAATGCAACCAAAATGTTACTCATAACAGAGCTATGCTATTAGCTTTTTGTAGCCAGTGTACCATGAGAAGAACAGTAAGTATTGTGAATTCAGATGAGGAGTGGAAAACGTTGAACACTCCAAAATGTACTGTGGGTAATTCTGACTTTTCTCAATAATATAAAGTGGACAACAGCCCATTATAGTCCTCTGCTGATCAGAGAATCTGCAAAGGTTTGTGGAAATTGTAGTGCAAACTATCATTTCTACATGTCAGCAGTGACTGGTGTGATTTATGCAAAATCCTTTGTGGTGTTTCTTAGAGGCATTTAATAGGCACTTTACAAATGTCAGTCTTTTAAGACTTCCATTAGGATATGTGTTCTTCATTCATATTCCAAAACAGCAAGGATAGAGCTATTTAGTTTACAGAGCTCTGAAGACGTGACATTACGTCTTGGCCACATCCTTAAGTCTTCCAAAATGTTGATGATGATTAATTTTTTGTTGGTGACCGAATAGGCAGACAGTAGACATCAGATGGATCACAAGTATTAGCTCTTGAAAATGCAGCAAATGTAGACACAATCAATGAAATGTAATTTAATACAGAGGCATGAGAAACATAAAGAAGAGCAGAGGCAAATTGGGAGAATAGATTCTCAGGCACGTCAAAACTATGTCACAAAAAAAAGCATTTTCCGAAGGACAGATTTCAACTCCTGATATAAATCAAGCTTAAGATTCCATCTTGTTATTTGTGCACTCCTTAAATTACACTCTGGAAAGCGAGGACGAGAAACCCATCCTCTGCCTAAAATGCAAAATGAAAATACAATCATTTAAAATATTTCTATTCTATTCCCCCTCAGGAAAAACATTTCTTTCATAAATCATGCTTTTTGTCTCAATTCACTTCTGATGTATGTTAAGTGAACCTTTTTCAATTTGTTGGAATGATTTTGGTTGAAGATTATTTTGGCACCTTTTTTAAACGGCTCCTTATCTGGTATTGCTTCTTGCAACAAATTAGCTTTGTTGTAATTTTCATGTTGTACACCTCTTTTCAATTAAAGCAGTAATTGGAGATGACTTTGCTGAGCTTGCTCAGACATGGCAAATAGGATGATTGGACACATACTGCGTTCCACCTGCGCTGTCACTATATGCCATAGTCTCCGGAAGAACATAACGAACAGGATAGGCCATATGGTTGATCGCTGTCTCAACTGGTGCCTCAAATCCACTTTCCATCCACTCACCATGTACGCTATAGGGCGGCACGGTGGCTCAGCGGTTAGCACTGCTGCTTCAGGGTCCCAGGTTCGATTCCAGCCTCGGCAGCTGTCTGTATGGACGTTCTCCCCGTGCCTGTGTGGGTTTCCTTCCACAGTCCAAAGATGTGCAGGTCAGGTGAATTGGCCGTGTTAAAATTATCTATAGTGTTAGGTGCATCATTCAGAGGGAAATGGGGTCTGGGTGGATTATTCTTTGGAGGGTCAGTTTGGGCTGAAGGGCCTGTTTCCACACTGTAGGGAATCTAATTATTAATTCCCTGAGCAATCAAAGGTCCATCAGTTCCAGTCTTGAATATAGTCAAAATTGGAGCATACTACTGCCACTGGTTGGAGAATTCCAAAGACTCGGGTATAGAGTTTAACATATATGCACTGTGCAATATATTGCTGCAGCGAAGTATTTGGGATTTCATTTTAAAACTGTGTGATAGCCTCAAAATGTGAAAGTGGGTTGACAGTGCATTTTATACCTGTTCCAAATTTCATCTCTATGCAATTCAATGGAAATAATGATCAGGAGAGATTTATAACAAGCTGCTGACTTGCCAACACTCATTTTTATATTCTCACACAAAGGCAAGATATACTCTGCAATGTGCAAAAACGTCACTCCAAGCCACATAGACATGCTCTTTGCTGCAGACATCTGACAGATGTTATATTATGCTTTGCTTCATATCTAGCTTTGTGAGTGATGCTGACATCCCATGAACAAATACAACAGGAAATTACCTTCAATTTGGCTGCAACTAAAGTGAAGGAGCAGGGTCAAAATCCTGGAACTCCCTCCCTAATGGCATGGCAGGTGCGCCTCCTCCCACACAAACTACAGTGGTTCAAAAAGGCAACTCCACTCCACCATATCAAGGGCAACTCAGACTTCCACTTCCGGAGGTCACTGCCATGTAAGACCTCAGGGAGTCTATGGAAGAAATAAATGCAAGGGAATACAGCTTCAGATCCAGGCTGAGGTTTCCTCCCAGGATGAAACACTACCACAGTCTAACCTCACACATGTGAAATGGCTACTTCGGCTCTGCATCAGAAAGCCAGAAGAACCAGAATGTCACTCAAATTAATTGACTGATAAATGAGTTGAGAAAATTGAAGGGATTCCTTTAGACGTTGGGCTAAGAATTAATTTATTTTGGTCATAAATGACTTTGGGTAGTATGCTTCTTAAAGAGTCAACATCCCATGTATTTCTTAGGGAAATAGATTCTCAACAAGGATTAAGAGGAGGAAGTTCATTTTAATTATGCAACATGTTAAACTGCATTGCTATAAGATGACATACCTGTGTTTTTGGAATTCTACATTTAGTGAATAGTGGAGACTTCAATAATGTGTAGATTTAAGCCTGAGATTGATAGACTTTTGATTGTTCAGGGAATCAAAGAATTATGGAGAATGGGAGTGCTGATCGAGTTGTAACAGAAAATCAGCCATTGCTACATTAAAGTTTGTAGCAGTCTTGAGACACCACATGGTCAACTGCTGCTCTTGCTGCTATGTTCCAATAGAGGGAATGTCACATGATGAGAGTGTAAGTGAAAGGAGGTACTTGCAGAGTCACCCTCTGTGTCAGTAATGTCACCTCTGCTTCACTACTTTTATTGAAAGGTACAAGAAAGATAAACACATTTGATAAAATGTCTTGCAGGGAGGCTTTACAAGATAGTTTGATACATTGCAAGATGGCGTTGTTTAGGATTAAAGGCCAAAATAGGCCAAGATACGTAAAAACTCTGTCACTGGTGATGCAGAAAGATGAGCCAATACACTGACTCATATAAGTGAAGTGCATGAGCTGGGAAAACTTAGAGAAAAGGTGGCAGAAGTAGGGTGAGTGAGGCCATGAAAGAAGTTGCACTTGTATAGTCTATCCCACTTCCCTGCCAGCAAATGATGCACTTTTGAAGTGACGCCATTGTTATAATGATAATTATGCAGCAGCCAATTTACTTATAGCAAGCTCTTGCCAACAACAGAAGTGATCCAATCATCTGTTTTCTTGTTTTTTTGTATTTCCTCACGGAATGTGGATAGCTCTAAGCTGGACCAGTATTTATTGCCCATCCCTAATTGTCTATAGGGCATTTAAGAGTCAACTACATTGCTGTAGATCCGGAGTCACGTGTAGGCCAACTCAATTAAAGATGGAGGTTTCCTTCACTAAAGGGCATTAGTGAACCAGCTGGGTTTTCTCGACAATAGTTTCATGGTCATCATTTGACCTTTAATTCCAGATTCTTTATTCAATTCAAATTCCACCATCTGCCATGGCAGAATTTGAACCAGGTCTCCATAACATTAGCTGAGATTCTGGATTAATAGTCTGTCGTGATTGGAATGAAGTTGGTCGGGTGGATCACACTGAGTATGAGTTCCCTGATTTGTACTATTAACCTGAGCCAATCAGGGGGTCCTGGCTGACACATAATAAAGAGAAGAAAGTGAGGACTGCAGATGCTGGAGATTAGAGTTGAAAAGTGTGACGCTGGAAAAGTACAGCAGGTCAGGCAGCATTTGAGGAGGAGGAGGATCAATGTTTCGGGCATAAGCCCTTCATTAGGAGTCTCAGAGATTCTTCTCACTCTAAGGGCTGGCTTTGAGCTGGCTGGTCAGAGCCTATGGTCTGGGCACATGTAAATGAAGGGTGACTCAGTGACGGAACACCAGAATAGCGGCCTCTGTGGAGTTATTTCATGACCTAAAGATAAAACCGTTAGGCCAATGCCTTCCCAATGATGGTGGTTGAGGCTTGAATCATGGCCAGGTTGAATTCCCTTGTATTTCTTCAAACAGTGCTGTGAGATCTTTAATATCCATGTGAGAAAGTAGGAGGATCAGTTTAATATTTCATCTAAAGGTGGAGCCTTCAAGATTTCTGTGGTGAAGTCTTCGGAATAACATTTGGACCTATAGGTTGATATTTCAGATTGAAGGTTACCCATTAACCGGATTTGTAGGTTAGGATGGGGATTTTGAATCCAGTATGTTGTGGGTTGGAGACCCAAGGTTGGTCGCTGAGGACAGCAGCAATGAATGAATACGGGCAACTTAAACAATCCTGATGAAGAGCTTATGCTCAAAATGTCGGTTCTCCTGCTCCTCAGATGCTGCCTGACCGGCTGTGGTTTTCCAGCACCACACTCTTCGACAATTTACACAATCCATCTAGTTCTTGTATAATTGGCAGTCAAGCCTTAGTGTGTTTGACAGCTTTGTTTGCTCTGCAGCCGTTTTAATCTAAGATTTTCGGGATAATTACAGGTACATGCTGACACATTCTTGATTCAAATTATGTTTTCTCTTAAATCATTGATTTTTTTTTGGAATGGAAATTCAGAGGTGTTTTTATTTTAACTGTTCAAAGCTTCAAAATAAGGGTTTAGGATTTCTGCCACACCTACACCATAATATTAACTAGCAGTCTGCAACATAGCTCACACTGAGAGTGCCTGCTCTCTACAGCAATATCAATGCAGTTCAATCAAATACAAGAACAAAGTGTATGATTGAGCTGGCATATAATTAGTGCATCGAATGTGTTCTTAGCTTGTCTTTTGTTTTTCCCCCACCAGTCTCTGCTCCAGAATGCAGCTTAAGTAGTGTTGTGTATTTACGAGACTTGCAACAGTAAAACTGAAATGTTACAGTGATGCAAGCTGAGACATCCTGAAGGTGCTCTGCCTCGTGAACTTGAAAGGCAAGCCAGTGTAGACTCTTTATTTAAACTGACTGCCAATATGTTCTCTTCAACTCAATGAATCATGAGAGCTTTGAAATCCTCGCCCGAAACTTACACTCTGGATTGCTTTGGATTAGATCCCAAAAGAAACAAGTGGAAGAATCCATTGCCCCCTCCAGCCCAGGGAGCTAGTTTTGATCAATCACATACATCTACCTATATTTTCACCAGAGCTTTCACATCTTTTTAACGGCCAAGCATACTTACTTGTATTAGTCTCCTTCTCAATTGTTATTTAGCTGATAGGTTGTTCAACAGTTCTGTAAGCTGTTGCATGAAAGATATTCATGGAATATCCCTTTTTATTTCTTACTTCTGACCTTTATTTTGGCCATCCTGGACTTCAAAGGCTAATTTTCCAGTTGGCTTTTGTAGCTTTTTTATGTCTTGCTGAGGTGCTTCACCTTAATTTAAAGCTTTGATTGTGACCAACGCCATTACAAGGTGAAACACTTGGCGTTGTAATGAAAACTATGCAGAGCCAATTTGTTCATAGCAAGCTCTTACGACCAATGCAACACTATGTGCAAAATTGGAGCGACAGATGATAAATACCGGAAAACATTAATAACATCTTCATATTACTTCCTCAGTCATGGTGGCATTCCCATTATCCAGCCAGTTTCTTCCCTCTCCTTTCTGTGGAAACACATGATGAAAAATACTTCGGTTGCTATCAAATCAGAACAGTACCAAATGTGGCTGCCAATCCAGAACTGATATATCAATGGCCAAACTAACCTGATTAATTAATTATTAACTAAACACTTTTCTCAAGAAAATAATTCCAAACTCAACATGCTTTAAAGTCTGAATTGAAAAATAAAGCAGAGGCCATTTTACCCAGTGTTAAATAACTAAGTACAATATACAGAAATGATTACAACCGATAAGGAAATTTGATATAAATACACAGCAGTTGAGAAGTGTGGTGCTGGAAAAACACAGCAGGCCAGGCAGCATCCAAGGAGCAGGAGAATTGACGTTTCGGGCATAAGCCCTTCTTCAGCTGCCTGGCCTGCTGCGCTTTTCCAGCACCACACTTCTCAACTCTGATCTCCAGCACCTGCAGTCCTCACTTTCTCCTAATAAATACATCGTAGCCAACCAGAAAAAAATTGAAATGTTTTGTCGATCTTCCAAAATTGCTCCCAAAAATCTAACCAATATTAAATAACCTGTAGTTCATATAAATTGTAAAGAACTTTGGCACGAAACACTTGAAAAGAATATCTTTTTTGTTGTTATTGTTTTTTTTTGATGGAGAGCAACTACAACAGATTTTACCAATCCAAATGAGCAGTCAAATGAGTCAATTAAAATGTCAAAATATTTTGGATTTGCTGACAGTAATTACATTTTTCAACAATATAGTAATAAAGTCTGGGCATATTTTGCTGTGCAATTGATTATGACTCAAGACATTTTGCACAAGTTCCTATTAGCAAGCCATGAAGGCAAGAACCTTTGAGTAAGACAAGAAAATATCGTTTGCCACTCAACCATTTCCTTAGCTTCCACCAAGTTTTGTTGCTTGATAAATATCGGTTTCCTCCTGTGCAGCTTTTATTGATCCTTTACAAATTGACTCTCCAAATTACCAAAAAAACGCTGAAGATCTTTATAGTCCTTCAGTTGGATGTGCTGCCTGAGATGGTTAACATTACCTGAGTAATACCTAAAGAAACAAGGCATTGTTGGAAAATTTTCTAATCCAACTCCGTAAACAAGAGCTCATGGAAACTCTGCTGCTTGTATAATAATTCACATCAAATTCCATTCCCCCCACGCCCCTGTGCATACTGAATGTCATGGTTTCCCGTTAAGCGACACCTTAACTTTAAAATTACCTTGTGTTTAAATCTCTCCACAGCCTCCACCCTCCCATCTCTGTCGTATGTTCCACAACCCACTGAGGTATTTCTGCTCCTCTAGTTCTAGTTTGTTGAACATCACTGCTTTTGGTAATCTATTGGTTGCTATGCTATCAGTTGCCTGAGTAAAAAATGAGGTCTGCAGATGCTGGAGATCACAGCTGAAAATGTGTTGCTGGTTAAAGCACAGCAGGTTAGGCAGCATCTCAGGAATAGGGAATTCGACATTTCGAGCATAAGCCCTTCATCAGGAATGAGAGAGAGTAGCCAAGAGTAGGCCGGAGTGGGGTGGGGGCGGAGAGGTCAGTAAGGAGATTGCAGGTTAGGAGGGTGGTGCTGAGTTGAGGGAACCGACTGAGAGGAAGGGGATGTGGCTGTGGTAACGAGTCTGTTTGAGAACGTGGCTGAAGAGTTTCTGTGCAGAGGAGATGACCTGGGGGGTGCAGTGAGAGAGAGACTCACTGAAATCCTTGTAGAGGGAGGAAGAGAGCTTCTTCAAGGAAGACATTCTTGCAAGAGGATTCGCAGTAGGTTAAAATCTTCGAGTAAAAAATGAGGTCTGCAGATGCTGGAGATCACAGCTGCAAATGTGTTGCTGGTTAAAGCACAGCAGGCCAGGCAGCATCTCAGGAATAGAGAATTCGACGTTTTGAGCAGAAGCCCTTCATCAGGAATGAGAGAGAGTAGCCAAGCAGGCTGAGATAAAAGGTAGGGAGGAGGGACTTGGGGGAGGGGCGATGGAGGTGGGATAGGTGGAAGGAGGTCAAGGTGAGTCTCTGCCCCCACTCCACTCCGGCCTATCACCCTCACCTTGACCTCCTTACACCTATCCCACCTCCATCGCCCCTCCCCCTAGTCCCTCCTCCCTACCTTTTATCTCAGCCTGCTTCGCTACTCTCTCTCTCATTCCTGATGAAGGGCTTATGCTCGAAACGTCGAATTCCCTATTCCTGAGATGCTGCCTAACCTGCTGTGCTTTAACCAGCAACACATTTTCATCAGTTGCCTGACTCTTAGCTCTCAAATTCCCTCATTATATCTCACTTCTTTCTGAACTGTGTTGTTCCTTTAAACCAACCATTCTCATGAACCATTTGTCCATCTGTCCTAATATCTAATTATCTTGTTTGGTGCTGTTTTTGTTTGTACAATATCCCTGTGACATGCCTTTGGATATTTTATTCTTTTAAATGGGATATTTAAGCACAAGTTGTTGTTGTCTACTGCAGTTTATCCTTCACTATTTTGATTTTTCTCAATGCAATGACTGAACAAAACTTAACAGATACCAATCACACATTGTGCACTTACAATGGTAGCATAGCAGTTAAATTATACCCCAATAAATCGTACCTTAAAATATCGCAGCAGTGAGCAACTTTATTATTTCCTTATTTCTTGCATTGATCCATAAGACACATACGGGTAAAACAGAGACAAACACCCCAGCCAATCGAAAATAAATTATTCACCCATGTATGTGTCAACTACAATGGTATGATTTTTGCAATGCTTTGGCAGAAAAGTCCAATATTATTTCTTCAATAAAGACCACTTTGAAAGGCAAGATTTTCATTAAAGTCCACAACTGCTTGAAACGTTTACTCCTCTAGTGTTGGAGTAGATGCAATAGCAAGGAAACTGTCAGTCCTAGGATGGGATTAGATTACTTACAGTGTGGAAACAGGGCCTTCGGCCCAACAAGTCCACACCGACCCGCCGAAGCGCAACCCACCCATACCCCTACATTTACCCCTTACCTAACACTACGGGCAATTTAGCATGGCCAATTCACCTGACCTGCACATCTTTGGACTGTGGGAGGAAACCGGAGCACCCGGAGGAAACCCACGCAGACACGGGGAGAACGTGCAAACTCCACACAGTCAGTCGCCTGAGTCGGGAATTGAACCCAGATCTCAGGCGCTGTGAGGCAGTAGTGCTAACCACTGTGCCACCGTGCCGCCCGGGATGTTAGAGAGAAGAAGCACAGGAGGAATGGGGAAATGATGACTTAGTGGTTTATCGTGAGGCTGTTAATCCCGAGAGCCAGATAATGTTTGGGGACCCATGTTCGAATCCCACCACAGCAGATGGTCATATTTGAATTCAATAACAAATCTGGAAATAAGAGTCTAAGGATGAGCATGAAACTATTGTTAAGAGAAACAAAATCTCATCTGGTTCACTGAACACAACAAATCCTGGAGATTACACAAGCCATGCAGCATCCACAAGAGAAAGCAAGCTCATGTTTCGAGTCTAGATGACTCTTAGAGTCATAGCGATGTACAGCATGGAAACAGATTCTTCGGTCCAACTTGTCCATGCTGACCAGATATCCCAACCTAATCTAGTCCCATTTTCCCATTTGTCAGCATTTGGCCTATATTCCTCCAAACCCTTCCTATTCATATACCCATCCAGATGCCTTTTAAATGTTATAATTGTACTAGCCTCCACCACTTCCTCTGGCAGCTCATCCCATATATGCAGCACCCTCTGCATGAGAAATGTTGCCCTTTAGGTCCCTTTTATATCTTTCCCCTCTCACCCTAAACCTGTGCCCTCTAGTTCTAGACTCCCCCACACCAGGGAAAAGACCTTGTCTATTTACTCTATTCATGCCCCTCATAATCTTATAAACCTCTATGAGGTCACCCTTCAGCCTTCGATGCTCCAAGGAAAACAGCCTCAGCCTATTCAAATCCCTATAGCTCAAATTCTCCAACCTTGGCAACATCCTTGTAAATCTTTTCTGAACCCTTTCAAGTTTCACAACATTCTTCTAATAGGAAGGAGACCGGAATTGCATTCAATATTCCAAAAGTGGCCCAACCAATGTCCTGTACAACTGCAATATGACCTCCTAACTCCTGTACTCAATGCTCTGACGACTGTAGTTCTTCACTATCCTTCTACCTGCAACTCAACTTACAAGGAGCTATAAACCTGCACTCCAAGGTCTCTTTGTTCAGCAACACTCCCTAGGACCTTACCATTAAGTGTGTAGGTCCTGTTCTGATTTGCTTTTCCAAAACGCAGTATCTTGCATTTATCTCAATTAACTCCATTTGCAACTCCTCAGCCCATTAGACCATCTGATCATGATCCCTTTGTAATCTTCGCTGTCCATGACATCTCCGATTTTGGTGTCATCTGCAAATTTACTAACTATATCTCCTATGCTCATATCCAAATCCTTCATGTAAATGACAAAAAGTAGTGGACCCAGCACCGATCCTTGTGGCACTCCACTGGTCACAGGCCTCCAGTCTGAAAAACAACCCTCCACCACCACCCCTTGTCTTCTATTTTTGAGCCAGTTCTGTATCCAAATGGTTAGTTCTCCCTGCATTCCAGACTCATCAGTACTGAAGTGGATTGGGGAGGGGGCAGCATTTATGCAATAGTGCGGTATGGGGAGTGGAATGCTGGAGGAGAAAGGATGCTGACAGTTCAGATTAAGTGACCTGAATGTGAGAATTGCCAACTGTGTGTCTAACTACCGGACTGGATGGAAAGACAGTCCCACAGGGGTGGGGTGTGATGGGGCGGGTGTGAGGACATGGTAACAGAGAACATTAAGGAAAGTTAAAAAAAGGAAAGGAATGGGAATTGGTTTAAAATTTGAAGATATTGAACTCAACATTAAGTCCTGCAGGCTGTGAAGTGCGTAGTCTGAAGATGAGATGTTGTTCCTCCAGTTTGTGCTGGGATTCACCGGAACACTGCAGCAGGGCGAGGACAGACAAATGGTTTTGTGCGTGGGAAATCATGTCTCACAAACCTGATTGATTTTTTTTGAAGAAGTAACAAAGAGGATTGATGAGGGCAGAGTGGTAGATGGAGTTCAGTAAGGTGTTTGACAAGGTTCCCCATGGAAAGGTTAGATCTCATGGAATACAGGGAGAACTAGCCATTTGGATACAGAACTGACTCAAAGGTAGAAGACAGAGAATGGTGGTGGAGGGTTGTTTTTCAGACTGGAAGCTTGAGACCAGTGGAGTGCCGCAAGGATCGAAGCTGGGTCCACCACCTTTTGTCGTTTACGTAAATGATTTGGATGCGAGCATAATAGGTACAGTTAGTAAGTTTGCAGATGACACCAAAATTGGAAGTGTAGTGGACAGCGTGGAAAGTTATCTCAGATTACAACAGGATCTTGACCAGAAGGGCCAATGGGCTGAGAGGTGGCAGATAGAGTTTAATTCAGATAAATGCGTGGTGCTGCATTTTGGGAAAGCAAATCTTAGCAGGGCTTATACACTTAATGGTAAGGTCCTAGGGAGTGTTGCTGAACAAAGAGACCTTGGAGTGCAGGTTCATAGCTCCTTGAAAGTGGAGTTGCAGATAGATAGGATAGTGAAGAAGGCATTTGGTATGCTTTCTTTTATTGGTCAGAGTATTGAGTACAGAATTTGGAAGGTCATGTTGCGGCTGTACAGGACATTGGTTAGGCCACTGTTGGAATATTGCATGCAATTCTGGTCTCCTTCCTATCGGAAAGATGTTGTGAAACTTGAAAGAGTTCAGAAAAGATTTACAAGGGTGTTGCCTGGATGGAGGATCTGAGCTACAGGGAGAGGCTGAACAGGCTGGGGCTGTTTTCCCTGGAGTGTTGGAGGCTGAGGGGTGACCTTATAGAGGTTTACAAAATCATGAGGAGCATGGATAGGATAAATAGACAAAGTCTTTTCCCTGGGATAGGGGAGTCCAAAACTCTCAGATGTATCTTTAAGGTGAGTGGGGAAAGATATAAAAGAGACCTAAGGGGCAACTTTTTCACACAGAGGGTGGTACTTGTTTGGAATGAGCTGCCAGAGGAAGTGGTGGAGGCTGGTACAATTGCAACATTTAAAAGGCATTTGGATGGGTATATGAATAGGAAGGGTTTGGAGGGATATGAGCCGGGTGCTGGCAGGTGGGACTAGATTGGGTTGGGATATTTGGTTAGTATGGATGGGTTGGACCGAAAAATGTCATACATTTCTATGACTCTATGACTCTAAGTGGGCCTGTGAGTAGGATGCTGTGTTAAATTGCCTGGCTATGGGAAGGTCGGGGTCATGCTTGCACACAGACTCGAAGGTGTTCTGCAAATCTGTCACCCAGTCCATGTTTGGATTCGCCAGTGTAGAGTTAGCACTGTTGCCTCACAGCACCAGGGACCCTGGTTCAATTCCTGCCTCAGGTGACTGTTTGTATGGAGTTTGCACATTCTCCCCACGTCTGTGTCTGTTTCCTCCCACAGTCCAAAGATGTGCAGGTCAGGTGAATTTGTCATGCTAAAGTGCCCATAGTGTTAGGTGCATTAGTCAGAGGGAAATGGGTCTTGGAGGGTAGGTGTGGACTTGTTGGGCCAAAGGGCCTGTTTCCTCACTGTAAGAAATCAAAGTCAAAGTAGACCACATTGGCTGCAGCAAATACAATACACAGGATGGAGGAGGTCCAGGTGAAATGCTGCTTCAAGACTTTAGTGAAGGAACCTCCTAGCCTGGTCTATATGTGACTCCTGAC
This sequence comes from Hemiscyllium ocellatum, assembly GCF_020745735.1. Lineage (NCBI taxonomy): Eukaryota > Metazoa > Chordata > Chondrichthyes > Orectolobiformes > Hemiscylliidae > Hemiscyllium > Hemiscyllium ocellatum. The sequence continues at coordinate 10,045,179 of NC_083423.1, forward strand.
CAACCGCAATGTGGTTGATGCTTAGCCGCAGGCAATTAGAGATGGGCAATAAATGCTGGCCCTGCCAGTGATGCCCACAATCTGTGCCTGAGTTTTAAAAAAAAGTAGGGGAAGGGTCAGGAAGGCTTTGTTTGAGCAAAGTAACTGCTGAGCCCTTTGCCCGTACTGATGCAAGGCTGGGGTAATTTCCTCAGTGACAAGTTGTTATTCAGCTCACCAAACCTTGATTGCGAGTTACTTCTGGCTAGTTGGTAAGCATAATTAGGCAGTTCTCTACTGTACTGTCGATCTGGCTTATCCCATACTACCTGGAATTCTAATAACTGCAGTTTTGGTCTCACAGTCTTGTAAAGTATGATTGCAAGCAGGCAGTAAAATATTCAGTCCTATTTAAAAATTCACCTAATTCTCACAATGCTGTTTATCTTTAATGGGTGGCTTACTGCGCTTGCCCTGGATGAGTGTTGTTTTATGGAGCATGAATAAGCTTATGAGGAGAAAGCGTCTATGCTCTTCCTCCTCTGAAGTTTAGTTTGTGGCAGGGAGGCGATAAAGCCTAGTGTGAGGATCTAATGGAAAAATTCATGACTGAGGGAGTGTGGAACAAAGGTTGCATGGCATTTTGTTCATCTCCTTATGGAAATGGAGCAGCCAAAGGGATATTATGACTGAAGATAATTTATGAGATTCATTTTTATGTCTGGGAGATGCAGTTGCTGCATTAAAAAGCCATCTGAAAACCATTGTGTTAAGAATTGGTACTAATTGCTTGCTATCTCAGCTAAATTCACCAAATATTGTTTCTTCTTAACAGTCATATTTTTGGTCATTTCCCCTGCTCTCAATTCCCAGTGTGCTGGTGAGTGTCGTCCATTTCCCCTGTGAAAGTGCTCTGAGATGTTTCTGACACCTGGCATATAAATGCTGCTATTTGAGTCATGTGAAGCTGACAGTCTTCTGTGTAGCTGCATTCCCTTTGTACGATCTCTTACAGTCTTCGAATTGTATGTTCAATAGGAATGTTCCTTTGAAAAAGCTCTGTGAAATGTCTTATTCCTTGAAATGTCCTTTGGGTTATTAGTTGAGTGCTGAGATTGAACCCAATTAAATATCTGAGTTTGGAAATTACAATAATGCAATTTAACAGATTGTCAGAGCAGTGGTTTTGAGCAGATTTAGAAGTAAGGGCTTTTGCTCAGGTGTCGCACTCTTTCCTTGTGCCTGCATTTAATTGCAGTGAGAAAAATAAGTTCACTATTCAATGTGAATGCCAGGGCTGTTTAATATATAACACCTTTTACATTTATGTGAAATAGAATAGTCTTATGAATACCGTATATCCTCGTGTAAAAGTTGAATTTTTTTGACTAGTTTTAAATGTTCAATTTATACGGCTAACTCTTGCACAGACACTAGTTTTGAAGGTTTAAAATTATATCGCAGTTTGAAATACCGTATTATTAGCAAAAGTCGATTTGATTGCTCAGCTAATCCCGAGTTAAAAAAAACACAATGAATTACGGTAAAGGTAATTACCAGATAAAAGCAAGAGAAACAAGAATAAATTACTGGTAGTAAATTTTATTTCTGCACACCAGTATGAAAATTTCACATGTTAAAGATTCATTGAAATCCTGAAAAATCACACTGTTCAACATTATCATGGCCTGGTATAATGGCACATTAAAATAAAACATTTATTAAATTCTGAATGTGAAAGCATCTTGAACTTTCCCGCCAAATTCTTCCATTTCTCTCCCATTAATGAACCTCAGTAACATTAACAAATTTGTCAAAGAATTAAAGCTATAGGTAGCTAATATATCTCAGCTAATATTTTATTCAGATATATTAGCACAATTGCAATGATTAACTTTTTAACAATATTAACTTTTAGATGAAAAGTGAACAAAGTGCACTAAGGACCGATAGACTTAGTACCAGTTTGAATGAATGAATCAATCAATCAAAATGGGCTGTAGTAAACCAAGTGGGCTAAGTAGAGTAATGAATGAATAAATGCAGGAATAGAGACGCAACATAGTAAACAGAGAGTGATGTGTAGAGTTACTGGTATGTATGAATGAATGCGATTTTGTTTAAGTGGGTTAATGGGAACATGCACTTTCTTTTTATAAGAGGGTTATAATGCGATATAGTAGGGTCGACTTTTACCCAAGACATAAGGAAAATACAAGATTGTTTTGGCCAAAAATAAGGAGTTGACTTTTTCATGAGACCGACTTTTACATGAGCATATATGGTATCTATGATTCTATGATTTATTTGAAATAATATATCATATGAATAACTCACTTGAATCTCCTGCTCTGTTATATTTATCTGATGCTCCCCCATCGTAGTTGCGAGTCCATAGCTATTGCTGAGATACTTCGTCACACTTCTACTCTCTATGACTATGAATTGGACATTTCTGTGGCTTTCTGCTTTTGTGGAATGGGATTATCTCCACCTTGATTTTCAATAGATTCTCTTGTGTTCTTGGTACCGTCTTCTGGTTGACCTTGAAGGAGTTCTAATTATTTGACAATTAGACAGAGCGTCTGACAGGTTAAAATCACAAGGTGCAATGAATTTATTAAATACAAATACATAGGCTCAGGATCCAGTCACATTGCTGCTACGTACCTTAAAAGTTGCCAATTGTGAAGCATAATTTTTATCATTTATTCTTTGGTGGGATATGGGCATCTCTGGCAAAATTCAAATTTATTGCCCATTCCTAGTTGTCTGTGAACTAAGGGGCTCACTAGGCTGTTTCAGAGGTAGTTAAGAGTCAACTATATTGGAGTCCTATGTAGGATGTAATGTGGTGAAATCACATGAGGGGATGCAGTGGAATGGTGGTATTGTCATTAGACTAGTGACCCAAAAGTCCTGGTAACCATATGGGGAAAAAGGTTTGAAACATAACTCCTGTAGCGATCTACCATTACCACTTCAAAATGAGGGGATAAAGTTAGGATTGATGTTATGGAATTATGTCTGATGGCAAAATGGAACTCAGTGGATGATACAAATTTTAATTAAGTGTCAGTTGTGAGATTATTTATGTAGCATGGGCTCCCTAAGACAAGAGAAAATTGAGAAGTGTTTTTTTTAAAAAGTCGTCACTCTCAGGATAAAGGTTTCACTGGAGACGCAAGCGTCCATTGCTATTGTCCTTGAGAAAGTGGCACTGGGAGTTCTTAATGAAACTTTACATCCATGTGATGATAGTGCACCCAACATGTTGTTAGGGAGGAAGTTCCAGGATTCAGATCCAGTAATAATTAAGAAATGTCAATTATCTGTCCAATATGGGTTGAGTTTGAGGGAAATGTTATTGTGATACAAAAGCAAAAAAAATGCTGGAGAAACTCAGCAAGTCTGTTAGCAATGTGTGAAGACAGAAGCAGATTTATGGTTTCAAGTCCAAAGACTCTTTTGTCTCATTAGAGTCTTTAGACTTCAATGCTCCCCCCCCCCTTTTCACAGATGCAACCAGACGGGTTTCTCCAGCATTCTCTTTTTTTTAAAATGTATGATCTACAGCATCTGCAGAATTTTGGATTTAGTTGAGTGGACATGGTGCATTATTCTCATGTGCCTATTGACCTTCTCCTTTCAGGGGGTAGGGTTTGTTTAAACCAATATACACATTTAATAATATACAAGTGCTTCATCAACACAAATTGGCTGTAATGTGTGATGATGCTGTGCCCTTAATAAGATTATGTTGTCCTTGCTTTTTTTTTCAAAAGAGGTTGCAAAGCCAGTGGTGCCAACAAGGCTAACAGACACTGCCTATGTCAATCATCAGAGAAAGCCTTTAAGTCTTTTTTTTTAAAAGTACAGTTGTACAATAAAAGGGGAGTAGGCAGTTCAGGTTTTTCTAGTTTGAATTGAGAACAGTACAGCACAGTGCAGGCCTTTCGGCCCTCGATGTTGTTCCAACCTTTTATCCTACTCTAAGATCAAACTAACACCCAGACCATTCATTGTACTATCATCCATGTGCTTATCCAAGAGTCACTTAAACGTCCTAATGTATCTGACTCTGGTAGTGCATTCCACACACCCGCCACTCTCTGTGTAAAGTACCAACCTCTAACATCTCCCCTAAACCTTCCTCCAATTACTGTAAGATTGTACCCCCTCATGATAGACATTTCCACCCTGGGAAAAAGTCCCTGGATATCCACTCTATCTATGCCTCTCATCACCATGTACACTTCTATAAGGTCTCTTCTCATCCTTCATTGCTCCTATAAGAAAAGCTTGGGCTCCCTAGTTTTTAGCAGGCAGTCAGGTACTACTGGTAGTAGAGAAACAGTGACAGTGAAAAGAGGGTCCATGCTTCAACAAAGGTCTTGCCTGAACTTTCTCTTTGAAATCTCTCCTGCTTGTAAGAACCTGTGTTTGAATTTACCTTTTGCCAAGGGGTGTGTTTATGGGATGTTGCGCGAATGGAACAGCTCCTTAGTTTAGTTGCGATAGTCAGTTGAGTTTTCAAGTACTTAAGTTACTCTGAATTTTGTTTTCTTTTGCTTGTGTTTCAACCATAACATGTAAATCAACTCTGTTTTGCTTGAAACTGAGTGGTTTGACCAGCTGCATCACTCCTGGGATATCCATCATACACCTGCCTTTAAAAAAAGTAAAAGTTATGGTCTGGGCTACCTTCTTAAAATGTTTTGAGGGGGTCTGGCCTGGTCCATGACAAGTCTTACTGATGAATAGTGGATGCTGTTTGGATAGCGCATAGGTTCTATTGCACAGATAAAGCGATTTATTTATAGTGATCTTCTACAGTGCGATTTTCTATAGTGTGAAATTACACAGGAACGCAATCAACACGTTATACCAGAAATAACTGTAGTAAAAATTTCATTTGAATCATAACATGCATGGGTGCTGCAGCAGAGCCAAGTTTGGATTCCCAGCAGCTCCTGCATCAATGAGGTGGTCCTGGACAACTTATACTTTGTATCTGGACAACTTATACCTTATACCTGGACAACTTATACCTTTACCTGGACAACTTATACCTTGTACCTGGACAACTTATATCTTATACATGGATAACTTATACCTTGTACCTGGACAACTTATACCTTGTACCTGGACAACTTATATCTTTACCTGGACAACTTATACCTGGACAACTGGCCCACGGCCTGGGCAGAGCACTTAACAACATGGACTGGAAAGCAGAACACCTTTTCTTCCATTTCTTTTCTCCTTTCTGCCTTTATATCCTGTGTTTTGGTTTATGTTTTTCTGCATTTTAAGATGGCACCAGGGAATGGCAGCAGTACAGCACTTTTTCACGAATTTTGTAACCAATTTTAGATGACAATAAATGAATAAATAACGAGATAAATGACCCTATGTATTGGTGGTGGACAATGGCTATCCGGTCTTTCTGATTACTATCTCTGTTCCCTAGGTTCAATGGGCTTTGCATGTTTTGCTTTAGCAGAAATATCACTCTAGGCTGGTAACACCTCTCCAATGTTTGCAGCCCTACCTCAAGGCAATTTCAGCTGATCATTTGTTGTACATTTCATGATGGAGGAAATTCTGAGTGTGAAGTTAACTCACTCGAATTCATTTAGATGTTGTAATTTTTGCTCTCCATTTTATCACTGCTTTGACAAACACTTGATGTCAATCTATATAAAATTTACATCCTTCCTGGGGGGGTTGATAATTGGTTAATTTGGGTACTTATACTAACAACTGCAATACATGCAATACATCTCTTAACTAATCCGTGAAAGTGTCCTTTGTGGATATGCGTCATGAACTTTTGAAGTTGATTTTTATAACCTTAAAATAAGATTTGTTTCAGCCATATACCTACTGTGACCTTTTGTCAATGGGCTCTCCGTCAGGAATATGATGTTGCTTTGTGAAAAAAAGCACTCTCATATCCTCTTAAATCTACATGCTTGATTGATAAATCTCCCATAACATAAATTATACAATAAATGAGATAACTCATTTAGTCAGTTTGTAATGTGGCTGCTCAATGTAGAATTTGGACTCAAATCTTGTCTTCTCTTGTCCAGATGTCAATGGTCATGCTGTATGCTACCATCAGTCTCACTTGCACTATTGTTATATTTTGAGCCAATATAGAATGTTGGAGGCCATATATATAAGATGGTCACCAATAAATCGAGTAAGGAATTCAGCAGAAAAGAATAGTGAGTATAGGAAACTCGCTTAAAGAAAAACTTGCATTTACATAACACCTTTCACAGACTCTAGCATCCCAGAGCACAATGCAGACAATGAAGCATACTGACACACAGTGAAGTCGATGCAAATAGCATAGTTTAATGGAACGCTAGATACGCGCATGAAGCAGAAAATAATGAAAAGGATATGTTGATAAGCTGAGATAATGCAGAAGGAGGTTTGTGTGGCGATAGATACCATATACTCCTGCTGCAGTTTGAAAAGCAATTTTGTAGAATGTAAAAATTTTATAACGCCTTATAAAATTATATCTCTTTTCAGGGAGTGGAAAAGTTGGCTGGTATTTCTATTCCTGGTTTCTTAAACTGTGATTCCTGCTGATAAAAAAAATTAAGTGAGGACAAGATTGACGTTGGCTGTGGTAACTCGTTTGGTTAAATGTCTTTCTGGCATTGAATGCTGAGGCTGTTTCACACTGTGTAGGATATGCCAATGGGTCATAGCAAGTGCATACTTAACTGTACCCAGTGAGCAGGTAGGTAAGTAAAGAAGGAAACTTGCAGTTATGGGAATTGAAGGATTGACGATAAGACAAGTGGTTAGAACAAGCCAAAACTATTAATTCTCTGCAAATAACTGGAACTGTCTGTTGCAGAAGATAGCAAATGCCAAGTCAATGATCAAAATCAAGAGTAAAATTGATGCAGATTTGGCCACTAACAGTATCAAGGGATAAGGTAGGAATGTGAAGTTGATGATAAGGTTAAGCCATAGTCTTGTTGATATGGACTCGTTCAGGCACTCTCAAAATATTTTAAGAAGGTAACCAAAATACTATCTTTCTCTTAATAAAAGCAAATTACTGCAGATGCTGGAATCTGAAACCAACAGGGAAAACGCTGGAAGATCTCAGCAGGTCTGGCAGCATCTGTAAGGAGAGAAAAGAGCTGATGTTTCAAGTCTAAGGGTCAGTTAAACTCAAAACGTTGGCTCACTATCTTTTTCTTATTTTAAGACAAATATGAAGTGGGGTGTTCCAGATGAATTTGACCGGTCAAACTACTCGACGTTCAGCATAAATACTATTTGTTTAAACACTGTATTTAAAATAGAAACAAAATAACTTAGAATCGTTTAACTTTATTGAAAACTTAACCAAATATTAGATACAGTAACTTATGCTAATGAACTGTTCTAATACAGAAACATCCTATAAATACATCCCTTGGCAAAAACAGTAAATTCAGACACAATTTCTCACATGCAGTTCTCCAATCGAGGAAGGAAACATCAAAAGAGGATTCAGCAAGAGTAGCAGCTAGGAGACATTGACTAAAGCTTCCAACTCTGTTCAGGCGCTAACAGCTTCTGATGTTACTCAAAAACCAAAATTCAGAAATCCTGATCTGGGAGAGCTGGCACACCCATTCCGACTGCATTAAACAAAATCCCAAGGCCTCCCAAGTGTTTACATTACCCCAGAGAATTTGACTCCTCTGCCTTACAACCTCACTTACAACAAATCCAGGACAAAATAACCTCATTAATTTGATTTACTGATTTATTGTCACATGCACCAAAGTATAGTGAAAAACTTTGTTTACAAGCAGTACAGACAGCTTATAGTAAACAAGGATGTGCAGAACAAAAGGTTTAGACAAAGGCACACAGTAACATTGTACAGGGCGTACATGAGAGATCAATGTTAGCAGGACCAGCATTATTTGAGGCTCAAGAATCTATTTAATAGTCTAATAACGACCAGGCAGAAGCTGTCCCTGAACCTACTAGTGCATCTGTTCAGGCTTCTGCATCTTCTGGCTTATGAAAGAGGTTATAGAAGATTATTAGCGGGGTCTTTGATGATGTTGGCATCCTTTCCACAGTAAATGGAGCCCATGGGTGGGACGTTGGCTCCCATGATGGCCAGGGCATCATCATATTATTGAATAGTGAAGCAAGTTTGAGAGACTAAATAATGTCTTAAATTTGGCATTTCTTTTCTCTATAGGATGTTCCCTTTTAGATTAGATTTTTTTAGATTAGACTTACAGTGTGGAAACAGGCCCTTTGGCCCAACAAGTCCACACCGACCCGCCGAAGCGAAACCCACCCATACCCCTACATTTACCCCTTACCTAACACTACGGGCAATTGAGCATGGCCAATTCACCTGACCCGCACATCTTTGGACTGTGGGAGGAAACCGGAGCACCCGGAGGAAACCCACGCAGACACGGGGAGAACGTGCAAACTCCACACAGTCAGTCACCTGAGTCGGGAACTGAACCCGGGTCTCAGGTGCTGTGAGGCAGCAGTGCTAACCACTGTGCCACCGTATATTGGCAACCATAAACATTAATTTCTGCTATTCCATAAGGTCTGGGATCACATACAAAGAATGACGGTGAGCACTTGTGGTGTAGGGGTAGTGTCCCTGTCATTTGGGTCAGGAGGCCTAATTTGAAGTCTCACTTACTCCAGAGGTGTGTGCTAACATCTCTGAAGGGTTGAATAGAAAATACCTATAAAGAGACGCAGCTGGGAAACTGGAGAAGTAGTTAGGGGGCAGAGATCTATAAACCTATATCTCCTGTATAATTCTACTACCAAGGGAAATAATTGTGTCTTACCTTTGTGCTTTACCGTCCCATTTGGAACTAGTTAATGCATTTCCAGTTTACCCTTAAACTTAAACATGCTAAAGACCAAAGTCCTAAGCTCAGTTTGATTGTCAATTTAAGGTAAGATTCAGGATGTGATTTTGAGACTAGAGAATGGATTAATGTCATTCTTCTAAACATTGTTTTAGATTCTGCCAATTGCTATTCTATCATTCAACAATTATGAGGGAATCTTGTGGAAATGTATGTGTCTCTTTGTTCTTAACACTTGACCAAGTTTAAAATGTTTCAAAGGAACAGAGACTAGAGTACTTGTGGTATTACCAAAGGAGATTTACAGAACTTTTCAAACTTCAACTCACCTTGTGTATTTTAGTGTCAGGATTTTGCAGTCACAGGGTTGGAAATCAGCATACTTTGAAAAGGAGTTAGCTTCTTTTAGTGACAGTTAAATACTGACGTAATGAAATGTGATATTCAGTGCTTTTGTTAAACCTGGTTAAACATCCTTTTAATGAAATGTGTCTCTCTTTCTTGGAAGATGAAGATGGGATGATGTTATGTAATAGTTTACTGATAGATGATCTAACATTGACCACTTAAGATTTATACTTTTTGCTGTTTCTTTAAAAGGAAGCCAATCTTGAGGACAGCACAGCAAAGACAGAGGCAGAAAATGGGATGGAGATCAGTACTAGAATGAGGTCCTGTCTACCAGGTCTCAACGTGGGCAACAATATATTGGTGTCAAATCTTCAATCTGAAAACAAGATGATGGCAGTGATATGAATGGAAAAGGAAGTTGTGGAAAGCAATCAAAGAAGGTGCATAAAATCCAGAAAGGTGCAGTGAGGGAACAAAATGAGACAAAGTATGAATTGTAGTATTTTGTACCTGAGGAACCGGTAAGAAGATCATAGGAACAAGTGCAGGCCATTCAGCCCCTCAACGCTGCACCATCATTCAATAAGATCATGGCTGATCTGTAGCCTAACTTCTACCTTTGGTCTATGTCCCTTAATAGTTTTGCTATACTAAATTTATCTAACTCAGGTCTGAATTAACAACTGATCGAGTATCTACTGCCATTTGTAGAAGAGAGCTCCAAACCTTTACCACCCTTTGTGTGTAAAAGTGCTTCGTAACATCTCTCCTGAACAATGATTTTGAGACTGCATCCCCACTTCTAAAATCGCTAACCAGTGGAAATAGTTTATCTTTATCTACCCTGTCTTTTCCTAATACTGTATTGAATTCTTTGATCAAGTCACTCCTTCATATTCTAACTTCGAGAGAAAACAGGCCTAATTTGTGTAATCTCTCCTCATAACTTAACCCCTGAGGTTAAGGTAGTGTTCTTGTCCTCACTCCCAGGCCAAGACTGTCAAAAGTAGGAAATAGAAAGAACTTGTGGTACTTGGGTTGACAAGAATTAGCAGCTATTTTGAATGCTAGAGCTAGATATGCTGGACATGTCCCTCCAATGGATCCCATTATATTGATCAGGTTTGTATATTACTGAGGTTTGCTTCTGACATAAGCAGTGATCCCCTGAGATCTCAGTGATTACGTTTTAGTGTTTTATGAATTTGAACCATCTACAGTCTTGCTCTATAGTCCTACCATCATGTATAGTGTTTTTCAGTTGCTAAGAAGTCTAGTCTGAGCTTGTATTAATAGTCAAAGAACCCAGATGACAACATTATCAAGCATCAAGGATTTTGCCAGGTTTAGAGGATTTGAGCTATAGGGAGAGGTTGAATAGGCTAGGGCTGTTTTCTTTGGAGTGCCAGAGGCTGAGGGGTGACATCATAGAGGTTTATAAAATCATGAGGGGCATGGATAAAATAAATAGACAAAGTCTCTTCCCTGGGGTCAGGGAGTCCAGAACTAGAGGGCATAGTTTTAGGGTGAGAAGGGAAAGATATAAAAGAGACCTAAGGGGTAACTTTTTCACACAGTGTGTGTATGGAATAAGCTGCCAGAAGAAGTGGTGGAGGCTGGTACAATTACAAAATTTAAAAGGTGTTTGGATGGGTATATGAATAGGAAGAGTTTGGTGGGATATGGGCCATGTGCTGGCAGATGGGACCAGATTGGGTTGGGGTATCTGGTCGGCATGAAGATCTATCAGGCCAAAAGATCTGTTTCCATGCCGTACATCTCTATGACTCTAACTCCAGCTTAATTTGAGAAAGGTTTGTTTTTCTGGACTAACACATTGGCAGCAAAGTCAGCTGTTTTGGTTTAACCACTAGTTATGATCTTTGGTATGTATTTACCAACTTCACTAATCTTCTCTGTCAAATTGTACTATATGGATTTTGTTGTCAAAGATGGGCAGTAAATTAATTCTGTGTCACAAAGCTTAAACCATTAAATTTGTTTGAGAATGCACTTTAGATTCTCCACATTGAACTAAAATAACCAACTTGATGGACTACAGATAAGTACTGTACAAATTCTGAAAAAAGCTATTCTGTCTTTGAAAGACCTTTTTATGAATCTTATGAACAGTTGAAATTTTCTGCCAAGTTCTGGTTTGGGAATCATTCCTGATGAAGAACTTATGCTCCAAACCTCGACTCTCCTGCTCCTCAGCTGCTGCCTGACCGGCTGTACTTTTCTGGCACCGCACTTTTTGACTTTCGGTATCATTGCCTAACTTTGAATATTTCGTTTTATAATGCCTCGGAAAATCTCACTTCATGTGACCTCCACATTCTGCTGTGTTGAGTTGTGAGTGAAATGTTGCCAGAACTGAAGTCTGCAATGGATACTGAAAACATTTAGCTTTTGCTCAAGGCTGTTTTCAGAGCTGCCAGCTTTTATTGTGAACCTAACAGTTTACTTTTGGAGGTTTGCTAGATTTTGAATGTCATTACTGGGGCCACAGCTGACTCCAAGGATAAAGCATCAGAAATAGCATCATGACTCCAAATGTGACATAGAGACACACAGCGTTGAAACAGACCCTTGGGTCTAAATCGTCCATTCCGACCAAGTGTCCCAAACGAAACTAGTCCCACTTGTTTGGCTTACAAGTGCAATCTAAAACATCGGAGAAAGTGAGGACTGCAGATCTTGGAGATCAGAGTCGAAAGGTGTGGCAGTGGAAAAGCACAGCCGGTCAGGCAGCATCCGGGAGCAAGATGAGCCTCCTCTACATCGGGGAGACAGGATGCCAACCTGTGGAATGTTTCAGAGAACATCTCTGGGACACACTAACCAATCAACCCCATTGCCCTGTGGCTAACCACTTCAACTCCCCCTCCCACTCTGCCAAGGATATGCATGTCCTGGGCCCGCTCCATCGCCAAATCCTTGCCACCTGATGCCTGGAGGAAGAACACCTCATCTCACGGCGTCACGGTGGCACAGTGGTTAGCACTGCTGCCTCACAGTGCCTGAGACCCGGATTCAATTCCCAACTCAGGCAACTGACTGTGTGGAGTTTGCACATTCTCCCTGTGTCTGCATGGGTTTCCTCTGGGTGCTCCGGTTTCCTCCCACAGTCCAAAGATGTGCGGGTCAGGTGAATTGACCATGCTAAATTGCCCATAGTGTTAGGTAGGGGTAAATGTAGGGGTATGGGTGGGTTGCGCTTCGGCAGGTCGGTGTGGACTTGTTGGGCCGAAAGGCCTGTTTCCACACTGTAAATCTAATCTAATCTAATCTAATCTTCTGCCTTGGGATCCTCCAACCACACCTCATCAATGTCAATTTCACCAGTTTCCACATTCCCCCACCACCCCCTCACATTATCTTAGATCCAAACCTTCAACTCGGCAGCACCTTCTTGAACTGTCCCACCTGTCGATGTTTCTTCCCATCTATCCCTTCCACCCTCTGCTTGAACCTATCACCTTCATCTACCTATTGCGTTCCAAGCTGCTTTCCCCCCCAGCTCCATCCCCCCATCCTATTTATCTCTCAGCACTCTTTCCAACCTCCCTGCCCCACATTCCTAATGAAGGGCTTATGCCTGAAACATAAATGCTCCTGCTCCTCAGATGCTGCTTAACATGCTGTTCTTTTCTAATGCCACACTTTCCAATCTAAATCATAGAATCATAGAATCCCTATAGAGTGGAAGCAGGCCATTCAGCTCATCAAGTCCATACCGACACTCTAACAAGCACCCACCCAAATCCGACATTTCCATGGCCAATCCACCAAATTTGCTTATCTTTGGCCTGGAAATTGGTCAGCTAGATTTAAGTTGCCAGTTATCCATGTTCCTTTCAGGCTGACTCATTGGATTGCATTTCATGCCAACTTGCCAGGCATGTTTTCAGCAGTGGACAGCACATACAATATAAGGTGGCATGGTGACTCAGTGGTTAGCACTGCTGCCTCACAGCTCCAGGGACAAGGTTTGATTCCGGCCTTGGATGACTGCCTGTGTGGAGTTTTCACATTCTCCCCATGTCTGCATGAGTTTCCTCTATGTGCTCCGGTTTCCTCCCACAATCCAAAGATGTGCAGGTTAGGTGAATTGGCCATGCTAAATTGCCAATAGTGTTCAGGGATGCGCAGGTTAGGCGCATTGGTCAGGGGTAAATTTAGGGTAGGGAAATAGGTCTCGGTGGGTTACTCTTCAGAGGATCAGTGTGGACTTGTTGGGCCAAATGTCCTGTTGCCACACTATAGGGATTCTATGATGACTGGTTGCCAACTCACCCTGTGATGATTGGATCAGACACCCACAAGACCATTCCCTTTAGGTTAATCAATGGTCACTTAAGGCCTTCAATCTGCCTCTAGTGCTGGGCAAGAAAGAGTAATCCTTCCATATCCGCCACAAGTTCACCTGTACCTCCACACACATCATCTATTGCATCCGCTGCACCCGATGTGGCCTCCTCTATATTGGTGAGACAGGCCGCTTACTTGCGGAACGCTTCAGAGAACACCTCTGGGCCGCCCGAACCAACCAACCCAATCACCCCGTGGCTCAACACTTTAACTCCCCCTCCCACTCCACCGAGGACATGCAGGTCCTTGGACTCCTCCACCGGCAGAACACAACTACACGACGGCTGGAGGAGGAGCGCCTCATCTTCCGCCTGGGAACCCTCCAACCACAAGGTATGAATTCAGATTTCTCCAGCTTCCTCATTTCCCCTCCCCCCACCTTGTCTCAGTCGGTTCCCTCAACTCAGCACCGCCCTCCTAACCTGCAATCCTCTTCCTGACCTCTCCGCCCCCACCCCACTCCGGCCTATCACCCTCACCTTGACCTCCTTCCACCTATCCCACCTCCATCGCCCCTCCCCCTAGTCCCTCCTCCCTACCTTTTATCTCAGCCGGCTTGGCTCTCTCTCTCTTGTTCCTGATGAAGGGCTTATGCTCGAAACGTCGAATTCTCTATTCCTGAGATGCTGCCTAACCTGCTGTGCTTTGACCAGCAACACATTTGCAGCTGTGATCTCCAGCATCTGCAGACCTCATTTTTTACTTATAAGAAAGAGTAAGGCCATTTTTACATCCAGGTTGGCAAGAGGATGACATGGAATGGGATAAAGCACCCTGTCTGCATTGAGGGCACTCTCCTAAGATTGTACAACCTCGCTCTGTCCCTTCCACTTGGCTTCAAACCACTATCCCATACTCAGCGTGGCCAATCCCTATCATATCAAAATGGCCCAATTTACCTGTCTTTGGGACCCATGTTGAAAAGTGTGGTGCTGGAAAAGCATAGCAGGTCAGGCAGCATTCAAGGAGCAGGAGAATCAGCATTTCAGGCATAAGCCCTTCATCAGGTATGTTGGGGTGGGGGGTGGGGGGTGGCGGGGGAGCAGGGGCTGAGAGATAAATAGGAGGGAGGATGGGGCTGGGTGTAAGGTAGCTGGGAAGGTGATGGATGGATGCAGGTTGGGAGGTGATGTTGATAGGACAGAACAGAGGGTGGAGTGGATAGGTGGGAAGGAAGATGGACAGTTCAGGAGGGCGATGCCAAGTTGGAGGTTTGGATCTGGGATGTGGTGGGTGGAGGGGAGATGAGGAAACTGATGAAATCCACATTGATCCCATTTGGTTGGAAGCTCCCAAGACATTCCTCCTCCAGGCATTGGGTGACTAGGATTTGGCAGTGGGGGAGGCCCAGGACTTGCATGTCCTTGGCGGAGTGGCAGGGGGAGTTGAAGTGGTTGGCCACAGGGCAGTAGGATTGTTTGGTGTGTGTGTGTGTCCCAGAGATGCATGTTGTCTTTTCTGTTGCTACTCTCTTCTTCCACTGCTGGAACCACAAGACCTGCTGAAGAAACAGGTTAGTTAGAATCACACTGGGTTTTGGGTACCATTGGGTTTGAGGTCATCACTGCTACCAATTCTGCTTCCTGTGCTGAATCTAAAGACCTGTCCAATGGTCAGTAGTCAAGGATAACAATAATTGATTGAGACAACTGCCTTACGTAGCAAGATATAGATTATTGTTTGATTGCAATACATTTAACGTTAACTAGTCAGGTATAATGACAACCATCAGGAACCAGAGATGACATGTCTATTGCCAACTGGATTTTGTGCAAGTTTATCCATCCACCACCAGACACTGTGTAACATCATCGGATTGGGTGGAGTTAATGCAACTTCAGCATTAATAATTTCAGAATCATTGCCTTTAATAACTTTCGGAGGTGTGACCGCCATGCACAATGTTACATCACTTTCTTTAAAATCAGTTGGTTGAACTCTTTGATCGCTTTAATAGTATGGCAGCATTTTTTCCACTGGTTCAGAAGCTTAGGCATTCAAGCTCCACTTCAGACATGAATATAATCTAGGGGGCTCTCCTGTACACAAATTCATATTTATATTGAGAATTTGCCAAGATGATTCGGGACGGCAAGATTGACATATAGAGAGAGAATGGATCAGTTCGGACAATCATCTTTAGCATTTAGAAGAATGAGGGAGATCACCCAGAAACCAAGAAAATTCTAGGAGAACCAGACAGGGCAAACACAGGGAGAGTGTTCCCCATGATGAGGGAGTATAGCACAAGGGGTCCACAGGATAGGTCACATAAAATAATTGAGGCCAGAGCTTGAATGTTTTTGAGAAGGTGATTGATATAGTTGTTAGGGTGAAAGGTAACAAAGGGTATGGGGAGAAAGCAGGAACAGGGTGCTGAGTTGGATGATCAGCCGTGACCATATTGAATAGCAGAATAGTTTCGAAGGGCTGAATGGCCTACTCATGCTCCTGTTTTGTATGTTACCCTCTGGATGTGGAGGTGGAACAAGATAGCTACTATTATTTCAGAGGCTTGTTGAAGGTCATATGACATCTTTCAACTTATGGGGAAGTGCCAACCTATGATATGTTACCCCTACATCATAAAATGTTGCAGGTAGAAAGAACAGAAGACCTGTGTTTAAATAGCAATTTTCACAACACAGTACATCAACCAATGAAGTTATTTTTGAACTGTAGATAGCACCACAGCTAGCCTTCACAGTAGAAGATCCCAAAAACAACAGCCTGATAATACCAGATAAACTATCCTGTCTTTCTGTTAAAAAAACTTTAACACAAGTGAGAAATCCTTTGTTCTCTCTTGAAATCACACCAATTGGATTTGTTTAGATCCTCCTGAGAATCAAATAGGAACTCAGTTTGATATCTCATGTTATAGACAGTGCTTCCAACAGGGCAGCATTCCTTCAGTAGTCTGAGACTTCAAGTCCTTGAACCCACAATCTTGCAATTTAGAGCCAAGGCCAGTTGTCTGGATGTTATGGCTTGCAATGCAGAATGATGCCAACGGCGTGGGGTCAATTCCCACACCATCTGAGGTCACAACGAAGGTCTCACTTTCTCAACTTTGCTTTTCATCTAAGGGATGGTGACCACCTCTCTCGGACTGTTACACTCTTCACTAAGCCATTGTTGATGTTTCTGAGGGATGCTACAGGAATGGAAAGACTGTTTTATTTGTCTATACAATAATTGCACTCCACACTGTGAATTACTTTTTTGAAGTGCTTCCCATCTGTCCATTGGAGAAGGTATTATTTCAATATACAGTTCGCTTCCTATTAAAATTCCTTCATTAGACATTTTTTTCTTCCTTCTCCATTTCATCATGCATTAATTCAACTTCATCAGCTTTGTTGTAATGTTTTAACTAATGTTTGTAGTTGATTCTTCTTTTGTGAGGGATCTTTGATCAATCTCTCTCTTTATTGGCTTTTCCTTTGGTCCTGTCTGCATTTGGAGTCTTCACAGCAATGATTAATCAAAGAATAGTGAAAGGTATAATCTACTCTCACAAGACTATTAGTACAAGGAGCTAAATCTGTCTTCTTTAGAAAACAATTTATGCCAGAACACTGGGTTGAGTTCAGGCTAATGTAAATTAACACAGTGTAGATAGTTGTAGTATTAAATAACTTTTAAGTAATTATTGAACTGAGGTCCCTTACCTTCACTCTCAGCAGGGAGAAAAGGTCACATGGAACTTATTTGAAGAAGAACGGCGGAGTTTGATTGGTATTCTGGTCAACACTTAGTACTCAACCGACCCCAAATCAAATTAGTATGCTGTGAATTGTATTCTGAATACAAACCAGTTGCTTATCGACCTTCATTACATTAATGTCTCAACTCTACGGACCTAGTCAACATGGACAAGTTGGGCCAAAGGGCCTGTTTTCATGCTGTATACTCTATGACTCTAAATATGTCAATGAGTTCAAAGCATTTCGAGACATCTGAGGTTGAGGAAGTCACAAATACGAACTCTACGGACAATTCATACGAAAGAAGGGAGCTTCACATTTCTAGGAGGGGTTCTGCTCAGGGTTCTGACAGTTCTTCCCTAGTGCATATCAGTCAGAAAAAGGCAGGACACAACCCCCACACCTATAGGCATTATTACTAGGCTATTAATCCTGAAACCCAGGTAATGTTCCCGGGCACCTGAATTCAAATCCCATCACGGCAGACCATCAAATATTAATAATAAAAAACTGGAGTTAACTGTTGGTTGTTGGAATAGCCATTTGGTTCAGTCATGACATCTTTATCTGGTCTGACTTATTCATGACTCCAGACCCACAGTGATGTAATTGACCCTGAAATGTACTCTGGGGCAGGGCAATAAATTCGGGAAAGTGATTTACACATTTCATGAGCAATTTAAACAAAAATGTTAGTTGGGTCTACAGTTGATGCTGGGGCAGCATGTTGACTCTGGGGTGTGTAAGTAATCTAGAGGAGGAGTAATTGGGGCTTAATTGCATTAAGTATAAGGTCAGTTTAAAAGTCACTTGGGAGTTAGAATGTACAGGACCAAAGGAAAAGCCAATAAAGAGAGAGATTGATCAAAGATCCCACACAAAAGAAGAATCAACTACAAACATTACTTCATTTTCTGGGGTAACTATTTTACTTAATTTCAAAGGATCCTAGGTCTAAAGGAACTGAGGAGTGGAAAAGTACAATTTCCCCAGCAATGGCTCAACACCCTCTTACTGTTCTCCAATCCCACTACCCTGTGGCTGTACACTTTAACTCCCCCTCCCACTCTGTCAAGGACATGCAGGTCCTAGGCCTCGTCCACCGCCAAACCATTACCACCCGACGCCTGGAGGAAGAACACCTCATATTCCATATTGGGACCCTGCAAGCTCACGGAATCAATGTGGATTTCAACAGTCTTTTAAAATTTTCCCTCCCCCCACATTATCCCAGTCCCAAGTCTCCAACTCTGTACCACCCTCCTGACCTGTCCATCACCTTTCCCATCTATCCGCTCCACCCTCCTCGCTGACCTATCACCTTCTCCACCACCTTCATCCATCTATCACATTCTCAGCTATCTTCCCCCCATCCCCTCCCATTTATCTCTCAGCACCCCGACACAAGCCTCATTCCTGATGAAGGCCTTATGCCTGAAATGTCGACTCTCCTGCTCCTTGGATGCTGCCTGACCTGCTGTGCTTTTCCTGCACCATACTCTCAACTCTGGTCTTCAGCATCTGCAGTCCTTACTTCCTCCTGATTCCCCCTCAACCCCAAATACTTTTTAACGACCCTCCCAACTACTGGACCTGATTCCTCCAACCCAACTCCCATCTTACTCTCCTCATCCATTCACTCAGTCACCAACTCAGCCAATCAATCTTCTACTTACCCATTCACTTAACGTACAGACTGGACAATTAAATGCGCAATACAACTGTGAGTTTTGTAGAAAAAGAGACATATCCTGCCTCTCCCAAACTCTACTCCTCTCTGACAGATTCCTTTCTATAAAAGTTCTGCTCAGGAAAGCCTGGAAGAAATATGCAACAGTATGGATTTGGGATTTTTTTGAGCATAATGAACTGTCAATGGCTGCTACCTAGAAAATGCAGATCATTATATTTTATCATCCCTTTAAGGTGTAATTTTGAGCACAAATGGACATTCCTAAGCCTCATGCATAAATGTTCCAAGAATAACACTGTTGGAAACTGTAGATCTCTAGAGACAGGTAATACTTAAAGTGATTGAATTCTTTTGCTTTTTAAGCATTTATCAGTGCCATAACATTCTAACATGATTGCAGTGTCCTTGCTTAACTCTAATTAGTATACAGTAGTTCATTAAGATGTCATTAAATCAAGGTTTCAGATTTTACAATGATAATACACTCACAGTGTATGCTGCTATAATGAAGTAAGCAAATGTACACTTGAAGCTAAAGTCTGAAGATCAGAAGTTGCCAACAGAAAGCTCAGTCCTGCACAGAGTACAATACAACAGCCCTCCACAAATGAACTGCAACCAAATTCAAAACAACCTCATGAAGCTGTGATTCTTGTCCTGTAGATCTTTACCAAATATGACAGGAAGGAAATAGAGCTGGCACATTTCTAAGGGGGGAGGGAAAAGAGGAGCTAAGTGAACTTTTTAAAAGCTGTGATAATTGCGAGTAAATAACCTTTCTTGAAACAAAAGCATAAATTGTTGAAAAAGCTCAGCAGAGTTTCCTCAGAACTGAGTTCTGGGGAAGGGTTACATGACCCGAAACTCTAACTCTGATTTCTCTCCACAGATGCTGCCAGACTTGCTGAGCTTTTCCAGCAATTTCTGATTTATAGCATCTGCAAATCTTTCAGTTTTTAACCTTTCTTGAAAATGAAAGTTTAAAAGTTTGGAATCGCACTCCTTCAAACGTTGGTGTTGGAGAATTACTTTTCATTTTCTTCTGCTTTTTTATGCCTCTTTTCATTTCCTTCTATTCATTCCATTTCTCCTTAACAATCTTTGTTTTGCTTCTTGTGTGTCATTTAAAAATAAGTTGTAATTCCTGTTTTCTCACTGTGGGCTAAAGGTTTGCCTGTCCTAGTTTTTGGGAGGTGGGGTTGGAATTCATAATGTGCCCATCTTTGTACCATTGAAGGTAGACCTCACACAGGTATTTCCATCTCAATACTACTATGTGGACTTGCATGCTAAGTATAATACAGGAAAAGCACATCTCCCAACACCATACCTTGAGAATGCCACTATAAACCTTCCTCCAACCTGAAAAATAATCGATAATTAATTAAATTAATTCATAATTTTGAAGCCAAGGGTCTTTCTCATATTTGGCTTCCTCTCTTCCCTTCCAGCTGTCTCCATGGTCAGCAAAGGATCAGTGAGCATTATCTGTTCCTTTTAAAGGCAGGTTATACTGAATGATATTGCTGTAGTACATGGGATATCAGTGCAACATAATGACCCCAAGAAACAGATGTGATATTGGAAGTATTAATGGGAGAAATGTGCAGGAAGTGATGCTGTTGTTCTATGATCAACCTCAGCAGGGACTGGGAGGGGGTGTTTAGGATTATTAACTCCCAGCATCTGATTCCATGACAAGGGAAGGCACTGTTGCAACAGTATATTACAACATGTTGCCCTTAGTTGAAGGATCAGCAATGAAGAGTCATAATTTTAAGGTGAAGGGCAAGACATTTTGAAGGGATTTGAGGAATAATGCTTTCACCCACAGAGTGGTGGGATTCTGGAATTCACTGCCTGGGAGAGACTGGAGTAAAGTCAGGACCTTAAAAAAATGCTTAGACGAGCATCTGAAATGTCACAACTTTTTCTTGAGCTGAAATATGGAGGTAGTGTGGGTAAGTCAGGGCAGACTCAATGGACCAAAGGACCTCTGTCTGACTCTACATCGGTGGTCAAGGAGAGTGAAAGTATCTTCATATGACCTTTGATATTATTGCGCAGAACAAGTTTGTGAGAAAAACTATAGCTCATAATAAGAGAGACAGTAATACCATGAATACTAAATTCCCCAAGCAACAGGAAATGAGGAGTAATTATTAATCAATTATGAATTAATTTAATTAATTATCCATTATTTTTCAGGCTGAAGGAAGGTTTATAGTGGCATTCTCAGTGTATGGTGTTGGGAGACGTGCTTTTCCTGTATTATACTTAGCATGCAAGTCCACAGGTCCCTGAAGGTAGCAAGGTTATAAAGGAGGCATACATATGGAATGCTTCCCAATGCCAAAGGTACAGAATATAAATTTTGGGATAGAATGATGAAACTGTATAAAACACTGACCACAACTGGAACAATGTGTGCAGGTCTGGTCACCACATTACAGTAAGGATGTAATCACTCTGGAGAGAGTGCAGAGAAGACTTACTAGAATGTTGCCAAGGCTGGAGAATTGTAGCTACCATAAATGATTGGAGAGGTGCAGTTGTTTTCTTTGGAACAGAGAAGGTTGAGGGTCACCATGATTGTAGCTTTAGGGTACAGGACCTTGAGTGTAGGGAGGTTAGGAATAATGCAGCGATCTCTAAGGAGGGTGCCTGTAACCAGAAAGGTGGATTGAAGTGTGTATACTTCAATGCCAGAAGTATAAGGAATAAGGTAGGTGAACTTGCAGCGTGGGTTGGTACCTGGGACTTCGATGTTGTGGCCATTACAGAGACGTGGGTAGAACAGGGACAAGAATGGCTGTTGCACGTTCCAGGGTTCAAATGTTTTAGTAGGATCAGACATGGGGGTAAAAAAGGGGGAGGCGTGGCATTACTTGTCAAAGACAGTATCACAGCAGTGGAATGGACGATGGAAGAGGACTTGCCATCTGAGGTAGTTTGGGCTGAGGTTAGAAATAGGAAAGGTGAGGTCACCCTGTTAGGTGTTTTCTACAGGCCTCCTAATAGTCCTAGAGAAGTAGAGGATAATATTGCAAGGATGATTCAGGAAAAGAGTGAAGGTAGCACGGTGGTTGTTATGGGGGACTTTAACTTCCCAGATATTGACTGGGAGAGCTATAGCTCGAGTTCATTAGATGGGTCGGTGTTTGTACAATGTGTGCAGGAGGGTTTCCTGACACAATATGTCGACAGGCCAACAAGAGGGGAGGCTATATTGGATTTGGTTCTAGGTAATGAACCAGGCCAGGTGTTAGACTTGGAGGTAGGTGAGCACTTCGGGGACAGTGACCACAACTCGGTGACTTTTACTTTAGTGATGGAGAGGGATAATCGTGCGCCGCAGGACAAGAGCTATAGCTGGGGGCAGGGAAATTATGATGCAGTGAGGCATGACTTAGGTTGTGTGGATTGGAAAAACAGGCTTCAAGAGAAGAACACTAATGAGATGTGGGGATTGTTCAAGGAGCAGCTACTGCGTGTCCTCGATAGGTATGTACCAGTCAGGCATGGTGTAAAGGGCCTTGTGAGGCAGCCGTGGTTTAGTAAGGAATTGGAGTCCCTTGTGAAAGGGAAGAAGGCGGCATATGTAAAGATGAGGCGTGAAGGTTCAGTAGGGGCGATTGAGAGTTATAAGGTAGCCAAGAAGGAGCTAAAGAGGGAGCTAAGAAAAGCGAGAAGGGGACATGAAAAGTCTTTAGCTGGTAGGATTAGGGAAAACCCAAAGGCTTTCTATAGGTATGTCAAGAATAAAAGGATGACTAGGGTAGGTATCGGTCCAGTCAAGGATAGTAGTGGGAAGTTGTGTGTGGAGGCGGAGGAGATTGGAGAGACATTAAATCAGTACTTTTCATCAGTATTCACTCAGGAACAGGACACTGTTGCTGATGTGAATATGGAATCACAAATAATTAGAATGGATGCCCTGGAAATATGCAGGGAAGAGGTTTTGGGAATATTGGAAAGGATGAATATAGATAAGTCTCCTGGGCCTGATGGCATTTACCCCAGGATCCTATGGGAAGCTAGGGAGGAGATAGCAGAGCCATTGGCCTGGATTTTTATGTCGTCATTGTCAACGGGAATAGTACCAGAGGACTGGAGGATAGCGAATGTGGTCCCATTGTTCAAGAAAGGGAGTAGGGATAGCCCTAGTAACTATAGGCCAGTGAGTCTGACTTCAGTGGTGGGCAAAGTCTTAGAGAGAATGGTAAGGGATAAGATTTATGAACATCTGGGTAGGAATAACGTGATCAGGGATAGCCAGCATGGTTTTGTGAAGGGCAGGTCGTGCCTCACAAACCTTATTGAGTTCTTTGAGAAGGTGACTAAGGAAGTGGATGAGGGTAAAGCAGTAGATGTTGTGTATATGGATTTTAGTAAGGCGTTCGATAAGGTTCCCCATGGTAGGCTAATGCTAAAACTTCGGAGGTATGGCATTGAGGATACATTAGAGGTTTGGATTAGGAATTGGCTGGCTGGAAGGAGACAGAGGGTGGTAGTTGATGGATTATGTCCATCTTGGAGCGCAGTTACTAGCGGTGTACCACAAGGATCTGTTTTGGGACCATTGCTTTTTGTTATCTTTATAAATGATCTAGAGGAAGGACTTGAAAGCTGGGTAAGCAAGTTTGCGGATGACACGAAAGTCGGTGGAGTTGTGGTTAGTGAGGAAGGAAGTGGTAGGTTACAGCGGGATATAGATAAGTTGCAGAGCTGGGCGGAAATGTGGCAAATGGAATTCAATGTAGCTAAGTGCGAAGTCGTTCACTTTGGTAGGAATAACAAGATGATGGATTACTGGGCTAATGGTAGGCTACTTGGTAGTGTGGATGAGCAGAGGGATCTTGGTGTCTATGTACACAGATCTCTGAAAGTTGCCACCCAGGTAAATAGTGCTGTGAGGAAGGCATATGGTGTACTGGGCTTTATTGGCAGAGGAATTGAGTTCCGGAGTCCTGAGGTCATGTTGCAGTTGTATAAGACTCTGGTGAGGCCTCATCTGGAGTATTGTGTGCAGTTTTGGTCGCCATACTATAGGAAGGATGTGGAAGCTTTAGAACGAGTGCAGAGGAGGTTTACCAGGATGTTGCCTGGAATGGTAGGAAAATCTTATGAGGAAAGGCTGAGGCACTTGGGGCTGTTCTCACTGGAGAAGAGAAGGTTTAGGGGAGATCTGATAGAAGTGTATAAGGTGATTAGGGGTTTAGATAGGGTAGATACTAAGAACCTTTTACCGCTAATGGAGTCAGGTGTTACTAGGGGACATAGCTTTAAATTAAAGGGTGGTAGGTATAGGACAGATGTTAGGGGTAGATTCTTCACACAGCGGGTTGTGAGTTCATGGAATGCCCTGCCCGTATCAGTGGTGAACTCTCCTTCTTTATGTTCATTTAAGCGGGCATTGGATAGGCATTTGGAAGTTATTGGGCTAGTATAGGTTAGGTAGGACTCGGTCGGCGCAACATCGAGGGCCGAAGGGCCTGTACTGCGCTGTATCCTTCTATGTTCTATGTTCTATGATTGAGGTGGACAGCATTGTGAAGTGGGGTGAGTAGATCAAAGAACCTGTTTTCCTTGGCAGGGTTCAATAACCAGGGGGTCATGGATTCAAGTTGAGTGGCAGAAGGATTAGAGGGGACCTTGAGAGAAAGTGTTTTTACACAGAGAGCGGTGGGTGTCTGAAATTCGCTGCCTGAGTTAACGGTGGAGGCAGAGACCCTAAACTCTTTTAAAAAGTACCTGAATCTGCAGCTTAAGTGCTGTAAGCTACAAGGCTATGTGCCCTATGTGGGACTATGTGCACTATGTAGGAAGATGGGATTAGAAAGGGCATCTGGGTGTCTTTGGGTCAGCATAGACAAGATAGGTTGAATAGTCTCCTTCTGGGCTATATCACTTTTATGGTTCTATATTAATTGTCGAGATTTTGAAGTACAGGACATGATTTCAAAGGTTGTGGATGATGCAAAACTTGAAAGCATTGTGAACTAGCGGATGGTTAAATCTGACTTCAATACAAATTGGCGCAGTGATAGATAAGTGGCAGATGATATTCAATGTAAATGTGCGTGAAGTGATTCAATTTATGGAGTAAATCATAGAGGGTTGATATAAAACAAACGGTATAATTCCAAAGGGGGTACGGAAGCAGAGGAACCCTGGTGCATGCATTGTTAAGTGATTCAAGGCAGCAGAACAGGTTGAGAGAGTGGTTAATGCAACATAGAGTGATCCATTACCCTGGGTTTTTATTAATACAGACATAGCATACTAGAGAAAGGAGGTTATGTTTAACATAGACACGTCACTAGTCTAATCACAGCCAGGTCTGGCTATCACATTTTGGGAAAAACATGAAGATTTTTAGAGACAGTTCAGAAAAGATTCATGAGAATGATCCCAGGGTGAGGAACTCCATTTGTGGAGATAACTTGGATGACGTAGGACCCTTTTTTTGGAGAAGGTTGGTAGGAGATTCACAAAGTGATCAAAATCATTTGGGATCTGCACAGAATGACGAGGGAGATTTGTTTCCAATGCATGGAAGTGCAGTGAATGAGGAGACACAGATTTAAAGTGATTAATAAAACAAGCAAAAGTAACATGAGGATTTTTTTCATGCAGCAAGTATTTCGGATCTACAATCCTCTGCCTGAGATTGCAACACAGGCAAATTCAATTTAAGAACTCAATAAGGAGTGAAGCAGCCATCTGAATTGAGGAATGTGCAGGGTAATGGGAAGAAGGCAGAGAAATGACAAGGAAACAGTTTTGAAGAAGAGTCATAGAGTCATAGAGCATGGAAACAGACTCTTCGGTCCAACCTGTCCATGCCAAACAGTTATTCCAAACCCAATTTATTTCCATTTGCCAGCACCCAGCCCATATCCCTCCAAACCCTTCCTATTCATATACCCGTCCACATGCCTGTTAAATGTTGCAGTTGTACCAGCCTCCACCACTTCCTCAGGCAGCTCATTCCATACACGTACCACCCTCTGTATGAAAAGGTGACCGCTTAGGTCTCTTTTATATCTTTCCCCTCTCACCCTAAACCTATGCCCTCTAGTTCTGGATTCCCCGAACCCAGGGAAAAGACTTTATAAATTTATTCTATCCATGCCCCTCATAATTTTGTAAACCTCTCTAAGGTCACCCCTCAGCCTCCGACGCTTCAGGGAAAATAGCCTTAACCTATTCAGCCTCTCCCTATGGCTCAAATCCTCCAACCCTGGCAACAGCCTTGTAAATCTTTTCTGAACCCTTTCAAGTTTCACAATATCTTTCCGATAGGAAGGAGGCCAGAATCGCATGCAATATTCCAACAGTGGCCTAACCAATGTTCTGTACAGCCGCGCCCAACTTCGGTACTCAATACTCTGACCAATAAAAGAAAGCATACCAAATGCCTTCTTCACTATCCTATCTATCTGCGACTCCACTTTCAAGGAGCTATGAACCTGCACTCCAAGGTCTCTTTGTTCAGCGACACTCCTTAGGACCTTACCATTAAGTGTATAAGTCCTGCTAAGATTTGCTTTCCCAAAATGCAGCACCTCGCATTTATCTGAATTAAACTCCATCTGTCACCTCTCAGCCCATTGGCCCATCTGGTCAAGATCCTGTTGTAATCTGAGGTAACTTTCTACGCTGTCCACTACACTTCTGCAAACTTACTAACTGTACCTATTATGCTCGCATCTAAATCATTTATGTAAATGACAAAAGTAGAGGACCAAGCACTCATCCTTGTAGCACTCCACTGGTCACAGTCCCCCAGTCTGAAAAACAATCCTCCACCACCACCCTCCGTCTTCTACCTTTGAGCTATGTCTGTATCCAAATGGCTAGTTCTTCCATGAGGAACCTTGATGAACTCCTTTCTGAAGTCCATATAATATCACATATACTGCTCTGCCCTCATCAATCCTCTTTGTTACTTCTTCAAACAACTTAATCAAGTTTGTGAGACATGATTTCCCATGCACAAAGCCATGTTGACTATTCCTAATCAGTCTTTGAAAATCCAGTCCCTCAGGATTGTCTCCACCATATCAGACCTGAAATGTTAACTCTGTTTCTCTCTTCAAAGATGTTGTCAGGTCTATTGAGTTTCTCCAGAATTTTCAGTTTTGATTTAAGCTTAGAATTTTTCAGCTTCAAATGATCCCTACAGGGTTCTATACAAAAATGTCTGGCTTGGAAATTCCAAACCAAACTCTTATACTCAGATAGTCTATTTCTAACTTTTCTGAGTTAACTTTATATTTCAGGAGAATTGTGTTCTTCCATTCAGTTTCAATAAAGCCTTCTATAAACTAAAATCAAAAGCATTCCAAGCTATGGATGCTTCCCCAGAGTAAAACAAAATCTGTGATCCTTCTAACTGAAAGCAGCTTCATGCTGGTCAGGGTTTGTTCTGTCCACTATTAAAGCTTTCCCAACGTAAACAAATTCCCATTCGTAATCCTAGAACTATCTCCCTCATACTGATTGAAACAGAAAGCATGGCTCAAAAAAAAATACTAACAATGTAATTATCAAACCGGCTCATACTCACAGACAAGAATTCATATGCCACTAGTTTAAAATCCAAACTCTTAAAGCACTTATACATACACTTAACACATGTGTATCATGTATTTTAGATCTCAATTCACACGCATCTAATTCATCTCTGTGAAAATATATCATCCAAATATAGTGAAATACACACTGATTTTCTCATTTGTTTCTTGTCAGATAAGACTGTGCCACATAGAAGGAGGCCAAACAGAACCAGGGTGTTTCTGCTTCTCATGAGCTATAGAGAGCAGATGGCTGTCAGGTACAATGAAGCACATTAACATCCAATGTTGCTGAATTTTTTTAAAATGGTAATGACATTATGCCCCTTCCCAGCATCCCGCTCACCCTTATCCTATCAGGCATGATAAGACCACAGTTGGTGATGTGACCATGGCCCTCTTATTTCCCTCCTCCCGGAGACCTGACATAATGCGGTGGCTGATATACTAATGATCTGCTGCTATCATGCTGTGATATTTATGTCAGTTCTGGTAACCTAAGGATGAGATGTGGGTCACACAATACTGAAGAATTCAATAAACTTTCATTACAGCACCTGGTATCTAGATACGTATGCCACAATCAAAGCAAATTGTGTGTCTGTGCTCAAGCTAATCAGTTTGGATATACAGCAGTACACTTTCTTCAGTGTGACATGCTATAAGAGAACAGAGCTCAGTAAATAGAAACTGAGCTTTATATCATCAGGTCACATGGTATGATAATGACAGCATGAACATGTTCCTTAAAGGTACATCACGCATTTGCTGTGAGACATTTCACAACATCCCCTACTGCGCGTTCATCAACCTTCCCTCCTGATATACCCCTTTCAGACTCCCACAAGCAGCGACAGTAGCCTAAGGAAGAAGAGAGAGTTTAACATCACAACATCGATGAAGAGATCCTTTCACTTGATCTGACACTTGTAACCACCAGTTCATATATTGGTATAGCGTGTAACTTAGAGGCCAGTATGAAGAGTGGATGAGTACTTAGCACAATATCTGAGCATGCATGAGCTACAGTCAAGCCAGGAGGCAAGGATGATTCATTTGCCAGTTCACTCAGGGATTACAGGGCAATCCTGCTACAGAGAACTCAGTTGAGGACCTAGAGGGGGTGATGGAAAGGGGAAGGCTTGTTGGCTTTCACACTGAGACGCTGGCTTTCATTGGCTGACCTGCCAGCTTGTAACAGGGAGCAGAGAGAGCTCCAGTTCCAACTTGTTGGAGCATATCATATTGAGGCTGCCTTCTCCATTGTCTACACTCCACCTCCCTATACACTGCAGATCCAGAACCACTGCCAAATCTTGCTTCTACATCTGCCACATTCACCTGCAAGCCCTTGCATCTGCGAGAGTGCAGCAATATTTTCAAGGCTGAGATAGGCTGATTTCTCTCGTCACTAGGAGAAAGTGATGACTCAATCAGTAAAGGAAGCAAGGATTATTGGGAAAAGGCATGAAAGTGGAGTTGAGTTGAGCATCGTTAGATCGGTCTTGATCTCACTGAATGCCAGAGTAGACTCAATAGACTGAATGGCCTGTGTCATCTCTTACTTGTTGTGGCCTGTCAAATCCAACTAACTCACCACCATCTCCAAAAACACTGCTGAGTATTTCCAGATAATTTGCAACTGCAGAGGTTCATAAAAATGATCTTACCTGCCATTTGAATGACTGGCTTTTCAGGAACAAATTGATCCAACTTTAAGCTCAGCACTTATTGGTTATAATGCAATCGGTGACCTGTCAGGTCTTAGAAAGTGAGGACTGCAAATGCTGGAGATCAGAGTCGAGAGTGTGGTGCTGGAAAAGCACAGCATCCGAGGAGCAGGAGAATTGATGTCAGGAATGAGGCTTGTGGGCTGGAGGGGTTGAGACAGAAATGGACTAGGGGGAAGGTAGTTGAGAATATCATAGGTAGATGAAGGTACGGGAGAAGGTGATAGGTTGGAGAGGAGGGTGGAGCGAATAAATGGGAAAGGTGATGGACAGGTTAGGAGGGCAGTGCCAAGTTGGAGGCTTGGGATTGGGATAATGTGAGAGGAGGGGAAATGAGGAAACTGTTGAAATCCACATTGATCCCATGTGGTTGCAGGGTCTCAAGGTGGCATTCGTCCTCCAGGCGTCAGGTGGCAAGGGTTGGCGATGGAGGAGGCCCAGGACTTGCATGTCTTTGTTGGAGTGGGAGGGGGAGTTGAAGTGTTCGGTTATGGGCCGGTGGAATACCAATACTTTGAGGGTTCTTCAAGGTGACTTAGTGAAGACTCACCGTTTCTCACACATAACCTTGATACCTTCGAAATATCCCTCCAGTTAGAGTAGCCTCTACTCAACAGGTCACTAAAGCTTTGGGAGCAGCTCTTAGTCACATGACACTAACAGCAATAGTCGAGCATTCATAGCCATGGTTATGAGAATGATATAGCCATCACTGTGATTTCAGGACAGGATGTTACCTTCTTGGTGCCAGGGTCATGGATGGCACAGAGTGGCAGCAGGACATTCTTCTGCAGGACAATGAGCAGCTGGAGATCATGATCCATGACTTAGGGTCTGAATGAATTTAATAGGAAAAGGGATTCAGTGCTGCAATTAGAACTTTAGGAGCTAGGTCGGAAATTAGCAAGCAGGGCCTCTAGAATTACATTGGGTGCCATGTGCAATTGAATAGTTAAATAGGAGGATAAGGTGTGGTTGGAAGGATGGTTCAGGAGGGAGGACTTAAGATATCTGCTACACTGTGAGTGGTTCTGAGGGAGATCGCACCTGTACAAGCTGGAGAGTACCTGAAACAGAGCTGGGGCTGCCAGAGGAAGTGATGGAGGGTGGAACAATTACAACATTTAAAAGACATCTGGATGGATATATGTACAGGAAGGGTTTAGAGAGATATAGGCCAAATGATAGCAAATGGGACTAAATTAATTTAGGATATCTGGGCAGCATGGATGGGTTGGATCAAGGGATTTGTTTCCATGCTGTACATCTCTATGACTCTATGAATTCCTTGTGAGACATTTTGCTAATGCTCTTGAGAAGGCTTTGAACTAACTTCGCAGTGGTGTGAGAATCAAGAGAGATTACTGGAAAAGAACGTCAGGTCATGCCATTATAATTTTCTGTATCTCCGATTGTGAACTGAATTAGGAAGAAAAGGTTGTTTACAAAAACACAAAGAAGGTGCGACTTAAATACAAGTTACCCAAACTGACTGCAATCGGTGTTTGCGTTGCTGCTTGGATCAAGCGATGGGGGGGAGGCTGGTTGCTGATAGGCTGGCACCAGGGAGATTGTACAAATTGAGACTTGGTCAGTGATAAGTAGCTGATTGGTCTGTGAAGTTGTGACCAGTTGTCGATGACAAAGTTCATCAACCTTGCTCCTGGTTAGCTGCATAGCTTGTGGATGTGAATGATATTTACAGCAGCCTTCAGGGCTCCAGAAGGGGTAGTGGTGTATCTCTTTATTCCTCTCCTCCCAGTTTCTGTAAGCTGTTGTTTTAATCACTAAGTCACAGACCTCGTAAGTCATGAACCAGTCATGACTGTGCCTCCTGCAAGGAATATATAGAGAAGAGCATTTGAAGAATACAGCTGTGCTGAGGGAGGATATTCCGGGAAATACAGAAATGATTTGTATGCTAGCACAAGAGGTACAGTTAGTAAGTTTGCAGATGACATCAAAATTGGAGGTGTAGTGGACAGTGAAGAAGGTTACCTCAGATTACAACATGATCTGGACCAGATGGGCCAAAGGGCTGAGAAGTGGCAGATGGAGTTTAATTCAGATAATGCAAGGTGCTGCATTTTGGGAAAGCAAATCTTAACAGGACTTATACACTTAATGGTAAGGTCCTAGGGAGTGTTGCTGAACAAAGAGACCTTGGAGTGCAGGTTCATAGCTCCTTGAAAGTGGAGTTGCAGGTAGATAGGATAGTGAAGAAGGCATTTTGTATGTTTTCCTTTATTGGTTTAGAGTATTGAGTACAGGAGTTGGGGGGTCATGCTGCAGCTGTACAGGACATTGGTTAGGCCACTGTTGGAATATTGTGTGCAATTCTGGTCTCCTTCCTATCAGAAAGATGTTGTGAAACTTGAAAGGGTTCAGAAAAGATTTACAAGGATGTTGCCAGGGTTGGAGAATCTGAGCTACAGGGAGAGGCTGAACAGGCTGGGGCTGTTTTCCCTGGAGCGTCGGGGGCTGAGGGGTGACTTTATACAGGTGTTAATAATTATGAGGAGCATGGATAGGATAAATAGACAAAGTGTGTGTGTGTGTGTGTGTAAGGGTTTCCCCTGCAGTGTGTGTGTATGTGTGTGTGTGTGTGTGAGGGTTTCCCTGCAGTGCATGTGTTTGCGTAAGGGTTTTTATAAGAGGGTTACAGAAACAAAGACAGAAATTGCTGGTAAACCTCAGCAGGTCTGGCAGCATCGGTGGGAAAGTTTTCTTATGAAGGAGACACCAGACTCGAGTTGTTGACTCTGCTTTCTTCCCACAGATGCTGGATTTCACCAGCAACATCTGTTTTGTTTCAGATCTCCAAGATCTGCAATTCTTTGTTTTATTTTAAAGTTTTGACTGACAGATTTAAATTATAACAGTGGCTCGAATCTATTTACATCTAATAAATAGCAATTCTGCTGAAGTACGTACATCTGAACCCTGTTTCCTGCTTGTCTGGGTCTAAATCGATAACTTAAGGGATTATTTTTGCTAAATTTGATAAAATCTTGCACATTTGTGACACTGTGGGAATAGTGGGGCTTGATTTCCAGCACTACTGCAGCAAGACATGACAGTAGGTTTCACAAAACACTTTGGAGAGACAGGTAGCATAAAGAAGAGTAAAATAAAATGTGAAGTTAGATTAAGTAGGAAAACAATTAAATCTAAATCAGGATAATTCTGCATGTATGTGAATGCTCAAAATGTTGCAAGTAAGATTGGAAAAGTGCAGATTGAGTGTGGAAATGGATGCTGTAGCAATAGCACAGAACTGACTCAAGGAAATATTCCACTGTACAAGATGTCAGAGAAGATAGAAAAGGAAGGAAAAGAGGTGGCGTGCCAATATTGTTAAGGAGAGAATTGCAGTGCTGAACCAAGAGGTTCCACATGGTTCAAGGACAGAATCAATTTGACTCAAACTAACAAATATAAAGGGTACAATTACAGCGATTGATGGAGCTGTTTTCCTTGCTGAGAAGAAGGCTAAGAGGAGATCTGATAGAAAACTTCAAAACCACAAGGGATCTGGATGGAGTAGATAAAGACAACTGCCTTTGTTCAACCCAGATTTAAAGAGATTTGCAAAAGAAGTAAATGTGGTTCGGGTCTGAAACGCGCTGGAAATGTGGTGGAGACAGCTGCAATTATGCCATTCAAGAGGGCATTGGATGATTACACAAACAGAAGCAATGTACAAGGCTATGGGGAAAATGCAGGAGATTGGCACTAAACTCTGCTGCTCTGTTGGAGTGCCAGCACAGACATAATGGGTCAAATGCCTCTTTCTGCTCCAAAACACTTCTGTAGTTCTGTGACTCTATGATCCTATAGAGAGACGGCACAGACTTAGTAGGCTGAACAGCCTCCTTCTGTGCAGTGAGTAAATCTATCATGCTACAACAGTGTGATCAGAAAATCCAACTGATCCCATTTGTTTTGGTCTTCTGTTTGCTTTCTGAACATCAAACATGTGGTGCAATTTTGCCCAAAGCTTGGTCCTTCTGTTAATGCTACTCTTCTGATATTTTCAATTGGACTTTGATTATCAGACTCTATGGCTTCAAGGCTTCCTTTGAGAGGAAAGGAATTTTGGAGATTGTGGACTGAAATTGCAATTTCCCACTCTGAAATCGGGCCAAGGTCTCAGGTAGAGCATTGATATATTGCCTTCACTACAGACAAACATCCCAAAAGACTTTAGAAACAAAATCTTGTAAAAAAAACATGTTGTAGTATCTGTTGCCAATAAAATATCAAAGTTTATAAAATAATGAGGGGCATAGACAGAGTTAGTGGCCGCTGTCCTTTTCCCTACGATTGTGGATTTCAAGACCAGGAGGCAAATTTGTAAGGTGAGAGGAGAGATTTAAAAATGATACGATGGGTAAGTTTTCTACACAGAGGGTGCTTTGTGGATGGAATGAACTTCCTGAGGAAATGGTGGATGTGGATGCAATTATCGAGGAACCTCGATTACCTGGCATTCGATTATCCAAAGTTTGGGTTATCTAAACAAGATTGCAAGGTCTCGATGCTTGGCTAAACTGTGTTGTCTGGCATTTGATTATCCAAACAAAACAATCCCCACCCGTGTCTTCTGGATAATTGAGATTCCTCAGTACAACATTTAAAGGACATGTGGATAAGTACATGAATAGGAAAGGTTTGGAGGGATATGGGCCAGGAGCAGGCAGGTGGGATTGGTTTAGTTGGGGTTACGGACTGGTTGGACCGAAGGGTCTGTTTCCATGCTGTATGCTTAAAAACTCTAAATGCTTAAAACGTTTAACCCAGGTGAAGCTAGTTGTTATTCCCAATCATTGTCACCCTGAATCTATAACACTCATCGACCAACAGTCAGCATTATCATTCCCCTTGGTAATTAAGGTAATGTTGCCTTCATTGTTATTTTAATATTTATCTTTCAAGCTGAATATAAGCTCTAATCTGCAGCTTGTCACTAATTTTTGTTTGCAGTGGCTCATTTTATTGCTTTCTTCCTGAATTCCTAAATATTCTGGATGTGCTACTTGCAGTTGAAATTACCCTTGCTGACTGGCTTCAAGGGAGGGTATGTTGTGTCAGGGCTCAGCATGATTGACGAGAATAATCCACTGGTATTTAAAGGTTGTGTGGTTTCAGTGCTTTGGCAATGAGCCCTCTCTGAAAGTTTTTATAAGCAGAGGATTTAATTTTGCAGAGAATGACAGCCCCTAAATTGCAAATAGTTATTAAATTTCTTCTCCTGTCCAATTCCCCTTCCTGTCCTGTCTGGGCACAGTGTAAATACAAAATTTGAATATTAACCATTATTGTTGAGGTACTGCAGCTCTTTATTAGATACCTAGCTCCTTGCCATGTACGCATCTGCCAGGCAAGAGAATAAAAATCTTGTCTGCAATAAATCTTGTTACATTTAGATTTGCAATGACGACTGTAATTGCTAAGTCTCAGTTTGCAAGACTCATTTGTGTACCTTCAGCAGTCATTTGCTTAGTTGTTTTTCTGACAAAAACATAAAGTGAAGAGAAATATAATGAAGATGGGTTGAATATGTCAGCAAGCCTTACTTAGATAACGCTGGCGTAAATGATGGGGTATAAGACCTCCTGAGCCGATGTGAGTAGAATATGGTGAAAATAATGAGCTTCTTCTTCACACTGTGTCTTAATCACTTAGTTTTTTCAATGCAATTTAAGATAATGGTTTAGATTTTCACAGAGTTGTAAGCATAGATGCTTCAAATGTGGAGCGAGAGGTCATGACCCTATCTTGGACAGGTCCTATTTTTGCCAGTAGGAAGAGGAAAAACATAAGACCATAAGACCATCACAGCAGAAGTAGGCCATTCAGCCCATTGAGTCTGCTCTGCTATTCAATGAGATTATGGCAGATCTGATAATCCTACATTCCAATTTCCCGCCTTTTCCCAATAATGCTTGGTTCTCTGACTTAGTAAAAATCTATTTCAGCCTTGAACATACTTAAGGCCTCAATAGTCCTCTTCAATAAAGAATTACACAGATTTAGAATCCTCTAAGTAAAGAAATTTCTCCTCATCTTTGTCTTAAATGTGCAGCCCTTATTTTGAGATTATGCCCTCTGATCCTAAGACTCTTAAACAAGGGGGAACATCATTCACTCATCTACTCTGTCCAGTTTCCCCAAGAATCTTACATTGTCAATAGTTTGCTTCTACTACTATTATTTTCCAACTTGTACAGTCCCAATCTACTCAAGTAAAATAAAACAAAGGACTGTAGATGCCATTCACATCTGGGTACCTTACTTAAGGAAGGTTTTTAAAGCCCTGGCGAAAGTTAAAAGGAGATTTATTAGAAAGATACCAGAAATGGGACACTTTAGATACAAGGGAGATAAGAGAAATTGGCCTTGTTCTCCATGGAGCAGAAAAGATTAAGAGGTGACCTCATTGAGGTTTTCAAAGTTAGGAACAATTTTGACATGATTAAGAAGGATATTCTCTTTCCACACATGAGTATATCAATAACTAAGGGTGACAATTGCAAGACTGTCAGCAAGAGAACTGGGAGTGGGATGAGGAGAAACTTGTTTATTCAGAGAGTTGTTAGGATTTGGAATGTGCAGCTTGGGAGAATGGCAGAGGCAGATTCCAGGGGAGGTTTCAAAAAAGAGTTAGATATACATTTGAAAATGATGAACTTAGCAGGATCTGGAGATAAGACTGGGAGAATGGGACCAGCTGGGTAGCATTTTTAGGAGCTGGTACAGTGATGTGGGGCTAAGTGGCCTCTTTCTTTACTGTAAAATTTGATGACTCTATCTAAAGCAGGCAAAAACAGAAACTGCTGGAGAAACTCAGCAGGTCGGGCAGCATCTGTGAAGAGAAAACAGAGATGACGGCTCTTGTCCAGTGACCCTTCTTCAGAATTGGAGAACACATTCCATTTGCTGATCTACATTAAACCATGCCATCTCATTCTGTACATAAATCCCATATCCTCCAGCTCTCCATGTCTCCCTATGCAACCGCACCCATGATTCCTCATGCCACCTCTGCAAATTTATTCCATTCTACCCACCTCATAGCCACTCATAAGCTCCTAATGTCATCTAAATCCACCCATGGCCCCTGCACTTTTCAATCCAGTAGATATCTTGTATCCCCTCTTACACAATTTTTGTCTTTTCACATAGCACTGGGTTCACAATATTGCTTGAGCACCTCATGGCTATGAAACTCATTAGCACTTGAAGCTCAGCCAAGTATTCATAATGGGATATGCCCCTCACTCATCCCCTTTGCCTTAATAGCATCAATACCAGCTGCCAATCTATGTCCCTGCACATCCCTCTTCTCCATTCTCCAGCCATTACAACTCATCTCGTATCCATCATGAGCAAACCTCAAAATCCATGTTGACTTAAAGTAAATATTGTATCTATTGATGACATTGCAATTGGAAAAAAAATCTCCAATTAATTGTGAAACATATTTCTGATACTATGTTGACAGTTTTCTGACAGTTCTTTGACAGTTTGACAGTTCTAATAGATTGATGCAGCTTTTTGGCAAATTTGTGTATAATCTTAACAATCTGATCCCCCTAAAGAAAAACTGTCATCTCACCAACAGCTCCACTAAGGACGTTTGAGCTTCTCAAAGATATATAGGGAACATATCCATAAGGGTACCTTACTTCTTAAACTATACAAACTGCTTTACAGAGTTCAGACCGGCTTTTGGTAGGTTTAATGTGCACATTCCAGGTTCCACTCTGCAGAGATCTCAAAGCCCCACTTAAGTAGAGGTGACCAACAATAAAGTGGCCATCTTCCTCTGTAAACATGCGTGGTCAAAACACTCTGACAACCTGACTCCACTCCTATCCCTTCAAAAATGCCAAGAGTCATAATCAGGGTGGGATATCTGATTTCTGCTCACCTCTGCCAATTTCCAAGGGTGCAAAGGCCTTTCATTTTCATACAAATCTCTTCCACAAGTTTATTTGGAGGGAAACCAATTTTCTTTCAAATTACACAACTTTACACAGTATTTACCTGGCCCTTTTGTAGGTTTGGAGGATGGTAGGAAAAGGCATCAGTGCAAAACACACTGAGGTCAGGATCCCATTTTAAATGGGAAGCCAAATTCAATTTTATTCCCGTGTGTTCTTTTTCTCTGGTAGCGTTGGATTTTATAAGCACATTAAAAACACACCAGGTTTGAGAGTTCACAAAGACAGTGGAAAGACTTTATGAGTACTTTGGAACTTTCAAAAGGGTAAATGTTTTCACACCTTCAAATTCCACTACTAAGTGTTTCATTGTAAGGGAGATGTGATTTTCACTGTGTGTTTCTGCATAGGGACCTGTCATTTAAAGTTAAGTCGACCTTTACAAATGGGCAATTTGTTCACATGTATTACTTTACTTTTCCACTGGAGAAAGCATCATCATGCAGTGAAAGATGTTACACGATAACTTGTCAACCATTGCTGTCATCTTTTTTACAATTATTGCAATAGTTCTAATCAATTAAAAACATCAGGCTTTGTTACTAGAATACAATTTAATCACCTGCTCCCTTCTATTCTAACACTTGGAAAACATCTTCATTTGAAAAACAAAACCCTTAACTATTTGGTCCCTTACATTGTTTGACTGGTACTGTGCCTTGAATTTGAAATGAGCGCTTTCTATTCATCCCTTCCTCGTCTATTGTTTGGACAGCTGTGACCATTATGAAAACTTGGCTGAGCTGCAAGTGCTAGTGGTTTTCATAGTCATGAGGTGCTCAAACAATATTGTGAACCCGATGCTATGTGAAAAGACAAAAACTGTGTAAGAGGCTGTACGTGGATGGGGTATCCAGTTTGTGAGGTGTGAAATGGTCAAATAATTCTGAGTTTGAAACAAGATTCAGCCTTTAGGTTATACGGCTGTCTTCCAGGAATGGCCATTTATTAGGCTTTTATGCTAGCACACTAACATTTCCTAGTCTTGCTATTTAGGTACTGGCATCTTCCTTACAGTAATCTTAAATCATGAAATGCATATCCCTTTGATGTGCTGGATGAATGACCTGTAAAGACCCATCACAGAACTAAATAGCCATTGTATCAAAATAGTAAGAAATCAAAATATCGCAGATGATCTC
Source organism: Hemiscyllium ocellatum (assembly GCF_020745735.1). NCBI lineage: Eukaryota > Metazoa > Chordata > Chondrichthyes > Orectolobiformes > Hemiscylliidae > Hemiscyllium > Hemiscyllium ocellatum. The sequence goes on from NC_083423.1 coordinate 10,083,637, forward strand.
TCTGCCCAGTGTGTGGTGTGAATATTGAAAACCATATCTTTGTACTTTGAGCATAAACAGCATGATGAGAAAGATGATCCAAGGAAAAGTGAACCTTTGAGCTTTACGCAACATCACCAACAAGTTGCTTCAAAGTTGGAGTCATAAATTTCCAAGTGCTTTCAAAATGGTAACCTTCTGCAAATGCACATCAAATTTGTTTCAGAATACTCTTGATAACTGGAATGACGTTAGGTGAATGTTTATGAACAGCCTTTATTGAACATAACTGGAGGAAGGAGGGTAGGAAAAGGCATCACTGGAATCCTCCAGAGTTGGACCCCACTGCCATGTAATCAGATGTCACATGACATTGTTCTTCAAGAGCATATTCAGTCTCTGTTCTGGGGGTAAACTCCACAATTTTATTTTCATAATAACCAACAAAAAGCTTGTGCTATCTGGAAGGGGCAGAGCAATTGAAACAGCTTTATTTTAACAGTGGAACACTAAATCAGCTATTTCATGGTAAACGCTTCCTGATCTTTTATTTTGTTTTCAAACAGGAATTCGATGTAGTTCTTAGTGATAAAATGATTAAAGGGTAAGGATGTGAGGAAAGAGCTGAAAAAGATACTGAGTAGGATGATCAGCCATGATCATATTGAATGGCAGAGGCTCAATGGGCTGAATGGCCTACTCCTGCTCCTATTTTCTATGTTTCAAAGCTTACCAAACTTACCATACTTAATTAAAAATCACACAATACCAGGTTATAGTCTAACAGGTTTAATTGGAGCGCTATCCTTCCTCAGGTCATTGTTCACAATAACCTGAAGAAGGAGCAGCGCTCCGAAAGCTAGTGCTTCCAATTAAACCTGTTGGATTATAACCTGGTGTTGTGTGATTTTTAACTTTGTACATCTCAGTTCAACACCGGCATCTCCAAATCATTACTGCACTTAGTCAGCCAAGGGCAATTGGAATCACAGAGTTATGGAGATGTGCAGAATGGAAACAGCTGGTCTAACTTTGGTCTAACTCGTCCATGCCAACCAGATATCCTTAATTAATCTAGTCCCATTTGCCAGTATGTGGCCCATATCCCTCTTAGCCCTTCCTATTCATGTACCCATTGGGATGCCTTTTAAATGCTGTAATTGTACCAGTCTCCACTATTTCTTCTGGCAGCTCATTCCATACACACACCACCCTCTGTGTGAAAAAAATTGCCCTTTATGTTCCGTTCAAATCTTTCCCCTCTCACCCTAAACCTATGCCCTCTAGTTCAGAACTTCACTACTCTGGGGGAAAAAAAAGACCTTAGCTATTCATCCTATCCATGCCCCTCAAGATTTTATCAACCTCCATAAGGTAACCCTTAGCCTCCTACACTCCTGGGAAAATAGTCTATTCAGCTTCTCACTATAGTTCAATCTCTTAAACTCTTATGTTATTAATCATATTCATTGTTCAGATCCTTCCATCTTTTCCTATTCCCTGCACAAAGAGGTGGAAATATAGCCAACAAATTCTTGTACAATTTCAAAAAACAAAAATAACAATAGTTTAATGGAGAAATTTAGCATACACCCATTACTATCAAGATCCAACGACATCAAAATTAGTTTGAATCACAGATGTTGCTTTCCGCATTTAACAGCTCTACTGCAGTAGATGCATTTTATTTTATGTTGCCAATTGCTCCTTTATCATGTTCTTTACAATTGGTTATTGTGTGACTGTTGAATGCTAATAATCCGCTGTCACTTTTACTTGTTTCAATTTTAAGTACAGGGTTTACTTCCCATTCCACAGCTGGTTGGAATAACAAATCAGAGTTGTCAAATGCAGACTCAGAAATGGCTGAATTAGTGCTAAAATGTAAATGTATAAAGATCTATCAGGATTGCTGGCTTGTAGGAATATTTTCTTGTGTTTCACAATCTATCGTGACCAATTTCTTGTGAATTTAGTTTCCACAAATTTGTACTGGGATAGAAGAAGTGTAAACAAGCATCCATAATACATGGAACCAAAATACCTAATTGTTCATTCAATAACCCTTAAATTTGAACTTTCCTCCCCCCCTCCTTCCCTTCCCAGTGTGGCATGATCACAAACATGTTGGAACTGAATAACATTTCTTACATTTGATTTTCTCCTTTCATAGCACCATGTCTGTAACCTAATTGCAGCTCCTAATGTTTGTGTCAACAATAAGACTTTGGTTTAGCATTTCATCCAAAGAACTGGTATCAACAGCACTGATTATTTTAGCATTTATATGTAAAAATAAGGTACAGATATAAGTTATAGGAGCATATTAACTATTTTCTTTTCAAAATAACACAGTTTGGCAAAATCTATCATTAATGCTATACTGTATACCTTATAAGAACATCAGAATTAAGAGCAGAAGGAGGCAATTCATCCTCTCAAGCCTGCTCCACCATTTAATGCAATCATGGGCTGATCTCACATTTGCCTTAACTCTACTTGCCTGCCCACTCTCCATAACCCTTCGATCCATCACTAATTAAAAACCTGTCTATCTGCTCCTCAAATTTACTCAATGTCCCAGCATTCACCACACTCAGGGGTTGTGAATTGATTCATGACCCCTTGAGAGAAGTAATTTCTCCTCATCTCTGTTTTATATCTGATATCCTTCATCCTAAAACTAATTCTAGATTGCCTCACAAGGGGAAACATCCTCTCTGTGTCTACTTTGTCAATCCCCTTTAGCATCTTAGATACTTCAGTTCGATAGAGACATCCAGTCATCGAGTCAAGTAGCATGGAAACAGACCCTTCAGTCCAAATCCTCCTTTCAGTCTTCGAAACTCCAGAGACTGTTGGCCTCAACTACTCAATCTTGATTCATAAGAAAAAAACCCTCATCCCTGAATCAATCCGGTGATCCTTCTCTGAAATGCTTCGAATACAACTATATTCCTTCTCAAGTAAATGGACCACAACTATACTCAATACTCCAGATGTGGTCTCACTGATGTCTTGTACAGTTGAAGCAACACTTCCCTACTTTTATACTTTATTCCCTGAACAATAAATGCCAAAGTTTCATCTGCCTTCCAAATGCTAGATATTCTTAAATATATGAAAATATCTGTAGTTTTTAAGAAAAAAGTTGTCTTTTATGCATAGCCAAAATTGGCTAACCTATAGCCTTTCTACTCACCCTGACTCTTTCCTGACACAATGGCAGATGATAAGGTTCCTAATGGCCCACAGTCCTTAGACTTATTGAGGTCATTATCTACTCAATTAAGTGGCAGTTAATGCCCTAGTTCTACTTCTCCTGCTTCACTGCAATTGGTGGGAAGACAGCCAGGAGTTCAGAGATAATACTTTATTCCATTATCCCCTGAATTTCAAATCTTGACTTTTTACCACTCCCTGGGATGCCTGGTCACTTTCTGGCCAAAATGTCCAGGGAGCCCTGAACTGCTGTCTGTAATGTCATCTTTGTGGGACTGCTTGCAGTCCCAGCAGCAATTACTACTGAACTCTGGCACTGTTAAGGCCTACAAGAGTTGTTCAAACAGACTAGTTGCTCTTGAGGACACAACATGCTTCCACTAAGGAATTACAACCCCATGCTGAGCTTGTTCGGGACATTTACAGTGTACCATTGCAACTCACCTTTCTACAGCTTGGGGGTGAGCCGTATGCCTCACCCCATAATATTCAGGCAAAAGTGAGGACCACAGATGCTGGAGGTTAGAGTCAAGATTAGAGTGGTGCTGGAAATGCACAGCAGGTCAGGTGGCATCCGAGGAGCTGGAAAATCAACTTTTTGGGCAGGAGGGGCTGATGAAGGGCCCCTGCTCGAAACGTCGATTTTCCTGTCTCTTGGATGCTGCCTCACCTACTGTGCATTTCCAGCACCACTCTAATCTTGACCCATAATATTCAGCTCAAGGTAGATGAGCACAACTCAATGAAGGTGTGAAGACACTTGTTATTGCACATTGTCCACACTGCCCAAGGGCCACTTTGAGATATTCCTTGCACGTGGCTGCAGGTCATAATCTGGAACCATTAAAAAAGGGGGAAAATTACTCTTAAATTCTTCTTTGAGCTCTTCCCCATGAACAGATAGCTAAATATCCGAGAAAAGTTAGACACCCACACAACCTCTTTTGGGAAGGATGATGTAAAACTTGAAAGGGTTCAGAAAAGATTTACAAGGATGTTGCCAGGTTTGGAGGGTTTAAGCTATAGGGAGAGGCTGAATAGGCTGGGGCTGTTTTCGCCATAACCTGGCAGTTAAATGCAGAAGAAGTGAATTAATTTTCTTTAAATATTGTTGTTCAAGGTGATGATGCTAACAGCATCAGTCCATTTAATCAAGAGCTGTTACATTGAAGTCTGGTTTATCTGCTTAAGTGAAGAGAAGAGACAATTATGTCAGAAGGTTTGGATCAAGTCGGTCAAAGAACATACTTCATCTTATTAGTAGATTTGGATTAATTGATTTGGATCGCACGTGTTAACATAAAGTTGAATCTGAACAGTTGCTGAAGCATTCTGAAGCATTAATAAACTTTTGGTAATTAAAGCTTCCTACACAGTGTTTCTGGATTAGTGGTGCTGGAAGAGCAGTTCAGGCAGCACCCAAGGAGCAGTGAAATTGACGTTTCGAGCAAAAGCCCTTCATCAGAATTGTGTCTACTGGAGAACTTTAGTTTTGTAATGGTGCTTATATATTCTGTAGTAATTTCCAATGCAGCCTGGAAACAAAGCTTAATTCTCAACACACGTTTGTTACCCTCCTAGCCTCACTAAAGTATTGAAATAATAACTGTTTTAATCATAAATTCTGATTCAACAATTTAAAATAATTGGATAAGAAAGAATATGATGGTTTAAATCTAGAGGAGATTCAGAAATAGTTCGCTCTTTTTCTGCTGAAAAACAGATAGAACTGGAGAATTGGAACTGAGTTTCTGTGAAATCTTGCAGACAGAAGTAAGTCCTTTTGAAGATCATGTGTATGAAAAAAGCAAAGCATTCACATAACTGTCATACTTCATTAATTAGGTTCCAATAAACTCACACAAGAGCAGGCAAAATCTAATTTTATCCTGCTCTGCAAATCTGTTATACCTGTATTCGTTGATTATAACCAGCAATTAAATTGTGAGATCTCAAAGGAAAAGACAATATGAAATTAGATGTCATTAAGATCCCAAATGCTAATAATACTGGACAAATCAGATTCTGGAGAGAGACTTGGCTTGATCGACTGTAAGGTTTATTTTTGCAATTTTGTTACCATGACAGTCACTGAACATGTTCTCACAAGGTTGCCAATTTGATTTGAATGAAAGCACATAAGCGTAGTATTCAAAAAAAAGAAACTATAATAAATACTATATATAGTCAGTTCACCTCTAACCCACAGTCCATCAACACGAATTGGCTATAACATGATTGAAGAATTTAGACCATTATTTACAGAACGCAAACTTTCCTCACCTGTATTGGCTTTAAGTTGATTCTGGTCCCTCAGGAATGAGCACAGTGTGTCAAACAACTCTGAGGAAATAAGGAAGGGCAGTGACTGAGGTGTCAGTGGGGGAGCACTTTGCGACCTGTGACCATAATTCTATTAGATAAAAATAATGATGGAAAAGGACAGACCAGATCTAAAAGTTGCAGTTCTAATTTGGAGAAAGGCCAATTTTGACAGTATTAGGCAAGAACTTTCAAAAGTTGATTAGGGACAGATGTTTGCAGGTAAAGGGATGGCTGGAAATGGGAAGCCTTCAGAAATGAGATAATGAGAATCCAGAGAAAGTATATTCCTGTCTGGGTGAAAGGAAAGGCTGGTAGGTACAGGGAATGCTGGATGACTAAAGAAATTGAGGGTTTGGTTAAGAAAAAGAAGGAAGCATATGTCAGGTATAGACAGGAGAGATTGAGTGAATCCTTAGAAGAGTATAAAGGCAGTAGGAGTATACTCAAGAGCGAAATCAGGAGGGCAAAAAGGGGACATGAGATAGCTTTGACAAATAAGGAGAATCCAAAGAGTTTTTACAAATACATTAAAGATAAAAGGGTAACTAGAGAGAGAATAGAGTCCCTCAAAGATCAACAAAATGGCCTTTGTGTAGAGCCGCAGAAAATGGGGGAGATACTAAACGAATATTTTGCATTAGTATTTACTGTGGAAAAGGATATGGAAGATATAGAATGTAGGGAAATAGAACGTTTCAGAGAACACCTCTGGGACACCCGGACCAACCAACCCAACCACCCCGTGGCTCAACACTTCAACTCCCTCTCCCACTCCACCAAGGACATGCAGGTCCTTGGACTCCTCCATCACCAGACCATAGCAACATGACGGCTGGAGGAAGAACGCCACATCTTCCACCTAGGAACCCTCCAACCACAAAGGATGAACTCAGATTTCCCCAGTTTCCTCATTTCCCCTCCCCCCCACCATGTCTCAGTCCCAACCCTCGAACTCAGCACCACCCTCCTAACCTGCAATCTTCTTCCTGACCTCTCCGCTCCCACCCCCACTCCGGCCCATCACCCTCACATTAACCTCCTTCCACCTATCGCACTTCCAACGCCCCTCCCCCAAGTCTCTCCTCCCTACCTTTTATCTTAGCCTGCTTGACACACTGTGCTCATTCCTGAAGACGGGCTCATGCCTGAAACGTTGATTCTCCTGATGCTTGGATGCTGCCTGACCTGCTGCGCTTTTCCAGCGACACATTTTCAGCTCCCTTCCAAATAGATGGTGACACCTTGAAAAATGTCCCTATTACAGAGGAGGAAGTGCTGGATGTCTTGAAATGCATAAAGGTAGATAAATCCCCAGGACCTGATCAGGTGTACCAGAGAACTCTGCGGGAAGCTAGAGAAGTGATTGCTGGGCCTCTTGCTGAGATATTTGTATCATCAACAGTCACAGGTGAGATGCCACAAGACTGGAGGTTGGCTCCCGTGGTGCCACTGTTTACAAAGGGTGGTAAAGGAAAAGCCAGGTAACTATAGGCCACTGAGCCTGACGTTAGTGGTGGGCAAGTTGTTGGAGGGAATCCTGAGGGACAGGATGTACATGTATTTGGAAAGGCAAGGACTGATTAGAGATAGTCAGCATGGCTTTGTGCATGGGAAATCATGTCTCATAAACTTAACTGAGTCTTTTGAGGAAGTAACAAAGATGATTGATGAGGGCAGTGCGGTATATGTGATCTATATGGACTTCAGTAAGGCGTTCAACAAGGTTCCCCATGGGAGACTGATTAGCAAGGTTAGATCTCATGGAATACAGGGAGAACTAGCCATTTGGATACAGAACCGGCTCAAAGGTAGAAGACAGAGGATGGTGATGGAGGGTTGTTTTTCAGACTGGAAGCCTATGACCTGTGGAGTGCCACAAAGATCGGTGCTGGGCCCTCTACTTTTTGTCATTTACATAAATGATTTGGATGCGAGCATAAGAGGTACAGTTCGTAAGTTTGCAGATGACACCAGAATTGGGGGTGTAGTGGACAGTGAAGAAGGTTACCTCAGATTACAATAGGATCTTGACCAGATGGGCCAATGGGCTGAGAGGAGGCAGATGGAGTTTAATTCAGATAAGTGCAAGGTGCTGCATTTTGGGAAAGCAAATCTTAGCAGGACTTATACACCTAATGGTCAGGTCCTCAGGAGTGTTGCTGAACAAAGAGAACTACGTATCTCCTTGAAAATGGAGTCGCAGGTAGATAGGATAGTGAAGAAGGCATTTGGTATGCTTTCCTTTATTGAGTACAGAAATTAGGAGGTCATGATGCAGTTGTACAGGACATTGGTTAGGCCACTGTTGAAATATTGCATGCAATTCTGGTCTCCTTCCTATCGGAAAAATGTTGTGAAACTTGAAAGGGTTCAGAAAAGGTTTACAAGAATGTTGCCAGGGTTGAAGGATTTGAGCTACAGGGAGAGGCTGAACAGGTTGGGGCTTTTTTTCCCTGGAGCATCGGACGCTGAGGGGTGATCTTACAGAGATTTGCAAAATTATGAGGAGCATGGATAGGATAAATAGACAAAGTCTTTTCTCTGGGGTTAGGGAGTCCAGAACCAGAGGGCATAGGTTTAGAGTGAGAGGGGAAAGATATGAAAAAGACCTAAGGGGCAACTTTTACACACAGAGGGTGGTGCGTGTATGGAATGAGCTGCCAGAGGAAGTGGTGGAGGCTGGTACAAATGCAACATTTAAGAGGCATTTGGATGGGTATATGAATAGGAGGGATATGGGCCAGGTGCTGGCAGGTGGGACTAGTTGGGATATCTGATCGGCATGGACAGGTTGAACCGAAGCTGTGCATCTCTATGACTCTATGACTCCATGGTCCCATTGGTTTAAGTGGTGCTGCTATTACAAAATATTCTCATAATGCAGGATTGCACAGAAACTGAACCATTGTGTTGTATAAGAACAGATTGTATATGACAAATTGGAAAACTCTCACAAGCAGCAAAATGAAAACCTCAATCCTTTTTTACCCCCAGGTAGATTCTATACAAGTTCTCAACGCCAGTGAAATATCACTCATATCTTCACCCTTCAATTTCTTACCCAACTGACCAGGTCATTACTTAAGAGTCTAGAGAAGAGTCAAACTGGCCTCAAAACATAACTCTGTTTCTCTCTCTATAGATGCTGTCACTTCTGTTATATTTCTCCAGCATTCTCTGAAACAGTCACTGTGTCCATGAAATATGATTTACCCTGTTTTTGTCTTTGATTAACTCACTGACTTAATTTCACTGATCACTGAGAGAAAATGTCTTCCTTCAACAATGTTGATTATTTTTTGTGAAGAAAAACATCTGCTGGTTTGGGACTTTTCTTCTGAACTAAATGTGCTTCTGACCCTTAGCCTGTCTTTCTATGGACCACTAAAGCTCAACAACTTCAGCAGCTAAACAAGCAGATAGTTTGTCACACGATTTATTGAAAATGCTGTTTTAACTCACTATTTAAAAAAATGTGAGTCTGACCCTAAAACATCACCTACACAGAACTAAAATCTAAAATTTGTTTTAATCTACTTCAGCATCTAAGTTCTCAAATAATGATATATTATAAATCTTCACTGAAATGGCTCAGCAGGTAAATACATGGTCCAGTATTGTACGGAACAGATCAAGGAAGCCCCTAAATTAAATCAATTCCACAAAGGTAGGTAAACCTCAGCCTGGAGAGTACAAAACAAATGTCTAGGGTGTTAATTTCTTTCTATTCACTTGGTGCTTGAGTGTGGAGCAAGTTCAACATTGCACAGAAGTGTGCATTTGATTACAGCAATGGCCGTTTACTGGATTAGTCACTCAGAGGCCTGGATTAATAATTCTGAGACACAAATTCAATTCCTACCATGATAATTGTGGAATATAACTTCTGTCAGCTAAATAAACCTGGAACAAAATGCTAATTCCAGGAATCGTGGAAACAAAATTGTCATTGAAACTCACCTGGTTCTCTCATGTCTTTTAGGGAATGAAATCTGCTATCTTTGCTTCATCTGGCCTTTAAGTAGCTCCAGAGTTGAGAGTGTGGTGCTGGAAAAGCACAGCAGGTCAAGCAGCATCTGGGGAGCAGGAGAATCAATGTTTCAGGCATAAACCCTTCATCAGGAATCAAGGGCTGATAAAGGGATTATGCCCAAAACGTTGATTCTCCTGCTCCTCGGATGCTGCCTGACCTGCTGTGCTTTTCTAGCACCACACTCTCGACTCTGGTCTCCAGCATCTGCAGTCCTCACTTTCTCCTCCTTTAAGTAGCTCCAGACCACCGCAATATCTTTGGCTTCGAAATGTTCACGCAAGCCAATTTGTGAAGGCTGTTGAATTCTACATTGCCAGTTCAACCTGCGAACAAATTAAAAATAATCCCATATTTGGAAGACCATTGCTGTCCTAAGATTTTGCTTTAAATCACAAATATCGCTGAAACTAGGTGACTCTCTCAATGAAATTTGGTAGAACTCAGAAATTATTTTGTTTAGTTGTGTTATAATCAGAGCTGACACTGGGGCTGAACAAGTCAGATTACAGTGTGAATCCTGATTTGCTCGTCCTGATTTGTTTTAAACCGTGGATATCAGTAACTGGGCATATACAAAAGAGGCTGCTAGCACACTTTTAACATCAAGAACAAATACATTTCTGGTTGCTATCACATTGCTAGTGGTGTACAAAATTGGTCACCACTTTTCCTACATTCTAATAGTGACTAATTTTCAAACATTTTGCAATGGATCTCAAGCACATTCAAATGGTTATGAAGGCACAATATATGTAAGTCTTTTATTTTTCCTGCCTACTTTCCCAAGTTGCAAATTATAGCAAGTATGCTTTTACATACATCTTCCAAACATAGAATCCCTGCAGTGCTGAACGAAGCTATCCAGTCCATCAAGTCTGCACCAACCCTTCAAAGAGAATGTCACTCAAACTCAGCCCTCATCTTATCCCTATAATCCACAATCACCATGGTTAATCCACATCTCAAGACACTAGGAACAATCCACATCTTTGGACTGTGAGAGGAAACCAGAGTGCCCAGCAGAAACAGCTAGAATGTGCAAACTGCACACAGATGGTCACCCAAGACTGGGATCAAACCCAAATCCCTAGTGTGCTGAGGCAGCAGAGCTAACCACTGTGCCACCATATCCTCCAATGGATACCAGTAAATCTCCAAAGCTTGTTTCAAAAGGGATTTTCATTTCCAGCTGCTATTGTTAATTGTTTTATAGGAAAGAAAATATCTTTTTAGAGGTGGTTAGTTATCGTCATCTCAGAATACATCTCTGTTCATTCCAATTGTCTACATCAACATATTTAAAATGAAATGCTTATCTTAATTTGCCCTCTTGCATTTTACATTTAATGATGCACATAGGAGAAGATGTTGCATTGAATTCTAATGTTATTTGTGTTATTACTTTTACAGTACAACATCTAAATGATCAAGGCAGACTCACTTAAAGATAATTCACTTTTTAATTTCATCTGAGAGCATGTAAAACATCTGAGGTGAGTACAATCTACTTTAACCAGCTACTTTCCTGTTCTTATAATTGGGCTGAATAGCAGAGCAGAACCAAGTGATAAGCAACCAGTCAGATAACATATGACATCTTGACACAATATTAACGCAGCTCAGTAAAACACTCAGCAAGGCAAGTGTCAAAACTTTCTATAAAGATTGTCACTTATTGCCTGTTTACTACTGATGTACAGCAGAGTTGTGCAGTAAACCTTCTAAAACTGTCTTTATGAGCTGTATAACCTGATGGAAAGGCTGTTTTATACAGTTTTTTCTGTTAATGAGGGAGCCACAAACGCTGTTCTGTTCGTAGGTCTGGAATGCTGGAGAGTCAATGTGAGAGAACCATTTGGGTCTGAATCCATTTCTTTAACATCTTGTGCAAGATTCCTGGATTTGATGCTCTCAGGAGTTCTGAGCCATCTTAAATACAAGTTCAGTCTCACTTCTCCAGATATCTGCCCTTTTTGCTTTTAGTTAAAATGTACAAAATTGAATTCCTGTGCCCCTTAAACTGAACAAATTGAGCTATTAATGTGGAAGATACATGCTATAGAAACGTAATCTCCAGTTTTCAAAGGAAGCAATGTTTTCAGATCTGTGTTCCCTGTTCAAAACAGACATTTTTAAAATTATATATCAACCTGGTTTTTACTTTCAACTGAATGTGGTAGTGTTCCTATCTCTGGACCAGGAGGCCTGGGTTCAAGTTGCCAGCCTGCCCCATATGCCTGTCATACCGTGTCTGACTGGGTTGTTTAAAAGTTTCTGTCCCTTCATTTTGACCTGCGATGATTCCGAATTGTGAGCAAAACCATGGGGCAACAACAGTTATTTGAACATCGGTTGGCTTCGCTATCCAAAACATTCTGGTAATGTTTGCAGCTTTGATTCCGAATGTGCACAAATGGTAAGACTCAGACTGAAGGAACAATGTGTTTCTTGTCAAACTGCCTGTTCCACAGTCACAACAAGCACATGTTCATTTTTGTTTCAGTAAAATTCCTATGAGGCCGAAAGTCTCTGGTTGCTACTGGGCTGAAAAACAAAACTTGGAGAATTACTAGATAAACAATTAAGCAATGTGAAATCTCATATGTGTACTTCTGTTGTTGAGATTAACATTATGCCTAGTGAAATTTTAAATGCATTTTTCTGTGCCACATCTTGATTAAGTTGTTCTTGGTCTCCCACTTTCAATTTTGGAATAACAACCTGCATTAATGCAGTACCGTTTTTTTGTGAAGAAAGAAGGCATCCCTAAACATATCAAAGCCTGACCCTAATCCTTTTTACTAGTTTCATCTTTGAAGACAGGCCTTCTGGAATGACTGTAAATCATTGTTTCCTAAAACCACAATCCAACAGGTCATCTATCTTTCCACCAGACTTTGACCACACCATATGTCTCAATGATAAACTAGTTCCTTAAAGAAGTATGAGGTTTTAAAAAAAGACTGAATAAGACAAGGTATTCACCCCATCAAGGCCATTCTTTATGTGTATAATTTGATTTATCTGCACTTTGCCCATCATACTTCATCTCCTGAGAGAATCATTTCTCCAAATATCTACTTAATCTTGCTAGCTGCATTATTCAACTTTAGCTGGTTGTTTTCCACAGATAACATTCTCATTGTCTAAGCAGAGAAGGAACCATCTTTTTCCAAAGACTACTTGATCATCTCTGACTGTACTTGTATAACCTCTGGTTCCCTGCCTATTGTTTTATTCGTCAGTTAATCAATGTGACATTAAAGCTTTTTTTAACAAACTGGAAAGACCTGTCCATCTATCCAGCAGAAAATGTTCTAATTTGTAAGCTTATTGTGCTGTCTATTTGCATTTTTTTTTATTTTGGTGTTAACTGAAAAAATTAAATGATCTTCTTACATCTACATTATAAAATTGAATGTTATTGTATTGAAGTCTGCTGCAAGAAGCACAGTTATAGATCTGTGTACTAGTTTCTGAAGTCATCCAGTCTCTATTTGCTGAATCATTTCCAGTTGTTTAATGCCCTTTAAAGGTACAGTATTCAATATTTTATTTGACATTCCAAATGTGACCTTTGTAATAACCTACATCAGGTCAAAGTTACTTGTTTCATCATATAATCAAATACTCCTGAGACTCATTCCAATTCTTGAATTTGTCACTTTTAACTGCCTTGAATTGACTAGAATTTCTTTGTTTAAATGTTGGCTAATCAAGTCAGAAAACCTGCTCAATTTTTGAGTTCTTCAGCCTCCAACATCTCCAGTTTCTCCACGTACCTAAAGTATCGCCTCTCTGAAGCCATTCTCATGAACCTCTTGCGTAGTCCCATCAATGCATTCAAATTCTTCCTATAGTGTGGCACCCAGAACTATACACAATAGCTGTTTCTAACAAAGTATTCTTCCATAGTGGAGCAAATCTTAACAATTTAAAGCACTTCGAGGCTTACTTCCACTCTGATGTGCAGCAGCCGAAATATTCCCAAGCACTTAGGAGCTGGATGAACTACGGATCTTTCAGGAGGCTGAGGGGGTAATTGAGAGGAGTTACTGGGAGTCGGTCACTCCTTTGTGGACGGCATGGTGGCACAGTGGTTAGCGCTGTTGCCTCACAGCGCCTGAGACCCGGGTTCAATTCCCGACTCAGGCGACTGACTGTGTGGAGTTTGCACGTTCTCCCCGTGTCTGCGTGGGTTTCCTCCGGGTGCTCCGGTTTCCTCCCACAGTCCAAAGATGTGCGGGTCAGGTGAATTGGCCATGCTAAATTGCCCGTAGTGTTAGGTAGGGGTAAATGTATGGGTATGGGTGGGTTGCGCTTCGGCGGGTCGGTGTGGACTTGTTGGGCCGAAGGGCCTGTTTCCACACTGTAAATCTAATCTAAAATCTAATCTAAGGCTCAGGACAAGGATAAATGGGTTACAGTTAGAGGGGGGAAAGGGGACAGTCAGACAGCACAGAGTTCCCCTGTGGACATTCCCCTCAGCAATAAGTATACCATTTTGGATACTGCTGGGGGGGATGACCTACCAGAGGAAAGCCATAGTAGTCAGTTCTCTGGCACTGAGCCTGACACTGTGGCAAAGAAGGGAAGGGGGCAGAATAGAAAGGTACTCATAGTAGGGGACTTGATTGTTAGGGGAATCGACAGGAGATTTTGTGGTCAGGATCGGGATTCCCGGAAGGTATGTTGCCTCCCTGGTGCCAGGGTCCGGGATGTCTCCGATCGGGTGTATAAGGTTCTAAAAGGGGAGGGCAATCAGCCAGAAGTCTTGTTACATATTGGCACTAATGATATAGCCAGGAAAAAGATTGAGGATATAAAAAGTGATTTCAGGGAGTTAGGGTGGAAGCTGCAAAGCAGGACGAACAGAGCAGTGTTCTCTAGTTTACTACCGGTGCCACGAGATAGAAAGGCGAGGGACAGGGAGCAGGCACAGCTTAATACGTGGCTGCGCAGCTTGTGTAGGAGGGAGGACTTCAGATATGTAGATAATTGGGATGCCTTCTGGGCAAGGTGAGAGCTGTACAAGAAGGATGGGTTGCATTTGAACTGGAAGGGGACCAATGTCCCAGGTGGATGGTTTGCTCGAGTAGTTCGAGAGGGTTTAAACTAGTATGGCGGGGGGGTGTGAACCTGAGCTGTATACCAGAGGTGAGAGTTGATGCAGATGAGGCAATAGCAAGAGGTAGACCAGCTAGTGGGAAGGATTTTCCTGGGAGGGAACCAAGGGATCAGTTAAAGTGTGTTTGCTTTAACGCAAGGAGTATCAGGAATAAAAGTGACAAACTTAGAGCATGGATCAGTACCTGGTGCTATGACATTATGGCCATAACAGAGACATGGGTTTCTCAGGGGCAGGAATGGTTGCTGGATGTTCCAGGGTTTAGAGCATTTAAAAAGAATAGAGAGGAGGGAAAAAGAGGAGGGGGTGTAGCACTACTAATCAGAGAGGGTATCACAGCTACAGAAGCTTCCATTGTTGAGGAAGATGTGCCTACCGAGTCAGTATGGGTGGGAATTAGGAACAGCAAGGGAGCAGTCACCTCTTTAGAGGTTTACTACAGGCCCCCCAATAGCAGCAGGGAGATGGAAGAAAGCATAGGTCAGCAGATTTTGCAAAAGTGTGGACACAGTAGAGTTGTTGTAATAGGTGACTTTAACTTTCCCAATATTGATTGGAGCCTCCTTCGAGCAGAAGATTTGAATGGAGCTGTTTTTGTAAGGTGTGTTCAGGAGGGTTTCCTAACTCAGTACGTTGACAGGCTGATGAGGGGAGAGGCCATTCTAGACTTGGTACTCGGAAACGAGCTGAGGCAGGTATCAGATCTTGTGGTGGGAGAGTATTTTGGTGATAGTGACCACAACTGCCTCACATTTTACATAGCTATGGAGAAGGAGAGGATTAGGCAAAATAGGAGGATATTTAATTGGGGAAGAGGAAACTATGATGCGATTAGACATGAGTTAGGAAGCATGGATTGGGAGCAATTGTTCCATGGTAAAGGCACTATAGACATGTGGAGATTGTTTAAGGAACAGTTGTTGCAAGTGATGAATAAATATGTCCCTCTGAGACAGGCAAGAAGTGGTAAGATAAAGGAACCTTGGATGACGAGAGCGGTGGAGCTTCTCGTCAAAAGGAAAAAGGTAGCTTACTTAAGGTGGAGGAAGCTAGGGTCAAGCTCAGTTCTACAGGATTACAGGCAGGTGAGGAAGGAGCTTAAAAATGGTCTGAGGAGAGCCAGGAGGGGGCACGAGAAAGGCTTGGCAGAACGGATTAGGGAGAACACAAAGGCATTTTACACTTATGTGAGGAATAAGAGAATGGTCAAAGAAAGAGTAGGGCCGATCAGGGATAGCATAGGGAATGTGTGTGTGGAGTCTGAGGAGGTAGGGGAAGCCCTAATTGAGTTTTTTGCTTCTGTCTTTACGAAAGAAACAAACTTTGCAGTGAATGAAACCTTTGAAGAGCAGGTGTGCATGCTGAAATGGATAGAGATAGAGGAAGCTGATGTGCTGAAAGTTTTGTCAAACATTAAGATTGACAAGTCACCAGGCCTGGACCAGATTTGTCCTCGGCTGCTTTGGGAAACGAGAAATGCAATTGCTTCATCACTTGCGAAGATCTTTTCATCCTCGCTCTCCACTGGAGTCATACCTGAGGACTGGAGAGAGGCAAATGTAATTCCTCTCTTCAAGAAAGGAAATAGGGAAATCCCTGGCAATTACAGACCAGTCAGTCTCACATCTGTTGTCTGCAAGTTGTTAGAAAGGATTCTGAAGGATAGGATTTATGACCATCTGGAAGAGCATGGCTTGATTAAATGCAGTCAACATGGCTTTGTGAGGGGCAGGTCATGCCTCACAAACCTTATCGAGTTCTTTGAGGATGTGACGAGAAAAGTTGATGAGGGTTGAGCTGTGAATGTGGTGTATATGGACTTCAGCAAGGCATTTGATAAGGTTCCCCATGGTAAGCTCATTCAGAAGGTCAGGAGGAATGGGATTCAGGGGAACATAGCTGTCTGGATACAGAATTGGCTGGCCAACAGAAAACAGCGAGTGGTAGTAGAAGGAAAATATTCTGCCTGGAAGTCTGTGGTGAGTGGTGTTCCATAGGGCTCTGTCCTTGGGCCTCTATTGTTGTAATTTTAATTAATGACTTGGATTAGGGGATTGAAGGATAGGTCAGCAAGTTTGCAAATGACACAAAGGTAGGATGTGTCGTTGACAGTATAGAGGGCTGTTGTAGGCTGCAGCGGGACATTGACAGGATGCAGAGATGGGCTGAGAGGTGGCAGATGGAGTTCAACCTGGATAAATGCGAGGTGATGCATTTTGGAAGGTCGAATTTGAAAGCTGAGTACAGGATTAAGGATAGGATTCTTAGCAGTGTGGTGGAACAGAGGGATCTTTGGCTGCAGGTACATAGATCCCTTAAAATGGCCCCCCAAGTGGACAGGGTTGTTAAGAAAGCATATGGTGTTTTTGCTTTCATTAACAGAGTTTAAGAGTTGTGAGATCTTGTTGCAGCTCTATAAAACTTTGGTTAGACTGCACTTGGAATACTGCATCCAGTTTTGGTCGCCCGATTATAAGAAAGATGTAGATGCTTTGGAGAGGGTCCAGAGGAGGTTTACCAGGATGCTGCCTGGACTGGAGGGCTTATCTTATGAGGAGAGGTTGACTGAGCTCGGACTTTTTTCATTGGAGAAAAGGAGGAGAAGACGGGACCTAATTGAGGTATACAAGATAATGAGAGGCATAGATAGAATCGATAGCCAGAGACTATTTCCCAGGACAGAAATGACTAACACGAGGGGTCATAGGTTTAAGCTGGTTGGAGGAAAGTATAGAGGGTGTGTCAGAGGCGGGTTCTTTGCACAGAGAGTTGTGAGAGCATGGAATGCGTTGCCAGCAGCAGTTGTGGAGGCAGGGTCACTGGGGACATTTAAGAAAGTGCTGGACATGCATATGGTCGCAGAAATTTGAGGACATATACATGAGGATCAGTGGTCGACACAACATCGTGGGCTGAAGGGCCTGTACTGTGCTGTCCTGTTCTTTGTTCTATGTTCTATGTTTTATGTTCACTTTATCTTGAATAGATTGGACAAGGCAATGGTGCATTATGTGGTTTCTACTTCTTTCAGAAAGTGTGAAAGGTAAAATGCTTTTAGAATGATGTCTTACGTACCATGCAGCGTAAGCATTCTCTCCTTTGTGATAAAAGTAAATTGAAATTGATGAGCCATAGGCCATAACATTGTGATAAAAATATATAGACTTATTAAAACCATCAGCTGTGAGTTTGTGTGGATGGTGCATTTGAGGTTTGTGAACACTGCAGGTTGGTAAGAAGAGGACTTAAAAAGTTAAATCTGGATGGAATGAGGGTATGAACATAAAGTGGTGAAGGTAATTTGGAACTGATGAAGAGGAGAGTGAAGGTGCAACAATGCAATGCTTGAGTTGAGGATGGGATTTTGAGTAGGAGGGTGAATGCATTCTTGGGGGTAGGGGTAGGGAGGGGAATGGTTATTATGCAAAGGTGGTTGGGGAAAAATGTTAAGGAAGACTGCAGCTAGGTGAGATATTTTAACCACCAGAATTTGTTGAGGAAATCCAGACAGATGTGACATTGAGAAGAGTTGTACTTGATGAGGACATAGGGTGTCATGTGGAATTAGAATAGTATTATGGGGTGAGGATTGGAATAAAATCATTTAATTATGCTGTTGGAATGTGTTGTGATCAGACCCTAGGTGGGATCTACAACTTGTACGCAATTCCAGAAGGGACATCCCAAACTATTAAGCTCCCAGATGAGGGGTGATAAACTAGCTCTACCTCTTTATTTGACCCCACCTCCTCGGTTGGTTGCAGCAAGGTTAATTTGTAAAGGATCCTTCAATTGTGGATATTTTTCTCCCAGACTTATTATATTTTAAAAGGAACCAATTTCACTAGGCCTTCTAGAATTATCAAAGACAATGAGTCTATTAATGTTCAAATGTGAGAGAAGTTAGAAAAATGATACACATTCATCCAAATAAGACATGAGTCCAAAAAGATGAAAGTTTTAAAAAAATTATATGGATCGGTCTCTGAATTGTTCATCAAGAGCAGATAAAATGACATTGCAACAGTGATTGAGTTGTGCTCATAACATTGCTCTTGGCTGTTGAACAGTCGATTTTTGAGGTTGTTGGTTTTGTAAGCTGACTTGAAGTTCCTTTCTCCTGGTTTTTTTTAACAGGTTTGTATGACTTGGAGTGAGACAGGCTATTTACCTTGTTATGTCAAGTGTGTGATTTATATACATAATTCAGTATTGATTGTTTTTGGATTTTTTGAGTTTTGGAACAGTGGCATACGGGTTTTTCCGGTATATATGAAGAGGTTTAATGATTAACTTGTAGTTCTGTAGCCCTGGTCATACAGTCATAGAGTCATAGAGATGTACAGCACCAATCTAACTCCTTCATGCTTGCCAGATATCCAACATTAATCTAGTCCTATTTGCCAGCACTTGGCCCATATCCCTCTAAACCCTACCTATTCATATACCTAAGCATATGCCTTTTAAACATTGTAATTGTACCAGCCTCCACCACTTCCTCTGGCAGCTCATTCCATACACACACCACCCTCTAAGTGAAAAAGTTACTACTTAGGTCCTTTTTGTATCTTACACCTCTCACCTTAAACCTATGCTCTCTATCTCTGGACTCCCCCACCGCAGGGAAAATACCTTGTCTATTTACCCTACCCATGCCCCTCATGATTTTATAAACCTCTATAAGGCCACCCCTCAGCCTCCGACGCTCCAGGGAAAACAGACCGGGCCTATTCAGCCTCTCCCTACAGCTCAAATGCACCAAATCCAAGCAACATCCTTGTAAATATTTTTTGAACGCTTTCAAGTTTCACAACATCCTTTCTATAGCAGGAAAACCATGGTCGGTATGGATGAATTGGACTGAAGGGTCTGTTTCCATACTGTATATCTCTATGACCAGAAGTGTGCACAGTATTCCAAAAGTGGCCTAACCAATGTCCTGTAGAGCTGCAACATGACCTCCCAACTCCCATACTCAATACTCTGACCAATAAAGGAAAGCATACTAAACACCTTCTTCACCATCCTATCTACCTGCAGCTCCACTTTCAAGAAACTATGAACCTACAGCTGAAGGTCTCTTTTTTCAGCAACACTCAATAGGACCTTGCCATTAAGTTTGATTTTTAAAAAAACACATTATTAGAGAGAGAGTCCCTCACAAATACTGAGTTGTGGTTTACGCTGGAAGAGATTGTAAGCAAATGAAGTAAATGGTGCACAGCATTCGGCTTTCACAGAAATTATTGTATGGGGGAGGGGTTTAGGAGATCAGGGGGCCCTGCAGTCATTTGGGCTCTGCTGACGTCTCAGCTCAATATGTGAGTGAGAAATGCACAGAACTGTATGTAATAATGAAAATTCTGAGCTGTGTATGTAAATGTTGACATAAGTATGGCATTACCAAATGTACAGTGTATCAAATATTTTATGAATATTTTATGAATAAAGTATATTTTTGAAATAAAAAAAAAGAGGGGTTTAGGTGAAACAACCATAGCTTAAAAAATAGTTTGGCTTTCAGTTTGACAGTTTACTGAAGTCTTATTAAAGTTGGATGTATAAAATGTAACCAGTGGGGTGACACAAGGATCAATCCAAGACCTCAATTGTTCACTAGCCATTTGATCAACTTGGAGGAGGTGGAGGCGTAGGGCATTGTACACAAATTTGCTGATGATACAAAAGTAAGTGGGAGAGCAAGTTGTGATGAGGATGGATGGAATCTTCCAGGGGATAGATAGGCTGAGTGAGTGGGCAAAATCTAGACAGAATGGATTTTAATGTGGGAAAGTGTAACATCAAGCACTTTGATAGGAATCATTAAAAGGAGAGAGACTCCAAAGATGTGGAGCAAAGATGTTCTAATGATCTTGTGCATGCAATAAAAAAATGTCAGAATACTGGTGCAGCAAGTAATTAAGAAGGGAAATGCAATTTTGGTCTTTATTGTAAGGCAGTTGGAGTTTAAAAATAAGGAAGTCTTGTTTTAACTCATCACGATGTTGAGACCACACCTGGAATTCTGTGTTTAGTTTTGGTCCCCATAATTAAATACAGAGGAACTTTGATTATCCGAATATCAATGTGTGCGTGTGTGCGCGTGCGCTATTTGGAGACTTACCTCACAAAGGCAGTAGCAGCCTTACTGTTGGTGTACAGTCTGGGATCTCACGTGCAGTGTGTTTCTGTCTAGTCTCCT
Source organism: Hemiscyllium ocellatum (assembly GCF_020745735.1). Classification (NCBI taxonomy): domain Eukaryota; kingdom Metazoa; phylum Chordata; class Chondrichthyes; order Orectolobiformes; family Hemiscylliidae; genus Hemiscyllium; species Hemiscyllium ocellatum. Next base: position 10,104,526 of record NC_083423.1, read on the forward strand.
GAACAGGGAGCAGACTTCACAGAAAACTCCGAGCCCCAGAGGAAATCAATTAACCGAATAATCAATTATCTGAACGAATTAGTGCCCATCCATCTCGTTCAGATAATCAAGATTCCTCTGTAAAGGATACACTGACATTTGAAGCTATTCAAAAGATTCATTAGGCTGATTCCTGGATTGGTGAAGTTGACTTAGCTTTTATTCGTTAGAGTTGAGAAGAATAAGGAGGTGATCTTAATAAACCATGCAAGATTGAGGGGGGAGGTGGATGGCAAATATTGAGAAGATTTTTCCACTAGAGGAAGAGTCTTGGACTAAGTACAGAATAAGGACACCCTCACTAAAACCAAGGTGTGAAGGAAATTCTTCTCCCAGTGAGTAGTGCATGTTCAAGATTCACTTTCCCAAAACGGCACCTTATACACTTTTCACTGTATTCATTTGAGTTCATGTGAGAATAAAGCTAATTCTAATTCTAGTAAAGCTAATTCTGATTATGTCACTGAAAGTATTTATAGAGGTACTGGACAGATTTTTGAAATATTGGGGAGTTGGCAACAATCAGGAGCAGACATGAAAGAGGAGCTGGAGCCTAGGGTAGATCTGCCTAATCCTTTTGAATGACAGGGTAGACTTGTGGGGCCAAATGGCCTACTTCTCTCTTGTGTCTTATTTTCTTGCATAAGTGTTTGTTTAGGTAAAGGCAGGCCAGGCTATTGGTGTATATTTGACAGTTTGAAGTACAATACTGAATGACATTAACTAACTTGACCATTTGCTCATGAATCCTCTCAAGAAGCAAAAACCTCAAACCGAAACACTGTTACTTGGCAGCCAACAGGAGGCCACTTACTGGAGTGAAAGTCATTTTAATTCTATCACTTTCAATCATCTCTCTTGGCCAGATTTCAAGTCTTGTTGAAACAAGAGCTTATAACTAAAGGTGGACATTCATCAACTTAAATCCAAGCAGTGAATCTGACTGAAACATTCCTCCATTTTCTGTTGTGAGGACAGAATCGTATTAGTGTACCTCCTTCATTGCAATTATGGCTGATGTGCCAACATCCAGGAATACTCCATAGTGTAATACTCTTCAAACCTACCTGTCGCTTTAAAGATGCAAAAATGCATTTGTGGGCGGCACGGTGGCACAGTGGTTAGCACTGCTGCCTCATAGTACCAGAGACCTGGGTTCAATTCCTGCCTCAGGCGACTGACTGTGTGGAGTGTGCATGTTCTCCCCATGTCTGTGTGGGCTTCCTCCCACAATCCAAAGATGTGTGGGTAAGGTGAATTGGCCATGCTAAATTGCTCCTAGTGTTAGGTAAGGGGCAAATGTATGGGTGGGTTGCACTTTGACGGGTTGGTGTGGACTTGTTGGGCTGAAGGGCCTGTTTCCACACTGTAAGTAATCTAATCCATGTTTTGCCTAAGTCCCCAGACTGTGTACAGCCCACATTTCACAGTCACTAAAAATCCTTAACTGAGCTTCAGGAATATCTTTATTTTTGGGTGTGAGCTTGGCTAACACACCGCTGCATAGGCTTGGTCTTGTCTGGTAAGCTGTCAGAACAGATGCCCCATGTCTCCTGTATCCTTGTTACCTCTGACCGCAAAATCAAACGCACTGATTCCAACCGAGTGAAGTCAACGATCACAAGGCATGCTGCAACAGATGACATCTTGAGCTTGCCATATGTTTGAAGAGACTCCTCAGATTGTCAACAGGATTTGTTACCCGCTGAGGCACCTTCCCTTCCTGAATCGTGACACAGCTCTGGCTGTGAGCACTGGCGTTCATGCAATGTCGCACCTCCCCGGTTTCAATCAGGCCTCCTGTTGTGTATTTCCTGGCAATGAGTCTAATCGGCCAGCTTCACTCTTTGGAAGGATCATCGCAGTCAAATTCAGTGAGATTCTGTAACAGCTTTACAGTTGACTCACTTCTGAAACAGATGGTATTTTTTTCAGACTGGATTTAAATGCAGCCTGACATAACCCTCCCCCCAAATATCTCTTGGAGCTTTGAAGCGACATCAATCTGACATAAACCATGCTAGCTAAATGCACTGAGCATGTTCGCTGCTCTGAGGTTTCTCCAGCACTCAGGTGTGTCATCTGTTTAAAAGCTATTAGCAAATTTGACCTGTCTAATATACAATCGCACCCCATGCCCATCATTGAAAGAAAGGCTGCGTACATACTAAACCTCACCTTCTGCAGCAAACGAACTTTCAGCCGATTCATTCCTAGGTTGGAGATTTGCATGTCAACTCTGTGCTTGGCCCCGATCTCTCCACCAACTCATTGAGGCAGGCTGGTATTTAAATATGTGATTTATACCCATCTGCTATTGCAAAGATCATTTGCATTTTTGCTGTTCACTGAAAAGATAACATCCTGAGTAGAGTAACAATTCTTTCATCGGCCAGGAAAGTTTGAATCCAGATTATATGCGCTTCGTAAAACTTTTCTCTCTCTTAAAGAATTCAGAGTGAAATGATTTTGCAGTCCCACACCCCCCCCCCCCCCCTTCACCCCCTACCTGTGACAGCAAAAGAAGATAATGCCACACTAATTGGCAAGTTGGAAGAATTGTGTGAAAAAAAAATGCTAACACTGATGCAGTAACGACTGCTCATCTGCAATCGCAGTCGAAGCACATCAATGGAGAATTGTCGAGCACACTTTGCTCTGTGCAACCTGAATTGTATTTGATGTGCAAATGGTTGATGCTACCACTGGGAACGTTAAGTAGAGAATGCATATTCGCCAATATTGACAACCTTCAGCTTTATGCATACAAAACCCTGAAATAATTTTAAAAGAAGTGATTGCCCTTGGTTTTGGAATATCAGAATTGAGTTCCAAAATTTAGAGTGGTGTAAATGTCATGTGTATTTTTTTTAATGTAATGCAGTTAAGTATATACTTGTAGACCACTTCTGCAGCTTCAAACTTATTATATTTTTAATGGCATTCTGAAGTACATCATGGCACAATGCATTAGCGGACTTTATTTTCACATCAGCTCTCTGTTAATGTAATAGTCTTAATGAACTGAGCTTTTTCCACCTTAACCAGTTTCCGGTGAATTAATCTGAGACTGCAAATGCAACATAGCTTGCCTCTAGTTTTTCAGTTGCCCCCTCATTGGTATTGGTGTTGGGACTGGAGGTTGGGGAGCTCAAGAATGTACTGCTAGAAACAGGTGCAACTTTCAAAAAGGGATTGGATATATACTTGAGAACAAGAAATTTTCAAGGATATGGTAAAGAACAGGGGATCAATCTCCCTTGGAAAGTTCTGTTAAATAACCAATACAAGACAGAATGGGCTGATAAATCCCTTTTGTGCTTGTGTTTGCAAGGCAACTCGAGGTGGACTGGAGTTTTATGTTGTAATTTTGTAGCCCAATTTTAATGCTGGTGCTAGCTACCGGTGAATAAATACATGTATAGAACTGGAAATGATTGAGTTCCATAGGGAGTCCTGACATTTGGAAAAGCTCCATTTCTTATATCCCTCAAAAAGCCATCTCTGCTGAATGTCTATCCAGTTCTGCAAATTATTCCATTTCTAGTGGGGCCCATGACTATTCCACTTTGCACTGGAATGTAAAGATCCCAAGTGTCAGTAGACTTGTCCAACTGGTCGCCAAGTTGATGGTGATCTCAGTTATTTGTAGCATTTTGGAGTCAATACTCCCTTTAACTTGGTGCACTGTTATCTGAGCTTCACATGTTCCAGTGACTCCAAGAACCAGAAGTCAACGCATCAGCACGCTGATTATTCAGAGCATCTTAGAGGGAATATTGCTTGATTCAATTTTAATAGAATCATAGAAGATAGGAACAGGAGGAGGCCATTCGGCCCTTTGAGCCTGTTCCATCATTCATCACTATCATGGCTGATCATCCAACTCAATACCTAATCCTGCTTTCTCCCCATAGCCTTTGATCCCATTCACCCCAAGTGCTATATCTAGCTGCCTCTTGAATACATTCAATGTTTTGGAATCCATTTTGGAATTATGTTCAACTACTTCCTATTGTAATGAGTTTCACAGGCTCACCACTCTTTGTTTTGAAGAACTGTCTCCTGATCTCCGTCCTCAATGGTCTACCCTGAATCTCCACATGGGAACACTGTTGCCTTCCAGACTTTAAATATTTTAAGATCTGAGTACTTTCGCCTTGCCTCAATTCCACCCCTCTCCCCCCCCCCCTCCCCTGCCATAAAGATGGGCTTTATCTCCATCTATCATTTACTTTCCTCCCCACTCCCACCCCAACTTCTACATAAATACCAAACTTTTCTGAGCTATAGTCAGTTCTTAAGAAAGGCATTTGGACCCAAAATGTTAACTCTGCTTTCCCTCCACAGATGCTGCCAGACCTGCTGAATTTTCCCAGTAATCTCTATATTTGTTTGAGGCTAATATGGTGTTTTGCAGTTTAAAACCTGCAGTGGACCAGTGAGCATTTCCTTCTTTGTTTTCATTGGAGTATAAGATTCAGAGGAGGCTGTTCACCTACTTGACTCTCCCTCATGCATGAAATTAGATCCTAACTGGTTTCAGATTAACCGGATCACCTTACCACCTGTGGTTACAGGTCTGGGGCTAGCAGTCGAGAGTGTGGTACTGGAAAAGTACAGCAGGTCAGGCAGCTTCCGAGGAGCAGGAGAATCGATGTTTTGGGCAAGTGCCCTTCATCAGGAACGAGGCTGGGAGACCTGTGATGAAGACTTGCTGACTCCTCAAAGCCTATTCACAAGACCCTAGTCAGGATGAGATGCTTTCCATTCACCAGGGTGGCACAGTTCCAGCAACATTCAAGGAGTTCAACATGACCCAGGATAAGACAGCCTACTTAACTGGAATCTTGTCTTAAACATTCAATGTTTCCACCATGTTGTGGTGGAGGCTGGTACAATTGCAACATTTAAGAGGCATTTGGATGGGTATATGAATAGGAAGGGTTTGGAGGGATATTGGCAAGGTGCTGGCAGGTGGGACTAGATTGGGTTGGGATATCTGGTTGACATGGACAGGTTAGACCGATGGGTCTGTTTCAATGCTATACATCTCTATGATTCTATGAGTCTATGACCTGGAGAGTGTACCATTGAAAGATGCATTCCAGCTATTTGCAAAGTCTCTTTCAGTTGCAACTTCCAAACCTATGCTCTCTACTCTCAGGAAAAAGAAGGAAAACAGATGCGTAGGGACATTACCAATGTTCCCTCTAAGCTGAATGGCCGAGCAGCTGCTCCAAGATTCCACACACAGCAATGTGTGTCAGCAGCATAACATTGGCCTCCAGTTCTGGAAGGTTGCTGCTATGCGCAGAGGCACACACAGCCAAAAAGAAAATGAGAGGGAACGCTGGGCACCACCACTCGCAATTTCCCCTCCAAGTCACACATTATCCAGACACAAAAGTATATAACTCTTCCTTCTTCATTACTGAGTCAAAATCCTGCAGTACCCAGCTAATTACATGCAACACACAGTCCAAGAAAGAAGTTCACCACCACGTCTTTAGGGTCATTGAACAATGAACTACAAATGCTGGCCTTGTGCTCAACATCCATAACCATTAAAGAAATGAAAATAACATTTCTATTTGCTTCCTTTTGTTCCCAATCTCATGGTATGCTCCACCAACAACAAAAAGAAATCCAACCCAGTACCTCCAGCCTTTTTGGGACAGAGGAAGAATTTGCAATCCTTTGTCTAAGAATGTTGTATTAAATTTCTTTTACTGTTCCCTCTTATCTTAAAGCAACAAAGAAGAATTGAACTTTTGACTACCCCCTGTTTTCTTTTCCTCCTGCTGTTCTGGGGTTTTGAATTCTAATTCTGAAGGATGGAAAATTAGAATGAAAGTGAAGCAGGCATCAAATCTCTCACCTCTGAACTGGTAAGCAGATTCCACTCTTTCATACAATAAATTGATAAGTGTAATTTTTTCATTGAGAATTTATTTTCTTGCACCTATTGATACATTTGTTGTAAATGTCATTCAATCAACATTTTTGATATGAGTGGTTTCTAAGCTGTGGGATGTGACCCTGATTGGAATAAAAGGAATAGAAAATGCAGGTTGTTAGCTTCCCCTCCTTCAAAACTGTCTCACACCAGGACTAGGACCATGGTACTATCCATTACTGCTCTTCCCCTGTTCGTCCCTTGCTGGTCAGACCTAGGTTTCTTGCCCATGGCCATCTAATTGTCTTAAAGCCAATCCCCATCCATAAACCTGATAGAGATGCCTTCACAGTTGAGCTGTGCCTGTCTGAGAGCAAACCTGCCTACCTAAATGACCTGAATTCTAACATCAACCTGGCTTAATTGTAGGAATGAGTCATAGAGTCATACAGCATGGAAATAGACCCTTCGGCTCAACTCATCCATGCTGACCAAGTTCCCCAAATTAAAGTAGTCCCACTTTCCTTTGTTTGGCCCATATTCCTCCAAACCCTTCTTATTCATGAATAGATGAGTAAATTTTTAAAAAATTAAAATGTACTTTAAAATTACAGTTGTACATGTTTATATGATGAATTATTTTTTGGCCCATAATGAATGTTCATAATTATATACAGAATGTACATATGCATGTATATGTATCATTTGTCAAAACACATATACAGATATAAATGACTATAACTATACTCAAGGCTGCTTAATTGCTGTTCTACATTTGTTGCTGTCTGGGGTTGCTTTCACGCTCAACGTGTTAAACTGGACTCACATTGAAAAATAGTTTGGAAAGCACTGTTCTAAATCCTGCATAACTTCTGCAGATAAATTAGGTCACAGATTGCAGTTTAAGGGAAGTACCCAAGGAGATTTGAAACGGTTGTACAGATGGTGTGTCACAAGCTGTGTTCAGAGCAGAAAATCAAAAAGCCCATGCGCAGTAGGTCAGAGAGCATCATTCACAAAATCATTCCAGGTGTGCCTCCTTCATCCAAACTCAACATACCACAACAAATCAAAAACTCACTTGGGAAAGCTGTCAATCCAGAGGGCATTGAAGTAACTCAGACAGAGGGTGTCCTGCCCAAGAAACTAGAGGGGAAGGAGAACAGTAGGTAGGGATTCTTTCTCTTATTGAACACATCCTCAATTACCCTCATTAGTCCTGTGAAAAAGATCTTCTCCCTGTTGTTTGATGTACAATGAGATAAATCATGTCTTGCTTCTTTGCTGCCTTCGTTGTAGATTAGAAGGTGATGACCATAAATAAATACTAAAGGCCCATTTATAGCACCAACCCTGTCGAGAGTGCATTAAGTTTGAATCAAGATGATCCAAACTTAATGGAATCTCCCGGGGTTTATGCTTACAGCTGCACTGATTCGCTTCATGCTCCAGGCAGTTTTACATTATCAGCCCAATGTATGTGCAGAGTACTCTTTCTCTGAAGAACTAAAGGCAAAAAGATTCATATCATATACTTATATTGGGGCCTGAGTCATGACTCACACTCTGTAAATACGGTCAGCTGTGAGGCAAGTCGAAAGTGCTTAAAAGCCGCTATCACAATGCTTTCATTTTTTAAAAAAGAAAGATAAATTGGGATTCACTAAAACGCTCTCACTAAATGCCATAGAATAACAAGATATACGATTTATTCATTGGCTCCAGTTATCAGGAATAGTAGTATCTGTCCGAATTTCTACTTTCATAGTAAGACTATGTGAATCACAGATTAAAATCCACAAGGTTCCTGAATTCCCTTACACTGAAAATAGAACTCGATTTATTCATTCACTTTTAACTAGTGGCCCTGCATTTGTACAGAGTAAATGGTTTTCTATTTGCATTAATTGTTTTGCCTGTTTGTTCCAAGTCGCCAGTGCAAGTTTGGAAGCGCAACAGTATATGTCAAATGTTTAATATCTTCATTTATTCGCTACCTCTTTTCCATGTTTCAAATAATATTTCATCCACACATTATGCTGTATCCTGTTGCAAGTAATAGCAGTAAGAATCACAGTTTAAGGACCTTTTTCTACTGCACACAATATTGATAGATAAGTTGATGGCACAAATTGAAACAAATGAAAATGACTTGATGGCTATTGTGGAGAAGTGGTTACAGACTGACCAAGACTGGGAAGTCAAAATTCAAGGGTATTCAAAGTTCCAGAAAAATAGGCAAAAAGGGAAAGTAATTGGGGTAGTTTAGTTAATAAAGGAAGGTACCAATGCAGTGATGAATAGTGCAATAGGTGCAAAAAACTGTGATATGGAAGCATTTTGGGTGGAAGATAGGAATAACAAAGGAAAGATATTCTGAATAGAAGCCATCCACAGGCCTCAAAAGTGTTCCTTTACTGTAGGACAAAAAATAAATTGGAAAATAATGGAGGCTATTAAAAAGAGTATTACAATTGACGTGGTTGATTTTAATCTGCAAACTGACTGAACAAATCAGTTGGATAAATGTAACATGGATAGCAAATTTGTGGTGTGCATCAGAATTGTTTCTTATTGCAGTATGTTGCAAAAGCTCCCAGGGACCAGGCTATTTTAGATCTAGTAGTATAATGATGTAGGAATAATAAGACATTTTGGAGATAAGGATCCCCTAGGGAATAGCAATCACAACATGACAGAATTCCAAATTCAGTTTGAGAGAGAGCAGCTTGGGTCTCAAACCAGTGACCCTCAACTTAATAAGGCTAATTAAAGGGATATGAAGGTAGAGTTGCCTAAAGAGGACTATGACCAATAGACTAAAGTGAATGTCATTGGAGGAGCCATGACAGACATTCAAATAGATATTCAATAATGATCTATCAAATTTATTCTGGTCAAAAAGAAGGACTCTATGAGACTGAGACCATCCATGATTAACAAAGGTGGTCAAGGAGAGGATCCTATCAAAAACTGAGGCATACAAAGCAGCAAAAACTAACGGTTAAGCAGAAAATTGGGAATACTTTAGGAAACAGCAGCTAGGAACTAAAAAGGAGAAAGAAAGTTGATCATGAACATAAATTGGCAAGAAATATTAAAAGAAAGAGCAAGAGCTTCTGTGCGTACATAAAACGAAACTGTAGTTAAAGTGAGTGTGGGGCCCTTAGAGGATGCTGGGAATTAATAACAGGGAAATGACAGATAATTTAACCCAATTTTTAATGAAGAGACTAAAGATCTGTGGCTTTTTATTCCTATTTTGTTTATCCATGTGATGTGGGCATCACTGGTTGGGCCAGCATTTATTGGGTGCTTGAGAAGATGATGGTGAGCTGCCTTGTCAAACCACAGCAGTCCATTTGGTGTAAGTAGCCCATAACACAATTTAGGATGGAGTTCTAGGATTTTAATCAAATGACACTGAAGTAACAGTAATATATTTTCAAATCAAGGTAGTGAATGACTTGGAGGGGAAATTGCATGTGGTGGGGTCTCCTTGTACCCACTGCCTTTGTCCTTCCAGACTCTAGCAGCCATGAGTTTGGAAGGTGCTATTTAAGAATGCCTGATGAACTTCTCCAGTGCATCTTGAAGATGGTACACACTGCTGCTAATGTGATTCAGTGGTGGAGGGAATTAATGTTTGCTGGTGCAGAAGGCTGGTTTTTTTCCCCTGGATGGTGTCAAAGTTCTTGACCATTATTGAAGCTGCTCTCATCCATCATCTTCAGATCATAAGGCCATGTAGTGTAGGAACAGAAGAAGGCCCTCCTTCACTATCGCCACCCATTGGTGGAGGACCTGGGGAACTGTTCCACTCCATTGCTCTGTGATCACTGTTACCATCACCAAATGCTGGTGGAGATCTCAGAGAACTGCTCAGCTTCCTTGTTTAGCACCCTCCCTCACCATCACCACCGGCTGCTGGACACCCAATTATATTTCAAAATTTGTGATTTTAACAACACTTGATTTGTCTTTCGAACACCAATCACATTTAGCCTCGCCTTGCCATGACCATATTCATGTAACCCTTCCAGTGATTTGTGGGGTAGCACTGGGCAAAGATCCAATTATCCCAGAGCTTTATGGGCTGTATCCTTGGTGATGCCACACACACACAAATAGCTCCAGGCTCTCTGCAGGTCTCACTGGTCCAATTTGGATGATCCAAACTTCATAGGGCTCTCCCTTTACAGTGACACATAACTTCCTGAGCAACTTCCCATAGCCTGTGGCCAAAGTAGTGTGGCTGTCTTTCCTTCTGTGACTTGTTTGACCCTAAGTGCAGGAAGGCCATCGTTATCTTACAAAGAACCCTCCATACTCCTTCTACTAAAGCCATGGTCAGCAAACTAAATGAAGTTTACAACTTATTGCATGTGCTTATAGCCCAGAAAGTCCATCATCATTCATTGGGAGCATTAAAAAAACTTTCAAATCTCATACTTGTTTGTGAAGATTTTATGTTCATTTCAAAGTGCAGGGTGCAGATTTGCTCAAGGTATTGTGGGGATGAAGGTCTTCAGAGACACATCAGGCCTTGAGAGGCTGGGATTGTTCCCTTTGGAAGAAAGAGCTTAAGGGGCTTTCAAAGAAGTGATCAAAATTATGAATGGTTTTAAGAGAAGAGCTAGGAAGGCAGTGCTTTCAGAGAAGAAGGATCAGCAACCTGAGGACACAGATTCTAAATAACTGTGAATAAGCAGAGGAAATAAATAGAACTCTTTGTACTCAGCAAATTCTGATAATTTTGAAAGTGATGCCTGAAACGTGAAAAGCAGTTGAAACAGCAAATTGCAATGATCATAGTAAGCACAGTCTTAAATGGGAGACAGTAGTATCATGATAGTGTGAATGTTTTGGGTTTGAATCCCCCGTCAGCTGAAGACCATTGAGAGTTAGGCAGCAAGTATATTGCCAATAGCACCCATGTCCCACACTAGGACTTTTTAAAAAAAGACAGCATGCAATTCTCTTTTTCCTAGTTCAGGCTCAATAGTCAGAATGGCCACCTGTGTTTGCATTATTTCTGAGGATAAAGCATTTTCTTCAAGGTTTGCCACCCGAACCAATATCAAACATCCCATGCTCAGGAGAAAGTGAGGACTGCAGATGCTAGAGATCAGGGTTGAGAGTGTAGTGCTGGAAAAGCACAGCAGTTCAGGCAGCATCTGAGGAGCAGGAGAATTGATGTCTCGGGCATAAGCCTTTCATCAGGATTCACAAGCCCTCCCTTCCTGATGGAGGGCTTATGCCGGGAATGTTGATCCTGCACTCAGGTACAACATAGGTTACATATCGAGTAAATACCCTCCATTGTCTTAATATACCTTAACAGATTACCTCCACTTTATGTGTGCTACCTTTCTACTTCCTCCAAAAGCAAGCCTTCTGGCTTCTCTCAGGCAGACATCCAATTAGTGTAGAACTGTCCACAGATAAGTGCTGTCAACCCATGCATACCAGGAGCTGCAATGGGACTTCTGAATGCAACTTCAAAATGGGCCTTCACAGCTGTCAAGATAAAGAAAAGTTTCATCTCATCATTCCAAGCTGCATTCAAACCAACTGCCAGAGACAGAGGAGCAATGATGGAATCCATGCCCCATTCCACAAGGGAAAAAAATTCAAAAGAAGTTCAACTTATCAATATTTGACACTTTCAGCGATCTGGCCACTGGCATACAGAAGTCAAAACAATGTCGTATTTGCCATGTTTAGTTTGGCTGGATTCGAGATTCATGGTATCTGCACAAGCTCAGGAGACAGAATGTTTTGAGAACAAATCAGGAACGTTCCTTTCTGAGATATTTGCTGGCTTAGGGAGGGCAGGGGATGCAGGAAAAGGAGTATCGAAGATGACTATACATGAAAACTTTAAATGTGTATTGCGATGCCCAGGCTTCTGCGGCAAGGGCTGGTCAATGCGATTAGGGTCACTCAATGGTTGTTTTTGGCTGATGCAGACTCGAGGGGCTGAAAGGATTTTTTCTGTGCTATAGACCTCCAATGATTCTATGACTTAATCGAAGCTTTGGAGGTAATTAACATTGACAATTTAAAAAAAATTATGATGAAGGGTTCAAATACCAAATGCATAATTTGTAAAAATTAGGAAGCCTTTGATGAAGGGAGGAGGTTGGCTGGAATGCCTCACCAATAGGGATGTACTGTTGTGGAATAAGGTACCAGAGATCAAGAATAAATACTTGAGTTAAATAACAAAAATTCACATACTCAGTTTTAATTGATCTTACTTTTGATTTAAGTGTAATCTATGTTTTCAGGATTACGAAGTACTGTTGGGCTTTTTACAGGAAAATTGAAGGACCTGAGCATGGGATGTTTGATATTGGCTCAGGTGACAAACCTTGAAGAAAATGCTTTATCCTCAGAAATCATGCAAGCACAGGTGGCCATTCCGCCTATTGAGCGTGAACTAGGAAAAAGAGAATTGCATGCTGTTTTTTTTTAAATGTCCTTATATGGGACATGGGTGTCATTGAGGACTGCAGATGCTGGAGATCAGAGCTGAAAAATGTATTGCTGGAAAAGCGCAGCAGGTCAGGCAGCATCCAAGGAACAGGAAATTCAACATTTCGGGCATAAGCCCTTATTTGCTGCCTACCCCTCATTGTATTTATGAAGGACCTTCTGTATTCTCATGATGTACTAAGACCCAGGCTAAAGCTAACAGTCTATTTGCAGGTTGAGTAATGTATGGTCTGCAATATGAGAAACCAATGTTTTAACATTCTAATAGAGCCAGTTTACAAGGGGTTAAAATACTCTGTTTAGGAGATACCATTTTAGATTTGACAAGGGACAGGAACTTTTGGATAAAATGTTTATTTGTGCACCCTCATTTGTGACATTGTAAGTGCTGTGAATGCACCTAATTGGTTTAGTAGCTATAATAGTTCCACTATATCATGAGTGATTTTTAAAGTAATGAACCTGGACTATGTTTCACAAGCATCCCAGTTGATTTTGCTAAGATTGACTTCAATTGCAGATCAGGAATTTAAGCGTGCAGGTCAGCAGTGGAGATTTGTGGCACTCCCAATTTTTCAGTGACTTAAATCTCTAGTACTCTCTGAGCTGACATTTGAGCCCTTATCCATACTTCTTGATCTGCATTAATTGAAACCTACTTGTTTAGTATGTAAGTGATTACTCCAGTCAGATTCCCCAATCCACATTCCAATTGAGTCTGATTATATCTTTGGGATCGGAACTGGACTTATCCCTTCATTTCCAAATCTTGTTTTAACCCTACTTTTCATGAAATTAAAGAAATTTTACCCCCCTCCCCTCCTACCAACCCTCAAGTTATTAAACATGTCCATTTGGAAAGGCTTAATACAGCCTGATAGTACTCATATATGAGGGAAGTGGCTGACACACTTTCATCTTTTGTGTTACCCTCATTGCAAGTCTTACAACAGGTTTACCTATTAATTATGCCAAATTGTCTCATAAGGGAGGAGAACAGTTTCACAAGCTTTATTTTATGTTTTCTTCTTATTCTGCCTGAGGAGATCTCTGGAGTGCACAATTATTCAAGCTAACAATAAAGATATGGTGAATAAAACTGATCCAGTCAGTGCACTACATTTCCAAAACACCAGTGCAGAGCATCATATTATGACAGATGCTTAGCTGACCCCACCTTGCCAAGCAAATCCAAAGAGGCAGACTGCAGACAGCCAGGTTCGAGAGGGTTTAATCAGCATCCCTTCTAGTTTCCATGTCTCGATATGCTAAACAGTGGCATACCACTAACTCTGAACGCAAAAGGATTACATCATTGATTTAAAAAAAGAGAAAAAAATTAATGTATATCAAAGAAGGAATAAAGAGACATGTTTTTACTCTCATACATAACCAAGAAGAAATGGGGCACCAAGGGATTTTGTACAGAAAATGCTCAGATGCCCTACATCAGAGTGCTGACAACAGACATAGAAGTGGATTTGGAACAAGCTTGGGGGGAACTTACTAGTGCGGTGGTTCGGGAAGCTTTCTCCATCAGACCTGTGCTAAAAAAAATTAAAAGGCCAAAAGACCTTTCATTTCAGACTGTGCCGCTATTGCCACTAAATTGAGAGCGAGCGGCACACGCACACAGCACATACATAATAAGGTAATTATGAAGGATGATTAAGTCTTGGAGTGCACCTGGCTGTGAGAGGAGATGTGTCAATATCTGGTTTCAGATGCCTGTATGTATGCTGAAAGAAGAAGCGGAATGCTTTGTGAAGATTGAACTAAGTGGAAGAATAGACTTTTTGGCCAAGGGTATTGCAACAGTTACAGGAAGAGTAGATCCAGAGGGAGAGATGAAAATTAGTGTAAGATAGAGCGATGAAGCAATAACTGCTAATTTTTAATCACTACCAATTTCATTCGAATTGGTAGGTAATAAGCTTGTATTTAATTTAAACTTGTATTTGCTTCAGTGCTGCTTTAGTCACGTTTCATTTCAGGCAGGGAATTAACCGTTCCCACCTATAAACAGAAAATTGTCACTTCTTATGATGTCTATTAATAATTAGAAACAGAACAGAGACAAGTGTAATTTCCAAAGGTAAAGGACAAAATTGCATTAATACAGTGTCCTTTCAGATTCTCACAATTATACCAAAGCTCTTCGAATTGTGATGGAAGCTGAAGTCAGCATAATAGAGCTGCTCCCTCATGTGAGAGACAACCAATGGTGGTTTAATCTTAGGGTCACCACACTTCAGGTTAGGTTGAGAGGGTGGAAACTACACAGTTACCTGAGCGAGTACAGAAACTGACCCAGAACTGTAGGCATCGCAGACTGGCCATCGGAGCTAACTGACCCCTATTTGTGAGTAACAAAACATAGGAAGCAAATATGAGCACAGGAAGATCCCACAAACAGCAAATAAATTAGTGACCATGGTCACATTTTTTTGTTTTGATTTTGATCCAGGAGAGTTGCAAAGACAGGACTCTTGGAAGCTTCCTGAGTGATGTGTTACAAAGACAAACATCTATTTCATCTTGTTTGATTTCATTGATAGTTATATCTATCCATGTGCAGTTATCTGATGCTGGTGAGCCCCAGATGGATAGAGGAAGTGCTTCAGGGATACCCTCAAGTCCTCACTAGTGAAGTGTGGCATTCCCACAGACACCTGGGAATTACTGGCTCAAAGTGGGGGAGGAGCATCCGGGAAGCCATGCAGCACTGCGAGACTTGTCAATGGGAAAAAGCAGAAGCTGGGTGAGAACGGGGAAAGGAGCTCATTGCCACACCAATGCTCCACTCATCCCTTCCCATGACCACCTTTTGCCTCAAGTGTAACAGAGCCTGCAGTAGCCCCATCAGTCTGTACAGCCACCTACAGACTCCCCCTGAGAGTGGAACAGAGTCATCTTCATCTGCGAGGGTCATCCTCATCTGCGAGGGATCCATTGTTACCAGTGTATAATAGTGATCTTTGTTCTACCAAACCTCAGTAACTCTCAAGTCTTACTTCCATTTTCTCAAGAGAATTCAGTGAAGTTGGTTCAATAAACAGTTCCACATTCTAACTATAGGAAAACAGTAGGTGGAATCCTATCAGGCTCTGAACAATATGGGCAAGGACAAAAATTTTGGAAAATAAAGTAAGATGTCTAGTCAAGCCTTTCTTGATGTTGAGCCCAAAAAGTCGCATTCTCCAACCACACCCCAGCCATTGAGACAAGATTCACAAGTGATTGGCCAGAAGTCCATTGACGGGGATTTTTGGCCATTACCACCCTCATTCCTACCAAATCCCACCTCACTAATATGCAGGCTTTCAATCTCACAGCTGCCAAATAGAAACTAGACATCAAGAATACTCAACGTGAAAGTCAGAATCCATACTTGGTGAAATAGGTGTGAACACGATGGAGTTAAATGGTGTTTCATTCGGTGAGAGGTGGGGCTTTTGTTTTGAGTTGCCTTTCAAAGGGAAACACTATTACACAAGCACAAAAGCTGAAACACAAGTTTTATGCAGTACCCACAGCTTGCATGTGATGCAGGAGCTCACTCAATACCTTGGACCAGCAAACATTGTGGAGCACGAAGGACGGCTCGGCTCTGTAACTTCAATGATGCAGTTGCAGCTAGACAGACACAGCAGATGGTGAAAAGGGATTTACCTTTACAAATTTGAAAGGTTGTTGTAAAATCCGTGCAGTGTGGAAACAGACCATTTGACCCAACAAGTCCACAACAACTCTCCAAAGAGGATCCCACCCAGACCTGTCCCCTTACCCAATTACTTTACATTTCCCCTGACTAATGTATCTAATCTACACATCCCTGAACACTATTGGCAGTTTAGCACGGACAATTCACTTCTTCTGCAAGTCTTTGGACTGTGGGAGGAAACCAGAGTATCCAGAGTGGACCCGTACAGACAGGGGGAGAATATGCAAACCCCACACAGACAGTCACCCAAGGTTGGAATCAAACCTGGGTCCCTGAGGTAGCAGTGCTAACCACTGAGCCACTGTGCCAATGCATGTCAGCTGCATGTTCTAAGAAGCGTTACTTATTTTCTTTTCTTCTCACTGCTTCTCAGTACAGTCCTGGGTTCCACAGCTGGGGTGATGGAAACAGCCCTATAGCACAAGCTGTTGGCATTGGAGGTTTGGTCAGATGACCTGGGAAGCCATTTGTATCTCAAAGTCCCTAACATACTGACTGTATAGATCATGTCATTTTATTTTCTGTATTTTTGATTGTAGATTTGGATGGGACAAAGTACAATCTCTAAAAGCTTTATTTCAACTCCTTCCTTCCCAGGGAGAGCATTATTTCACAATTTTCCCCCAATTTGATAATGCATTCCTTTCTCAGAGTCCCAGTTAATTTTGAAAGTTTTCCATTTTCTATTCCTAAATAACCTCCCTTTAGACCACCTCAGATATGTGTTCAATGGTCCAATTTTGTTGATTCTTCATAATCAGACTAAGTATTTGTCGAAAATGTCATCTAACAATGGCACAACAATGGAAAGAAGGCATTTATGATCTGAGTGAAATGATCGACTAATAGAATATGTCCTGAATCAGTGAGTGCTGATGATTGAAAACACATACAGGAAGAACTGAAAAGGAGGAGGATTGAAGCAGATGAATTCAATACCAAATCAGTTACAAAGAGAAAATGGAGAGGGAAAATCAAGTGGATTCCAAGAGCAAGAAAATAGAGCCAGACTGGTAAAGCAAGAAAATAAAATTTGAAGTTTTAAATCAGATATTTTGAAAAACTGAAGGAATGTGACTCCACATTTGTGAGTTAATTATTAGTGACAAGAAGATTGATTGGCAGGTATTAGCAATTGGCACATTGTTGAAAGGTACCTCTGCTACTCGTCTCTAGCCATGGTATCCTTTGGCAGATTTAGCTTGTATCCGCCATGCAGCTTCAGTAGCCTTATGATATTTAATTAGGAGACAGATGGTGAAATGTGCCGTTTTTGCAAAAATCAGTAACAGAGCAGAAAAAAAAATCAGGACTCCAGTTTTTGAATGTGCACGTTAAACCTTCACTTGAATATTTACACATAAATAACAGATAACCCCATTAGCCCTACCAAAATTTATGAAGCAAAATCTATCCCACCTTGACCAGATTATTTTGTGATTTCTACACTGCCTCCCTCTAGTCCACCGCCTCTCTTGGTTTGCTATCAGCTGATTAACAAGACAATGTCTTTATGACTGCGATGTTGTTTGCCCTTGGAACCTTCTTCTTACCTCCTCCAACTAAGTGGAGATGGAATGCA
Organism: Hemiscyllium ocellatum; assembly: GCF_020745735.1. NCBI lineage: Eukaryota > Metazoa > Chordata > Chondrichthyes > Orectolobiformes > Hemiscylliidae > Hemiscyllium > Hemiscyllium ocellatum. The sequence goes on from NC_083423.1 coordinate 10,122,271, forward strand.
TCATTAACAGTCCAATTTACAGATTACTCATCCAATACAAGCCAATTCAAAAACTATTGAGTTTAGGTAACCGTAATGGGATTTCACTTGTATATTGCTGATTGCAGTGTACAAATGACTGTATGTGATAACATCTGCACCTTTAAAATCTACGGTCAGCACAATTAGTAGGGAAAGTAAAACTTCTCCCATTGAATGAATCTGTGTGCTAATAATCAGCAATGATCTTTATATACTGATGTATCCCATTAGTGAACTGTCCTTAGCCTGAGGCTGATATGCAATGTTCCCATTTTAAAATTCACATTTCTTAATAGCCTGAACTAACACTGTCCTTGTTTTGAATCCCAAACCATTAAATCGATGAAAGCCATAATTACACATGCAAGTACTATATGTCCTTAAAACATTAAAACTGTAAGAGAGCCTACATAGATTGATACTGTAGTGTCATTATTATGGTTTTAATTATAAGCTAAATTACCCAGTGATATTTTTTGCGCTGTGCACATTGTGTTCTACCTTCAATAATCCTTCTAACCGCAAGGCTATCTTTGGATGCACTGTGAAGGAAAAGAGAAATCCAGAGGGAGAACATCCGATTTAACCAATTGGGATGGAAAAATGATGAGGTATGAATACTTCATGTCAGATGTCAAACTTTGCCAATGCAAGCAATCTTTAACAACAAGAAGTAGGTCGTGAGGTTGGGTGCTTCTGAAATGCAACCTGACATTTCTGAGCGATTCTCAATCTGTAACATTTCCTACTCAAACAATAAATAAAGTTATTGACTCGGGCTTGCTTAACAATCGGATTCTTAAACAATAAAGGGGCCTCAGCCAAAGGATGTGCTGAAGCTTTTATTTCAGAAAACAGCTCACCTTCTGAATTGTGATAATCAATGCCAAAAGCGATCTCATACCTTGAAACCTGAAGCATTATAAAGAATGCATTTTTGTCTTTTCCACAGTGGTGTGATTCTCACACGTGATTGGTACATTACCAACCTGTTTAAGAGTAATTCTAATGACATATGAATCAATAGTTAAGTAGGAACAAAAGTCACAAATCATGGAGTTGAATGAAAACTATGAATTATAAACGACATAGGAATAGAATCGTAGAGGTTTACAGCATGAAAATAGGCCCTTCGGCCCATCTTTTCCATGCCATCTAATTTTCACAATTAAACTAGTTCAAATTGACTGTATTTGACCCATATCCCTTCATACCTATCCCATCTGTGTACCTGGCCAAGTGTTTTGTAGATGACAGAATTGTACTCACTTCCACTACTACCTCTGGCAGACTGTTCCAAACACTCACCATCATCTGTGGTAAAAATTGTCCCTTGTATTTCTTCCCTCTCAGCTTAAACCTATCCCCTCTAGTTTTAGACCTCCCTACCATGGGGGTAAAGCTGTTGCCTTAGCTGTACTTCTCATGATTTTACAGACATCTATAAGGCCACCCCTCAATTTCTTACATTCCAGGGCAGAAAGTCTTATCCTATCCAACATCTCCTTACAACTCAAACGTTCCAGTCAAGGTGGCACCCTAGCAAATCTTTTCTGCACTCTTTCTAGTTTAATAACAATCTTTCCATATTAGCACACAGTACTCCGAATGTGGCTGCAGCAGGACATCAACTCCTCCACTCAGCGCACTGGCTGACAAAGGCAAGTATGCTGAAAGCTTTCTTCACCACCCTTCATTACCATTGATGCCACTTTCAAGGAGCAATGAACCTGTACTCCTAGATCTCTTTGTTCTACAATACTCCCCACTGCTCTCTCATTGACTGCATGAGTCTTGCCCTGTTTTGACCTTTCAAAATGTAAAACAGCTAACAGTGAAAACAACACTCATAAACTACAAAAATCAGAAATATTTTTTGGCTGCCGTCTTGTATTTGAGTCTTTTTCGTATAGTTTCCTTTCAGTTCAAGCATTTGGATATACAACAAAACTGAGGCAAAGAGACTAAGCAGCCCATTTGATTGGCATCACATCCACAAATATCCATTCCCTCCATCATCAAATCTCAGAAACAGCACTGTGTACTGTCTACACGATGCACTGCAAAAATTTGCCAAAGATCCTTTAACAGCATAGAAAACTCACAACCAGTTCCATTCAGAAGGACAATGGCAGCAGATACATGGGAACACCAACACCTACAAGTTCCCCTCCAAGCCAATCACAATCCTGACTTGAAAATATGTAGTCATTTCTTCACTGTCGCTGGATCAAAATGACATTGTGGGTCTGCCAACATCATATGGTCTGCAGCAGTTCAAGAAGGCAGCTCACCACTGCCTCATTAGCAGCAACCAGGGTTTGGCGATGAATGTTGGCCCAGATAGCCATTCTTGATGAAGGACGTATGCCCAAAACATTGACTGTCCTGCTCCTCGGTTGCTGCCTGACCTGCTGTGCTTTTCCAGCACCACATTCTTGACTCTGATCTCCAGCATCTGCAGTCCTCACTTTCTCCGAGCCAGCAAAACCAATGTCCCACAACTGAAAAGAAGACAAAATCTAAACCTTTGCTAGAACTCAATCATTTGAATTATTCTCATTATCAATAATACAGTTCATTAGAGCGTTGGCAATTTGAAAGGGCTTCAGTCCTTTTCTTTGAGATCTCTATATCTTTCCATCATTATCTTAGAATGTTTTGAAGATGTTCTATCAACTGCATTCTCCAATTCTAGAGGTCAGGTCTCTTTGTTAATTAGTTAATGAGATGTGAGCATCACAGACCAAACCAACATTTAGTATCCATCTCCAAGTGTACAAGAGAAGGTACTGGTAAACCACCATCTTGAACCACTGAAGGGAGAGTGAGATGAGGAACTGTTTGTTCACATAGAGGATGGTAGAAATCATAAGAAATCTGTTGAGAATGGAGGCAAATAGAAAACGTCCAAATTTTTGTTTCGTCAGCTTAGTATTGTAGGAGTTATAGACCCAAAGTTAGGAAAATAAGTTTAAATTTGCCATGATCTAATAAAATGGTGAACAGGCTTGAAAGGTCCCAATATCCTGCATATATTACTAAGACATTTTCTTGAAGTTCCTTTATATTTCAGGTAAAAGCAAGAACCAAGGACCTGGAAATAGCTATTAATATGAAGTACTGTAGAAAAGCTATTACATGCTAAAAGTCAACTGCCGTTGTGATGTCATCTTTGCCTCTATGAAGGTATTTGTATCTGATAGAGCAATATTTGCATTGGCTCCATAACTCAAGAGCTAGATGTGAGTAACATGGTATTGAAAGATTCAAAATAAGTTTATTGCAGCTCCTGATATTTAAATACAAATAGCACAGTTATGGATGCTTCAGTACCTGGGCTCAGATTGAAAAATTGATTACAAACAATAATGCACTTTCACCAAATGTCATGTCTAAAATAGCCTCACATAAGGTGAAGTCTGAGTCCTTTATACCCTTGGGTCAGATGTTGTGTTAGGTTGGTGATATGAAAACCAACCTAATTAATGTTTCTGGTAAAAAATGAGGTCTGCAGATGCTGGAGATCACAGTTGAAAATGTGTTGCTGGTTAAAGCACAGCAGGTCAGGCAGCATCCAAGGAATAGGAAATTTGACGTTTCGGGCATAAGCCCTTCATCCTGATGAAGGGCTTATGCCCGAAACATCGAATTTCCTATTCCTTGGATGCTGCCTGACCTGCTGTGCTTTAACCAGCAACACATAATTAATGTTTCTGCTGAGCAGATCTCCTAGGCTTTTAGAATGAAATCCAATATATGACTTTCTAATCAGCATGGAAACTTCCTTCAGCTGCATCTTACACAGAGCATTACTGCCTACTAATTGCAAAATATATAGTAGCAAGATGTTTAAAATAATTCATTTCCCTTAAAACTGCCATCCTTACTTGGCCTAGCCTACATGTGACTCCAAATCCACAAGGATGTGGTTGACACTCAGCTGTCCTCTGGGGAATCAGGGATGGGTAATAAATGTTGTGGAGAGCATGGTGCTGGAAAAGCACAGCAGGTCAAGCAGCATCCGAGGAGCATGAGAATCTACGTTTCCTGATGAAGTGCTCTTGCTTGAAGCATCTTAACTCTGATGTCCAGCATCTGCAGTCCTCACTCTCTCCTGGGTAATAACTGTTGCCTAGCCAGCAATGCCCTCATCCTGTTGAATACATAAAAGAAAAAAAAACTTCCATCCAGAATCTGAGATCCCCACAAGATGCATTTAGCTGCTTAAAGTTAAAGTCAAAGTTAATCCTTGAATGAAGAGAATGTCTGACCAGGACATAGCACAATCATATTATGGGAGCATCTATTTACAGTTTAGTGCGTGATTGAGATCAGTTACGTTTGAGATCTTGATGTTTGCATTCATTTATTTATTTTGGTAAGAATTAAATCAAAATCATCAAAAGGTCACTCCCAGAATTTTAAACAGAAGCTGGACTTTCCTGGTATCTAACTGAATGGTTGCAACAGGTGAGGATGCGCTGTGGAGTGAGCTCTGCACCTGCTGATACCAGCAGTACAGAACATCTTTTATGCAGTGTGTAATCTCAAGTATTGTTTCCCTTTATTTAGTCATCACATTCTTGGTGCTCAAGGTGTTAAATAGTGTATTAATATTTATTGTAGTTTAGCCTTCTCTCTAACATCAATATATGTAGCTTAATAAGTTGCCTTCAGTGGTCCAAGAAAAGATCATAAGATGTAGAAGCAGTAGGCCCTTCAGCACATTGGATTTGCTCCACTATTCAGTCAGATCATGACTGACCTGCTAATCCTCAACTCCGCTCTCCTGCATTTTGCCCATAACTCTTGATTTCATTACTGATTCAAAATTTGTCTGTCTCAACCTTGAATAAACTTAATGACCAGCCTCAACAGCCCTCTGTGGTAAAGAATTCCTCAAGTTCACTACCATCTAAGAGAAGACATTTCTCATCACCTTTGCCTTAAACGTGCAATCCCTTATTCTGAGATTATACACTCCAATCCTAGACTGCCCCACAAGGGGGATAAACCTGTCCTGTCAAGTTTCTAAAGAATCTTGTTTCAATAAAGTCCCAGATCTCACTTTTCAAATTCTAGTGAGTGCAGACCAAATCTACTCAGCCTCTCCTTGGAATACAGTCTGTCCCATACTTCACAAAAACCTAGTGAACTTTTTTTGAACCCTCCAATGCCAATATTTTCCTTAGATAAAGGGACCAAAACTGTTCACAGTTATACAGCTGTGGTCTGACTAGTGTCTTGTAGAAGTTTAGTGAAATCTCCTTACTTTGCTGGTTTACTCACTTTGAAATTAAGGACAATATTTTAACTGCCTCCTCCATTACTCTCTGAACTTGGATGTTAGATTTTTATGATTCACGGAAGAAGACTCTCAAACCCTGCTAGGCTGTCGCTTTCTGCAGTCTCTATTCATGTAAATACTATTCAGCTCCTCCATTCTTCCTGCCAATGTACATAATCTCACAATTCCCAGCATTGTATTCCATCTAGCCAGGTTTTTTTCCCCCTCACTGAACTCCTTTATAAATCAAAACCTGAACCTTTATCCTCCGTGATTACTGAGTGGGTTTTAAAGCCATGCTCTATCGATAAAATATTGGAAATGCTCATTGAAGGATGACCACTAAATCAGCATCAGACAAAGTAAAGTATAGACCACACCCCTGTCAATCAGTGATCACAGAATCACAGACTAAAGTGTTACATTGTAGAAGGAAGTGATTCAGCCCATTGGGTCTGCATAGGCTCTTCAAATGAGCATCATTACCTACTGCCAATATCCTGCCTTACCCATACCCTTGCACACTGTTTCTATCCAGATAGTCATCCAATACCCTCTGGAATGCCTCAGTTGAACCTGCAGGCAATTAATTTCTGACTAATTACTCACTGGTGTGAGAGCTTTTTTTTCTCTAAACTCACATTTGCTGCTTTTGCACATCATTTTCAACCAGAGCCCTCTGGTTAGAAAGTTATAGAGTCATACAGCACTGAAACAGATTCTTCAGTCCAACCAATCCATGCCAACCATAACCCCAAACTAAACTAGACCCACCCACTTGCATATCTCTCCAATATTTCTTAGGCATGTTCTTACCTAAATATCGCTAAAACATTGTAACCATACCTACATTCACCACTTCCTCTGGAAGTTCATTTCGCATACAAATCAACCTCTGTGTAAAAATAATTCCCTCTCATACCTTTTTTTAATCTTTCTCCTCTCACCAAAAAAAATGTACATTCTTAGTCTTGAAATTCCCTCACCCTAGGGAAAAGACATCTGCCATTCACCTTATCGATACCCTTCATGATTTTATAAATCTCTATGAGGTTACCCCCTCAATGTCTGGATCCTTTTTACAAGCAGGAACAGATATTCCCTATCCACCCTACCTTGCCCCCTCTATCAGATCTTCTGTCATCCTTCTTCAGCCCAAGGTGAACTGTGTCACCTTCTTCAACTGAAAGTTTTCATTCCTGGAACTGTTCTTGTAAATCACTTCTGCACTCTCTCCAATATGTTCATGTCCTTATAATAATGTGATGCCCAGAACTATACATATTACTTCAGCTGAGTCCCTAACAAGTATCCTATTCAAAATTAGCCTCTACAAATAAAGCTCAGCATGCTATATGCTTTATTAGTTGGTCTATCAACATCACCCTCCACCGTGCTTTGTGCACAGCTCTCCCTGCTCCTGCACCACCTTTAGAATTGAACCTCCTACTTCAGGTTTTCCTTTGATGTTCACAGTTCTCTTCATCCGACATCCTCCACTAACATGTCAATTCCTTTTGGAGTTCTACACCGTAGTCCTCACAGTTTACAGTCTGCCAAGTTTCATGACTCCTCTAAACTTCAAAGCATTCCCTTGTATAACATGATCCAGATCATTAATATAGATCAGGAAATGGAAGGGTCCTGATACTGATCCCTGGGGAACTCGACTACAAGCCTTCCTCCAGCCTGAAAAATATCCATTGACCACTAATCTCTGTTTCTTATTACTCGGTCCAAATCTGCATCTACACTGCCATAATCACTGCCTTCCTCAGAAGTATTTTGGGTGGCACGATTTCAAATGCCTTCTCGAAGTCCATGTACACCATATCAACTGTGTTCCCTTCATCAAGCCTTTCTGCTAACTCTTCTAAACAGTCCAATTAGTTAATCAAACATTGCTTCCCCTTTAGAGGTCCATACTGATTTGTCCTAATCAACCAACCTTTTTCCATGTGACTACTAGTTCTATCCGGAATAATTGTTTCTAGAAACTTACCCGCCAATGAAATGGATGCAAGCATTAAGGCAAAATATTGAACATTACACTAATTTCTGATATTTGTTTACAAACGTATGTTATGGCCTTTAGGAAATCTGCATTATTGAAGTTTCAGGAATGAGCCATTTGAGCCTTGATTTTCTGTTCCCTTTAGCACAAAGACTGTAACATCCATGTCTACATTTCAGAATGTGATGCTATATATTGATGGTGTAAACTGCAAGTATACATAGAGACTGCAAGCTGCTCAGCAGAACTAGAGAGTAATAACTAGAATTAAGGTACTTTTCTGGGAAAATCTCAGAAAACGAGTCTCAGTCTTCTTGTGCAGTATCATATTACAACACAATGTAAAGATAATATCCTCATAAAAAAATTGAGGAGGTGCAGGTGTTGGATTGGGGTGGACAAAGTTAAAAATCACACATAACATCAGATTATATTCCATCAGGTTTGCTTGGAGGTACTAGCTTTTGGAACACTGCTTTTTCATCAAGTAGCTAGTGGGGCAGGATTGTAAGACACAGAATTTATAGCACAAGATCATGGAGTCATGCAACTGATATGATATATTGAACAAACCTAGATTGCTATTGTCTCATCTTTTAGAATGGGTTGCAGTTTTTGATTAATTAGTATGTAAATCCCAGAACTTCTTTCAAGTCACATTCCCGAGATAACATAAAGTTTTGTCAAAAACAGGTGACATCTCAGCTCAGACAATGCATTAAAGGTGTGAGGTAATATTTACAGACTCTAACCTCACACCTTTAATACATTGTCTGAGCTGAGATGTCACCTTCTTTTAATAAAACCTTAATTTATCTCAGGAATGTGACTTGAAAGAAGTTCTGGGATTTACATATCAATTAATCAAAACCTGCGACCCATTCTAAAAGATGAAAAATTTAACAGCAATCTAGGTTAGTTCAATATATTATATCAGTTGTATGACACTATGGTCTTGTGCTATAAATTCTATGTCTTATGATCCTGCCCCACTAGCTACCTGATGAAGGAGCAGCGCTCCGAAAGCTAGTACTTCCAAATAAACCTGTTGGACTATAACCTGGTGTTGTATGTGAATTTTAACTTTGTCCATAAGAAATTCAGTCTTGAGGAAGCACCAGAGTTGTGCATGGTGGGTCGATGGATCCGGTTCAAGATTGCCTGGCATGAGACAATAAGTCAAAACTCAGGAGTAATTCTTCAATTGAATTGAATTCAATTGAATTTACTGTCATGTCTACCGAGGCACAGTGAAGAGCTTTGTCTTACAAGCAACACAGGCAGATCACAGAGTTAAGGAGCATCGTAAGTAAATAATAGGTAAACAGTGTAAAAACAAAAACCACTGACAAGGCAAATGTTAAGAGTTTGTGAGTATGTTCAGTATTCTAACAACAGTAGGGTAGAAACAGTTATGAAACCGGCTGGTGCATGTGTTCAGGCTTCTGTACCTTCTCCCCAATGGGAGAGGTTGTAGAAAAGCATTGCCGGTGTTGAGGGTGGGGGGGGGGGGGGTGGTGGTGGGGGCGTGGGGGGGGGGTGGAGGGATGGATCTTTGAGAATGCTAACGGCCTTTTCTTGACAGCGGCCCTGGTTGATGGGTTCTGTAGATGGGAGGTTGGTCTTTGTGATTGTCTGCGCCGAGTTCACCACTTTCTGTAACTGTCTCCGACGTTAAATGGTACAGCTGCCGTACCAGGTAGTAATACATCCAGACAGAATGCTCTCAATAGTGCACCTATAAAAGTTGGCAAGGATATTCGCCGTCATGCCAAATATCCTTAGCTGCCTGAGGAAGAAGAGACATCAATGAGCCTTTGTAACCATTCTTCAGTGAGACTTGATTAATCTAACACCATTTTCCCAATTATAAAATAATTGCCAGTTCCTCTTTGTGCTACCTTAAGTTCTAATCACAACAGAAAACTTATCACCATCTACATTGAAGAAGCAGTGATGCAGCCCCATTTTCGGATGGGAGAACAATACGAAAGTACATCTTTTAGGTTGTCAATTAAGGCAGATGAAAGGATTCATAATTCAGATGAAAAGTCACAGATCTGAAACATTAACTCTGATCTCGCTACAGATGCTGTGATAACTTAACATGTGTTTCCAATGTTCTTACTTCACATGACTGGCATCCACAGCATTCTGGTTTTCACTGAGGTCTCCCCCTCTGGTGTGCAAGACTCCAGTTTCCTTCCTGATGCAGCAAGCTGTCAAACATTGGCGATGTCAGCTTTGAAAGAGTCACATGGCTTTGAAATTGAGAGCCAAAGTAATTGTCCAAGTCACTGACAGCACTTCTGTCTCTCTGCTCTGTGGCTGTGGACCAGTTTTCAGAAGGTGGCACAGTTCAGTCACCATCCCTTTGTGGAAACATAGCCAACTTCTCCTCGATCAGATGATGCTACAAGAAATGTACTGAGAGGAACATTAGTGGGTCCAGCATGTCTCTGCTCACAGCTTCCTCCCTCTGTTGCCTGTTACAAGATCCTGGGATCGAGAGTGTTGTGCTGGAAAAGCACAGCAGATCCGGTAGCATCCGAGCAGCAGGAAAATCGATGTTTCAGGCAAAAGCCCTTCATCAGGAAAGGTGCCTGACATCAAGAGGATCTACCATCAGAGCAATCCCACCCAACCCTTATTATTGAAAGCTGGGTGTCTCCTGATAGCTCCTCTCCAACTTTCTTCTCAAAATGCAGCAGCACTCCCTTGTGATTCCTGAAACATTTCCAGCAACACAGAGCACACAATGGATTCACACACCATGCAGCAGTTAAAAAACACAGTCAGAAACATCTCAGTGCAAGTCCCATGGTAATCCCATCAATAACCCAATTGATGGTTCCTCAGTCGGGGAGTGAGTAAAACAGTGGTATTATCAGGACCTATAGAATTGTAAACAGCACTTACCTTTGTCAGAGGCTGTTGAAAATAATGAATCAGTTCATTCCACTTGATTCTGATGGGTACGTGGCACATTCCACACTGGTGCCCTTGCAAATAGATTACCCTGCACAAGCAAGGATGAATATGTCCCAAAGTGTATGTAATGAGCTGCCAGAAGGTGTGGTGGAGGTTGGTACAATTACAACATTTAAAAGGCATCTGGATGGGTATATGGACAGGAAGGATTCGGAGGGATAAAGGCCAAGTGCTGGCAAGTGGAACAACATCAGTTTAGGATATCTGGACAAGTTGGACTAAAGAGTATGTTTCCGTGCTATACAGCTCTATGACTCTATGTCTCTAAGTGGCCCAGCAGTATAGAGCTGAATTTCAGAGGGTTGCCAGGGAGAATTCTTCAATCTGCTTTGTTAAGGAAATGCACCATCGCTTGCTGTTGATGTAGTTCCCCTATCCAGGGTTCTGACACAGTGCTGAGTCCCTGAGATTGAGATTTGAGTACAAAGGCCCATAGAAGTTCTGTGGTCAAGAGTAAAAGTTAGCAGCAGGTGCTCAGCACTGACCTCCATATCTGGCCTCTATGTTTTTACATTAATCCACAACTCTTCGCCTCATTTAAACCTATTCCTCTGCACCCAATCAAAATAGCTACTTTCTGTTCATTCTCCATGGCTTGTACAATAATGAATTAAACGAGGTGAGGTCCAGCAATCAGGTTTCTCTTGGGTCCTTGTCTGATATAATGCAATGCTCAGAGCCCAACCTTCCCTGGATAAGATTAAGATAGAGAGTTCTGTCACATTTTCAGTAGTCTTGAGGATTCCAGATGGTGTGAGCAATCTGGTTACATTTTCAAGCCTTAGATAAGAATTAACTTCTGCAGTCCGGAAAAGAAATTGCAAAAATGCCAGCTCATGATTTTAAGAAATCAATGTCTGGTAGAGTCACATTTTTCTTCAGTGAGAAGCAGAGCAGAGTCACACTGTGCTGAGTGAGCATCCCTTGAAAACCTCAATGATCGAGACAGTCGGTATAATTGCTTGCAGAGATTGGAACAGAATTGTCAAGCATTATGATAGACTGGGCCAGGACTCTTAACATTAATAGCACACCTCCTCTTAATTGCTGCATTTGAAATTTTGTATTCAACTCAAAACACACCTCCTCCACATCCTCCTCTTCACACCCCCTGCTGTTTCCACCCACAACTGAACTCCCAACCTGAATGTGGTGTTTGTGTGTGTTGGAAACTAATGTACGACGTTTGTGAGATAAGTGAATTATTCCAAGTGCCATGGAGAGGAAGTAAAACTGTATAGGAACTCTAATATTTCTATCTTGAAAGTGTCTCTGGCAGTAAATGTTATTAACTACAGAGAATGGACAGATGCCAAACATTGTCTTGTCGGACATGAAAGCAAAGTGTAGTCTGTTGAAAATGACATTGTGCATTTTGTCCACACGAGGTGACCAAATACCAAGGAACCTCGATTATCTGGCATTCGATTATCCAAATTTCAGATTATCCAACAAGATTGCAAGGTCTTGATGCTTGGCTAAACTGTGTTATCCAACATTCGATTATCCAAATTTCACTTATTCAAACAAAATAATCCCCGTCCGTGTCATTCCTCTGTATATATACCAAGCAGGATCTTACAGCACAGTGGTAGAGTCCCTATCTCTGGGTCAGACGTTCATGGGTCAAGTCCCAAATGCTTGAGGAGCCTCAGCAGGTCTGGCAGCATCTGTGGAGAGAAAAACAGAGTTAACGGTTTGAGTCCAGCAATGCTTCTTCAGAAGATGCCCACCCTGCTGAGTTTCTCCAGCATTTTCTGTTTTTGTTTGTTTCAGACATCCAGCATCCACAGTTCTTTGTTTTATTTCTGGCTTCAAGTCCTGTCTGACCTGGTTGATTGAGATAACTAGACTTATACCATCAGAGAGGGAAAACAAAGGAAGCTATGTATGGTGACAGACTACTCTCTTCCCCAACAGCACCCAATAACTGGAAAGTCTGTAAGCACTATTTTCTTACAGATGTGAAGCACTGTTCTGAAGGAGACAAAATGAGTCAGAATGCATCATTTGGAAGTTTTACTAGTCTTTCCCTCTAGATGACAGGTGCCTGGGAATGGAAAACAGCAATTTTGAGGTCATGTGGATGGCTTAAGAGAGTGTAATAGCAGTATGACCTTGGGTGGGGCATGTCTCTGATGGACAAAGGCAGCCATACACCGTGCTACCCATCAGAACTTTGTAGACTGCAAGATGCCAGGCAGTCTGCTTTGTTTCTGTCTATCTCTGTGGCATATACAGAGACTGAATGGGACCATTTGGCGCTCAGTCAGATAAAGGCCTTTATAGGCCAATAATCAGGCAGTCTGCCTAATGCTTTACAACCTCCAGGACTGGTCAAGTGGAAATGAATCTCAGATGGGACCCCTTGACTTCGAGATCTGTCAAAAGAATCATAGAACATAGAACAGTACAGTGCAGAACAGGCCCTTCGGCCCTTAATGTTATGCCGACCTGTGAGCTATTCTCAGCTCGTCCCCCTAACTATCACATCATCATCCATGTGCTTATCCAAGGATTGTTTAAATCTCCCTAATGTGGCTGAGTTAACTACATTGGCAGGTAAGGCATTCCACGCCCTTACCACTCTCTGAGTAAAGAACCTGCCTCTGAAATCTGTCTTAAATCTATCACCCCTCAGTTTGTAGTTATGCCCCCTTGTACAAACTGACAGCGCCATCCGAGGAAAAAGACTTGCACTGTTTACCCTAACTAATCATCTGATCAACTAGTATGTCTCTATCAAATCCCCACTTTGCTGCCTTCTTTCCAATGAGAACAGACCCAAGTCTCTCAGCCTTTCCTCATAAGACCTTCCCTCCAGACCAGGTAAATTTCCTCTGCACTTTTTTTGATGCTTCCACATCCTTCCCAAAATATGGCGACCAGAACTGTACACAATATTCCAATTGTGGCCACACTAGCGTTTTGCATAGTTGCAGCATGATATTGTGGCTCCAGAACTAAATCCCTCTACAAATGAAACCTAACAGACTGTATGCCTTCTTAACAGCACTATCAACCTGGTGGCAACTTTCAGGGACTACATGGACTGCAAGATCCCTCTGCACATCCACACTAACAAGAATAGTTCCATTGACCCAGTACTCTGCCTTCCTGTTATTCTTCCCAAAGTTCATCACCTCACATTTAGTTGCATTGAACTCCATTTGCCACCTCTCAGCCCAATTCTGCAGTTTATCCAAGTCCCCTTGCAACCTGTAACATTCTTCCAAACTGTCCACTACTCCACCGACTTTAGTGTCACCTGCAAATTTACTAATCCTGTGTCTAAGTCATTTATAAAAATGACAAACTGCAGTGGTCCCAAAACAGATCTTTGTGGTACACCACTAGTAACCGGACTCCAGGCTGAATATTTTCCATCAACCACCACTTGCTGCCTTCATTCAAAAAGCCAGTTTCTCATCCAAATTGCTAAATCACCCTCAATTCCATGCCTCTGCATTTTCTCCAACAGCCTACCATGTGAAACCTTATCAAAGGCTTTACTGAAGTCCAAGTATACCATGTCAACTGCCCTACCCTCATCTACATGCTTGGTCACCTTCTCAAAAAACTCAATGAGGTTTGTGAGACTTGACCTGCCCTTGACAAAACCTTGACAATCACCTGATGAAGGAGCGTCGCTCCGAAAGCTAGTGTGCTTCCAATTAAACCTGGTGTTGTGTGATTTTTAACTTTGTACACCCCAGTCCAACACTGGCATCTCCAAATCTTGACGAAACCATGTTGACTATCTGAAATAAAATTGTTGCAGTCCATATAAAACATGATTATCACTTTAATAAAATAAGGCAGCCTGACGCAATTCTGTCCAGCAACACAGAGGTTAAAGTTCCTGTGCTCCGTGGCAAAATAGCATAATTACAATTGAACAATAAGCATCTTTTATATGTTTTTTAAGAGACAGTACAGCCTTAATTACAAGAAAAGACCAGTCAACTATAATGTGGTGACCTGATCGACAGCCGACTTGTTTTACATAGACCATCATCTTATGCTAGCAGTTCAAGGTTAGTTCAAATGGTCAATTAATGTGTCAGTATTCATTTTATGAAAACTCCATTTTTTACCTTATTTTCTATTTCAGCTAATTCAGCAAAGCAGCAGTACAGGTTCACAAAGTCACATCATAACCTGCAGCCATTTTGTTGTGTTATTTTAAATTGAAAAGCTTTTTTGTTGTTAATAACAAAAAACTACATATATTTGTTGCTTCTGAGGATGCAAAATCTGAATTCTCATCTCCCCCCCCACCCCCCCTTGATCATTCCATGACCACAACATAAATGTGAAGGCATGGATCAAATTAATCCAATTCGATGCGCCATACTTCCTCTTCTTCTAAAGAGGGACCAGGGGCAGACAAAGGTGTTTCCTCATCTTCATCTAAGTGGAGAAGAAGCATTTTCTGGATGGAATCAAAGTTGTCAATAGGAGCTAATATCATAGCAATAATACACCTAACAATAGCAATACCAACAAAAAGACCAACTAAAATAATAGAAGCGTACAAGGCCATATTGATTAATCAGTTGAATGGGGGCAAGGCCTACCAGGGTTGCCCATTACAAAACTGGAATCAAACTGGCACACAACACCTTTACAGGGTAAAGACCATTTAGACTTGTTCTTTAAATGAACCTTTCAATCTTTTTGATGCAGTTGACCACTGCAATAGTCATTCTTGGTAACATTCTGTCTCTCGGCACACTAAGACATCTTCCTGGCATAGTTGGTACACAGTCTATGTTTGCTCAGGATCACACAGATAAACTGTCCCTTCTTGTGCACCAATGCTGGCAATGGCAAGTCCACATAGCAGGGCAAGTTCGATCTTTATCGTCTCCCCCCTTGCAGGGGGCTCGTCTGAAGAGCTTGCAATGATGGAGATGAACATTTGGCAACCTTAGCAGCAGTTAGGTGGTGAGGAGGACCTGTAAGGGCCCTTCCCAAAGAGGATGAAGTTTGTGGAGTGTCCTTTGTAACCCAATATATACCATTTCCTCCTTGTCCAAGTATATACAAAATACACATAATCAATTAAAATAGGCAGCAGCAAAGAAGGAACCCCAACCAAACCAATAGAGGGTCACCCATATTCTTGTTTAAGTATCGAAGGAGTATCCTGTTGGAGGCCATACTTTGTGTTCTTCAGCAGGGGCCTCCCCCATGATTTCTGCACCTTACCCAGGTCTGGCGTTCCCATCCTTATACTGTGTCTGACCGGGTTTTGCTGGGGACCCAATGGGACCAGAAGTTTAGGGTGTAGGGCTGCCTGCTTAGCAGCTGCATCTACTTGCCCACTACTTTAGAAACAGTGTCAGTTTCCTCGGCATGAGCCGAACATCTTGACAGTTGCCAGATTGATTGGACAAATGATTGATTTGACTTTGTGAACCTGTACTGCTGCTTTGCTGAATTAGCTGAAATAGCAAATCAAGCAAACAATGGAGCTTTCATAAAACGAATACTAACACATTAATTGACCATTTGAACTAACCTTGAACTGCTAGCATAAGATCTACGTAAAACAAGAACCATTTCCCAGCACATATTATTGGATTACCAGCTGTCAGTCATGTCATCATATTGCAGTTGATTGGTCTTTTCATGTAATTAAGGCTGTACTGTCTCTTAAAAAATATATAAAAGATGCTTATTGTTCAATTGTAATTGCGTAATTCCATCACGGAGAACAGGAACTTTAACCTTTGTGCTGCTGGACAGAATTGCATCAGACTGCCTTATTTTATTAAACTCATAACCTTGCTTTATACAAACTGCATTCCATTGATTCTTTTGACCAATCTCGAAGCCGAGGGGTCCTGTTTGGGATCCACACCTTCAGTTAAGCCACCCTAATTTTATTTTATGAGCCCCCCCAGTTGCTGATCTTTGAATATACCAAACAGTGGACATATGTTACACCCCCATGGTTTAGATACACTTGTAGTATTGTTGCTTCTTATTGAATTTTGCAAGTTCTTCCTGTGTCTTTACATACTACTTTCAAAGGCATTGTTAAGAGGATGCCTTTGTTTTTTAAGATGTGACAATCCAGCAGATATTGACTTGGATCCCATTTCCCACCCCATGAGAAAAAGGACAGGACATGACATCACCAAAGGAAATAATGTTACCATGGGAAATGACATCACCAACCCAAGGAAACCTAAACACATAAATAGAAAGTGAGTCGTGCCACAGTGCTTCATCCGGAGGCTCACTGATGATGTTACCTAGTATGGTGACGAAACATCTGAAAACGAACCTTCCAGCTCAGTGAGCAAACCTACATCCAGAATCTAGCAGATAGCCTATTTTTAAAAAAAGATGTTGCAATGGGAATAATAACAAGTAAAATTCAAATAATTTGCAATATGTAGGAAAGTTTTGTCGCATTTGGCTAATAGTATGAACTGATCATTAATTATTCACCATCAGGTTGAGTCCAAAACATGAGACATGACATTGAAGACAGAGCTGGTAGTGTTAATGTAAACTATACAATATTTAATCAATACCAGTACTTTAACATGAAAAAAACCAAACATGTTAAACTTTAATCTCCTCATAAGAACTTGTAAACTCTGCAACATAATGCTGATACAAGCAATTTACAGTGTGATATTGATAGGTTAAGTTAATGGGCAAAAATATTAGAAAATGGAATATTGTGTAGGAAAACATGAAGCTGTTCATGTTGAATCTAAGGTGCAGAAGACTATTTAAGTGGAGAAAAATTAACTGCAAAAAACTGCAACACAGAGGAACTTGGGGGTAATTATACATGAAATATAGAAAGCTAACACACAGGTGCAGCAGGAAATCAGGAAGGTGAATGGAATATTGCCCCATATTTCAAGAGGCTGAGAGTATAACAGTGGGGATGTTTTACTGCAAATGTGCAAAATCCTGGTGAGGCCACTCGGTGAACAGTTTTTTATCCAGTTGTTTAAGGAAAGATATCAGGTCATTGGCAGCAGTTCAGAGAAG
The DNA here is from genome assembly GCF_020745735.1 of Hemiscyllium ocellatum. Classification (NCBI taxonomy): domain Eukaryota; kingdom Metazoa; phylum Chordata; class Chondrichthyes; order Orectolobiformes; family Hemiscylliidae; genus Hemiscyllium; species Hemiscyllium ocellatum. The sequence continues at coordinate 10,139,610 of NC_083423.1, forward strand.
GTCCATTGGGATGATCCCTGGTATGGAGAGATTGTCTCCTGAGCAATGGTTAAACAGGTTGGGACTGAACTCACTGGAGTTTAGAAGAATGAGAGGTGACCTCATTGAAACCGATAGGATTCTTAAGGGGCTTGACAAGGTAAATGCTGAGCAGTGTTGAGAATTCAAGAGCATAAGAACTAGGAGCAGGAGTAGGACATCTGGCCCTTCGAGCCTGCGCCACCATTCACTAAGATCATGGCTGATCTTTTTGTGGCCTCAGCTTCACTTATCCACCCTCTCATTGTATCCCTTAATTCCTTTACTGTTCAAATAAATATCTATCTTAACTTTAAAAATATTTACTTAAGTAACATCACCTGCTTCACTGGGCAGGGAACTCCATAGATTCACAACCCTCTGGATAAAGAAGTCCTTTTGCAATTCAGTCTGAAATCTGCTTCCTCTAATCTTGAGTAATGCCCCCTTTTCCTAGTTTCACCTGCCAGTGGAAACATCCTCTCTACTTCTATCTTTTCTACTTCCTTCATAATTTTATATGTTTCTATAAGATTCCCCCCTCATTCTTCTGAATTCCAATGAATATAATCCCAATCTGCTCAGTCTTTTCTCATAAGCCAACCCCCTCAACTCCAGAATCATCATACTGAACCTCCTCTGCACCCTCTCCAGTGCTAGTGCATCATTTCTCAAGGAGGGAGACCAAAGCTGCACACAATACTCCAGGTGTAGCCTCACCAGCACCCTATACAGCTGCAGCATAACCTCCCTGCTTTTAAACTCAGTCCCTTTAGCATTGAAGGACAAAATTCCATTTGTCATCCTAATTACCTGTTGTACCTGCAGACCAATTTTCAGTGATTTATGCACAAGGTCGCCCAGGTCCCTGTGCATAATGGCAACTTTTTAACCATTCAAGTAATATTCCTTTTTCCTGTTATTCCTGCCAAAATGGATGGCTTCACATTTATTAACATTGCATTCTATCTGCCAGACCTTTGCCCACTCACTCAATGTATCAATGTTCCTCTGCAAAGTTTCACAGTCCTCTGCACACTTTGCTCTGCCACTCATCTTAGTGTCATCTACAAACTTTGACACATTACGTGTGGTCCCCAATTCCAGATCATCTATATAAATTATGAATAATTGCGGTCCCAACACTGATCCCTGAGGCAGTCCACTCATCACTGACTGCCCCAGAATAGCATTCATTTATTCCCACTCTTTGCTTCTTGTTAATCAACCAATCCTCTATCCATGCTAATACTTTACCTGTGGCACCATGCATCCTTATCTTATGCAGCAGCCTCTTGTGTGGCACCTTGTTGAAGGACTTTTGGAAATCTATATACACTACATCCATTGGGTCCCCATTGTCCACCTTTAGCATGAATTGTCCTTTATGAACCCATGCTGCATCTGCCCAACAGGACAATTCCTATCGAGATGCCTTGCTATTTCTTCCTTGATAAAAGACTTAAGCATCTTCCCCACTACAGAGGTTAAGCTAACTGGTCTATAATTCCCCATCTTTTGTCTACCTCCCTTGTTAAAAAGGGGTGTTACATTTGCTGTTTTCCAACCTCCTGGGACTGCCCCAGAGTCCAGCGAATTTTTGGAAAATTACCACCAGTGCACTTACTACTTCTCTTGCCATCTCTTTTGTATCCTGTGATGCATCCCACCAGGACCAGGAGACTTGTCTATCCTTGGGTCTATTAGCGTGCCCAACACCACCACTTCTGTAATAATAACTGTTTCCAGGTCCTCACCTACCTTCATCTCTTTGTTACTTGCTGGCATGTTATTCGTGTCCTCCACTGTGAAGACCGACTCAAAATACCTGTTCACTGTCTCGGCCATTTCATCATATCCCATGACTCTTCTCATCCTCTAAAGGACAACATTTACTTTAGCCCTCTTTTTTGTTTTATGTATGTATAGAAATGTTTGCTATCTGTCTTGATATTCTATGCTAGTTTTTTTCTCATGTCCTGTCTCACTTTTCTTTATAGATCATTTTGTGGCTTTCTATTGACCTTTAAAGTTTACCCAAACTTCTAGTTTTCTGCTATTCATGGTCACTTTCTATGCTTTCTCTTTCAATTTGGTAGCCTCCCTCATTTCCTTAGACACCACTGGCAGCTTACCCCTTTTCTTACAGTTGTTCCTTTTCACTGGAATATACATTTTTTGAGGACTTTGGAAAATTGCTTTGAAAGTCATCCACTGCTCATCAACTGTCCCAATATTAAATCTTTGTTTTCAGTCTACTTTAGCCAAGTCCTCCCAAATTCTATTGTAATCTCCCTTGTTTAAGCACAGGACCCTGGTATTGAATTTTATCTTCACACTCTCCTTCTGTATTCTAAATTCAATCATACTGTGAGTGCTCCTTCCAAGAGGATCCCTAACTATGAGGTCATTAATATTCCTGTCTCAGTACACAGAACCAGATCTAGGATAGCTTGTTCCCTCATTGGTTCTGTTACATATTGTTCAAGAAAACTGTCATGGATACATTCAACAAACTTCTCCACAAGGCTACCCTGACCAAGCTGGTTTGACTAATCAATATGGGTGGCACGGTGGCTCAGTGGTTAGCACTGCTGCGTCACAGCACCAGGGACCCAGGCTCAATTCCAGATGACTGTCTGTGGAGTTTGCACATTCTCCCTGTGTTTGCGTGGGTTTCCTCCGGGTGCTCTGGTTTCCTTCCACAATCTGAAGATGTGCAGGTTAGGTGAATTGGCCATGCTAAATTGACCATAGTGTTCAGGGGTGTGTAGGTTAGGTGCATTAGTCAGGGGTAAATGTAAAGTAATAGGGTAGGGGTCTGGGTGGGTTACTCTTCAGAGGGTCAGTGTGGACTTGTTTGCCGAAGGGCCTGTTTTCATACTGTAGAGACTCTATGATGTAGATTAAAATCCCCCATGATAATTGCTGTAGCATTTTTACAAGCATTATTTATTTATTTATTTATTGCCCGCCCTAATATGATGTTGTTAGTTGGTGGCCTATAGACTGCACCTATTAGTGACTTTTCCTTCTTCGAATTTCTAATTTCCACCCAAATGGATCCAACCTTATTCTTCATAGAACCTATGTCATGTCTCAGCACTGCCCTGATGTCGCCCTTGGATGTCAGAGCTACACCACCTCCCTTACCTTCCTGTCTGTCTGTCCTTCTGAATAGTCTGATACCCTTGGATATTTAAGTCCCAGTCATGACCATCCTGTTAACATGCCTCTGTAATGGCTACTAAATCACATTCATTTGTGATAATTTGTGCCATTAACTCATCAACTTTGTTACAAAAATATGAGCATTCAGGTAGACTGACCTTCTGCTAGCTTTATGACCCTCATGATTTCCAACATCTCTAAAAATACCTCCTGAGTTATCCTTCCTTTTTATTTCTTTCATAGTCTGCCTTGTAGTTAAACCCTCCTGCTCACATGCTAACCTGCTGCTTACCTTTTTATGTACCATCACTCTCCCTGTCATTTTCCCTTTCTCTTCCCCCTGACTCACTAGTTTAAAGTCCTCGTGACCACCCAATTTATCCTTTTCGCTAGAACACTGGTTCCAGATCAGTTCAGGTAGAGACCGTCCCATCAGTACACCTCATCTCCCACCCCCGGTTCTAAACCTGATACCAATACCCCATGAAATGGAACCCCTCTTTCCCACACCACTCCGTTAGCCATGTGTTAACCTCCCTAATTTTCATATCCCTAAGGCAATTTGCAGGTCGTGGGAGAGTTTAGGACCAGAAGGCATAGTCTCAGAGCAATGGAGTGCCAGTTTGGGACTGCAATGAGGAGGAATTTCTTCTCTCAGAGGGCTGTGAGTCTTTGCAATTCCTAAATATAGTTAAGGCTGAGATAGACTCTTGGACAGTAGGTGAATCAACGGTTATGGGGAAAATGCAGGAAAGTGGACATGAGGAATGTTGGATCAACCATAATCCTGTGGAATGGCCGACCAGGCTTGAGGGCCTGAATGACGTATGCCTGTTCCTGTTTCTTATGTCTTATGGTGATAAAACATGGGCTATTGCTGCTTTACCTTCATCATTTGATTTTAATATCCATGATTTTAATGAATTGGTTTTCAAAAGGGTCAAAAAGGACGGCACAGTGGCTCAGTGATTAGCACTGCTGCCTCACGGGTGCAATGCCTGCTGTGGGCGACTATCTGTGTGGAGTTTGATCTGCTGTCCTCCCAAAATCCAAAGATGTGCTGTTTAGGTGAATTGGCCATGCTAAATTGTCCATAGTGTTCAGGGATGTGCAGGTTGGGTGCATTAGTCAGGGGTAAATATAGGGAAATGGGTCTGGCTGGGTTACTCTTCAGAGGGTCAGTGTGGATTTGTTGGGCTGAAGGGCCTGTTTCCACACTGTAGGGATTCTGTGAAACTATTGATTTGATTTGGCCATATGAATCAGCTGCCCAGATAGATTATCCAAACCTTCTGCAACTGACATGAAATGTAATTATCTGAACTAAAATTAATTTTTTTTAACAAAAGGGACTCAGTAATGCATGAAAAGGCTTTCATCGCCGATTTTGACCTACACCTCGATGGGAATTTTCACGTGTTGCAGATGGAACCTCACCAGCAATTAACAAGCCGACAAAAATGCACAACTTCTGCCGATGCAATACACAAAACATTCAGTATCCTTATATTTCAAGGAGCCTTCTTACAGCAGGGGATGAGTTGTGACTGCAGAACTGAAGCTGAAGATCACTCTTCCCTCTCACTCTCTTTTCTGTCTTTCAAGCAATACAAGTGTCTGGTTACGAGACGGATTAAAAAGATGCATCAGAACACCAACACGTCAAAGGATAACTTCAACATTCACTACTGATGATGATTCAAGGCACTGAAACGACTGTGTGTTTTATTCTGTGTTATTTTAAAAATCTGTGGATTAAAATGAAAAAAGAACTGTTTTAAAACCAATGTATGAAAGGGTGTCTGTAGGTTTAGAAAATCGAGAACCTGACAATTGTTGCTAATATCATGTAAACAACTGATTGAACAAGCATAAAACGTAGAACAGTACAGCACAGCAACAGGCCCTTTGGCCCATGATGTTGTTGAACAAGATGCCAATAAACTGATCCCTTCTGCCTGTCCTTGGTCCATATCCCTCCATTCCTTGCATATTCATGTACTTATCTAAAAGTCCCTTAAACGCTTCTATCGTACCTGCCTCCACCACCATCCCTGGCAGTGCATTCCACACTCTGTGTAAAAAACTTGCCCCTCACATCTCCTTTGTACTTTCTCACTCTCACCTTAAATGCATGCCCCTTAGTTTCAATGCCGGGAAAAATATCCTGTCAACCTTGTCTATGCATCTCATAATTTTATCGACTTCTATCAAATCTCACCTCAACCTCCATGGCTGCAGAGAAACAGCCCAGGTTTATCTAGCCTCTCCTTACAGCTCGTACCCTCCAATCTAGGCAGTATCCTGGTAAGTCTCTTCTGCACCCTCTCCAAAGCCTCCACATCCTTCCTGTAATGTGGCAACCAGAATTAAATTACCAACAGTGCGGAAACAGGCCCCTTGGCCCAGCCAGTTCACACTGACCCTCCAAAGAGTAACCCACCCAGACCCATTTCCCTCTGACTAATGCACCTTGCACTATGGGCAATTTAATACAGCCAATTCACCTGACCTGCACATCTTTGAATGCAATATTCTCAGTGTGGTCTAACCTGTTTGAGTTGCGCATGCAGGTATACACATTCAGCCATTATTGTCAGCAAGAAATGGATTGGTCTATGAACTAGTGACCAGATAACGTAACGATCATCTCAGACACAAAACTGGGAACTATGGAACTTTCTTTCTAGTTTTCTCTTTTGTCCATACCTATTTTACCCTGTCTGTTTGTGCAAGGAGCATTAGAGCTCAATCAGTAATGCTGTATGCTTGTGGTTTATAGCTGTTTACCCGGAGAATCATAGAATCCCTACAGTGTGGAAGCAGGCCATTGGGGCCATCAGGTCAACACCGAACCTCCGAAGAGCATTCTACCCAGACCCACAACCCCATGCCTGTAACCCTGCATTTTCCATGGATAACCCACTAGCCTGCACATCCCTGGACACCAAACAATTTAGCATGGCCAATTCACCTAACCTGCACATTTTTCGATTGTGGGAGGAAACCAGATCAACCAGAGGAAACCCACACAGTTAGAGGTAGAATGTTCAAACACCACACAGACAATCGCCCGAGGGTGGAATCAAACCTGGGTCCCTGGCACTGTGAGGCAGCAGTGCTAACCATTGAGCCACTGCGCTGCCCTTTCTACAATTCAGTGGATCACTCAAACCGAGGAGAAAGTGAGGTCTGCAGATGCTGGAGATCAGAACTGAAAATGTGTTGCTGGAAAAGCACAGCAGGTCAGGCAGCATCCAAGGAACAGGAAATTCGATGTTTCAGGCATAAGCCCTTCATCAGGAATGAGGAAAGTGTGTCCAGCAGGCTAAGATAAAAGGTAGGGAGGAGGGACTTGGGGGAGGGGCGATGGAGATGTGATAGGTGGAAGGAGGTCAAGGTGAGGGTGATGCGCCGGAGTGGGGTGGGGGCGGAGAGGTCAGGAAGAAGATTGCAGGTTAGGAAGGCGGTGCTGAGTTCGAGGGATTCGACTGAGACAAGGTGGGGGGAGGGGAAATGAGGAAACTGGAGAAATCTGAGTTCATCCCTTGTGGTTGGAGGGTTCCCAGGCAGAAGATGAGGCGCTCTTCATCCAACCATCGTGTTGTTATGTTCTGGCGATGGAGGAGTCCAAGGACCTGCATGTCCTTGGTGGAGTGGGAGGGGGAGTTAAAGTGTTGAGCCACGGGATGGTTGGGTTGGTTGGTCCGGGTGTCCCAGAGGCGTGCTCTGAAATGTTCCGCAAGTAGGCTGCCTGTCTCCCCAATATAGAGGAGGCCAGATCGGGTGCAGCAGATGCAATAGATGATGTATGTGAAGGTGCAGGTGAATTTGCGATGGATATGGAAGGATCCCTTGGGGCCTTGGAGAGAAGTAAGGGAGGAGGTGTGGGCGCAAGTTTTGCATTTCTTGTGGTTGCAGGGGAAGGTGCCAGGAGTGGAGGTTGGGTTGGTGGGGGGTGTGGACCTGACGAGGGAGTCACGGAGGGAGTGGTCTTTTCGGAACGCTGATAGGGGAGGGGAGGGAAATATATCCCTGGTGGTGGGGTCCGTTTGGAGGTGGCGGAAATGACGGCGGATGATACACTGTATATGATCACTCAAACCATCTGACAATGCACTTAGCCTTAAGCATGGAACTTTATTTTTTGCTAAATCATAGAATCATAGAATCTCTACAGTGTGGAAACAGATCATTTGGCCAATTCAGTCCAGACCAATCTTCCAAAGAGCACCCATCAAAACCCATCCCCTACTCCATCCCTGTAAGCCTGTATTCCTGATGGCTAATCCTCTGCACCTGGACTGTGGGAGAAAACTGGAGCACTCAGAGGAAATCCATGTCGACATGGGGAGAATGTTCAAATTCTGCACGATCACCCGAGGGTGGAACCTATAGCTAGAGTTGATTTCCTTATAATAAGTAAGAGTTCTTGATCAGGACAGAAATCTGGTCCATGCTTCCTAACAGTCGGAGTCTGAATATCAGTAAATTGGGAAACATTGTATACTTTATAAAACCTTTTAAATTCTTCAATGACTCTGGGAATAGTAGGTTTATCTCCATCGCTCAACCTCAGTAAAACTGAAAAACACCAACTTAACAATTAGGTAAACGCTTCAGAGAACACCTCCGGGCCGCCCGAACCAACCAACCCAATCACCCCGTGGCTCAACACTTTAACTCTCCCTCCCACTCCACCGAGGACATGCAGGTCCTTGGACTCCTCCACCGGCAGAACACAACAACACGACGGCTGGAGGAGGAGCGCCTCATCTTCCGCCTGGGAACCCTCCAACCACAAGGGATGAATTCAGATTTCTCCAGTTTCCTCATTTCCCCTCCCCCCACCTTGTCTCAGTCGGTTCCCTCAACTCAGCACCGCCCTCCTAACCTGCAATCCTCTTCCTGACCTCTCCGCCCCCACCCCACTCCGGCCTATCACCCTCACCTTGACCTCCTTCCACCTATCCCACCTCCATCGCCCCTCCCCCTAGTCCCTCCTCCCTACCTTTTATCTTAGCCTGCTTGGCTCTCTCTCTTATTCCTGATGAAGGGCTTATGCTCGAAACGTCGAATTCTCTATTCCTGAGATGCTGCCTGGCCTGCTGTGCTTTGACCAGCAACACATTTGCAGCTGTGATCTCCAGCATCTGCAGACCTCATTTTTTACTCAAATTAAAACCTCAAGCTTTAAGGACAACATATCTATATTAAAACTAAATTCCTTTCATTTTCCTTTTGAATGGACAATATCCTTTTATAAAGTTGTATCTGTGTATGCTTGATATCGGAACTTTGTCATTTTTCTTTCTCAGAATTAGCTGACAATAAAACCGCTCTTTATTTCTCTCGAGGTAATCTTCGCTTTTTATTGCTACCATAGAAATTAAAAAACTGCATCTTAACCATGGAGAGGCAAGGTCTCATACGAATGAGAATATAAATCTTTATTGCAGCCACCTGAAGAAATTCAGAAGACAGGAGCAAGTTCACCCCTACTTATTGGCTCGTAACAATAATTATATTGAGCTCCAGATTTTTATCCCAGCACAAAATCATGAGTTTTAAAAATATGTGATTGTATTTGACCCAAAATCAGCTGTGTCATTTTTGCTGAGCTTCATGAAGGACTTTTCTCTAAGTGATCTTCCAAAACACATGTCAATAAGTAGGTCCCACGACCCTGAGACTACCTAGAGTCTCCCACTCTCCATAGATAGAAATGCTTGTCATAGCTGGGATATCCAGGGATCCCCAGAATTGGCTTCAACTTTGACCCCAAGCTGTACACCCCGTCAAGTGTCGGCAGTCCGGAGCATGTTTGTAGTGGTATAGTGGGCAGTAACAACCCATCTCATTCCTACCCCAACCATTGTTTAAGCACAGAGTCACACTGATTACATGTCCTTAGCTAGGTTCCCTCTTCTAACCCTCAATGTCATTGCTCCTCTCTCTCAAATGCCCCCTGTTGCCCAGTGTCTTCCTGTTGCTCAATGTGGAACCATCACGTTTTGGAAAACTCAAAAAAGTTTTTTTTCAGATTAGATTACTTACAATGTGGAAACAGGCCCTTTGCCCCAACAAGTCCACACCGACCCTCCAAAGAGCAACCCACCCAGACCCATTCCCCTACACCTAACACTACAGGCAATTTTAGCATGGCCAATTCACCTAACGTATACTAGGTAACATCACCATGGAGCTTCAAGTGGAGCACTGGTGGTATGGCCTACTTTTTATTTATGTGTTTAGGTTTCCTTGGGTTGGTGATGTCATTTCCTGTTCTTTTTCTCAGGGAGTGGTAAATGGGATCCAAGACAATGTGGTTGTTGTTAGAGGTCCAGTTGGAGTGCCATATTTCTAGGAATTCTTGTGCATGTCTCTGCTTGGCTCATCCTGGATGGATGTGTTGTCCCAGTCAAAATGGTGTCCTTCCCCATCTGCATTTAAGGATACTAGTGAGAGTGGGTAATGTCATTTGCACAAGAATTCCTAGAAACATGGCACTCCAACCGGAATTCTATCAATAAACACATTGACTTGGATTCCATTTACCACTCCCTGAGAAAAAGAACAGGAAATGACATCACCATAGAAAATGACATCACCAGCTCAAGAAAACCTAAACAGATAAATAAAAAGCAGGCCATACCACCTGTGCTCTACTAGGGGCTCACCGATGATGTTACCTAGTATGGTGACAAAATGTCTGAAAAAGAACCTTCCAGCTCAGCGAGCTAACTTACATCCAGAAAGGAAAGTAACAGAAACAAACTGCTTGAAAGTCAAGAACCAGCAATTTTACTGTCAATGAATGATCCCCTCTCTCATCTACTGGACAGGAATGTCAGTGATGTCCTGTCTGGCTTGTAGCAGCAGCTGCTACAGCTCTCTATCATGCAGAAGGTGATGTTCCTCTTGCTCATGGTCCTCCTTCTCAGAGAACTGACCCCTCTGTCCCTGTTCTTAAGCCTTTATTACAGTACCTCATTGCCTGCTTCAGTTCAGACGGTAGACAAGCAGGAGGCTTCAGTTGAGAAGGTCACAGCATGCTCGGATTAAGCAGCACATTCTATCCGGACTGTACTGTTAGGCTGCCTTGGGCTGATACAAGCAGCAAGACTTCATTGTCAAGAGGCCTATCAGCTGCTCCTCATGGCCTTGGTTGAAGAATGGGCTGCACTGTATCTATGTCCCACCTCAATCAAGGAGGTTGCATAATAGTGTCATCAGCCATGGTCACAGAGGGTAGACCTCGGCAACCATACTTGTAAGCCACATGGCACCCAAACACATCAGGAAGATGAGAGTTGTCTAGGATCACGGCAAATCCTGGGCACAAACCTCGAAGACTTGACACCAATGATGACAGATCGCTTCCACATTGATGGAATAGAACCCTTTCCAACAGTTACATTTTGATCTGGGCCTCTCAATGCAGACCATGCTCAGGCAGCACACCGCTATGTGTTCGAATTCTGATGCACAGGGTGTGGCACTGACCATCCCGCAGGGAAACTGAAATGGAACAGTGCGATCTGGCATCAGTCACAGCCCTGATACTTCTGCTGGTGAACAATTTTGAGATCCCCCCACAGGTTACCGGAGGGTCCTAGGACAGAGCCAGTCAAATCAAAGTTCAATGCTGATACCACCAGTGTGATTTTTTTTGTATTCTCCTACACCTCACTGCAAAAGTGCTACAATCTGTGGAAAGGAGAGTTTAAAAAAATATAAGGTGGAGACTGTGCTGATTGTGCAAATTGCTTCCATTTATTGAGAGAATTATCATATTCAACAAAACTGCAATGGAAATAGTCTGAAGATTCAGGGTAGACCATTGAGGACAGAGATGAGGAGACATTTCTTCATCCAAAGTGTGGTGAACCTGTGGAATTCATTATCACAGGAAGTAGTTGATGCCAAAGCATTGAATGTATTCAAGGGCAACTAGATCTAGCACTTGGGGCAAATGGGGCAGGGAGAAGGCAGGATTAGGCTATTGAGTTGGGTGATCAGTGATGAATGACGGAGCAGGCTCAACGGGCTGAATGGCCTCCTCCTGCTCCTATCTTCTATGTTTCTATCTTTATAGGTAGTGGAATGACCCTCTAAATAAATGACAGCATTCTTGGGGACACTGAAAGCCATATTGCCTAACTGAATGGCATGTTGGGAAAACCGGCCATCTGAACAGCATGCTGGGAGTTGGATCAGGCCAGACAGACAGGGTTTGTAAGCCAGTTACCTTGATTGGTTATATCGCATTGGTATTGATGAGAGAATGGAACTGAGATATTATGTCAGGAAGATTGCAGAATTCACTAGCAAATTGGGTCGAACCAGAACGATATGGAAGCTATTCCTCTTGACTGACCATTGAATGGGTTGTTGATGAGACAGTGCTGCAAGGTTTTGGGTGGAACAATAGATCTGAACTGTTTTTAAGACAGTCGGCTCCTCGAGTCTGGTCAAACAGTAGGGTAAATTCCAATATCTAATACTGTCTTTTTAACGCACTTTCCTGAGTTAGAAGCTTAATTTAAATTATGCTAATTACATTGTAACATCAAACTACTGTTCAGCCACTCTGCTGGGAAATGACCTGGATAACTAGTTAAAAGAAGCCACTGAAATCAGAGGGGACATGGGTTCGAATCCAGCCTTGGGTGACTGGCAGTGTGGAGTTTATACATTCCTCCTGTGTCTGTGTGAGTTTCCTCTGGGTGCTCCAGTTTCCTCCCACAGTCCAAAGATGTGCAGGTCAGGTGAATTAGAGTCATAGAGATGTACAGCATGAAAACAGACTCTTGCTGACCAGAAATCTCAACCCAATCTATTCCCACCTGCCAGCACCCGGCCCATATCCCTCCAAACCCTTCCTATTCATATACCCATCCAGATGCCTTTTAAATGTTGCAATTGTACCAGCCTCCATCGTTTCCTCTGGCAGCTCATTCCATACATGTACCACTCTCTGAGTGAAAATGTTGCCTTTTAGGTCTCTTTTATATCTTTCCCCTCTCACCCTAAACCTATGCCCTCTAGTTCTGGATTCCCCCACCCCAGGGGAAAGACTTTGTCTATTTATCCTATCCATACTCCTCGTGATTTTATAAACCTCTATAAGGTCATCCCTCAGCCTCTGATGCTCCAGGGAAAACAGACCCAGCGTATTCAACCTCTCCGTACAGCTCAGATCCTCCAACCCTGGATGCACTCCAATGTCCAGCGATACATGAATTCAAACAGCAAAGGCAGTAACTGCGCAGATTCACTGCTCGGTCAGTTTCTCTCTCTCTCTGTCTCTCTCTCTCTCCCTCTCTCCTGCACTGTCCTCACCATGTGCATCATTTGTCTGTTCTTCTCCCTTTTAAAACTGCTGTTATTTTGACTTTTTTTCTCCAAAGTTCCAAAACAATGCAACAGCATATAAAACAGTGATTGCTGCTCCTGGAATTTGAGGAAATCACCTCCAACACCTAAAATACCTCAAAAAAGAAGCAGCTGTTACAGTCAGAAATTTTTCCAGTCCTCCATCTTGGATCACCCAGAATCCTTGACCATGATAAATTGCTCGTAGGGTTAGGTGCATTTTGTCAGAGGGAACTGAGTCTGGGTGGTTACTGTTCAGAGGGTCGGTGTGGACTTGTTGGGCCAAATGGCCTGTTTCTACACTGTACGGAATCTAATCCAATCAACACTGCAGAGAAAATCAGGACCAAGATGGAGGAACCTTGTGAGCAGGAAGTACAACCTCAACTCCAGTTCAGCTGTAATTGGGGTAGGATACAACCTTTAATATTTTGAGCTCTGAAAGCAGATCTCCAAGTAATGTGTGGGCATAGATATTTGAGAATTGTAAGGTTACTTAGAGGGCAAGTCTGGTTTTGTAACGTATATAGATGAAAATGAAGCGAACACACTTTTCATACTTCCTCAGTATTTCCAGCGTTTTGAACCACACCCTGTTGCACTGCTCCATACTAGATTCTTGAACAGAGCTGCAGGAGCTCCCAGCTTCCCTACAGAGACTGTTTGTTGAGCCTAGTAGTACATCGTTGGTGTTCTGATGATTTTGTGAAGTGCATGAGAATGACTGTCAGACTATTTGACATTGAATGAACTTCCCCTGATTGTTTGCAATGTGTATTTCAGTGCAAGGTCTAGCTCTCTCCCTCCACAAAAGGCGGAGAATAATGTGTGGAATAATGTATAGGAAGAGTGCACTATAAAACAGTGAAGCAGGGCAGTGAAGTGATGAGTCTCTAGGGATCCACAGAACACACTACTCCTGACCAACCTGCAGCAATACACAATTAAACATTTTTTTTTTGCAGACTTCAGTTGTTTTACTGTCACACAGATTTCCAGAATGATAAGGCTCAGGATATACATTTCAGGCAGAGTGAAGAGCTTTCAGTTTTAGCTGTGTATAGATAGTTGCAGTGTGGTATTTTATTATGTATCTGGCTATGCAAGGAAAACTGGATTGAAGGTCTATGTGAGAACAGGGACTCTCACCATGCAAGTACCTGGTCTGACTATAGGATCTGTATATTATTAAATCTTTATGATGAATATGTGATGCACTCTCTAGGTGGACATTAGATTTGGATACTTCCATTGACAAGGAGGATGATAGATCATAGGAACGCCAATCAAGTCTGAATCACTTGCATTTATTGTCATATAACTGCAGTCTATGAGAGCAGTATATGTATTGTCCTGGAAGACCTTTTCCAACGTACTATCAGTTCTAAAGAGGGGTCACTGGATCTAAAACTTCAACTGTCCTTTTCCTCCACAGATACCACCAGATCTGCTGAGCTTTTCCAGCAGCTTCTGATTTTATTTCTGATTTCCAGGACAGAGTCATAGAGTCATAGAGATGTACAGCATGGAAACAAATCCTTCGATCTAACCAGATATCCAAACCTAATCAAGTCCCATTTCTTAGCAGTTGGTCCATGTCCCTGTAAACCCATCCTATTCATATACCCATCCAGATGCCTTTTAAATGTTATACTTGTACCAGCCTCCAGCACTTTCTTTGGCAGCTCATTCCATACATGCATCACCCTCTGTGTGAAAATGTTGCTCCTTCGGTCTCTTTTATATCTTTCTCCTCTCACCCTAAACCTATGCCCTCGAGGTCAGGACCCACCCACTCCAATGAAAAGACCTTGCCTATTAACCCTATCCATGCCCCTTGTGATTTCATAAACTTCTGTAAGGTCACCCCTCAGCCTCTGATGCTCCAGGGAAAACAGCCCCAGCCTGTTCAGCCTCTCCCTGTAGCCCAAATCCTCCAACCCTGGCAACATCCTTGTAAATCTTTTCTGAACCCTTTCAAATCTCACAACATCCTTCCAATAGGAGGGAGACCAGAATTGCCCACAATATTCTAAAAGTGGCCTAACCAATGTCCTGTACGGCCGCAACATGACCTCCTAACTCCTGTGCTCAATGTTCTGACTACTGTAGTTCTTCGTCAAAAAACTATAACAAGTTATCAGAAGGATTTAGTACATTTTTTGAAGTCCACGTTGTAATCTTGTTGTCATTTGTGTGCAGCATTGAGGCACTATACTACATTGGTGGTATGCATGGAATGTAAAGTTAAAGATTTTAGTGGGTGTGAGTGAATCACTAGATAATCACTTGTTCATGATGGAATCATGTGTGTACAAATTACCACTTTTGTTCCAAACACTGCTAGGTCACATTTATTTCAAATAACTACAGCCTTACTATCATCCAATAACTGTCTGACCCCTACCACAGAAGAATAAAAGAATTTAAAAGGGACCTGAGGAGCAAGCTTTTCACGCAGAGATGTTCAGCAATACAATAATCTGACCTATGCAGTGAGTGGACTCACTAAAGATGGTACCAACTTAACTGTAGTTAGCATTGTGCAAACCTGTACAGTCATCTGATAGAAGAAACTCATATAGTCCTAGCTGGATTCCAGCCCAGCTTTGAGAATTAAAAAGCCAACAGCACAACCCACCATGCCATGCAGTCCCTTTGGGCACTGATTTTAATTGGATTATATTTGAGATACACTGGCTTTCTGTTGTCCTGCTGGTTTTGGATGTGATATTTTTGGAAAGGTGACAGCTCCCTAAATTGCATTGAATTATCACTGGGCTACATTCAGGAATTAACAGGTTATCCATCACCAACAAGAGACATTTTGGCCCAGATTTTCCTGTCAAAATGGCGATGAGGCTAAAGGCACTCTTCATTCTTTATGTAAAAAGTAAATTTCAGCGGGGGCAAATGTGCAGTTAAACTAAAATATCCAACAGTTGCAATCTGTGCTGTACTGCACTGTCTGGCTTTTTACTTGATATATGCTTTGAATAGTTTCCAGCTGCTGTGCCAGTGCAGTAGATATGAACTATTCCTGTCACAGAGAGACTCATCTACTCCAGCTCAAGTATCCTTTTTAATAAGTTGGCAAACAACCACTCTGGGAGTGAAAATTGAAGACTACATGTTTGAACATGGAACATAGAACAATACAGTGCAGAACAGGCCCTTTGGCCCTCGATGTTGCGCTATTCTCAGCTCATACCCCTACACTATCCCAAAATCACCCATGTGCTTATCTAAGGATTGTTTAAATCTCCCTAATGTGGCTGAGTTAACTACATTAGCAGGTAGAGCATTCCACGCCCTAATCAGTCTCTGTGTAAAGAACCTGCCTCTGACATCTAAAATCTATCACCAAATTGAATTGCTATTCTTTCAAATTTTAATTTTAAGCATGCATTTTTTTTTAAAAAGTAATTTTCCTTTCTGTTCCTTGTTTTAGCCTTTTCTTCATCCAAGTTTTCTTAATCCAAACTTTCTTTCCTCTCTTCATTTCCTTTTCTGTATTGGATTTAATATTGAATTCATCCATGCCAATTTACACTTCTTTCTCGTTCATTTGCACTGTTTATTTTACAATCCTTCAACCTGGTACGTTTCAGAAAGGCAGAGTGAGTTGCAGTGCTCCCCAGGCTCCTTCAATATGACATTATCAACTTCCTCTTCCAGCAATTTGCCACTGAATTAATTTAAAAACGTAATGCCAAAAGACAGTGGTTCACTCGAGTGATTCCAGAGATGAGGGGTTTATCTAATGAAGAGAGAGTGAGCAGTTTAGGCCTATATTCTCTGGTGTTTTGAAGGATGAAAGGAGTTCTGATTGAGGTCAATAAGATGGTAAGGGGGATTGACAAAGTAGATACAGAGCAGATATTTCTTTTTGTGAAGCAATCTAGAATGAGGGGTCTTAATTTTAGGGTTAGGGGTGCCAGATTTAAAATAAAGTTGAGGAAAAGCTCCTTCTCTCAAAGGGTCATGAATCTGTGGAATTCAACCACCACCACCCTCCTCCCCACCCTGAGTGTGGTGGACGCTAGGACATTGAGTCAATTTAAGGAGGAGGTAAACAAATTTCTAATTCATAATTGTTTGAAGGGTTATGCAGAGCAGGCAGGAAAGTGGAGATCAGCTATGATTGTGTTGAATAGCAGAGCACACTGGAAAGATTAAATTACTTACTGCTGCACTGAGTTCTTATGCTCATCTCTAACAAAGAGCAGATGATAGATCAGTGAATCCCTACAATGTGGAAGCAGGCCAGTTGATCCATGGAGTCCACACAGACCATCTAAACAGCATCCCACCAAGACCTACCCCCATCCCTGTAACCCTGCTTTTCCCAACTCACCTAGACTACACATCCATGGGCAGCAAGGGTAATTTAGCATGGCCAATGCACCTAACCTGCATATCTTTGGACTGTGAAATGAAACCAGAGCATCTGAGCAAACCCACACAGACACAGAAGAATGCGCAAAGTCTACACAGACAGTTGCTCGGGGATGAAATTGAACCTGGGTGCCTGGTGCTGTAAGGCAGCAGTGCTAACCACTGAGCCACCATACCACCTATGAGTGATGGCTCTAATCTTATGAATAGAGGTCCTATACATGAAGTAAATGGGAGATCATTAATGTTTTGATTACTCAACGTAGATGTACATGACAGTCTAAGTGAATTACATAGCCAAACAAACCCAAAACTATTCAATGATGAGCATTTGTCACACAATATTGATTTTTTTCCTTTAGAGCACAGCACAATAACCTCAGTACACAGTGACCTACACTATTATACAATACTTATACAAATCTCTTTCAAGGAATTGCCATAGTATTGAAGATAATTCTGCTCCTTTCTTACTAATCTTGTATCAGAGGAAACATTTTCTTCAGAGAGCATTGACCTATCTCGGATTTTGGAACCCACTTTGTTTAGACTTTAGTTAGCTCCTTTTATAAAGATGTAACTCACTTGAACCCCAAATACATTTTAAGTCTCTAAAAGACTCTCTAACAAAGAGAGGGAGAGAGAGAGAGAGACATGAACAGCATTTTTGAGGGTTCCAAAGCATTTGCTATCGAGCTGGAAATTAATCCTCAAAATAAAATGAACGACTATTTAAAGCTGCATACCCACGGCTTCCTCTAATCAAAATACCTTTATAACAGACTACAGTGAATGAATTTATGTTGGTCAGAAAATTATAATTGAGTTATTTTCCTGACTATTCAATCTCTGATAATGTTTTATTAGCAAGAAGCTCAGCTTACCACTCGCATCTACAGATCTCTGTTATCTTGCAGGCAACAGTGACCTATTGGTGAATCCTAGAAGCAATCTAATGGCTGAATCGTACATTCTTTTGACTAATTGTGAGTTAAATCAGATTTTGTGGATGGTTTCTTACCTTAGACCTAGTGCGATTTCTCACCATAACTTGCGACACCTCATTCACTACTGTCCCCACCCCAGAGTGTCCTATGCCTAGCCCCCTCTTGCCATGTGTCTTTCCCAGAATAACTTGCCACACACTGGATATCTGTCCGATGGTTGGCATCCCTTCCACTAGTGCCATCGTTGAGAGGCCACTGAGTACCTGGCCAAGAATTGAGAATCTGGCATTGCTCCTCTCCAGGAGAATAGTACCACAGCAGCCACAGAGCCACGCTGCCATGGCACATAGACAACATGGCTGACTCTCCCTCGCACATACTCTACCATTCTCTCAACCTGGACGCCATGTAAACTCCATGTCGCACAGTCGGCCGGTCTTTAGATAGCTAAGGTCAGAAGGGCGGCATGGTGGCTCAGTGGTTAGCACTGCTGCCTCACAACGCCAGGGATCCGGGTTTGATTCCAGCCTCGGGCAACTGTCTATGTGAAGTTTGCATATTCTCCTCACGTTTGCATGTATTTCTTCTGGAGGTTTCGGTTTCCTCCACAGTTCAAAGATGTGCAGGTTAGGTGAACTGGCCATGCTAAATTGTCCATAGTGTTCAGGGATGTGTAGATTAGGTGCATTAGTCAGGGATAAATGTAGAGTAATAGGGTAGGAGAATGGATGGGTTACTCTTTGGAGGGTCAATGTGGACTTGTTGGGTCAAATGGCCTGTTTCCACACTGTAGGAATTCTAGGAGTCTGCAGTTCAGACTTACCATGAAAACCAAATTCTGGCAGCTTGACGTTGATCACCCACAACAGTCTTCACTGCATCTCCTGGACCCTGGTGTCAATCAGGTCCTGTCTGCCTTGTCTTGTCAGATGCAGCTGATTTCTGTCATTCACATCGAGAGTTGAGGAAGGATGTTCCCGATGGGGGTGAGAGTCTAGAACCAAGGGGTTATAGTTTCAAGATGAGGTAAACCTGAGATTAAGCGAACTTTTTTTAACCCAGAAAATGATGGCCTGTTGAACTACCACAGAATGACAATGAGGCCAAACATTGTATGTTTTCAAGAAGAAGATCGATTGAGCTATTGTGGCTGAAGGGATCAAGGGATATGTGGACCATGCAGGATCAATGTATTGAGCTTGATGATCAGCTATGATTATATTGAGTGGCAGAGCACACATGAAGGTTCAAATGAGCTCCTCCTATTGTCTGAGCCAACTTTCAGTTGCAATGCCCATCTACAGAATAGGATGCGATGACAGGAAAACAGCTCGCCTTGGTCACAGCCAGCTCTGGGCTCCACATGATCAACCACCCCCCCAACCTTCCTGTACCTCCATGTTCCCTTTACCTCGCACTACCCTGATAACCCATTCCCTACCAGCCCCGATTATGGAGAACCATCACATTGAAATTCACCCCTAACTGCCCTCCCTACTCACTCCCCTTAGAAGTAGTGACTGCCTACAAACCCTGTTGTGTAGTGGTTGATGTACTCTGAAGCTGTTCCACACCCCCATAGTCCTTGAGATTCACTTGTAACCACCCTTGTTCTGATGTCCATAACTGGCACTGATTCTCCCCGACCCCTCTGCCTGGATTCCCACAAGTCTTCCAGCAGTAATCCCCCTGCCGCCCTAACAAAACCCTTTTGCACCCTCCTGAATGATTGGCAGACACTTACCTTCAGCCATTGACAGAAGTCAACATGACTGGCCTGTCCCCCAAAGGGTGTCTTTGCTGATCCCTGTCTGTGATTCGCACTTCTGCTGACTGCTGCTGCTGGCCATTTTAGACTGACCATTGCCCATTCTCTGGATTGCAGATTCCCTGACAATGAGCATCCCAATAACCGACCATGGTCAATGGCCTTGACTGTGTATGGTCTGTGCAGTGACTGACAGTACCAGCAGCCTCTGACTGACAGTAGTCTCTCATCCACCTTGACAAGATGAAGAACTAGCCTCTACACACTTTCGCGCATTGCCACTTAGTTGAATACATTTTTTAAAATACTAATTCATGGCATGTGGGTGTTACTAGCTGGTCAGTATCTATCACCAGTCCCCAGGTTCCCTGGAGAAGTATACTGTGTTTGCCGCACTGCATGATGTAGGGTGTTAGATTGATGTCTTGGTGTGCTAGATGCAAGATATTACTCCCATCCCCAGACAGATCCCAGACAGAAGAAGATTACAAGTAGCCAGTCTGTATGTCAGAGCTAAAAAGCACGTGAATACAACTGTACTAATAACCTTTCACTCTGGCTAAAGCACCAACCCGCTAACAGGCAAGACATAGCATAGTAAAGCAAAGCAGGGATGCTGCAGGCATGCCAGTAAGTGCGAGTGCATGGGCACTAAGTGAGCAAGTGAAATGCAGCTAAGTCCAAACCTGTCCCTGTGTACAAAGTGTCTCTGTTGCTGCTTTTCAACATTATTTGCTGGTGTACCATGCAGTGCAAACTTGTGCTCCCTGAGCAAGTAGATCAGAAGTATCATGATGGTTGTGAAGGCTTGGCAAATGATGGATGCCAATGTCGATTAGATGTGAGGTACATGCTGCTGATTTCTGTAGATCATGCCCTGAGATGTTTTTGGTCCAAAGCAGCACGGAGATCCATTGGAGCAAGTGCTGAGCGAAGTTCACCAAGTACCAGCTCTGATTTCTATGCCAACCTTTCTGAATAGGAGAAAGTGAGGACTGCAGATGCTGGAGATCAGAGTCAAGAGTGTGGTACTGGATAAGCACAGCCGGTCAGGCATAAGCACTCACCCTGAAATGTCGATTCTCCTGCTCCTCAGATGCTGTCTGACCTGTGTGTTTATCTAGCACCACAATCACGACTCCAACCTTTCTGAATGCCTAGCTTGCTTAGTAAGATGATGCAAGATGGTGCCGGATATGGTCAACTCTTGTGAGCTTCTGCGTGCAGATCTGACTTTCCTATTGCCTACGATCGTTCTACACACTTTAAATTTAATGGCATACTCTTAAAAAATTACTAATAACTATGTTTTATCTAAACTCACAGGTTTGAAGCTCCTCCGATTAACATTCACCTGTACCTGTGTTTTTATTTTGCCGCTGTTTGCCTATTATGTACTATCTATGCTACTTAACTCTGTGATCTGCCTGTATTGCTCACAAGACAAAGTTTTTCACTGTGCCTTGGTACACATAACAATAAATTCAATTCAATTCAATTCAAATTCAGATGGAAGGTGAATATTAAAATAGTAAGCTGTGGTCCTAATCTGGTATTTAACAAGCAATAACCCCTTTTACTTGGCAATTTGCCACAAACCAGTGAGAAAATTTGCACATCGTTTGTCAGAAGCATGAAAAGATAGAGTAAAAAAACCCCAACATGAGATAACCCTCGCTGAATTCCTCATGAGGTTCCATCACAAATCCTACCATAATCGCCTCAGTCAAACCGCTAACTGACAACGTCCTGAGTTTTCTCCTGCCAAAATATAATCAGAGGTTGTCCAGTCAGGAGGAAGACTCAATTGTAATTTCATGTCCAACATGAATCCATTCACTGTAGATTTTTGATTTGAAAGGAGGTTTTATTATGAGGAACATGATAAAGGTTATTTGATTAGAAGAATCTTCAACTATGCAGCATTAAATATTATCGAAGACTACTGTCAATCTAGATACAAAATGCATTAATTCCTACAAAAAATGCTTTCAGTCCCCTTCTTACTTTTGTGTTTAAAATTCATGCCAAATTCTGTCGTTCAGCATACTCAGTGTTCCATTTTGTGAAAAAGAAAGAATGGAGTCAAGATAAGATTCAGAACGGACACAACGCCAAAATAATTATCCTGAGTTTTCAAAAGTCATTGCAACAAATAAGTTATCAGATCTTCATGGCTTTTTTCTGCTGAATTCTATATTTTACCCTTAACCTTTCTGATTGTATGCCTCAGTCTGGGAGAATTATACTGTAAACCAGAGGCTGTCAGTTCTAAAACCATACAGACTGCAGAAAGGAGGGAGTGGGAGAAGGCCAGGAACAAACTGGCTTCCCCTTCAGATCCCTTGTCTTTCAATTTCATTTGAAACTTAATTGGTTTGAGACCACCAGCTTTTCTGCTTGGCTGAAGGCAGCACAGGGGAGAATTGTACGCCAGACTCTGTCACTGCTGCCTTGCATTAACTACAATAATGGGGACCTGTGCAATTTCTTACTAATCTATTTCTTGTCCATTTCATCTTGGACTGGCTTAATTCTCATTTTGCTTTCTTTTTTAGAAATGATATTTCAGATTGCTTTAACCTTTCTGAATGTTAACTAGCACTTGGTTGTAAGGGGATATCTAGCCTTAGTATATTAGTGTACTGTCTGAAACAGTGTAGCACAGCGGGGTGTGTGTGTGTGTGTGTGTGTGTGTGTGTGTGTGTGTGTGTGTGTGTGTGTGTGTGTGTGTGTGTGTGTGTGTACATATCTCTCACATAAAATTATATATTAGTATTAACTGAGTCTGAAGGAACTGTTCCATCATGATTTGTGAGTGGAATATAGAATGCAAGTCTTATTGAGTTGAGCAAAACATTGGGTCAGTGATGAAGGCATCAAGATGGCTGCATCCAATTTGTCCATCCCTGATTCAGAAGATTTTCTAATGCTTGATAGAGAGGGTGGACCCACGGATTCCAGCAGAAACTTCAACTATCCCGAGGGGTAGG
Organism: Hemiscyllium ocellatum; assembly: GCF_020745735.1. NCBI lineage: Eukaryota > Metazoa > Chordata > Chondrichthyes > Orectolobiformes > Hemiscylliidae > Hemiscyllium > Hemiscyllium ocellatum. The sequence goes on from NC_083423.1 coordinate 10,162,283, forward strand.
GCATGTTATGTTCTCGCACCGTTCACTACTTTCACATGGCCCATATGATTGTTCAGGACCATCATACCTACCCGAACTTTATCCGTCACTGGTCCTGAGCTCACATTGACCATGCCTCTTACTCATGCAGAGCTATTGCTGAGATTCCTACACAAAACCTTGTCCCCTGTGCCAAACTGTCTCTCTCGATTGGCGGAGTCTTGTGCCCAGCATTAGCATTCCTGATGCCATTTCAGCTTCGCAACCCCCCCCCTCCAACCTTCTAACCGTCATCATCCTCAGGTCTGGGAAGATCAGACTTAACCTGGTGTGGAGTCTACTACTCATAAGCAACTCTGCAGGTGCAATCCCTGGATTTACATGTGGTGTGGTCCAATAATCACGTAAGAACCAGGACAGTTTTGTATCTAATGAGGCTGTAGGCTGTTTCTTCAAGCTTGGACTACTCTTTCTGTCAGACCATTGGGGGATGGATGGAATTGAGCTGCCTGTATACATCAAGTACCATTCGACTTTAGGGAATAGTCAGATTCCATGCTGCTAAATGATGGCATTGCATGTCAATACCAGATCTTTCCTGGGATAATAATGCACCAACACCTGAGAGAATGATCGTTGTTTCTTGACTTCACTGGAAGCTAGGGTTTGTCAATGTGCCCATTTCCAAGGCTGAATTTTTCTAAGGAGTTGATGCAAAGAAGCCAGGATGGAGGCCAGGTTATGGATGAACTTTCCACAGTAATTCATCAACCCAAGAAATGATCTAAACTCCTGGACAGATGTGGGGGAGCTGGGGCACATTTGATCACCCTCACTTTATCTTCCAAAGTGTGTATCCTGGTCTTGTCAATTCTGCAGGCCAAGTAGGTCACTTTTTCCCTTGCAAGATTTATCCCTGCTTTGGAAAAAGCTTTCCCTGTTACAAGAAGGTCATCTGGGTAGATGGCGATCTGAGGCAGAGCTTGCAAAATGTTTTCTATCATCTTCTAAAGCGTTCAACAACAATACCCCAAATGGCAGCTTCATAACAAACCTTTATGAGTATTAAGACCGTAAGACTTGGAGTGGAAGTAGGGCCATTCGGCCCATCGAGTCCACTCCGCCATTCAATCATGGCTGATGGGCTATTAATTGTAGCATACTCCTGGGAATCCTCATCGAAACACAGTTGCAAGTAAACACAGCTCATGTTTAGCTTTGTGTAAAAGTCCTTCATCCAAAGGATTAGGTATTTATCCAGCTGCAAAATGTGGTTCACCTTTTGTTTGAAATCCCGACAAAGGTGAACTCATCTGTTGGGCTTCAGTCTCAGTACGACTGGTACTGCCCATCCTGCAATTGGACTGGTTTGATGATTCTTTCACTTTCCAGCCTCCTGATTTCTGCCTCCACTTTTGCCCATTAGGCAAATGGCACTGGGCTGGCCTTGCAGAATGGTGGAGTTGCTTCCTCGTCAATGTGTAAAGTGGCCTTGGTTCCTCTGAAAGTCCATGGACTTTCCTGAAAGACTTCTGACTATTTAATTAGGACTTCACTCCGGCATCCATTTTCTAAGTTAAAAACATTGAGCCAATCTAGGTGAATCTTCTGCAAGTAATTTCGCCCCATCATGCTTGTTTCTGAGTCTTTGACTATAGTCACGGATAACTGAACCAGCTGTTATTCATGTATGACCAGACAGAAGCTGTATACTTAGTCTGTAAAGGTTCCCCAATATAGGTTCTCAGTCTGCCTAGGTCTTCCGCAAACTTAAGGGCTCCTTATGTTATAAGATCATAAATATTGACCAGGACACCTTTATGGATTGTATTGTGGGATATTTAATATCCACTTGATACAGAGACAAGGCTTTCTGTCCTTGTCTCCAACTCCCCTCACCCACAACACCCAGCCCACCAACCCCTGTGCTGCATGAGAAAGGAGAGCTGATTGGTTGGCAAGTGGATTCAGATGGAAAAAGCAAGGACATGAAGAATGCACCACCAGGATGATGATTGACAATTAATAGTCAAGCGTTGTTTAAATTTTAACCAGGCCGATTGACTCTTATTAGTCAAGGCATTGCCCTGAGAAATGAATCAGTGGTTGGCTATTACCTATTGTTGAACTGAGCCAGCTGCAGTGTTCTTTCTGTCTGCAAAAAAAGGGCCTCATTTATTAATATACAGAGCTTCCACTACAGCTTCAATGGCTGACTGATAATCCTAAACTGGTTGTCAGATTAACTCTTCTTAGCATTATTTAACAAATGTCTGATCACCACTACCTTAATGCTACCAGCAAACTAATCTGACATTCTGCCTACCAGGCAATTGGTTAATGTGGTATATGAATTTGAGTGCCAGTGTGATGCCAATTCTGTTATTCCTGTATCCCCAAAGACAGACAAATCATATCAAGCAGCATATCTCTTCAAACCTTTGTAGAGGGCAAGGTACCCAACTCAAATCTCAAAACTCAACATCTAACAATAGCTGTGATTCTACAAAGTTACCGTATTTGTTAAATAATCCAGAGGGACTCTTAAATCTGCGCAGTCCAAAGTTTTGTGTGATTATTCCATGACAGACTTCCCTTTTGCCATCACCTGTTCATCTCTTAATTCAAGGAGTGTTAAAATTCTTTTTATGTTCATGAAGCTTCATGGTAAAGATTGACAGATAGAACAGGTAAAGAGTGCCAACAACAGGAACAACAAAGGGACTAAACACGTGCTTTAAATATATTGTGTGCAGTTTTGGTCGCCATACTATAGGAAGGATGTGGAGGCACTGGAACGGGTGCAGAGGAGGTTTACCAAGATGTTGCCTGGCATGGTAGGAAGATCGTATGAGGAAAGGCTGAGGCACTTGGAGCTGTTCTCATTGGAGAAAAGAAAGTTTAGGGGAGATTTGATAGAGTTGTTCAAGATGATTAGGGGTTTAGATAGTGTTGACAGTGAGAACCTTTTTCCGCTAATGGAGTCAGCTGTTACTAGGGGACACAGCTTTAGATTAAGGGGAGGTTGGTATAGGACAGATGTTAGGGGTAGATTCTTTACTCAGCGGGTTGTGAGTTCATGGAATGCCCTGCCAGTAGCAGTGGTGGACTCTCCCTCTTTATGGTCATTTAAGCGGGCATTGGATAAGCATATGGAGGTTATTGGGCTAGTGTAGGTTAGGTAAGCTTCGGTTGGCGCAACATTGAGGGCCGAAGGGCCTGTACTGCGCTGTATTTTTCTATGTTCTATGTTCTATATATATAAATATATACAATTGGTTTAAAATTGGGAAAAAAAAAACTTTGAGGTAAGACTGGTGGCAGCTCTGAGGGGAGTTGTAGCTAACATTTTTTGCAGCTCATTAAATGCAGAGCTTGTACTAGAAAATTGGAAAGCAGCTAATGTTCCATTTTTCTAACAAAAGGTCAGGTACACGATCTGAGAATTATAGGCCTGTTAGCATGACATCCAGGGTAAGAGAAACAGTATAGTCTATTATAAAGGAAGTAATTCAAGAGCTTTTTACAAGACTACAGACAATAATTTCAATCCAACATGGCTTTATGAAAGGCAGGTCAAACTGAACAAATTTATTGGAAGTTTTGGAAAAATGTAACAGATTTGGTGCATGCTATATATCTTGGCTTTCAGAAGACCTCACAAGAGGTTTGTGGCTAAACTGAAAGCTCCTGGATAAAAGAAGGACTAAATTGGATAATAAATTGCCGAAATAGCAAGAAACAAAGGGCAGCGATCAATGATAGACCTTCTAATTGGACAGCAGAGCAAATTAGAGTCCAGAAGTGGGACTTTACTGTTCAATGTTTATAATTGATCTTGGCAAAGGTATTAAGAGTAGCACCTGAGAATAGTTGGTTCATCTTTATTTTACACAGAGGAATGAGAGTATATGATCTGACTGTACCAGGAGACAGTGCAGGTGATTGTATTAATCCACTTAAGAGGGAAATAAAATTATATTTGGTGTGGAAAATGATTGATGAGTAAGAAATGCATTGGATTTTTCAAAGTTGGCAATCAGCCTTATCTTCTGATCCTTACGGTGCTAAGCAGCCAATTGTTCATGTTTGTGCTCATCCTCTCCCCTTACACTGCCTCAGAAAAGGATTGGTTCAGTTATTAAAATCATTATGTGGTACAACATAGAACTTTTGCATGAGACAGATTGCAAATTTAATCCTTGATCCCTGTTGCATTAGAGAGTCCCATCACTGGGGAAATGTGTGGTTTGTTATTAATTGAGGATTTTCCAAACCTAAGAAGGAAATATTGGCTGAGGTTCCCATGTATTATCACACACTGCTGGAGCTCCACATACCCAATTAGTCTGGGTGCTACTTAACAGAGCTTTGTGGGTCCATGCTATTGGCTGCAGATCTTACCACATTCAGGGAGTTCATTTCTACCTTTGGGAGACTGTCTGTGTGGGTTTTGCACATTCTCCCTGTGTTTGCACAGAGTTTCCTGTGGGTGGTGTGGTTTCCTCCCACAGTCCAGAGATGTGCAGGTTAGATGCTTTGGCCGTGCTAAATTGCCCATTATCTTGGTGGATTAGCTATGGGAAATGCTGGTTTCCAGCGATAGCGTGGGGCAGTAGGTCTGGTGGGATGCTCGTCAGAGGGTCGGTGTGGGCTTGATGGGCTAAATGGCCTGCTTCCACACAGTAGTGATTCTATGATCAAGACCTGTCTGTCAATCAAAGGCTGGCTGCTTCGTTGAATGGTAGAGGGCTTGTATATAAGAGACCGTCCTGAGGCCTTGGACCGTTGTTAGATCCCAGGCTCAAGTGAGTGATAACAGATGCAGGATCAAGAGGAGAGAAGTATCAATCAGGCACTGAGTGCTTCTAGGATCAAGGGTCCATCATAGCTCACCTCCCTGCTCCTGTCCCAGAGTTCTACAGAACAAATCCCCCACCCACCACAGATCAAACACTGGGTGGTCTTCTGATGATGATTCAATGATGGTTCATCAACAATCTGTGGCACACAAGCACAAAGTGAAAAGTTTAAACAAGTTCTTTGGGATCTAGAGTGATAAAAACGTGACGTAGCATCACACAGTTTATACTTCTAACAAGAAGACTTGGATCATGCATTGTACAAAAGGTTTTTATTAATGAGATTGGAAGGTGCATGTACCTGTGAACAAGTGATAGTGGAAAAGGCAAAAGAATTCTATGAGAAGGCGAAAACAGGCCTGAAGACAATGACTGACTTTAAAAGTACATTAATGGTTGTACTTCGGAATGGCAGGAGTTGTAAAGGATGCTAAATAAAGTCAAGACTTATTTTCTTACAAGATAGTTCGGTTTATCACGACAAACAATGACACTGGTCATTCAAGATCCAAACTAACTGTGTCCCAGGATAACAGAGGTTGCATTTGAGTTTTCAACTATTTTGTCATGTTGTCAACCATCCCTGAAGTTTTATGTTCTTCACAGTGCGTTGAATTCCCAAATTGGGAATTCCATGGTAAATATAATTCATGGCTTCGATATTGAGTCTTGTCCTTCAGTTGTCCCATTTATCACTAATTTTCTCAGACAATTACAGACACAAACCTTTTGCAGCTCCAGGGTAGTAGGTCTGTTTAATGCTCAATAATTGTGTAACCAGAGCTAGATACATCATGACAACCATTTCAAAGCAAGTGACCTTTTGACAGATATTTCAAGGGAAAATTAGTTCTTAATTATGTCCTGGTGTAGAATAGCAGTAGCAATCACTAAAACTAAAGGGTTTTAATTTTACAAATCCTTAGATTTGTCTTAACAAACCTTTTTGTCCTAACAAAGTATTTGGTCTGCAACTGTAATATTACATTTTGAATGAGTTATTAAGCAGGGAAGAAAAACAACAAAACATTATTTTTGCCAGCAGCAAAATGTAATGATCGACAGCAGTGTCAATAATTTCTGCAAACTATTACGACTTCTAGAAGTACTTGTGTAGTATTGAACTGTTGCATATTTATCGAAGTATTCCTCAAATGCCACCACCCCCATGCAGAAAGTAGTGAGCGCTAAAAATTAATTTATTTCTTTTAATTGAAAGATGATGATTCTGAAGCTCATTAAATTGCAACTTGGCGTATTGAAAGTTGACCTTAATCTAACGTTGTGTGCTAATTTTCATTTTAACAAGATTTGATTTTCAAGGTCTCATTTCTTGAGGCTTTATTAATAATTGACTGTTTTTTTACAAAGCACAAAATTATTCTTTGTGGTTTTTTTTTAACCTTACTTCCAGCTATCTATTTACTGCATACATTTTATAAGCTGCTGAGGAAGAGCGGTTGAATATTTACAAGGTTCCAAGGATATTTTTGTATCATAAGTAATGATGTACCACCCACACAGCTAAAGGCATAGTAAATGAAGACCATTTCCTGCACTCTTGAAATGTTTTGACAGAGGATTCTGTCCATGCCTTCCATAATTCTGTGGAGGGGAAAGGTATAAATTAATAGCTGTCATTCCATTAAATGCTATGATAAATTTTAGTATTCATTTCCGTTTTATTCCTTTTGAGCATATTCCTGGGTTGGGTACTCTGTTGTTTGATTTTATGGTGGTCGTAGAGTCATAGGTCCTTCACTCCAACTCGTCCATGCCGACTGGATATCGTAAACTATGTAGTCCTATTTGCCAGCACTTGACTCATATCCCTCTAAACCTTTCCTATTCATATACACATCCAGATGACTTTCAAATGTCGTAATTGTACCAGCCTGCACCACTTCCTCTGGCAGCTCATTCTATACATACACCACCTTTTGCATGAAAAGGTTGCCCCCTAGGTCCCTTTTAAATATTCTCCCTCTCACCCAAAACCTATGCCTTCTAGTTCTGAATTGCCCATCTCAGGGAAAGGACCTTGTCTATTTACCATATCCATGCCCCTCATGATTTTATATACCTCTAAAAGGTCACCCCTCAACCTCCAACTTGTGCCATTCCTGCATGATACAACAACCTGCACTTATATAGCACCATCAATTGTTCAAATCTTCTCAAAGTATTAAATATGGTCCAAGAATGAGGCGCGTAAGACAATATGAGGAACGATGATCAAGGGATCGATGATGTCAGCTTCAAGAAACTTAGGAATGAATCCCAGAGTCTAGGATCTATGCAGCTGAAAACACTGCAACTTATGGAAAGTTAAGGTTTACCCAACCAGTCAGAATTTGAGGACACCAGCGATCTTGGAGGCTTGCAGGAGAACACAGCAATAGGGAGGGACAATGTCACCGAGGAATTTGTAAAAAGAAAAAGAGAATTTTATTGCATAACAAATTTGGGAGGAGAATTCTTGCATGTTGTTAAGTTTGCTTATTTAATTGCTGCTGCATGAGGTGTTTTTCCAATTTCAGCCCTCATTTTTGGCATCGCTAATCCCCAAATGCTAGTCTGCTGTTGAATGTTGGGAAAAGGCTGATGGAATCACCTTCATGAACTTAAAACAGATTAAAAACGAAGATTGACTTTTAAGTGTTTGCTTTGCAGTTGCTGTTAATCTGCATTCATACAGTGCTTGGTAGGATTGGCTTATGGATTCTCTTTATCTATCTGATTTAAACAGACAAAAGGATAGCTCCTAAGCTGTTATGATATTATACACAGTTCCCTTTTCATCCATATCTACACACTGATTATGAGCAACCTTCAAATTATATTTTATGCATTAATATGCATGTAACAAGTTAATGTTAATAATTGCAATAATTTGGCTGTTAAAATGTTGTCACAAAAGATTGTTTAAACACATTTCTGGTAGCTGTTTGAAGTCAACATGTTTCACAAAGATGTAACTAAAGTATCTACTATCTAAGTCTGAAAGAATTAGTACAACAATGGGAAAGCCAAGTCCTTGCAATCAGCAGAGAATTTTTCCAAACTTATAGAATTAATAATGGTCTCAAGGCAGTGGTTAATTGGGGAATGCAGAGCAACATGGGAGGATTGGAAATAGGCTCTTTCTCTTTCAACTGTCACCAATCTGTCCTTAAATCCCCTCCAGCACACCAATACATTGCGATTTCACTGTCCTGTCAACCAGTATATTTTGAAGTCAAGTTTTCTTTATCCTAATGAGAGACCTTTCACTGAAAGTAGAGGTCTCTTGCTGACAAGAAATCTCCTGTCCATCACTGATACCCAAGGGCACATCAGTTGTTCCAGTGCATGCTCTGAGGATGGTTAGAGGAATTTGCTTTTTATTGATAGGTCACATATGCCAATACTGTGGGAATCGAGCACTTTTGGCATCAAATATTTCTTGGTCAACCAACAGAGGTTCAGTAAAATACTCCCATCCAACCTTGGGAGAGCATCCATATCTGTACCTCATGATTCTTTCTTCAATATTTCTCATACCATCCAGTTTTGACAGCTTTCTTCCACCGTGGTATGAACACCTGCTTGCTTGAAGCCCTAGATTGATGGCGGATGTCTGAGTTCATGATTCATTGCCAGTTCTGGTTGAGCTACATCAAACGACGTTGTACCTTGCTGTTCTTGACCAAATGATCTGACTACGCCAGAGCTGAGGTTGCTCGATGAAGCCCTCCCTTGTGAGTCTGGTTGTGGTTCAGTTCAGCTGATAGACTTTGACTCCGGAATTTAGTCATGAATTCAATTTACAGCAGATATCTATGTCACCAAACAACTTGGAAAAGAATGGAGTCAAGGTGGCATTTCTATTACCAAAAGCACGGAGACAGCTGTCAAGCACTGTCTTGCAAAACATATTGCTGATAATCACGTGGTCTATGCCACCAAAACTGACATGACATTAGTGAATTCACTCAACAAGATCACAAGATGTCTGATTTGGGAAATTACGTGGAAGGATTTTCTCCTCGAATGCTGGTTTTAATATTTATTGTTGGGCAAAGAGTAGAGGGTGTTTTTGTTTTACTTTGTTTAATTGTGATCTATGTTGCGTGGCAAAGATTCTGAAGCCAAGAGACCAAATTGAAAGTGTTCCATTTCACTGCACTAACTCCCCTCTCCTTAATGATCATAAGATGTGCACAAAAAAGCATGAGTCGCTGTCCTTCATGGCTCTTTAGGGAGGAAAAGATTACACACACACGCACACATGCACGCACACACTCTAAGCCTCATGTTCCTCAGCTTACGAGACAGATGTTAATTAGATGAAATTCTTATTTGTTAATGAAAAGAACAAATGTTATTGCTATTCTGGAGGGAGCCGTGAATGATTTGCAGCTGCATTTATGCTGTCAGATAAGATTCCTGCTGGGAAAGTCAGTTGTGCGGAATTGGACAAGCAGAGCACAGACCTGGCCTGACGCACACATTGTTTGATATGAAATGTGTGCAGCTGCAGCCTGCCTGAACTCTGTTCACAAACCATGAAGGAAATAAGAATGATCCTGTGGGTGCTGTACTTTTCTGTGTTTTCATTTGGGCTCCGCTTGGTAATGTTAGTGTGAGAATCAAACGACATTCTGCAGAAACTCATGGATGCAGACTTTTTCAAAATTAGCCAAAATTAGTTGATTTTAGATCGTGCCATCTTTAATTTTACTTTCTTTTCTCTATTTTTGTGCTGTGAAGGAATTAAGTTCTTGAGTGCATGACAACAGATGACCAACTTTATTATCAGAGCAGAAAATGCTGGAAATGCTGAGCAGCTCCAGCAGGTTCTGGTGAGAGAAACAGAATTAAGGCTTCGGGTCAGTCAGCAGAATTGGGAAAGTTGAGAAATCCCACAGGTTTTTATACGAGTAAAAGGGGAGAGGGTGATAAAGAACTGAAAGAGGAGTCTGAGATAAGGGGGAAGATGAGGAGAGATTAAATAACAAAAGAAATTGGTGATGTAGGGCCAAATGGAATGAGAATGTAGCAACTGAAGAAACACTGGATGGGTGCAGAATGGCAGAATGCCACATACAGTCACCAGAAGCAAAATGAGAGTAAAATAAGAATCAAACCAAACCATATAAAGAAATGGGAACAGAATAGAGGGAGACATTGCACTTTGAAATGGTCAAAATCAATGTTAAGCTGAAAGACTGTAAAGTGACTAATGGAAAGGTGAAGGTTTTTGTTTTCCTGGAATTTACATTAAAATTCAATGAAACAATGCATGAGGCCATGGACAGACCAGGCAGGTTGAGAGCAATGTGGAGAATTATAATGACTGGCAACTGGGAGCTCAAGGGCAAGTTTGTGGATTGCATTGAGGTGTTCTGCAAAGTGATCCCCCAGTCTGTGTTCGGACTCCTAGTATAGTATCGACAACTGTTTTAAAGCAAAATTAAATAATTATACATACTATACTCATGGACTTAATTATATCATAACCTCATTCCAATGTATTGTACTTCACCAGTGAAGTAAGTGCGATATAAAGTCAATATGGTGATGTCAGTAATGCAGCACCCAAACAGCAAAGTCCAACAAACATTAATGAGATAACCGACTAAACCGACTAACCTATAACGGTGAGGTATTTTCAGGCGATAGTAAGTGGTCATAACAAGGGAAGATCAACCATGCCCTTCCTCAAAAGTTATTTTGATTAAGATAAAACCAAAATAGTGTGGATGTTTGAGATCCGAAATGAAAATGGGAAGTGCTGTAAAAGCTCAACGTTCTGGTAGCAACTATAGAGAGAGAGAAACAAGTTAATGTCTCAAGTATAGGAATTGAGAGGTCATGTTGCAGCTGTATAGGAATGGGCCAGACCACTTTTGGAATATTGTATGCAATTCTGGTCTCCTTCCTGTTGGAAGGATGCTGTGAAACTTGAAAGGGTTCAGAAAAGATTTACAAGGATGTTGCCTGGAGTTGGAGGATTTGAGCTACAGGGAGAGTCTGAATAGGCTGGGGCTGTTTTCCCTGGAGCGTTGGAGGCTGAAGAGTGACCTTATAGAGGTTTATAAAATTATGTGGGGCATGGATAGGATAAATGGACTAGGGCTTTTTCCTGGGCTGGGGAAGTCAGAACTAGAGAACAGAGGTTTCGGGTAAGTGGGGAAAGATATAAAAGGGACCTAAGGGGTAACTTTTTCACACAAAGGGTGGTGCGTGTATGGATGAGCTGCCAGAGGAAGTGGTGGAGACTGGTACAATTACAGCATTTACAAGGCATATGAATAGGAAGGGTTCGAGAGATATGGACCAAGAGCTAGCAAATGGGACTAGATTAGATCAGGATATCTGTTCAGCATCAATGAGTTGGACCAAAGGGTATGTTTCTGTGCTGTACATCTCGGATGACTCTATGACTCTAAGACTAATATGAGTCTTCTTCAGAGCCTGAAGTGGTAGAAGAGATTGTCTTTGTTCACCTAAGAAGACAGACAGTGTTTTGGTTCAATAATTTGTGCTTCTGATCTTTCCGCATATCCGCTATACCATAATAGAGGAACACCCTAGTTTATATAATTTAGTTTCTCGGGTTGATCTTGATTCTCTGAACCTTCGCTTTCAAATGGATTAATACAACCAGTTTTATTCTGATCGTATTCACCTTGATGATTTGTTTAGTGAGGTCAAGGTGATGGAGAAAGAGCTATTTATTAAGAAGCTGCTAAACAGAGTTCATCATCAATTGCAAGAGAATCAAACTCACCCTGTGGGTTTCTTATAGAAACCACCCTCCTTCTCTTTTCATCACAAAGGGATGTGGGGCAGGAGGTGGTAGATGTGCAGCAGTCTGTCTATAAAGAATATCCAGACTGAAAAATTAACCCAGCAGGAACAATTGTGACATTTGCAAAACTTAGCGAAACTGTGAAGATTTCTTCTGAAAATGGAGATGCAGTGTGCCTTTCCCATTCCTGTAATTGCTATTGTATGACACCAGTTATTGTTTAATTTGATTTGGAGAGTTTTTTTACATTTGATTGAAATCATTGAAGGTACATTATACTCACTCTGTGTGGCCATCGTTCACATTAGTCATCCGAATGCAGAGACTTTACCTCATTTATTGATTGCCTGCCTTTATGACAGATTTGGGTTTCCTGTGACTAATTGTTCTCTCGACTTGCTGTATTAGGTTTCCTTCTCCTCCTGGGCATATAGAAAAGAAAAGTACGCCTTGTAAAGGTTGACTTTACTCAGGTGAGACCTAATTTAACTCCTTTGCAAATTACTTGTAATCTCTCGATGGGTCTATCTTGACTTTTCCACAATGGGGGTGCTCAGGATGTTGATTTGGGGAAAACCTGTAGGGGTTGCTTTCCATCCTGTTGAAGGCAGTTCAGATTAATCTCTGCTGGCTGCTGTCTTTGGATTCCTTGCTTTAACTATTGAATTACATTTTCTTGTCACTGAAACTTAGCACTGGCATAAAATGTGTGATGTGAAAATCCATCCATCATGAATCTAATCAGTTAATATATAACTTGAGGGAGGCATTACTTCTTAAAGTGCATTTCCTCTACTCTAATGTTGCTGTGTAAATCAATATTTAATACCTGAGGGAGGGGTTCATGCTGCTTGCTTTTGTATAGCTTGGTATACAATGCACTACACTGTGAATCCAGAGCAGTTGAATCCATTGGTGGTCTCACACTTTCCGCTCGAGCGGAGGAGTATCATTGGATGAGTTGCTCCTGCAGGAGGCCAGTATGGAACTGAGGAGCTGAAAGGCCTCCTCCAATGTTGTAACCATGATGTAATAAGATGATCTAAACTGATGTCAGAAGCTCAGAGGCCCCATGTAGTCATTTGGCAATGCAAATTTGGAGTGTTGTTGAAAAAAAAGACATATTACGGTAAAGTTTTTCATCTTGAATGAATTTGGACAATTTGCTAGAAATACCAAAGTAAAGGAAAGAAAAAACACATTCATTTGTGTGTGTGTTTGACTGGAGCTCAGTGTTCTGTGGTGTACCACAGGGATCAGTGCTGGGTCCCTTATTGTTTGTGATATTCATCAATGATATTGATGAGAATATTGAGAAGTAGTGTGATAACTAAATTTGCAGATGGCAGAAAGATTGGCCAGGTGGTTGTCAGTGAGAAGAAAGGTGGTAGGTTACAGGAGGATAGAACTGGATTGGTCTGATAGGCAGATAAGTGGCAGATGGAAGTTAACTCCAATAAAAAAAAAGTGAGGTGGAAGAAGGAACAAGACAAGAGATGTTAGTAAGCTCAGTGGAACAGAAGGATCTTGGGGTATTTGAGATAGGACAGGTTAATAGTTAGATTAAGAAGGCAATGGGTCACTTGCTGTTATTGGTCGAGGTATAGTTGTCTGGGATAGAGCATTTCATCTGTGGAGAGAGACTGGATAAGTCAGGCTGTTTTCTTTGGAGCAGAGAAGCTTGAAGTGGAAACCTGATAGAGTTGTACAAAAACGGGAGAGACATGGACAGGGTGAACAGAAAACAACTTTTCACCTTAGTTGAACAGTCAAAAAAAACCATAATTTTAAAGTGAAAGGCAGGAGGTTTAGTGGACACCTGAGGAGAGTGTTTTTTTTCCCCCCAGTTTCTGATTGGGTATGGAATGCACTGTCTAGGAGTTTAGTCAGGGAACCTCACAATCTTTAAAAAGTACTGAGATGAGCACTTGAAATGTCATACATTCAAGGCTATGGGACTAATGTGAGAGAGTAGGGCGAGTGTGGGTAGTGGTGTATATTTGGCAGTACAGGTTCAATGGACTGAAAAGTCTCTTTGAAAATTGAAAACGTTGATACAGGCTGGTCAAAGCATTGCCTGAGAAATGAATCAGAGACAGGCTCTCACCTACATCACTCAGTTCAAACAGGCAAAGGGTAACTTTCTGACAACAAGGAACACAGAGTATTAATATATGTAGTGTTCAGATCATGGAAAAGCTTGTGAGTCTGATTAACAGTCCTGCATTTGTTGTCAGGTTTAAACAAAGTTTGACAGGTAACTTTATGTTTGGCCAGGCACTGCTACTATATCTGAGGAGTCACAAATGGTGCTGATCATTGTGCTGTTCATCTGTGAATATCCTCACCTCTAACCTTACAACGGATTGAAAGTGATTGATGAGTCAGCTTTAAATGCTTGAGCCAAGGGCACGACACAGAGGAACTCAGGGCTCTTGGGATGCAATGGTAGTGTCCCCAACACTGAGCGAGGAGACTCAGGTTCAAGTTCCACTTCCTCTAGCGATATGCCTTAACATTTCTGAACAGGTTGATTAAAAATATCTACATTGAGGAACTTCTGAAGCAATTTCCCAAGTTGAGAAAACTGACCTCAAGTAATCATCCTCCTTCATGTCAGGTATGACCCCAGCTATTGGACAGTACAGTACCTAGTTAAAACCTTCCTTCAACTTCACAAGTTACTCCTTTGACACCAGCAATGGAATTCTCACAATGCCTTGTGTATTTTTTCACACTGCTACATACAACTTCAATTAAACTACTCTTCCCACCTACATATTTCATCTCATTTATCTGGTAGACCTCCGGACATCCCTGTTTAGTAGCTTCTGCAAATTGACCAATTTGCTTTGACATTCTGCATCGAAGTCATTAATATAAATTAGAAACAGCAGGAGTGCCAATGTTGACCCCTGGACCATTCCACTCTTCCACCTCACATCAAGGTTCCTGGAATTGTCTATTAAAAGTCATAATTGTCACTGTAATTTGCACTTGTTATCCCACCAGGCACTAATTTGTGTAAACATTTATTGTCAATCTGCTTTATCTTTCCACGTGAGGTAGCATTACCGCAAAATATTGTTCCATAAAATCATACAGATTATGCCACACACAAAGTAACATTGGCAATATAATTACCAGCACAATGCAATGTTTCTGCAACTGTTTTTAATATTGAAAGCTGCTTGTTGACAGAAGACAATTAAGCTTTTAATGAAGGGTTAAATCTGACTACAGTCAGCATGCTCCTCTCAGAGGAAGGCTCCTATTAACCCCATGTGTCTCATCTGCCCCTAAAGTCTGAGTTCATTCTGCCTCTAAAAACCCCATTCATACTTTGTAACCTCTGAGGTTAACGGTCATAAGGGGACTCCTGACTGGTCTCCCAGGTTCTACCCTCTGTAAAAGTCATAACCTTGCTGCTCTATGATTTTTTTTGTTATATTCATTCATTGGATGTGAGTCTGATGGTTGAGCCTGTATTTATTGCCCATCCTTAGTTACCCTCAAGCAGATGGTGTTGAACTTTCTTGAACTATATTTAGTAATTTAAAAAAAAATTCATAGGGTGTGTGCATCACAGGATTGTGCAGCATTTATTTCCTATCACTAATTGCCCAGAAGGGAGTTAAGAGACATTCACATTGCTGTGGATCTGGAGTCACATATAGACCAGGCCAGGTAAGGATGGTAAATTCCTTTCCCTAAAGGACATTAGTGAACCAGATGGGTTTTTCCGAAAATAAGTAACAGTTTCATGATCATTATTTTGCTCTTAATCTCAGATTTTGATTGATTTGAAATTTCATCATCTGCCATGGCAGTATTCACTCCTGGTAGTCAGGAGATGAGTTACATACTGCAGGATTCCTAGCCTCTAACCTATGTTTATAACCACAGCATTTATATGCCAAGTCCTGTTCAGCTTCTGGTCAATGAAAACACACCAGATGTTGATAGTGGGGAACTTAGTAATGAGAATGCCTTTGAAACTCAAAGTTCTCTGGTTAGATTACCTTTCATTGGAGATGGTCATTGACTTGTTATTTGTGTGTTGTGAATGTTTCTTGCCCCTTTTGAGCCCAAGCCAAGATATTATCCAATCTTGTTGCATTTAGATGTGGTTGCTTCAATGTCTGAAGATTTGCAAGTGGTTTTGACCTCATCCTTAACCCTAACTATTAACCCTAGCCTTAACCCTAATCCTAACCCTAATCCTAATCTTAATCCTAATCCTAATCCTAACCCATTGTGCAATTATTAATGAACATCTCCCAACTTCTAATCTTAGGATGGAGAGAGGATTATTGGTGAAGCAGCTGAAGCTGATTGGGCCGAGGGCATACCCTGAGGAATTCCTGCAGAGATGTTCCAAAGTTGAGATGACTGACCTCCAACAACCACATTCAACTTCTGGGTGTTGGGTATAGCTCCAAGCAGTGAAAATCCACCCCTTTCCCACCAACCGCACCGCCCTCCACCACAGCGCACCCCCACCCCACCGCCCACTTCCCATTGATTCTAGGGACCTTATAGCATGTCCCATTCCCCTGTCCAATTGTGCTCATTGAGTTTTGTTGAGTGCTGGTGAAGCAACATCTTTATTCTAAAATTGTTAACATTTCCAAATCCCTCCATAACATTGTCTGCCTGCTCCCCCTGCTCCCCTCGATATCTGTGCCACCTCCAGCCTCATGACGCTATAGGATTTCCACACTCTTTGAACTCTGGTCTCTTGTGTACATATAATTTTTATATAATTACTTCACCTTTGGTGGCCACTCCTTCATTGTGGTCCAAGCTCCCAATTTCCCTTCCTACATCTTTCCATAGCTCTACTTTTTTTTTCCTCAAGGGTACTCCTTAAAAATAACAATATTTACTTCAATACAAAGCATGACTAAGCATCTCTTTATGTGACTCAGTGCAGGGCTTTGCTCTATGAGACTCCTATGAAGCACCTTGGGATGTTTCATTTTGTTAATGGAGCTACACAAGTATGTTGCTGCAGTGTGTTGTTGAAATGCAGTACTTCTTTATTCATTGGTTATGGGTGCCTCCAACTGAACCAGAACTTATTGCCCAGAAGGTAGTTAAAAGTCAACTACATTCCTCAGGGCTCTGGAGCCTTATGTAGACCAGACCAGGAAAGGACTGCAGCTTTCTATCTCTAAAGGACATTAGTGAACCACAGGGGTACTTACAACAATCAACAGTGGTTATATGTCTATCATTTATTATGTCATAGAGTCATAGAGATGTACAACACAGAAACAGACATTTCATTCCAACTCATCCACGCTGACCAGATATCCCAACCCAATCTAGTCCCACCTGTCAGCACCTGGCTCATATCCCTCCAAATCCTTCCTATTCATATACCCATCCAAATGCCTTTTAAATGTTGCAATCATACCAGCCTCCACCACTTTCGTAAGGTTATTAAATTCAAGCTTCACCTCAGCAATGGTGGAATTTGAATTCACATCACTAGAACATGAGCTGAGAGCTCTGGATGACCAGCCCAGTGACATCATAACTTCCACAGAGTTAATCACTGTCACCCAGACACTAGACCCCACACCAGCTCAGAGTTATCACTCTGTTGCACATTGATCACATTGCTGCTTCGGAACAGGATCTGGTATTGTTCAGTCGACAATGTCCAGTTTCCTCTTCCTCAGTCATATGAAGCTATGAAGTCTCATCACAATCTTCACTTCACATTGACATTCATCCTGCACAAGCACAAGGCACAATGTCAATGGCTAAACAATTTCCATGGGGCTAGATTGTAGGGTCCTCCACATGTGATGGTGGTGGGACTGTCAAAATGAAACGATGGTGGTCCCACTGTTGTCCCCTCAAACCCTGGCCTGTCCCTCAGATTAGATCAAGCAGGGGAGGCAACAGGTAACTCACACTTGAACCTCTTGAGGTCTTCATCAGCCAATTAGTGGCTACTTGAGGGCCTCTGTCCACCATTAATTTATGTGTGGCAACAGAAGGCAGTAGCAGAAAGGGCACTCCAGTAACTTTCACTGTGTAGTGGCTACCAGGCAAGGAAGGGGGATAACTCATTCAGAGAGTTCCTATGTACACATTAGAGGACCCCCTCACCACCCCCCCTACCCTCCCCAGATTATACCCTTCCCCTTTACACTTCCTCTCAGGTTTTTAAAGCTGGGTCCCAGCCTGTTTATTCTCTCCAATCTTTCACAATCTTCGCTGGTTTGAGTTGTACCCAGCACCCAGAAGATGGCTGCAAGGTTGCTGGAGGTCAGTTCTGTCGGCTCCAGGCCATCCCTGCAGGACTTCCACAGTGTAGTGTCATAGGCCCAAGCATTTTCAGACTTCTCTATCTGCCATTGCTGTTGGGGTCTTGAAGAAGTGGAAGCTATATTTCTCTCTCTTGATTACAGCCAAAAGCTGGGGGGGGGAGTGTTCTCTTCCTAGATTGCTAGATTGCATGCGAGACAAAGTTTGTTCTCTGAGTTTGCCTTTTGCTGACAGTGTGTTTATGGGAAGTTACTATATTTGAACAATTAATTAGTAATAGTTACTGTATATATTATTCTGTTAAGTTAAATTATTCCAAGTTCTGATGTGGAGGAGCTGATGTTGGACCGAGGTGGACCAAATTTGCAGAATTGTATTCGCAGATACATTCTATTTTTCTCAAAAAGCACCCAATCTTCAGACAGCCAATGCAGGCAGTCAATCCATGTAACATTTTAAGAATTCCACTTTGGAAATAGAACCAGTCTGACTCAACTGTAACCTCACACCTCAGCATTGTCTGAGCTGAGATGGCACTTTTTAAAAATAAAACCCTAAGTTAACTTAAGAATATGACTTAAAAGAAGCCCTGGGATCCACATATTAATGAACTGAAATGCATTCTAAAAGATGAAAGACTTAACAGTAATCTCAGTTTGTTCAATATATCATTTCAGTTGCATGACACTGTGATCTCGCTATAAATTCTGTGTCTTATGATCCTGTTCCACAACCACCTGATGAAGGAGCAGCGCTCCGAAAGCTCGTGCTTCCTAATAAACCTGTTGGGCTATAACCTGGTGTTGTGTGTTTTTTAGCTTATTCCAAGTTCTTCATTCTTTTGTTGTATTTTAACAATGGTGTTTGAATAAATTGTGTTTCAAGTAGTTCGACCAATCAAACTGCATCTGGAACACAGATATTTACCTTTAAAATAAGAAAAAGGTAGGGTCTAGGCTATCTTCTTAATATATGTTGAGGGCGTTTTGTCAGGTCCATAACACTTATAATGAGGCAACAATGACAACGAATATCTGCTTCAAGACAGTGATTTGAAGACATTCCTGACAATGATGACATTAATGGATAATTCACCTGGGGGAATAAAAGAACTGTATGTCAGTTCCTTGTCATGGGAGATACCTAGGTAAGTGCTCTCTCAGTGAGAGATACTTGATAAACAATAATACCAGCACAGTTAACAGTCTCCTGCCAAGTGAAATGTAATGAAACCATAGCCCATTCTGAAAGTTTTCGAATCTTAAAGCAGCAAGGACAAAATTATTTGTTTCTGATTTAAGTGCAGAGCTTCATCATTAAAAATTAGGCGTGGGTGGGATTTTAACCTGAAGTGCGGTCAACAGTTAAGTTAGCCCAAGTTTCCAGCCCTGCTAGAAAGCCAACTGAATCATGCAGCGCTTGTTTCAATTGTCCTTGTACGTAGGCAATGAACCTTCAGAGCCTGAATCCCAGCAGGATCCTAATTGACATGTACAGATATTTACTGAAGAAGTTGCTATTAACGGTAATTTAAATGCATCATGATTTGTAAATGGAGGAACCTAGATTGGGAGGAAATGAAAATGATTGCACTGGAGGAAATTGAAGTTAACTGGGAGAAGAGGTTTGAGTGAGTGAGAGGGAGTGCAATTTGCCTTGTCTTTTTCCACTGCATTGTGCGATTATGATGGACTTAATTCTGTTATTTGTGAAAGTGTGATGTGACTAGAAAGGAGATCAGCTCTGAGTTGTGACAAGCATGAGAAAAACTGGGAAAGGGAGACCAAAACACAGTTTGACCCTTTCTAATATTGAATGGTGTATAAAGGGAAAAAAAAATTATCCCACTGAGTTGCTACATAATCTGACAAGGACTAAAAACCTACACAGAAGCTTTTCATCCTGGAACGTCTGTATGTTTGATGTAAATTCATAACTCAATCCAATCCCTCCCTAACGCTCTCATTTTTGACATGTCTTTGAAAGTTTCAAAGTGCTCCACTTAGACAAGATACAGAAGCCTCTTTGTCTGACCAGGCTGTTTAGCCTCATCTGCAGTCATTGACTTGACACCTTATTAAAATATAATTCATTTCATTCTTATGAACTTGGCTTGCAACTTCCTTTCAAAAGACCAACTGAAGGCTGGTATAAAGGCAAAATTTATGAAAAAGAGTGGAAGAGCTCATTCATCATCCTAACTATGGACTCATGAAGTGGCCAGCTTTATCCCTTGACTATTTCTGGCACTTCAGTTGCTCATATATATATTCATTGGTTGGTTGTAAACTTCCCAGGTGGTGCATTCGTATTTGCATTTTTTCCAGTGGGAAGGTTTGAGAAACAAATTACCTTGTGCAATGCAGCACACACACATCAATAATACAATCTGGGTTGTGAAATTTAGAGAATAAGTTTGCAATTAATTACTTTACATCTGTACAAGATCCCTGTTCTTATCCAATGTTGACCTCCTGCACATTCCCTGGTATTTATTTCCCCACCACGAGTGCTCATACCTTCTGTGTCAATAGATATAAAACTGGAACAGCACAGCCTCACATCTACTGACTCTGGTTTCCAGCATCTGCAGTCCTTCCAGTCTCCTGCTCATACCTTCAGTTGCTTGGGCCCCACGTTCTGGGATTCCCTGCCTCTATCTCTTTATATCTCAACCTTTCCTTCTGCTTTTTTGCTCTCTAAAGCCTACATCATTGACCAAACTTTTACTCACCTGCTCTATTATTTGCTCATGTGTTATGGTGGCTTTTCTTTTTGATAATGCTGCTGTGAAGGCACTTCAGGCTGTGGAAACAACACCGCGCTGTTAAATGCTGCCTGGATTAAGATGTTCAAACTATTGAAAACTTGCGACACCAGGTAAGCAGCCTCCATCTGAATCAACAGAACATATTCCTTTCCAGGAGGCAGTGGCCTAGTGGTATATTTGTTCGGCTATTAATCCAGAAACTCAGCTGATGTTCTGAATACCTGGGTTCAATTCCCACCGCAGCAGATGGTGGAGTTTAAATTCAATAAAGATGTTAAATGTCTAACAATGACCATGAACTGATTGCCAGGAAACACCTGCCTGGTTCACTAATGTCCTTCAGGGAAGGAAACTGCTATCCTTACCTGGTCGAGCCTACATGTGACTCCAGACCCACAACAATGTGATTGCCTCTCAACTGCCCTTTGGGCAATTAGGGTGAGGCAATAAATGCTGGCCTAGCCAGTGACATGCAAATCCTGTGAATGAAAAAAAGGTTTATCTTCCAGCAAGATGGCAGTGGAGTAGGACCTCTGAGCTGAGACCCTACTACTGTGCCTGCTTTTCTTTTACTTGTTTTTCTCTCTTCTCGTATTTTTTTTTCTGTTTTATTTTATTTTACGTACCTCTTGGTGAGGAGCTTGGTGAGTGGCAGTGAGTGAGCCCAGCAGTGGGGACTCGTGGATTCCCAGCAACTCCGGCATCGATGAGGCCACCCTGGTGCTGGCTCATGGCTACGGCGGCAGAGGTGAGTGTGGGCCCAGTACACAGCCCTGTGGCATCAGCAGCCATTGGCAGGGTGGCCCCGAAATGGGTGACTGGTGGCATCTGCATTGGCAAGGCCCAGCAAGGACTTAGAATGGTGAGGGCAGTCAGTGGAGTGAGATAGTGTTGAAGTGCATCAACTTCCATTGTAGTGGCAACACGGCGAAGGAGACACGGCCTGGCCACCAGGCACATGTCTCCTAATGAACCACTCAATAACAAGGACTGCAAATGTGAACACTTTTTCTTTATTTATTTCTGTTTCTGCCTTTGTATTCCACACTTCAGGCTTATTTTTCTGTGTTTTAAGATGGCACGGAAGAGTGACGGCTTTTCACTGTTTATGTAACAATAAATAAATGAAATGAAATCAAATATATATCTCTACAAAGGAACCTTCCAAGCATTGATTAGCTCATCATATTTAACTCTTCTATTCATAGTCTGGCTTGGTTTCCAGTCAGCCATTATATCCTTCACCATCCGGCACAGTGGCTCAGTTGGTTAGTATTACTGCTTCACCGCACCAGAGACCCAGGTTTGATTCCAGCCTTGGGCAACTGTCTGTGTGGAGTTTGCACATTTTCCCTGTTTCTGCTGGGTGCTCCAGTTTCCTCTCACAATCCAAAGATATACAAGTTAGGTGGATTGGCCATGCTAAATTGCCCACCATGCTCTGGGATGTGTGGCTTATGTGGATTAGCCATGGGGGTCACAGAGTTTTAGATCTTGGTGGGATGCTCTTTGAAGGGGCTGGTGTGGACTTGCTGGGGAAAATGACCAGCTCCCACATGGTAGGGATTCTCTGATTCAGCCAGCCCTAGCCTGTTACACTCCTTGATGTCTCCCTTTCAGCTGTGAACCTCCATCACTGGGTGACATTTAAAGCAATGGCAAGCCTCACTAATTTCTCTGTACCAAGGAACTGGATAAAAGCGAATTGCTGATTGACAAAACTGTGGGGTACCATGCTTATGTGAGCTGTCGCTGAATTGGGAGACAGAAAAAAAACTACAGAGGCTGGAATCCAAAGTAGACAAGCAGGAGGCTGGAAGGACACAGCAAGCCAGGCAGCATCAGGAGGTGGAGAAGTCAACGTTTTGGGTATAATCCTTCTTCTGGAATCAGCTAACCCTTCCTGAAGAAAGTTTATACCCAAAATGTTGACTTCTCCACCTCCTGATGCTGCCTGTCTTGCTGTGTTCTCTGCTTGTCTACTGGAGCTGAATTGAGAGCACCTTTTCTTCTGAGACATAAGGTTGGGAGACAGTTGAAGGTGCTATCTTTTTCAGTCAGATATCAGTATATGTGTCTGTCTTCACAAGTGGACACAAAAATTCCTGCTGACTCTTTTCTCAACAAAGAGTCGAGGATTTTGCTCCATTATCCCAGACTCAACCCCCAACTAAAGCCACAGAACCAAATTGAATGGCCGTTATCACATTTCTATTGTGGGAGCTCAATCTGTGCAATTTGCCTGCTGCCTTTACAACATCATAGCAAAGAGTATGCAATAAAAAAATACCGGAAGAAACATCAAAGCAGCGCTTCACAGGAGGCTCCAATAGCACTGATGATGTTCCCTAGCCAGGGAACGAAACGTTTGCAGCAAAAACTTCCAGCTCGGCGAACAGAACCACAACAACATACTTCACTGTTGTTAAAGGTCTTTGAAACAAACAAGCTGAACAGCGGATGCAGAAACAAAAACAGAAGCTGCTGGAAAAGCTCAGCAGGTCTGGCAGCATCTGTGGAGAGAAATTACAGTTAACATTTTGGGCTACTTGATCTGGAGCAGCTCTGTGTCTCATCAGTTGGCACTACTGCCTCCCAGCACCAAGGACCTGGGTTTAATTCCAGCCTCAGGTGACTATGTGTGTAGTGTTTCCACATTCTTCTGTGTCTGTGTGAGTTTCCTCTGGGTGTTCCAGTTTCCTCTCAAAGTCTAAAGGTGTACAAGTTAGGTGGATTGTCCATGCTGCAATACGCATATGATTCTGCCTTATTTTCTAAATGGGGAGAAGATTCAGAAGTCTAAAGTGCAGAGACTTTGGAGTTCGAGTGTAAGATTCTTTCTCGGTAAACTTGCAGGTAGAGTCAGTAGTTAGGAAAGCAAATGCAATGATGGCTTTTATTTTGAGAGGTCTTGAATATAAAAGCAGGAATGTACCTCTGAGGTTCTATAAGGCTCTGGTCAGGCCACATTTGGAGTATTGTGCACAGTATTGGGCACCATATCTCAGGAAGGATGTACTGTGCCTGAAGCATGTTCAGAGGAGGTTCATGAGAATGGTCCCAGGAATGAACAGGTTTGAGGACGCTGGGTCTATGCTCGGTGGGGTTTAGAAGGATGAGAGAGGATCTAATTGAAACTTAGAGAATACTGAATGGTATGGTCAGAGTGAATGTTAGGAAGATGCTTCCATTAGTAGGAGAGACTAGGACCCAAGGACACAGCCTGAGAGTAGAGGGGAGACCTTTTAGAATGGAGATAAGGGCAAACTTCTTCAGCCAAAGAGTGGTGAATCTATGGAATTCATTGTTACAAAAGACTGTAGAGGCCAGGTCATTGGGTGCATTAAGACAGAGATAGATAGGTTCTTGGTTGTCAAGGGATCAACGGTTACAGGGAGGAAGCGGGAGAGGGTTAAGCAACTTATCAGCCATGATTGAATGATGGAGCAGACTGGATGGGCTGAATGGCCTAATTTATGCTCCTATGTCTTATGGTCTTATGGATGTGCAGGCTAGGTGGATGAGCCAAGGGAAATATAGGATCGAGGGATGAGTCTGGGTACGATTCTCTTCAAAGTGTTGGTGTGGACTAGTTGGGCTGAATCTGAAAATGTGTTGCTGGAAAAGCGCAGCAGGTCAGGCAGCATCCAAGGAACAGGAGACTTGACGTTTCGGGCATAAGCCCTTCTTCAGGAATGCTTTCCTGAAGAAGGGCTTATGCCCGAAACGTCGAGTCTCCTGCTCCTTGGATGCTGCCTGACCTGCTGCACTTTTCCAGCAACACATTTTCAGCTCTGATCTCCAGCATCTGCAGACCTCACTTTCTCCTCCTAGTTGGGCTGAATGGCCTGTTTGCACACTGTTGGGATACTAGGACCTGAAACGTTAACTTTGATCTCCCTGCACAAATGCTGCCAGACCTGCAGATCTCTTCCAGCCATTTCTGTGGTGGTAAAGAATTTTGGCTCACTGATTAAAAACTAAATACTACTCCTTCATCATCTGAGTCTGCCAATGATTGTCTTATGAATGCTTGGAGGTTTATTGAGCAGGAGTGGTCATCTGGAGACTCAGAAGAAAATAATGGCAAGGGGATTGGTGGACTGGGATATGAGAAGGTTATAAGGTTGAATGTTCCCATTCCAGCAAACACACTAATTTCTTTGGTTTTATTCAGAGTTGGTTCAATACCCACCACAGCTGAAGTTACCATAAAGGGGTCTCCTTCTCAACCTCTCCCTTAGAGTGAAGCCTCATGATCCTCAGGTTAAATCAGTCATCTCTCTGTCTGTGTGTCTGTCTGTCTCTCTCTCTCTCCAATGAGATGACAGTCCTATGGTCCTCTGGAACTACGGTGACTTTACCTTCATTATTCAATGCAGAAACTCAGCAGGGGTCAGGCAGCATCTGTGGAGAGAAAGCAGAATTACATGCTCTGAAGAAGGATCATTGGACCCAAAACGTTGACTCTGTTTTCCCTTCACTAATGCTGCCAGACTTGTCAGGTTTCTCCAGCAATTTCTGTTTCTGTTTTAGATTTCCAATTCAGCAATTTTTTTTAACCATTCAACATTGGATTACCTTTCTGTAATGAGATAACAGCATGGACATAGCTGTCAATTTATCCACAGTTTTCTTTTTACTTACTCTGTGTCTATTGTTCATGCTGAGAGATATGTGTTGCAATTTCCAAAGGTTTGTGTGGTGCAGTGATAGTGCTGCTACATCTGACCCAGGAGGCTTGGGTTCAAGTTCCACCTGGTCTAGAGATGTCCGGAAACATCTCTGAACAGATTGGTCAGAAAGTGCTCCTTCTTGCATTAATATAGCACCATGGCAACACAAGTACCACTGCAAGTTGTTTCAGGGTGATTCAGTGGTTAGCACTGCTGCCTCACAGCACTAGGGACCCAGGTTTGATTCCAGCTTTGAGCGACTGTGTGGAGTTTGCACATTCTCCCTGTGTCTGTGTGGGGTTCCTCTGGGTGCTCCGGTTTCCTCCCACAGTCTGAAGATGTGTAGATCAGGTGAATTGGCCATGCTAAATTGCCCATATTGTTAGGTGCATTAATCAGCGGGAAATGGGTCTGGGTGGGTTACTCTTTGGAGGGTCAGTGTGGACTTGTTGGGCCGAAGGACCTGTTTGCCCACTGTAGGGGCATCTAATATAAACACAGTAAGAATCTGGGCTACTTTGGCATTGTGAAAGACTGGGTTAAAATTTCGGGTGACTTCCTTCTGTTCCCAGAGGGAAATTTACATGAAATGTTGTTTTACAAATGCAGCGTAAAACCAAGTGTCCTTCCAGCATCCTGGTTTTTGTACTTTAAGTTTCTATCAAAATATTGAATGTTAAAAAAGCCCAGATGGAACAATTCAGAAAGAATTCACCTTCTGCTGATATACAGGCTAACATTCTTCCCTTTACAAACACTGCCAAAAGAACCAAATTACATGGTCATTCATCTCAGAAGTGAGTGGTTGGATCTTTCAGGATGAAGAATAGTTGCAAGGTGCTGCTGAAAAATGATAAGCAGTAAAAATTGATGTTTTCTTCTGTGCAAAAAATGTCCATAGACGAGTGTAATCGGCCTGTTTTTAGACTGGTGATCTGAATAATAACCTGTTGCTCTCTTAGCTCAAGGTAATTAAGGAAGGCAAAATGGAAGAGGTAGAGGAGAAAAGCTCTTGC
This sequence comes from Hemiscyllium ocellatum, assembly GCF_020745735.1. NCBI lineage: Eukaryota > Metazoa > Chordata > Chondrichthyes > Orectolobiformes > Hemiscylliidae > Hemiscyllium > Hemiscyllium ocellatum. The sequence goes on from NC_083423.1 coordinate 10,188,667, forward strand.
ACATTCATAAAGGAGACAATGCTTTATCAGTTTGAGTATGCACAGGGTGTCAGGCTGCAAAGCTGTGTAGCAACATCTCCAAATAGACTGATAAGAAAATATATGCAATTCTTATGACAAAGAGCAGCATGTGACCAATGATACCTGAACATGTGCCTCAATAATGGTAACAAATAGAGGAATGAGTAACCCGAGGCCTATGGTGATGTGGCTGCACTGAACATGGGTACACATTATGACTGTGGGTTAGGCAGACTCTCTGGTCATTGGTGTTTGAGTACCGTGTTGTGTGAAGATTGGCTGCTGCATTTCTTTACATTACAACCATGTTGGCTTAGTCCTGTGTGAAGCATGTCTTGGTGCACCCAGAGATTATAAAAGGGTTGACAAAAATACGAGTCCTTCGGATTCTACTTCAACGAAGGGCTGAGCAATCGCTGATTCCAAAACTTTGCAACAAATTTGGAACTTCCGACACAGCGCTGTGTGAGCTGTGCACTGTGGTGTGCTGCAAACAGTGAATCATTGTCTGGAGTGTCAGATCAGGACCAACTTATGTCACTAGTTTGAGGAGACTAATGAGACTGCGTTTCCCACTCACGTCAAGGAGCAATGCTTAGCTCCTTCAGTGTGCTAAATAGGGTCATAATTTTGGAAGTTGCGGTATGATAGTGCAAGCTTTATGAATGCTGTGCAGTTCAAAACAAAAAGTAAAAACGGTCAGTTATGGTAGCTTTTTAAGTAAAAATAATTGGCTTGCTACCCATCAGAATGAACAGGAGACTGATTGCTGAAGAATGCATGGAATTCAGAAATTCTGAGACACTGCTGTGGATGACAGCATTGCTTGGGGGTCCTGATAGAGCAAATATCAACATGAAGTAATTTAACTGACGGCTTGCGTCACAGGAGAGAAAAAAAAACATTTATGTGCATTATTCATGCACCCATAACAATAAAAATGTAACTAGCCAGAAAGAGGCCACCCAGCCCAACCTGCCTGTACTAACAAAAAAAACTAATGGTCAACTCTAATTCATTCAGCTAATCCCAGTACCTGGCCCAAAGCCTTGCAGGTTATAGTACACCAGTTGCAGATTCAGGTAAATCAATCAACATTCTCTGTCCTCACTAATTAAACCAGGCAGTGAATTCCAGATAGCCATGACCCTCTGGGTCAAAGTACTTTTCCTCATGTCCCCTTTAATCCTTCTACCAGTCACCTTAAACCTGTGCCCTCTGACAAGGGTGGCACAGAGCACGGTGGTCAGCACAGCTGCCTCATTACACCAGGGACCCAGGCTTGATTCCACCCTTGGGTGACTGTCTGTGTGGAGTTTGCATGTCCTCCCTTTGTCTGCGTGGGTTTCCTCACACAGTCCAAAGATGTGCAGGTTAGGCTGGACTGGCCATGCTGAATTGCCCATAGTGTCCAGGGGCTTATAGGCTAGGTGGGTTAGCCATGGGAAATGTGGGCTTATGGGGTTAGGGCCAGGGCCTAGGTCTGTGTTACAACACAAGGTAACCCCACCATGCTAATTTAAACCAGCAACACAGAAAAGATTTACCCCATGCGGTAATCTTTGAAAATTTGAGAGGCAAAGAACTATCCCAAAAGTCAATATTTAAAGTAAAGACTAACAACTTTATTTTTAAACTCTAACAGAAAATAATTAATTAACAATTATTCACAACTCCTTTCGCTAACCTTTCTTTTACCTCCCCCTCTAGAACACAAGTCCGATAAAACCCCTGATTAAGATTTACAGAAAAAATAAAATTTCAAAACCAGCCAGCTGTCGAATCTTCTCTTTGTATCTTCCTCTGTCTTCTTTTCTTCTTCTTAGGGTTTCTGTTTCATAGGTCATTGATAGATAAAAGTACCTTTAAGAGAGCTATTCTACGGGCAGTCTGCAAATGTTAGTAGCTTGGCAGTTCTTCTCTGAATGCTCAATTTTCCCTGTCTTATACCCCAAAGCATCAGATTGTTTCATTGGTCTTAATATTGTCAAAATATTAAATTCAAAGTTGATTAGAGTTCTGTATCTTGGAGTATAATTTAAACTGATTGGCCGAATTTGAATTTGGTTTTGTCTTATAGCAACCTAGCCAGTGCCAGCTGTTCTGACCAAGCATGTTACCTTGTTCTGGACTCTCTGCACCTCTCTAAGTCTATCTTTCAATTCTCATAAAGATGCAATACCCCATACTTTTATAACAGGCTGAATAGGATGCTCTTCCGAGGGTTGACATAGACTCAATGGGGCTGAATGACCTGTTTCTGCACTGTAGGGATTCTCTAATCACTAATTCTTCATGAGGGGAAACGTGCTCTCTCTGTCCATTCAATTCAAGGCCCTTGTTATTTTTCACATCTTGATTAAGTCACCTCTCAGCCTCCTCTGTTCTAATTAAAATAGCCTCAGCCCATCTAATCCTTCCTAATAACCGTAATTTTCAAGCCTCAGAAACGTCATTGTAAATTTCCTCTTTACTATCTCAACACCAACAGTATGCTTCCTATAATACATGAAACATACACAAAATTCCAACAGTGGCCTAACCAGTGTTGGATGTGGTTACATCTCTAATTTTATGAATCAAACATTTTATACGGTTACGTTAACACCTTCTCTACCTGCTCTGCTACCATTACCAAGCAAGTGAGCGGAACATGAGCATGTAAATGAGTGAACAATTGTATGAGTGAATGCGTGAATGTGAGTGTGAGTGAATGCGTGAATGTGAGTGTGAGTGAATGAATACGTGCATGAGTGAGGAGTGAATGGTTGAATGTTTATCACATATTCCTTGACTGTAAATTTCTGTCTGTTGTTCTGTTTGTGTATTTACCTTTAAGTTCATCTCTCATTTTCTCTCAATGGGCAAAATTTTCATCTCCCCAAAAGAGGCAAGAGAATTGGTGGCAAGCAGAAATAGTTGGATGAATTGGCCCTAGAGAGATGTTCACCTAACATCCCTGTAATCCCACCTCAATCCCCAACCGCATCACCAATTCAGTTCTGGACGAGTAGGTCCGTTCAAGATTTACTTGACCAGCCACCAAGTGAGTCCCTTCAGAGGTCAACTAACAGGCACTGAAGAATCTCAGCTCAATACCTCCCTGACTGCCTGAAAATGCTAACTGGGTAATCAGCTTTCCCCGGGGGGCACCGTTCAATTGTCCCAAACATGGGGCTAGTTAGAGGCAAGGATGGGAGTGACAAGAGGGTTATCACAGAAAGCCACTGTCTCCATCGTCCCTGTCCCTCCCCACCTCTCCACCAACCCCTAATCCATAAGAAGCAAAAGAAGGAAACTTACTTTTTTGCCATAGTAACCCCTGAAGAGATGGTCTCAAGCAATGGTCTTTAGGAAGCAACAATCTCTCAGAAGCCAAGACTCTCCTGTTGAGGTATGCACTAGGCCACACACTCACCAGATAGCTCTTAACGATTGATCGAATTTACTCTGTGGTGGGGATACCGAGTTAGTGACTCTTAACTCTACTGGCTCCTACACTTCATCTCAAAGAGAGGAAATTGAACCATCTGTGTTGTCTGTTGTCTCTGACAATCTGTGCATGTGCGGTTCTCTGTGCGTTTCTATGTGTCTTGCTTTCTGTCTTGCCCTCTCTCAGAAGCGTATCCTCTTTAGTGAGATAATGTTCATGTCGGTGCTCCTACTTCTTAAGACTGTAGCTGAATTCTGGTGGACTTGGGATGAAGCAATCTCCTCAATTACTGCTCACCGCTGAAATGTTGTTGAGCTAACCTGGCTCTTTTGAAATTATAACCCTTGTCGACAATTTATTTCAATCGATTTTGCTCATTCCTTACTTCATGTTGAGAAGGTCAGTTTGCCCAAGGTGAACAACTGCAGGCATTTGGATCTATTCTCGTGAATTAGATCCTTGTTACCAGAATCACATCGATCTCTTGCTGTTATATCATCTAATTCCCCAATTGTGTCGTTATTCACTCCCACTCACACAGCTGGAAGCTAGAAAAGTTGGCTTAACTTAACATATGGGGCCCCAAAACTGTTCACAGTATCCCCCACCACACCAGATGTTGGTTCCATCTGAGCAGCCACTGACTGCCTTTGAATGAGGGACATTGCCCCACGTCCTGGAAAGAGCAGGCGATATTGTACAAAGTTTACATTCTCCCCACATGGTGCACACCCACCCCACCACCACCACCATCCCCCCCGCCTTCCCCAAGACCTGCTATTAGGTTGAGGATAATCAAATTGATAATTGGGGTGGAACATTGCAGAGGTCACCTGGGCAAAGACACTGGTAGGAGAGGTGGCAAGGGCTCTGTGCTACCACTTTGTGAGAAAACCCGCCATGTTTTGCTCCACTCAGGGCAACTAGATGGGCCTTTCGCCACATAATTGCCCCGGAATGTGGGGAAATATGTTATGGGTAACTTTGGGCTCCATATCTCAGGAAGGATATATTTGCCCTGGAGCGTGTCCACAGGAGGTTCACAAGAATGGTCCCAGGAATGACAAGCTTAACATATGAGGAATATTTGAAGACTCTGGGTCTATACTCCATGGAGTTTAGAAAGATGAGGGAGGATCTAATTAAAACTTACAGAATACTGAATGGTCTGCACAGAGTGGATGTTGGGAAGTTGTTTCCATTGGTAGGACACACTAGAACGTGAGGGCATAGCCTTAGAGTAAAAGGGAAAACCTTTTAGAATGGAGATAAGGAGAAACTTCTTCAGCCAGAGAGTGGGGAATCTATGGACTTCATTGCCATAGAAGGCTGGAGAGGCAAGGTCACTGAGGATATTTAAGAGTGAGATAGATAGGCTCCTGAGTATCAAGAGGATACCCAACAATGGGGAGAAATTGGGAGAATGGGATTGTGCAATTTATAATCCATGATTGAATAGTGGAGCAGATTCAATGGGCTGAATGGCCTAATATTTGCTCCTACGAATTATGGTCTTATGGAGTCCGACTTGCCCAGACCTGCTAGCCAATTGGAGGCTGACAGCATTATCAAACAGCAGGGGAAAGATGGTGGCTGCTCCTGATTTGACAGCCACCTGAGGCTTAGCATCGTCTCGGATCCCAAGCCAGGCATGAGAAAGGGAAAGAGGCGGATTATGGGTGAGTGTTGTGGGAAGGTGCTGATTCAGTGCAGCCGCTTCTGATAAGACTATATGGTATAGGAGCAGAATTAGGCCATTCAGCCCATTGAATCTGCTCCACATTCAATCATGGCTGATATGTTTCTCAACCCTATTCTTCTGCCTTCTTCCCATAAACTTTGATTCCCCCAACTAATCATGAATCCATCTATCTCTGTCTTCAATACACCCTGAGATTTGGCTTCCACAACCTTCTTTGACAATAAGTTTCACAGATTCACCACCCTCTGTCTGAAGAAATTCCTCCTCATCTCAGTCACAGAGTCGTGGAGTCATAGAGATGTGCAGTATGGAAACAGGCCCTTCAGTCAACTCATCCATGGTGACCAGATATCCTAAACTAGTCCCATTTGCCAGCACTTGGCCCATATCCCTCTAAACCCTTCCTATTCATATACCCATCCAGATGCCTTTTAGATGTTGTATTTTTACCAGCCTCCACCAGTTACTCTGGAAGCTCATTCCATACATGCACTACCCTTTGCGTGAAAAAGTTGGCGATTATGTCCTTTTTAAATTTTTCACCCTTCACCCTAAAGCTACGGCCTCTAGTCCATATAGATCACGTCCACTGCCCTGCCTCATCAATCCTCTTCTTCAAAAATCTCAATCAAGTTTGTGAGACATGATTTCCCACGCACAAAGCTGTGTTGACTATCCTTAATTGGTCCTTGTATTTGTACATCGTGTCCCTCATCAGGAATGAGGCTTATGGGCTGGGGGTCTGAAAGATAACTGGGAGTGGAGTGGAGCTGGGGGGAAGGTAGTTGGGAATGTGATAGGCAGATGAAGGTGGGGGTGAAAGTGATAGTTGGAGACGAGGGTGGAACAGATAGGTAGTAAGGAAGATGGACAGGTCAAATCTCTCAGCCCCTTTGACCCACAAGCCTCATTCCTGATGAAGGGTTTATGCTTGAAACATCGACTCTCCTGCTCCTCGGATGCTGCCTGACCTGCTGTGCTTTTCCAGCACGACACTCTCAGCTCTGATCTCCAGCATTTGCAGTCCTCACTTTCTCCATGTAAATCCCATTCCGCAGGATTCCCACCAACGTCAGGCTCACTGGTGTATAGTTTCCTGGCTTGTTCTTACCACCGTTCTTAAACAGTGGCACCATGTTGGCCAACCTCCAGTCTTCTGGCACCTCACCCATGACATTCGATGATACAAATATCTCAGCAAGAGGCCCAGCAATCACTTCTCTAAATTCCCACAGAATTCTAGGGTACACCTGAACAGGTCCTGGGGATTTATCCACCTTTATGCAGTTTAAGACTTCTACCACTTCCCCTGTGATATGGACATTTTTCATGATGTCACCATCTGTTTCCTCACATTCTATAGCTTCCATGTCCTTTTCCACAGTAAACACTGATGCAAAATATTCATTTAGTATCTCCCCATCTCCTGTGGTTCCACACATTGGCTGCCTTGCTGATCTTTGCCAGGTCCTATTTGCTCCCTAGTTACTCTTTTGTCCTAAATGCATTTATAGAATCCGTTTGGATTTTCTTAACCTTATTTGCCAAAGCTATCTCATGTCCTCTCTTTGCTCTCCTGATTTCCCTCTTAGGTATACTTCTACCATATTTATACTCTTCTAAAGAATCACTCAATCTCTGCTGTCTATGCCTGACATATGCTTCCTTCTTTTTCTTAACCAAAACCTCAATTCCTTGAGTCACTCAGCATTCCCTGCATCTACCAGCCTTTCTATTCACCCTAACAGGAATATACTGTCTCTGGATTCTTGTTATCTCATTTTTGAAGGCTTTCCAAAGGGCCATCGTTTATTCGAGGCTGCGTCCTTCGGTCCTACTTTCCCCTACTAGTGGAAACATCTCCTCCATGTCTGCTCTATCAAGGTGTCTCAGTATTCTCTAAGTTTCAATGAGATCCCCCCATCATCCTTCCGAACTCCACTGAGTACTGACCAAGTCTTCATACATCAAGACCTTCATACCCAGAATCATTCTTGTAAAGCCCCCCTATAGACCCTCTCCAGTGCCAGCACCTCCTCTGTTAGATACGGGGCCCAAAACCGCTCACATTATCCTCCACCACATCAGATGTTGGCTCAATCTGGGCAGAAGTTGTGTGCCTTTGGATGAGGGATGCTCACCCAACTCCTGGAAGCCACAGGCAATGGTGCACAAGTTTGTGTTCTCCCCACGTGGTGAGCACCCACCCCAACCCTTGTCCCCTCAAAGACTCGCCATTGTATTGATACAAGTGATTGGCTGCATGAGGTCTTTTAATGGGGTCCTGATTGACAGGGTTGGGTGTGGAGACTGCCCGTAACCCATCTGCCTTCATCTTAGAAGGAATGAGTAAAGACTGAAGTGGGATCTGCACTGCTGCCCTTCTACAGACAACCCAGTGTAGAGCACAAGATTCTGTCCATGGAGTGGGAGCAAGTTCAAGAGAAAACAGCATCTTCAGTAGATGAGATGAGAGGAGTGGAAATGGAGCATATGCACATTGGAATATGGCCTTGTATATTCCAGTACAGTGCAGGGGCAAGAAAGTGAAATGGTTTACATGGGTCAAATGGAATGCTATTCAGTGATTCTTTTGTGGTAATAGAGATTTCTTCGTTTTGTTTCTGGAAACCAAATTTCTCAGGCAGCTGCCATGACGGAATTTACTTGAGACTAACACAGCTTGAATGAACTCTTATTATTATGCTCCCATGATACCTCTTTTGTTTTAACAGTCCAGTAACCACTGAATTATATTCCTGCTGATTGCAAGTCAATTGATTAAACCACAATAAAGTGTCAAAGGCTTTACGTTTCTGATTTATTGAGTGGCTTAAATGAATACTTATTTTTTGAGAAACATAAAATAATTTGATGATGATTAGAGCTGTCTTGTCTCATGTAGACTGTAATTAATTGACGTTTGATGCTACTGAACTCACAAACTGCAGCTCAGTTATTCTGAAATAGATGAAAAATGATACTAAAAGCTCTTGGCTTTTACTTAATTCCAGTGATTCAATATTTGCAAACTCAAAAGGCACAATTGGTTCAGAGTTTCCTCTGACATCAGTGTTTTGGAATGGCACCACCATTAAATCCGCAATGAGAAAAGACCATTGAGCCCATTAGCCAGGATGCGGTGTTGTGCCATTATGTATATGCACAGGTAGAACAGTGGGCTATCAATCAGGACCTTAGCTATAAGTAGTGACAGATGTGCAGTTGTCAGTTTACCTTTGATATCAAAGATGGCTGTTTTGTATGTGTGTATTGTCATCTGTCAGGTGTTTGACTGTGGCTGTGGAAACTGATGGCAGCCCAGCATGGTATTTCGAGGATGAGTTGTCTGGTATTGTTTGGGACTGCCCTGGCTCTCTCTCCTGCCTTTTGTCCTTTGTTGTCAGTAGGCAGTGAGGTGGGATGGTGAGTGTGGGAGGAACCTTATAATTAAATCAAGGCTATTCAAAGGGTGATAGGAGGAAATGCGTCTTTACATGGAAGACCGTGGAAGTCTGGAATTTTCTTCCTGAAAATACTGCTCAGGTGGGCGGCAATTGAAAATTGCTAAATTGCACTTGATATATTTTCTTTTTGTGGTTGAATCGAGTTTTGCTTTTGATGATTACAGAACAAATTGCACAGAGTTGGAGTTAAAATACAGAGCTGTTAAATATGATTTTTCTCTTCATTCATGGATTGTGGACATCACTAGATCAACATTTTCTGCTTGTCTCTAATTGCGTGTGAAGAGGAGGGGGTAGGCTGCCTTCTTGAATTATTGTAATCCATTTGGTGTAGGCATGAATGACAGAAGACGTTCTCATGGATATGTTGTGTCATTTGTACATAATTGTCCTACTATCTCCTTGTCCTTTAAAGTCTCTTCCCCCAAATGTTCCACCTTATCAGGCATCCTGCTAAAAATTATATTTATAGAATCCCTTCAACCCATCACATCCAAAGGGAATTCCACCCAGATCCACTCCCCTATCTCTGTCACTATGCATATTCCATGGTTAATCCACCTAACCTATACACCCCTGGACACTATGGGCAATTTAGTATGGCTAATCCACCTGACTTGCACATCTTAGGACTGTGGGAAGAATGTCACACAGACACAGGGAGAGTATGCAAACTTTACACTGACAGTTAGCTGAGGGTAGAATTGAACCCGTGTCCCATGAAGCTGCACTGTTAACCACTGGGCCACTGTGTCACCCCTTCCTTCAACTGGCTTCACACACACTTCTCACCCTCAATTTTCTTCCTGTTTTGATAGTCTCTGTTTCTCCTCTGCTCTGTACTCCCCACTGACAAGTATCTCGGTGAGGACCATTCTAGGAGTGTAAATAGTTGTCATGAGTTTCCAGGATCCTAATGTTTACTGTCAGTTACATAGCACATTTAGGAACGGCTGAGATTTGCTCTCTTTAGAGAAAGGGCTTCGAGGAGATTCGATGGAGTTGTTTGAAATGCCTGAAGAAAATAGATCATAACCCTGGAATACTTGCACATATATTGAGCTTTTAAGTACCACACCTTTTAAGTTCAAGGAAGACATAAGGGACAAAGCAAAAGGTAGCTGAGAGTATAGATTCAGTGACTAACGAAAATCTCTATGAGAATTATGCGAAGTCCAGAGAGGAACCATGGAATCTCACACCTGAAAAGTGTCAAAAGAATTTCAGAAATTAACTCTTCAAAGGTAGACATTCATTCAAAATTGATCTGTGGTTTCCAAAAGGTAGTGTCCTAGACTCTAGATATAAAGAGTTGAAAGAAAAGCCATTCAGGTGAAAGATATGGTTTTATTTTACCTTCCTGGAATACAGAAGAAAGAGGGCTAAATACCAACTGCACTCCTTGGTCTGCATGTGCTCGTGTGATCAGTTGTGATTCAAGTTTGACTGTGCCAACATGAGCTACAAAGGAACACAATTGAGAACTTGTCCTAGATACCCTATATGTATGGGTAAAAAGAAATCAATTCTCTCTGATTTCCAATAAAGCCACTGTTGAAGAAATCTGAACCAATTCCTTTCAGCTAACCATAGAACCAAAAGTCTGTAAACAACCACTCAGCTATCTAGGTCAGTGTTACTGGGATCACTCACATTCATGACAACAACATTTCACAATGTATTTGCCATGAACATAGCATACACATCATTTTAAAATTAATATATCCTACATAAAGTTCACAATTTATGCAGATGATTTGGAGTTGGGGACCACGTGTAGCGTGTGAAAGTTTGCAGATGACACTAAGATGAGTGGCAGAGCAAAGTGTGCAGAGGACTGTGAAACTTTGCAAAGGAACATTGATACATTCAGAGAGTGAGCAAAGGTCCAGCAGATGGAATACAATGTTAGTAAATGTGAAATCATCTATTTTGATAGGGGTAACAGTAAAAAGCATTATTACTTGAATGGTTAAAAATTTGCAGCATGCTACTATGCAGAGGGACCTGGGTGACCTTGTGCATAAATCACTGAAGGTTGGACTGCTGGTATGACAGGTAATTAGGATGGGAAATGGAATGTTGCCCTTCAATGCTAAAGGAACTGAGTTTAAAAGCAGGGAGGTTATGCTGCAGCTGTATAGGGTGCTGGTGAGGCTACGCCTGGAGTACTGTGTAGAGTTTTGGTCTCCTTCCTTGAGAAATGATGCACTGGCACTGAAGGGGGTGCAGAGGAGGTTCACTAGGTTGATTCCGGAGTTGAGGGGGTTGGCTTATGAGGAGACTGAGTAGACTGAGATTAAAACCTGGTAAAGAATGCCAAGCTCACAAAACTCAGTCTTCTGCACAATCATATCTTGTATCTTGGTAGGGTTTTTAATTTTGTCCAAATAAGGACAGAGGATGTATTTATATCTCTGCAGCACCAAATCAGTCACACAAAGACGAGAAGGGGGAAGCTGCAGTCAAATCTACAATTTCCATTAATTTTCAAGGTCTCGCTTGACTGAAGAAATTAAACATCAAGATGCCACGAGATGCCCTATTTCTGCAAAGAGAACACTTCATCTCCCAGACCATACAGAACCTCATCACCTCGGGAGATCTCCCACCCACAGCTTCCAACCTCATAGTCTGGGAACCCCGCACTGCCCGGTTCTATCTCCTTCCCAAGATCCACAAGCCTGACCACCCTGGCCGACCATTATTCCTGATGAAGGGTGCCTGAAATGTCGATTTCGCTGCTCCTTGGATGCTGCCTGAACTGTTGTGCTCTTCCAGCACCACTAATCCAGAACCTAGACGAGATTTGGAATTTAGATGCATATGCGGGGATCTTATAGAGACATATAAAATTATGAAGGGAATAGATAAGACAGAAGTAGAGAGGATGTTTCCACTGGCAGGTGAAACTAGAACAAGGGGGCATGGCCTCAAGACTAGAGGGAGCAGATTTAGGACTGAGCTGAGAAGGAGTGTCTTTACCCAGAGGGTTATGAATCTATGGAATTCCCTGCCCAGTGAAGTAGATGAGGCTACCTCAGTAAATGTTTTTCAAGCTAAGTCAGATTTTATTTTGAACAGTAAAGGAATTGAGGGATACAGAGAGAGGGCAGGTAAGTGGAGCTGCGGCCACAAAAAGATCAGCCATGATCTTATTGAATGTTGGAGCAGGCTCGATGGGCCAGCCGGCCTACTCCTGCTCTTACTTCTTATGTTCTTATTTATAACTTATACTTTTTGGACGTGTGTGTGTGTGTGTGTGTCTGTGGTGTGTGTGGTGTGTGTGGGTGTGTGTGTATGTCTGTGTTTGTGTGTGTGGTGTGTGTGGGTGTGTGTGTATGTGTGTCTGTGTGTGTGTCTGTGTGTGTGTGGTGTTTGTGTGTGCGCGCGTGTGTGTGGTGTGTGTGGGTGTGTGTGTGTGTCTGTGTGTATGGTGTGTGTGGTGTGTGTGGGTGTGTGTGTCTGTGTGTGTGTCTGTGTGTGTGTGTGTGTGTGTGTGTGTGTGTGTGTGTCCATGTGTTTCTTTTATTACACCATAATTACATTTGATGTGGGACCAAAAGTAACCTTTTCACAACTGGCCAATCCAGGAATTGCATTCAGAAGACACAAACAGGAGGATGGAAGAGCACAGCAAGCCAGACAGCATCAGGAGGTGGAGACACCAATGTTTTGGGTTTAACCCTTTTTCAGAAGGGAAGACAGTTTATTCCTTCACATAGTATTCTAAGCGTGGTCCTATCTAAGCGTGGTCAACCGGGAAATTGGTCAAATATTTGTAAAATAAAAAATGCTTAACAGGCTTCTCAAATCGAGCCAGGAGATTGGAACTAATTGGTTCACTCTTTCAAAGAGTTAGCAAGAACAGAATTCATTGAATAGCCTCCTCTGTTGTGGGGCACAGCAATCCTTGAAAGCCTGCTCCTGCTACAAGATGGTCAGAATACGTTAAGGAGCTGAGCATCTGCAGAGGGAATGAAAACGCAAGCTTTTCAGCAGCACATCCCTCTGTCATATCTTTAAGTGACAGCTTCAAATTGACACTGTGGAGAGGCACTGCTTTGTTACTGGTCCAGATATCCCTCCACTTTCTGTGAACTTGACATCAGTGGTGCTCAAGTGCTTTGAGTTTGCTGTATATTCTGGGAAACGAGAGGCCATCTTACGACAGCACCATGCTGGGTACAATCACCGAGTGAGAGAAATGGGATGTGCTAATGAAAGTGTTCTCTTTACAGAAATAGGGCATCTCGTGACATTTCCAGTCTCGATGTTTAATTTCCTCAGTCAAGCGAGACCTTGAAAATTAATGGAAATTGTAGATTTGACTGCAGCTTCCCCCTTCTCGTCTTTGTGTGACTGATTTGGTGCTGCAGAGATATAAAAACATCCTCTGTCCTTATGTGGACAAAATTAAAAACCCTACCAAGATACAAGATATGATTGTGCAGAAGACTGAGTTGTGAGCTTGGCATTCTTTACCAGGTTTTGTAAATCAGAATCTTTCTCTTCTCTGTGTGTAGCGTGATGAAAAACTGTCAGACAATTGTTGAGGTAATTGATCAGCACCATTTTATTTTAGAATTGGAGTCCCTTTCAACGTTGTGGATTAGCTGGTAATAAACTTACCTCTGAATTAGTAAAGTTCTGAGTTCAAGTGCCCCCACTGGGTCTTAAGGCTTGCTTTATTGGAACAGTGCTCTTTTGAATGAATTGTTAGGGCTGATGCAGTTTGGATTAAAGAAAATCAGCCTGCATCATTATTTTGAAGAGTAGGGAAATTGTCCCTGGTGCCCGCACTGATATTCATCTGTCAGTCATTCACAAAAATAACACTGAAATACAGGCTATAATGCATGTTTTGTTAATGCAAATTCACTGTAACGCGATTGGGGACACTTTCTAAAGCACAAACATTTAAAGAGTGTACTGGTTATAACACAATTCTGACACCATTAGTTTAAATGGTGCTGCTATTTCATGATGTTCTTACAACACAGGATTGCACAGGAACGGAAGTAACGCATTATAGCAGAACTGATTATAACAGCGCAGTAATGTAATGAAAAGCTGTCAGATAATTGTTGAAGCAATTGATCAGTACCATTTTATTTCAGCATTGGAATGTCTTTCACTGTTGTGGATTAGTTGCTTCCAAACTTACCTCTGAATCGGGAAAGTTCTGAGTTCAAGTGCCACTGGGGTCTTGAGGCTTGTGTTGTTGGAGCTGTGGTCTTTTGAATGAATTATTAGGACTGATGCAGGTACAGTCACAACATTGCAAAGACATTTGACAGCACCTCAATAGGAAAGATTTAGCAGGATGTGGACCAAATGCAGACAAGTGGGACTTGTTTAGTTTGGGAAACTTGGTTGGCATGGATGAGTTGGACCAAAGGTTCTGTTTCTGTGCTGTGTGACTCTATGATTCTACTTCATTTGATTGGTTTATTCTTGTGTATGTGTATCAGTGGGGTCATCACTGCTCTGGTCCTTGCTCATTATTTCCTACGCAGTGGCAGTGGTGGAACAATAACTATCAGCAATTACCTTATTTTGTAATTCTCCCACTCGCTCATTCAGGCACCTCCTGAACTCATCCCTAGCCTCAAAGGATTCAGATAACCCTGAACACCCAAGCATTTACGCTGGGCAAGATTAAATTGATCAATGCACATCTAGAGTCCGATTTAGGAACCTCTGTGCTGTCTAGTTAGGGTGGCTCAGTGTTTAGCATTGCTTCCTCACAGAGTCAGAGACTCAGGTTCGATTCCAGCATGTGTGTATGCATTATAGAATCGCTACAGTGTGGAAACAGGCCATTTGGCACAATAAGTCAACACCAACGCTTTGAAGAGCAACCCACCCAGACCCATTCCCCTACCCCTATTACTCTATACTTATCCCTGACTGATGCACCTAGCCTACACATCCCTGAACTCTATAGGCAATTTAGCGTGGCCAATTCATTTGGCCTACATATCTTTGGACTGTGGGAGGAAATCAGAGCACTTGAAGGAAGTCCGCACAGGGAGAACATGCAAACTCATCCATGCCAACCACGTTTCCCAAACTAAACTAAACTGTCACCTGAGGCTGGAATCAAGCCCTGACCCCTGGTGCTGTGAGGCAGCAGTGCTAACCACTGAGCCACCTTGTGACAACAAATGAATGGGTGAAGCTGATGCAATTTTAATATTAACATTTTCGGAACCAACACCTATAGAACAGTTATCCAACTCCCTTTTTCACTTTAGTCACACTGATCAGACTTTTCAATGTTGCCAGCACCTTCATCAAATCTCCTTACTCCGAGGAGAGCAACCCTGGATATTTCAGTTTCTCCACTGACTGGATTCGCATGTCCCCTGGTGCCATATTAGTAAATCTTTTTCATAACCACTTGAAGGCCTCCCTAAGAATCCTGCCCAAAATGTGTCAGGAAGGGCATAAAGGTTCCCTGCCTAATCAGAGCTCCAACATCCTATTCCCCAGGAACAGAGTGATGCAGGACCAGTTGGGATTTGATTTCAGCTTCATTGCAGCCTTCCACATGCTGCAGAGTGCCGCATGGATCGCTGCAACTATTATTGGTTCAAACCGGTTGGGTGTCAATGTTGAGAGATTATAATCCATTAATACATAAATCATTATGACTAATCCTGCATGACGTTTATGAACAATAGCAGCATTGGAGGCATAGTGTTAATGTCACTGAGCCCAAGGCTGATGCTCTGGGGTGAGGGGTTCGCATCCCATCATGTCAGATGGTGAATTCAATTCAAAAATCTGGAATTAAAAACTAGCTTAATGGTAACTGTACATCAATTGTTGTAAAAACCTGTTTGGTTCACTAATGTCCTGTAAAGAAGGAAGTCTGTTGTCCTTACCAGATCTAGCCTACATGTGACTCCAGGCCCATGGCTAATTGGCTTACACTGAAATGGACCAAAAAGTCAGTCAGTTAAAGGGTAACTGGGCAACCAATACCAACCTTCCCATATTTCAGATGAGAATAAAAGAATACCATAAGCACCTCTCCCCCAGAGCATCCAGTTCTGGATTCAATTGAATTTCTCATCTAAAGATTACCTCTCACATTGTTTAATTGTGGAGCGACTTACTAGAACGCAATGCAGCATTTTGGGAGGATGATGAAATTCTGTTGTGTATTAATGAATATGGTCCTTTAACCCTCTTCAGAACCAAGTATATTTTACAGTTTTCAAAATGTGCATGTCACCTGTTACATAAAATATTCAGAAAAATATGTACAGCTAATGAATTTTTAATGCAGAAGTGTATTATGGAATAGAATTAGGAAAATGTTTTCAAACTCTCAGCATTTTATAATTCATATTATTCTCTGAACACACTGCAGTGTTTCACTGAAGAATTTCACCTGCTAAAAACTATTTTGGTGAGGGATTTTATTCTGCTGGGATTATGGTTGAAATGTGCACTTCTCTTTATAGAGCTGCTAATAAAAGAACCCCAAAGAGGCTGCAAGTCGTAGAAATCAGGTATTTTATTCTTTGTGTTCTCCTTTTCCTGTACAATTAGTTCTGATCTGGTAATGTATTTATGCAAAGGATATATATACCACATCCTGAACCACCAGTTGGACAAGGTTTACCCTACCTAAAACATTCATAAAGCAAGAAAACGAGATTTGTCAGGATGGACGAGATTTACCAGGATGTTGCCTGGGTTGGAGAGTTTTAGTTCTGAAGAGAGATTGGACAAATTGGGCTTGTTTTCCTTGGAACAGAGAAGAATTAAGTAGGGTAAGCAGGAAAGAACTTTTCAGTTTGGTAGAGCGATCTATGACCAGGGGAATAGATTGAAGGTAACGGGCAGGAAGTGTAGAAGACATGTGAAGAAAAACCTTTTCATCTAGAGGGCGGTGAGAATCTGCATGTGAGTTTGGCAGAGGCAGAAAGCCTCATAACGTTTAAGAAGCATTTGGCTGCACATTTATGTTGGGTTGTAGGCTAGGTGTTGGGCAATGGGATTAGAATTGTTAGATGCTTGTTTTTGACTGGCACAGACTCAATCGGCTGAAGGACCTTCTTCTGAGCTGTAGATCTCTATATCTGGATGGCTCTAAATCCAGTAATCTGGACATCAATGTGTTTCCAAATCATTATGCCAGAAAGAAGGACTTGCTTTGTATGCAAACACAGGAGACCCACAATGCACAGAAAGATCGCACAACCAGCAGTAACTCAGTGATTTCTTGGTAATATTTGCTGAACTGGAAGGTTACAGCTGAAATCTCTATGCCAAAACCCACTGAGCTTTTTAATCCTGGAGTATTTATCAAACACCTGAGCTGCCCTCGTAAGAGCCACTAAATCAAAATCCCTCTTGCCTCCTCCCCCTCTTTTAAGGGCAGTGCTCCTGAATATAGATTTTGGATTTACCGCTCATGCTGTTGTGAGGCTTCAATCCACAACCTCCTGACCTAGAGGCAGCAGCGCTACCAACAGAGGCTGACCGTCATTTGAGTCTTAAAGTATAGCCTTGTTGGCTTCATTTGATAAAGCCTGATTTCTGAAGTGGATCGTGTGACCATTAAAATCCGGAAGTGCTTTGCCACAATTGTTATTGTAAGGAGTCAGTCAACATTATGAAGGGCATACATAAGATAGAAACAATGATGTTGTTTCCATTGACGGGTGAAATTTGTTGCTGCTTCTGAAATGTCCTCCAGCATGATTCATTGATCCCATTGCTTGATGATAATGATATGAGTGGGGTTTATTGCCAGGCCATGAGGTTGCACATTGTGTTGCAGTGAGATTCTGCTGCTGCTGTTGATAGTGCACATTGCATCTTAAATGCCCATTCTTGAGTTGCTAGATCTGTTTGAAGTCTGTCCCATTTATCATGGCAATAATACCATGCTACACATAATTTGCAAGTGTGCCAAGTTTAACCCCCTTCACAATTATTATACAGTCCAGCATTTCAAATACCATAGTCCATATCTGACGCACCTTTTGAATCCTCATATTTTTGCCATTCAGGCTCCTGGGAGTGATGAACGTATTTTGTAAATGGACAATCCCTTCGTTTATACCTTTTCCATGACAATTCTGTTCTCACGTGAAAGGTGCTTGAGGGACACCTGTCCTTAAGTCATGGTTACATAGGTGACATCGCCTCAAAATAATGGGGAGCAGATTTAGGACTGAGTTGAGGAGGAACTTCTTCACCCAAAGGGTTGTGAATCTGTGGAACTCCCTGCCCATTGAAGCAGTTGAGGCTACCTTGTTGAATTATTTTAGATTTTTGAACAGTAAAGGAATTAAGTGTGATGGTGAGTGGGTGGGTAAGTGGAGCTGAGTCCATGAAAAGATCAGCTAGGATCTTATTGAATGACGGAGCAGGCTCAATGGGACTTATGGTCTACTCCTGCTCCTATTTCTTATGTTCTTGTAACTTTTATGCTGGCCTCCTCTGATGAACGAGGAGAAAGTGAGGTCTGCAGATGCTGGAGATCAGAGCTGAAAATGTGTTGCTGGAAAAGCGCAGCAGGTCAGGCAGCATCCAAGGAACAGGAAATTTGACGTTTCGGGCATAAGCCCTTCATCAGGAGGGCTTATGCCCGAAACATCGAATTTCCTGTTCCTTGGATGCTGCCTGACCTGCTGCGCTTTTCCAGCAACACATTTTCAGCTCCTCTGATGAACCAATGACATTGAATATGAATAGTACTGGGAAATAGGGGCAGAAGTTGACCATATGGCCCATTGATCGTTCTCCACCAGCCAGAATGTATAATGGTAATTCTTGACCTCAGTACGTGCACACCAAATATTCCTCAACTTTCTTTGAGTCCAGAATCTCAACCTTGAGAATACTGGATGTTTACAGGCCTGTGGAGCGGTTTTGCGTGTACTGTTTTCTTAGGTATGAACATTCGAGATGTGGAGTTAAGGTACTCAAATTGAATGAAGACACAGATCATCTATGAATAGTGGAGCTGGCATGAGGGACTGAATAGCCTTTATTAATCTTGTGACCAGCCTCAGTAAGGAAGGCACGACTGGAGATTGAGCTCAATTACCAGTTTAGATTTGGTATAGTTTCATCTTCTGGATCTTCAATTTAATGCTGAGTAAATATATTTGATGTGTCATCGAGATTTAAAATTACAGTGTTTCATTCAGGCTTTGATGTTGAAATTGTGTTTGAGAGACAATCACAAGAATTGGCATCATTTCCACGGGAAGAGCAGCATTCGGTTTAATATTTGCAATGCTCCTTGTCTCAGCAGCAAATACCAGCATTCAGTGATGGTAGTAGTTTTCACTTCCACTTCAGTCACTTGGAATGAAGGTGACCTAGTTTTCAGAAGTCTGCTTACATTTTTTCTCTCTCTGCGGAGATTGTGCAGGTATAATTTACGCACTGAGATTTGCATATACTCTCTACATGCTTCCTGTGTTAGCCTTCCTTTTTGCGAACTGCTGGTTTTTGTGTCAACACAGCTTTATGTGTGTCACCAACCTTCATTAATTCACCTGGCTCATTTACAAAGGTACCCTCTTGTGGCACGGTGGTAGTGTTCCTATGTCTGAACCAGGAGGCCTGGGTTCAAGTCCCACCTGCTCCATGGCTGTGTAATAGCATTTCTGAACAGGCTCATTAGCAAAACCCAGTTAAATTAAATGAAAAGTGAGCTTGTCTGCAGCCGTTGTGGTAGTTTCCCCATCTCTGAACCAGGGGAGTCAGATTCAAGTCCGACCTGATCCAGAGGTTTGTCATAAACTCGCTGAACAAAGGAGTTTAGGATTTAAAAAAAACAACAAAATGGGCTCACTAACACTGATTGAGTAGCTTATAAATACAACTGCATCAACAAGTTAACCATGACTTAAGGACAGGTGTCCCTGAAGTACTTTTCAGACGAGGACAGAATTGCCATGAAAAAGGTAGAAACTAAAGGATTGTCTATTTACTAAAAAGCGTTCATCACTCCCAGGAGATTGAATGGCAAAAATATGAGGATTCAACAGGCAGGTCAGGTATGGATTATGGTATTTGAAATGCTGCACAGTGTAATAATTGTGAAGGGGGTTAAATTTGGCACAAATGCAAATTATGTGTTGCATGGCATTATTGCCATGCTCAATGGGACAGACTTCAAACAGATCTAGCAACTCAAGGCTGGGCATTTAAGATTCAACGTGCACCATCAACAGCAGCAACAGAATCACACTGCAACATAATGTGCAACCTCATGGCCTGGCATAACCCCCAACTTGTATCATTATTATCAAGCCATGGGATCAATGAATCATGCTGGAGGACATCTCAGAAGCAGCATCAAGCATGCCTAAAAATGAGGTGTCAACTTAGTGAAGCTACAAAGCAAGACTATTGTCTGCCAAATAGCATAAGCAGCAAGTTATAGACAGAGTTAGGCAATCCCACAACCACTGGATCAGACGTGAACTCTGCAGTCCTGCCCATCTGGTTATGATGGTCAAACAACTCACTGGCGGAGGAGATTCTACAAATATCCCCATCCTCAATGATGGGGGAGCCTAGCATTTTGGTGTAAAAGATAAGATTGAAGAATTTGTGACAACCTTCAGCCAAGCAATGGCAGGATATACACCACCAACTGTTTGTTTCTACCCATCCTGACTTGGAAATATATTGGTGTAACATCACTATCGCTGAGTCAAAATCCTGGAATTCCTTCTCAAACAGCATAAACAAGTAGCAGTCTGACTTGAAATGAATATTTTTTATCAAGACATTGAAAACAGCATGGCAAAATATAACTTATCCATTGGTTGACTTTAACTTTGGTGAGAAGGTCACGTATAATTATCCAGCTCAGAAACAATAAACCCAGACTCCAGAATAAACAAATGAGCTACATTTCATAGAGTTCCTACAATATGGAAGCAGGCCATTCAGCCTATCAAATCCACAGTGATCCTTGAAAGAGTAGCCCACCCTACCTGCATTCCCATGGCCAATTAACTGAACCAACACATCCCTGGACACTATGGGCAATTTCCCATGGTCAATTCATCTAACCTTCACATCTGTGGACGGAAACTGGACCACCTGGAGGAAACCCATGCAGACAAGGGAGAACATACAAACTCTACACAGACAGTTGTGCAAGGGTGGAATTGAACCCAGGTCCCTGGCACTGTGAGGCAGCAGTGCTAACCACTGAGCACTGTGCTGCGCCAACAACAGAGTTGGCAGAACTGGGACTGTAGATTTGTGACTGGAACTGGAGAAGATTCTCTCTTTCTATCTGTGCCCTCTCTCAGAAGGGATAAAGACCACTGCCAAAATAAATTGAAGAAACATCCAAACACTGAAGTAACTCGATGATAACTACAATATTCATGGTTGCTGTTGATCAAAGACATCCATAACCGAACATACTCTCAGGTGAAAACCTAATTTTGTACCGATGTTTCTGTACATGCATTTGATGGTGCAGCTTAATTACTTTTTCCAGGATTAACATGTTATAAAAATACTCTTCCTTTCATTCGAAATAGCCTCATGATTAACTGTGGACAGTGAAGAGAGTTACTCAGATTACAACAGGATCTGGACCAGATGGGCCAATGGGCTGAGAAGTGACAGATGGAGTTTAATTCAGATAAATGGAAGGTGCTGCATTTTGGGAAAGCAAATCTTAGCAGGACTTATACACTTAATGGTAAGCTCCTAGGGAGTGTTGCTGAACAAAGATACTTGGGAGTGCAGGTTCCTAGCTCCTTGAAAGTGGAGTCACCGGTAGATAGGATGGTGAAGAAGGCATTTGGTATGCTTTCCTTTATTGGTCAGAGTATTGAGTACAGGAGTTGGGAGGTCATGTTGCAACTGTACAGAACATTGGTTAGGCCACTGTTGGAATATTGCATGCAATTCTGGTCTCCTTCCTTTTGAAAAGATGTTGTGAAACTTGAAAGGGTTCAGAAAAGATTTACGAGTATGTTGCCAGGGTTAGAGGATTTGAGCTATATGGAGAGGCTGAACAGGCTGGGGCTGTTTTCCCTGGAGCATCGGAGGCTGAGGGGTGACCTTATAGAGGTTTTCAAAATTATGAGGGGCATGGATAGTGTAAATAGACAAATTCTTTTCCCTGGGGTGGGGGAGTCCAGAACTAGAGGGCATAGGTTTAGGGTGAGAGGGGAAAGATATAAAAGAGACCTAAGGGACAATTCTTTCATGCAGAGGGTGCCACGTGTATGGAATGAGATGCCAGAGGAAGTGGTGGAGGCTGGTACAATTGCAACATTTAAAAGGCATTTGGATGGATATATGAATAGGAAGAGTTTGGAGGGATATGAGCCGGGTGCTGGCAGGTGGGACTAGATTATGTTGGGATATTTGGTCGGCATGGAAGGGTTGGACCGAAGGGTCTGTTTCCATGCTGTACATCTCTATGACTCTAATTAGTGATGCAGTTTAGGTGAAGGGAAAAGTAACAGCTTTCTAAAAGGAATTAATACATTTTGTTATGGTTGGCTGAGAAGAATGAGAAGAGAGATCCCGCTTCACATTTCCTCAGTTGGATATAACAGCTATTTCAGGCATCAATGTAAACATTCCCGGTTAAGGAATAGTGCAGATAACTGCAGCATTAAGATTGTGTTATTTTGGGAAATAGGAGGTTTTAAACACTGCCTTGGATTGTCATTCCCAATCGAATAACCAGCTGTAAATCACATAGCCTAGTGTTTGAGATATCAACTACGTAAGTTCCATAAGGAAATAAGTCAAAGTCTGACTACACTATGTATGCTTGCATAAGTGTTATGTAAGAACACAGGAAACAGAACAATAGGCCCTTTAGTTGCTCAAACCTTTTCCTGCATCCAGTAAGAAGGTAATCAATCTTCTACACTGATCCCACCTTTCAATATATCCTCTTTCTTGGTGTCCAAAAATCTATCAATTTTCCTCATAAACCTACTGAGCGTCCACAGTTCTTTGTTATAGAGTATGCCAAGGATTAGCAAATTTCTGCACACCTTATTTCGAAATGTCCCACCCTGCTCATGAACTGTGACTCCTAGTTCCACACTCTCCAGAGTTAGCAACCTGCTCGTAGCCATGTTTTGGACGGGCTGTCCCCAGATGCTTTGTGAATGCTTCTAATTGATGTGGCCTGATCTCCACAATACAATGCTAAATAAAACCAAGGATCTTGTCCGAGAAGAGGGCAGGCTGTATGGACTTGCTGTTGTTATGAGTGATGACATGCCAAAAATGTCCTGCTTTAATATAGCTCAATAGTAGAATGGTTAAACCATGTGACAGTATAAGAATATAGCCGTGACGTTTTTAATGAACTGTGATTGCTGAGCTTCTTATAGACAACACATTTCAAGAGATTTGGAGACAATTCTTTCATTGATCAGAATTACAACGAATCATCTGAACATTCTAATCTTTTTGAAAATGATTGGCAGTGAAAAGCCCTTCATCAGACTTTTGCCCGAAATGTCGATTTTCCTGCTCCTCGGATGCTGCCTGATCTGCTGTGCTTTTCCAGCACCACTCTGATCTAAGACTGAGTTAGATGGTCAGCCATGATCATGTTGAATGACAGAACAGGTTCATAGGGGTGAATGGTCCAGTCTTGTTATTTTCTATGTTTCTGTAAATGTTCAATTTTGCTGCATATGCCTCAACAGTAGCCCGTGTACATCATCAATTGAAAATATTTAATTTGTTTCTTATTCTCCCTAGATGCAAAACAGAGGGACAAAGTAAACCAGCAAGTCTATATTGTATTAACAACAATTGTTGATGTCTAATTGAAAAGGGGGAGGCTGTAAGGAAAGCAAATCAGTCAGAGGATGTGGTTTGGAACAACATTCAATTACCCCTTTTCAAAAAGTGGAACTTTAAGCAAGGACACCATGACTACTTTCTCCTTTCAAATAACTAGTGGGTGCTTGTTGACATCTTAGGTTTTGAAAAATAAGTAGAAATTACATTTATATAGATTCTTTCACTAACCTCGAGGGTCCTAAAGCATGTTATAATCAATTTGTACACAGCAAGGGTCTCACAAATGATAATGAGGAAATGACTGGTTAATTTTTGTTTTAATCAGTGATGGTCAAGTGTTGCCCATGATAGCCCTGTCCATTTTTAACTATTGTCATTGGTAATCCTTCACAACTCGCTAGAAGTGTTAATGGAGACTTGGTTCATGTCTCATCTGAAGTGACATCCCCGATGGTGCAGCTCTCCCTTAATGGGACTGTTAGCCTTGATTTTGCTCTCCACTGCCTTCAGACTCACAGGTGAGAACATTACTGCTTACTCCGACAGTGCCAATTGTCATGGCACTTGTGAATGGCCATTTGGAAAGTCACCCAACAACTTTTAGGCAACTGTTGACTGTGCCTTTTCATTAACAAGAGGTTTTAAAGAGTGAAACATGAAAGGAACTTCTTTAACTTCAGTAAGCAGGAACAGGAGCTATTCTGACACATGCGACAACTATCCATAGAATACGTATAGTGTGGAAGCAGGCCGTTCAGCCCCTATACTGTCATTCAATATAGTCATGGTTGATTATCCAACCCAGTATCCCTGTTCCTACTTTCTCCCCATAACTTTCCTTATCCCATTCCCATCAAGTCTACACCACCCCTCCGAAGACCATCCTACCCAGGCACACCTCCCTACCCTATGCCTATAACCCTACATTTCCCATGGCTCACCCACCTAGCTGCACATCCCTGGACTCTGTAGGCAATTTAATATGGCCAATCCTGCTAACCTGCGCATCTTTGGAGTGTGGGAGTCCCACACTGACACAGAGTGAATGTGCAAACTCTACAGAAGTCAATTGAGGGTGGAATTGAACCCAGATCCCTAGCACTGTGAGGCAGTAGTGCTAACCACTGAGCCACCATGCTGACCAGCTATTATAAAAGTAAAGTACCAAGTGCTCTGTTCACAGCCTGGACTCCTTTGGGTTTCCTCAGTCATAATCGTAGCCTCTTTGAACTTCCATTTTGCATGCTCCCCCACTACCACTGGTATCTGTCAGTAATCTCCCTATGCATCTTTTGTCCGAGTCATGTTTATTGTCTAAGGAATGGAAGCAGATGGATGGCTGCAGTTTAATATAAATGGGATATTTCACTGTGTTTTGATCTTCTTGAAGTGCAGTGCAGAAGACTTCTTTTGCATAATGATGAGCAAGTTTGAAACCTGAGTACAAATTGGAATGGATGATCTGTAGCTGTGATGATTTATGATTTCATATAATAAAATATGAAGTGCTCCAGTTAGTCCTTTGCCTAAAGATGAAAGGAGTGCTCTGCCCTCAATGACTGCTTTAATAAGTCTATCTTTTGTAAAACTGGCTTGTCCGTGTATTTTGTTAATAGCAGGCAATGTGCACGTCAACCCATCTCTAAAGATATGCCTTTGGGGACTAATATCAAGAGATCTTTATAGATGGTGTCTGGCAATCTTTCTGTCATTTTAAATCTAGCAGTCTAGTAGATCCTGCTCTGACCAGGTATCATAATAATACATAGTTGTAATTCCTAGAGGCAGCTTGAAAGAAATATTATGTGCACTATTTGCTGCATTATACTGTAAAAACTATGCTTGAATAATCCACAGTGGAGCTCTTGTGCAAAGGACTAGAATCTGACAAGATATCTGCTGTCTGATTAGAGACCTTTCTCTCGCTGTGTTATCTATTGTTGCTCAACTTTTCATTGCTTCCACACTCCACACAGCCATTCTCCAAAATCATTCTCCTCTACATCATTAGTGTGTTACCATCAAGATTCTCTGCTTCATCACCCTTATTTGTCTTCCAGCATCCCAAAATTGTTCACCACTTCAGTCTTGTTACTCTTTGGAGACATGTACCTTTCCACAATACACTTCTTGGCCATTTCTTTCTCAACCACAGCATTTGTTTCCATAGCAACAGGAATTGCACTTCAGGAGTCATCCATTGTTTGCAAAGTGTTGGGTCTTGCTTCAGTGTGAGGGGACGATGGATAGGTCACTTGACTAGTAATTCAGAGGCTAATGCTTTGGTGATGTTGATTCAAATTTTGTCACAGCACCTGATGGAATTTAAATTGAATTAATAAATCGAGTCTGAGTAATGGTGACCATGACAACTATCATCGATTGCCATTAAGGAGTCTTCTGATTCATGGGAAGGGAATTTGCACCCTTACCTTTCAGGCCTACATGGGACTCCATATGCACGTTAACCGGTTGACTCTTAACTACCTTCTGAAATGCAAGCCCACTAATTTCAATGACAGTTACAGATGGGCAATAAGTGTTGGCCTTACCAGTGATTCCCACATCCGATGGATGAATGATTATAATTAAGGCTCTCTCGCATTGCAGTTGATTATCTTACATGTTCAATATGGCTGCACCAACTGTACCTAACAACATGATAGCTAAGGAGCAGTTACCATAACCCCTTGATATCTGAAATTAGCTTTACACCAGTCCTGATGAAGAGCTTATGCCCAAAATGTTGACTGTCTTGCTCCTCAGATGCTGGCTGACCTGCTGTGCTTTTCCAGTGCAACACGTTTTGACTCCTTTAAACCAGCCCTGCCTTTAAACCACAATCCAAGAGACTGTGAAGTTTCTACCCATGTGTTTTTAAATAAATTTCAATGGAGAGAATTTTCTCTGGACACATTGGCCTTTTCTCTCTGAATCCCATTCATAAGTAATGGGATGAGTATCATCATGCAAAAATACTTGCATCATATAAATTTGATCGCTTGACTCACTCTCAATAAACTTGGTTGTACAGAATAAAATCATTTCTAATATTTTGGTAACAAAAAGATATTTTGATCTTCAGACCTGTGGGGAGAATGTAAATTGCCTAAGTGATACAGGACGGCTAGTTTCTAAGGTTGGGGTGAAGGCACACTTAGATTTCTACTCGCGGTGGCACAGTGGTTAGCACTGCTGCCTCACAGCGCTAGAGACCTGGGTTCAATTCCCGCCTCAGGCAACTGACTGTGTGGAGTTTGCACGTTCTCCCCGTGTCTGTGTGGGTTTCCTTCGGGTGCTCCGGTTTCCTCCCACAATCCAAAATATGTGCGGGTTAGGTGAATTGGCCATGCTAAATTGCCCGTAGTGTTAGGTAAGGGGCAAATGTAGGGGTATGGGTGGGTTGCGCTTCGGTGGGTCGGTGTGGACTTGTTGGGCCGAAGGGCCTGTTTCCATACTGTAAGTAATCTAATCTAATCTATATCAAGGGAGTGGAGGCTGATGACACTATGTAGCTGAGATGGGAGGGTTCCATGCTGTAGTACTGCCACTCCTCACTTTCCAGAGTCCAGTACTGTAAATCAGAAAAGGCTAAATATTCTAAGATAATTACTTTGCAAGAGCAGGATTGGCTCTAAAATAGGAAAATAGCCTCTCATGCAAATCCTACAGATGCGAAATCAAGACAGTGAAATCTGTGCTTGTGTTTGGCTTTATGGAATGGCCAAAGGCACACCTTTGATCCCCGTGCTGGCTAGCTTCCATTTTCTCGGAAGAGAATGTAAAGGGATGAGTCACTACTGGAGACCCGTGTCAGTGTGGGGACATTGAAGAAAGCCCGAAAGGATTGTATAGCGCATCCTTCACTGCTGGAAGCACGTGGGTGAGGAGGGAGAACAATGAGGCAAAATAACTTAAAGCTGGGTGCAGGAAAATGATAGTTTTCTGACCATTCATATTGAGGTGGGTTGGGTTGCATGGAGTGCCAGGAGATTCTCTATTCCAAGGTTTACCGGCTTGTGGTTTCCCCCTTCTCCACATTAAAGATAACGATCAGCAATTGGTAGGTGATGATGTCTTTAACATCCAAAGCCCTGTCACAAACTAATATAAAACAAAGAACTGCTGGAGATCTGAAACAAAAAACAGAAGTTGCTGGTTGAACTCAGCAGGTCTGGCAACATCTGTGGGGAGAAAGCAGAGTGAACATTTTGAATCTGCTGGCTATTCATCAGAACTCATCAGACCAGACTTTAAGGCAATCACTTTGAGCAGGATTTTATTTATCGAACTGGTGCTTAATTATTCTCAGAGAAACTCCACAGTAAAGATTCTTTATTTGAAAGAAAACTACTGAATCTTTCACATTAATACTTTCTAAAGTGCACAACCTCACTCATGGTCCCTTAGTCAATCCTAAGCAACCACAAGAGAACCTTAGAAATTCTAAGCTGTTGTCATTTGATTGAAATAAATAAAACAATCCCTGGTTACCCTGTAAGAGTCAGTGATGTTTAGCATACTGTGCGAGAGAAATTTGAAAAAAAAATGTACTTTAAATTAAACGCCAGAAGCTTCATATTTGAATTTCTCAAAAAAGAAAATTAATTTTAAATTGCATTCGAGTTTCATGAACACAAACACAGATACTTTATCTCAAAATGTTACATATGGATAATGATTTTCATAAACTCTGAATAAAAATAGCCTGCTTGTAGCTTTTGTGGCACAACCTGCACAATCATCCAGTCTGCTCACGGACTTGAAAACTATCAAGAACAGAATTCACACGGAAACATTGAGTTACATTTCTACAAGGTAATATATGGCAATGATTTCTGTACCAAGAATTAACAAATGGATTAATAGTGACTGTATTATGTTGAAAGTTTAATAAATGTGATTTACATATGTTATGTCTCAATAAACGTTTGAGTGAATGCTCATGATATCTTCACTGTATCATAGCTTGTGATTTGAAGCCATAATGGTCACATACTCCAGCTTACCCTGGAATCACTTGAAGCATGACACCCCACTAAAAGCATACTGTTCTGCTGTAATCCAACAATTTAATATTTTTCCAGATACTTAGCTGCCTGTAAACATTTGTATATATTTGTTAGGACAGTTGTATTCTTCAATACACAATATCCACTTCCATAAGACTATAAGAAATAAGATTAGAAGTAGACTGTTTAACTCTTGAGCTGAAAATGTGTTGCTGGAAAAGTGCAGCAGGTCAGGCAGCATCCAAGGAGTAGGAGAGTCGATGTTTCGGGCATGAGCCCTTCTTCAGGAAGGGCTCATGCCTGAAACGTTGACTCTTGCTCCTTGGATGCTGCCTGACCTGCTGCATTTTCCAGCAACACACTTTCAGCTCTGATCTCCAGCATCTGCAGCCCTCACTTTCTCCTAGAAGCGTTTAACTCTTGAGGCCTGTCCCAATATTCAATAGGGTGATGGCTGGTCTGATATTCCTCTGTCCACTCTTCTGCCCTTTCCCAACTTCTTTTGTTATGGGAGATAATGGAAGCATTGCCACATTGGATAAAATACTTTGCCAGAGGAAAACAATATGACAACTTGGTTACTAATGGTGGTCACTTGTACGAAAATAGATTTCAAGATCTCAGTGGCAGAAGATCATCAGGATTAGCAGCACCTGTCACAGATCGAAAGATGGAGCATTAACCAGAAAGAAATCAGAGCTAAATTTCTAATATTGGATCAGTAGCTCTCACAGCTACAATATTTAACAAAAGAGAGAAAGATCGAACATGCTCTGTGCTTCAGTACAAGCTTGTAACTTTTATTTTTTCACACATCTGTAACATAGAACATAGAACAGTACAGCACAGAACAGGCCCTTCAGCCCATGATGTTGTGCCGACCATTGATCCTCATGTATGCACCCTCAAATTTCTGTGACCATACGCATGTCCAGTAGTCTCTTAAATGTCCCCAGTGACCTTGCTTCCACAACTGCTGCTGGCAATGCATTCCATGCTCTCACAGCTCTCTGTGTAAAGAACCCGCCTCTGACATCCCCTCTATGCTTTCCTCCAACCAGCTTAAACCTATGACCCCTCGTGTTAGTCATTTCTGCCCTGGGAAATAGTCTCTGGCTATTGAACTCTATTTATGCCTCTCATTATCTTGTATACCTCAATTAGGTCCCCTCTTCTCCTCCTTTTCTCCAATGAAGAAAGCCAGACCTCAGACAACTGAGCTCAGTCAATAAGATAAGCCCTCTTGTCCAGGCAGCATCCTGGTAAACCTTCTCTGAACCCTCTCCAAAGCATCCACATCTTTCCTATAATAGGGCGACCAGAACTGGATGCAGTATTCCAAGTGCAGTCTAACCAAAGTTTTATAGAGCTGCAACAAGATCTCATGACTCTTAAACTCAATCCCCCTGTTCATGAAAGCCAAAACCCCATATGTTTTCTTAACAACCATGTCCACTTGGGTGGCCATTTTAAGGGATCTATGTACCTGCGCGCCAAGATCCCTCTGTTCCTCTACACTGTCAAGGATCCTATCCTTAATCCTGTACTCAGCTTTCAAATTCATTCTTCCAAAGTGCATCACCTTGCATTTATCCAAGTTGAACTCCATCTGCCACCTCTCAGCCCATCTCTGCATCCAGTCAATGTCCCGCTGCAGCCTACAACAGCACTCTATACTGTCAACGACACTTCCAGCCTTTGTGTCATCTGCAAACTTGCTGACCCATCCTTCAATCCTCTCATTCAAGTCATTAATAAAAATCACAAACAGTAGAGGCCCAAGGACAGAGCCCTATGGAACACCACTCACCACAGACTTCCAGGCAGAATATTTTCCTTCTACTACCACTCGCTGTCTTCTGTTGGCCAGCCAATTCTGTATCCAGACAGCTACGTTCCCCTGTATCCCATTCCTCCTGACCTTCTGAATGAGCCTATCATGGGGAACCTTATCAAATGGAGGAGAAAGTGAGGACTGCAGATGCTGGAGATTAGAGCTGAAAATGTGTTGCTGGAAAAGCACAGCAGGTCAGGCAGCATCCAAGGAGCAGGAGAATTGACGTTTCGGGCATGAGCCCTTCTTCAGGAATGAGGCTTTTTTTTAAGGAGACATTAAACAATAGCAGAGGATGGTTTCGATCCATTGACCTCTGGGTTATGGGCCCAGCACGCTCCCGCTGCACCACCTACTTTTAAGGCGATATTCAACACCCTCATTCCTGAAGAAGGGCTTATGCCCAAAACATTGATTCTCCTGCTCCTTGGATCCTGTCTGACCTGCTGCACTTTTCCAGCAACACATTTTCAGCTCAAAACTTATCAAATGCCTTGCTGAAGTCCATATACACCACATCCACAGCTCGCCCCTCTTCAAATTTTCTAGTCTCAGAACTCGATGAGGTTTGTGAGGCATGACCTGCCCCTCTCAAAGCCGTGTTGACTGCATTTAATCAAGCCATGCTCTTCCAGATGGTCATTAATCCTATCCCTCAGAATCCTTTCTAACACCTTGCAGATGACAAACGTGAGACTGACTGGTCTGTAATTGCCAGGGATTTCCCTATTTCCTTTCTTTGACCATTCTCTTATTCCTCACATAAGTGTAAAATCCTTTGTGTTCTCCCTAATCTGTTCTGCCAAGCCTTTCTCATGCCCCTTCCTGGCTCTCCTCAGACCATTTTTGAGCTCCTTCCTCGCCTGCCTGTAATCCTGTAGAGCTGAGCTTGACCCTAGCTTCCTCCACCTTATGTAAGCTACCTTCTTCCTTTTGACGAGAAGCTCCACCACCTTTTTGTTGTTTTTCTTTTAGTTAAGGCAATATTGAAAAATTGGTTTGTTTCCAAATAAAAATTTATCTTGTGGAATTAAATCTGCAAGTTGAGGCCACAGTCAAATCTGCCATGGTCTTATCAAATGGTGGTCTGGGCTAAAGGAATTGAATAGCCTACTCCTGCTCCTAAATTGATATGTTCAAATATATCAAACATCCTTTTAACCTTCAAAATTTGAAGAGGGTCGAGCTGTGGGTGTGGTGTATATGGACTTCAGCAAGGCATTTGATAAGTTTCGAGCTGAAAATGTGTTGCTGGAAAGCGCAGCAGGTCAGACAGGATCCAAGGAGCAGGAGAATCGATGTTTCGGGCATGAGCCCTTCTTCAGGAATGAGGGTGTTTAATGTCTCCTTAAAAGTCTGGGTGGAGTGGTGCAGCGGGAGCGTGCTGCGCCCATAACCCAGAGGTCAATGGATCGAAACCATCCTCTGCTATTGTTTAATGTCTCCTTAAAAAAAAGCCTCATTCTTGAAGAAGGGCTCATGCCCAAAACGTCAATTCTCCTGCTCCTTGGGTCAGTTGTCTGGTTTGAAATGTAGAGTGATGCCAACAGTGTAGGTTAAACTCTTACACCAACTAAGGTTAGCATGAAGGCCTCTCCTTCTCAACCTCTCCTCTTGCCTGGGGTGTGGTGACCATCATGTTAAACCACCACCAGTTGTCTCTCTCCAAAAAAATAGCAGCCCTCTGGGACTATGGTGACTTCACCTTTCCCTTACTCGTAAAGGAAAATAACTTCTTCAGGCTCTCCAATGCACTGGTATCATTCTCACAAATCATTTCTGTGCTCTCTCAAGGTCTTGACAATATATATGTAGTGAATTCCCAGAACTGAACACAATCTATAGAAACCTCCCATCTATAGAATCCACCACCAGCCCACTGTCAAGGAAAGGCTGTCAACATCCTCAGAGATTCACCCCACCCTGGCAATGTTTTTTTTTATAACCTTGACCACCAGGGAAAAGGTACAGAAGCCTGAACACATGCACCAACCAATTTTGAAACAGTTTCTAACCTGCCATTGTTAGAATACTGAATGTACTCACAAACTCTTAACATTCGCCTGTATCTGTGTTTTTGTTTTTGCCGCTGTTTACCTATTATTTACTTATCTCTGCTATTTAACCCTGTGATCTGCCTGTATTGCTCACAAGACAAAGCTTTTCACTGTGCCTCGGTACATGTGACAATAAATTCAATTCAATTCATTTCAATTATAGAACACAGTGAGGCAGCTTGTGAGATTTCTGAAAGGTGTAGCAAGATGCTATTCAAATGTAAGCTTAGATGTTTTGGGGAATAGGTCCATTTCCCTTGTTTAGGGTTGGGTGTGTGCCAAACACTTCCAGGTTAGATTATCCTCAAGCAGCTTCATTGAAAATTCATAGAAACTTCATAGAAACATCTCCATGGTAAATATTTCTATATCTGAAATTGGCACTCTGGAGTTCCTAGTTTCACTACCAAAGTGTGGAGTGTCATTACAGTACTGCCTGCACTCACGGCCTGGGTGAACATTATCTAATCTTATAATGTGGCAGAAAGAAAAGAGGTAGGAGATTTCATTCCTCCTAGTTTGTTCCAACATTAAACTTTGGCCATGTCGATATGACAAGAAGAAGGTCAGCCATTATTCCACCCAGTCCTACAGTTTAATGGAGGTTTAAACATAGAACATAGAACATTACAACACAGTACAGGCCCTTTGGCCTTTGATGTTGTGCTGACCTGTGGAACCAATCTGAAGCCCATCTATCCTACACTATTCCATTCTCATCCATATGCCTACCCAGTGACCATTAAAATGCCCTTAAAGTTGGCAAGTCGACTACTGTTGCCGGTAGTGCATTCCATGCCCCTACTACTCACTGAGTAAAGAAACTACCTCTGACATCTGTCCTATATTTATCACCCCTCAATTTAAAGCTATGTCCCCTCATGCTAGCCATCACCATCTGAGGAAAAAGGCTCTCACTGTCCAACCTATCTAACCCTCTAATTATCTTGCATGTCTCAATTAAGTCACCTCTCAACCGTCTTCTCTCTAATGAAAACAGTCTCAAGTCCCTCAGCCTTTCCTCATAGGACCTTTCCTCCATGCCAGGCAACATCCCAGTAAATCTCCTCTGAACCCTTTCTAAAGCTTCCACATCCTTCCTACAATGCAGTGACCAGAACTTACACAATACTCAAAGTGTGGCAGCACCAGAGATATGTACAGCTGCAGCATGACCTTGTGGCTCTGAAACTCAATCCCTCTACCAATAAAAGATAACACATTGTATGACTTCTTAACAACCCTGTCAACCTGGGTGGCAACTTTCAGGGATCTATGTACATGGACATCTACATCTACACATCTGCTCATCCACACGACCAAGAATCTTACCATTAGCTCAGTACTCTGCATTCCTGTTGGACCTTCCAAAGTGAATCACCTCACACTTTCCAGCATTAAACTCCATTTGCCACTTCTGAGCCCAGCTCTGCAACTTATCTATGTCTGTCTGTAACCGGCAACATCCTTCAGCACTATCCACAGCTCCATTGACCTTAGTGGCATTTGCAAATTTACCAAGTCATCTTTGCACTCCCTCATCTCGCTCATTTATAAAAATGACAAACAGCAGTGGCCCCAAAACAGATCCTTGCAGTACACCACTTGTAACTGAACTCAGGATGAACATTTTCCATCAACCACCACACTCTGTCTTCTTTCAGCTAGCCAACTTCTGTTCTAAACTGCTAAATTACCCTCAATCCCATGCCTATGTATTGTGTGCAATAGCCTACAATGAGGCCTTACTGAAATCTAAATACACCACATCAACTGCCTTACCCTCATCCACTTGTTTGGTCACCATCTCAAAGAACTTAATAAGTGAGGCACAACAATGACAAAGATCAAAGCAAAGGGCTTGTCAAATTTTTCCCTGGCTTCCCAGAGAATCCTAGGATAAATCCCATCCAGCCCAGGGGACTTACCTATTTCCACACTTTCCAGAATTGCCAACACTTCGCTTTGCAAGCCTCAATCCCAACTCGTCTAGTAGCCTTTATCTCAGTATTCTCCTGGACAATATTGTCTTTTTCCAGTGTGTATACTGATGAAAAATATTCATTTAGCATTCCCCCATCTCCTCGGATTCTACGCACAACTTCCCACTCCTATCTTTGATTGACCCTAATTTTTCTCTCCTCATACTTTTATTCCTGATATACCTGTAGAAAGCTTTAGTGTTTTCCTTGATCATACCTGACAACGACTTCTCATGTCCCCTCCTGGCTCTTCTTAGCTCTCTCCCTCTAGGTCTCTCCTGGTTAACTTGTAACTCTCTAGCTCTTTAACTGAGTCTTCAAATCTCACCCTAACATGAACCTTCTTCTTCCATTTGATAAGAGATTCAATCTCTTTAGTAAACCATGGCTCCTTTGCTTGACCATTTCCTCCCTGCCTGACAGGTATAAACTTATCAAGGACACATAGAAGCTGTCCTTTGAACAAGTTCCACATTTCAATTGTGCCCATCTCCTGCAGTTTCCTTCCCCATTCTATGCATCCTAAATCTTGCCGAATCACATCATAATTGCCTTTCCCCCAGCAATATCTCTTGCCCTGCGTTATGTGCATATCCCTTTCCACCGCTGAAGTAAACATAACCGAATTGTGATCGCTACCACCAAAGTGCTCACCTACCTCCAAATCTAACACCTGGCTAGGTTCATTGTACAGTACCAAATCCAATGTGGCCTTGCCCCTTGTTGGCCTACCTACATACTGTGTCAGGAAACTGTCCTACACACTTTGGACAAAAACTGACCCATCTAAAGTACTTGAACTATGGTATTTCCAGTCAATATTTGGAAAGTTAAAGGTCCCCAAAGGAGATACCCTATTACTCTCGATCCTATCCAGAATTATCTTTGCTATCCTTTCCTCTGCATGTCTAGGATTATTCAGCAGCCTATAGAAAACTGCCAACAGGGTGACCTCTCCTTCCCTGTTTCTAATCTCAGCTCATACTGCCTCAGTAGATGAATCCTCAAATATCCTTTCTTCTACTGTAATACTGTCCTTGATTAATAGTGCCACACCACCCCCTCTTTTACCAACTTCTCAGTTCTTGCTGAAACATGTAAATCCCAGAACCTGCAGCAACCATTCCTGTCCCTGCTCTATCCATCTCTCCGAAATGGTCACAACATCGAAATCCCAGGTACCAAACCAATGTTGTAAATTCACCCACCTTATTCCAGATGTTCCTGGCATTGTGTTAGACACACTTCAAACCAGCTTACTGCTTGCCCTCTTGTGACCTTGAAACCGACAGAGAAAATGCGCAAACTCTACACAAAAAGTCGCCGGAGGGTGGAATCAAGCCCAGGTCCCTAGCACTGTGAGGCAGCATTCTAACTACTAAACTACCATCATACCCCATCTGAGCCCCTAGTTGATATCTCCACGGTGCCCTGGTCTATAATCCCCACTCAGCCTACAACAGTGACCACCCTTGGACTGTAAGGACACAACCCCAGAATCTGGTAGAACCAAGTTTCTGAGTGACTGCAGCCAACCCCCCAACGCTAATTGGCGAGCCCTTTGACTGACTGTTGAATCTCTCCTTCACCTGAGTACAATTTGCTCCTTTTGGCTTTCATTCATTTGTCCTGCAGACCGAAGGCACACCCTGTAGGTTTCAGATCGACATAACTCCGTGGTGCAAAGTGGCACAATCAGCACCCCCTCCCCCCTCGGACTGATGGACTGACTGTTCAGTTCTCCCCACTCTCACAAACTGCTTGTGCGTTAGAAAGGTGATGCCAAACCTGAGAGGCTGGTGTTCCTGTAGCTGTGCACTGCAGTCTCAGTACACTAATAGCTAGCCAGTGAGTCAATGCTGAAGTCAGTGAGAGTGTGTTGAGAAAGCAATGTCAATTAGATAGAAGCTGACAGTCTCCAAGTAAATGCTAAACATCTGAGCACTAAAAAGATGAAGGAAGGCAAAATAAGCCTGAGATGCCTGTCTGTCCCTATGTGCAAAGTGGCCAGGCATAAACATGTAAATCACACCAAAAGGAACAGAAATAGACCATTCAGCCCCTCAAGTCCTGCTCTGACATCATGGCTGATCTGTTTGCAGTTTGGGGATTCTGCATTCCCATCCTCTTCCAATAACCTCTGACCACCTGGTCTGACAAGAATCTGTCTCCCTCTGCCTTAAAACATATTCCACCACCGTCTCCTCAGGCAGATTTCCAAAGTGATACAACCCTCTGAGAGAAACGAACTATCCTCGTCCATGTCCTAAAAAAGGGCTTGATAGATGCTCCTGAGTTTCCACCATGAAGTGTTGAAGGGCTTAAGTAGTGTCTTCAGTGAAGAACTGACCGAAGAGCAGGCAAGTTGCAGTGAGGCTAAGGATTACCGATGCCAACATGTGGGGATGAAGAATCAAGGAGGATGGTGCCAGGGGACTGACTTAATTTTTCCTTCATGAAGTAACTGGAAAATTTAGAATCTTGCCATTGAACAGTAATGGGAGGTGATGGCTCTGTGGTGGGTATTAGATTTGAGGGGATAGATTTAAGACAGATGTCAGAAGCAGGTTCTTTACTTAGAGTGGTAAGGGCATGGAATGCTCTGCCTGCCAATGTAGTTAACTCAGCCACTTTAGTGAGATTAAAACAATCCTTGGGTAAGCACATGGTTAACGATGGGATGGTGTAGGGGGATAGGCTAGATTAGTTCACAGATCAGCACAACATCGAGGGCCAAAGGGTCTGTTCTGTGCTGTGTTGTTCTATGTTCCATGAATGGAGGTTATTATGCAATAGCAGTTGCAGTTACAAGTGCCTATTCTGATTTATCTGTTAGGAATTTGCATGATCTGGTGCCTTGGGGAAAGAGAGGAGAGTTCAAAGTGACCTATAAAGAGTGTGATTTGGGGTTTTGATGCAATATAAATTAGGTAGGTTTTATTTTACTCATCTGCAGGATGTGGCCAGCATTGGCTAGGCCAACGTTCAAAGCCCATCCCTAATTTCCCCAGAGGACACTAAGAGTCAACCATATTGCTGTGGGTCTGGAGTCACATGTAGACTAGGAAAGGATGGCAGTTTCCTTCCTTAAAAGGCATTAGTGAACCAGATGGGCTGTTATCAACTATTGAGAATTGTTTCACTCACGAGCTGTGTTTTTTTCCTCCAACAATGGTCATCATTAGGCTTTTAATTCCAGATTTTTATAAAATTCAAATTCCACCATTTGCCATGGTGGGACTCAAACCAGGTCCCTAGAATGTTACCTAGGTCTCTAGATTAACAGTGAACCAATAGTAGCACAGGGCCACCACCTCCTCTTACTGTTCAATGGCAAGATTCTAAATTTTCCAGTTACTTCATGAAGGAAAAATCAGGAAAATCTTTCTCATCTTCAACAACCACATGATTTACATACCCACCATATTTCCCATTTTCCTCATCATTAGTCATGACAAAACATGAACAGAAAATTTCCACCTCATCCATTCATCCAGTCAGGCTTCTATGACTTACTCCTGCTCAACGTTTCTCATGGTTCTATGCTAAATGGGTCAACGTTTACTATTTGCCTAGGTCTTTTGACTTGGAATTCCCTTCCTTAAAATACAGTGGATGTAGAATCTTTAAATATTTTTAAGCCAGTGTAGATGGATTGTGAATTACAAAGGGGATGAACGATTATTGGGAAAATGCAGGAACGTAGAGTTGAGGTTAAACCCAAATCAGCCATTTGTTTATTAAATGGTGGAGAAGGCTCAAAGAACTGTGTGGCCTACTCTTAGGTTCATAGAGTCATACAGCACAGAAACAGACCCTTTGGCCCAACTCCCTCTAAACCTATTCATGTACCTGTCTAACTCTCCGTGGATTGTCACCTTGTCATGGTGGAGAAGCGTCTGTGGTCCAGAGCTCTTGTGAGTGATGCTGTCTGGAGCTATGCTCCTGGTAGAGTCGCCCATGGCGGTAAGTTTTAGGGTGAGTTCTCTGACAATAAACAATCCAACTTGGATCCCAACAGTGGAACAGACAGACAAAGTTACTTCGATCTCAACAGCAGTGAAGGCAGTTGAAGACTGCAACAAATCCATCAGCTTCAATTGTCATAGTCTCCATGCCATTGGAATCAGTTGGTTGATTTGTGAATGCGGAAACTATTGTGGAATTTCCCTGTTAGCAACAACAGGAAAGATCCTCACCCATGTCACGAACAAACAGCTCAAGCCTTTAGCCGAGAAGATCCTCCCAGAGACACAAGCTGGTTTTAGGTCATCACGTGGAACAAACAGCATGATCTTCACTATGTGACAAATACAAGAAAAATGTTGTGAACTACTTCAGCCTTTGCATGTGGCATTCATTGACCTCACCGAAGTCTTTGACTCGGTATCAAGGGAACTCCAATGGGATGTCCTATCCACTTATGGATGTTCTGAAAAGTACATTCAAACCCTGAAACTCCTCCATGATGGCGTGCTTGCCACAGTTATGGTCAGCAACAAGAACTGTGAGCCTTTTCAAGTCAGGTCAGGAGTAAAATAGGGATATGTGATTGCCCCAACTTTATTCACCATCTTTACTGCGACAATGGTCCACATCCTCAAGGACAACCTACCTCCAGGAATTGAAATTATCTATAGAACAGATGGCAGACTTTTCAATCTTGCTGCCTTAAGTTCAAAAACAAGACATCTATGAGTTCCCTCATCGTGCTCCAATATGTCGATAACAATAGTGTTGAAGCTGTCTCAGAAAACCACCCACAACAGATTCTGACTGCCTTCAACTGGGCATACACGAAACTTGGATTTGCCATCAACTCCAAGAAGACTCAGATCATCTATCAACCATCACCAACTGAGACAAATCAGATGGAACCGTCAATTCAACTTGGCAAAACAATCCTGGAAAACGTGGACCACTTTCCGTATCTTGGGAGTCAACTCTCTTCCAATGCCGACCTTCATGACAAGATCCAACATCATCTCAAATGTGCTGGAACAGCTTTTGGATATTTCCAAACAAGAGTCTTTCATGATCGTGCCACCAAAATATTACTGAACAAAGCAGTGGTGATTGCAATGCTCCAGTGTGCATCAGAAACTTGGACAACATACTGACAACATCTGAAGGCAATTAAAAAGTTCCATCAACGCTGCCTTTGAAACATCTTGAATATCAGCTGGGAAGATAGAAGAACCAATGTCAGCGTGCTGAATGAAACAGAAACAACAAGCATTGAAGCCTATGTCATCAAGAACCAACTAAGGTGGAATGGTCATGTTGTTTGGATGAAAGACGAACATCTGCTGAAACAAATCTTCTACTCCCAGATTAAAGAAGGCAAAAGAGGTGGACAACAGAAGTGATTCAAAGACTTTTTAAAAGTCAACATGAAGAAATGTAACACCAACATCAACAATTGGGAAACCAGTGCCAAGGACAGGAAACTCTGGCAAGCCATCATCCGAGAAGGAACAGCAACTTCCGAAGCTGACAGATGGTCAGAACGAGAAGAAAACAGAAAGAGAGGCAGCAACAACTAAAGCCTGATCTATTTGTCCTGAATGCAGAACTTTCAAAGTCAAGATTGGACTCATAAGCCACCCGAGAGCCCATAAATAGATCAATGGGCCGAAGACCGTTATCTTCAACCTCGAGGGATAGCCATGATGAAATGACAATGACCTGCCTGAATGTTTTTTAGATGTTGTGATTGTACCAGCCTCTACCACTTCTGAGTGTAAAGATCACCCCTCAGGTCGTTTTTAAATATTTCCCCTCTTATCTTAAACCTAATTTTGGACTCCCCCTACCCTTGCAAAAGGATCTCGGCTTTTTGTAGCAGGGTGACCAGAATTGTATGCAGTATTCCAAAACGTGTTTGTTGTTTGCACGCATTTTCATTACTTTTGTCATTTGTAGGTTACATTCTGTTTTTAAAGATTTGCTGAGGAAAGGTTCCATAATTGTCAGAAGCTCCTTTGGTCTTCCTCCAACAGTGCATTGCAATGGAGCCATTTGGCAAGTCAAGCTTTAGCCAAATTGGATAGTAACTTCACCCTTGTAGACTTTGATTCACTCTTGAAATCGAAGACTGATTTTCATACTTGTAAAGAAGCAGAAACTAAAGTGGAAATCTGATTTTTAAATGGTTTTTATTGTAATTACTTTTAATTAACCGGGGAGGAGTTTTTACATGTAGTCCCAGATGTGAGTGATTTGCAAAGATGTGCTGGAAGTGCTTTGTGCAAGGAATTCATAAAGAAAACATGTACACCTGTCCAACTAATTGTTTAGTTGCCTTCCTTAGGAGTTTATCATTATAATTCCTCTTAGTCTCAGTTTATTGAGTTGTTTTTTTTTAATAGCTTTTTTTATTGAAAACTGCTGTTGCAGTTTTATCGAATAAAATATACTAAAAGAACAAACTAGCTTGCTAACCATTAGCTGAAGTGAAATTGGATCGGATTCCAAGTACAGAATTCCAACAATTCAATCCCATTCACTCCCACATTTGACTCCATGCATGCATTGATCCAAGCATTTAATTTCTTGGCAAATTGAAGACATGTTTATCCAGATGCAGACTGCACTCTGTGCATGTTTCCGAGGGCTTTTAACATTAATACGAGGGCAGGTCTCTTGTGGAAAATGCATGTGGTAAGTGGGTGGATGATTATTACAGCCCACATACAACTTATTGAGAATAAAATCAGGAATTGGCGAGCAGATTGGTGCTATTTGTATGTTTACCTGTGGGTTTTGTATGCTGAAGTGTTCTTACAGCTAATCATCTGAAATGTCATGTGAGGGGCGGAATGATTTAACACCAAATGCAATTGTTCCTGGCATCCACAGTGACAAGTTCTGTTGCTGGCAATGGATATGCTGTACTGTGAGGACAGAGGGTGCTGTTGCCATGTGTTTTGCAGACATTGGAGGGTAGTTTTTGCATTTTGAAATAAGTCCAAGGTGATCCTAGAGCTAGGATACTTCTCTCACAAACATCTTGCATTTTCAAAACCAGAAGTTGGATTTTAAAATTGAAGACATTTTATCAGCACAAATTCTGTCCAAAGGACTCAGATAAAACCAAGCAATTTATGCAATTTTTTAGGCTGTCACACTGATTTTCTTTTGTTTTGAAAAGCTAAGTTGCTGAAGATTATTGTGGTGTCCTGAACAGCTGGAATCTGTTAAAAGGCATGCTATGGAGATTACTGCCTTACTAAACTGGCTAGAATGATAACTGGAATGCATTAAAAACTGGATTTACCATTATTCATTGTGTTTGTGGTATAGACTATGATATTCAGTTCTTAGCAAGGTAATCTATCCTGAGCGATTTGAAATAAACCCCTTTCCTCCCTTGCTACCACCCACCACTCCACAGATCCCACAACTTCTCAATTTCTTTGCAGATTTCTCTCACTAACGCCAAAGCTAAAATTGTTCGACAAAGCATAACAGAATTTGAGTATCACTCAAGAGTAGACAACAAAAATGGTCCTGTGGGGAAAGAAGAATTTTAATCACAGGAAAGTTATTTTGCCTTGTTTTGACCCAGTTCGGATGATCAGTTTGTAAATCTTGAGATGACGGACCAGCAATGAGTTTGTGCTGGCTCACTCCTCGGGAAATTACATTTGGTATTTCTGTGAGTCAAAAATCAGAAAAGAGGAGGGAAAAAACAAAGCTTAATACAAAATATTAGCCCTACTGCTTTTTTCAGAAACTTGCTGAAATGCTTATTAAAATGAAAGATTTGATGGTTATGTTGAAGGAGTACATTTAGAAACAAAAATTAAATTGATGGAAAAGCTAAGCAGGTCTGGCAACATCTGTGGAGAGAGGAACAGAATTAACATTATGGGTCGAGTCAGCCTTCCTCAGAACAGTTCTGAGGAAGGTCCCTCAAACAGAAATGTTAACTTTGATTTCTCTCCTTAGGTGCTGCCAGACCTGCTGAGCTTTACCAGCAATTTCTGTTTTAGTGTCTGATTTATAGCATTTACATTTGTTTTGTTTTTTATTTAGTACTTTTGGATCAGGCTTCAGGCTAAAATGTGTTAAATAGTATATCCGTATAGAAAAAAAAGCACAAATTATGTAATGTGGAACTGTATTGAGTATAAGGAATCTCATATTGAATATAACTCCTAGGATAGAGCAGGCATTATATATTGTTGTATTGACAATAGAGAGCTATGAACTAATTAGGCAGGAATTAGATACGATGCATAAGTATTCCAGGGGACACCATTCACGGTTGCATTGGGCAGTCATGTAATGTACAACAGAATACTGGCCTAAAATAGTATTCTTACCAGGCAGCATGGCAATCTGTAATAACCACATTCTACAAGTCTGTATTTTTCGTAGGATCACTACAAAGTGGAAGCAGGCTATTCGGTCCATCAAGTCCACACCAATCCTCTGAATGCATATCTTACTAAACACAACCAGAAGGTTTGACGACAGATATCACAGCAATAAAGGCAACACATCTGAGTTCTTAAATGTGCACATTTTCCCTGAATCACTTTTGAGAAGCAGCAATAGCATTCAGAATCTTCTAAGTGCTGGTCCTGTCGATAATATTTTTCACGACAATCCATTCCACACACTTAAATTTACAGCTCCTTCAGGTGGACTTTGAGAAGAGACTTCTCTGTGTTTTTTTTAAAGGTTATAATTGAAATTGATTAGAAAGATTGGCTCCACAATGTATAGTTTGCACGAAATCAACATTCTTCCTCAAAGTCTTCAGGAAAGGTTGGCATGAAAAATAGAAATCTAACATCCTGCTGTAGTCGGTATTCTTCTAAACTTTGGGTATTGGCAAATTGTTAGAGTCAGAGACAAAGTGTTTCACTGTTTGTCTGCCTGCTATGATGCTACCACAGAGCACCCATATCATACAAAGATTCAGTTCTCAACATTCTCTCGCCCCACATTGATATAAGCTCGACAGTTGTCTCTATCTGTTATGGGTTGCAGTTTTGAGATGAGTTAATTAAGTCAACAGATTGATGTCCTGTTCCAATCTTTCATACTATTTTGAACATCAGTAACAGAAGCTGCTAAAACTAACAAGTCACGAGACAGGTAGCAAAGTTTGTAACTCTTACTGTAAAGTGTTAGCATGTTTCGAAAACAGCAAGCCTGTAGAAGCTGAACAGGCTGTTCTGTTCTCCCTGGAGCATTGGAATGAGGGATGACCTTATAGAGGTTTATAAAATCATGAGGGACGTGGCTAGGGTAAATAGACCACGTCTTTTCCCTGGGGCGGGGAGTCCAGAACTAGGGGGCATAAGTTTAGGGTGAGAGGGGCAAGATGTAAAAGGGATCTAAGGGGCAACCTTTTCATGCAGAGGGTGGTGCATGTATGGAATGAGCTGCCAGAGGAAGTGGTGGCTGCTGGTACAATTACAGCATCTAAAAGACACCCTGGATCGGTATATGAATAGGAAGGGTTTAGAGAGATATGGGCCAAGTGCTAGCAAATGGAACTAGATTAGTTTTGGATATCTTGTCGGCATGGATGAGTTGGACCAAAGGGTTTGTTTCTGTGCTACACATCTCTATGACCCTATGATTCCAATAATCTCTTCACATCTCAAACACCTTAGAGGTATGAAAAATTGCCATGCTGCTTTGTTTTGAGATGTCGGTGCAACATCGAGGGCTAAAGGGCCTGTACTATGCTGTAATGTTCTATGTTCTTCATTCTATGTTCTATGTCTAAAACATTGACTCTCCTGCTCCTCAGCTGCTGCCTGACCTGCTGTGCTTTTCCCAGTGCCACACTTTTTGACATTGATTCTCCAGCATTGCAGCCATTGTGGGTGGCACGGTGGCACAGTGGTTAGCACTGCTGCCTCACAGCGCCTGAGACTCGGGTTCAATTCCCGACTCAGGCGACTGACTGTGTGGAGTTTGCACGTTCTCCCCGTGTCTGCGTGGGTTTCCTCCGGGTGCCCCGGTTTCCTCCCACAGTCCAAAGATGTGTGGGTCAGGTGAATTGGCCATGCTAAATTGCCCGTAGTGTTAGGTAAGGGGTAAATGTAAGGGTAT
Organism: Hemiscyllium ocellatum; assembly: GCF_020745735.1. NCBI lineage: Eukaryota > Metazoa > Chordata > Chondrichthyes > Orectolobiformes > Hemiscylliidae > Hemiscyllium > Hemiscyllium ocellatum. Next base: position 10,233,051 of record NC_083423.1, read on the forward strand.
GGGTGGGTTTCGCTTCGGCGGGTCGGTGTGGACTTGTTGGGCCGAAGGGCCTGTTTCCACACTGTAAGTCTAATTTAATCTAGGTATGAAAAATTGCCATGCTGCTTTGTTTTGCGATTGGCCTCTCTTTACTGTGTTCATCCCATCAGTAAAGCTCCTTCTTTTCCCCCTTCAAAATGTTGCCAGCTTTTTCCTCTACCATTGCAGAAATCTTAAGTCATGTCTTCAACAGATCCAATCGTACCCTGCCTTTATCAGCTCCCAGTCAGGACTTGCGTCTCTCTGCAAAAGTACATTGTACTTGCATTCTCACAGCCGTAGCTAATTCATTTCATCGATCACAGCTACAATGATCTTTATTAGAGTCATAGAGTCAGAGATTTGAACTGATTGAGACAGATTTGAATAGATTTGGGAGTACAAAAAGAAATCCAAGCAGATTTAAACACTTGCACGTTAGTGTCCTAGATCTTTAAATAAAACGTAGGTGAGATAGTTTTTTTTATTTTTGGTGACAGATAGTCATAGGGTCATAGAGATGTACAGCATGGAAATAGACCCTTCGGTCCAACCCATCCATGCTGACCAGAATTCCCTGGGTTGTCTTCTTTCTCTTTACTGTGAACATGTTTCATATGAAAAGGTACCTTTGATAGAGAGTGTTTCCAAATTTCTTGGCTCTCAATGGCAGTTACTCTTTCTCCAATTTTCAGAATGCCAGCATTTTTATAACCCAATCATTGGATTGTCTCATTGGTTCAATGTTGGAAAAATAGTAAATTCAAACACAATTGGGTTTTAGTATCCTGGGGCATAATTTAAACTGATTGGTTAAATTCAAATTGTTGTCAAAACAGCAACCAAAACTCAGGTAGCCATTTCACAGCCAAATGTTACATATTTTCAATTTTCTAGTAGACTCTGAGGCTGCATCTACTCATACACACAGGTGCTTGTAGTCTTTCAGCTCAGAACAGCATTCAGTCTCTCTTAAAGGAACAGTACATACCTTCAACTTCATAACACTATGGGCAATTTAGTTTGGCCAATCTAACAAACCTGCATATCTTTGGACTGTGGCATGAAGCCAGAGAACAGACAGTTGCCCAAGGGTGGAATCAAACTCTGGTTCCTGACGCTGTGAGGCAGCAGTGCTAACCACTGAGCCATCATGCCATTTGGTTTCCACCATTGCCCAATCCACTTCATCTCAGAACTATCATGGATTCTGACTGAGTTTGAAAGAGTTTACAATGTCCCACTTCACTCAGGGAGTCCTGCTAAAATGTAGGTCATTTTCTGGTGCACAGAAATAGAAACTCGATAGGGGACAGTAACACAGTGGTTTTTAGATTAGACTTACAGTGTGGAAACAGGCCCTTCGGCCCAACAAGTCCACACCGACCCGCCGAAGCGAAACCCACCCATACCCCTACATTTACCCCTTACCTAACACTACGGGCAATTTTAGCTTGGCCAATTCACCTGACCCGCACATCTTTGGACTGTGGGAGGAAACCGGAGCACCCGGAGGAAACCCACGCAGACACGGGGAGAACGTGCAAACTCCACACAGTCAGTAGCCTGAGTCGGGAATTGAACCCGGGTCTACAGGCGCTGTGAGGCAGCAATGCTAACCACTGTGCCACCGTGCCGCCCTTAATGTCTTCTCATGTTCTCTCTGCTGTGTTTTCCTCACAACCTACTTTGGTGCAAGGAGGATGACCAAAGGATTAAAAAACTTAGAAGGGATGCAAAGGACACCTGGCACTGTAACTTCCATGCCCACCAAGGGCAGTAGGAAATTTCATAATTGAAGGTGAAAGGTGTAACTATATAGATGTAAAATAATAATAAAAACCTCTTTAAAATTATTTTACTTTGACTTAGCTTTGGCTCTTGTTCCAACCCAAACTCCCTGCTGAATGTTCACCATTTGTCTGCATTTTGAAACATTAAAGAAGAGTACCATCAAAATGTTAACGTTTATAGGGAAGGTCACTGACCTTACTTGAGAAACAGCAGCAAAGTTTGCACCTGTTTTCTTTAAGGGTGATATTGAACTTAACTTCATTCTATTTCTATCTTGTCATTTTCAAATATTTTCTCAACTTCTGCCAATTCTATTTGGTCCCCTGTCACATTCTCTGGAGAATCATCAGCAATGTTTGGATGAAGATGATGCTGCGGCCCACTTGGCTTTCATATTCCACACACGCGCACACACACAGACGCACACACACACACAGACTCATATAGACACACACCCTTCTATAGACATGTATTCATATAGACAAACTCATTATGAACACACGTTTGTATATTCACACGCACACACACACACGCAGACACATATAGGCACACACCGACATGCCCACATATATTCAAACACACACTCATTATAAATAGACACTCACACACACCTACTCAAACACACTCTTATTATAAACACACACGCTTATATAGACCCACACACACACACAGTCATTTAGATTAGATTAGATTAGATTACTTACAGTGTGGAAACAGGCCCTTCGGTCCAACGAGTCCACACCGACCCGCCGAAGCGCAACCCACCCATACCCCTACATTTACCCCTTTACCTAACACTATGGGCAATTTAGCATGGCCAATTCACCTGACCTGCACATCTTTGGACTGTGGGAGGAAACCGGAGCACCCGGAGGAAACCCACGCAGACACGGGGAGAAGTTGCAAACTCCACACAGTCAGTCGCCTGAGTCGGGAATTGAACCCAATCATATAGGCACACATCCACACATACTCAAACAGACAATCATTTTAAACACACGTACTCATTATAAACACACATGCTTATATAGACACACACACATTTATGTAGACACACACACACACATACTCAAACATGCACTCATTATAAACACATACACATATGCATTCTCATATAGACACACACTCTCATATAGACACCCACCCACTTGTATTTAAATATACACTCATATATTCACACACACACACTCACACACCCACATACACACACACATTCATACAAACACCATACTCGCACTCTCACATAGACACACACACACACACACACACACACACACACACACGAAGCAGAGCTGTTTTGCATGGCAGTGGCTGAGAGAAAAAAGACATCCCTGTGATCTCAGTTCAGCAGTTGGGAAATCAGATGCAACTAGCTAAACTAGGTTTAAGATTGTCTTTTCACATTTCCTTTTGATAATACATTATAATAATTCATTTGCTTAGCACTTATTGATCAATAAAACATTGGATAGAAAACCTGGAGGATCATCTATAAATGTGTCAAATTTAAAGCTGTTGAGATATGTCACTTTTGTGGCTGATTCCAATAAATATTGGTTTAGCAATGCTGTAGACATTGCAGTGACTTGTCTCTTAATGATTTCCTGCCTAACTTTGCTTAATTACCTTTCATCAGGCTAACACTGCAATGAAAAAGCAACAACATTGCTTTACTTCATGCACTTTTCTCTCCCCCATTCACTCACTCATTGTCAGAATCTCAATGTTGTTGGTTCCCATTTGGCAGGTTGCTTAAGGGAGCATGTTCCATGTGTATGTAATGGAATGATGTGGTATGGAAAGAGGCTATTCCACACACAGCATGTCTGTTCCAATCAGTTAAATACAGCTTTGGGTTCGTTTGAATAGCAATCAGAGAAAGTCAATAATTGTACTGCTGTCTGGAAGTGTGTACTGTGCTTCAGCTGCTGAGGTGAATCACCCTCTGAAACCTTATTTTGATTGAAGGAACCTTTTTGGATTGATTAGTGATACAGGCTCTTCTCCATATGTTAGCGCCAAAAAATGCTCAAAATATGAAACTGCCAGATGTGAAGGATGCCTTGATGTTGCTTTGAAAAAAACTTGGTGTTTACCTGCAGATATCAGGGAGATGGGTGTCCATTTTTCACTATACAGTCAAACATTGGAATGCATATGGAGAGACTGAGACTTTGGAGAAACATAAGGTGGACACAGAAATGGGACAGCAGAAGGAGGAGGAAGCTTGTAGTCACGGCTTGTAGCTGGACCATCTTATATTAGATGTCACTTGTGGAAAAAAAATCCAAAGAAAAACAGCTTTGATCACAAGTCCATCAGGCAGTGGTCAGCACATAAAAAACAATCAAGACCCTGTGGGCAAGGGGAGGGTCACTTCTGTTGAGTGGTGAGAACTCTTTGAGAAAGTAACGAACAAGTTAGACAGAGGAGAGCCAGTGAACGTGATCTATTTGAGATTTCCAGAAGGCCATTGACAAGGTATCACACAGAAGGCTGCTAGGTACGATAAGAGCCTATGGTATTAGGGGCAAGATACTGGCAAGACTGACCTGCCGAAGGCACACTATGGGTTAAAGGAGTCTTTTTCAGGATGGCAGCCAGTAACTGGTGGAGTTTGCAGGGATCCTCAACTTTTCAAGCTCTAGATTAATCATTTGGGCAAAGGAACTGAGCGTATTGTTGCTAGTTTGCAGAAGATACAAAGATATTTGGAGGGGCTGCTATTGTTGAAGAAGTGGGGAGGCTCAAGGTGGACATAGACAGCTAGGAGAGTGGGAAAGGAAGTGACAGATAGAATACAATATGAGAATGTGCGAGGATATGCACTCTGTTGAAAGAATAGAGGAATTTTCTAAACAGAGAATGGCCACAGAAATCTGAAGCAAAAAGGGATTTGGGAGAATAATTTAGAATTCTCTTAAGGTTAACATGCAGGTTCAGTTGACAGTTTGGAAATGCAATGTTAGTACTAATTTCAACAGGGCGACAATACAAGAGCAGAGATGAACTGCTGAGGCTATAAGGCTCTGGTCAGACCTTGTTTGGAATATTGTAGACGGTTTTGTGCCCTGTATCTAAGGAAGGATGTGCTGACATTGGACAGGGATCCAGAAGACATTTACAAGAATGATTCTAGAAATACAGGACTTGTCAAATAAGGAGCTATTGAGGACTCTGGGCCTGTACTTGATGGAGTTCAGAAGGATGAGGAGGGATCTGATTGAAACTTACAGAATACTGAGAAACCTGGATGTGGAGATTACTTTCACTAGTAGGAGAGACTATGACCTGAGGGCACAGTCTCACAGTGAACAGATGACCTTTAAAACTAGGTTTGGAGAAATTTCTTCAACCAGAGTGTGGTTAATCTGTGGAACCCATTACCACAAAAGGCTGTGGAAGTCAAGTTATTGTGTGTATTTAGGACAGAGATAGTTTCTTAATTCATGAGAGGATCAAGGGTTACGGGAAAAAGACAGGAGAGTGGGGTTGAGAAATATCAGAGAGAAAGTGAGGACTGCAGATGCTGGATATCTGAGCTGAAAATGTGTTGCTGGAAAAGCGCAGCGGGTCAGGCAACATTCAAGGAGCAGGAGAATCAATGTTTCGGGCATGAGCCCTTCTTCAGGAATGAGGAAAGTGTGCCAAGCAGACTAAGATAAAAGGTAGGAAGGAGGGACTTGGGAGAGGGCCATTGGGAATGTGATAGGTGGAAGGAGATTAAGGTGAGGGTGATAGGCCGGAGAGGGGGTGGGGTCGGAGAGGTTGGGAAGAAGATTGCAGGTCAAGAAGGCGGTGCTGAGTCTGAGGGTTGGGACTGAGACAAGGTGGGGGAGGGGAAATGAGGAAACTGGAGAAATCTGAGTTCATCCCATATGGTTGGAGGGTTCCTAGGCGGAAGATGAGGCACTCTTCCTCCAGCCGTCGTGTTGCTATGGTCTAGCGATGGAGGAGTCCAAGGACCTGCATGTCCTTGGTGGAGTGGGAGGGGGAGTTGAACCGTTGAGCCATGGGGTGGGGGGAGGTTGGGTTGGTTGGTCCGGATGTCCCAGAGGTATTCTCTGAAATGTTCCGCAAGTAGGCAGCCTGTCTCCCCAATATAGAGGAGGCCACATCGGGTGCAGCAGATGCAGTATATGATGTGTGTGGAGGTGCAGGTGAATTTGTGGCGGATATGGAAGGATCCCTTGGGGCCTTGGAGGGAAGTAAGGGGGGAGGTGCGGGCCCAATTTTGCATTTCTTGCGGTTGCAGGCGAAGGTGCCGGGAGTGGAGTTTGGGTTGGTGGGGGGTGTGGACCTGACGAGGGAGTCACAGAGGGAGTGGTCTTTTCGGAACGCTGATAGGGGAGGGGAGGGAAATACATCCCTGGTAGTGGGGTCCGTTTGGAGGTGGCGGAAATGATGACGGATGATACAATGTACATGGAGGTTGGTGGGGTGGTAGGTGAGGACCAGTGGGGTTCTGTCCTGGTGGCGATTGGAGGGGCAGGGATCAAGGGCGGAGGAGCGGGAAGTGGAGGAGATGCGGTGGAGAGCATCATCGACCATGTCTGGGGGGAAATTGCAGTCTTTGAAGATGGAGGCCATCTGGGTTGTTCGGTGTTGGTCCGTATGAGAGCACCTCATCTTCCGCCTGGGAACCCTCCAACCACAAACAATGAACTCAGATTTCTCCAGTTTCCTCATTTCCCCTCCCCCCACCTTGTCTTAGTCCCAACCCTCGAACTCAGCACCACCTTCCTAACCTGCATCTTCTTCCTGACCTCTCTGCCCCCACCCCCACTCTGGCCTATCACCCTCACCTTAACCTCCTTCCACCTATCGCATTTCTAACGCCCCTCTCCCAAGTCCCTCTTTTTATCTTAGCCTGCTGGACACACTTTCCTCAGTCCTGAAGAAGGGCTCATGCCTGAAACGTCAATTCTCCTGCTTCTTGGATGCTGCCTGAGCTGCTGCGCTTTTCCAGCAACACATTTTCAGTTGAGAAATATCAGCCATGATTGAATGGTAAAACATACTCGATAGACTGAATGGGCTAATTCTGCTCTTATATCTTATGGTGTCTTGAGCAGAATATCAAAGTAATTTGGCTGATTGCCCCATTGCCAACAAATTTCTATCATGCACTCGGATGCAACTTGATTAATTGTGAGAAGGTGAGTAGTTATTTCCTTTTGCGCTCTTCTGCCACTGCACACTGTCCTCGATGCAGCTAATTTGGTGAAGAGACAGGCACGTGTCACCTTCAGGAATGGGTCTTTGTAAAGACTGCCTTGAGGTACACGCAGTGGTATTCATTGGGTTTTGTCCCAAGCAGTTCCATGAAGCAAGACTCTGCACTCTACTGTCTGTTTCCTGGGACACATGCCGAGACAAACATTGACTGTGCTTGGAGGACCATCCACTCCATGAAAGACAATCTGTGGCCTGCCTGAAACTTGTTGAGTAAAGAGTTGACCTCGTCCAAGTATTACAGACTAAAGCTTGGGTCAGCTGCCATGAAGGTACAGTGAGGAAAGACCACCATCCAAGGACTTGCTACCAAAATATAATGTAGGTCTGTTACATTTCAAGATACGCTCATAGCCTTAATGGGAATGTAAATAGAATCCTTTCATGTTTAGAAGATGCCTTTTTTGTTGCAACTAGATTGAAGCTCCAAAGCGGAAAGTCAAGATTCCACTGTATTTTCTTCAATGTCAGAACGGACATGTTTTGTACTTGTTGCATTTATTTACAGATAATTTATGACTATATCTATTTTTGAAGTAAAATAAAGGGAGAATAAAAATCAGGATGTATGCAGAACACAGGGATAGCAGGAATGTTTGGTATGAGCAAAACACTTCCTTTTGGATACAATGCATTCATTTACCCTGAACACGTCCACTTTATTTTGTAGACGAACTGAAAAATCTCTAAAAGCCCACTCTGGGAGGGATCAGGGTCCCAACTTGTGAAATTTCCTTCTTGAACTGGTGGCACGGTGGCTCAGTGGTTAACACTGTGGCCTCACAGCACCAAGGTCCCAGGTTTGATTCCAGCCTCAGGCAACTGTCTGTGTTGAATTTGCACATCCTCCCCATGTCTGTGTGGGTTTGCGCCAGTTTCCTCCCACAGTCGAAAGATGTGCAGATCAGGTGAATTGGCTATGCTAAATTGTTCATAGTGTTAAGTGCATCATTTCAAATGGGACTGGCTGGGTTAATCTTCAGAGGGCCAGTGTGGATTGAAGTGCCTGTTTCTGCACTGTAGGGAATCTAAACATCTAACCCCTTCTCCTTTTTTTCTTGATCCCCAATTCTTTGACCATGGGTTCGGTCACCCTTCTCAATATGTCCTCTTCTGTGGCAACATCCGTTCCCCTTGTATCATTCTTAAGGGCCTTGTGATGTTCAATGTGCCAAATACAAGGAAAAATATCTCAAAACTCCATCATCATTGGCAATGCATTTTCCCCTCCAGATGCCCTTGTTTTCTGCTTCCTGCCACAACTTAAGCACTTTGCAACTTCAACAGCACTTTGTAAATGGTAAGCTCTTACTGTCATTTAAACTGTGCACAGAACTTGTGAACAGAGCTATCAGAGGAGCTGCAGAAATGGATCTTAATGGTGGCTTGCAGGGTTAACATTTCCTTTCCTCCTATCTTCTATTAAATGTAGTAATTTGCCAGGCAGAGAATTCTCTCAGGTATTTGGTCAATTTTAGCACCTTCAATTGGATTAATTGGTCACTCTCTATGTTTGAAGTGGATGTTTTGAAAAATGCTGTATGGTTTTCAAGCTGAAAATTACTTTAAAAAATTGTAATGCACTGCAGATAATTTACACAGAGTGAGGTTGAATGCAGAGGATGCACAAATATGTGAACAATAATAGAGGCACCGTAGTTGAGATCTGACTGCTCAAAGTTCCACAGTTTATTCTGAGATCTATTGTTCTATTGAATCAATTATTGCTCTCAGATAATTTTGTTTGAAAACACATTTCTCTCATCAACTCAAAGGACAGGCCATTCAGTCCGTCAAATGTGTTCTGTCATTCAATCGTATTATTATGCACCTGCATCTTAATGCTCACAAACTGGTTTGGTTCTGTCAACTTTGAGAACCTTTTTGGAACAAAACTCTATCAATTTCAGCTTTCAGATCTCTAGCTGGCGTCCAACTTTTGTGGAAAGAAGGGTCCTCATTTCCTCTACTGTTTTTGTGTGGCCAAATTGCCTGACCTTGCCTCTAGATGGCTTAACGCCCGTTTTAAGGTTGTGGTCCCTCACCTGGACTCACCCAGCAAAAGAAGATTGCTCTTTGATTATTCTATCCAATTTTTAATCATTTTAAGCCCCTTAATCAGAACGATTATTATTCCATTACAATCCTTGACTATGTAACATGGCTTCTTAAGTGTTTCTTTTATATCCTGGTAATCTTGTGGTGCAGTGTTGGTGTCCCTATCTCTGAGCCAGGGAGCATGGGGTTCAAGTCCTGCCTGTTCCAAGTGTGTGCCATAACATTTATGAACAGGTTAGTTAGAAAATATCCACCCTGGTATAATTCTAAGGTACCTCCAAGGTTCTGTCATCTCTCCAAGACAACAATGTCTTGAAAGGCATTGCCAAGAACTGACCTGCAATATCCCTGAAGGAGATGTGAAAGAACTCTGTATGTATATAATATTGCTTCAACATCTTTGTTTTTATAGGCATCCTCAGTTATAGGTCAATATAACACTACCTTTTCTAATTATTTTTATATCTATCAACGAGCATTTCATAATTTATGCATTTGTACCTTTGTACAAAACAGTTGTAAGTCTCAGCTACAATATTGTGGACATTTGTTGGAGCCACATTATAGGAAAGATGTAACTACATTAGAGCGAGTGCTGCAGTGGTTAGCAAGAATGGTTCCAGGAATGAGAAACTTCAACCATGAGGATAGATTGAAAAGTTCTCTTTGGAGAGAACAAGACTGAAAGGATATTTAAGGAAGATTTTCAAAATCATCAATGGGTTGGATCGAGTAGCTAGGGAGGAGCTACTCCCACTCATAAAAGGAATAAGAATGAGAGGGCATAGAAGAAATAAGAGTGATGTGAGAAAAATCTGCTTCCTGCGGCAAAGTAGTTAGTGTATAGAATGCTCTGCCTGACAATGTGGTGCAGGAAGGTTCAACTGAGGCTCTCAGGAGGGCATTGGATGATTATTTTAACAGCAATTGTATGCAGGGATCTGTGAAAAGACTAGAGATTGGCACTGGGAGTAGAACTGGTGTAGGTGCAATGGGTGGAATGGTCTACTTTTGCATCATTTCAATTCTGCAATTCTGGGAAATCTCTCGACATGTCTGCAGTACCAGTTTCTCTCCATTTGGAAAATATTCTGATCCACTTTGGAGAACTACACAATTGCCACCTTGAAGTCAATTGTTGATTTGCTTAACCTGTCAAAATCCCTTTACAAAAGTTTGCTCTGGCTTGGCTTATTTATTATTCCATTTAACTAAGTGTTGTCCATAAAATCAAACATATGGCTCTCTATTTCTTCGTAAAAGTCATTTATAAAGAAAATGAAAAAATGTGACTCCAACACAGACTCTGAGGAGAAAGCACAAGTCAATTTGAGTTCTGGGTTGATTTATCACCTGGAGGTGGGTCCTATTGTGCAAGTGGCAAAACTTAGTACATGTTTTTCAGAGGAAGTTCATTTTTTGTCCTATTCCATATTGATTTCCTCTTCCTTTTTGTGGATCAGAAATGGATAGCATGTAAAATTATCTGCCAATTTCACTGAGACCTGGTTCACCATTTTAAATAGAGGATAGATATCAAATTTCCTCCTACATACAATTTCCATTTGATCTTACAGTGGGATGGAAGATCATGAAAACAAAAGGGGTCAGGGTTTGTGGTGATAATGCAAAGTCTGCTGATTCTATATGGTAAGGGTATAGTGTTTTCAAGCCTTCAATTGCCACCAATTAGGAATTGTGCTATAATATAGATGCATTTTTAATGTCGTGATTCATCCTAAGGCTCTGTCCTTTAAAGGAACTTTACATTGGCCTTTCACATATGTTACAGCCTTTTTCCAATTGAGAATATGGTGAAAAATGTTACAAACTGTCCTGTCAGCCTGTACTGTTATCTTTTCCAGTGTGATTTAGATTGCTCTGATTCATGAAGAAAGCTAGTTTTGACATGTTGAAATAATGTATGAACTTAAATTGATTGACAGGCATCTTACTTTGACATTTAAGTGAGACCCTTCAGTTGTTTCTTTGCAAGAAGATGCTTGGCTGAGTTTCAAATGACTTTCTTTTCTCAAATCATTAAAATGGAGATTGTAGTTAGATAGTTAATTTTTCCCCCTGAGGTTTATAAAATGTTTATCATTGATATGTCATGAAACCTGAAGATGGCATATGTGGATAGTGCAGAATATGTGGGTGAAGTGATCCTGATGATGTGGTGGGGCATGTACTGGCATGGTGCTGAGTGGTGGGGAGGGGGTGTTGAGGGAGGTTAGAGGTGAGGTTTAGAATGGACCTTTAGATAATGTTGGGAGCTGGGATATTGTGTCAGATAACTGAGGCAGGACTGCTGACGAATTCTGGGATGTACAAAGCTAATTCCTGATGAAGGGCTTATGCCCGAAATGTCGAATTTCCTGTTCCTTGGATGCTGCCTGACTTGCTGCGCTTTTCCAGCAACACATTTTCAGCTGCTGACATATCAGTCTCAGTACTGACACCCTTAATGCACTTCAGCACTGCTCTGAAAACAACCTTGCTTTCTATACCACTTCTGCTCAAAACAGAAGTTGATGGCTTGGGGGCTGGGTTGGCATTGTGACTCAGATTTTTAATTTGGAGATGCTGGTGTTGGACTGGGATGTACAAAGCTAAAAATCACACAACACTAGTTGCACTTGCTTCCAAATAAATCTGTTGGACTATAACCTGGTGTTGTGAGATTTTTAATTCAGATTTTTAACACTATGAGCAGCTTCTCCACACAATTCAAAGCCAGGTTCTGAGGTTAGAATGCTATCTCCCATTCAGCTGAACACATCAGCTGAAATAGCTGCTTTGCTAAAGCAATAGACTAAAGATCCAAAGGTCCCTGGTTCAATCCCAGGCTTGTTTCAAAGGGCAGCAAGTGGCTCAGTGATTAGCATTGCCGCTTCACAGCATCAGGGAGCCAGGCTCGATTCCAGCCTCCGGCAACTATCTGTGTGGAGTTTGTACATTCTCTGCACAGGTATGCTCCGGTTTCCTCACACAGTCCAAAGATGTGCAGGTTAGGTGAATTGGCCATCTAAATTGCCCATAGGGTCCAGGGATAGCTGTGGTGAATGCAGGGTAGGGAGGTGTGTGTGCATGGGATGCACTTTGGAGATTTGGTATGGAATTGTTGGGCTGAATGGCCTGTTTCCACACTGTATGGGATTCTATGATAAGCACTGCCTTGTTACTTCAATGCCAATTTTAACTAAAGTGGCTCATGACTCACACTTCTTATTCTCAAATGTCTTAAAATATTGCCTCGCTTATGGTAAATGAAGCAGCATCACCCATATTCTATTTGTATGGTGTAGGAGTCTAGATAGGTTAAATGGTCTTTTCCTGAGCCTAGTCCCTTCTGGATAGCCATTCTATTATACCTAGGTTATTGACTAATTCAAGTTGATGGGGGGGGGAGGGGGGGAGTGGTGGGGGGGGTGTGGTTCTGGAGGGGGGTTGTTTAGTGATAATATTACTGGGCTAGTAATCTAGCTAATCACCAGGCAGATGGATCATGGCTTGGACTAGAGTCAGAGTCATAGAGCTGTACAGCATGGAAACAGGCCCTCCGGTCCAATACATCCATGTTGACCAGATCTAGTCCAGTCCCATTTGCCAGCACTTGGCCCATATCCTTCTAAATCCTTCCCATTCATATACTGATCCAGACACCTTTTAAATGCTGTAATTGTACCAGTCTCCACCACTTCCTCCGACAGCTCATTCCACACTCGCACCATCCTCTGCATGATAAATTTGCTCCTTAGGTCCCTTTTATATCTTTCCTCTTTCACCCTAAACCTATTCCCTCTAGTTCTGAACTCCCCTACCCAGGGAAAATACCTTTTCTATTTACCCTATCCACGCCCCTCATGATTTTATAAGCCTCTATAAGATCGTCCCTCAGCCTCTGGCACTCCAGGAAAAACAGTCCCAATCTATTCATCCTCTCCCTATAGCTCAAACCCTCCAAACCTGACAACATCCTTGTAAATCTTTTATGAACGTTTTCAAGGTTCACAACATCCTTCCTATAGGAGGGAGACCAGAATGGCACATGTTATTCCAACAGTGGCTTAACCAATGCCCTGTGCAGTCGCAACATGACTTCCCAAATCCTGTACTCAATGCTCTGTCCAATAAAGGAAAGCATACCAAACGCCTTCTTCACTATCCTATCTAACTGCGACTCTGCTTTCAAGGAACTATGAACCTGCACTCCAATGTCTCTTTGTTCAGCAACACTCTGCAGGACCTGACCATTAAGTACATAAGTCCTGTTCTGATTTGCTTTTCCAAAATGCAGCATCTCACATTTGTCTAAATTAAACTGCGTCTGCCACTCCTCAGCCTATTGGTCCATCTGATCAAGATCCCGTTGTACTTGGATGTCTACTACATTTCCAGTTTTTGTGCCATCTGCAAACTTACCTACTATACCTCCAATGTTCACATCCAAATAATTTATATAAATGACGAAACGTCATGGACTCAACACCGATCCTTGTGGTGTACCACTGGTCACAGGCCTCCAATATGAAAAGAAACCCTCCATCACCCTCTGTCTTCTATCTTCAAGCCAATTCTCTATCCAAATGGTTAGTTCTTCCTGTATTTCACGTGATCTAACCTTGCTAGCCAGTCTACCATGAGGAACCTTGTCGAGCGCCTTGCTAAAGTTCGTATAACTCACATCTACCGTTCTGCCTTCATCGGTCCTTTTTGTTACTTCTTCAAAGAACTCAATCAAGTTTGTGAGACATGATTCCCACGCACAAAGCCATGCTGACCAGCTCTAATCAGTTCTTGTCTTTCCAAATGTACATCCTGTGACTACCAATGATACAAATATCTCAGTAGCGGGCCCGGGAATTACTTTCCTAGATTCCCAAAGAGTTCAAGGGTACACCTGATCAGACCCTGGCAATTTGTCCACTGTTATGAATTTTAAGTCATTCAGCCCCTCCTCCTTTGTAATATGGACATTTTTAAAGATGGCATATCTTTTTCTCCACATACTATATCTTCCATGTCCTTCTCTACAGTAAACACTGATGCAAAATATTCATTTACTACCTCCCCCATCTCCTTTGGTTCCACACATAGACTGTCTTGTTGATCTTTGAGGGGCCCTGTTCTTTCCCTATTTACACTTTTGTACTTAATATATTTATAAGATCCCTTTGGATTCTCCTTAACCCTATTTGCCAAAGTTATCTCATGTCCCCTTTTTGCCCTGCTAATTTCCCTCTTAATTATGTTCTTACTGCCTTTATACTCCTCTAAAGACTCAGTCGATCTCTGCTGTCTGTACCTGACATATGCTTCCTTTTTGTTTCCTAACCAAAACCTCAATTTCTTTAGTCATCCAGCATTTTCTACTCCTACCAGCCTTCCTTTCACCCTAACAGGAATATATTGTCTCTGGACTCTCATTATTTCATTTTTGAAGTCTTCCCATTTTCTAGCCATCCCTTTACCTGCAAACATTGCCTCCAATCAATTGTTAAAATTTTTTTGCCTAATACTATCACAATTGGCCTTGCTCCAATTTAGAACTTCAACTTTTAGATCCGTTCTATCCTTTTCCATCACTATTTTAAAACTAATGGAGTCATGGTCACTGGTTCCCAAGTGCTTCCCCCACTGACACCTCAGTCACCTGCCCTGCCTTATTTCCCAATAGTAGGTCAAGTTTTGCATTTTCTCTAGTAGGTATATCCATCTAGTGAATCAGAAAAGTTTCTTGTGCACACTTAACAAATTCCTCTCTATCTAAGCCCTTTACATTATGGCAGTCCCAGTCTATGTTTGAAAAGTTAAAAGCCCCTACCATAACCGCCCTATTATTCTGACAGATAGCTGACGTCTCCTTTTTAATTTGTTTCTCAACTTCCTGCTGACTATTTCAACACGATCTGGAATAAAGAACTGACTTAACAGTGGTTATGTAACCACTGTCAACTTCTATGAAAACCCACCTGGTTCACTGATGTCCTTTAGGGAAGGAAACCTACTATGCTTTCCTAGGCTAGCCATTCCTACAATAATTCAGTTAACTTATACCCGGACAATAAGAGACAAGCAATAAATATTGTCCGAAACAGCAATGCCCATTGCCTATGTTTCTTTTAAATATAAGTAATATGTGACACATCAACTGAGTTTGAAGTGGACTGTTTTCTTGTCAGTTAAAGAAAATATTGAAAATATTGTTCCAGGAAGCTTTTCCAAATAAATTCAGAAATGCACTAACTTTGAAACTGAGGTCCACCTGAGGGTTAATGCAGTTCTATTATTGCAACAAACTTCCCAGATCTCCACATTTCTGCATCCACTCTATTGTGCTAGCTGGAAGTTAGGAGATTTGATCTCAAACATTGTTTTTTAAAAATTAAATGCAATAATCTGTTTCATCAAGTGTTTTGTATTTATTAACCTTACTGAAACTACTGTTAAATTGGTGGTTTGAAGAGAGCAGAAAGAGATATTAAGTGTGAAGGTTGCAATGATGGTCATTCATATTTATTTATGAAAATGAAGACTTTAGTCTTGGTGAGTAGAATCAGTCTTTCATATCCCTGTCTAAATGATCAATTTATGCCAAAGTCTTTGGCCAGTTTATATTGGTCATATTCACTTTTTATCACCATCAAATCAGCAAGTTGCTGATTCGGAACTGGTAGCATTAACAATAATCCTGTTTAATTCTAGCTCGTTTTTTTTTAATCAATTGTGTTCTAGTCAACTTTCACTTCCAATCATCTGATCATGCATTTTCTCCTGTCTTTCTTTTTAACTATAGCAAGCACTTGTGGAGGTCCTGTGAAAGATGAATGAAATATGACAATCTCTCACTCTGAAAATAGTAAAGCAGAATGTGTACAATCTCGCTGCATTGTTTTTACTGTTGGATGTAAAGTAGGGATAGGATTGAAATTACCTCAGTGTAAATTACCTCAGGTTCAATCATGGACAGAAAAGCTGACTTGCTATTTGCAGCTGCATTGACGAGACCGACTAATTGACTTTACCAAAATTCTATTACTGACCTCCAGTGATCAATGTATCAATGATGTTAAATGCTCTAATTTGGAAGATCTTTTTGAAAGACTTCAGTACCTGTAGGGAAGCTGAAATCCTTTTGAACAGGGCTTACATATTAGTTGTGAACATTGGAAACTTCTGATAGCTTCACTGCTCCAACAGCTCATCTTGGTGGAGGATACCTACACAAAATCTTTGGTTGAAGACAGACTCAGTCCTATTGAACAGAAAAAGTTCATTGCATAGGACTTTAGAGCTAGCTACATAAGATCTAGTTACTTGTGAAATCTCAGCTTAAGCAAAATAGTAAGAGGACATGTTAGTTCAACTGCATTGAGTGAGATAAACATCTTAGAGAGGTACATTCTCGTTCACACTGGCTAATCCTCCAAGGATAAGTCAATTCTACCGTAATGGTAAACACTTATATCGTGGTTAATTAACCCTATAAACTATTAACTATATTGTATAACAAATCTTCCCTCCTTGGCAGCACCAAGCTTTTCTCTTGGTCATTAAATTCTTTATATGAATGTTTCAAGTAAAGTAGATTTTCCATAATCTTATTTCCCTCACCTCTTCCTCCTTCTACCCCACCGACCTCCCATGTTTCTGACTTTAACTGATGACTTAGTTCAGCTGGAAGTGTGCAGCTTGAAGATGAAATAATCAGGTTCAGATCATTGCCATCCTGGAACCTTGCTGGAACTTTGATTACCCAAGTGCCACTTGCAAACAACATGTTCTGGCGTTGATGTCACTGTTCAATGTTGGCTCCTTTGGAGGGCCAGCGGTTCCTTCAAATTGTTAAAAAGAGAGCTGTGTTTCTGAAAGAAGTAAGCTTCTCCTTTTTGCTGCTGAGACAAGTTAAACTCATACGTGATCCTTCCATTCTTGCACGTATTCATTTGGATAAACATTTTGTCAGATTCAATCATGGACAGAAAAGCTGACTTGCTATTTGCAGCTGCATTGACTAGACCGAC
Source organism: Hemiscyllium ocellatum (assembly GCF_020745735.1). Classification (NCBI taxonomy): domain Eukaryota; kingdom Metazoa; phylum Chordata; class Chondrichthyes; order Orectolobiformes; family Hemiscylliidae; genus Hemiscyllium; species Hemiscyllium ocellatum. Next base: position 10,250,183 of record NC_083423.1, read on the forward strand.
TAATTGACTTTACCAAAATTCTATTACTGATTTCCAGTGATCAATGTATCAATGATGTTAAATGCTCTAATTTGGAAGATCTTTTTGAAAGACAATGGAATAATTCCTTCACGCTTGTGAAATCAGTAGTAACTTCAGATCACTCACTGAAGCTTTCAGACCTGAGCATAATTTATCTTGAGTGGTGTATGATTTCTCTTGGGTTCAGTGAACAGTTTTCTGAGATTTATGTCTTCTTTTTGATTAGAGTTACATTGATCACTGAGCTAATAATTCCTAGCATCAATGGTTGTGAAGACTTCTTGATTTTGTCTATCATATATGATCTTTGGCATTTTTGCACCTTAGCCAGTTGATAAAGTCTGATGATCTGCTCTTTGTGGTTTCAGCTCTTCCATCATCTTTCCAGAATGAAATAGTCATTTCATTGTAACAAAAACTGAAATAAATGTATCAAAAATTCTGATGACAATTTAGAAATGAAGTAGTTCTGGTTGTAATCGTGAAATTCTGACAACGTATTACAAGTTAATTAGTAAATTGGACAACAGGTTCCCCTGAACTCTATATTCTTTTCATAAATCTTGCTTTATAACTATCATTGATAACTGCAATATGTATAATTAGTGTCATGAAGCTGTACAGCACAGACATAGGCTCTTCAGCCCAGCTTATCCATTCTGACTAGGTTTCTTAAATTAAACTAGTCCCATTTGCCTGCATTTGGCCTATAGCCCTCTAAATCCTTCCCATCCATATACTTATCCAAATGTCTTTTAAACATTGTAATTAGACCCAATTCCTTTGGCAGCTCATTCCATGTAAACGCTACTCTCTGTGTGAAAAAGTGACCCCTCGGGTCCCTTTTAAATCTTTCCCCTCTCACCTTAAACCTATGCTGCCTAGTTTTGGACTCACACAGCAGGTCAGGCAGCATCCAAGGAGCAGGAGAATCAACGTTTTGGGCATAAGCCCTTCTTCAGGAAGGGCTCATGCCCGAAACATCGATTCTCCTGCTCTTTAGATGCTGCCTGACCTGCTGCGCCATTCCTGCAACACATATTCAGCTCTGATCTCCAGCATATGCAGTCCTCACTTTCTCCTAGTTTTGGACTCCCCTACCAATTCTGCATTTTTAGTCTCTTTCTAAAATGGAGGAAGAACTGTTAATTCATATTGTTTTCTTCTTTGTGAGTTTTTTACAGGACATGGACAATAGTCAGCATTTATTGCCCATTGCTAATTGCTAATTGCCTAGAAGGCAGTTAAGAGATCTGGAGTCACGTGATGTGCAGATGGGGCAACCACAGCAGATTTCCTTCCCTAAAGGACATGAGTGATGCGGATTTTTTTTAAAAAAACAATTGACAAAGGTGTTAATGGGCTGTTTTTTATTAAACAAGAAAATTTTGAAGGCATTCAAATTTTATCATCTGCTATGTTGAGATATGTACTCATGTTTCCGGAAGTCTGGAAATCTGGATTACTATGTTAATAATATTATCACAATGCCACTGCCTCCCTCTCTCTAATTTGACAAAAAAAAACCTGCAGATGTTGGAATCCAGAGTAGACAGGCAGGAGGCTGGAAGAACACAGCAAGTCAGACAGCATCAGGAGGTGCAAAAGTTGACATTTCGGGTGTAACCCTTCTTCCAGACTCCTGAAGAAGGATTACACCCAAAACGTCGAATTCTGCACCTCCTGATGCTGCCTGTCTTGCTGTGTTCTTCCAGCCTCCTGCCTGTCTACTCCCTCTGTCTAATGGCTTTTCATGGCCTTTTTAATAATATGGATGATTTTCACCCTTTCTGCTTTTTCGCCTTGAGATATGCACCGTTCTTAAATGAGAAAACTCTTGTTCTGGTTTCATGCCTTGAAGACTGTTTTTGTTTGCATGACAGAAATTTGTTTTCACTTCCAAATGATGACTTTAATGAAGTCTTCTCCATTCAATGTTTTCACTCCAATTAGTCAAATCATACTACTGATTTTCTTAATAAGTATCTTTTATTTTGGCAGTATTTTCTGACAATTTTCAACAATCAGAATTATACCCATTCATTAAATATAATTTATACCTCATGTCAGGTTTTCAATCATTAATGTTTTCATTATTTACCATTCCTCTAAGGAACTTAACTTAATTTTGGTGCCCAATCTCAATATCCTTATCCTGGGTTTATGATTTGGATATTTTCCTTCTCACTTTGGCAAGACTTTTCATCGACCACACAAACATTTTCACTGTCTTTCATTATTTCCAGCTGTTTTGCATTTCTGCTGGTATAATTAGATTTGTGTCGCCATTGTCTTACCCGACCATTGGGGCTGCTGTCTTGTTAGAGAGAGAAGCGACTGGTGGTGATTTAACCTAAAGGCTACCAAACCTCAGACAAGGGAAGAGGTTGAGAAGGAAAGTCCTTCATTGGAGCCTCAAACCAGTGATGGGAATTGAACCAACACTGTTAGCATCACACTGCTCTGTAAACCAACAATCCAGCCAACTGAGCTAAATGGATTCCCATAAGCTTACCATTGCCAGTGCTTTTTGCCATGCTATTAACTACTGACTGCTGTGTTCACAAAAGCTGCCTGGTTCTCTCTGCTTTAGGCTGATGAATATGTAATGAGGTATTAATAGTCATCTTACTGGAATATTTCATTTCATTTTTTTCCCTCCTCATTTAGCACTGACGATTTCTTCAGAAGACAACCACTTCTAATATGCTACATGAGGTACTGGTACCTTCCTATAGCTACCACATATATATAGCCATGTCCATCAGGACCATCTAAGATGTTTTGGGTCGATGCACTACCATGATCTTTCTTATTAATATTGTTATGATTTAAAAGCAAAAAGAACAACAGGCCATAGATTTAAAATGTGCAAATAAAGTAAGGGTGATGAAAGGAAAGACTTGTTCACGCAGTGAATAGTTAGAGTATGGAATGCATTACCAGGAAATGTGATCGAGACAGGTTCAACTGAGGTACTCATGAAGGAATTAGATGATTATTTGGATGGAAAAGGTGTGCAGGGATCAGAGGAAAAGGCAGGAAATCAGAGTTAGGCAATAAAACCAGTGACAAGCTAGGCCACATGGCCTCCTTCTACATAATAACAATTCTGTGATTCTGTGAAATGGAAAGAGTGCACCGATAATTGTGCCCCACTTTTCTACAACCCATCACAAACTGTATAATGAACCAATGACACCACCAAGGTGAACAGGTTACCTGACAGACTGCTTTTTGAGACAAAAACAATTCACATCAGAATTTATCATGAGTAGAAAATAACTTTTCTTTTGTAACATACCTAATTTTTATGTAAGACAGAGTAAAAAAAACCTAATCTATTATGGTGCAACTTAAACTATTATTACTTCTAAAGCCTCAAATGTACAAATGAGTAGGACATGGAAGATAAAGGTTTTGATGCAGATAAAGCAGAAAGAATACAAACAGAATAAACAACATTCCAAAGATCACAAGTCCCGATTTGAAGTTGATGTTAAGTTGTTTCGCACAATCTTTTTTTCTTACATTATGTGTACAGCAATGGTTATTCTTCCATTCAACAATTAATCAGGTGGATCTAGGTCTTTCCTTATTGGAGTTCTTATTTTGAAGCTTTCTGGGTTTTCTTTCTTATTATCTCATGGAAGAGAGAGAAAGAGAGATGAATGCTTTCAGGCTGCAGGCTCTGGGTGTTCTTCTCCCTGCTGCCTTGGCACTTACAACTTTTACCACTTTGCAGCTCAACCAATCAGCTTTTAACACTCTGTAGCTCAACCAATCAGTCCGACATCATCAAGCAGAGATTCCTTACCTTAAAAGACCACAAACTGCTCAGACTTGAATTCTCCTTCTCCCTGCTTCAAAGAGCAACGTTGTAGTGCACTGTTCAAAAATGTGTAGTAAAACAAAACTTGATTTTCATGCATTCCAACTTCCATTTCAGCTTATAGAGCTGAAAAAGAAAAATATGGGGGTGTCTCACAGACTGACTTATTAATACCAGAAAGCAAGCTCAGTCTTGTTGAACAGCATAAGTTTATCACATAGTATGTAACACAGTCAGTCCCTTGGATGTGAACTGGTTCTGTTTTTCAGTCTGATCGCAAGTCGTTTTGTCCACAAGCCCAGACACAATGCAGAACAATATAAAGAAGTAATTCACAAGGACAGAAAATGCTGGTATGTCAGATCTTTAAAATTACATCACTGTTTGAAACTGTGTTCTAAGTATGAGCATCCATAAGTTGGACCTACATAAACTGGGACACCATGTTGCTAGCTATATTGCATCTGAGTTAATAGTTTTGTGAAACCTCAGGTTACTCTTAAGAGTAAATAAACCTCATTGATGTACTACATGGAACTTAATACAGGGGAACCTCAATTGTCTGAACGAGATGGGTGGGCACGATTGCGTTTGGATAATCAATTATTCGGTTAATCGATTAAATGCCTTTCTCTGGGACTCGGAGTTTTTAAAGTCTGCTCCCTGTTCAGGAGACTGCAGCAGCACACAGCGATGAGACCCCGCCCCCAACATGGCCCCCCACCAACCCTTTCCAACATCGCCCATCCCCAACCCCATCTAACATCGCCCCCCTGTCCGCTCCCACCCACTCTCTGGGGCAGCTGGACTGTACCATAAGACCATAAGACATAGGAGTGGACTTGATGGGCCAAATGGCCTTACTTCCACTCTGCCATTCAATCATGGCTGTTGGGCATTTCAACTCCACCTACCCGCATTCTCCCCGTAGCCCTTAATTCCTCGAGACAACAAGAATCTATCGATCTCTGCCTTGAAGACATTTAGCGTCCCGGCCTCCACTGCACTCTGTGGCAATGAATTCCACAGGCCCACCACTCTCTGGCTGAAGAAATGTCTCCGCATTTCTGTTCTGAATTTACCCCCTCTAATTTTAAGGCTGTGTCCATGGGTCCTAGTCTCTTCGCCTAACGGAAACAACTTCCTAGCGTCCACCCTTTCCAAGAGACGTATTATCTTGTACGTCTCTATTAAGTCTCCCCTTAATCTTCTAAACTCCAATGAATACAATCCCAGGATCCCAGCCATTCCTCATATGTTAGACCAACCATTCCAGGGATCATCCGTGTGAATCTCCGTTGGGCACGTTCCAGTGCCAGCATGTCCTTCCTGAGGTGTGGGGACCAAAACTGGACACAGTACTCCAAATGGGGCCTAACCAGAGCTTTATAAAGTCTCAGTATCACAACGGTGCTTTTATATTCCAACCCTCTTGAGATCAGTGACAACATTGCATTCACTTTCTTAATCACGGACTCAACCTGCATGTTTACCTTTAGAGAATCCTCGACTAGCACTCCCAGATCCCTTTGTACTTTGGCTTTACGAATTTTCTCACCGTTTAGAAAGTAGTCTATGCTTTTTTTTTTGCCAAAGTGCAAGACCTCGCATTTGCTCACGTTGAATTCCATCAACCAACAGCAAGAGGACATTGATGTGCCGCATTTATTCTTGCAGCTCAGTGATCCATATCCTCGACATCGATATCACCCTGCTTTGCAGACTTTTCCAAACATTTCTCACTCTTTTAGACCTGACTTTAAATCACCAAACCTGACTTAAATGGAATGTGCTCTTTGTTAATGTATTGACAATGTGGTATTTACCAAGTGTTTGTCATTTTGACAGGCACACTTTGGACAGCATGCAGGACACACTGAACAGGTGAGGACTTCCTTGACCCACAAATGTCACGGTCTAATTATGTAATTTTCACTCCAGCCCAGAGTCTTGGGGAAGCCAGTGAGAAAGTCCTAGTGCTGGTTAAGGGCAGGCAAGTGAAAATGAGTTATTGTCTTGAAAGTGGGTGTTCTGGAAAAACAGGTGATGCTCTCAGATTCCAAAAGAATCTTTGAGGCTTGAGGCACCTTTTCCCATGTCCTTACCCCAGTCACCACACACCAGGCCTTAATATCCATGATCTGCTATACACACCATGTACAGTTAGCCACTAATACCTATTTGTTCTCCCAGACTGATTGTTATCCACTCCTTTGTCTATCCCATGTTCTTCTCTCTCTTTGGGCTCTATTGTTTACTCCTTACTGCTTCTGTCCTCCATCTTCTGCATGAAAAACACTTCCTTCCCAGCTATAGTGGTCTGAGGAAGGGTCACTGGACGTGAAACATTAGCTCTGATTTCTCTCCACAGATGTTGACAAACCTGTTGAGACTTCTGAGCAATTTCTGTTTTTGTTTCTGATTTCCAGCATTGGCAGTTCTTTTGTTTTTGTTTATGAATCCTTGAGAGTATGCTTTGAGATAGATGTCAAGCTTCAGCGTTGATAGTGGGGAGATTTCCCAGAATGATACCGAGGTTAAGGAACTTTGGTTAGGTGGAGAAACTGGGAGGATCTCTTTAGCATACAGAAGTTCAAGAAGAAATTGCGATAATAGACAATAGACAATAGACAATAGGTGCAGGAGTAGGCCATTCTGCCCTTCAAGCCTGCACTGCCATTCAATATGATCATGGCTGATCATTCCTAATTAGTATCCTCTTCCTGCCTTATCTCCATAACCCTTGATTCCACTATCTTTGAGGGCTCTATCCAACTCTTTCTTAAATGAATCCAGACACTAGGCCTCCACTGCCCTCTGGGGCAGAGCATTCCACACAGCCACCACTCTCTGGGTGAAGAGGTTTCTCCTCATCTCTGACCTAAATGGTCTACCCCGTATTTTTAAGCTGTATCCTCTGGTTCGGCACTCACCCAGCAGCGGAAACATGTTTCCTGCTGCCAGAGTGTCCAATCTTTTCATAATCTTATATGTCTCAATCAGATCCCCTCTCAGTCTTCTAAACTCAAGGGTATACAAGCCCAGTCGCTTCAGTCTTTCAGTGTAAGGTAATCCCGCCATTCCAGAAATTGACCTTGTGAACCTACGCTGCACTCCCTCAATAGCCAGAATGTCTTTCCTCAAATTTGGAGACCAGAACTACACACAGTACTCCAGGTGTGGTCTCACCAGGGCCCCGTACAGCTGCAGAAGCACCTCTTTGCTTCTATATTCAATTCCTCTTGTTATGAAGGCCAGCATACTATTAGCCTTCTTCACTACCTGCTGTACCTGCATGCTTGCCTTCATTGACTGGTGTACAAGAACACCCAGATCTCTCTGTACTGCCCCTTTACTACCTCAATGGACTCAATTTAGGTAATCTGCCTTCCTGTTCTTGCCACCGAAGTGGATAACCATACATTTATCCACATTAAACTGCATCTGCCATGCATCTGCCCACTCACCTAACTTGTCCAGGTCACCCTATAATCTCCTAACATCCTCATCACATTTCACCCTGCCACCCAGCTTTGTATCATCAGCAAATTTGCTAAAGTTATTGCTGATACCATCTTCTATATCATTAACATATATTGTAAAAAGCTGCAGTCCCAGCACGGATCCCTGTGGTACCCCACTGATCACTGCCTGCCATTCCGAAATGGAGCCGTTTATCACTATCTTTTGTTTCCTATCAGTCAATCAATTTTCAATCCAATCTAGTATTTTGCCCCCAATACCATGCCCCCTAATTTTACTCACTAACCTCCTGTGTGGGACTTTATCAAAAGCTTTCTGAAAGTCCAGGTACACTACATCTACTGGATCTCCCTCGTCCATCTTCAGAGTTACATCCTCAAAAAATTCAAGAAGATTCCTGATGAAGGGCTTATGCCCGAAACGTCGAATTTCCTGTTCCTTGGATGCTGCCTGACCTGCTACGCTTTAACCAGCAACACATTTTCAGCTCTGATCTCCAGCATCTGCAGACCTCACTTCTTACTCAAGAAGGTTAGTCAAGCATGATTTCCCCTTCATAAATCCATGTTGACTCTGTCCTATCCTGTTACTACTATCCAGATGTGCCGTATTTTCATCCTTTATAATAGACTCCAGCAGCTTTCCCACAACTGAGGTCAGAATAACTGGTCTATAATTTTCTGCTTTCTCTCTCCCACCTTTCTTAAAAAGTGGTATAACATTAGCCACCCTCCAATCCACAGGAACCGACCCCGAATCTATCGAACTCTGGAAAATAATCACCGATATTAAAAAACAAAGAGGGGCTTTTATAATAGGGGAGATATTGGTCATAACAGGAGTGTTGCTCACCAGAGGACACAGATTTAAGGTAATTGGCAAAAAATAATCGGATGGGAGACAAAAAATTCTTTTTGACAATGTCCTTGGAAGCTTTGCCTGAAAGGGTGGAAAAAGCAGATTCAGGAGTAAGTTGCAAAACAAAATTGACTTGAAGAGGACAAACATACAGAGCTAAGAGCAGGAGAGTGGCACTAATCTGACAGTTCTTTCAAAGAACTGACATTGATTTGACAGACAAACTGGTCACCTTCTGTGTTATATGATTGTTAGGCTTAGAATCTACTAACAGCACAATCTCCGATGCGAAAGGACAAGTGTGTTACCTCGTGAATCAAATTGAGGCAGCCAGCTCGGGCTATTTCCACGGGTGTGGCTTGTATCCTTCACACCTGCTGCAGTCTGAATGCAACTGATGCTAAGTGAAATTTTAGAAAGATTGCATTACATTTTAATGACGAGTCAATTTAATGTTAATGGTAAAGCAGGCACTCTCCTGTAACTTCAAGAATGAATTCTTGGCTGTAAACACTCTGGGCACTTAGTGTAGCTGCAAGCATATGCACACAGAGCTTTGTTTGTTTCTGATCAAAAACAACACAGATCATAGCAACGTACAGCTTTTGGTCTGAGCCAATGCCTGTAGCATAACAACACCCTTAGGGGATTTCATTTCCTCTGATGTTTGCAGCTCAACTCATGTGAGTAATATTCCTTTGTGCAGCATTCTAACACAGTTCTAGGCCAATTTATTTTAATTGCAGACATATATTAACTCATCTTCTGCTGGCTGATATCAAATCCTTTTCTGTTCCTGTACAGTGACCAGAAGCTGTTACCCTTTTGAGCAATGAGAGCTGACAATGAGATTTAGTTATACGATGACAAATAGTTTGAGATGAAAGCCTTAACGTCTGAAAGAATGGTCTTGTATGTACTTAATACCCTTTACAGATTTGTCCAACAGGTCTAATGCATGCATGAAGGGAGCTCAAAAGCTTTTATGTACAGTTCTAGTCTGCTCCTTATCTTCAGTCGACTTCACTAGTTATAGCAAATATAGAATGCTGGAGAAATTCAAGAGGTCTGACAGCATCTGTGGAGAAAGAAAGAGATAATGCTTCAAGTTCAACGTGACTCTTCTTTGGAAGTGAAGGACTGGTTAGCAGTAATTTATAGCAAAAAGAAAGCATGAATATGCAAGTATCTCCCCACCGGTGCACAACCTCTCCAATAGTTAAGAACACAAATGGGATACTTGCCTTTGTTAGTTCAGGCATAGAGTGTAAGAGCAGGGAGGTTATGTTGGAACTCTGTAAAACATTAGCTGGGCCACAGCTAGAGTATTGTATGTTGTTCTGGAATCCATATTATAGGACAGATGTGATTACACTGGAGAGGACGCAGAAGAGATTTACCAGAATGTTGCCTGGTTTGGAGAGTTTCAGCCACAAAGAGAGATTGAACAGGGTTACTTGTCTGTGTTTGAAAAGAGAAGATTGAGAGGGGATATGATGAAGATGTATATTTAGAGGAACTTTGATTATCAAGCATTCGATTATCCACATTTTGGATTATCTGGCAAGATTGCAAGGTCCTGATGCTTGGCTAAACTGTGTTATCTGACATCCGTTTATCCGAATTTCGATTATCCAAACGAAATACTCCCCACCCATTAAGTTTGGATAATCGATGTTCCTCTGTAAATATGAGGAGCGTGAACATGGAAAATATAGAACACAGAACATTACAGCGCAGTACAGGTCTTTTGACCTTCGATGTTGCGCTGACCTGTGAAACCAATCTGAAGCCTATCTCATCTACATTATTCCATTTTTGTGCTTATGTCTATCCAATGATCATTTAAATGCCTTTAATGTTGATGAGTCTACTACTGTTGTAGGCAGTGCATTCCATGTCCGTACTACTCTCTGAGTAAACAAACTATTTTTGACCTCTGTCCAATATCTATCACCCCTCAATTTAAAGCTATGCCCCCCTGCACTAGCCATCACGATCTAAGGAAAAAGCCTCTCACTGTCCACCAAATCTAACCCTCTGATTATCTTATATGTCACAATTAAGTCACCTCTCAACCTTCTTCTCTCCAATGAAAGCAACCTCAAGTCCCTCAGCCTTTCCTCGTAAGACCTTCCCTCCATACCAGGCAACATTCCAGTAAATATCCTCTGAACCCTTGCCAAAGCTTCCACATCCTTCCTAGAATGTGGTGACCAGAACTGTATGCAATACTCCAAGTGCGGCTGCACCAGAGTTTTGTCTAACTGCAACATGACTTCATGATTCCAAAACTCAATCCCTCCAGCAATAAAAGCAAACACACCTCATGCCTTCTTGACAACCCTATTAACCAGGGTGGCAACTTTCAGGGATCTTTGTACATGGACACCAAGATCTCTTTGCTCATCTACACTACCAAGAATCTTACCATTAGCCCAGTACTCCGCATTCCTGTTGCTCCTTCCAAAGTGAATCACTTCACACGTTTCCACATTAAACTCCATTTGCCACCTCTCAGCCCTGCTCTGAAGCTTACCTATGTCCCTCCAGCATCCTTCTGCACTATCCACAACTCTACAAACCTTAGTGTCATCTGTAAATTTACTAACCCATCCTTCTACACCCTCATCTAGGACATTTATAAAAATGACAAACAGCAGTGGCACCAAAACAGATCCTTGTGGTACACCACAAGTAACAGAATTCCAGAATGAACATTTCCCATCAACCACGACCCTCTGTCTTTTTTCAGCTAGCCAATTCCTGAACCAAACCTCGAAACCACCCTCAATCCGATGCCTCCATATTTTGTGCAATAGCCTACCGCAGGGAACCTTATCAAATGCCTTACTGAAATCCATATACTGAAAATATGTTGCTGGAAAAGCGCAGAAGATCAGACAGCATCCAAGGAGCAGGAGAATCGATGTTTCAGGCATGAGCCCTTCTTCAGGAATGATGAAATTTATATACACCACATCAACTACTTTACCCTCATCAACCTGTTTGGTCACCTTCTCAAAGAACTCAATAAGTTTTGTGAGATACAATCTACCCTTCAAAGAATCGTGTTGACAATCCCAAATGAACTTTTTCCTTCTAGATGATTATGCATCCTATCTCTTATATTCCTTTCCAACACTTTACCCACAACCGAAGTAAGGCTCACTGGCCTATAATTACCAGGGTTGCCTGTACTCCCCTTCTTGAACAAAAGACAACATTCGCTATCCTCCAGTCTTCTGGCACTATTCCTGTAGACAATGACAACATAAATATAAAAGCCAAAGGCTCAGCAATCTCCTCCTGGCTTCCCAGAGAATCCTAGGATAAATCCCATCTGGTCCAGGGGACTTACCTATTTTTACACTTTCCAGAATTGCTAACACCTCCTCCTTGTGAACCTCAATCCCATCTAGTCTAATAATTTATATCTCAGCATTCTCCAATGCTCACATCATCTTTTTCTCATGTGAATACTGACTAAATATATTCATTTAGTGCTTCCCCTATCTCCTTGGACTCCACGCACAACTTCCCACTATTATCCTTGATTGGCCCTAGCCTTACTCTAGTCATTCTTTTATTCCTTATATACCAATAGAAAGCTTGAGCATTTTCTTTGATTCGATCTGCCAATGACTTCTCATGTCCCCTCCTGGCTCTTCTTAACTCTTTCTTTAGGTCTTTCCGAACTAACCTGTAACTCTCAAGTGCCCCAGCTGAGTTATCACATCTCGTCCTAACATAAGCCTTCTTCTTCCTCTTGACAAGAGATTCAACTTCCTTTAGTCACTCCATCACTCATCAAATTCCTCTCTGCTGGACAGGTCCATGCTTATTCACGATCTGCAGTAGCTGTTGCTTGAATAATCTCCACATTTCAATTGTCCCATCCCCTGCAGCTTCCTTCCCCATCCTGTGCATCCTAAATCTTACCTAATCACATTGTAATTGCCTTCCCCTAGCTATAACTCTTGCCTGCAGAATATAACTATCCCTTTCCATCGCTAAAATAAACATAACTGAATTGTGGTCACTATCACACAAAATCTAACACCTAGCCAGGTTCATTATCCACTACCAAATCCAGTCTGGCCTCACCCTTGTTGGCCTGCCTACATACCATGTCAGAAAACTATCCTGCACACATTGGACAAAATTGACCCTTCTAAAGCACTTGAACTACTGTATTCCCAGTGAATATTTGGAAATTAAAATCCCCATAGCAATTACCTTGTTGCTAACGATCCTATCCAGAATCAGATCGTCTCTATCCAGAATCAATTCTCTTTGATGGAGGGAATCATTGAGTGGGGACACAGATTTAAGGTCAGGACAGGAGGTTTAGAGAGGATGTGAGAAAAAAATTTTTCACCCAGGTGGTGCTGGGAATCTGGAACTCAGTAGTTGTACAGGCAGAGTCCATCATAACATTGAAGTAGCATTTAGAAGTGCAGTTGAGATGCCAAAGAATACAAGGCTAAGGGCCATGTATTGGAAAATGGGATTAGAATAGTAAGGTGGTTGTATTTGACTGGTGTGGACACAATGGGCCAAACAGCCATTATCAGTGCTGTAGATCTCTATGACTCTATAGAAAACATAGTCTCAATGCTGTGGCGCACAGAAACTGGGGGCTTCCAGCTTCAGAGGAACAAGCTTGGTAGTGTGCCATTATCACTGGCATGTCAGCATTCTCAGAAGCTCATAAACTAAAACCAGTGACGGCCCAGTGCCTTCTAGGGGAGTTGGAGACGAAGAGAGTTAATCTTGGCAAAAGCCTGAATTGGACTCCAAAAGCTAAACTCCATGACAGAGATACAAGGCCAGTTCTGTGAAGGCCTGGCCAAATTACCAACAGAATCCCCAAGCCAGAACAACTTTAGCTTCTGGGAGATTTCAATGTGAGACTGTGGGATGGACCATGAGTCCTCCTGCCTTGGATAGTATGGCCTGGGAAAGGTAACTGCGAAAGGGCAGAGATTATTTAAGTTTTGCTTCCTGGGCGGCACGGTGGCACAGTGGTTAGCACTGCTGCCTCACAGCGCCAGGGACCCGGGTTCAATTCCCGCCTCAGGCGACTGACTGTGTGGAGTTTGCACGTTCTCCCCGTGTCTGCGTGGGTTTCCTCCGGGTGCTCCGGTTTCCTCCCACAATCCAAAGATGTGCGGGTCAGGTGAATTGGCCATGCTAAATTGCCCGTAGTGTTAGGTAAGGGGTATATGTAGGGGTGTGGGTGGGTTGCGCTTCGGCGGGTCGGTATGGACTTGTTGAGCCGAAGGGCCTGTTTCCACACTGTAAGTAATCTAATCTAAGTAATTAGTATATTCATGCAGATCAAATAATGCCACAAAGATGTCACAGAGACATCAAGCTCAGGGATTTGGCATCTGTTGAAACTGATCCTCATTTGATATAACTTTCTGAATAGTACTTTCAGCACCCATAGCTACCACTGCGCAGTCTGTGATACAGGCTAACCCCTGATGTGCACCAGAGTTAGGATGCAACAGATGAAGATTTTCAGTTCAAAGCAGAAATGCTGTCTTAGTGATATCAGCCTTGCTGTCTACCCAGAGAGAAAAAAAACAATAGCACCTCTAGGCAAAATGGACCATGCTTTGAGACTTCATCTAAAATACTGCAGTCTCATCAAAGAGTGGAAAGATGCTGACAGATTTGAGGCTAAGATCACTGTGCTCAATGCTATCAATGAAGATAAATTGTCTGTTCAGATTAATTATAAGAAAGATCTGAGTGAGACAACGCTGAATGAACTAAGAGCTGCTCTGGGTCATTAGTACACCTCCCTGTGGATTTCACTACTTGGTTACATCTTTGCCACAATATCCAGAGATTCTTTTGACACAGAGAGTCAAGTGCTGGTGGGGGGGGAAGGATGCGGGGGACGGGGTTGGGGGGGTGAGGGGGGACATATGAGGAGCTCGAGAAAGGAACAGGTCTGTGAGGCTCTATTGGAAACAAAGGCAGGATAGATCATTGCAATGGACAGTTGCTGAATTAAGTGGATCACTACCTGGAGTTATACATTATGATGAGCACTGTCACCAAGAAGGCATGCCTGATGTGGCAGAGCTTGTTATCAGACCAAGATTGCTGTTGATTGGCAAAGCAGCTGCGTTATTGCCCAAGTGTAAAGCTCCAGTCGCTGATGCAATGCTGCCTAACGCACAGGAAACCGGAACTCCTATAACATCTGCATAAATGACTCTGTCTCTGCTCATGGGTGGAGGCAGTGATATTTGTCATGCACAGATTGTGACCCTGTAAAAGATATAGGGCAATGGAAACAACTACAGTAACTATCAGTGTATCATTCTGATAGGAACCATTGGATAAAGTATTTGCCCCATGGGGCTTCTGGTCAGCTTGCCGGTCCTAGCTAAGCACAGTTACCCTGAATCCTAGCTGGTTTCAAACCTGGTGGATCCATAATTGACATGATCTACCAACTAGGAGAAAGGGAGGACTGCAGATGCTGAAGTATCAGAGTTGAAAACTGCGGTGCTGAAAAAATGCTGCCTGGCCTGCTGTGTTTTTCCAGCACCACATTTTTCAACATGACCTAGCAACTGTAAGAGTTATGTAATGAACAAAGCAATCAACTACATATCACTTTTGTTGATCTCTTCGAGGCAATTTGACAATGTGAGAAGCAACATTGTATTTAAGGTGTTGGAGAATATTGGCTGCTCCATGGGTTCCAGGATAACACAATGGGTAAGATTGGCCAGCATGATGCAACGTCACATCCTTCTGAAACCTGCAGTTGGGCCAAATGACATTGTGGTTTGTACCAATACTCTAACATATTATTTTCTTTGTTACTATCATATGCCTTCAGGCCATCTATGGACGCTGCCTATGTACTTACAAGGACTAGCAGAAAGATACTCAATGTTGCTCACTTGAGATGCAAAGACAAAGTGATCATAGGTTCTTATCAAAGCACTGCTCTACACTGCTGACTCTGTACAAGACTGAGGGACACCTTCAGTGACAAATGGACAAACTCTCTTATACCAGTAAAGAGTTTACTTTGTCCATTAGAATTCAAAAGACAAAGGTCACAGTCCAGGAAGTTGCCAGACCATTATTTATTGAAACCAACAATATGACATTGAAAGTTGTTAATAGCTTCACAGACAGTAATCAGCAGTCGGTAACTTAATGCTGGTTCGGATGTTATGTCCAGGTTGGGTAAGAAAGGCTGCAGTAACAGCAACTTGAATGAGAACATCCAACTGCAAATCTACCAAGCCAGTGTCTTCAGCACTCACAATTACAGTCATGAGACCTGGACAATATAGACAGCTAGACAGAAGAGTAACCAAACATTTTACACCTTTATTGTTTCAGATGTACGCTCCACATCTCTTGCAAGTCCTGAAGTGGGCTAATTCCATCACCATGTACTCATTATTAAATCAAAGATGTGTGCACTAGATCAACTATGTTCATGGAATGGACAACCCGGACACCTTCTGCACAGTGAATTGACCACTGGATAATAATCTCCTGGGCATCCATTCTTCTGCTTTAAGAACATCTACAAGCAAGGTATGAAGATTTGCAATTTTTGAGAAGATTTGTAGCTCAGGTTAAGGTTCAAGTTGTACTTTTGCTCACTGAGTTGGGAGATTTGTTTTCAGATGCTTCGTCACTGTGCTAGGTAACATAATCAGTGAGCCTCTGGTGAAGCACTGGTGTTATGTCCCATTTTCTATTTGTGTCTTAGTCTGTTAAGGTGGGGGATATCATTTCCGGTTCTTTTTCTCAGAGGTTGGTAAATGGGGTCTAAATCGATGTGTTTATTGATGAAGTTCCGGTTTCAAGGCCAGACCTTGAGAAATTCCCATGCATGTCTCTGTTTAGCTTGTCCCAGGATGATGTATTGTCCCAGTCAAAGTGGTGTCCGTATTTATCTGTATGTAAGGATACTATTAGATTAGATTAGATTAGATTAGATTAGATTACTTACAGTGTGGAAACAGGCCCTTTGGCCCAACAAGTCCACACCGACCTGCCGAAGCGCAACCCACCAAGACCCATTGCCCTACACCCACCCCTTCACCTAACACTACGGGCAATTTAGTGTGGCCAATTCACCTAACCTGCATATTTTTGGGAGGAAACCGGAGCACCTGGAGGAAACCCACACAGACACAGGGAGAATGTGCAAACTCCACACAGACAGTTGCTTGAGACTCATGTCTAGTGGATCATGCCTTTTGGTGGCTAGTTGGTGTTCGTGTACTCTGGTTTTTTTTCTGCCTGTCCGTCCGCTGTAGGGTTTGTTACAGTCGGTGTATTTTGTAAATGGCATTTGTTTTGCTGGTTGTTGGTACAGGGTCCTTTAGGTTCACCAGTAGCTGTTTCAGTGTGTTGATAGGTTTGTCGGGTACCATGATGCCATGGGGTCGGAGTAGTCTGGTAGTCATCTCAGAGATGTCTTTGATGCATGGTAGTGTGGCTAGAGTTTCTGATCGCATTGTGTCTGCTTGTTTGGGTTTGTTGTTTAGGAATCAGTGGACTGTGTTTCCTGGGTACCCATTCTTCTTGAATACACTGTGTAGGTGTATTCTGCTGCTTGTGGTTCCTGGGTGCTGCAGTGTGTTGTGGCCCATTTAAATAGTGCCCTGATGCAGAGAAATGATTAACGATGCCCACAACCGACTCCACAGATACAACTGGGAAATGTTGCGCTGAAAAGTCTTGTGCACCAACATGACAGACAATGAATGGACAGACACATGAGGATGAGCCATGGGAAACGCTTCGGAGGGTCAAATGGCCTGTTTCCACACTGTAGAGATTCTATGGTTCTATTTTCTTTTTTCTCGAGGCAAGTTCTGGAAAATAGGGCAGACTTTTAAAACTTTGGTGAGGAATGGTGGCTCAGTGGTTAGCACTGCTGCCTTGCAGCAACAGGGACCTGGGTTCAATTCCAGCCTCAGGCGATTGTATGTGTGCACATTCTCACCTTGTCTGCATGGATTTCTTTCAGGTACTCCAGTTTCCTCCCACAGTCCAACATGGGTTTCCTCCGGGTGCTCCGGTTTCCTCCCACAATCCACAGATGTGCGGGTCAGGTGAATTGGCCATGCTAAATTGCCCATACTGTTAGGTAAGGGGTAAATGTAGGGGTATGGGTGGGTTGCGCTTCGGCGGGTCGGTGTGGACTTGTTGGGCCGAAGGGCCTGTTTCCACACTGTAAGTAATCTAAAAAAAAAGTCCAAAGATGTGCAGGTTAGGTGAATTAGCCATGTTAAATTGCCCATAGTGTTAGGTGTATTAGTGAGAGGGAAATGGGTCTGGGTGGGTTTCTTTTCGGAGGGTCGGTGTGGACTTGTTGGGCTGAAGGGTCTGTTTCCACACTGTAAGGAATTTAATCTACAATTGGACCACAATGGGGAAATACAAGGAAGTACTTCTTCACATAAACAGCAGTGCAAATCTGGAACTGCAAACCCCTCCAAAATTAAAAAAGGCTATTCATTTGGATTATTAAAGATTAGAAATCCAAGGGAGACAAGATCTTATTAAAAGCAGAACAGATCAGGAGTTAGAATGGGCTCCTTATTTCCTTATGCTCCTTCCAATGCTCTTTATTTAAATATGCAGCAAACACTGGAAAGGATCGCATTTAATGGCAGCACTGCTTTTGCTTGAAACAAACTTAATCCACGTTTTCTCGCGCTGCAATCCAAGGAGAGAAACAGATCAATGTGACTAAATATAAGTACCTGAATAGGAAAGGTCTGGAGGGATATGGGTCAAATGCAGGCAAGTGAGACTAGTTTAGGAATATGGTTAGCATGGACCAGTTGGGCCAAAGGGTTTGTTTTCGTGCTGTCTGTCTCTGGCTATAATGTAAAGAATTGTATTGGACTCAAAACAATAACTCTGCTTGTCTCTCCACAAGATGCTGCCAGACCTGCTGAGCTGCTCCAGCACTTTCTGGCTTTATTTCAGATCTGCAGTCCTTACCTTTTATTTTAGCCTGCATCCAATATATATCTTTTGTGAAAGATCACCTCATCCTTGAAAGCAACATTAAAATGATTATTTGTTTCCCTGAGTCAGTGTACAAGCCCAGCAACTTTGAGATGAGTTTTCCATTCAGAATGAAGCACCCTGTGTATTTGTCTTTGATGATAGCATTGGATTGGAGGGAAAAGAAAACACATTGCATTGGACCGTTGTACAGACAGCTTTTGATTCAGTGAAAGTCTTTGAATTACGCGATAGGCACCGTGACACTGCCATGAGGATACTTTAAAGATCGCCACATCCATCGCTTAATGAAGTGCATTAAGTAATTTGACTGCCGCTCAGGGCAGTATTTTCTTTTTCCCTTTTCTGCCTTTTGCTGTGGTTTATTCCCAAGTTGCCAACTGATGTGAGATTAAGAAAACCGAGCGCAATTACTGAAATTTAATTATCAGTTGTCCATCAGCTCTTTATTTAAACATGCAGCAGACGCTGGAAAGGATTGCATTTAATGGCAGCACTATTTTTGTTTGAAACAAGCTTAATCCACGTTTTCTCGTGCTGCAGTACTTCAGAGGTAATTAAGCTCAGAACAGAGCTGTAAATCTCGCTTGAACTTTTCTGTTTCATGAATAGTGGCTCTGTCAGGGTGAAAGAAATGAAACACTGCAAATGCTGGAAGTCTGAAGTAAAATCATAAACTGCTGAATGTCTTGCATCATACAGCATCATATAAAAGGCCATTTGGCCAATTGGGCCTGTGCCAGCTCTTTGAATGAGCTATCCAATAAATCTCCCTTTTGTTCTTTCCTCTTTTTCCCTAATTGATTTTTTTTCCCTTTTACAGCCTTTATTCTAGTATTTTTTTCTCTCTGAATCTGCAGCCATCACTCTTTCAGCTGGTATCTTCTTTATCATTACAACTTGCTACATAAGAAAACATTCTCTTCCTGTCCATTGGCCATTTGGCCTTTTGAGCCTCACCATGCCTTGTCATCCTCCCCAGGACCCTGTTTCCACTTTTGCCTAATACCCTTTGATCCCTTTAGCACAATGAATTATATACAACCCTTGTGTTTTGCCCTCAACTACTTTCTGTGGCAGAGAATTCCACAGGCTCATCACTCTTTGGATGAAGGAATTTCTCCTCATTACAATTCTGACCTACCCTGTTTCCTGAGACTGTGACCCCCCCAGTTTGAGACTCCCCAGTCATCGAGAAATATCCTTCCTGTGTTTGCCCTGTCTAGTCCTGTTAAGAATGTATCCGTTTCTATGACAGCCCACCTCATGCTTCTCAACTTTTCAAACATGAATTGATGGATGTATCAGATGTACATCTTCATCAGAATGGCATTGTCCGTACAGGTGCTTCCTGATTTACTTTACTGAGTGCTTCCATCAGGAATGTCTTTAACTTCATTTTATCAATTGACATTGTTCGTTTGTTGCTGAATTCTGCTCATTTGTTGAGGAGTTGTCAGTGTTTATATGAATTGTTGGCTGCTTGATGGATCAGTTTGAAAGTATTGTCTGTGACTTGAGGCCTCAGGTAGAAGGTTTTAGCCAATTCCAAGGAGTATATAATAAAATCAGAAATTGCTGGAGAAACTCAGCAGCACATATGGAGAGAAAGTAGATCATAGAATCCCTACAGTGTGAAAGCAAGCAATTCAGCACATCCGAAGAGTATCCCATCCAGATCCACCCCTCCCCACACCCCCACACCCCCATCCCCACCCTATCCCATTCCTGTAACCCTGCATTTCCCATGGCTAGTCCACTGAACCCGCACATTATGGGTGATGTAGCATGGCCACTCCACCCAACCTGCACATCTTCCGACTGTGGGAGGAAATCAGAGCACCTGGAGGGATCCCACACGGACACAGGAAGAATATAAAAACTCCACACAGAGAGTCACCCAAGTGTGGGAATCAAACACAGATCACTGGTGTTCTGAGGCAGTAGTGCTAAACACTGACCACTACAACTCTCAATGTTTTAATGTAGATTTAATTGTTTCAGTCCAAGGAGTAACAAGTGGAACAATTGCCCCAGAGCAAAATGCAAAGGGTCTGCTAACAGTAATAGAGAAGCGATTTGGATGCAGCAGGGTGTTAATGGTATGTGTTAATAGCAGATAATAGGCCATCTCTGCTTCAAGCAAACCCATGTAGCCAAGATACCAGAGGAGGAGGGGAGAGGGCAGTAATCGAAATAAAGGGCAGAACTCCTGGTCTGAAGTTGTTGCACTCACTGTTGAGTCTGTAAAGGGGCTGTAAACTGCCTAAACAGAAAAAGAGGTATCTTTCATCCAGCTTACATTGAAGTTTGTAGGAACACTGCAAAGCAAACATCAGACAGAAATGTTTGCATAAGAGCAAGATGGTGTTTATGCAAGTGATCAGAAAGTCTGTGTCATACTTGCGGGCAGAGTGGGGGTGTTCAGCAAAATTGTCACCCACTTATATATCCTGCACTTTACTGTTGGAGAGGTGAGTTTGATGCGTCCCTGGCTGTCATTTTGGGAGGATTAGAAGATCCCACAGCATAATTTGAGGAAAATCAAGGTGGTTGTCCCTGCAGGTTTCTGGGGCATTATTTATTCTCCAGACAACACCTTTAAAGACAAAAGTAAAACATTGAGAACGCTGGAAATCTGACATAAGAACAAAAAGTGGTGGAAAAGCCCAACAGGTCAGGCAGCATCTACAGAGTTAACATTTTCAGTTCTGAGGAAAGATCTCTGAAATGGAGATCAAACCCACTCACCATAGTCTTACAACCGTAGGGCTGCTCTCTCATTAAAGAGACAGGCAGCTGTGGCAACTTAACCATCATACCTCAGGCAAGGGGAGAAGTTGAGAAGGAGAATCTTTCATGGTAACCTCAGTTAGTATGGGAATTGATCCCTCCTGCTGGTATTCCATTGCTTTGCAAACTAACTGTACAGTCAACTGAGCTAAACCAACCCTCTCAAGCCCCATGGCAACAAAAATGGCAGTGTCCTACACAAAGTGCTGGAGCCATGCAATGTCATTGGCCTGAAGCATTAAATCTGTTTCTCCCCACAACTGACCTGCTGAGATTTTCCAGCAATGCTTTTGTTCTGACCGAAAAAAATATAGATTATCTTGTTATTACCAGTTTGTGGGACTTGCTTAATGCACACATTAGTTGCTTTGTTCCCCATATTACAAGAATAACTGCTCTTCAATGCCACTGAATTGCTTTTAAAGCTGTTGTAAAATCTTGAGAAGATGAAAGCCATAAATAGAATGTTTTACTTTCTTTGCTAGAAATGAACAACATTCCAATTTCAAACATTGCTGAGTTAACCAGTTATTGTGAATGTATTTCATTGGTTTCTAATAAAGTCATAGAGTCCTATAGCACGGAGATGGGCCCTTTGATCCAAACTAAAATATCCGTCCACACTAACCCCATTTCCCTGCACTTGGCCCATATCCTCCTAAACATTTCCTACCCATCTGTTTGTCCAAATACTTTTCAAGTATTGTTAATGTACCCACCTCAACCACTTCCACTGGCAGCTCATTCCATATGCATACCACCCTCTGTGTAAAATAGTTTCCCCTCAGGTTCCCTTTCATTCTTTTCCCACTAACCTGAAACTGATGCCCTCCAGTCCTCAATTCTCTAACCCTGGGAAAAAGATTGAGTGCATTCACTCTGTCCATATCTCTCATGATCTTATACACTTCTATAAGATCCCCTCAGTCTCCTACACTCTTAAGAAAAAAGTCCAAGCTTTTGCAACGTCTCCCTATAACTCAGACTGTTGAGTCCTGGCAACATCCGTGTAAAATTCTTCTGTATTCTTTACAGTTTAATAACATCCCTCCTATACAGCAAGGTGACCAAAACTGAACACAATACTCCAGGTGCAGCCTCACCAACATCCTGTACAACTGCAATGTATCTTTCTAACTTTATTCAACGCCCTGACTGATGAAGGCCAGTGCGCCAAAAGGCTTCTTCACTGCCCTGTCTACCTGTTCCTCACTTTCAGAGAACCATGCACCTGAACAACAAGGTCCCTCTGTTCCACTGCACTCCTTAAGGCCCTACCATTCACCATGAAACTCCTACCTTGATTTGCCTTACCAAAATGCAAAAGCGCACACTTATCTATATTAAACTCCAAATGTCTCCAACTTTGTTTTAACTTAACTGAGCTTTCTCAACTCAAAAAGGTTGTACACTCTTTTCATGATTGTTCATATAGCAGGAGAACTTTCACCGAACAAGTGAGTTCAGTTGTTCCTTATTTTTGCACTTGGTGTGTCACAAAACCCTATTTGGCTGATGCTTTTGGATGTTTCTGTTTCCAAGAGCAACCATAGAGTCATAGAGTCATTGAGACAAACAGCACAGAAACAGACCTTTGCATCCAACTCATCCACGACGAACAGATATCGTAAATAAACCGAATCCCATTTGCCAGCACTTGGCCCATATCACTCTAACCCTTCCTACTCGTATACCCATGCAGATGTCTTTTAAATGTTGTATTTGTACCAGTCTCCGCCACTTCCTCTGGCAGCTCATTCCATGCACGCACCACCCTCTGTGCCATGGGGTTTATAGTGCAAACTAGACATGGTGAAAAATGCACTCTTCCATATTTTCTTTCTTTGCAGACAGCAGTGGGAGTGCCATGCAAAAGAATCAGCTATGGTTTATGTAATAGTAAACATGGCTTGGGTCTTGAGTCCAGAATCAAGTTCAAATTCAGGGCTTGAGGACAAACCAGTCTCAGGCTGAAGTAAGTGTTTACCACATTATTACAGATGCTTCAGCAGATGCTAAACTAAGGCCTCACTCTCCTGTTTGGATGGGAGGACAGGAGCAGGAGAGTTATCCCTGGTGGCCAAGACAACATTTATTTCTCAAACAACTGATTGTTAAGTGACTACTGTTTGTGGTCAGTTTAGCTCAGTTGGTTGGATGATTGGTTTGCAAAACAGATTGATGCCAGCTATGTGAGTTCAATACTCAGCCTGTGAGAGGTTACCATGAAGGACTCTCCTTTCCAACCTCTGCCTTCACTTGAGGTATGGTGACCCTCAGGATAAATCACCACCAGTTGTTTCTCTCTCTTGAGTGAGTCTGGTAAGACGGTAGTGCCTCAGACTGTTTGTAGGAGTTGACTGAAGGTAAATTGGCTGCTGTGTTGCCATTACAAATTTGACCACATTTCCAAAAAGCTTCACACTGACTGTAAACTATTTTGAGGCACCCAGTAATCATGAAATGTGCTATATGAATGCAAGCCTTCTTTTCACAAGAGGTTAATGCATGCAAATATCGTTTGCTATATAGAGGTCGACATGGAAACAAATATTCACATACAGTTTTTATTTATTATTATCAATATTCTTCCATTATTTCCTTTGCAACAATGTCTGTTTGCAGATGTGGTTTCAATCTGCAGAAAAGATCTTACATCCCCATTGCATTGCCCCACAGAATGTGTACTTGTATGCCTCAACCTTAAGAAGAAATAATGACATTGCCAAAGAAAAAGTATTTTCTTAACAATTAAATTAATTGCCTGAACATGTACACAGAGTACTCAGTTGTCAACTAAATATCTGTGTCAATTTTATGCAGTTAAAGTTTGCTGTGGGCATGTTATTACTTGACCCAATTACAGAAGGGTAGTAATTTTTATTTATAGATCCCAAATAATGTTGCCATTGAGAGGGTGTTGGTCTGGTCCACTCTGCTGAGAAGGTGAAGAGAAAAATATAGCAAACTGCCCAGTGCCTTGATTGACAAACAACATCATTTGCAGAGTTTAATGTACTTTCGGGTGTGCCTCCTTGTTGCCCAGGAAGAGGTCTGATAGAAACTGACTGTTTGCATGATTTGCAAGTGAAGAATAAGTCCCTTGTGGTCTAATTTAGTCATCTACAATAGATGATGAATACCTATCCAATAAGATAAGGATGAGACGATAGAATGTGACAGTTCCTGCAATCATTGGCAATAGAAACCACAAGAAAGACTGTAACTGCATATTATAATTCAGCCTGTGTGTTCCATGTTATTAATATCTGTATATTCAGATCCAGTCAATGTGCATGTAAATACAAGATAGGCCAAAGCATATCTTTTCAGTAATGTCATGATTCAAAAAGCGTGTTAAAATATTATTTTTTGGTGTTGTATTATTTGCCGAGGCAGCATCAACAAATCATTTCTAATTGGTTTTCTATTTAGTGTTGATGTGCTTGTTCCTGCTACTCAAAGCTCAAGACTTAATGCAAGTTGTTGTTATTGTTGTTGTGTTTGATAAATGAGATTTGGCAATGAGTGGGAGCAGCAGTTAGAGTAGATTTCAGAGACAGAAATGAGAAAGCAATCAGAAGGAAAAGTTATTTGTGTTTTTTTTTTGAAAGCTTGAGAGGAGAGAGAAAGCAAAATAAATGCCAGACGACAGCATTGGAGTATAAAGTTGTGTGGCCATTCATCTTAAGGTCAATATGAAGCCAACATCTTGCATCCATTAACAATCAAAAATGCTTCAGTTTATTATTCATTGCCTTGTATAAACTCATATTCACAAGTAAATTTGCTTTCTTTTCTTGCACTTCAGTTAAGTTTAATTCTCAGGGAACATTGTGTGAAAACAGGATCATAAAGAGGTGTTGTGGAGTCATACAGTCATACAGCATGGGAACAGACTCTTCAGTCCAACCCATCCATGCTGACTGTAATCCCAAACTAGACTAGTTTGAGCCACATCCCTCCAAACAGCTCTGATTCATGTACTTGTCTCAATGTCTTTTAAATATTGTAACTGTATCTGCAGCCATCTCTTCTTCTGGAACTTTATTCCATACTCTTTGTATTAAAAAAATTGCCCCTCGTGTCTTTTAAGATCTTTCTCTCACCTTTAAAGTATGTCCCCTCATCTTGAAATCCCCCACCCTAGGGGAAAGATACCTATCACTCACCTTATCTATACCTCTTATTATTTTATAGACCTCTGTAAGGTCACTTCTTCACCTCCTACACACCAGTGAAAACAATCCCATAACTCAATCCCTGCATTCCCAGCAAAATCCTGGTCAATCTCTTCTGAACTCTCTCCAGTTTAATAGTATCCTTCCAAACTAGTGAGAGCAGAAATGGACACAGTACTCCTGAAGAAGCCTTATCAATGCCCTGTTAAGAACATATTAATAAAGTAGATGGGGGTGCTTATGAATTAAAAGGACATTGGCCCATTAAAGCTGCACAATCATCTGAAGGTGAGGCTAAAAAAATACGTAATATATTCAGAGGGACAGGAGTGTGAATAAAGGATTATTTTCCTAGAACAGTAGATATGCAAGTCTTTAAGAAGGCAAGAATATGACTAGTGACATTGGTTCAGTAAGCTCTGCATGAGCAGCTGGGAGAGAACATAGCCTGACTGCGACACAGCCAGAACGAGTTTGTATTTCTGAGAACTTGGAGCACCATGGGAATTCAGTGCAGAGGAGAAGAGGTGTCATTAGCCTTTTGCTTAATTTGTGGTTAATAGTTTGAAAGGATTATATCCTACAATACTGTGGACCAGGGATTAAGGGCCCTTGAAATTATTTAACATTAAGCATCTTCCAAATCTCGGATGAACATGTAGCAAGAGCTAGTGCAAAGGGAGGGTTTCTGACTCCTGGAACTTTGGGACCCACTCTCAGGGAGGTCAGACCAGTCCGAACCGGATGGGTTACATCTGGGCAGGACCAGGACTAAAGTCCGAGGAGATAGGATTTGCCAGAATGGTTGGGAAGGTTTTAAGTAAATTGGCAGGGGTATGCAAGGAGTCAGAGGAAAGGGAATCAAAGACAAGAACAAAAGATAGAAATGGGAATAAGAATGTGATGGCACAGAAATCAGGAGTCAGGATCAAACACGGAAAAATAAAGGAAAGGAATGTTGAAAAGACAGGCTTTAAGGCTTTTTGCTTTAATACGAGGAGCATTCAAGTAAAGTCAGCACATTCATCATGCAGATGGATGAAAATACGTTCTCAATGATGCAGTTGTGATTGTGGAGACATGGCTGCAGGGTGACCAGGGATGGATCGAGGGCTAACAAAAACAGAAATTGCTAGAAAAAGCTCAGCAGATTTGGACACAGCTGTGGAGAGAAATCAGAATTAATGTTTCGGGTCGGGTTACCTGTCCTCAGAATGAGTCCAGGAATATTCAGTACATGACAGACAAAAGGAAAATGTGGTTGAGTTGCATTATTAGTTAAAGAGGAAATTAACACAACCAAAGGATATTAGCTCCAACAATGTGGAATCTGTGTGAGTCAGACTCAGAAACACCAAGGGGCAAAAAGACATGAGAGGGGGTTGTAATGACATTGCTCCTTTAACAAGGTTATGTTGTCCTTCACTTTTTTTCTCTCTCAGAGGTTCCAGTCTGTCTGGTTTGGATGGGTTTTAGAGCCAGTTTGACCATAACTAACAGATACTGCCTCAGGAAAAAGGCTTTCAAGTTTAAAAAAAACACTTGCACAATGAAAATGGAGTGGCTCATTCTCCCAGCTTAGCTTTTCTCTGGTTTGTTTTGGTTTTAGTACTCTGGTTGTTCAGAGCAAGCTCTCAGTTTGTTGAGGCTACTGGTCAAAACAACAGCTACATGGAAGAAGGTGCTCTTTCCTGAAAAACCTTTTTTGCCAAGGGATGTTTATGGAGATTGTTGCAGGAATTTGGAACAGCATCCTTACGTTGGGATAATCTGTTGGATTTTTGGTTAGATTAAATTAGTCTGTATTCTGTTCTCTTTTGTTTGTGTTTCATTTGGTATTCTGTAAGTAAATTCTGTTCTGTTTAAAACCAAGGGCTTTTGACCAGCTGCATTACTCTAGCAATTTCTACTCTACACCTGCTCAAACCAATTAGGGAAGTTAAAATCTTGACTACCTTCTTGAAATGTTTGAGGGGGGTCTGGCCTGGCCTGTAACAGGGTTGTATGTCGGGAAAATGTTGGGAATGGCATTAAACTGGAAATTAGAGATGCTTGCAAAAAATGAACATCTCTCATTATGTGTAACTTTAATCTGCACACAGCTTGGACAAACCAAATTAGTAATGATACCATAGGGGAGGAATTCATGACATGTGCGCAAGCTGGTTTTCTGGATCAACACTTTGAACAACCAACTTGAGAACAAGCCATTCCCGAATGTGTATTGTGTAATCAGAAAGAAATAATTATCAGTCTAATTGATTGAGGCCCCTTGAGGATGAGTGATCATAATGTGGTAGAATTCCTCTACAAGATGGGGCAGCATACGGTAGATCAGTAATGAGCACCTTGGCTCACAGCACCAGGGACCCAGGTTCGATTCCAGCCTCAGGCGACTATCTGTGTGGAGCTTGCACATTCTCCTTGTGTCTGCGTGGGCTTTCTCCGGGTACTCTGATTTCCTCCCACATTCACAAAGATGTGCAGGTTAGGGTGAATTGTTCACGCTAAATTGTCCCATAGTGTTCAGGGATTTGTAGGTTAGGTGCATTAGTCAGAGGTAAATGTAGGGAAATGGGTCTGGGTGGGTTACTCTCCAGAGAGTTGGTATGGACTTGTTGGGCCGAAGGGCCTGTTTCCATACTGTTGGGAGATGGAGAGCAATATTGTTGATTCTGCAACTGGAGTCCAGAATCTAAATAGAGGAGGTAAGAGGCATGGGTTAGCTATGAAAGGTTGGGGATTATTACTTAAAAGGATGAAAGTGAAAAGACAACAGCAAACATTCAAACAATCTGGTGATAAAGTAAAATGAGAAAGGTGGTCAATCAGGGTTGACAAGAGAAATTAGAGATAGTATTAGATTCAAGGGAGAGACAGACAATTTTGTCAGATAAAAATAAACTTGAGGAGTGGGAGCATTGTAGAATTCAGCAAAGGAGAACAAAGAGATTGATTAAGGAAAAGAAAATGGAGTCCAAGGGTAAGCTTGCAGGGAATATAAAAACTTATTGTAAAAGTTTCTATAAGTGCATGAAGGGAAAACAAAATTGTTGAGGAATACAGGGTTTAGTGAGATGGAGGAACTGCAGGAGATCAGTATTATTAAGGAAATGGTTTTGGAGAAGATAATAGGATTGAAGGCAGATACATCCCCAGGGTCTGATAGCTTGCATCCCAGTGTGTGTCAAATTCCAATTAAGAAAGTTACCCTACAAAGAGTGGCTGTATTAGTTATCATCTTTCCAAATTTTATGGACCCTAAAACATTTCCTACAGATTGAAGGGTAGTTAATGCAACTCCTCTATTTTAGAAAGGAGTAAAGATAAAGCTTATAATTATGGACTAGTCAGCCTGACATCAATGGTGGGAAAGTTTTAGAGTCCATTATGAAAAATTTTATAGCTGAGTACTTGGCAAACAGTGACAGGATTGGACAGAGTTAGCATGGATTTGCAAAAGGGTAATCATGCTTGACAAATCTCTGAGGATGTAACTCATAGTGTTGATGAGGGGGAGCCAGTGGATGTGGTTCGTTTAGACTTTCAGAAAGCTTTTGAAAACGTGACTTCCAAGGCATTAGTGTGCACATGGGATTGGGGTAGTGTATTGAAATGGACAGAAAACTGGTTAGCAGACAGGGGAAAAAGAGTAGGAATTAAAGGAGTCTTTTAGGGAATGGCAGGCAATGACTAATTGGTTACCATGAGCAACAGTGTTATGGCCTCAGCTCTTCACAACAGATATTAATGATTTAGATGAGGGAACTTCACAATATATATTAATAATTTAGATGAGAGAACAAAATGTAGTATCTGTATGTTTGTAGATGACACAAATCTGGGTGAGATGCTGAAATATGAGGAGGATGCAGAAATGTTTCAGTGTGATTTGGACAAGTTTAGTGTATGGGCAAATTCATGGCGGATTGAAGTATAATCTGGATAAATGTGAGATTATCCACCTTGGAAGAAAATCAGGAAAGCAGGCTATTATTTGATTGGTGATAGATTGAGATAGAGGGAAGTGCAATGAGGCATGTGTCCTTGTACATCAGTCACTGAAAGTAGACAGTAGATAGTCAAGAACGCAAAAGATGTGTTGGTCTTCATAGTGAGGGGATTCGAGTACAGGAACAGAGATGCTTTGCTACAATTGTGTAGGGCCTTAATTAGACTTGAAATATTGTGTGCATTTTGTTCTTCTTATCTGAAGAAGGATGTTCTTTCCATAGATGAAGTGCAGTGAAGATTTACAGACTGATTCCTGAGATGCCAGCACTGACAGATGAGGAGGGATTGAATTGGCTAGGCTTATATTTGCTAGAGTTAAGAATAATGAGGGAGGATTACATAGGAACCTCTAAAATTCTAACATTACTAGACAGGATCGATTTGGAAGGGCAACTCAGAATCAGTGTCACAGTCTAAGGCTAAACTATTTAGGACTGATATGAGGAGAAATCTCTTCATCCAGAGAGTGGTGACCCTGTGATTCATTACCAAAGAAACCAGTCAAGGCCAAACATTGAATTATTTCAATAAAGAGTTGAATGTAGCACTTGAGGCTAAAGGGATCAAAGTATATGATAGGAATATGCAATTAAGTTGGATGATCAGCCATGATCATAATGAATGGTGCAGCAGGGTCGAAGGGCTGATCAGTCCACTCCTGCTCCTATTTCTTACATTTTCATGGATGAGCTGAAGCCTCTGGTAGTTGAAGGTGGAACATCTTGCCAAGTTTTGCATGAAAGAATTTTTAAAAATTTCTTTTGTGGCAACTTGGCACCATTGCAAACCATCGCTTAATATCAGTCTCTTCAGTGAAGGCTTTGTGCCACTTGCTAAACCAATTCATAGGGCAGTTAAGAGTCAACCATATTGCTGTGGGTCTGGAGTCACATGTAGGCCCGACAAGGCATGATGGCCGATTTCCTTTTACCCAAAATGGGTGGCACAGTAACTTAGTGGTTAGCACTGCTGCCTCACAGCACCGGGGGCCCGGGATCAATTTCGGCCTCGGGCCATGCTGAATTGCCCATAGTGTTCAGGAATGTGTAGGTTAGATGCATTTCTCAGGAGAAATGTAGAGTAAAAAGGTAGGAGAATGGGTCTGGGTGGGATATGTTTTGGAGGGTTGGTGTGGGCTAGTTGGGCCAATTGGCCTATTTCCACACTGTAGAGATTCTATGATTCTCTGAAAATATTAGTAAACTAGATGGGTTACTACAATAATGTCACAGTTACCATCGTTGACATTCACATTCAATTCCAGAGTGGAGAGAGCCTTAGTGATAATGTCACTTGTTAAACCAATACTCTGGGGCTCTGGATACAAATCCTGTCATGACAGATATCAGTAAAAATCTAGGATAAAGTATATAATGTGTTTGTTAATTATTGTAAATCCCATCGGGCCCATGGAGGGAGGAAATCTGCCAAGATCACATGGTCTGGCCAACATGTGCCTCCAGATCCACAACAACATGGTTGACTCTTAACTGCCCACTGGGAAACTAGGATGGACAATAAGTGATGTTCTAGCCAGCACCAGCCAAATCCCATCGATGAATAAGAACAAATAGGTCACCATAGTGGGAATTGAACTTTTGTGCACAGAGCATTAAACTGGGCCTTTGTACTGTAGTCACAGATATTTCTTGAATTGACGTCTGAAGGTCCTAGGAATCCATGTTACTCACTGGGAGCAGTGACAGAGGAAAAGATGTACACATGAGTATGAGGGATAAAGAAATGTTGGTGAAGAGTCATAACCAAAGTCACTTTGTGTGATAGAGAGATTGCGAAGTAACATCGAATAATTATGGCAAATGGAGAGGTGACCTGAGAGAGAACTGTTGACATTTGAGATACAGGAGATAGAACGATGCAGTGTTTGAAACTGATAAGTGTGAATATAAATAAAAAGTAGAAAATATCACCAGCTATTTCAAGATTTCCAAGACTTCCAATTTATTTTGTATGAGCCTGCTGGGTGTAAAATGCGTGCTGTATTTATCCACATGGCAACAGTCATCCAGAGCTGTTCTGTAAATATGAAGTGCTTCAGGACATCTGAGCTGCTTTATAAAGAGATTAGTTAGTTCTTTCTGTACACACCATGGGATCAGAAGCAAAAGAGATGAGCTATTGGAACAGCTGATTTAAATACACACATATCATATTGTCTTGATTATTGTAGCAATCTTACACATCAGACTGAGACAAGATGTTTATAAATATTAAAAGGAACAACTGTGAATCCTTGTGTCCCCATTTTCAGCATCAACACCATCCATTTACGTTTATGGTTATGGAATGGTGACATATGGTTAATGTCACTGGATCCGTAAACTAGAGCCATGAACTAATATTCTGGGGCACTCAAATCTCACCATGGTAGCTTTAAATGTAATTAATAATTTAGATTTATTAATTAATCCGTATTGGAAACCTAGTCTCAGTTATGGCAACTGTGAAGCCATCATACATAGCCTGAAAAGCCAAACTTGTCCAATACAGGCAGCTGAGATCTCCTGGAGAGTGAGCTAAGTGGAGAACGCATCAAAAACGGCTGAACTTTTAAGTTATTCTTTCTTTTTCTAGTTTATATTAAGAAGAACTTTAATTTAACCATCACCTTATTTCTTTATTTCTTTGGCTTATTCTGTGTAGGTAATACTTAATTTTTAAAGTTTGTTTCTTTTACTATTTGTACAGAAGTTTTTTTTTGTCCCTAGATACATTTGTACCTAAGATGGCATCGTTTGTGGTGACACCATACATTTTTCACAGTAATCCTGTACTTGAATGGGTGTGACAATAAAATCTAAATCTAAAATATTGGTCATTCTGCTATAGTGTGACAATTGTGTCCTTCTGAAACCTCGTGCTATAGAAAATCGCGGTATGGAAAACTGTTATAGAAAATCGTGCTGTAGCAGATTACTATACCCACTCACTACAACTTTTGCATTATCCAAACAACATCCACAATTCGTCAACTGTGTTGTGCTGTTAAAATGTGCGTTAGAGCAGAATGACCTGTATAAATCTAAATCTAAGTCTAATGTTCTGCAGGCAACAAAATCGAAGTCCTTACCACAAGTGACTCCAGATCCATTGCAAAGTGGTTGAGTCTTAACTTCCCTTCGAAATCATCTGCTCAGTTGGATCAAACCACTACAGAGAAGTTAGGCAATTAGGATCGGGCAGCAATTGCTGGCCTTTCTAATGAAACCCACACCTTATTGAACAAAAGTGTAATTCGCACATTTGACATTGTGTATCTTCCCAATATACATCACTCATTATCTCACTGTCACTGATATTAACATGTTACAGACATGATGGGGTCTCGCTATGCAGAAAAAATGACTGGCAGATCTTTGCATGATTCCTTTAGACTGGTGGATTGTCCTTCATTCAAAGGCAATGACTGCTTGATTGAGGAACCCAAGCTGAAGTGCAAGTGAGGCTTCCCAGCAAGTGACCATGCAGCTGACCACCTCACCCAATAACCACCACCACCACATGGCCTTATTCACCTGTTGTTTGCTATCCAGCAGCTTCATGCTAATGTGGTAAGGCAGCAGCCTCCACCTCCCCAATGCTGCCAGTCAGTAGACCCTTGGCAATTCCTCAGCCATGGGATGACCTGCACATTCCCCTCACCACAATTGTATGTCTGAGTGGTGCTGGGTATGGCAGACTTTTCCTCATCCAATTACCATTAAACAAGTCTACAGGCAAGAGTCTGTTCGGCAGGGTGGCTCAGTGGTTAGCACTGTTGTCTCACAGCACCAGGGACCCAGCTTTCATCTCCCCCCTCCCCCCACCCCCCCACCCCCACCTAAGACAACTGTGTATGTGGTGTTTGCATATTCTCCCCAAGTGGTTTCCTCTCACAGTCCAACAATGTGCAGGTTAGGTGGATTTACCATGGGAAATGCAGGGTGGGATGCTCTTCGGAGGGTCAGTCTGGGCCTGATGGGACAAATAGCCTGCTCCCATGCTGTACAGCTCCTAGGAACCCCATCGTTTTAATCAAACACCAACTGAAGCTTCAGATTTTCGTTGAGGCAAGGAGTTAATTATTAAAGGGTCAGGGGTAACACCAGCGACTGAGCTAAGGTTGGCAATGATGATAACAGGGTGACCTAGAAACGAGACAGGTATTGGCCTGATGCAGTAGCCATTGTTGTAGCTACCCCCTGTAACTCATTGTCAAAAATGTTGAAAGCATCTGAATCTTTAAGTTCACCATCACAGAGGGAAAGTTGGAACATAAGGCAAGGTAAGAAAGTGACAACTAGTGGGAAAAGTGTTGCTGAAATTTTGTTGCTGTGGAATAGATTTTCTTCAAAACATTCGCTTTCAATCAAATAAAACTTTTTCAATGCAGGTGCTGTCCCTCACAGACTGGAGCTGTCCAGCTTTACACAACAAACAAAAATAAAATAAAGAACACCAGAAGCTGGAGGTCTGAAAGACACAAAAACTGAAATGGCCAGAGAAGCTCAGCTAGATTCAGGTCTGGCAGCATCTGTGGACAGTTTACGTTCTGAAGAAAGACTTAACGCATTAACTCTGTTTTCTCTCCACAGATGCTGAATTTCTCCCTCAATTTCTGTTACAGTTTATTTACACAGCACTCAATGGTCCTACATCCCCAAGATTGTTTTGAGAGGGTGAATTTATAATGCAGTGCTGGAAAAGCACAGCAGGTCAGGCGGGCATCCAAGGAGCAGGAGAATCGACACTTCAGACAAAAGCCCTTCATCAGGAATGAGGCCTCATCGATTCTCCTGCTCCTCGGATGCTGCCTGACCTGCTGTGCTTTTCCAGCACCACACTCTCGACTCTGAGCTCCAGCATCTGCAGTCCTCACTTTCTCCGAATTAGTAATTCATGCGACTTCACTATCCTCCTCCTACCCTCACGAAAATCAGAGCTGGATGGGAAACACAGGCAGAAAACAGATGTCACCGAGCATGGGATTAGTATCAATTTTCTGCTCAGACCTGATCCCAGCAATGAAAACTCCAGCCCCTTCTCAAAACAAAATTACTGTCTGTTGAAAATCGAGCAGTGTGAATCAAGTGAAAACTGGATCATGTTTGACTGTGAGGTTCACCACAGTCAAATAGCCACTGGTATTCCTGATCTCAGCTCACCAGGAAGGCTGTGCATGTCTCCTTGAACTGAACTCTAGAAATTGTCTGCATCTTCCAGACAGAATAATGAGAAGAAAGAGTTAACAATATTTTCAATTCTTTAAATCAAATGATTGCAATGTATAAACTGTGCATAGTCCAACTGTCACTTTGTTTAATTACTGTTTATCATTATAAGATAATAAATCACATCACAAGACAGTTTGAGTCAGTTTAATTGTCCAAAAAAAATTAAAATAAATGTTAAGTGGTGACATTTTATTTCCCTAATGAGAGTGACTGCATAATCTGGGTCTGTCTCAAGAGGTGGGAGAAATAATCATCCAGAGGCTACTGCCTAATATTTAATATTATCTTGTGTTTATTCTGCCTATAATTAGAGGAACAAACAAAAGATTGATGAATTTAGCTCTAGTGTAAATCCGAGGAATCAAGTCTAAGGAGAAAATAAACCATAAGACTCCTGGAATTTTCCAGAAGAAATCGGTCGCCATGGGGATACTTAACCCCAAATTATTCCAGTGTGAGAAAGGCCAAGGATAATGATTGCAGAAACTTAGAGGACGAATGAAATATTTTTAAAGAAATTTTGAGATTGTGCAAAGAGTGAGTTAGATTATGAGATGGGATCATGTTTCTTGATTGTGAACATTGGGAGATAGAAGGGGATGTGGGATGATATATTTGCTAATGTATTAATTAAGATAGGATATTTAATCTCTAATCTAAATAGATGAATTCTAATTACCAAGTGTTGTAAAAGAGAATCAGATAGACATAGGGAGTGCACATTCACTGATAAGTAACCAAACACCACAGTCAATGTTTAAAGAGATTACATTTAACAGTATTACTGGATGTGTGTTCCTCCATAACTAATGTCATCAAGCTCACATTCCTGTCTCACTGCTGACAGCTTCCAGGTGCATACCAGTGAGAATCAAACCTCTTGTTCCAGCTACTCTACTTTCAAACCCAGACTTCCAGCCTCCACCGTGATGCTACTGTTCCATTTATAAGCTAGTGCCACTAGAGGCATTATGAATTAACTTGCTGGACAACCAGTTTCGCCTCCCCTATCCTGCATCCTGGGGAGGGCTGAGAACACGGAGCTCATTAGCACGGGACCTGGGTGAAGGGAGTGTATAGATTCATTTCAAGGGGTGCTCAATAAACATACTAGGGAGAAAAAAAAGCACAGAGAAAGCTGGAGAAACTCAGCCACTCTGCGGAGAAAGAAATAAAAGTTAATGATTCAAACCTGGTATGATTCTTCTTCACAGCTGGAGAGCCTCAATTTGAAGAATCATTCAGACTGGAAACATTAATTACGCTTTGGTTGTAAGTTTACTCGCTGAGCTGGAAGGTTCGTTTTCAGGTGTTCCATCACCATACTAGGTAACATCATCAGTGAGCCTCCGGTGAAGCATTGGTGTTATGGTCCACATTCTACTTATGTGTTTAGGTTTCCTTGGGTTGGTGATGTCATTTCATGTTCCATTTACATAGTATGGGGACGAGACATCTGAAAACAAACCTTTCAGCTCACCGACCAAACTTATATCCAGAACCTCAACCTGAGCTACAAATCTTCTCAAAACTCGTTAATTCTGCTTTTTGCCCCACTGTTTCCATGACTCTGAGATGCCGGTGTTGGACTGGGGTGTACAAAGTTAAAATTCACACAACACCAGGTTATAGTCCAACAGGTTTAACTGGAAGCACACTAGCTTTTGGAGCGCCTCTCCTTCACCTGATCCGAACGCTAGTGCTTCCAATTAAACCTGTTGGATTATAACCTTGTATTGTGTGATTTTTAACTTTGTCTTATTACAGCTAGTTTCAAGGAAACATCAGTATACAAGACCAGTCTAAGTCAACAAGACCATCTTTATCAAAAGGTTTGAAAACTCAAGTTCTTTGTCCCTTGTATGATTCACACCATTATTGATAAATTATCTAGCTTGGAAGAACAATGAAACCAGATACGGGGTTACAAGAGTGAACGCATTTTGAGCAGTGGCTTTAACATACTATCAGAAATAGAAAAATGAATACATATTGTAGAACTGGAAGAATCTCTCAGTCACAAAGCTGGTCCTTTTTATTCTAAAAGCTGGTCCCTTTCTCAAGGTTACTGTGTCCTTGGTTTTTCTCAGAGGGGTAATAAAATGCTCCCAGCTCTGATTAGACTAGTTTGGTACAGAGATTAAAGGCTATTGAGAGGCCTTTTTGTTTATACGTAAACAGATGAAACTTCAGGCCAAAGTGTTCATGTTTTAGAAGTCACCTGTATAATGAAAGGGAAGTCGTCAGCTCTCATTGCTCCAGCAACACATTTTCAGCTCTGATCTCCAGCATCTGCCGACCTCACTTTCTCCTCTCATTGAGCAGTTCAGTTCAGAACCACAAAGGAGTTCAGCTGTGTGGAAACAGGTTGCAAAATGCTCTCTCTCCTTCTGCCCTTCTAACTTCAACCTGTAAGCATTTGTTCCATTTTTAACTGTTTCTTTAAGGGGGTTTGCTTACTGTGCCCGTTGCATATATTCGGAACAGCATAATGAAGTCTAGGTTGATAGTTCTATTTTATTCTGTTCTTTGTGTTTCATTGTGTAATTTTGTAAATAAATTTCTGTCTGTTTTAAAACCTAATAATCAATCTAGCTAATTTACTCTGGATAATTTTCACTGTACACTTACCAAAACAAATTGCAAAGTTACGGTCTGGGCTGCCTGCTCAAGAATGCATTGAGTGGTCTGACCTAATCTATTACACACACTCTATATCTCTCTTTTTTCTTCTGTCTTTATTTCTCCCTCTTTTTCTTTCTCTCTCTCTCCCTGTTTTCTTCCAAGTTCTCCAAAGACAATGATGAATGATAAAGAATAGTGGAAGCAAAGTCCTTTAGGCTCAGGCAGATCAGTTCTTGTAAAGTAAGAGCGTTATCAGAAGTAGCTGAGAGGCTAGACTAATTGGAACGTTTTGAATGGCACAGTGGGCTGGAGAGCTGAATGGTCTACACCTGCTCCAAATGTATATGTTCCTATGTTCAGCGAGTGAGCTATCTTTTAAAAGAAATGTGACATAGCTACAAACTAAAAAAAATTATAATTTTTGTTTCGGCCAACTGAAGAACATGAAAGGAGATGAGCTGATTCACCACTCCTGACCAAGTCCTGACAATTGTGAATAATTAGGTTAATTAGATCTGTATCTGCTCTGTGTATGATGAAAATGATGATTTCATGCACAGTCCCATCATTTAATCGTTTGCATAAAATTACATATTTAAGTGAATGTGTTGTATAATCTGTATGAGAGCAATAAATTCTAATGGACATTCAGGTAATGAAGGAAGATGCTGTGATCTCCATTTGTCCATTTTCCAGCAGACGACTAACATCCTATACTGAAAAAAATAGCTTCCATTGACTTCACTTTCAGGGCTGCACTGAAAATATTGTCCCTATAATATTTACCACTGGCTGTGAATGATCTACCCTGTTGTTCTCATTTGCTGGGAGTTTCAGCTTCCTAAGGGTTGGGTATAACATTGTGGTTATGTTAGCTATTGAGAAAGCCTGGAGTAATAAATACTGAAGTATAAGTTCAAACCTCATCAGACCAATTCCAGAATTTATTTTAGCTTAATTAAATAGATCTGAAATTTAAAAATTATGTATGTAAGAGCTGTCATGGAACGAGGTTGTCTTCAAAGCTTCATCTGGTTGAGTAAAATATGTTGGGGTTGGTCAAAAATGTGCAATCTTTGCCTTGTCTGGTCTGATGTGACTCCAATTCTACAATGATGTAGTTGACTCTGAACTGCCCTCTGCAATGACCAAGCAAATGAGTCATCTATATAAACATCACCAGGAGAAAAAATGTAATGTTTGATATTTGTGGGTGGATTCTGCCACCATTTCTCTGCCTTTGACTGGGTCAAAGTCTCAATTAGTTTCTGATAGTAGAGAAACAACCACTAATGAATCGAATTAGAAGAATCTCTTAACTTAACAAGATGAAATTTATTGTATGGTAAGTATTAGGTACAAGTTACCTTGTCTAAGCGAAACTGTGAGCTCTTGTGGTGCCATGGTAGTGTCCCTACCTCTGAGCTAGATGACTGGGCTCAAATCCCATCTATCGTGAAGGATTTCAGGAGTATGTCCGTGCATGTTGATTAAAATCACTACAATAGCTAGCTCGACGTTGTTAGTAAGACTTTTGGGAGATATAGATGACATATTTGTCTACTTTGAGGTCCAGAGCTATTTTTCTGATTTCTTTATGGGGTTTGACTATAAATCATCATCAGATTGTGATTGGGTGTATGCAGTCTCTATTATTGGTCCTTTCACAACCATTAGCATATAAACTATAATCCACATAGAGTGCAATGGTTCAGGAAAGCTCATTGTTACCTTTTCAGGAGCAATTAAGGATAGGAAATGGTGCCCGTATTCCAAGTAAAGAAAGGAATGCATCTTTCCCCTTTGATCTTTCATGTCATACACCATAATATTATCTATAATAATCCAGGAATGTGTAAGTGTCCCAGGGGCCCATGTTAACAGCTGAACTGGAAAGTCAGATTATATGTAACCCAATACCACCCTAAGGCAGTCTGCCAACTAACAGTAGCATGGTCAGTTAAATTAAAGATAAGGAGCTCAAAACTTTCCCAGCGTCTGATCATTCCTAACATCTGGGAACCAAATGGTATTGAGAAGACATGGCATGGTGGCAGAAGTGGGAGCTGTTGAATGGACAAGGTTTATGTGTACAGGATTCAATTATGAAAACCTGGAGCCCAGCAAATGCTGATGATGAAGCCAAGACCAAAACTGGTAAGCCAGGGGAGATAAAAAGAGAGTCCATGTGTGACCTATCTGAGCTGTAAAATCAGAAAAGATCATCAATAACAATAACAGAAACATCACTATCCAGGGAAACATAAGTCGCAAAAGAAAGTATGACTCCTGCAGTACCCGGAACAACATGCAGAGCATCACCGATGAGCATGCACTGAATACTACAAATGGCAAATCCACAAAATGAAGAAGAATATCTGACCACCTAAACCATGCCAATTTCTAGAGGTGAAAGAGGAACTTAGTGTAGTTCCAAAATAAAATTGATAAATTTCTGTACAATATTAATCACTGAAATAGTTATAGTGATACGGGAGTTGTGTTTGAAAGAAAGATGGCTGTTATTTCATGTTATATTATCTGTAAGGAGCCAGGTACTAATGGTGTGAGTAATTCTTCTGGGGGCCAAATTCACAGCTGCACCAAACAGGCAGTTTTGTGTGAAACACAATACCAGCCTAAGGTGACCTGCTAACTAGGCAGGATGAGAATATAGATTAAAGATCAAGAACGCAAATGTTTTCAAACATATTGTGTGATTATTTATAACACCTGGGAGGCAAAAGACAACCAGAAGGTGGAAAGATGCTAATATTATTATTTCACTGACCAGGGAATTAGACAAATGCTGTTAGGCATGCATTCAAATCCCACATGGCAGTATTTAAACTCACTTAATTAAATGTGGAATGTGAAGCCAGTTACAATAATGGTGACCATGAAACTATCATCGATTATTGTGAGAAAACTCCTTTACGGAAGGTTTCTGACATCAGACATGGTATGGCTCATTTGCAACTCCAGACGCACAGCAATCTTAGCTGCCTTCTGAAATGTCTCAGTTCAAATGCAATCAGAGATCAGAGATCAGAGATCACTGACATCCTCTGGACGAATTAGAGAAATCTGGACGTTTTGCCAGCAAATTTTAAGTCAGTCACTGGATGAAGGTGTCGCTGGCTGGACCAGCATTTATTGCCCATCCTTGGTGCTCAGAGGGCAGTGATAGTCAGCCACATTGCTTTGGATTGAGTCACATGTAGGCCAGACCAGGTAAGGATGGCAGATTCCTTCCCTAAAGGACATTAGTGAACCAGATGGAGTTTTCTGATAACCAACAGTGGTTTCGTGGGATCATTAGATTCTTAATTCCAGATTTTTATTGAACTAAAATTTCACCATCAGCTGCAGTGGGATTTGTGATGTTGCTGTCACTTTAAAAGTTATTTTTTTCCTGTTTTTGTTGAGAGGTTGTAAGGCAGAGGTAACCAAAATGGCTACTGACGATGACTTGAGTGAATAACTCGTGAGGCCTTGGGTTTTTTTTTAAAGTTGGTACAATGGAAGCAGCCTGGGTGTGGCCAGCCCTCCCTGACCAGGCTTTCCAGTTTTAGCTTTAAGAAGCATAAGAAGACAGTGGGGTCTCAAAAGAGTTAGAAGCTTCAGTGAATAATTCCTAACTGGTGTTCTCTCTGAACCTTCTCTTGATAGTTTTTCCTCCTGGATTAGACAATTGCATGCGAGAATCTGTGTCCGAATTTGCCTTTTTGCCACAGGGTGTGTTTATGCGACATTACTATACTGGAATTGTTAATTAGTAATCGATACTGTATCTATTATTCGGTTAAGTTTTCCAACAGTTTAGTGACTTTAAATTCCTCTTTGTTTTCTTTGTATTTTAACTATAGTGTCTAAATAAATTCTGTTTTGCTTAACATCAAGTAGTTTGACCAATCACATTGCATCTGGAACATGACACTTCTCATCTACTTTTAAAATAAGAAAAGTTGGGGTCTAGGCAACCTTCTTAACATACTTCGAGGGGGTCTGGTCTGGTCTGTAAAGATTTGAAGCTGGTCCTCAGAACATTACCTGGGCCTCTGTATCAATAGTCTAGCTATAATACCACTAGGCAATCACCTTCCCTATCATGTATCTTTCTATAACCAAGATTAGATCAGCCTGTCCTAAGTGCACAGTAACATTCAGTATCAAATTTAAATGGACATAGTACGATGATTGAAACTTATTTTATGTCCTATGCTTTCAACCAGAAAGTTTGTTAAATGTTTCTATTCCACAGTTTCACTTGCTGGGCATATGAAAACCCGTAGGAGAAAGTGAGATGCTGGAGATCAGAGTTGAAAAGTATGGCACTGGAAAAGCACAACAAGTCAGACAGCATCTGAGGAGCAGGAGGACTGGCACTTTGGGCATAAGCCCTTCATCAGGAATGTCGATATCAAAACCCTTAAACATATTTCAGGTGTAGAATGATGGTTGGCATGATAGGTAATACATGGTATGTTTTTAAAGTTTAATGGGTACTTCTGTTTTTGCTGCTGTCTGATGGTGAATTGAGGGTCACTGGTCATTTCAACAACTAGGTCTTTTGGTTGGCTGTGAACAATCACTGTTACAGTACAAGATAGATCTTAATTAAGGACCACGCCAGCAAGCTGCTGCTGTGACATTTTGCAGGACACATTGTGTCACCTAACCCACTTAAGCACAGATGTACACATTGCATTTCTTAAATGATGAAACTATTTGAAAACCCATTTTGAGACATACTTCTCAAGGTCAGGCCAATGACTTGTTCATGTTCTCATGGCATATTTGACCTTGAGTATCACATGCTGGGTGAATTCCTTCTTCTTCCATTCTTATTTTAAACTAACACCAAATTCCCTTCCTGTTTTCGAGTAATATCACAAGTTAACAAATGTTATGGCTTTTAGCTTGAAGCCAGCTTTATGCAGTTGCATTGCCAGAGACTCATTTCTGTTTGTTATTCGCTGTGTGTGGTTTGCTCTGTGTGGAAGTGTCTTAAACTGACACATCATGTTGGGGTACAGTTCCTTTAATCTGTGCGATCCCTTGCACAGTTATAAGATAAGCATCACCATTAACTTATTTTTGAGATGAAAAATAAGGCCAGCTCCTAATGTGTGTCCAGCCCTAAATATGGATTTATTCAGTAACTAATATGATATGGAGTTGCCTGTGTTGGACAGGGCTGCATAAAGTCAAGGACCACGTGACACCCGGTTATTGTCCAAAAGGTTTATTAAGACATGTGGCAGGGTGGAGGGGGGTGGTGTTGACTTAGTCATTGGGTATATGTTTTAGTATCTAAAATTTGGGTTGGCTAATAGATTCAGATAGCTAAAATGCCACGATCTATGGAAATTAAAATTGATCCTTTTTTTGAGATTTGTAGCTCAGGTTGAGGTTCTGGATGTAGGTTATCTCAATGAGCTGGAAGGTTCATTTCCAGACGTTTCGTCACTGTACTAGGTAACATCTTCTGTGGGCCTCCAGACAAAACACTGTACATGATTCCTGCTTTCTATTTATATGTTTGGGTTTTGTTTTGGGTTTGTGATGTCATTTCCTGTGCTGATGTCATTTCCTGTTCTTTTTCTCAGACCCCCATCTACCACCCACTGAGAAAAGGCATCAGCAACCCAAAGGAACCCAAACATATAAAAAGAAAGCAGGAATCATGTACAGTGCTTCACCTGGAGGCCTACTGAAGGTGTTACCTAGTAGGGTGACGAAATGTCTGGAAATGAACCTTCCAGCTCAGCGAACATCCTAAAATTGATCCTTTTAAATTTCTTCCTTTTGTGTATCGACATTTGGACAGCTCTGAGA
Source organism: Hemiscyllium ocellatum (assembly GCF_020745735.1). Taxonomy (NCBI): domain Eukaryota; kingdom Metazoa; phylum Chordata; class Chondrichthyes; order Orectolobiformes; family Hemiscylliidae; genus Hemiscyllium; species Hemiscyllium ocellatum. Next base: position 10,293,109 of record NC_083423.1, read on the forward strand.
AACAAATGCAAATGCAACACTCAATGTTCCAAGTACACTCATGATAAACTCAGGTCTGCAATTTCCCAGTGCTTTCATAGAGTCCTAGAGCCATAGAGATGTACAGCATGGAAACAGATCCTTCGGTCCAACCCGTCCATGCTCACCAGATACCCCAACCCAGTCTAGTCCCATTTGCCAGCACTTGGCCCATATCCCTCCAAACCCTTCCTATTCATATACCCTCTTAAATGTTGCAATTGTACCAGCCTCTGGCATCTCATTCCATACCCGTACCATCCTCTGCGTGAAAAAGTTGCCCTTTTATATGCCCTCTAGTTCTGAACTCCCCAACCGCAGGGAAAAGACTTTGTCCACTTACCCTATCCATGCTCCTCATAATTTTCTAAACCTCTATAAGATCACCCCCCAGCCTCCGACCCTCCGGGGAAAACAGCCCCAGCCTGTTCGGCCTTTCACCATAGCACAAATCCTCCAACCCTGGCAACATCCTTGTAAATCTTTTCTGAACCCTTTCAAGTTTCACAGCATCTTTCCGATAGGAAGGAGACCAGAATTGCACAAAATATTCCAACAGTGGCCTAACCAATGTCCTGTACAGTCGCAACATGACCTCCCAACTCCTGTACTCAATACTCTGACCAATAAAGGAAAGCATACCAAATGCCTTCTTCACTATCCTATCTATCTCAGCCAATGTTTTTTTTTTCTGAGATTGCATTTGAAGAAATATTGTTAAGCTTTCCAAGAAAATTGAATTTATTATGTTTAGCTTGGCTTATCGTAATTAAAAATCAGGGTTTGGCATTTGAAACTCAGTTTGTGGATATCCAGTTCTCAGATGGAAGTCTGATTCAGAATGCATCCATTTTCAATTTTGTTTTGGACATGTCAAGAACACCCTCTGAAAAATGAGCAAGTTGTTGCATCACTTGAAAAATATTTCTATGGCGAAAAAAACAGTGTAAGTGGGATCATCCGCAAACATTATGCAGAGTGACCATAGAATCATAGAGTCATAGAGATGTACAGCATGGAAACAGAACCTTCGGTCCAACTCATCCATGCCGACCAGATATCCCAACCCAGTCTAGTCCCACCTGCCAGCACCCGGCCCATATCCCTCCAAACCCTTCCTATTCATTTACCCATCCAAATGCCTCTTAAATGTTGCAATTTTACCAGCCTCCACCACTTCCTCTGGCAGCTCATTCCATACACATATCATCCTCTGCGTGAAAAGGTTGCCCCTTAGGTCTCTTTTATATCTTTCCCCTCTCACCCTAAACCTATACCCTCTAGTTCTGGACACCTGCACCCCAGGGAAAATAATTTGTCCATTTATCCTATCCATGCCCCTCATAATTTTCTAAACCTCTATAGGGTCACCCCTCAGCCTCCGATGCTCCAGAGAAAACAGCCCTAGCCTGTTCAGCCTCTCCCTGTAGCTCAAATCCTCCAACCCTGGCAACATCCTTGTAAATCTTTTCTGAACCCTTTCAAGTTTCACAACATTGTTCCGATAGGAAGGAGACCAGAATTGCATGCAATATTCCAACAGTGGCCTAACCAATGTCCTGTACAGTCACAACATGACGTCCCAACTCCTGTACTCAATACTCTGACTAATAAAAGAAAACATACAAAATGCCTTCTTCTCCATCCTATCTACCTGTGACCCTACTTTCAAGGAACTATGAACCTGCATGCCAAGGTCTCTTTGTTCAGCAACACTCTCGAGGCCCTCACTATTAAGTGTATAAGTCCTACTAAGATTTGCTTTCCCAAAATGCAGCACCTTGCATTTATCTGAATGAAACTCCATTTGCCACTTCTCGGCCCATTAGCCCATCTGGTCAAGATCCTGCTGTAATCTGAGGTAACCCTCTTCGCTGTCCACTACACATCCAATTTTGGTGACATCTGCAAACTTACTAACTGTACCTGTTATGCCCGCATCCAAATCATTTATGTAAGTGACAAAAAGTTGAGGGCCCAGCAGCGATCCTTGTGGCACTCCACTGGTCACAGGCCTCAAGTCTAAAAAGCAACCCTCCACCACCACCCTCTGTCTTCTACCTTTGAGCCAGTTCTGTATCCAAATGGCTAGTTCTCTCTTTATTCCATGAGATCTAAACTTGCTAACCAGTCTCCCATGGGGAACCTTGTCGAACACCTTATTAAAGTCCATATAGATTACATCTACCACTCTGCCCTCATCAATCCACTTCAGTACTTCTTCAAAAAATTCTTTGTGAGACATGATTTCCCACGCCCAAAGCCATGTTGACTATCCCTAATCACTCCTTGCATTTCCAAATACATGTACATCCTGTCCCTCAGGACTCCCTCCAACAACTTGCCCACCATCCACATGAGGGTCACTGGTCTATAGTTCTCTGGCTTGTCCTTAAATTTCTTTAGCCATTTAGCATTCCCTATATCTACCAGCCTTTCCTTTCACCCTAACAAGAATATACTTTCTCCAGATTCTCGTTCTCTCATTTCTGAAGGCTTCCCATTTTCTAGCTGTCCCTTTATTAGCAAACATCTGCCCCCAATCAGCTTTTGAAAGTTCTTGCCTAATATTGTCAAAATTGGCCTTTCTCCAATTTAGAACTTCAACTTTTAGATCTGGTCTGTCATTTTCCATCACTATTTTAAATCTAATAGAATTATGGTCGCTGGCATCTCAGACTCCTGCCCTGCCTTATTTCCCAAGAATAGGCCAGGTCTTGCACCTTCTCCAGTAGCTACATCCACATGCTGAACCAGAAAATTTTCTTGTGCAAACTTAACAAGTTCCTCTCCATCTAAACCCTTTAACACTATGGCAGTCCCAGTCCATGTTCGGAAAGTTAAAATCCCCTACTATAACCACCCTATTATTCTTACAGATAGCTGAGATCACCTTGCAAGTTTGTTTCTCAATTTCCCTCTGACTATTAGGGGGTCTATAATATCCCAATAAGGTGATCATCCCTTTATTTCTCAGTTCCATCCAAATAACTTCCCTGGATGTATTTCCAGGAATATCCTCCCTCAACCAAATCCTCAATTTATTTCGTCATCCAACATTCCCTATACCTACCAGCCCTTCCTTTCACCCTGACAGGAATATACTGTCTCTAGATTCTCATTATCTCATTTCTGAAGGTTTCCCATTTTCCAGCCGCCCTTTACCTGCGAACATCTGCCCCCAATTTGGTCTATCTTTTCCATCACTATTTTAAATCTAATAGAATTATGGTCGCTGGCCCCAAAGTGCTCCCCTACTGATACCTCAGTCACCTGCCCTGCCTTATTTCCCAAGAGTAGGTCAAATTTTGCACCTTCTCTGGTAGGTACATCCACATACTGAATCAGAAAATTGTCTTGTACACACTTAACAAATTCCTGTCCATCTAAACTCTTAACACTATGGCAGTCCCAGTCCATGTTCGGAAAGTTAAAATCCCCTACTATAACCACCCTATTATTCTTACAGATAGCTGAGATCACCTTGCAAGTTTGTTTCTCAATTTCCCTCTGACTATTAGGGGGTCTATAATATCCCAATAAGGTGATCATCCCTTTATTTCTCAGTTCCATCCAAATAACTTCCCTGGATGTATTTCCAGGAATATCCTCCCTCAACCAAATCCTCAATTTATTTCGTCATCCAACATTCCCTATACCTACCAGCCCTTCCTTTCACCCTGACAGGAATATACTGTCTCTAGATTCTCATTATCTCATTTCTGAAGGTTTCCCATTTTCCAGCCGCCCTTTACCTGCGAACATCTGCCCCCAATTTGGTCTATCTTTTCCATCACTATTTTAAATCTAATAGAATTATGGTCGCTGGCCCCAAAGTGCTCCCCTACTGATACCTCAGTCACCTGCCCTGCCTTATTTCCCAAGAGTAGGTCAAATTTTGCACCTTCTCTGGTAGGTACATCCACATACTGAATCAGAAAATTGTCTTGTACACACTTAACAAATTCCTGTCCATCTAAACTCTTAACACTATGGCAGTCCCAGTCTATGTTCGGAAAGTTAAAATTCCCTACTCTAACCACCCTATTATTCTTACAGACAGCTGAGATCTCCTTACAAGTTTGTTTCTCAATTTTTCTAGAAGGTCTATAATGTCCCACATGGTGATCATGCTTTTTTTATTTCTCAGTTCCACCCAAGTAACTTCCCTCGATGTATTTCCAGGAGTATCCTCCATCAACCAAACCCTCAATGTATTTTGTCATCCAACATTCCCTATGCCTGCCAGCTTTTCCTTTCACCCTAACAGGAATATACTTTCTCTTGCCTCCCTTTCTATCCTTCCAAAGCATTTGTATCCTGGAACATTAAGCTGCCAGTCCTGCCCATCCTTGAGCCATGTTTCTGTAATTGCTATATCCCAGTCCCATGTTCCTAACCATATCCTGAGTTCATCTGCCTTCATTAGGCCCCTTGAATTGAAATAAGTGCAGTTCAATTTATTAGTCTTACCTTGTCCCTGCCTACCCTGATTGTTTGACTCACTTTTGTTCTCAACTGTACCAGTCTCAGATTGTTCTCTTTCCTCACTATCTCCCTGGGTCCCACCCCCACCTTACTAATTTAAATTCTCCCGAGCAGCTCTAGCAAATCTCCCTGCCAGTATATTAGACCTCTTCCAATTTAGGTGCAATCCGTCCTTCTTGTACAGGTCACTTCTACCCCAAAAGAGATTCCAATGATCCAAAAATGTGAATCCTTCTCCCATACACCAGCTCCTCAGCCGTGCATTCATCTGTTCCATCCTTCTATTCCTGCCCTCACTAGCTTGTTTAGCACCGGGAGTAATCCAGATATTACTACTCTCGAGGACCTCCTTTTTAAATTTCTGCTTTACTCTCTGTAATCTTCCTTCAGAATCTCAACTTTTTCCCTTCCTATATCATTGGTTCCAATGTGGACAATTGACCTCTTGCTGGTCCCTCTCCCCTTTGAGAACATTCTGCATCCTCTCTGAGGCATCCTTGATCTTGGCACCAGGGAAACAACACACCATTCTGATTTTTGCTGCTGGCCACAGAAACGTCTGTCTGTACCTTGGACGAGACAGTCCCCTAACATAATTGATCTCTTGGAACCCGATGTACCCCTTGTTGCATTAGAGCCAGTCTCAATACCAGAAACTTGGCTGTTTGTACTATGTTCCCCTGAGAATCCATCACCCTTTACATTTTCCAAAACAGCATACTTGTTTGAAATGGGTATAGCCACAGAAGGCTCCTGCACTAGCTGCCTACCTCTCTTACCTTTCCTGGAGTTAACCCATCTATGAGACTATCTCTGAGACATCCCCCCCCACCCTTTCTATAACTGCCATTCATCACATACTGTTGCTGTTGCAAATTCCTCATTGCTTCTAACTGTCTCTCCAACTGATCCATTTGATCTGATAAGCTTCGCAACCAACAGCATTTATTCCAGATATAATCTGCAGTAATCCTTCAGCTCTCTTTAAACTCCCACATCTGACAAGAACCTTTGAGAAGATGGTGTTGGGCTGCTCTCACTCTCCCTCTGTCACTCTGTGCCTAATTCTATGTCTCTATCTGTCACCCAATCAATTTTTATTTAAGCTTTATATTGCCTTACTGATAAATTGCCAGTGATGCTCATATCCCATGAACAAATGTTTCTTTAAAATACAAAGCGTGCAATTTTAGGTGCTCCATAAGCAATTCTTCAAGTCACCAATGGAGCAACTGTTTGAAGATTGAAATCTCTTTTTGCGTAATTTCAATGTATTTGAGGAAAGCAGCAGAATGGCCCATTTTCCCACCATCCATCCAAAAGACCTTTGACCCCTGGAAAGAAACTTTCTTCTGGAAACACAGTGGGAGGAGTTCCTCCTCTAAAAGTCCCAATACGATTTTGAAAGGAATAAGGAAGACTTCCTATCTAGGAGAAGATTGTTGTTTATGCTGCGGGTCCGATTCACTGGAAATTAGATTCACATAAAATAATTTAGATTAAAGATAATTCCTCAATTACATATTGCAGTAAAATGTTGCTCTAGCTGAGTGAACCTCCTTATCAAGTTTGTCTTTAGTGTTATTTTAATAAAAACATCTGCTTTTTAATGCACAAGCATTGACTAATGCACCACCAGAATACACCCTACCTCAGGTATTGTTGGAGCTGCCTGCCTTTTGCTAATGCTCCCAGGTTTAGGGTGAGAGGTTGATTTTATATTACAGCTTATTTGTTTTATGAATGTAATATATTTTGAACCTGAACTAGCTGCTACCTTTCTGGCACTATTGAGTAGTCCTCTTGCTCAAAGTTCTAAGAATTCCTACAGAGTGGGTAAGCGCTAGCTTAGTGAAATTTGTTTTTCTCTCCTGTTTTCTTCATTTGTCTCCAGAAGGTTGACTGGGATACATCTTGTGGATGCCAGCAACCTTTCATTTTTCAAACAAGGGACTGCTCCTCATGTGTGAGCCTAGGTCAGATGTTAATAGACCTGTCAATCTGACTGCGGTAGAGGGTGTATCATGGTTAAATCTAACCCTGTCTCTCCTCTAATCACCACACACAATGTGAGATTAATATCCTTATGTCTCAGTGACCTACCTCTGTAGGTCGCTCTTGAAAAATTATCATGTTCTCTACTGGGCAAGAAGTTGTTCCTTCAAGAGTTAAAGGAAGCAACCATACATATTCAACACTCTCTCACCCTCCCTCTGTCACTCTGTGCCTAATTCTGTGTCTCTATCTGTCACCCAACCAGTTTTTATTTAAACTTTAGAATGTTCTGGCTACATATTTGCTGGCAAATCAGTTCGTATCCCTTATGTTGCTAATGCAATCCTTCTGTCGCACTTTACTGCATCTTTGCATACAGCTAAGCTTTGGCTCCAGTCCATAGCAGACTGCTCCTTAGTTCTGTACTCTGTGGTGCAGACAGATTTCTGAAAAACTATACAGTGCTTAATATTTTACCGAAGATAAATCAGCAATTGTATGCATTATGTAATGGTGCTTTTAATGAGCACTGCTTCCAAAAATACATATTATTCCAAACCATGCTCTGGCTTTTTGAGTGCAGTTTAACTGACAGCACAATCTTCGACAGATTGGTTTTCTAACACATGTGAATGAGTAATTATTTACAGAAAAAAATAATGTACTCTTCGTGGAATGCTACTTTCAAATTCCATTTGAGTTTAAACCTCATTCCTGAAAAACCTTTCTAAAATAAGTGAGTTTGCACTTTGTGCCTCCTGTCTACCACTCTGACTGACTTGTGTGTTTCGAAGAATGCTATTAGGCCTGTTTCACTGCAACTTTGCACCGACTGCACTGTGGAATAATGAAATCTAACTCTGAGCATATCCAGTAATGGAAACACGGAGTGGTTTACGATTCAGAAGGAAGCCATTCAGCAGACCCCGTCTGCAACAGCATTCTGAGCATTTCAACTTTGAGGCAATCTCTTGCCTTTTCTCCATAACCCTGCACATTGTTGAAATTGAAATAATTTTCCAATGGCCTCTTGAATGCCTCAGGTGTACCTGCCTCCACCACACTTCTAGGCAATGCATTTCAGACATTTGATACCCTAGCTGCCGGCAATAAAGCTTTTCATTACCTTACATTTGTTTCTTTTGCATATTTTTTTTTTAATTCATTCATGGGATATGGGTATCCCTGGCTGGGCCAAAATTTATTGCCCATCCTTAATTTCCAGCGGGCAGTTAAGAGTTAAATATACTGTAGTGGGCCTGGAGTCACATATTGACTAGACCAGGTAAGGATGGCAGATTTCCTTTATTCCAGGCTCTTAGTGAACCAGATGTGTTTTCCTGATGAAATGACTGAAATAAGTTTTGTCAGGTGGATCTCACTGAATATAAGTTCCCTGATTGGAGTTACTAACCTGGTCCAATCAGAGAGTCCTGGCTGACAGATGAAACAGGAACCTCAACGATACTTCTCACTCGAGAGACTGGCTCTAAGTGGGCTCATCAGAGTGCATGTACTATGCACATGGAAGTAAAGGGTGACTTTCTGATGAATGTCAGCTTCCGTGGAGTTATTTCACTTGTCAGTCAGTCATATTTTTGTTTTCATCATTGAACTCTTAATTCTAGATTTTTATTGAATTCAGATTCCATCATGTGAACAAAGAAAATTTACAGCCCAGGAACAGGCCTTTCGGCCCTCCAAGCATGAGACAATCCAAATCCACTGTCTAAACCTGTTGGTCAATTCCTAAGCATTTGTATCCCTCTACTCCCCACCTTCTCATGCATCTGTCCAGACACATCTTAAATGAATCTACCATGCCTGCTTCTACCACCTCTGCTGGCAACGCGTTCCAAACGACCACAACCCTCTGTGTGAAGTACTTGCCGCGTGTATCCCCCTTAAACTTTCCACCTCTCACCTTGAAAGCATGATCTCTTGTTATTGAATCCTTCACCTTGGGAAAAATCTTATCTCTATCCACCCTGACTATACGCTTATGATTTTGTAGACCTCAATCAGGTCCACTCTCAATCTCCTTTTTTCTAATGAAAACAATCCTAACCTACTCAACCTCTCTTCATAGCTAGCACCTTCCATACCAGGCAACATCCTCATAAACCTTCTCTGCACCCTCTCCAAAGCGTCTGCATCACTTTGGTAACGTGGTGACCAGAACTGCACACAGTATTCTAAGTGCGGCTGAACCAATGTCTTTTACAATTTTAACATGACTTGCCAGCTCTTATACTCAATACCCTGTCCAACGAAAGCAAGTATACTATATGCCTTCTTGACCACTCTATCCCGTGTGCAGCAACCTTCAGGGTACAATGGGCCTGCACTCCCAGATCTCTCTGCCCATCAACTTTTCCCAAGGCTCTTCCACTCATTGTATAAGTCACTGTAGAATTAGTCTTGCATAAATGCATCACCTCACATTTGGCTGGATTGAACTCTATCTGCCACTTTTCCGCCCAACTCTCCAGTCTATCTATATCCTCCTGTATTCTCTGACAGTCCCTTATGCTTTCTGCTACTCCACCAATCTTTGTGTCATCTGCAAATGTGCCCTCTCCTAGATCATTTATGTATATTACAAACAACAGTGGCCCCAACACTGACGCTTGTGGAACACCACTGGTCACCTTTTTCCATTTCGAGAAACTCCCTTCAACTACTACTCTCTGTCTCCTGTTGCTCAACCAGTTCTTTATCCACCTAGCTAGAACACCCTGCACACCATGTGACTTCACTTTTTCCATTAGTCTACAATGGGGAACCTTATCAAACACCTTACTAAAGTCCATGTATATGACATCAACAGCCCTTCCTTCATCCAACAACCTGGTCATTTCCTCAAAGAACTCTATTAAGTTGGTAAGGCACGATCTCCCCCGCACAAAACCATGTTGCCTATCACTGATATGCTCATTCTTTTCTAAATATGAATAGATCCTATCCCTCAGTACCCTCTCCAGCAACTTCTCCACCGCTGATGTCAGGCTCACTGGTCTGCAGTTACCCGAATATACCTACTACCCTTCTTGTACAGGGGGACAACATGAGCAACCTTCCAGACTCCAGCACCTCACCTGTATTTAAGGATGCCACAAAGATATCTGTCAGGGCCCCAGCTATTTCCTCTGTTGCCTCCCTCAGCAACCTGGGTGAGATCCCACCCAGTCCTGGGGATCTGTCTACCTTAATAACCTCTAGCCTACCCAACACATCTTTCCTACTTATGCCAATATGATCCAGACTAATCAAACTTCTATCTCTAATCTCAAGATTCATCATGTTCCTCTCCTCAATGAACACTGATGCAAAGTAATCATTCAGAATCTCATCCATTCTCTCAGGTTTGGCACACAGCCTTCCTTCAATATCTTTTAGTGGACCAATCCTTTCTCTAGTTACCCACTTTCTTCTTATATAAGAATAAAATGCTTTGGGATTTTCCTTAATTCTGCTAGCTAATGCTATTTCATGACCCCTTTTCACCCGCTTGAACCCTTGTGTAACACTTGTCCTATTCTTCCAATATTCCTCCAGTGCCTGTTCTGTTCTTAGCTGCCTAAACCTTATGTACGCATCTCTTTTCTTCTTGGCTAGTCGTACAATTTCTCTTGTCATCCATGGTTCATGAACTTTGCCTTTCCTTTCCTTTGCCTTCGCCTTCAACAGGACATACCTATCCTGCATGACCATTAACCTATCTTTGAAAGGCTCCCAGATCTCAAATGTGAGCTTCCCTTCAAATAGCTGTGTCCAATCCACATTTCCCAGCTCCTGCCTAATTTTGATATAATTGGCCTTGGCCCAGTTTAATACTCTTCCCTTGGGACCACTCTCTTCTTTATCTACGAATATTCTAAAACTTACAGAATTGTGGTCACTGTTCCCAAGGAAATCCCCCACCGCAACTTCCACCACTTGTCCTGGTTTGTTCCCCAGTACCAGGTCCAATATGGCCCCTTCCCTCATCGGACTATTGGCATACTGCTCTAAAAACTCTACTGGACGCTTCTTACAAATTCTACTCGATCTACACCTCTGACGCTAAGTGTATCCCAGTCAATGTTGGGAAAATTAAAATCTCCAATCACCACTACCCTATTGCCTCTACATCTATTCATAATCTGTTTACCTATTTGTTCTTCTACCTCATGCTCACTGTTGGGAGGTCTGCAATACAGCCCCAACAATGTAACTGCACCCTTCTTATTTCTCAGCTCCACCCATAATGCATCACTATCCAAGACTGCCACAGTGTCCTCCTTTACCACAGCTGTGATATCGTCCCTGACCAGCAATGCAACTCCACCCCCTCTTTTACTTCCCTCCCTGTCCTGTCTGAAGCATCTATATCCTGGAACATTTAGTTGCCAATCATCATGCCCTTCCTTCAACCAAGTCTCAGTGATGGCAATAATGTCATACTCCCAGGCACCAATCCAAGCCCTAAGTTCATCTGCCTTACCCACCATACTTCTTGCATTAAAGTAGATGCTTTTCAGGCCACCAGTTCTTTTGCGCTCACCTGCTCTCTGCCTCCTCTTTATTAATGCTATCTTCATGATTCTGAAGTCTCCAGTCTCCACCTCGCTGCCTACTTGTTTTCTCTTCTGGTTCCTAGTCCCCTGCCACATTAGTTTAATGTGCTGTGGCTGAATTCAAACTTGCGTCCTCAGAACAGTACTTGGGTTTCTGAGCAAAAATGCCACATGGCCATTACCTCCATCTAATCTTTAATGTGCGCCCTTTGGTATGTTTACAAGAAGGAGGCCATTCAACAGCTCCAGTCAGTGCTGGCTCTGAGAAGACTAATCCGCGGAGCCTCACTGTCCTGTCTTTTTCCCATCACCTGCAGCCACTTCCTCTTCAGGCAATTGCTCAGTTCTCTTTGAAAGTCTCAATTGACCCTACATCAAAAAGTGTGGTGCTGGGAAAGCACAGCCAGCATCCGAGGAGCAGGGGAGTCGATGTTTCGAGCATAAGCTCTTCATTAGCATAAGCATTTCTGATGAAGGGCTTGTGCTCAAAGCATCGACTCGCTCGCTCCTCGGATGCTGCCGGACTGGCTGTGCTTTTCCAGCACCATACTTGTTGACTCTGAACTCCAGCATCTGCGGTCCTCACTTTCTTCCAGTCAATTAACCCTGCCTCAGCCATACTGTCTTAGAGAGTGCACCCTAGGTCCGCACCCATACATTTTGTAAAACGGGTTTATCCCCATGCGTGGTTGCTCCTTTTGCAAATGTCCTTAAAGTAATACCTCCCAGTTCTTCATTTTCCACCAACAGGAGCTGTTTCTCCCAATCTGCACTGTCCAGACCCATTATAGTTTTGAATACCTCAAAATGTCAAATTTCCTCTTGATCAGCTCTTCTCTGAAGAGAACAGCTCCAGTTTCTCCAAGCAATCCGCGGAACTGAATTTCCTCTTCCATGGAGCCATTCTTGTGAATCTTATCTTCACTAGTTCTTCCTCAAAAAATTACTATTCCATGAGGATGACCTGAATTTGATCTCCACACAGGATCAGAGTGGAGAGGGAATGAGGGTTGGAGTCTGAGGCTCCTTAGTTTGGTGGTCCAGGCTGGAGTCACAGTCATTGTAGAGGCCTGAAAGATTATAGCTCTCAAGCCTCATATCCTCATCCAGGCTCCAAGCCTCAACCGTATTCAACAGGAATCGCTTTCTGAACCTAAAACAAGAGTGGGAGTTCTGGAAGGGCAGATATTGAGATAGCAGAAGCTGCTATCAGTCACCAAAATGCGTCCTGGAGTATGGTGGTGGGTTGGGAGAAGGGTTTGCGAGAGAGGGTGCATGTGATATCGTGAATGAGATGGGTGAGTCCAGATCCTCTGGTTCAGTTGTTGAGCCAACACCTCCTGACCCACAAGTGAAATGACTTTTTCTTCAAAATAAAGTGACCTAGTTGGTCCTAAATTTATCTCTAAAACAGGTTTGTCTTAGTGAGAAAGTCTGCTCTGCTCCTCCCATTTTGGGTTGAAAGAAGAGATTATCTCTTCACAAGCGGATGGATTTTGAATGGTCAAAATCATAGAAACATAGAATCCCTACAGTGTACAGTGGGCCATTTGGTCCACACCAGCCTTCCAAAGAGCATCCCATCCAGACCCACTCTCCCACCCTATTCCTTTAACCCTGCATTAGCCATGGCTAGCATACCTAGTCTGCATATCCCTGGATATTATGGACAAGTTAGCATGGCCAATCCACCCATCATCTGTCCACACAGCCAATCCATTAGACTCTTTAAATTATCACTGCATTTTTCAAGAGGCTGCTCCTGGTTTTGAGCAGATATCCACACCATCAGTTACAGTCAGGAGTGAGTAAGATTCCCCCCCTCAACTTAATTTTAATTGTCCCACACGCATCCCCAAAATGTCCACGGGGCAGACAGGTTAAAATCAGGGCCAGTAACTCATGCAGAATTTGCACACTGTGCTCTGAAAGGCCATATCAAACCATCATAAACCTGTTCCTTTATCATTCAATCCTGCATTTTAGCAAGCCATAAAACATACTAAACAGAAGAATAGCATGTGGAGAAATTGTCCCCTTGGTACACGAAGTGTGCTGTAATTAAAATCCATCGTGGTTTGAACAAATGAATGATTGTCATCTCTTAAGGTCTTGTGGCTAGTTAAACTACTGTGGAAAAGGATTACAGTCCCTCCCTCAGGATTAAAAAAAAACTGTTGAGACTTTAAAATCCAGTGCAAAAGCAAATCACAATTTGCTCCTTTTCAAGAAAAAAACAAGGTAAACGCTTCTGCACACTAATGTGCGCTTTGGTTTCTGTATTTATTCACCGTCCACAAGCTATTTATTGCTGTGTTTATCACTGAGATGCACAGAGAGCGGTCTCCTCAGGAGCCCACATCACTAACCAGCCAGACCAAGTGGACACGTTCTGGGAGAGAAATTTCAATCAGTACCTTTGCCTGTTTACACAGCCGTAAATTGCATTACACTGTTGCTGAGCAAAATTTAATCTGTCCTGTGGAAATTGCAAATGCTGCTCTGACATCAAGGCAGCTCGGATAATTTTACAGCACGACAACTCCATATGCATCAGAAGAGGTGAATTCAACTACACTCCTTTGCAATCTTTCTCCTATTTGTACTATCTACTTTAATCACTGCACTTCGGAACCTTTTCTTATCCATGTTAAATTTGAAAAACATCATAGGCATAATGCATAATAATTCCTGTTCTTAATATCCTCACTATATTGAAGTTTAGATCCATTGGGTGATATACATAGAATCATAGAGTTGTACAGCATGGAAACAGGCCCTTTGGTCCAACTCATCCACACCAACGAGATATCCCAATCTGACCTAGTCCTATTTGCCAGAATTTGGCCCATTTCTCTCTCCCCTTCATATTCATGCACTCATCCAGATGCCTTTTAAATATTGTATTTGTACTCACCTCTAACATAACCTCTGGCATGATCCCCATGTGAAAATATTATCCCTTAGGTCCTTTTTAAATATTATCCCTCCCACCTTAGCCCTACGCCCTCTAGTTTCTGGACTTCCCTATCCTGCGGAAAATACTTTGGCTATTTGCCCTATCCATGCCTTTCATGATTTTACAAACCTCTATAATATCACCCCTCAGTCGCCGATGCTCCAGGGAAAGATGTCCCAGCCTATTCAGCCTCTCCCTATAGCTCAAACCTTTCAGTCCTGGCAACATCCTTGTAAACCTTTTCTGAATCCTCTCAAGTTTAACAACATACTTTTTACAGAAGGGTGACCAGAATTTTCCTGCAGTATTCCAGAAGTGGCCTCACCAATGTCCTGTATAGCCGTAACATGACATCCCAACTCCTGTACTCAATACTCTGAACAATGAAGCCAAATGTGCCAAATGCCTTCTTCACTATCTTATCTATCTGTGACTCCACTTTCAAGGAATTATGCACCTGCATCCCAGGTCTCTGTCTGGCAATACTCCCCAGGGCCTTATTATTAGGTGTATGAGTCCTGTCCTGATTTGCCTAACCAAAATGCTGCATCTCACATTTATCTTAATGAAACTCCATCTGTCACTCCTCAACCCATTGGTCCATCTGATTAATGGCCCATTGCACCCTGAGATAATCTTCTTCACTGCTCGCTACACCACTTATTTTGGTATCATCTGCAAACTTACTAACCATATCTCATATGTTCACATCTAAACCATTTATATAAATGATGAACAGCAGTGGACCCAGCACTTATCCTTGTCAGAAACCTCCAGTCCAAAAAGCTATCCTTTAACACCACTCTCTGTTGACTTGTATCCAGATAGCTAACTCCTCTTTTATTCCATGTCATCTAACCTTGCTACCCAGTCTACCAAGCAGAAACTTGGCAAGTGCTGTGCTGATGTCCATATAGTCAATCTCTGCGGCTCTGGCCTCATCAAACTTCTTGTCACCTCTTCATTAAACTAAATTACCAAATCAAGTTAGTGAGACACAATTTCCCATGTTGACTATCCCTAATCAGTCCATGTCTTTCCAAATGCATTTGAATCATACCCCTCAGAATCCCCTCCAACAACGTATCCAACATTGACATAAAGTCGAAAGTTCCCTCACTATTTCTTGCAGCCTTTCTTAAATAATGGCACCACATTAGCCAATCTTCAGTCTTCTGGCACCTCACCCGTTGCTGTCGATGATGCAAACATGTCTGCAAGGGGCCCATCAATCCCTTCTCTAGCTTGCCTCAAATGATGATGAGGGGGTTCTTGCCTATCACCGAGACAGCCCTCTATTGCTGTTTGGAGAAAGGATGGGTGACAGAGGAGAATCTCCAGATCAAGGAAACCAGAACTGATATCCTGCCTACCCACAGCCACTGGCCAATCATTGGTTGGCAGCCATTCATTGCTCAGTGGCACCATCCCAGTGGCTGCTACTGGTACTACACCAGTAAGAGACTCAAGGTCACTGAGGGACACAGGTATGGGTGAGCAATGACAGGATGTGACTGGGGGCAAGGGTGGAACTTGGATTTCAGTGAGAACTGCTCACCACCACCCCACCCCCACCCCATTCTAATGCCAGGACTGTCACCTGGGCACTGACTGGCTTTGAATGAGGAAGCATCTTCCAGAGCTAGCAAGCAAATCAACATGTTATATTTCTTGGGCTCCCTGCATAGTAAGTCCTACACCTAAGTGGACATGAATTGTCCACCTAATGGCATCAATTGGCAGTGGGACAGGTAGTCCATTTAAGAGCATTGCTTGGTGTGGAACTAATTAGGGTTGGGATTGAAAGTTAGCACATTTCCCACCTGCCACCCCCTCTACCTGTCAAAATGTTCCCACTACCAAGCGTCCTTCCATAAAGGCATTAAATTTCTTTCAATCACCTGTCACTGATGCTGATTCACTCTTTCAGAATTTCAATCTTCTCATTTTCTCTTGGTTTACAGGATGATCACTTCCATTTTTTTATGGTTTCCATTTCTCTGCCAGCTACTTTCTTTGCCTGTGCTTCACGGATACGAACACTTTCTGGTGTCTTGTATTCCTTCACATCACAGTGAATATGAGGAAGTTACATGAACTTGGAGAACGTCAAAATTGGTGCATATCATGTTCTTAACCTACCATTCCTTTCCTGCTGATTTGCCAAATGGCAAGCTAAAGTAAGAGCTCTGACAATGATTGTCACTCACTTCCCTCCATTTTCTCCCAGTTATGGATGTTGCTTCTGCTACCTCCCAGCTTAGGTCAGCTATTACGGCAAGTTTGAGAATGGAATCTAGCATCTCCATGGTCTACCTTGCTCCAAAACTAACTGAATAAAACTGCTATGCTAATGGTGGAATGCTCTCAACTCTGATGTCCAGCATTACAGTGCAACACCCTTTCCAAACTTAATAAAGTATTTTAAAATCATTAAGAACAAAACATATCTAAAATGCACTTCAGGGCAATTGACATGTGATAGAATAAACACAAAGGGCTTTACTAACGTATCCCTTTCTCAATATGTCTGTCTCTCTCTTTCCCTGTCTCCCTTACTGATTTTGACCACTTCCTGATGTGACCCTTTATACATGGTTTACAGGGTCTCTGGACCAGGGATTTTAAAGAGCTGTGTTTCACTAATCTAGCCTAGTTCACATTGAGTCCTTGAACATGACGAGAATGCAGCATTTTCTTTTCTGTAATCCCACAAGCCCTGAAGACCACAGTAACACCTGCTATTTGATCGAGAATTATTAGGTTTGACTTGTATTTAACTGGCTCAGTGCAAGAATTCAACCTTCATTTTAAATGAAAATTCTGCAAAAGAAAGCAGTTAGAACTTTACAATTCAGTAACAGTTTTAACCATTGTGCCTTTCTTTACATAAGTAATATTTCACCCTCCTCCATCTCCTGCAGTCTAACTTCCCAACTTATGCTAATAAACAACTAGCATGAAATATTTGAAAACTGATCTTTGTGATAATATTTATTGTGTACTATTATTTGATTATTTGCGAACTTGGATTCTAAAGTCAAGGAAAATGAGTTTTTGGTTTCTACTTCTGCGAAGGTCACTTTTTATTTAAGAGTCTGAAACTTTTTGAGCAGTAGTCAAACAGCATTTGTAAGAAATCCTGTGACTTATACCAACTGACTAGACAAGCTACTTGCTGAGTTAATTGCTGAAGTGTTTGCTACGTTGAACTTTCACAACCCAAGGGAAGAAAAGTCAGAAACCAGAAGTACATTCAGTTCAGAAGAAAGGATTCATAAAAGCATACATATTGGTTAGCAGTGTCAAAAATTTCAAAATAATTGGAAAAAAAATCTCATTTGTGTTTTATTAGGGGTCAAGGAGAAAAATCAATGCGTTAGCCTGTGCCAGTCTCATAGAATAATGGAGAGAATCACATGTGATAAATGCACAGATAATTGTCAAAAGGAAACACTTGCAACCTCATCAGTTGAGTAAGAATTTTTTAAAAATATAGATAGGAAATACTTCATTGGGATTGAGTGGCTGTAAAGGATATTGCTAGGAAAAGGGGTTTATTCTTTTGTTTTGCTATTTATGATCAGGTCATTCCAAATTTTCTCACATGTATGTATAGCTTTACTTGTTTCCTATTATTTTGTTGAATAAATATGTGATTTTTTTGTGAAATGTAGATAGACAGCCTTTTATAAATATGTTATAAGAGTGACTAGAATGGTCACTAAATTACAAAAATAAAAGTTGTTTCGTTAAGCCTTGTTTCAGTCTGGAATATGACTTGTCCACTATTATCAATGGCTTGAATTATTACAAAGTGGCAGAATTGAAATTCATTGAATTTTGGATGGGGGTTGGTGAAGAAATCTGTAAACATTTAAAGAAATACTTAACAGTACTGGAAATAAAAGAAAAATGGAAGAGTTGCTGTGAAGTGTACTACAGGGGTCAAAGTTTCAAAATGGATCATCCTAGTGCTAAGGCTTTTCTGGGAGTAGAAAATATAACACGGAGTGACCTGAAATCTTTGTCTAAGCCCACCTACTTGGCTAGATAGAATCTCAGTTTTCCTTCCAAAAGATCATAACTCTGTCATAGAATAGAATCCCCACAGTGTGGAAATAAATTATTCAGCCCATTAAACCCACACTGACCCTCCGAAGAGTATCCCACCCAGACCCATTGCCTCTACCCTATCCTTGCATTTTCCAAGACTAATCCATCTAGCTTGCACATCCCTGGACAATTTAACACAGCCAATTCATTTAATCAGCAGATCCTTGGACTGTGGGAGGAAACTGGAGCAAACCCAGAGAGAATGTGCAAAATCCACAAGGACAGTTGTCGAAGGCTGGAATCGAACTCAGGTCCCTGGTGCGCTAAGGGAGCAGTGCTAGCCAGTGAGCCACCATGCTAGCCTCAGTAAACCAGAGCCTGGTCATTTAGTGAAGCCAATAAGTTTCAAAAGCTTATAGATTGTTAGGATGCACAGTTTCCCATTTCATTCAATTGTCTGATCCAACAACATTCAGGATTTTTAAAATATAACACGATTAATGTTTGACATTGCAATCTGTAATTTTCTCACCATACAAAATATGGCTCACAAATTGTTAGAGTTGTAGATTTTTTTGTCTCTTGTGCATTAATCATGGTTGCCTTTGTCTTGTTTGGTGGATGTTTCATCACTCTTATCATTTAGCTGCACCTTTGTCTAATTCCTTTCGATTGAGATCTATGGGGCTTGATGAACCTTTTGACTCTGCCTTTGTCAGAGTGTGATCAGATATCTATGTTCTGTTTTGATGTTTCGATTTGCCAAGGCTTTCTTCTGCAGTATCTTTGATTGTCGTAATGAACAGTGGAATGAATCAACTGTTTTCACTAACTGGATAAATTTCATGTGCTAGCCTTGCTTCTGTCAATTTTTCTCATCAGCGGGTTGCTTTAGCCTTCATTTCACGTAGTTTTAGTTTTATTACATTGAATATACAGCACAGGAGCAGGACAGTCTCATTTAATCTGTTGGTGGGATGTCAGTGTTTCTGACTAAATCAGCATTTATTGTCCATTACTAATTGCCCTGGAGACGAACTGCCGTTCTGAATTGTTGCAATCTCTGGAGAGTTGGGGCACCCACAGTGCAGTTAAAAAGACAATTCCAGTATTTAATTCAGCAGCACCGAAGGAATGACAAAATGTAAGTCAGGGTGTGTACTTTGATGGGGAATTTACTGGTGGTGGTGATCCCCTTTCTCCTTTCTTTCATGTATATTGTCATTTCATATGACTGAGTACCGGGCTAGGCCACTTCAGAGGGGCATTTAAGAGTCAAACATGTTGCTGTGGGCCTGGAGTCACATGTAGACCAAGCCAGATAAGGATGGCAGATTTTCTTCAATAAGGGACGTTAGTGAACTAGATGGATTTTTAACAGTAATTGACTGTGATTACACAGTTGCCATTATACTAGTTTTTAATTCCAGATTTTTTTAATTGATATCAAATCTTTCCATCTGTCTTGGTGGGATTAAAACAATGTTTGGAACCTTACCTTAGACTCAAGATTTACTAGTGCAGTAACATTTTTGCCAAAACAACGCCGTTTCTCAATTGTGTCCACAGATAGTGCTAAGCAATAATTTCTGGAGTAAGATCTGAGCCATGATCGCTAAATTTATGTTATTAGCTGCTTAGGGACCAATATTTTTTTTTAGATTAGATTACTTACAGTGTGGAAACAGGCCCTTCGGCCCAACAAGTCCACACCGACCCGCTGAAGCGAAACCCACCCATACCCCTACATTTACCCCTAACCTAACACTACAGGCAATTTAGCACGGCCAATTCACCTGACCCGCACATCTTTGGACTGTGGGAGGAAACCGGAGCACCCGGAAGAAACCCATGCAGACACAGGGAGAATGTGCAAACTCCACACAGTCAGTCGCCTGAGTCGGGAATTGAACCCGGGTCTCAGGCGCTGTGAGGCAGCAGTGCTATCCACTGTGCCACTGTGCCGCCCACTGTTTATAATAGGTAATGTTTGAGTTCCGGAGTACTTACTAAGGAAATGAAGTCACAAGATTTCACAGTTTTAAATAAACAAATTAATTTTTATGATAAAAAGTAAAGTGAAACACTCTACAATATAAATGAAACTTTTACACTTATACTCCAACATTAAGTTACGAATAAGAGTCACCGGACTCGAAACATTACCTCTGCTTTCTCTCCACAGATCCTGCTAGACCTGTTGAGTTTCTCCAGCAATGTCTGTTTTCACCTCACGAATCCTCTGTCTGCTTTACAATTATTTACCTTTGAAGATCTAAATTCAGAATTCCCCCAAAGTCCCCTCCAACTCTGACTCTCATTCTTTGGTAATTCAATCTCTTTTGCCAAGACAGAGTTCTCTGGGATTCATGAGACTGGCCAGTATATCTAATTACTGATACAATAAGAGCTTTTATTAGATAGATAGTTTACTGAACTTTAGGTGAATGCATTAAACTCCAAACATTCTCAGTTACATTAAGAAAATACCTTTTGTGGGCATCTTTCATTCCACTCTCAGCAGCAATGAACTGATGACGACTACCAAGGCTTCCTTTTAGACCTGAACTGGAAATTCTCCAGAGTTCTAACTATCTAGAGGCTGCTAACAGCATTAATTTTTCTGTTTCACCACTTCCCCAGTTCCAAATTGCAAACAATTACAACCAACAAACACACAAATACATCAAAACAAGAAATCCTTCTTAGACCACACTCATCTTCGTGATGATATAGCTTGCTCTAAACCATCCTTAACTGCCTTTTAGGTTAAGTAGGCATGATTTATGATTTCTTCTTTGATCTGACAAAATAAATGATTTCTTTGCGGGCTTTGAGTTCACTGAATGTTTTTAACTATATTTTTTCTCATAGAATCCCGATAGCACAGAACAGGCCCTTTGGCCCACGATGTTGTGCCCAGGTTTGATCCTAATGTGAAATATAATAACTTAACCTATGCACCCCTCAACTCACTGCTCTCCATGTGCATGCCCAGCAGTCGCTTAAATGTCCCTAATGACTCTGCTTCCACCACCACCACTGGCAATGCACTCCATGCGTTCACAACTCTGCATAAAGAAACTACGTCTGATGTCTCCTCTATACCTTTCCTCTAACATTTTAAAAGTATGACCCCTCGTACCCGTCAATCCTGCCCTGGGGAAGCATCTCTGGCTATTGACTCTATCTATTCCTCTCCTTATTTTGTTGTGCCTCGATCAGGTCTCCCCTCTTCCTCCTTCTCTCCAGACAAATGCGCCTCACCCATACATCCCTGAACACTGTGGGCAATTGAGCATCCCCAATTCACCTAACCTGCACATCTTTGGACTCTGGAAGGAAACCAGAGCACCCAGAGGAAACCCACACAGACACATGGAGAATGTACAAACTCCACACAGATAGTCAGTCACCCGAGGCTGGAATCGAACCCAGGTCCCTGGTGCTGGGAGGCAGCACTGAGCCCCTATGTCACCCCAAATTTAGCTCTAACTCCTTCCTGTTGCTTCTATTCCCACCGTTCTAACTTAAAACAATATGTTCTTAAATTTTAAGTCCACTGTTTGCGACATGCTTCACTTACTTTTGTACCAGTTGCTACTGCTAAACTTTAATTCTTAAAAAACCTGTATCCTCAAACATGAACTAGATATTGACAACTTCTGATATTCTCACTTGTTTATGATAATGATTCTCCACACCAGTTTGTAACGTAGAATGAAATTACTGCATGTATCAAACCCATCTTCAAATGAGATGATTAATGGCTTGCCATGTAAAGTTTGCTCTGAACAGAGCAATTGTTACCATAAAAAAGTTCCTTGGAAGAAAGGACAAGCCGTACCATTTCAGGTGGCATCTTTTCCTATTATCAGGAAGAATATCTGAAGCAGATGTGAGAGGTCATTATATCTCATGTAGATTGGACATACAAACAGGACTGTACAGCTGATTGGTCATGTTTCTATGTAATAGGTCAGAAATTGTTAACATACTTGCTGCTGATCATTGAGTGAAGAATTAATGAACAATAAGGTGTTTCTTGTGTAAGGGAAGGCAGTATCACACTAGGAAGGCCACAGTTTGTGAAACATTGTGATGTTGGTTTCTCATCTTGCCCATTTCATCAAGTGACAACTCAAGGAACACTTTGTCACCCTGGCTGCATGGTCAACCAATTGCAGTGATATCCACAGGCCATGAATTAACTTTTTTTAATCTCCAGAAGTGCTCTTATACACAACTGAATGGCTCTTTCCATACCACAAATCACTTGTGATACTTATGACCTGTTATCCATTATCATTAAATCACCCACCTTTTCTATGCATCAATTTACATGCAATGCTCAGAAAGGGCGATGCAAACCACTAAAGGTGTAGGAGAGATAGGTACAGACAGAGGAGCTCACTCAAAATGAAGTCAGGAAGGGAGGTAAGGCAGTCCATACCCTTTCTCTAAAAGCATCAAGAGTGTTTGTGGACACTGCATGCATGCCGTGAATTAATACTTTTATAAAAGCAATCTCTTTCTCCTGTTCCAGTTAATTCCTCAGATGACAGGCAAAACAAACAATTGAAATTTGTTGAAATCTATCGCTTTCTTATAAAGAATTCATTTAAGGTTACAATTAACCATTTTAGAGCAAATTTTACATGGTGTAACAGTAAAATCATCTTGCTCGACGTTCTTACAATGAAAACCTTCAAACAATGTTTCAGTCCTTAATTAGCGTTGACCATCAGTGTAATTTAATCAATTGATTATGAAAGGAGAAGTACAAAACTAGGCAGTAATTTATCAACTGCCCATTTAATGTACCGTATGATATTATTTTCCAAAATGAATGAAGGGTAAAATGTATAACTTGTTATACTATCACCAACATTGAGCTTTTACTCAAAATGCACATAATTTGGTGTCACTTCTCAGACACAAATTTTCTATTTAGTTAGACTATATGTTAAAATCTCAAGAATAGTTCCCTTTACTAATTGCAGTCATTTCCCCAATCACCGAAATGGTAAAAGCTGCCCTGTGGTAACATTCTGTGCTTGAGAATTATTCATTTCATTTGATAAACTCAAAGTAGCTGGATATGAGAATCAACGATAAGGAAGACAGCTTTGAACTCTGTCACCTAAACATTCACTTAAATGAACATAGAATGGAACAGTTGAAGCAAGTTCGATGGGTTGAATGACACTTTCTTGCTCAGTTTTTATAATGCATTTTTGTTGCAAAATTTGACAATGTGTAGTTCATTTTTTTGCCATACAAAGTCTGCAATAAAAATATTAATATTAGCTCACAATAACTTTGCTCACACATGAAGTGGATATCAGCGTCTTTGTCATCATTTTTCGTTACTGTGGTAAGGATTCGCACTTAATCAATCTTAAGTTAAATGCTGAATTCAGTACTAACTGAAAAAGATATTAAATAAAAACCAAAAGAACTGGGGATGCTGTAAATCAAAAACAAAAGCAGAAATTGCTGGAAAAGCTCAGCAGGTCTGGCAGCAGCTGTGAAGGGAAATCAGAGTTAACATTTCAGGTCCAGTGACCTGCTAAGCTTTTCCAGCAACTTCTGAAAAAAGACATCAGCCAGTAAGTTGAAAACTGTAATAATAAGCATGTGAGAAAAGTATCAAGGCCAAAGCTGTATTAATTTGGCCTTTGAAACTTTGGATTCTTCCAAATATTAAGGTTTTCAATGTTACTTTCCATTAGGAAGTCAGCGTTTCTTTCTAATCTTATATAGTATCTTAGATGGTAGCGCAGTTGCAAAAACAAAGAATCTTCTTCCATCAATTAAAACTCATAGACCATTTTGGCTGAGCTACTTGATAATCCAGATCTTTTTCAAATATCAGAAAATATCTTTCTGACACCCTGTGCAGTTCAGGCTAAAGAACAACAAAGTCAAACTCATTGAAGGTAAAATTGTACAGAAGCAATAGTATGTGGTACTGCTTCAGGTGTACATTTTCTATAGGAGCAACTGGATACCAGAAATTTATTACATTGAAGTTAAAAAAAATGAAACCAAGCTCTCTAAATGTAGAACACAATGAGAAAGATTTTTGAAGATAAAAAGGTTCTAGGTATATTCCCTCAAAAGGGAAGTGGGGGAAGCAAATCTTGAGCTCTCTGGATGAAAAAGGAGATAAAAATTAAATTAAAAAAGAAAAAAAATGTACTTATGAAAGGTGTCAGGTAGAAAATACTATTGAGAACCAAGATCCCAACAGGGGTTTTAGAGGGAAAGTGAAAAAACATATTAGGGAAGCAAAGATGGCTTATAAGAAAATCATAGAATCCCTATAGTGTGGAAACAGGCCATTTGGCCCAACAAGTCCACACTGACCCTCCAAAGGGTAACCCACCCAGACTCATTTCCCTACCCTATTACTTGACATTTATCCCTGTCTAATGCACTTAACCTATACCGAATACTATATGTAATTTAGCATGGCCAATCCACATGACCTGCATATCTTTAGACTGTGGGAGGAAACCAGAGCACCCTGAGGAAACTTACACAGACACGGGGAGAATGTGCAAACTCCACACAGACAGTTGCCTGAGACTGGAATCGAACCCGGGTCCCTGGCACTGTGAGTCACCTGCCACCCTATATATAGGAGAATAATAAGAGAAAATGAGGACAGCAAAGGCTGGGGATCAGAGTCGAAAAGTATGGTGCTAGCAAAGCACAGCAGGTCAGGCAGCATCCGAGGAGCAGGAGAATTGACATTTCGGGCCTGATGAAAGGCTTATGCCCGAAACATCGATTCTCCAGCTCCTCAGATGCTGCCAGGTCTGCAGTGCTTTTCCAGGGAAACACTTTTTGATTGTGAGAAAATATTGGTAACGTAACAGATATAATGAAAACTTTGATAGGCACATCGATAGTGTAGGTGGAGGGGAAAAGGAAAAGTATGGCCAATAAGGGACAAGAGTGGTATTCTACACTTGGAGGGAAGAGGCATGACTAAGGAGTTAAATGAACACCTTGAGGGGATTGGGTGATACGTCTGGAGGTGCATTTTGTCTGCTTCAAGTGGTCTAGAAGAGCAGGGAAGGCTCCAGGAGAGTGTGGGCAGAGGGGAGCTGCATCATTCTGTGCTCTGCACAACTGGGGTGGACGATGAGGCAATCACATAGATGCAGGGAAGAAGAGCAGTCTTCTGGGGAGGAGGAAGTTCTTGCTGTGTTAGACAAAGCTCTGCTGCATTGGTTGCTTCAAGCCTAACAGAACTGGATTCACACTGAATTCCAGTTGTTGGGAAGTGAGTACAGAAGACAACCCTGGATTATTAAACATCTAAATGTTTTGTTTGTATTCACTTTTGCTGCCTGCAAATATAGGCTCGTGTTTGTAATTGTCTGATATGGGTAATGTTCACCGACCAGACAATAACAAGCTATGGATCTCCCTAGGCCATTGGAGGACAGAATGGTGGCAACTTAGAGATGGTGTTTAAAAGGGATATAGCTCAGGACAGGTAAAATGGGTGGCCTGCTGATTAAATAGCAATAAATGTGAGAGAGGGAGTATGTGCAGGGGCTGTCAGCAATGTGGCTTTGGGCTTACAATGGTCAGTGTGTGGTCAGTGAATGGCTTGTCCAGTTACACAGTGGTGCAGGCACAGGGGACGCCAATTTTCCAGTGGTTATCTGCTGCATGGCGAGTTGCTTAGGGAATGGTGCCGGGGACATGGGGGAAAGAATCAAATGCAAGGGATTGGATAGTCAGTTAATGAAATGGCTCTGATAAGAAATGCTGAGGAACCTTGTGTAGCCTCACTGCAAGATTACCTCCAAAAAACTCAAAGCTGTTCGCAATTAGCCAAACAATCCATAAGGGGAAGCCCCCTTTTTTAAAAAAAAACTCATTGACAAACATGAGAATATTCTAAATTTAAGGCTGGGGTTTAGTGGAGATGGATGCCTTCAGAGAAAATTAATTCCCACAGCTTCCTCCATCACAAAAACATGCCAGGTCATGCACCAATTAAGGTGATAACCAATCAGGATCCTCACACTGAAGTCCCAGTCCACATGAGGCTGCCAGCCATTCAGAAGCCAGCAACATCTGGATCGTGGAGTCTTGGTTATGAAGCCGCAGAGTTTAAATGGAGAGCAGGTGAGTGGGTTTTTTTAAGGGGAGTTTAGGGTGAGAGTTAAAGGGCTAAGGGGGTCAGAGAGTCAGTGGTAAAGTTTTAACAGCCACCTCACTGCCCCCCCACCCCTTCCTATCATTGCCCCACACTGGAGAAGAAGAAGCGAAAAGTGTGACGCTGGAAAAGCACAGCAGATCAGGCAGCATCTGAGGAGCAGGAGAATTGAAGTTCTGGGCATAAGCCCTTCATCAGGAATGGAGAGGAAGAGGGCCAACCCACAACCAAGTCCATCTCTCATCAGACATGTATTCAAACCTGTGGCAAGTTGCTCTTAAGATATCTATTAATTGAACAATTAAAGGCTTTAATTTTAAAAAAGCGGCAGATGCTGAAAATCTGAAACAAAAACAGAATGTGCTAGAGAAACTCAGCAGGTCTGGCAGCATCTGTAGAGACAGTTAACATTTCCAGTGCAATGACTCTTGCAGGTGAAGGAATAGCTGAACTTAATGAAATCATTAAGTCGACAGAGGCTGCCAGACCTACTGAGTTTCTCCAGCATTTTCTCTTTTTGTTACTTAGTGGCATTAACTGGTGGCGGGTTAAGAAGGTCACCATTGCATCTTTCTGTCCAATACATAATTATTGAGGTGCAAGAAGTGGTGAAGTATCCTTCCAGTATTAACTCACTGAATTGCTTGCCCTTGTTGGCACCTCAAAGGAGGGAACAGTTGCACCTGAAGTGACTGTCATCTGTTATGCCACCTTGAATGTGTTGATGGTTTTGACTTTATTTAAGTGAGATTTGTGACCACCACGACCTCCAGAAGGTAGAAAGACAATATGGTGATGAAATCAAGGAATGGTTCAGATTTCTCATTGGATCTTTGGCCATGGTGTGCCAAATCATTGGCAAAGTGCAAAATAAAGTTATGACAAATACCTGGATCAGCATCCAATTCCTAACGACACACGTTTTATTGAAAACACAAAGGAGCTTGAGTACACATTGTAGCAAATTTTATTTTTAAAGTTTGATGATATGGAGGCTAAACCCTGTGCACCGTGTAAGATCTGATTGCTGCAGCATATTAGATGCTCCTTAAAATCCCCTTGATAATTGACTTGAGTGTACAAGCCCTGATTCAAACCATTTGTCTGAGGTAATTAAACCATTAGAAGGACACATGGTGCCAGAATGGGAACCCATATGCGGAATTAATAAACAGCACTTGAAGGCAGATTACTTGCCCATGTTTGATTAATAATTGAACAAATTTATAGATTCTTTCTAAACATGCCTTTGCAGATTTTAAACTTCGAGAAAATGTGACAACAGCCTCATATTGCTAATTAACCACGCAGCTGATACTTTAATTTGATTATAACTATATAATTGTAATAGGATTATTTATTTTTGTAATTTAGAGACACTGAAAGGAATTATGTGAAGAGCACCTATTCATTACCTTTCCATAATTTATTGTATAACCTGGAGCCTAACAGCTTCATCATGTGAGGAATAAGAGCCTGTCACAATTAGATAAACAAATAAATTAATGACTTTGCCATGCAGAAATCCATGGCTGGTGCTCATCATTTCTCCATTATTTAATTTGTGGTGTAGACAATTTTCTATTTTGATTAGCGAGGCAGTTTTCTATTAACTATAAGTTCATGATAAGCTCAGGCTTTGAAATTATCTACTGACACGAGGTCTTCCTGTAATGATCTACTAATTGGGTTGGCAGAGACTTCCATCACAGAGACTTCCATCGTTTCACAGGTGGTCACAGACAAATCGAATCCCCTGCTTTTCGAAGTGTCGGAGAGGAAGAAATTGTGTTCCACTTAAAGACTGCTCCACGTTGTCAAAAAGATTTCCAGTGGTTGGCCAGAGAGATGAAGCAACAGTATTCAGCATTAACCTATTTTCCTTTTCACTTCTCCTCCTGATGTCTATTGGAAGGCCAGTGGGATGAGAGGGAAAGAAATCCCAGTTGACATACCAAAGTCTGTAAAGCAGAGTATCACCAAAAGTAAAAATTACAACAGGAGAGAGACAAAAATTGAACTGTTGCTCAGCTTGAGTCTTAACAAATCATGATAGGAGTGGAATGATTAACAATATTGAAGTTAATATTCTGACAATATTTAAAAGGCTGATCTAGATAGATTCTAGATAGATACATACCAAGGAGATAGAAGATTATCGGGGTATGTAAAAATGTACGGTTGAGGTTAAAATCGGATCAACTAAGATTGTATTGAATGGCAGAGCAGGCTTGAAGGGCTGAACGGCCTGGTCTTGTTTGTACAATCCTGTTTTTGAGTTAATTAAAAAGATTACATTGACAATTGGTGTGTGCCAATTGGAACAAGGTTCGATATAGTACAAAAGAATGGGGCAGAGATTTACAAAGATGCTCAGAGCTCTCAAGAATTTTAGCTGTGAGGATTGATTGGATTGATTGACATTTCCTTTCAATCAGATTAGAGTGTGGGTAGAGGTGAGATTTATTCAGATTTATTGGGCATAGATAGAGTGACAGAAAGGAGCCATTTTCTTAACAGGAGAAGTCAGTAACCAGGGAGCATAGATTTAAAATGATCAGCAGAGTTAGGGAGGAACCAATATTTTCACCCAACTTTTAGCTTTTTTCTTTATTTCTCTACTTTTGTACCGAATCTATTTTAGTACCTAAGATGTGTACCGACTTATACCCAAGATGGTGCCCTGTTTGGTGACATTGTACACTTCTCACTGTACTTTTGTACTTTGCACGTGACAGTAAACCTAGTTCTATTTCTAATTCATACAGTATAGAGTCATAGAGATGTACAGCATGGAAGCAGACCCTTCGGTCCAACCCGGCCATGCCGACCAGATATCCCAACCCAATCTAGTCCCACCTGCCAGCACCCGGCCCATATCCCTCCAAACCCTTCCTATTCATATACCCATCCAAATGCCCCTTAAATGTTGCAATTGTACCAGCCTCCACCACATCCTCTGGCAGCTCATTCCATACATGTACCACCCTCTACGTGAAAACATTGCCCCTTAGGTCTCTTTTATATCTTTCCTCTCTCACCCTAAACCTATGCCCTCTAGTTCTGGACTCCCCAACCCCAGGTAAAGATTTTTTCTATTTATCCTATCTATTTCCCTCATAATTTTGTAAACCTCTATAAGGTCACCCCTCAGCCTCTGACGCTCCAGGGAAAACAACCCCAGCCTGTTCAGCCTCTCCCTGTAGCTCAGATTCTCCAACCCTGGCAACATCCTTGTA
Source organism: Hemiscyllium ocellatum (assembly GCF_020745735.1). Lineage (NCBI taxonomy): Eukaryota > Metazoa > Chordata > Chondrichthyes > Orectolobiformes > Hemiscylliidae > Hemiscyllium > Hemiscyllium ocellatum. The sequence goes on from NC_083423.1 coordinate 10,322,608, forward strand.
AATCTTTTCTGAACCCTTTCAAGTTTCACAATATCTTTCTGATAGGAAGGAGACCAGAATTTCACACAATATTCCAACAGTGGCCTAACCAAAGTCCTGTACAGCTGCAACATGACCTCCCAACTCCTGTACTCAATACTCTGACCAATAAAGGAAAGCATACCAAACGCCGCCTTCACTATCCTATCTACCTGCAACTCCACTTTCAAGGAGCTATGAACCTGCACTCCAAGGTCTCTTTGTTCAGCAACACTCCTTTGGACCTTACCATTAAGTGTATAAGTCCTGCTAAGATTTGCTTTCCAAAATGTAGCACCTCACATTTATCTGAATTAAACTCCATCTGCCACTTCTCAGCCCATTGGCCTATCTGGTCCAGATCCTGTTGTAAACTGAGGTAACCCTCTTTGCTGTCCACTCCACCTCCAATTTTGATGTCATCTGCAAACTTACTAACTGTACCTCTTATGCTCACATCCAAATCATTTATGTAAATGACGAAAAGTAGAAGACCCAGCACTGATCCTTGTGGCACTCCACTGGTCACAGGCATCCAGTCTGAAAAACAGCCATCCACCACCACCCTCTGTCTTCTACCTTTGAGCCAGTTCTGTATCCAAATGGCTAATTCTCCCTGTATTCCATGAGGTCTTGCTAATCAGTCTCCCATGGGAAACCTTGTTGAACGCCTTACTGAAGTCCATATAGATCATATCTACTGCTGTGCCCTCATCAATCTTCTTGTTACTACTTCAAAAAACTCAATCAAGTTTGTGAGACATGATTTCCCACGCACAAAGCCATGTTGACTATCCCGAATCAGTCCTTGCCTTTCCAAATACATGTACATCCTGTCCCTCAGGATTCCCTCCAACAATCCAAAGGATCATTGGGATCAGGAACTTACTGCACAGGTAATCTGTGCAGGAGCACTGGTGACATTTAAAAAGATTTCTTTGTTTTTAAAGTGATGTGATGGTCAGGCCTATGGATGAAGGGTTGAAGTGTGAGATTCAGCTGGATAACATGCAAGAAACAAGAAGTAGAAGCAAGAATAGACCATTGAGCTTGTTCCACTATTCAGCATAATCATGGCTAATCTGGGGCTTCAACTCCACCTTCGCACCCACCCCTTATATCCATTGATTCCTAGTAAGACCAAAATTCTCTGTATCCGGTCCTTGGGTACATTTCACAATACAAACGCACTTAGCCGTTATTCACAACATTTACAGTGAAGAAATTTCTCCTGACTCAATCCAAAATGATCAGCCTCTAATCCTGAGCTTGTCTCCCCATGGTTTAGATTGCCCGATTAATGAAAACACTATCTCAGCCCTTCAAGCCCTTCAGAGTTTTGTGTGTTTCATTGGTATCTGCTCTCATTTTTCTAAGCCCCAGAGAGTATATACTGGCAGAGAATCAATAGACCAACTAGTCTTCTGCTACATTCTAAACTTTATGGATTTAATGGGAAGTGGACGTCAAGTGAGAGTTTGGGAATAGCAAACAGAGGTTTCTGAAATTAATCTCAGTAGAGTAACATGAAGCAAGAAAGGATGTGATAGAGACACTTATGATGTGAGCTTCACAATCTTTGGGAGACAGTAGAACAGTGGTAATATCACCAGAGTAATCTGAGGCCCAGGTTAATATTCTAGGTACTTAGATTACTTACAGTGTGGAAACAGGCCCTTTGGCCCAACAAATCCACACCGACCCTCCAAAGAGCAACTCACCCAAACCCATTCCCCTACACCTAACACTACGGGCAATTTAGCGTGCCCAATTCACCTAACCTGCACATATTTGGATTGTGGGAGGAAACCGGAGCAAACCCGCACAGACACGGGGAGAAAGTACAAATTCCACACAGACAGTTGCCTGAGGCAGGAATTGAACCCAGGTCTCCGGCACTGTGAGGCAGCAGTGCTAACCATTGTGCCATCATGCCGCCCGAATTTCGTGGTTTCAATGGTGCAATTTGAATTAAAAGTGAGACAAACAGTGGCCATGTGTTGATTGCTGTAAAAAACCATTTTATTCACTGAGGGCATTTAGTGAAAGGAATCTGCCAATTCTTACCTACTACTTCATCCACATGGCAAAGGGAACAGGTCTTGCAGAAGAGTTACACACAAAACGTTGACTTCTCCACCTCCTGATGCTGCCTGGCTTGCTGTGTTCTTCCAGCCTCCTGCTTATCTACCTTGGATTCCAACATCAACAGTTTGTTTGCTCTAATCTTCACCTTGCCTGGCTGTACGTGACTCCAATTCAAAACAATACAGTTGACTCTTATCTACCTTTGTAAAAGGCAAGCCACTCAGTTCAAAGGTAATTAGGGATGGGCAAGCAAACTCCAAATCCCATGAACAAATGTATAAAATGTGCTGAATTTGCATAGAGTGGCTACAGTGTTCAAGCCACATCAGACTCCAAAGTAAGGTTTCCGCATCTCTGATGGCTCTTCATTCTGGTGTTTGCTTCGATACACATTCTGGACTCCAACCCATTACACAATAAATCTAAGTGAAGCTGACTTGTGGCATTTATTGGGAAAATGCACCCAAAGCGAACTTGGAAATTAAATTTGCTCCTTTGTGCAATTTCTACTCAGAGATACACTACATCAATGAGTGGCACAATGCCTTACTGTCCCAGAAATACTAACTGCTGGAACTCTCCAACACTGCCTTCCCATTGCAACATTGCTGAAATCTGATAATCTACTAAAGACAGCTCTCCCATGAGGCAGTATATCAGAATGCCAATGTATTTTACACCCCAGTGATGCCTTTGATGTTTCGTAATGGGGAACAGACTTGTCTTCTCTGAATGATAAGCTAAGTGACCATTTGTTTGCATTCTGCACAGTGAAACGTGTTTCCTTGCTGAATGATATGAGTTCAGTCGAAGAAAACTCTTCTATTTGTGGCTGCTGCCAAATTAGGTTTTAGCCATGAAATGCTGTCTGCAAAGTGGACATGGTTCTTTGATGTTCTGGCTGTTGATCGCAATGTTCACCACAATTTTTTTTAAAATGTTCACTTCAAGCACTGCATGAAAGAAAGTGAGTCATTTCCATTTTGTACAGTTACAGTGAGAGATGTTAGACTGAATCAAATTAAGAAGATTTAGCCTAAGTGTCATGAACCATTAAAGCAGGATTAAACCATTTGGCCCCTCAATCCTGGCCCATAATTTAATGTGACTATAGCTGATGTTTACCTAAGGCTGACTTTAACACTCCTGTTTCATATCGCTGAACACTTTTAGCTAGATATTTCAAGTTGCAAATTTTTTTTTTGGTTAATTGTCCTTGAGAGCTAGGCTAGAATTTATTACCCATCCCTAATAGCCCAGAGGGCAGCTAAGAGTCAATCACATTGCTGCGGGACTGGAGTCACATGTAGGCCAGACCAGGTAGGAATACCAAATTCAAAAACAGCAAAATATCTGGAAAAACTCAGGCAGCACGGGTGGAGAGAAACAGTCGATAAAGTGTGGTGCTGGAAAAGCACAGTAGGTCAGGCAGCCTCGAGGAGCAGGAGAGTCGACATTTCAGGCATAACTCTTCATCAGGACCAAAGAAGGATCCTGGCTGAAACATCAATTCTCCTGCTCATCGGATGCTGCCTGACCTACTGTGCTTTTTCCAGCACTACACTTTATCAACTCTACCTCTCCAACATCTGCAGTCCTTATTGTCTCCTCTGTGGAGAGAAATTAAAGTTACTGCTTTGGGTCGAGAGACCCTTTCTCTGAACTGAGGAAATGTAACCTGCCGCAAAACATTAATTCTGGTTTCTCTCCACAGATGTTGCCAGCTCTGCTGAGCTTTTCCAGCAATCTCTGTTTCAGTTTCTGATTTACAGCATCCACAGTTCTTTCAGTTTTTACTAAAAATATCAGATTTTTTTCCCTAAAGACAGTTAGTGATTCAATGGAGTTTTTAAGACAATCAACATGGTCATCTTTAGAGTCAAGAGTAGAGTGGTGTTGGAAAAGCACAGCAGGTCAGGCAGCATCCAAGGAGCAGGAAAATTGATGTTTCAGGCAAAAACCCTTCATCAGGAATGAGGCTGGGAGCCTTGGGGGTGGAGAGATAAATGGGAAGGGGGTTGGGCTTGGGGGAAGGTAGCTGGGAGCGCAATAGGTGGATGGAGATGAGGGAAAAGGTGATAGGTTGGAGAGGAGGATAGAGCGGGTAGGTGGGAAGGTAGATTGACAGGTGGGACAGGTCATGTGGGCAGTGCTGAGCTGGAAGGTTGGAACTGGGGTAAGGTGGGAAGAGGGGCAATGAGGAAACTGTTGAAGTCCACATTGATGCCCTGGGGTTGAAGGTTCCCAATGAGGAAGATGAGGCGTTCTTCCTCCAGGCGTCGGGTGGTGAGGGAGTGGCGGTGGAGGAGGCCCAGGACCTGCATGTCCTCAGCAGAGTGGGAGGGGAGTTGAAATGTTCGGCTACGGGGTGCTAGGGTTGATTGGTACGGGTGTCATCCTTAGGCCAGCTTTCTAATTTCAGATTTTCTTTTCAAATTGAAAACAAATTTCACCATTTGGTATGGAGGGATCTGAACCTATGAACTTCAGCACATTAACCTGTCTGGTAATACTGCCATGACACCACCGTAATCAATATCCACAAACGTTTTTCAAAATTTTTGAAACACTGCCACTTTCCAATTCTAGAGATTAATTATCTTTGAAGTACTTAATTAAGCTGCCCTGCACAGAGCTAACTGCATGATTTGTTGATTCTAAGTTTACTTTGAGCTACCTGATGCCATTCAGGACTACAAAGAGGAATGAGTCTTGTGAGAAAAGTGGTTTTGGTGTGGAAGGGACAGGCTCCTAATGATAAACTGGTAACACCACCAGAAACTCCATGATCATGACACCAGTGGATTTATCTCAATGACCCAACACCTTCCCCTCCAGCACTTTGCCCAGGGGGAGTTTTCCAGTCAACCAGTGCTCAAAGGTCAAGAGGCAGAGAGTAAAATCACTCCCAAGAAATGGCCAAATCACCCAGTTAAAAACAAACCACACGGACAACGAATCAGGACTATTTGGTTCACTGGTGCACCTATCAGCAGCAAGAGTGAGAAGGAAGATGCCTGTTATTGAGGAACAGCAGAAAAGGTAATTAGCAGTGATGAAGAAAACAGCCAATGCCACGGGAAGGGGACTGACTGTGGGGGAGGCTTGGAGGGGTGGTGGGCGAGAGTATGGAGAAAAGGAGAGAGTCTCCGGGGGTGGGGAGGGGAGTAGAAAGTCTGAGGGTAGGGGGAGACTGGGGAGAATCAGAGACTGGGGGAGTGGCTGCTGGAGGAGACTGGGAAGAGGGGAAGTTTCTGTAGAAGGAAACTGGGGAATAGGGTGTGTCTGTAGGGGGAGACTAAGCGGAGGGAGTGATTGGGGGAGGGGGAACTGGGGGGAGAAGGGGAGACTGGGTGGAGGGGGATTGCCTGCAGGAGGAGACTGGAGGGGAGGGGAAATATCTATAGGGGGAGACTGAGGGGAAGGGGGAATGTCTGCAAAGGGAGACTGGAGGGGAGTAGCAGTGTCAGCAGGGAGAGACTGGGGGTAGGGGGAGTATCTCCAGGAGGAGACAAGGTGGAGAGGGAGTATCTACAGGGGGAGACTAGGGAGGGGGAAGTATCTGCAGGGGAGACTGGGGGGTGAGGGGGGAGTGTCTGCAGGAGGTGACAGGGGTAGGGGGAAGGTCTGTAGGGGGAGACTGAGGGAGGGGGAGTGTCTGCAGTAGGGGACTGGGGGGGTCGGGGGGTATCTGCAATGGGAGTGTCTACAGGGGAAAACTGGGGAAGGAGGAGTGTCTGCAGGGGGAGACTGGGGGGACGGGGACTGTCTTCAGGAGGAGACTGGGGGGAGGGGGACTGTCTGCAGCGGGAGCCGGGGTAAGGGGGGGGTGTCCTCAGGGAGAGGGGAGGATGAGTGTCTGCAGGGCGAGATGGGGGAAGAGGGGATGACTGTGGGGGAGGGGGAGGAGGAGTGTCTGCAGTGGGAGACTGGAGGGAGGGAGGAGTGTCTGGAGGGCGAGACTGGGGTGAGGGGAAATTTCTGCAGGAGGAGACTGGGGAGGGTGACTGCAGGGGGAGACTCAGGGGAGGGGAATGTCTGCAGGGGGAGACTGGGAGGGAGAGGGAGTGTCTGCAGGGGGAGACTGGGAGGGAGGGGGAGTGTCTGCAAGAGGAGACTGGGGGGAAGGGGTGTGTCTGCACGGTGAGACTGGGGAGGCGGAGTGTCCTCAGGGAGGGGGAAGGAGGAGTGTCAGCAGGGGGAGACTGGGGGGAGGGAGGAGTGTCTGGAGGGCGAGACTGGGGGGAGGGAGGAGTGTCTGCAGGGGGAGACGGGGGAGGGTGGAGTGTCTGCAGGGGGAGATTGGGGAGAGGGAGGAGTGTCTGCAGGGGGAGATTGGGGAGAGGGAGGAGTGTCTGCAGGGGGAGATTGGGGAGAGGGAGGAGTGTCTGCAGGGGGAGATTGGGGAGAGGGAGGAGTGTCTGTAGGGGGAGACTGGAGGGAGGGAGGAGTGTCTGTAGGGCGAGACTGGGGGTAGGGAGGAGTGTCTGCAGGGGGAGACGGGGGAGGGTGGAGTGTCTGCAGGGGGAGATTGGGGAGAGGGAGGAGTGTCTGTAGGGGGAGATTGGGGCGAGGGAGGAGTGTCTGTAGGGGGAGATTGGGGAGAGGGAGGAGTGTCTGTAGGGGGAGAATGGGGAGAGGGAGGAGTGTCTGTAGGGGGAGAATGGGGCGAGGGAGGAGTGTCTGCAGGGGGAGAATGGGGGAGGGGGGAGCGTCTGCAGGGGGAGACTGGGGGGGAGGAGTGTCTGCAGGGGGAGAATGGGGGAGGGAGGAGCGTCTGCAGGGGGAGACTGGGGGGAGGGAGGAGTGTCTGCAGGGCGAGACTAGGGGGAGGGGCAAAGTCTGCAGGGGGTGGCTGGGGGGGAAGGGGAGTGTCTGCAAGGGGAGACTTGAGGGAGGGGGAAGGTCTCCAGGGGAGACTGGGGTTGGGGGGCTGTCTGGAGGAGGAAACCGGTGGGGGTGGGTTGCGGGGAATGTCTGCTGGGGGAGACTGGGGGGGAAGAGGAGTGTCTGCAAGGGGTGACTTGGGGGAGGGGGAAGGTCTCCAGGAGGAAACCGGGGAGGGGGGGAGAGGGGCTGCAGGGAATGTCTGCTAGAGGAGACTGGAGTCTTAAGGAGTGTCTGCAGGGAAAGACCTGGGGTGGGGCTAAAGGAGGAATTGAGTCTGTCGCCAAAGCAAGGGGAGGGAGGGGGTTTGCACAGTGAGCATGGGGAACTGGCTGGTAACAAGGGAGTTTAGACACTAGGCCAGGGGAATGAGGATAATTTTAGGATGGAATATTGGATGTGGGCGAGCGTATCTGTTGAAGGAGGGATTGAATCTGCTGACCAAGACCAGGGGAGGGACCAGTGCGAATGCAGCAAGCCCAGTCTGCTGGGCAGGGTGAGAATCTAGTCAGCTAGGAAAGGGTCAGGTTGGGGTGTGGGGAGAAAGCAGTGACTGCAAACAGGGAGAGAGAGATTGAATCTGCCAATTGGTACTCATCAACAAAGGAAGACCAAGCTGACCGGGAGCGGGAAAACTAGAAATTACACGTAATGAATTATTTGCAAATCAATAAATAAATCAACAACACACAAGCCACCTGAACGAATAAAGGCAATGCTTAAAATGAGAAAATAGCCACCAGAAATTGAAAGCTTGACGTAGAGAAATCTCAGAATAGCCCCTCAAAAAACATGTTATTTTGACCCCTGCAGACAACTCTCTTGTGTCTCGGTTCAGGTCTGAAAAGGAGGTGACAGAGAACAGTCAATACTTATTAACCCACGCAGAGGGTCAGTCAGTGCCAGAGGAAAAAATCGAAAGAAAATAAATTGTGGTGGGAGGGAACTTTTTTTATTAATAATACTTTGCATTATTTAGTCTTGAGTTAAAAGGTTATGCATCAATAGATATGTGAGAGAATCATTATTTCAGTACTTTGTCAGTCAAGTCAAGCATATTACCGTTTCGACCTCAATTTTGCTTTAATATTAATAGAATTCCAGGTACCAATTCATATATTAAAATGCTTGGAGAAAACATTTCAAGTTAATGTAATTTAGCTAATGAAAGGTGAAGGTGAACACAGGTGAAGGGCTTTTGTGGCACAGTGGTAGCGTTGCTACCAATGGCCTGGGTTCAAATTCTACCTACTCCAGAGGTGTGTCATAGTTCTGAACAGGTTGCTACCTCTGCACAGTTTGATGGGGAAAAAATAGACTTTTCACAAAAAATATATGAACAGAAGTATGCTGTTCTGCTTCATCATTCAACCAGTTGATCAGCTACCTCAACGCTATTTTCATTAACTCTGCCCAATTCCTCTTACCATGAGACGACAGAGAACATTTATTATGCAGCATTTTGTAACACCAGGATTGGCATCCAAGGAGTAAATATTCTCTCTCTTTGTTACTCCAGGATCCCACTATCTGTTTCAAATGATCTTCTAATGGACTGTTCTACTGTTACCACTCTGCCTGGTTATTCAATCGACAGTTAAACTATTGACGATCGGCACCCACTCCGCCCTGCAACAATATGCCTGTCCTTCAGGTGAGATGTTCAAGCAAGGTCCATCCATCCTTTCAAGAAGATGATCATGCTCCCATTGCACCATTTGGAAGAAGACGACTGGAGATATCCTCTCATGACATGGTAAATATTTCTTCATTAGGCAACACCACTATCAATAGATAACCTGATCGGTATCACGTGCTGTTTTTTGGAGCTTGCTTTGACTGCCATATTCCCCACAATAGTGGGACCACTTAAAAAAGTACTCCATTGGCTATACACCATTTTGAGTTATCCTGATATTGTGAGGGTGCTATATAAATTAAATTCTTCCTTTGGTTCATCAGGACATTGAGATTTCAATTCCATTGTATCATTTCTGCTTCTTTATTTCTCCTTTTCCAGATCTCATTAGTGTGGAATTCCTCACTTCTGTAGTTTCCCTCATCTAACATTTGCCTCACAGAGTCTCAGAATTGTCATGCTGTAGGAAGAGGCTATTTAGCCCATTCTGTCTGCACAGGCTGTTTAACTTCCTGCTGATCTTCTACATGTTTCCCGTAACCCTGCACTTTGTTCCGATTTAAATAATCATCCAATGACCTCTTGAATGTCTCAACTGAACCTGACCCCATTACGCTTCCAGCCAGTAAATCCCAGACCTGAACTAATTGCTGGCTGTTTCCTGACCTCACATTTGCCTCTTTTGCAAAACACTTTGAAACGATGCTGTCTGGTTCTCATCCTTTTTAAAAGTGGGAACAGCTTCTCCCAATCCACTCTGTCAGGAGCTCATCATGATTTTGAAAACTTCTGTGATCTCCTCTTAGCTTTCTCCTCTCCAAGTTAAACAGTCCCATCTTCTCCAATCTTTCCTCATAATGAAATGGCTCATCTCTGGAACCAATCTTGTTTGCCTCTTCTGCACTTGCTCCAATACATTCACATCCTTCCGATGGTCTGGTGTCTACAACTGTCTTGATCTGTATCCTATTCATTTGAGCCTTTCCCTGTAATTCATGCATTTCAATGTTTCTTGATAAAGAGAGCACATTGAATCACCTCTATGCTGTGCTTGAGTTAAGACAAGTGATTTGTTGCCAAGGGCACCTGACGTCATTGCAACCTTGGTCTGAATATGAACAAAAGAATTTTGGTTAAGAAGTGAAGCAAGACAAAATGATCTTGACAGTCATTTGAGCCCATGAAGTGTCAAAGAGCCCCATGAAAGTTGAAGTCATTGGAAATCCAGGAGAAAACTCTCCAATAGTTGAAGTCATCCATAGGACAAGGAAGAGGGTTATTGCTGTTGGACACCGTTAACCTCAGCCTATTCCCGCACAAGCTGTAGTCACATGAAGAGCTCTCTTCCTCAACCTCTTCCCTCGCCTGAGGTTTAGTGACTCTCAGGCTAAATCACCATCAGTCATGTATTAGTGCTGTCCATGGCAAAAAGCAGCATAAGATGGCTAACAGTAGTTTTCAGTTAACTTACAAATAGCTTGTTTGGTCTAAAGAAAATCATAAGTTAGGGCAAAATGGCTCTGTAGACAGAATACATCCAAGGTAACAGATTTAAGGTGGCATGGTGGCTCAGTGGTTAGCACTGCTGCTTCATAGCACCAGGGACCCAGGTTCAATTCCCACCTCGGGTGACTGTCTGTATGGAGTTTGCACATTGTCTGCGTGGGTTTCCTCCCACAGTCCAAAGATGTGCAGGTCAGGTGAATTAGCCATGCTAAATTGCCCATAATGTTAGGTGCATTAGTCAGGGGGAATGGATCTGGGTGGGTTACTCTTCGGAGGGTCGGTGTGGACTTGTTGGGCCAAAGGGTCTGTTTCTGCACTGTAAATAATCTAATCTTGTGCAGTTGTTTACACAGGAAACAAGACAACAGCTCCCTGTATGCTGACAGAAGGATCTTATACTGAATTAATTTGGAGTCTGAGATATGTCACAAAATTAGAAAAGGTCTATTTACTTTAATTATGATTTCCAGATAATCATAGTTATACATTTCAAACTTATAAACCATAACAAACTTTAAAGAGATTCCATTAAAAATCCTATAAAGATGAACCTTAAGAAAACTCACTGACAGCATGGGAATAGAAGGAGTTATAATTGCAGCTACAAGATAGAGAGACTGTATTAGTTTGACCCTTCAATGTCCAATGAGAAAGATGTTGTTCCCATTCTCACATTAGACGTAACCCTATAACATCACATATAAGTAATGTTGTATTGGAACAGTTATAACAAATTTTATAACCATTGGTAGAAATTATCATGTTTTGTATCTCCTGTAATAAGTTTAGTAAGGATTATAAATTACATAAAAACAGAATTTTGGGAAGTCCTTTGTAAGTGGTCAACTTATTGCCAATTAGCATTACGTAGCTGGCAAGTGTCTCAGCAGGAGAATGATTGTCAGTATATTAGAATATAATTGAATGCAACATCCAAAGTCCCAAGGAGGGAGGTAAGGGTATCTGGGGAACATTGTGAGATCATGGAAGACCAAGGGTTTTCTGCAAGACTGTTCATCACTGACCATGCAGTCACACGATTAACCTAGTTTGGGGGGGTGTATATAATTAATTAAAAATATGAATCATTGCAACTGATAAAGGTGGGATGAAAATAAATGTATAAATATAAATTTGGACGTAGGCTTACTCACTGAGCTGGAAGGTTCGTTTTCAGATGGTGCATTACCACACTAGGTCACATCATCACTGAGCCTCCAGATGAAGTACTGGTGGCATGGCCTGCTTTCTCTTTATGTGTTTAGGTTTCCTTGGGTTGCTGACATCATTTCTTGTGGTGATGTCATTTCTGGTTCTAATTCTCAGGGGATGATAAATGGGATCCAAGTCTAGGAGCTTGGCATTCCAATCAAAACTCTATCAACAGACACATTGATTTGGATTCAATTTAACACCCATTGAGAAACATAACAGGAAATGACATCACCACAGGAAATAACATCGCCATAAGCAATAACATCACTAACCCAAAGAAATCTAAACACATAAATAGAAAGTGGGCCACAACACCAGTGCTTCATCCGGAGGCTCACTGATGATGTGGTGACAAATTGTCTGAAAACGAACCATCCAGCTCAGTGGGCAAGCCTACATCCAGAACCTTATCCTGAGCTACAAATCTTCTTAAAATGTGCATGTCTTTTCTTTGTTTGTTCAAGAAGATTCTTTATTTTTGGAGGTTTCTTCCCGCTGGTGTAATTTCAGTAAACCCTTTGATGCTAGAAGTCGACTCCAGGTGTCAACTGGTTTAATTGATCAATCCACCCGAACAAACACAAAAGCAGCTCTACAGTCCATCAGGACTATGACAATGTTTACCTCAACCCTAGGACGTCACAGCTGCAGTTCCTCAGTTTAGTGACTTACACCTGACCATCGTCAGCTGTTTTATCAGTGATCATCTGTCCATTGTAAAGTTAGGAGTGAGAATGCTTGCTGATGTTTGTGTGGTGGTCAGTGTCTTTCATAGTTATCAGATATTAAAGCAGTCTGTGTCCACGTTTATCAAGATTCAGACAATACTCGAGCTTCGGTAACAAGTGGCAAGTAACATTCATGTCAGGGGAAGACCAACTCCAACAAAAGAGGATCTAACAACCTCCCACAGCATTCAAAGAATTTCCAATCCTAAACATTCTGCCTTCACCATTCTGAGAGTTACCATTGACCAGAAATGGAATTGGGCAAAATATATATCAACTCATCTCAGCATCCAGCCTTCTTCATGGATCTGTAGTCATGGGTAAGAACTTTACGCCTAACAGGAGCAGCTTAGCCATCATTGAAAGGTATGATGTGGCAAACATTAGCTGCAATGGTAGGCACCAATTATCCTCCATTGGCGAATTACCATCGCCCAGGTAGATGTTGACTGGTCTCACCCTTGTCCCAGTTGAAACCGTTAAGTGACCAAAAAATGCCCAAATAAGGGCCCCCTCCTTCGCGGTTGATAAAACACTACCCCTAGGGTAGATTCATTCTGCATGGTGAGGCTTCCAATGATAACATGTTGATCTGGCTGTGGGCTCAGGGAGGAGCCCTCTGCAAGGCCATCCTGTACCAAGAAGACCAACTCCTTATCTTTGATCATTAGCCCCACTTGCCTATTTACGGCCTGACGTGACCATGAAAAATGCCAACAACTCCGTCACCTTGAGGAGTGCCTGAAACCGAGATGAGTTTGTCGATTTTCATGAAGGTTCAACAATAAACTCTTTACCATCCTTCTGCCCCACCTCTCTCCCACTGCTTCAGCCTTCATTCCCACCCGGCATGAGACAAGGGGAACTCGGCTTTTAGTTCACTTTCATTTTTTTAACTTTAAAACAACTTCTTTTCCATTACTATAACACTCCAATCATGACTATATAAAGAAATCCATCAGAATCAGAACCGTAAAGTCAAGGCATCATGGCAATGAATTGGAAAATCCAATGCTGGTGAAGGCAGCTACAATTCACTTGAATGGTCGATTAGGCGGTCATATTTTAGCACAATAACCTCCACATCACTGAGTCATGACATGCACCTGGTAACTGGATTTTGCATATTTTCTTCATTCAAAGGGATCAACCTTTTCAGAAGGAAAGCAAATCAATCTGACAGGACCAACCCGTTACTCATTGGAGCAAAGTCACAGTAGGCCAAGAATTTAAAAAAAGACATTAAAAAAATCTTGTAATTGCACAGCAGACCAGGTGGCATTAGTGAAGTGGAGTAAATCCAATATCTTCATTAACAGGCAGTGTGTTCAGTACTGTAGGATACTAAACATACTAATGCAAGTTAAGATGCATGTCTACAGGTTGGAGTGTGTGGCCAGAATTGCTTGTGGAGATGGTACCGTGCCCTTGTTTGAAAAGGTAAGGACCTGAGTCCATATCCCCCAGGTCAAGAAGCTGTAAATTGATTCTTTAAACCTTAGGGCATGAAGTGACTGAGCTTGTAGCTGAGGTTCCCAGCAGGGAGGATGGCTCCTTTCCCCTGCCTCAACCCCTCCCACCCCCAAATATACACACATAAACACACACACACACACACACACACACACACTCTCACACCACACATACACACACATATCATACACACACACACACACACCACACACACACATACACACACCCACACCACACATGCACACCCTCCCACACAGACGCACACACATATACAGCCGCACAGACACACACACACAAACCAACCAACCTGGTGGCCATCAACTCTCTGGATGTGAGAGGAGCAGAGTTTTGTAAACTGAAGAAACATCGACTCCTCCACCTCCTGATGCTGCCTGGCTTGCTGTGTTCTTCCAGCCTCGTGCCTGCCTACTTTGGATTCCAGCATCTGCAGTATTTTTTGTCCCCTTACTCCGAGGAGCAACATGGAGACTGGTCCAGTGAGTGGGGACAGCTTCATTGCTGCAGTAAGGCAAGCCCCAAGATGTGGTTGGAGCATTGAGACCTTGACGCCACAAGGGGACAAGTGTGGCTAATAATCACAGTTAGGGAGGTGGTCTGTTTGGCACAAGGTCACCACGCAAGGGGTTCCTATCCTGAGCCCAAAGCCAGATCACCAGGTTCACTAGGAGTCTCACCAAGTGGAATAAACCCCTCGTCAATGCTGTTTTTAAAAAATTTTCTCAGTAATTGCTGGCCCAGCCAGCAAGACCTCTGCATGAATTAAATGAAAATTGCATTCCATTGCAGTAGTCCTCTTAACACAAGACAGTACATCTTTAGAGACTCTGCATGGCCAAAATCCTGTGCTGTCTGACTGGTCCTGCTTTTGTCACCAATCAATTTCTGCTCCACTGGCAATGCCTGTGGTCCACTCAGGGTCTACATTTAGCAGAAAAACAGATACTGTACAGTGACTGCCTATGGTAAGGAAACCTGCAGTGAGCCATGCATCTGGTGAATGCACAGATACAACTAAGTGAGCTGGATTTAAGATTTGTCTCCTTGCAGTCATGCTTTGGTACTGAACTCCAAAAAAAGGTCTCAAGGTACTTCAGATGGTACCCTTCAGTCATTCACTGCATGCACCAATTCAACAGCCATCAAACACCTGGTGCAATGTCTGAATGCATCATTTGGGCTTTTGCCTGAAACGTCGATTCTCCTGCTCCTCGGATGCTGCCTGATCTACTGTGCTTTTCCAGCACCACACTTTTTGACTCTGTGCACAAACACAGATTGGTAATGATGTGTAGTGTCATTTGATCCCACAGGGATTTCAGAGATTTTGACTCTGTCATGTGACACTTTTCTTGAAATGTTTCCACCCACTGAAATGGCTGCAGTTCTCCAGCCCCTAACACGAGGCCATGCTGTACAAATCTACATTTCACGCCCCTGTAATGTGGTCAAGATCTGAGTGGCCCTGACAGAATGCAAACTGAGCATCAGCGAGCAGGTTATTGTGAAGCAAGCCAAACACAGAGGGGAGAAGGGAGGAAGGTTTTGTTGTTAGGTTTAGATGGAAAGGACTATGATGAGGCTTATTAATGAATCACTTGGGACAAATAACTTATGCTGTGATTTCCATTCTTTGTGAAAGATCTGTATAAGTCAAGCCAAGAAATTTGGGAGAGAATGCCAAAGTTAAATTTTGTAAGCGAGGGATAAACTGAAGTGTTGTCCCGTTTGAGTTCTCTTTTCCTATCCATTAGAAAGTTAAAGTGCCAATCTGGACCTGATGGGGTAGGACAGGATGAAGCTGGCATCGAGTTTTGGGCTATGCAACAACATCAGGGCAGCACAGTGCCAGGGACCTGGGTTCAATTTCACCCTTGACTGTCTGTGTGCATTCTCCCCGTGTCTGCGTGGGTTTCCTCAGGAAATTTCCAATTTCCTCTTACAGTCAACAGATGTGTAAGGTTGGGGTGGATTGGCCATGCTAAGTTGTCCATAGTGTCCAGGGATGTACAGATTAGGCAACGAATGACCATTTAATTGGTTTGATCAGTGCTGATTAAGAGAGGAATATTCCCCAAGCCGTGGGAATTGCAGAGTTATAGGAATAGGATGAGGGATGTGAATAGAATGCTCTTTGGAGGATTGATGTGGACTCAATGGGCTGAATGGCCTGCTTCCATACTGTAGGGATTCTATGATCAGCCAAAATCAGGCAGTGGAAATGAAATTTCAGTTAAAGTACTTTATTTCAGACTGGTAGATGATAGTGCTGCCAACGTAGTGCCATATAGCGTCCAACACAGTTGGATGCTCTTCAGTATGACTTGGCTATGCCAATGAAGTATCATCCTCCATAAGCCTCATCCCACTCCCTGCCATTTCCTCATCCCCTTTAATATCATCTATCGTGTGTTTTCTTTAAAACAAATCCCATGGCCTCTGTCAATTATTTCTGGTTTTAAGATTTTAACTTGAGGCTGGTGTTTGCATGATTGTTTTGCCTGTTATGTATACAAAACATGTTGTGCTGATAAGGAAAAACAAATGGTTCAAATTGCCGTTCAGAAGGGTTGGCATTTTAAAATCTAACTGACGGCATTGTCTTAAGAATACAATGTGTCAGTAATCAAAGTTGTACTTCATTGGAAATTATGGGTATTAGTCATAAGGACAAGACAGACTGCGGGTTGCCTCAAAATGACACTTGAACAATGGCAGGTGAAACCAGTTAGCAGCATTCTAACTAACTAAGGAAACAGGTTTCTGTTCCACTCTATACCATGGGCACTTTAGCAAGAATACAATTGGAGAAGACGACTGAGGTCTGCATTGCAGGCATTAGAATCAAAATCCTTCAGACTAGACATTAACCACAAGTTGTTTATTTTCTTGCTCAGATGTGCTTTAAATATGTTGTGATACTATTTGAGGCAGCTCAGTAAGCTCTCAAGAGTCTTGGGGAATATTCCTCTCTTAACCAGCACTGATCAAACAAATTAACTGGTCATTCGTTGCCATTTTGCACATATAATCTAGCTGTGAACAAAGAGGCTACCATGTTTGTTTTAAAAAAAATGTAATTTTGATGTACTACAAACTAACCATAGGGCTGCTCTCTCATGAGAGAGAGAGATGACTAGTCGTGGCTTAACCTAAGGGGCACTATACCTCAGGCAAAGGGAGAGGTTAAGAAGGACAGTCCTTTGTGGTAACCTCAGACGGTCTGGGAATTGAACCCACACTGTTGGCATCACTCTGCATCACAAACCAGCTATCCAGCTAACTCAGCCCCATTTGTTTGCACAGCAGTAGTCACCACACCTCAAAGGATCTCATAGTATTGTAGAATTGAAAATAACCAGGAGGTCAGTGAGGCAGCCATACCATTTTGGAGAATTTCAAGTTTAAGTCCTCACTTAACCAGGGCTTTGTGATGTTCCTCAGATAAAGGCACAACTTTTCAGAGCCAATGAACCTTCAACTGATAGATCATAGTATGTGCGAGATCTGCCTGACAAAAAGACAGGGGACATAAAAAGTAAGAGTTAGACATTATGCCCCTAGAGCCAACTCCGCCATTTAGATCATTCATGGATGATCTGATTGTGACCACAACTCCACTTTACTGATCGACCTGTCCCACAACCTTTCACTCCTTTATGGATCAATAAAGCTGTTGAACACAATCTGCAACGAGTTGGCCTCCCCACCATACACTGGGAAATGAATTCCAAAGATCAATGATGCTTTGCAAGAAAAAATCCTCACCTTCATCTCCACCTTCATTGGAAGGCCCCTTATAAGGAAAGTCTTCCCCTCTAGTTCTAGACTCCCCTGTGAGGGGAAATGTTCTCGTCATCCAATCTGTCAAGCACCTGTAACAGAATCATAAATATTTCATGAAGATCACCTCTTATTCTTCTTAATCCCAGTGAGTTTAGACCCAACTTGCTTCACCTCTCCTTATAAGGCAAACACTATTATCTCAGAAAGCAGTTGAGTAAATCCATCCTTAAATAATTTATCAAACTGCTGATGGTTTATGTCCCTATCCCTCACTGCCTTGCTCCTTTGCAAGTTTAGAAATGGATCAGACATTGGTCAAATCTTTCACCATCCATTCTGACTGTGCAAGAAAAGAAATATGTATTTTTTAAAGCACAATTTTCCCAGGGTTGTTTGTGATGTAATTGCATCTAAGTCTGTTCCTCAAACTAAATGCCCAATTTTCCAACAGTTAAAACTTCATTGCCTAAGTAAAATGTTATGAGGATAGTTTTAATAGGTTGGAACTGTTCTCTTTGGAAAGAAGACGACTGAGAATCTTTGACAGCAGTTTTCAAACTTATTATCAGTAGACAGGGAAAAGCTGTTTCCTTTTGTAAAACAAAAAAAAGAAGAAGACATAGATTTAAAATGATGGGCAAATAAAGCAAGGGTGATGCGAGACAAAAAATCCTCTCAGTGATTAGAGTGGAATGTGGGAGTAGTGCCGAGTGTGGAATGCACTGCCTGGAAAGAAGGTGAAGGGAGATTCAATTGATGCATTGAAGAGGGTGTTGGATAATTATTTGGATAGAAATAGTATACAAATAGGGATAGGGAAAAGGCAGGAGATTTGTACTACATAGTGGAACCAGTGCAGACACAGTGAGGCAAACAAGTTCCTTCTGAATGGTAACAGTTTTGTGATTCTGTGATATATTCAAGGAAATATAGATTTTCAAAACTGCTGACATGAGATGATCAACTCCCCGCTTAGATCTAAGGACACAAGACTAGTAATGTCAGGTCAGTTACCTCCAAAGTGTTTAGAATTGAAAATAACCAGAAGATAACCAACACCACTTTGAAGAGATCCAGGTTTAAGTGTTCACTTAACCAGAGCTTTATGAGAAAATGTTACCCAGCTGTGTCATGGTGGTGGATTGAGAGGATGAATCCCTCTTTCTCTACACTCCATACAGGTGTCTTAGGCTCACAACTGCAGATTAATTCTGGACCATAGCCTGACTTCTTTGCCTCACACCACTCTTCCTCCATGGGAGGCTTCCTCTGCCAGTGATATCACTGCGGATTCTAGGAAGCCAGAGACAGCTGCTTGGAGGGTTTCTGTGCCAAACAATGGAGTTAATGTCATCTTTCAGAAGTAAAACCAACCTGGTGATTTTTCTTTAAACATGGGCTACAAAAGCAACATTGCAATAACTTTAGGAGGAACATGAGATGGCAGGAGTGGGGTTGGAATATGTGAGCTGCAAAGAAATGAAAAATATTTCTGTTTCTTTCAACTCAAAAATAGCACAGAGGTCAGGGCCATAGTTGAAATGCCTTCTCCATTATGATTTAGAGATGCTGGTGTTGGAGTGGGGTGTACAGAGTTAAAAATCACACAACACCATGTTATAGTATCAGTATCACCCGATGAAGGAGCAGCGCTCCGACAGCTAGTGTGCTTCCAATTAAACCTATTGGACTATAACCTGGTGTTGTGTGATTTTTAGGATTTTCATGAATCCTGAAGAAGGGCTCATGCCCGAAACGTCGATTCTCCTGCTCCTTGGATGCTGCCTGACCTGCTGCGCTTTTCCAGCAACACATTTTTCAGCTCTGATCTCCAGCATCTGCAGACCTCACTTTCTCCTGGTTGTTCTTATTGTCAAAGATTCTGACCATGAGGTAAAAAGCTTAGCTAAAACTTTTTTAAAACTGTTCAGAGAGAAGTGAGAAGTGATATCACACAGAGGTTCTCCTAATATCCTCACCAACTGTCCTATCTCAGGCAGAAACAGACTAGGGGTGGCACAGCAGCTCAGTGGTTAGCACTGCTACCTCACAGCACCAGGGACCTGGGTTCAATTCCACACTTAGGTGACTGCCTGTGTGGAGTTTGCACATTCTCCCAGTGTCTGTGTGGGTTTCCTCTGGGTATTCTGGTTTCCTTCCATTGCCCAAAGATCTGCAGGTTAGGTGGATTGGCCAGGTTAAATTGCCCATAGTGTGCAGGCTAGGTGGGTTATTGGAAATGAGCCAGAGACGCAAAAGACCATAGGCAAGGGATGGGGTGGATCTGATTGGGATGCTCTTCAGAGGGTTGGTGTGAACTTGATGGGCTGAATGGCCTGCTTCCATATTGCAGGGATTCTATGAGTTCACTTTGGTGCTTCCCTTGCTTTGTTGGGAATAGCTGCCACATCTGCTTAATACATTTATTGCTTCTCTAAAATATTTCCCAAGTATTTTTGAGCTGTTCTAATCGATATTTGAAATGATCCTGAGAGGGAGTTCTCCTCCTATGGTCTTGTCTCTCCTTCCTGTCTGGTCTGGTTGTCCCAGGCCCTTTAGCGCTGTTTTGATTCGTCAATCTTGTGTGCCTTACTCTCCCAGCTTTCTGAATATGAATTGGTCAAGTCATTTCTACTTGTTATTCACACTCCAGGCCTGAGTCGAACTTCCAGCTCAGCTCACTCACTCACCACAGTTCTCAGGAAGGGTCACCGGTCCTGAAATGTTAACTCTGATTTCTTTCCACTGATGGGGCAAGGCGTCCCGAGATTTTCCAACAATTTCTGGTTTTGTCTCCAGGCAAACTGTTGCTTCTCTCTCTGTTTCCAGTTTAGGCAGTTCAACCTGTTATTTCATCGATTCCAGATTAGATAGACCACTACTCCATTAAAACAGAACGACATGACTTTGCAACATGTGATTCTCTGGTATAAAGCTTTCATTTACTTCCTACTTAGTGTAATTATGTTAGTATAGTGTGTTCAGTGAGTCAGTTATTTATACTTAATACAACGACAGACACAGAAACCGCACTATGTCAATGCTTGCTTGATCATAACAGTGTGCATAGTTAGCATTGTTAATAGACTTCAAGAAATCTGTCTCAATGAAAACCCAGCTTTTTGTGGTATTTGTTATGTGAGCTAAAATATGTGAGAAAGGACTAAGGCCAAATCACTGCACATGGTTATTCGTCATTTTCATCTCTGACTCATTTCCATTAACCCCTCACTCCACAATACTAATGTAAGCTTTTCCTTTTTTTCAAGTTCAATATAAAATGTATTCTTCTGGTAAACATTTGAGGATTAAAAGCTCTGGGAAGCTTTTTCTGGAGTGCCCAAGCCTGCAGGTTCCTTAAGTGTATTACAGGCCTTTGATAGAAGTTTGCATATCTCAATGGCAGCAGATTCAATCATAACTTTCCGTAAGACTGTTAGACTGTTAGGCTGTGAGATGTTGGCTATTTGGCCCATTGAGGTGGCTCTGCTGTTCAAAGAGATCAGGACTGATCTGAAAATCCTCAGCTCCACTTCCTTTACCTCATAACCTTAATTCTCTTCCTGATGAAAGAAAATCTGTATCTCAGCCTTATATTCTTAAAAGTGTATTCTTACAGCCCTCCCTGGCATAGATTGTCGACCATCTAAAACAGTAAAAGGAAGTTTCAAAAAGGAATTGGGAATGTACTTGAAGAAGTAACGACTTACTGGGTGATGGAGATTAGGAACAGCAGGAACCTCGGACTAATTGGTGCCTCTTCCAAAGATCCAACACAGCATGATGGGCTGAACAGCTTCTTGTGTGCTGTCCTGTTCTTTAATTGTATAGAATGAAAACCTTAACATTTCCGCTTGAAATTCCATTGAAATAAGCAGCATCTTTTAGCAGCACTGTCACAGCAACACAGCTTTGCTAGCCACAGCAGCAACCCCATTTATTCTTGTTAACAAACAGTGAACCCTCACTGCTGGCCTGTCATCACTGTAAGTAATTGCAAACACATGGCAACATTACAGCAAAAACAATTGAGCTAAGGTCCTGCTGGACAGCAATTGGAAATGTTAAAAAAAAAAGCCAGAGGTCAGATAAAGTTTGAAATCCAGGAGTCAGTTCTGTGATTTTTGGGAGATCTTTGGAAGGCAGTACTGAAACAGGGAATTTTATGGTTTTTTTTGGAACTCCCAATGTCATTTTACAGCAATGTTTGGCCCTCCAAGTACCCTTATCTTAAATCCTGCAGAGTTTCATATTGTTGGCCCAACATCAGACAGAAAAGATGTACGACAGACTTTGCACCAGATTACTTATTCCCATTTTCTTTCAAAGCAGCATTGAGGTTGAGTGTTACACGGTGTTTAAAAGGTTTATGGAGTTTATGAAAACGCTTTAAAGTAATGGTTTTCTCCTCTTCTCGGTTGCCAAATAAGGTTGGTTGGAAAGACTGGAGTAAATGCATAAGATGGATTTGTATGTGGCTTTGAGCCTAATAGTGAGTCAGAACTTGAAGAGGAGCTTCGAACAAGCTGTTATGTTGCACAGGGGAGTACTGTCGCTGCAGTTAAATGCCAGATTTCATCCATCATAATGTCAGGGCTCATATTAAAATGTCTTCAGGGACCTAAGGGAGGGATGGGTGATAGACGTCAAATCAATTTTCAGGCAATTGCTAAGATTTTTTGAACTCCAGTCCTTTATGATGATGGCATGGTTATACAAAGGGAGGTTATAAATAAAGTCCATATATCAGGGGAACAAGACATTTAAAAAATGCCACTGATTGTATAATGCCTGGTACCTAGCTTTAAGATATGACTCGCATTACAGCAAAAACTGTGATTATAAATACAGTATCACTTGTGACCTGCAACATGTTCAAAGGGTGAATTTTGGAACCAAAGCTGGTGTAATCCAGACCCCTACTCTTATCACCTTGGGAGTGATGTGGATCTCTTAATAGTTTTCTCAGGTACATTAAAGTTGATAACAGAGAGACTTGGAGTCTGGTATGTTCAGTTGTTTAGTTAACTGACTCTTGCTAGAGTTCTCAGCCACCAGTATGTACGTATGGTTAGTGAATCAAGCTGTATACCCTTCTCCTTCTGGAGAAGGGTTTCAGGACCTGAAGAGTTAACTCAGATTTCTCTCCACAGCTGCTGCCAGACCTGCTGAGCTTTTCCAGCAATTTCTGTGTTTGTTGTATGAATCTCCATTTTGGGTTCATATTATTAGAACTGTTGCACAACATGTGGAAGGGATCAAACTGAATAATGCAATTATAGGATGATACAGGAGAGAAGGTGGTTATTTGGCCCATTGTATCTGTACCAGCCCTTGGCATGACCAATCCAATTAATCCCATGACTCCATTTTCTTTCTATAACCTGACGCATCTTTCCCTTTCAAAGATTTAATAAATTTTCATTTAGGGCTCCCACTATCCTTCGGGCAGTTCATTCCAGATCATAACCACTTACATTTTCTATTTTTTTTACACACCTGTGATGTCTCTGGATATTTTACCAATCACATTAAATCTCTGTCCTTTTCCTCTTGACTCTTCTCCCACTGGAGACAGTACCTTCTTTTTGACCCTGGCAAAAATCTGACACTGAACATCTTCAGATTTCCTCCAAGCCATCATCAAAACTTATTTACTTTTCAATTTTAACTAATTTACTATACGGTTGTCGGATTTTCAGCAGGCTTTTTCTTTAGGAAATCATTCCAAAGTTTTTGATTCAATGCAGAATGCAGAGTTAAATCATATTACACGGGGGTGAGGGGAGGTAATCAAAATGGTTAAGTTAATAGGTGTTTTACGGGAGGTTTTTAAATCAGGACAGGGAGTTGATTGTCATTATGAGAATAGAAGCTAAAGTTGCTGTGAGTACCAGGATGAAGGGTGGGGTTTCTAAAAAGGAGAGTTAAAAGATCAGATCTTTCCACAAGGAGTTGTAATACTTAGGGAAGACTTCCTCAATTGGGTATCATAATCATAGAATCGAAGAGTCATAAAAGTGTACAGCATGGAAACAGACCATTCGGTCCAACTCGTCCATGCCAACTAGATATCTTAAATTAATTTAGTCCCATTTGCCAGCTCTTTGTCCATATCCCTCCAAACCCTTCCTATTCATGCCCCCATGATGCCTCTTAAATGTTACAATTGTACCAGCCTCCACCACTTCCTCTGGCAGCTCATTCCATACACACACAAACCTCTGTGTGAAAAGGTGGCCCCTTAGCTCTCTTTCATATCTTTCCCCTCTCACCTTAAACCTATGCCCTCTAGTTCTGGACTCTCCCACCCCAAAGTAAAAACCTTGTCAATTTACCCTATTCATGTTTCTCATGATTTTATCAACCTCTATAAGGTCACCCCTCAGCCTCCAATGGTCCGGAGAGATGAGAAGACAACAGAGAAATTTATAAATAGAATCTCTACGGTGTGGAAGCAGGCTATTCGGACCATCAGTCCATACCACACCTCCAAAGAACATCCCACCCAGACATACTCCATCCCTGAAACCCTGCATTTCCCATGGCTAATCCACCTAGCCTGCACATTCCTGGACATTATGGACAATTTAGCAATGCCAATTTGCCTAACCTGCACATGTTTGGACTGTGGGAGGAAACCAGAAACGAGAAAAATGTGCAAATTCCACACAGACAGTAGCCCGAGGATGAAATCAAACCCGAGTCCCTGGCACTGTGAGTGGGCAGTGTTAACCACCGAGCATCCATGCAGCTCTATTGGGTGCATTCATTCTGTAAGTCCACGTGCAGTTCCACAATGCTGCAGCTACAGGGAGTAGGGTGTTCGGGAGTATACCTAGAGCAACTGACAAAATTTTCAGGCTGTTTTCATTATTTCTACTGATTAACCACAGGTTCTTGAGTGCACATTTGTGATTGTAAATTCTAGTGTATGCAGAGAGTCCATTCCAGACAAGCTAGAATGAAACTCTCTGAATATATGACATTCATCAATTTATACACCTTTAAGCATGCCTGAAAATTCCAACCTTGTCAGTACATAATGTTCCAATAAACAGATGTCTCCAGTCCTAGGTATGTCTGTTTATTCACTTCGGCAGGAATTGTTTCATCTTATCTTAGTATTGTTTGTTCAATCCTTAACTGTTTATTCTATCCATGCCCTCTACTGCCTCCTGACCAGTTAATCCATTATAGTTCCTCAGACCATTCTGGATGTTTCATGCTGTTCCCGACATCTGACAAAGTCAGCTATTTGAATGTTATTGTGAACATAGAAATCCCTATTTAACCTTTTCAGTCAAATTCCCTTTTACAGATCCCCCTTGGTGAAAGCCTGTGGTTGCTAATACTGTGGTATTGTTCGTTTCCTTTAAGCCCTGCCACCATCAGTACTGGCAGATATTGTAAAGGTAATGAGTGAAACCATCTTTACTAACTGGTCCTTTAAAGTAGACCCCAATTTCTAAATCCCCATCGCCGTTTTCGATTGGATCTCCTGACATGTTGAATACTAGACATAAAGTTAATAACAGTTGGGCAATAATCTGGGTTTGGAAGATCATTTGGCGCAACATGCAGATACTTTTTTTTCTCTACCATTTGATTGTGGACTGAAATGAGAAAAACATTG
This sequence comes from Hemiscyllium ocellatum, assembly GCF_020745735.1. Lineage (NCBI taxonomy): Eukaryota > Metazoa > Chordata > Chondrichthyes > Orectolobiformes > Hemiscylliidae > Hemiscyllium > Hemiscyllium ocellatum. The sequence goes on from NC_083423.1 coordinate 10,347,602, forward strand.
TTTCTAAACCAAGGATTGTTGAAGGATTGCTGCAACTGGCTTTTTTTAAACAGCAAGCAACCTAATACTCATTGTGAGTACTATTTACACATCTGTTTGTTCAAGCAACAGTAAAAGTCTTGTTTCGAAGTGATCTGGAGATAAAGATGTGTACAAATGGCTAGTAACAAGCACCTGATTCATCTGTGGACAAGTGGCCAAGGCCTTCTGCTTGCCAACAGCAATCTGATTGGTTCCAAGGTAGCTGAACGGCTTGGGTATGTGAATGTTTTGGCAAAAAAAAATCAGATCTTGAGAACAGAAGGAGCTTTATTTTGCTAAACATTGAAAATAGCCCATTTGTTTTCCATTTCCAGTTATTGTAAATTGTGACATCTAACTGATAAGTGAAAGGCCTTTATAGATAGGAACCAGTTACCCCAGACCTGCTGCAAACAAATACAACTATCTGGAGAAGGAAGATTGAGAAACATTGTTCTTATGAACACAAAATTAGCACAATCCTGTGAGGGGAACCACTGAACTATCTTCTCAGTCTAACCTTCTGCCCATAACATATATGTTTTTGTTTCCTTTCTGCCTATCTGTATGCATGTATGTAATAGGGTTAAAGTTTTAGCTGGTAGAGTTACATGTTAATGTTTCATATTTCCCTGTAACTAGAGCCTATTTATTTGTAGTCAGGAGTCATCTTTGTAAAATGCAGAAACCTGACCTGTCTTTTCTATTAAAGTAGGTCAAAAAGGAAGTAAATTGGGAAAGTTTGCATACTCTTACAAAATCTTCGTTTCAGACATAAGTCCTTTGAAGAAAGGCTTATATCCGAAACATCAATTCTCCTGGTCCTTGGATGCTGCCTGACCTATTGTACCTTCCCAATCCTCACTGGCACCTGTGGATGCAAGTTGGGTTGTAATTGGGGCATGATTGATTGTTCCTGTACAGAGGAGAAAGTGAGGACTGCAAATGCTGGAGATCAGAATGGAGTGTGTGGTGCTGGAAAAGCACAGCAAGTCAGGCAGCATCCAAGGAACAGAAGAATCAATGTTTCGTGCATAAGCCCTTTGATGAATGGCTTATACCCGAAACATCAATTCTCCTGCTCCTCGGATGCTGCCTGACTTGCTGTGCTTTTCCAGCCCCACACTCTCAACTCTGTTCCTGTATAGAATATAGATAGTGCAGCACAAAAACAAGGCCTTCATTGGCTGCACTAAAAATCATGCCATTCTAAACTAATCCTATTTGCCTACACATAATCTGTATCTCTCTATTCCCTAACTATTCACATGTCTGTGTCAATAAGTCTTAAAAATTGCTATTGCAACTGCTTCTACCACCTCCCCCAACAGCATGGTCCAAACACCTACCACCTTCTCCATAAAAAATGTTGCCTCACACATCTCCTTCAAACTTCTTCCCTCTCAAGTTAAATCTACGCCCCTAGGATTTGGTTTATCCACCCTGGGAGAAAGACTTCAACTATGGTACAGTGGTTCAGTGTGTCAAGAGCCTGGCCCACAGCGCAAGGGACCTGGGTTCAACTCGGGTTTGATTTCACCCTTGGACAACTGTTTGTGTGGGTTTCCTTCAGGCACTCCAGTTTTCTCCCACAGTCCAAAGGTGTGCAGGTTAGGGTGGATTGGCCATGCTAAATTGCTCATAGTGTCCAGGGATGTGCAGGCTGGATGGGTTAGCAAGGGGATATGTGGGGTTACAGGGGTAGGGTGGGATGCACTTCGGAGAGTTTGTGTGGATTCGATGGTATGCTTCCATACTGTAGCGATTTTATCCGTGTCTTTTCATAATTTTATGTGCATCTATCAGGTCATCCCTCAGCTTCCGATGCTGTAGAGAAAACAATCCAAGTTTGTCCAACCTCTCCTTATTGTTCATGGACTCCAATCCAGACAATATTCTGATGAACCTCTTTGTAACCCACTCCAAAGCCTCCACTTCATTCCTATAGTGTGGTGACCAGAACTGCACACAACTAGTTCAAATGTGGCCTAACTGAAGTTTTATACATCTACCACATGACAAGTTTTATACTCAGTGCCCTGACCAATAAAGGCAAGCATCCACCTTACCACTGTATCCACTTGTGTTACCATTTTCAGGGAGCTCTGGACTTGCTCTCCAAGATCTCTCTGTATATTAATGTTCCTAAGGGTCCTACTAATTATTGCATTAAAAAAAACACCCTTTCTGCCATGTGGTGATGCAATATCCATGTATGCAACATGGGCTGTTCCTTTGGCTGACTGTATTGCTTCCATTGTAGAATTATCTGTAGCATTAAATTTGTACCTTGCCTCTTCTGTTATGTCTATCAGATATGTACATACTACTAAAATAGCTTCTATTGGATGTTCATTTAATGTAGAGGGAAATACCAGTTTAAAAAAACAGTAATGCTTGGAAATGACCATACTGGTCATACCGGAGCACTGCTGTACAAAACACATTGGTCCAGTATGAAACATTTGCGAGTTTTCCTGTATTTTTCCTTCTAGGATATTAACCATTCTACCCTTTATTTCCACTGCATACAGCAATTTATTGTGGCACCTTACAGAATTTGCCCTCATTCTCCTCATATTCCTTACGCCGTCAGCAGAAAGAGTAAACTTGGTCTCTGATGATTTGATAAGGAGTGGGGACAAAGTGTCTTAATTTTCCATACTTAGAAGAACTTTCTGAAACCTTCTGTAATTTCAATTTGAAGAAGTCTTTTCATTTTTTTGTTGTTCTTTCTTTGACAACTTTGCTGCAATTTTCCAACTGTTTTCAAAAAAACACTTTTTCACATTTTGTTATACCAGCTTCAAAAACAACACAAACATCTAGGTAAAATATTTCTCATGTCTCTCTGTTCACTAACTTCTTTCCTGAACACAATTTCTCAATTCTGAGTTAAAATTGGATGTCTGCCAATCTTCAGCTTATCTCAAGGTTTTAGGAACAAATGAAGCTTCCTACGATACAGAACTTTGTGCTTGAGACTGTCTGATTTTAACTAAATATGAGGATGAATTTATTCATTTTCTAATTTTAATCTGATATTTTCTGTCTGTAAGTCAAAATCCAGTCCCAATGTTATGATAATGCCAGTTTTCTCCTCGTGTCACTTGGAAATGTAATCATGGAGAAACTTCTAGAATCAATAATTCAGGATAGAATTAATGGTCACAGTCAAATCTGGATTGATTAAGGAAAGACAATATGAATTCTTCCAGGGAAAATTATGCTTAACAAACTTTATGGAGTTTTGTAACAGAGTTGATGAAGTTAATGCTGTTGATTTAGAGTACAAGGATGTGAAAAAGGCATTTGCTACCCAACACACTTGTGAGCAAAGTTATGGCTTCTGGACACTTCACTGTAAATAGAATCTCTCATTCTTAAACATATAATTTCATTACGTCATCATCTGTCTGATCGATTCTCATTGTAACTGTATCCACAAGAATGAAGCTCCAGAGGCTAACAGTCCCCAACCCTATCTGACGGAATGCTACGTTTTCCCCAATACCCAGTGCATTTGGGTGGCATGGTGGCTCAGTGGTTAGCACTGCTGCCTCCCAGCACCAGGGACCCATGTTCAATTCCAGCCTGAGGCGACTATGTGTTTGGAGTTTGCACAATCTCCCCGTGTCTGCGTGGGTTTCCTCCTACAGTCCAAAGATGTGCTGGTCAGGTGAATTGGTCATGCTAAATTGCCCATAGCATTAGGTGCATTAGTCAGAGGGAAATGGGTCTGGATGGATTACTCTTTGGAGGGTCAGTGTGGACTTGTTGGGTCGAAGGGCCTGTTTCCACACTGTAGGGCATCTAATCTAATCTAACATCTTGTCATTGTTCAATAAGGGAGCAGCCCATATTGGAAATCCTTCAAATACTTGTTGACATTGACCTTTATTAAACATTGGAACATGTGAAGAAACAATAGACACATTTGCTTCTGAGAAATAACAGTCAATGATGTAACGGTGCCACCTCATGCTCCCACGAAGAGGTTAAAGAGTTCATCAACTTCACTAACACCTTTCACTCCAACCTCAAATTCACCTGGACCATTTCAGACAACTCCTTCCCCTTCCTGGACCTCTCCATCTCCATCTCCAGCAACCGACTAACCACAGACATCTACAAACCCAACAACTCTCATAACCACCTGGACTACACCTCATCCCACCCTGCCTCCTGTAAAAATACCATCACTTATTCCCAAATCCTCCACCTCTGCTGCATCTGTTCCCAGACTGACCAATTTCACCATGGAAAATCCCAGATGGCATCCTTCTTCAAAGACCACAATTTCCCCTTCAATGTTGTTAATGACGCCATCCAGTACATCTCCTCCATTTCCCACACCCCCACTCTCAAGCCCAACTTCTCCCAATGCAACAAGGACAGAAACCCCGGTCCTCACCTTTCACCCCACCAACCTCCGTATATATCGCATCATCCTCCACCCTTCCGCCATCAACAAACAGACCCCACCACCGTGGATATATTCCCTCCCCACCCTTATCAGCATTTCAGAGAGATCATTCTCTTTGCGACTTCATTGACAGATCCACGCCCTCCACCAGCCCTACCCTACTCCCAGCACCTTCCCCTGCCACTGCCGGAAGTGCAAAATGTGTGTCCACATTGCCCCCCTCACCTCCATCCAAGGCCCCAAAGGATCCTTCCACATCCAACAGAAATTCACCTGTACTTCGACAAATGTCATCTACTGTATCTGTCGCACCCAATGTGGTTGCCTTCACATCGGGGAGGCTTGTGGACGCCAACTTGCGGATCATTTCAGAGAACATCTCTGGGACACCTGCACCAATCAACCCCACCGCCCTGTGGATGAACACTTCAACTCTCCGTCCCACTCTGCCAAGGACATGCAGATCCTGGGCCTTTCCATTGCCAAGCCCTAATAACCTGATGGCTGGAGGAAGAACGTTTCATCTTCCACCTTGGGACCCTGCAATTACACAGAATTAATGTGGATTTCAACAGTTTCCTCATTTCCCCTCCCCCACCTTATCCCAATTCCAATCCTCCAACTCAGCATCTATTGCCTTTCCCATCTATCTGCTCCACATTCCTCTCCGACCTATCACCTTCATCTACCTATTGCATTCTCAACTACCTTCCCCCCAGCCCCACACCCTCATGTTTATCTCTCAGCCCCCCAGCCCACAAGCCTCATTCCTGATGAAGGTTTTATGCCGGAAACATTGAGTCTCCCGCTCCTTCGATGCTGCCTGACCTGCTGTGCTTTCCCAGCACCACACTCTGTATTGCAATGCTGAATCAAACACTCAGCCTCAGGATGCCTAACATCTGCTCCACTGTAGCCCTGGTGGGAGAATGGACTGCATTGGATCTACACTCAGTCTCAGTCAGGGGATTGAAATGATCCATGCTACTCAGTGTAGACTTCAAAGATATCGTACAGCTGTCAACTTTATTGCCATCCAGCACAGTGGGATGGCCAGCCATGCTTTCAGTTTGTAATGTGTACAATCTCATAACAGCCCAAACCTGGACCAGCCAGCTATGCTGGCAAGGCCTACTGTTCAGGCTGCAGCACTGACCTCATCATAGGGAAATGAGATAAAGCAGTGTGACACAGCGGCTCAGTGGTTAGCACTATTGCCTAAGGGGACCCAGGTTTGATACCTGCCTCGGGCGATTGTGTCTGTGTGGAGTTTGCACATTCTCCCTGTGTTTGCGTGGGTTTCCTCTGGGTGCTCTGGTTTCCTCCCACAATCTGAATTTGTGCTGGTCAGGTGAGTTGACCATGCTAAATTGCCCATAGTGTTAGGTGCATTAGTTGAGGGTAGGTGTAGGATGGGGGAATAGGTCTGGGTTGATTACACTTTGGAGGTTCACTGTGGACTTGTTAGGCTGAAGGGCCTGTTTCCATACTGTAGGGAATCTAGTATATCTGGCACCAACTGTATTGATACATTTGTGGGTTGAGGATTGAGAACTCCCACAGTGGCTCTTCTCCATGGTTGAAAGCCCTATCTTACATAAAAATGTAGTGCAGCTATCTCCTTGACAGGTACCCCAGCAGGGCAGGAAGGTTATGCACATTTTCAGCAGTTGACACATTTCTGTTACAGTGCCCTAGGACATTTTTAGTGTGTGGAGGCCATGTGTTTCTCTGATCTGGAGGAGGTAGCACAGAGACAATAACCCCTGGGCTTCCTGTACCTTCCCTGCATCCTGAGGGGAATTTGAGTGACATATTGTTTTTGTGGAAGGTGTTCACCACTCACTGGAATTTGCTGCTGGTCCTGGTCTGGTCATGCACATCTTGCTCCTCAATTCCTCTGCACCCTCATTGATCAGTAATGATAATCCCCTCCCCCCGCCCCTTGCCGTCGTGGCTGGATCTAATGGTCATTGTTCCAATGAACCTGACTGGGCATCATCAGAAACAGAACAGCATCTCTGTAAAGTGAGCAGTTAGCATTCATATAACACACAAATGACACTTTAAGATATTCCTCAATTCAGTGTGACACAGAGGACTCCGATAAGGAGAGCCGTAGAATGTCACGAAATGGACTTTTGACAAAGTGGATCTAATTCTGATGTATGAAGCATCAACCTTATGTGTCAAGTTAACCCCCCACCAGCCTCACAATTAGTGTCCAATTTGCATTCCAGAATGTAGCCTCTAACCTCACAACTGATTTCCCCAGCTTGCCCACTACAGTCGTCATCCCTGATAATACTCCGCGATTTTCAGTGAGATAAACCCCCTGGACTGACTGGGTCCACGCCCCACCCCCGACCAACTTGGAATGACTGATGAGTGACCAGACCCCTGACTGACCTCTATGTAACCCCCTGACTGACTCACAGGCTGAATGGCCTGCTTCCACACTGTAAGGATTTAATGTATCCAGGAAAACGTGGGAGCTGTTCTGTGGCCTACCTGCTTGGATGAAGGGTGCAGATCGTTGCAGGCCCACAGAGCAAATCCTGAAATGTTGGCCATTGCTGGCCGAGGTGGAAGTTTGGAGGAGCAAACAGCTAGTTGGAGACACCAGGTAGCTGCTCAGACTTCCATGTCAAAAAATTGTCACAAACTAGTTTCTCCCTGCTGCCTGGGAAATAGCAAACTGCAATGGATGAAGTGATTTTAATAATACAATATTAATGCATGCAAATAGGCCCCTTGCCACTCACAAGCAGATTTCCTGTCTAGCCGTTGAAATCTTAGCTGGAAATTTTTTTCCGCAGTGTCAATAATCTAATATTTCCAATCGTGCCACATTTTCCCAAATGACTCATCATTGCCCACCTCATGCATGGCCTGATATGATTCCAACCCAGAATACAGAATAACTCACAGGTTACCAGAAAGATTTTTATTTTAGTAATAAGGAGCAAGTGATAACTTTTTGTTCTTTTCATGATTTTCTTATGACTGTGAGGAACAGGGCAGAGAGGGGAGGGGAAATTCTTCCTATGACACATTGATGTTACATTCAAACTATCCTGAAATAGCCAGATATACATAAAAGTTAATAATTATCTAATTTAGGGAACCGTAATTGGGGAGTTTGGAAGGTTATGGTAAATTGGGAAGGTCAGGTTAGGGGAATTAAATCTTAAAAGGAAGGTGTCAGTGGAGAGATGTCAGAATGAAGTACTAGAGATCGTATTTATCCATCTCCATTGTTACAGATCTTACTGTGTGAAAAGGTGACAACATGAGAGTTGAAAAACAACATGGGTAGGAATCAAGGACAGATCAATTCAATGTACTGTGCGTGAAATAATTAAATTGCAGTCTGTTGCTGACTCAAAAAAATGCTTATGTTTTTGAAAGAACAAGTGGATGAGTCATATGTATTCATGTTAGTAGATAATTCATAACCAGTGGATTGCCATATACTGTAGCTCAATTATCTGAATTGCACAATACTTGTACTATTAGTACACTACCATATACAATTAAATAGTAAAGACTTCTGCAGTAAGAAAGGACTCTGTTCTTCAGTGGATGTGTAAGAGAAGCTTGTAAGAAGGCATTGTGATTGGAGATCATTATACTTACATTGGTTACAATCCAGCTTTGACAAAAATTCATTTTTTTTCCCTTCTTTTATTTTGTTACAAATCCTTTCAGAAAGTTCCCTGGCAATTTACTCAACCCTACAGACTGAGAAGTGTCATGTTTGATTGCCTTCATTTTTCTCAGCAGGGCTGGCAACAGGGAATGCAGTTTTGGACTACGATACATTTCAACAAAGTTAGCCAGGAGCCCTGCTCAGGATCATTGTACCTGGTAATTAAAAGTCCACACTGTTTCATGTGGATCTTTAAGTACACCATATACTGTGGGGGGTGGCACGGTGGTCAGCACTGCTGCCTCACAGTGCCAGAGACCCGGGTTCAATTCCCACCTCAGGTAACTGTCTGTGTGGAGTTTGCACATTTGCAGATTGGCCATGCTAAATTGCCCGTAGTGTTAGGTGAAGGGGGAATATTGGATTGCTCTTCAGAGGGTCAGTGTGGATTTGTTGAGCTGAAGGGCCTGTTTCCACACAGTAAGTAATTTAATCATAATGGTGTGACTCTTCCTGAACATTAGTCTGCTTTGAGTTTGCAAACTGCACTGACAGAAAAGAAGTTAATACAATTGTAATGTTTGCTTCATAACTTACAATGTGCTTTACGGTTTTAAATTAACTCACCCACAGAGTTAAACCCTGAGAAACAATTGATTGTTGGACCATACTCATTAACATGGTATGAAGAACAGCAGGGCAAAGCATTTTGGTGATGAGGCCTTTCACATTTAATCAGTTGGCCAGCAAACTAATCTTTAAGCATGCTAAAGTACTTCAAACAACATTTGATGTCCATGGACATTGCAGCATCAAAGAGTGTTGAAAGCACAGCTTGCTGGTAAACAGATTAATCCCTACTTGGAAGCCATTTTAACTTGCTTGAGAAAAGCAATGATCAAGCTAGACTGATATCAAGCAAGGCAAGCTCAAAGACATATTGTCAGAAAATCCACAAAACTCCCTGATTTAAATTGGGATACAGCAGACCTCAAACTTTTGTGTTTAATCGTATCATTTAGACAGAAGCTTACATAATCCAAAAATCACTTTATGGGTAGAGACAGAGGACAGGGCTCAATGTGTGATTTCTCAGATGGGGAGCTAACAGAATTGTTGATTGCACCCACCCCAATGGAGCTTATCCAGTAAGACTCACCAGCCAAATTGATGACTTGTAGCATAGCAGAATTCCTGCAAAATGTAAGTGCAAAGTGATCTTAATTGCAGATTGACAAAACTTACAAGTCCTAAGTCCAAACATATGTTTGATGCAATTGGTAATGCACCCAGAGATAAGATGACATGTGACCTTCTGTCTATACAAGGAAATGCCCAGTTTTCAGTTGAATCTTCTTTTCTTTTCAATTGAAGCTTTTTTCTGTATTTTACCATATTATTCACTGTAAAATGCAAATGACAATAAACCATAAATTGAGTGTAAAACCCTCTTTTGGTCCATAATTAACATACTGTTTCTTTTACCACCATTTCATCATTCATGTACCTATAGCAAACATTGTAATTCCCCTATATATTAGCCAATGTTATTTTCTCATATCTTCTTATTTCTTTTCACCTACAATCTTAATCTTCTAAACTCCTTTAGTTCTCAATTGTACTTTCTATCTGACACCTATCAACAGCGCACTTTTTCTTCTTTATTTTCATATCTATCTCCTTTTTCATCCCTATATTTTTGTTTAGTTTGCCTTCCATTTTCTCTTTTTCCCTGACTGCACTGAAACCATCTCACTTTGAAGTAAACCCATTGTTCAGTTATCATTTTTCCCATCAACCTTTTTTTCCAGTCTATTTTGCCCCATTGAAGTCAGTTCTCCTTCAGTTAATCTGAATGAAGAGCTGAAAGAGAAACGAAAGGAAGTTGGATGAGCTATAAGATGTGTATCATCAACCAAATGAAAAGTTTGTCAGTCTACAAAAATAGCTGGAGCAACTGTATATCATATCAAGGTCAGCAGGAGCAGCTACAGAAACATAGATCTAGCCTCAAAGTGGAGAAAATGACAAAACCTGTGAAAGCAAGTGAAGATGTATTGTTAACCTAGAAAGAACCTGAAATTGTTTGGCCAGACAGTCCTTTCAGAAATGAATGCCAGCAATGATGCACTAGTGAAAGCATTCAAACAGAATATAGAGGAAGCCAAGCTACCACAGAAGCAACAATAGGAAGAGGTCCACGTTTCAAAGAAAATTTTACGAGTTGAAAATGCTGCACAGTTATTAGAGCCAGTTATGAAGGAGGAACAATACTAAACAAGCAGAAATCTAGAACTTCAATAGATTTAGAAGAATCTAGGATGTCAAGCTAGAAACCTCAAATTAAGCTGGGAGCTTTTATGGAACTGTAGTGCATCATAGAAATGTAGACCCATAAGGGTGTACAGCACAGAAACAGACCCTTCAGCCCAACTCATCCATGCTGACCAGATATCCTACATAAATCTAATCCCATTTGTCAGCATTTGGCCCATATACCTCTAAACCCTTCCTATTCATATAGCCATTCACACGCCTTTCAATTGTACCAGCCTCTACCACTTCATCTGGCAGTTCATTCCATACATGTTCACACCCTCTGCGTGAAAAGGTTGCCCCTTAGGCTCCATTTAAATCTTTCCCCTCTAACCTTAAACCTATGCCTTCTCATTTTGGATTCCCCCATCCCAGGAAAAAGACTTTGTCTATCCACCCTATCCATGCCCCTCATGATTTTATTTATATGAAGTTGAAGGCATGTGTTGTATTTTTAAGGTGATGATGGAATTGAATGGTCAATTGGCTACATTTCAAAGAAACTCAAAACCCACCTTAGAAAAGAATGATTGAATTTGGTACTGACCTTATAATACTTTAATGCTTATGTGATAAACAATGTGTCAAAGACAGTTGCGCACACAGACCACAATCCTCTTACATACTTGGAATGATGTAAAGACATGAATATGAGACTATTTCATTGGAGTGTTATGTTACAGACTTTTAATTTACAAATCGTACATGTTGCGGGTTGTAAAAATTTAATAGCGGATGCATTATCACATATTTAAAGGATAAAGTATAGATAAGATTGAACAGATTTTATATGTATGTGTGCAGAAATTAATGTGAACTTAGATTAATGTCCTATGTATTTCATTGTAATGGATTAAGAATTAGAAACAAAAAGAAGCCATCTTTTCATTGTGACTGTTCTTTTTTTCTTAAGGGGAAAGGTGTTATGAAATTGAAAGTGCGTACTGTACCTTTAAGAGAGAGTGAATGTTGGTTTTCACTGAGAGCTTACAAGCACGTGTCATATGACTAACTAGCAGTCTCAGAGAGTACTGGAAAATTGACAATATGTAACATTTGGTAGTGAAATAAACACGTGAGTTGGTTGCTGTTTTGGCAACAATTTAAATGTAACCAATCTGTTTAAATTATGCCCCAGGATACTAAAACCCAATTGAGTTTGAATTTATTGTTTTGCCAACATCCAATCAATAAGACGATCCGATGTTGGGGGGCATTAAAGAAAGGCAGGCAGTTTCAAAGTCAGACAGAGAACTGGCATTGACAGAGTAACTGTCATTGAGAGAGAAAGAGTCACACAAAAGATTGAAACACTTTCTATCAAAGGTACCTTTTCATATGAAATATCTTCACAGTCATTAAAGAGAAGACGATCCAGGGAGATCGTTAGCTGAAAGAAGACAGACGCTGAAGATGACAGCCGCTGTGTGGTTTTGAAATTAAGTAGATGTAATTTTAATAAGAGCTTTTTTGGAACAGTAAATTGATATAGAGTTGGAGGCAGATAATAAGCAGTTAAAAGAAGGGGGGCTTAGAGGTGTGAATAGTTTTTGTTTAATGTTTACTTTTAGAGTTAAAGAATAAATTGATATTATTTTCATTAATTAGTGGAATTTGGGAGTTCTCTGTCACTCATATATTTTAACAGATTAAAAGTGGAATGAGCTTTTCTAGGTGTTTAGTTTAATTAGCAGAGGGGTTAATCACTGCTGTATTGTAACATTATAAACCAGTATAAGGTCACCTTTCAGCCTCTGGCACTCCAGGGAAAATAACCCCAGTCTATTCAGCCTCTCCCAATAGCTCAACCCCTCCAAACCTGGCACCATCCTTGTAAATCTTTTCTGAACCATTTCAAGTTTCACAACAGCAGGGAGATGAGAATTGCACGCAGTATTCCAATAGTGGCATAACCAATGTCCTGTACAGCTGCAACTTGACCTCCCAGCTCTTATAATCAATGCACTGACCAATAAAAGGAAGCATAACAAATGCCTTCTTCACTATCCTGTATACCAGCAACTCTACTTTAAAGGAACTATGAACCTGTATTCCAAGGTCTCTTTGTTCTGCAACACTCCCCAGGGCCTTAAGTGTATAAGTCTGTCCTGAATTACGTTTCCAAAATGCAGCACCTCACACTTATCTAAATTAAACTCCATTTGCCACTCCTCAACCCATTGACCCATCTGTACTCTGAAGTGACCTTCTTCACTGTCCACTACACTGCCAATTCTGTTATCAAATGCAAGCTTACTAACCAAACGTCCTATGTTCACATCCAAATCATTTATATAATTGATGAAAGGCAGTGCGTCCAGCACCGATCCTTGTGGCACATTGCTAGTCACAAGTCTCCAATCTGAAAAGCAACCCTCAAGTCTGAAAAGTAATCCTCCACACTACCTTCTGTCTTCTACCTTCAAGCCAGTTCTGTATCCAAATGGCTAGTTCTCCCTGTATTCCATGTAATCTAACCTTGCGAACCAATCTAGCACAAGGAACCTTGTCGAACACCTTACTGAAGTCCATATAGATCACATGAAGGTTACATAAATTTGGAGTGGTAACTATAGTACTTAAAGGAAAAACTTGAGAACATCTCCAAAGTTACCATCTCAAGATCTAGAAATAATTTAACTGTGGGTTATACAGACTCCTGGACTCACTGATCATTATAAATAGTTAAATCTTTTGAAAAGAAGGGGAATATTGCCTGTGTACCTCAAAAGGGTCCATTAGCTGTTGCAAACTTTTCTTGGCAATTAGTCTACTCTGCATTTGTAAGCTACACACATGACTGACACAAAAAATCCCATACGGACACCGCAAGTGATTAAGAAGATTAATGGAATGGCATCTTTTTTTGAGAGGAATTGAACATAACAGCAAGGATGTTATGCTTCAGTAATAGAGTATACTTGTGAGACCACATCCTGAATACTGTGTACAGTCTGGTCCCTTTATTTAGGGAATGATATAAATACATTGGTGATGTTTCAGAAGAGATTTTCTACACTGATACTCAGAATAAGTCAGTTGTCTTCTGAGGAAAGATTAGGCAGGTCACATTTGTTTTCACTGAAGTTTCCAAGAGTGGGTGGTGTTTTGATTGAAATGTGTAAGATCCTGAATGACCTTGACAAAGTGGATGTGCAAATGATTTTTACTTTTTTTGCGTGAGTCTAGAACTAATGGATGCTGTTTTAAAATTAGGTTCATCCTTTCAGGACAGAAATATTGAAGCATTTCCCCTTTCTGAGGTTCTTGCAAATTTCAATTCTATTTCAGAAGACAGCGGAGTTGGGTTATGGAATTGATGGTGGTAGATTGATAATTGCTCAGTAAAGAAATCAAATATTAATAGAGACCACTGAGAATATGGAATCTGAATGAATGACAGAAAAGTTTGAAGGGCCAAATGGTCCACATCTGCTCCAAATTGATAGATGTGTGCATGCCTCTGTCAATTATTGTTATTAAATTTGTAATAGTATTCGGGAATTGCATAGATAAATGTTTCAATAAAAATGGAGTGTAACTGGTCGAGACCATCAGATGAAGCTAATTTTGCATTGAGATGAAGTGTGTATAAAGTATATTATAGTCATTTTTGGAATTTGAATTGTTTTAAAAAGAGAAGCATGAAGTGCTGTGAAAGTTTTGTTTTCAACATTTTCTGGAACTGACCTAAATGCATCCGTTCGAAGAAATATTTGTGATTGCAATCAAATGCATTGGAGAAGTGTGAATGCATTGAAGCTATTGCTTCAACTGTGGTTGGACGTTCCATTTTCTAACCATTTGTTGGGTACGGGCCTTTCTTTTGAATTTTCTGTTAGGTTTTACTAATAACTATCCCATAACTTTGACTTCTAATGTTGGTTTTTTTCCCAACCAGTGAACACATTTTGTCCACATTTATCCTATCCAATAACTTAAAGCTCCAATCAGTTCATTTTGCAAAATAAGTCTGAAATCCATTTAAACGTTCCTCATAACACAGGTCACACGTTTCATTAACATGAATTCGCTATTACATTTCACATCACCAGGTTATAGTCTAACAGGTTTATTTGAAAACATCAGCTTTCAGAGCACTTTATCAGGTGATTGTAGAGAATACAATGATAACACACAGGATTTATAACAGAAGGTTACATTGTGATGTCCGTCTGTCACAATGGTCAGACTGATTCTAATCTAAAAAATGGATTTACAGAATCTTACATGGATTCATGTAGTTTTTGAGCAAAGTAAAATGTAATTCTGCAAGTACAAATTCACCCCACAATCTTATATGTGTGTGTGTATGTGTGTTGGGGGGGGGGGAGCTTTATGAACGTCTGTGAGAGGATGTGAGTGTGAGTGTAAAAGGGTTTAAGTCTGTGATAGGGTGTGTGTGAGAGTCTGTGTGTGTGAGTGTATGAGAGAGGGTCTGAGTGTGGGTGTATGTGTCTGTGTGTCCGACTGTCTGTCTGTCTGTGTGTATAGTGCAGTGGAGTCACCAGTAGTGTGACATGAACCCAAGGTCCCGGTTGAGGCCATCCCTATGGGTCCTGAATTTGGCAATCAGCCTCTGCTCAGCAGCTTTTCGCTGTTGCCTGTCCCAAAGTCTGCCATGGAGGATGGTCATCTGAAGGTGCGAGGTTGAATATTCCGGACTGCTGAAGTGTTCTCTGACTGGGAGGGAACACGCCTGTCTGTTGATTGTTCTGCAGTGTCAGTTTATCCATTGCCGTAGCCTCTGTTTGGTCTTGCCAATGTACCATGTCTTAGGGCATCCTTGACTGCAACATATGAGATAGTATGATCTCATACGCTGCAGACAAGGATGCCCTGAGGCATGATACATTGGCGAGACCAAACCGAGGCTACGGCAACGGATGAATGGACACCGCAAAGCAATCAACAGACAGGAGTGTTCCCTCCCAGTCAAAGAACACTACATCAGTCAGTCCGGGACATTCATCCTCGGACCTTCGGGTGACCGTCCTCCAAGTTGGCCATCAAAACAGGCAACAAGTGGCCGAGCAAAGGCTGATAGCCAAGTTCGGTGCCCATACGGATGGCCTCAACCAGGACCTTGGGTTCATGTCACACTACTGGTGACCCCATTGCACTATACACACACACACACACGTACACACAGACGTACACACAGATAGACAGACTGACACATACACAAACACACTCAGACCCTCTCTCGTACACTCACACATACACTCCCACACACATCCTCTCACAGATGTAAACCCCTTTACACCCACACTCACACACATATACACACCCTCTCACAGTCATTCATAATGTCCCCCCCCAAACTTCCTCCCCCCCCACCACACACACTCGCACCCATGTGCACATATAAGTTTGTGGGTGAACTTGCAGAATTGCATTTTATTTTGCTCAAAAACTATATGAATCCATGTAAGATTCTGTAAATTTATTTTTTACATTAGAATCAGTCTGACCATTGTGGCATAGACAGACATCACACTGTAAACTTTTGTTATAAATCCTGTATCTTACAATCTTATTTTCCACAATCACTTGATGAAGGAGTAACGCTCCAAAAGCTGGTGCTTCCAAATAAACCTGTTGTGTGATTTTTAACTTTGTACCCCCCCAGTCCAACACCGGCATCTCCAAATCATCACTATAACATGATTGACCAATTGGGGACACTGTTTCTAAAGTGCAAAGTTTTAAAGCCTGTATTCGTTATAATGTGATTCTGATCCTATTAGTTTCAATGGTGCTGCTATTAGAAGATTTTTTACTAGTACGGGATTGCATGAGAACGGAACTACTGTGCTGTAACAGAATGGACTGAATCTCGGTTTCAGTATCATTATTGTGAATTTTACACTTTTTTCTATGTCTTCGATTTCTTTGAAGACAGAGACCAGAATTAAATACTCTCAACGTCATGTAACCAATACTTGATGCAAGACTTTTAACCCAATGGGGCAGAATTTCTACTTAAAATGCTTTTAGCAATCTGGGTGAAAAACATACTTGAAAGTGAAGTGGTTGTCAAATGAGTTTATGGTTCAGGTTTCCACTCAATCTAGTGGCTTCAATCACAAGTAAAGATCTTCACAAACAAGTGCAATTGGGTAATGTACTAGAATGTAATTGTTAATGCCAAGTATATGGCTTGCATTGAATAAAAACCTTCGACATAAGGCTACTATTCGACAGGATTTGAAGAGCATTGTTTTGTGAGCCTTTATGGTGTCATTGTTGACTGAGCTTCATGGTATCATGTACTTTCCCAATTGTACCTTTGTTACATTTCTGTGCTTAATGAATTGTGTGGTTACTCGGGGTTTCCTTAGCCAAGCTTTGTCATTACCTCTCTGTATTGTCTTGTTCTGTTTACAGACCATCCTCCCGAAAAAGGGTCAAAGGACTCAAAACATTAATTCTGTTTTCCCTCCACCGATGCTGCCAGATCTGCTGAGTGTCTCCAGCAATTTCGGTGCTTTTTTTTCAGATTTCCAGCAACTGTAGTTCCTTGTTTTATTCTATTGGCATCAAGGCAGTTACGTTTAATTCTGCTTTTAGGTCTCAATGCACGCATCCTTCAATCAGCCTATAAAGATCATAAATTTACTAGTTCACCTGATTTCAAAGCCCTTTTGTTGAATTTAGTCCTTAACAGAATTTTATTGCTCCTCAAGTTGAAATAATTGTTGGAAGGCTTTTAAGACTTCACTAAAGTTGTAATCAAAGTCTCAATAATACTTTGTCTTGCAATAACATAATTTCTGTTAATGTTTCTATGGGTAACGTGTTGACCTTCAGGCTTTCTGTCCAATCCTGAAGCAAATCAGAACTTCAAGAATGTTATTCACCAAATTGTCCAGTTTTGGGTTTGATTTGACACTTCCACACATCTAACCACTTCAGGGAATGTAAAGTTAGCTTCCAAGGCTTTTCTAAATGCTTAGATTGTTCAATAAAGTTTAACATTTTCCATCCAATACTTGAAGCTTTTTCTACACTGCTCATTCTCTCATTGACTCCCGCTGCAGTCAATGCCTCTCCATGGGGAATCTCTCAGCCAGTCTTTGTATTTATTTCTTCAACAGGGCAAAGTTGTTGAAAACTGCTTTAGTTTATGTTATTTCAATATTCTCTTCATTCCTTTCCCCTGGAGTATCAAATAATTGCAGCTGTGTTTCTCTCTTCTTTCTCTATTACCTCATGGTAACCAGAAGAAATGGTGCTGATCTTGGATATGGGAATTTTATTTCAAATTGCCAATACTAGGGATTGGGTTTGCCCAGTGTTGCCTGACGTTAAAATCAATTTTTATCATCATTAAGGTTTGCTGTCCACATCCTCCACAATCTTCAATTAGTTTGTCATCTCAAAGGTGAATTGGAACATGGTGCAGCGTTGAAAAGCAATGGAAATTGACAAACAGGGGAACCTCGATTATCCGAATGAGTTGGGCGGGCACTATTTCTTTCGGATAATTGATTTTTCGGTTAATCGTTTCAGTGCCTTTCTTCTGGGGCTCAGGAGTTTTCGAATAAGTCTGCTCCCCATTCAGGAGATTGCAGCACACCGCACGCAAGGCCAACGCCCCACCCACCCATAAAACCCCGTCCAACACCCCCCCCGCCCACTCCCCCAACACCACCCCTTGCCCGCCCCTTAAACTCCGTCCAACACAGCACCCTGCCTGCCTCTTAAACCCCATCCAACACCACCACCCACCCCCCCTTAAACTCTGTCCAACACCACCCCCCTGCCCGCCCCTTAAACCAAGTCCAACACCAACCCCACCCACCCCTTAAATCCCATCAAACACCCCCCCAACACCACCCCCCGCCCACCCCTTAAACCCCGTCCAACACCACTCCCGCCTGCCCCTTAAACCCTGTCCAACACCACCCTCGGCCGCCCCTTAAACCCCGTCAAACACTGCCCTCCGCCACCCCAATCCTGCCCAACACCGCCCCCAGCTCCCCCCCCGATACCGTCCTCCGCCCCCCACAAACCTGTCCAGTACTGCCCCCCGCACACCCCCTCCCACCGTCCGACCCCCTTCCGCGCCTCCACCCCCTGCTACCTCACACCCCCACATGCACCTCCACCCTCCGCCGCCCGCCTCCTCCTCTGGGCAGCCGGACTTGACACCAACAGTAAGATTGGTGCCACCTTTCTCGGGTAAGTCTCCAAATAGCACACACACAGCCACACAGACACACACATAGATAGCTATACATATAACATTTTAACAGCAACATTTTGACAAGCTGCAAATCTGCCCTGTACAGGACAATGTTAGAGAGAATATCTAGGGAAGGGGGTTTGCAGTACATGCCTGTGTATAACTCCAGGGAAAGTGTGGGGAGAAGGAGAGAGGGCGGGAGGTCAGTCATTTGGAGATGGTGCTTGGGCTCTCATCTACGTTCAGGACTGTTCTCGGCAGAGATCGTTTTTAATCAGTGTAAACAAAAGATGCAATCAGCATTGAAACAGCTCTTGAATGTTTTGTTTCTATCGAGACCTCAAGATCTCTTCTGGATAACCCGATATTCGGATAATTGATATTCGGATGATCGAGGTTCCTGTATATTGACTCCCCATACCTTCTTTTCATCTCTGGAACAGCTTTGGATTTATCTCCAAATTCACTTAACTCTGCATCCTTTTTTATATCATCCTTAAAACATGGTTTTTCAAACTAGCATTATACACTAATTATGTCATAGAGATATACAGCACGGAAACAGACCCTACAGCCCAACTTCTCCATGCCGACCAGATATCCCACCCCAATCTAGTCCCATCTGCCAGTACCCAGCCCATATCCCTCCAAACCCCATCCAGATGCCTTTTAAATGTTACAATTGTACCAGCCTCCACCACTTCCTCTGGCAGCTCATTCCAGACATGCATCACCCTCTGCGTGAAAAAGTTGTCCTTTAGGTCTCTTTTATATCTTTCCCCTCTCATCCTAAACCTATGCCCTCTAGTTCTGGATTCCCCCACGCCAGGGAAGAGACTTTGTCTATTTATCCTATCCATGTCCTCAACACATTCAACCACCATGTTTTTGATCTCCTCACGTAAGCCATTGATATAAATATTAAAAAGTTGATGGTCAAAACAAATCCTTGTAAGACCACAATTGTTGCATTCTGTCAACATGAAAAAGCTGCATTAGTTTTTGTTTCATTCACTTGTGGGATGTGGGTGTCACTGGCTGGGTCAGCATTTATTACCCATCCCTAGTTGTCATTGGGAAGCTGGTGGTAAGCTGCCTTCTTGCACTGCTGCAGTCCACCTGCTGTAGATTAACCCACAATGCCCTTGGGCAGAGAATTCCAGGATTTTGACCCCACAACAGTGAAGGACAGTGATATATTTCCAAGTCAGGATGGTGAGTGGCTTGGAGGAGAACTTGCAGGTGGTCATGTTCCCTTGTATCTGCTGCTACTGTCCTTCCGGATGGAACTGGTCGTGAGTTTGGAAAGTGCTGTCTTAGGATTTTTGGTGAATTTCTTTGTGCATCTTGTAGATGGTACACATTGCTGTTACTGAGTGTTGGTGGTGGAGGGAGTGGATGCTTATGGATGTGATGCTAATTAAGCAAACTGCTTTGTCCAGGATGGTGTCAAACTTCTTGAGTGTTCAAAGCTTGTGCTTCCAAATAAACCTCTTGAACTATAGCCTGGTGTTGTGTAATTTTTAATGTTGACCACACCATCTCCTCCACATTATGGCTTCTTGAGTGTTGTTGGTGTTGCACTCATCCAGGCAAGTGGGAAGTATTCCATCACACTTCTTTTAATTATTGAATTCAAATTTAAACGTGGAGGGATTCAAACCCTGGTCCCCAGAAAGTTAGCTGGATAATAATACCAACAGACCATCACCTCCTCTCTACAAAAACTTTGTTTTCAGCCAGCCAGTCTTTTGTCCATGCTGGTATGTTGCCCCCATGATCTCCAATGATGTGTGTTTATCTCTTATGTGACACCATGTTAAATACTTTTTGGAAAGCTAAGTGCGGTACATTTGCATGTTCTTCCTTCAAAGAATCCAAGAAGTTGGTTAAACATGATTTCCCTTTCACAAAGCCACACTGACTTTAATTGATTAACTTAACACAGTTCAAGTGTCCAGTTCTAACCTCATGAATGATTGATGAAAACAACTTTTTATAGTGATTTTTCCCAGTGGATCATGATGCAGTGTATGGTGAGCTTGCTGCTAAAAGTTCCAATCAGTTGGCATAAGGGAATCTGATCAATTTTCCCATTGTAGTAATTGGCACACAGAAGTAAGTTGACTGCTTTAGAAAATGGTTGAATGCATTCAACACTGACCAGTTAAGAATACAGAAATGTTATTAACAGCAGAATCATAGAGACTGTGGCCTAGGGTAGAACATAGAACAATACAGCACAGAACAGACCTTTTGCCCTCTATGTTGCGCTGACCTCTGAACTATTCTCAGCTTGTCCCACTACACTATCCCAAAATCACCCATGTGCTTATCTAAGGATTGTTTGAATCTCCCTAATGTGGCTGAGTTGACTACACTAGCAGGAAGGGCATTCCACATCCTTACCACTCTCTGCGTAAAGAACCTGCCTCTGACATTTGTCTTAAATCTGTCACCCCTCAATTTGTAGTTATGCCCCCTCTTACACGCTGGCGTCATCATCCTAGGAAAAAGACTTTCACTGCCTATTTAATCCTCTGACCATCTTGTATGTCTCTATCAAATCCCCTCTTAGCCTTCTTCTTGCCAATGAGAACAGGTTCAAGTCTCTCAGTCTTTCCTCATAAGACCTTCTCTCCAGACCAGGCAACATCCTGGTAAATCTCCTCTGCACCTTTTCCAATGCTTCCACATCCTTCGTGAAATTTGGGGACCAGAACTGTATACAATTACAGTGAGGCTACTATATCAGTAACTAATTGTTCCCCCTCTGTTCCCAGGTCACAGTGCAAATTGACTGAAATAAGCAAGCTCCTGGTTTCTGTTATCCAACAATTTCATCTTTTTCTATTAAAGGTGGATGTCACTTCAGTCATATCTCAAGCACAGTTGGACTTTGCCATTGCAAGTTTTAGGAAAGAATTTAGATCCTTTCTACTCAGCCCACGTTCTAGGATTGTGTGAAATTCCGGTCACTGCACTACAGCAAAATATGGGAAGGTTTTGGAGAAGATAAAAAAAGGGATTTACCAGGATAATATCTAGTTTGAAGTGCATGATTGATAAGGAAAGTTTGGACAGACTTGGATTGTTTTCCCTGGAGCATCAGAGGCTTAGGGCCAACCTGATAGATGTGTATAAAGTTAATAGAGACACTGATAGAGTGGATAGTTAGCATCTTTTTTCAAAGGTGGAAATATCAAATACTAGAAGACAGGAGATGTGTGAGGCAAGTCTTTTTACGCAGAGGGTGATCAGTGCCTAGAACACGTTGTCAGGGAAGGTGATAGAAACAGATACATTTTTATAAAATGATGAGAAGCATAAATAAGGTAAATAGCAAGAGTCTTTTGCCGAGGGTGGGGGAGTTCAAAACTAGGGCATATTTTAAAGATGAGAGGTGAAAGATTTAAAAAGTAGATGATGGGTAATGTTTTTTACATAGGGAGTGATTCATGTGTGGAATGAACTGCCAGAGGAAGTTGTGGATGTGGGTACAATTAAAACATTCTATGATTCTATGACTCAGTTTCTCTCCCTGTTGATGGGTGCTGAGTATTTCCAGCGGTTTCTGCTTTCACTTCAGATTTTCAAGTTCTGCAGCATTTTACTATTTTGACATGACAAAAGCAGCTGTGTGCTTACACCAATTTGAGAGCTTCATGGTCACATTCACGGACACCATCTCTTTATGTACAAAGCTGAAAGAAAGGAGGAAAGGTGAGAAAGAATGTAGGATGGAAGAATGCAGAGAAAAATTAGCGGAATATTTTACAAGTTTAACAAACCAGAAACTTGAGTGAACAATGTCTATTATTTTCTAATCAATAATATTATGTGCAGTGTTTAGCCAAAGATCTGTATTGTCCTGCTAGTGCATGAGGATCTCCAATTACACCCTGTGCCAATATAAAAGTAATCTTCACATCTAAATGAAAAGTTAAATCTCTATATCAGAACATTAGTCAACATGTAGTATATTTAGTTTAATATGTACAAGGGAAATATGTTAAAATAAATTTTGTAATCAGAAAACGGAATCAAATATACACTACATTGAGATTAAAGTCTTCTTTTAATCAAAAATCACTTTATTAATTGAGTGGATGACAACAGCATTTTTAAATGACCTGAACGGTGATATTTAAAAAGGTAAATTTCTCCTTGTAAATCATGCTGCCTGGATCTGGGTCACCACTGCAATCAACTTACATGAGTGTGAATACTCTGTCCCCTTAACTACACACAGTCATCCAGACAGAATCTTTATACAGGTGGGTGCATAAAGGTGGGACTGATCTGCAAAATTGATCACTTTGAACATTGAACCCCAGGCAGGTCTACACAGGGGGATCATTCAGATAATGCAGTAAGCTATGAAAGTGTAAACAATGATCGTTTCAAAATTGCTGAAATATGATGCATTTTGTTGCAACTTTTCATCTGACACACATCAGGCTAATTTGCAGGAAACAACAGAGGAAATGGAAACAATATTTATACTGTATGAGAGTCGATCGGTGATTTGTTGGCATGCGAATTCTGGTTGGTAGAGAAGTTGTCATCTCGAATACATGGTTTAATGATGACTGATAGTTAACATAATCGATGAGCTGGAACGCAGATTTCCCATCATGCTGTACTCATATTTGGGAATTGTCAAGATTAAGGATATAGATCGTATGGTAGTAAATTAATCCTTTGTTTTAAAAGAATCTGCTTTTCCAAAGCAAGTGCATCAGAGAAGACAATGGGCTTATGATTAGATTCCCTACAGTGTGGAAACAGGCCCTCCGAAGAGCAAACCACCTCCCTCTGACTAATGCTATGGGCAACTTAACATGGCCAATTCACCTGGCCTGCACATCCTTGTGCAAAGAGTGTAGAGTACAGAGAGAAAGTGTGTGACTGAGTAACAGTGAGAAAATAACTTGTCGAGGCTGAATTTTACCAGAAATTGGCTAAGTGTTGATTTCAACCAATTTCATGAGGATTTCTCTCTGAGAGCCTGAGCAAGGTTTCAAACACTATTCTCCACACCTCACTCATCAGCTGCATACTATATCTCAATGGTGCCTGCTAACCCTAGCTTCCCTGGAACGTCCTGGTGTCAGCAAAATGTTGAATACACAATAGTGCACCAGGGCAAGTGCTGCCTGCCCAGAGCCACCGTGCATTGTTCCTGTTTCTCAAGAGTTGGCCAGGAGATGGTGAACAGAAGTCAAGTTAATTCCAGTCTCTGCAAACAAGGACCTAAAGGTCAGGGTGGATGGTGATGTGCAGAAGAGACCCATCCTTATTCCTCAGAACCACCAGAAGAGACGACATTCCCAGACTCTGTCTGACAGATCCAACTTTCAAAGTTTGTGAGAAGATTTGTAGCTCGGGTGCTCGTTTAGATTAGATTACTTACAGATTACTTACAGTGTGGAAACAGGCCCTTCGGCCCAACAAGTCCACACCGACCTGCCGAAGCGCAACCCACCCATACCCCTACATTTACCCCTTTACCTAACACTATAGGCAATTTAGCATGGCCAATTCACCTGACCCGCACATCTTTGTGACTGTGGGAGGAAACCGGAGCACCCGGAGGAAACCCACGCAGACACGGGGAGAACGTGCAAACTCCACACAGTCAGTCGCCTGAGTCGGGAATTGAACCCGGGTCTCAGGCGCTGTGAGGCAGCAGTGCTAACCACTGTGCCACCGTGCCGCCCACTCGTTGTTGTGGTTCTGTTCACCGAGCTGGGAGTTTTTGTTGCAAACGTTTTGTCCCCTTACTTGGTGACATCTTCAGTGCTTGGGAGCCTCCTGTGAAGTGCTTCTGTGCTGATTCCTCCGGCATTTATACTGGTTTGAATCTGCCGCTTCCGGTTGGCAGTAGCTGTCCGCTGCAGCGGCCGGTATATAGAGTCTAGGTCTATGTGTCTGTTGATAGAATTTGTGGATGAGTGCCATGCCTCTAGGAATTCCCTGGCTGTTCTCTGTTTGGCCTGCCCTATAATAGTGGTGTTGTCCCAATCGAATTTGTGTTGTTTGTCATCTGAGTGTATGGCTACTAGGGATAGCTGGTCGTGTCGTTTCGTGGCTAGTTGGTGTTCATGGATGCGGGTTGTTAGCTACCTTCCTGTTTGTCCTATGTAGCGTTTTGTGCAGTCCTTGCATGGGATTTTGTACACTACGTTGGTTTTGCTCATGCTGGGTATCGGGTCCTTTGTCTTGGTGAGTTGTTGTCTGAGAGTGGCTGTTGGTTTGTGTGCTGTTATGAGTCCTAGTGGTCGCAGCAGTCTGGCTGTCAGTTCAGAAATGCTCCTGATGTATGGGAGTGTGGCCAGTCCTTTGGGTTGTGGCATGTCCTCAGACCTATCAACAGACACATTGACCTAGACCCTATATACCGGCCACTGCAGCGGACAGCAACTGACAACCGGAAGAGGCAGATTCAAACCAGTTTAAATGCCGAAGGAATCAGCACAGAAACGCTTCACAGGAGGCTCCCAAGCACTGAAGATGTCACCTAGAAAGGGGACAAAACGTTTGCAACAAAAACTCCCAGCTCGGCGAACAGAACCACAACAGATCCAACTTTGCCCTTCAATTCACAGCAGTGCCCATGTTCTGGAAAAATACCCAACAGGGCTACAAGAAAGTTAATGCCCTCCCACATTCCATAAAGTGTAAAGAGTCATCCACTTTACCCTTCTACCAAAGGAGATGATGACCTAGTGGTATTTTCACTTGACTATTAATTCAGAGAGTCGGGTAATGTCCTGGGGACCCAGGTTCAAATCCTGCTGTCTTGCTAAAGTTGTACAATGATGAGGAGGGACTGGGGTGGACAAAGTTAAAAATCACACAACACCAGGTTATAGTCCAACAGGTTTGTTTTGAAGCACTAGCTTTTGGACAGCAGCACTCTGAAAGCTTACACTTCCAAATAAACCTGTTGGTCTATAACCTGGTGTTGTGTGATTTTTAACAGCTGTACACGGCATTGGGAAGGCCACATTTGGAGTACTGTGTTCAGTTCTAACTATAGAAAGAGAATTATTGAACTAGAAAGAATGCAGAAAACATTCACTAGGCTGCTGCCTGGGATGGAAAGTTTCAGCTATCAGGAGAGGCTGGGACTTTTTTCCCTGGAGCGTAGGAGAATAAGGGGTGACACTTTTCCCATAGTAGGGGAGTCTAAAACTAGAGGGCATAGGTTTAAGGTAAGAGGGGAAAGATACAAAAAGATGCACAGGGACACTGTTTTCACGCAGAGGGTGCTGAGTGTCTGGAACGGGCTGCCAGAGGCAGTGGTGAAGACAAGTCTATTTTCATCACTTGAAAAACATTTGGAGAACTACGTGGCCAGGATAGATATGGAGGGACATGGACCAGATGTGGGCAAATGGGACTAGATTAATTATGAAACCTGGGTAGCATAGATACATTGGGCCAAAGGGCCTGTTTCCATGCTGTAAACCTCTATAACTCTAAATATAAGAGTGGGAGTTGGAGCAATTTTATTATTTTAATTGATCATCTTCAGGGATAAGCTTAAGTAATGCCCTTTTAAGAGCTTCATAATCTGAAGCCTGGACTTCGGATGGATGGATTGGTTTACACGTTCATAGCTGCCTCTCGGGACACTTTGTAACATTAAGAACTAAACATGTTTTGATCACTTCACATTTATAGCTATCCTTTAAAATAAGAAGAGATATGTTTCAAGTCCATCCCCTATAAATTTAGGGAGAAAACAAAGATTGTTAGTTCAATCATATTCCTCAATGGAACTAGAGTTACCCTCTCTGAAGTGCAAGTGTTTTTTTAAATTTCAACTTCCCTTTCCATTTCTCTTTCAGTTCTCTCGTCAATTCAAGCTTCCCTATTTCTATTTCTCTTTCCATTTCTCTTTACTTCTCTTTTTACTCTAATTTTCCATTTCTCTGCTTCTTCATCCAATACAAGGTTTTGTCTAATTAGTAGATGAATTGTAATGGAGTCTGGCTGTCACAAATTTCTCTCAGGTTTCTCTCCTTTTAACCCTAAATGAAGGGTAATCACTTTAACCATATTGTCCATATGAGACCAAGCTTTTATTTCTACCTTCAGTTTGTCTGCTAACTGCCTTCGCTTAACCTTAGTCAAAGATGGGAAATAATCCATTTTTGCAGCTTTTACTCTCAGAATTCTTAACAGCATTTAAAATCACTTTTAAATTCCAACCCGTGTGATATACTTCACTGACATTCTCCTTTTCCTCTGGCCAGAACATCTATTTATTCATTACTTAAATGATGTACAAACTTTTCTTCAGGTCAAGGAACTTGCTCCTGCAAGTGGTACAACTCTGTTATGATGCTGACTGACATTGATACTGGACAAATTGGACCCTAGGCAAAAGTGAGTACTGCAGATGCTGGAGATTAGACTCCAGATTAGAGTGGTGCTGGAAAAGCACAGCCGGTCAGGGGGCATCTGAGGAGCAGGAAAACCGACATTTTGGGCAAAAGCCCTTCATCAGGAAATTGGATCCCTTGCTTTTTCGATCTTAACTTTGTTGTTTAACCAGAGAGGTTATTTTTTTTTTGAAACCACACACAGGAGGCTGCTAGTGTACTTTAATCACAAAGAATGAAAAAGCTACCAAACAAAAAAAAAGTGAGCTGTATCACATTAGATACAAAAAAGTTGAAAATACTCCACGACCTGATGACACCACCTCAGAGTGAAGGGATGACTCTTTAGAATTGAGATGAGGAGGAATTTCTTCAGCCAGAGGGTGGTGAATCTGTGGAAATCATTGCTGCAGAGGGCTGTGGAGGTTGAGTCATTGAATACTTAAAACAGATAGATAGGTTCTTGATTAGAAAGTGGATCAAGGGTTACAGGGAGGAGGCAGAAGAATAGGGTTGAGAATCATATTCAACATATGATTGAATGCGGAAGCAGACTTCAGTGACCTAATTTTGCTCCTATATTTTATGATTTTATGATCTACAGACACTAGAAAATAATCAAGTTTATACTATTCCTTTATTTCCAGCAGTATCCTTACAAAATCCCTATCCTCAACAAAGGGTCACCATTATTTCCACATTGAGTCTCGTCACTCAGGCTGTGTAGCTGTCACCTGATTCCTTTCAGCAAATCTCTGTGCATTCATTCAATGTTATTTTCCTTCAACTGGTAGATCTCTAAGGGACATTTACAGTTAGCTGCAAATTTACTTTCTGGGAAAACACACAAATTCCCTGAATTCTATTTTCAGAAGTTTTAGAACATAGAACATAGAATATTACAGTGCAGTACCGGCCCTTTGGCCCTCGATGTTGTGCCAACCTGAGAAACCAATCTGAAGAAGGGAATTCCTGAAGAAGGGCTTATGCCCGAAACGTCGAATCTCCTGTTCCTTGGATGCTGCCCTTTTCCAGCAACACATTTTTAGCTCTGATCTCCAGCATCTGCAGACCTCACTTTCTCCTCAAACCAATCTGAAGCCCATCTAACCTACACTATTCCATTTTCATCTGTATGTTTATCTACTGACTGTTCAAATGTCCTTAAAATTGGCAAATCTACTACTGTTGCAGGCAAGGCAAAAGTGAGGACTGCAGATGCTGGAAACCAGAGTTTAGATTAGAGTGGTGCTGGAAAGGCACAGCAGATCAGGCAGCATCCGAGGAGCAGGAAAATCATGAAAGGCTTTTGCCTGAAGCATTGATTTTCCTGCTCCTCGGATGCTGCCCGACCTGCTATGCTTTTCCAGCACCGCTCTAATCTAAACCGTCCTGTTGCAGGCAAGGCTTTCCACACTCCTACTACTCCTCTGAGTAAAGAAACTACCCCTGACATCTGTCCTATATCTATCACCACTCATTTTTCCTGCCAGATTTCTAACCAGGGAACTTAACCTCCACCCACATTCTGGATTCTTCTGCCTTCTTGTTTCTCTAAATTAAACCCTAGATTTTCCTGTTTTTAGTAATGCACTGAGCTGTTATCCCAGCTTTTCAAGCTAAAGTTATAAAACCTAATTAAAACGTATGTAAACAACAGGTTCCCAGACTCTGACACCAGCCCACAAAAAACTCTAAACTAAAAAAACTGAAATAAACCACGCTCCTATTCCCATCCCCTGGTTTTGAACATTCAAAAGTGAAAAAATATAAATTAAATGTGAAGTTATACATTGTTCTTAACAAATATTAAGATCAATTGCCTTGTCCATATAATATGAAAGAATCCTAAATTGTTTTGAATATCTGTATGTTCTTGTTTGATTATAAAATGAGTTCTGTTAGTTCAAAATGGTCACTCCAGATCAGATGATTCACACATTGACTATGGCTGAGAAGCCTCCAAGAGCAATTACAAGGACAAAGTTAACTAGGTCACCCTGGTCACTGCAAACGCTGCAAGACATTGGATGCATGTTGTGACCTTGTGTGTCTAAGCCTGTACTGACAAAAAGGTAGATCCACTGAAACTCATTATTCTTGCAAAAGTGCTGACAGTCATCATCTACTTTCTGGAGTAAACAATGAATTTTGTTGAGATGCACAGCAATCTAATCTGAACTCAATTTAATTGACTCATGCATGGGCAACATTACATGGCTCCTGGTTTGTGAAATTTTTAATTGTTCTATTCCAAGCCTTTGTGTTATGGATCAGAGTTGAAACCGGTAGTGCTGGAAAAGCACAACAAGTCAGCCAGCATCAAAGGAGCAAACAGTTCACATTTCGGTCATAAACCTTTCATCAGGACTAGACCAAACCCCCTCAAAATATATTAAGAAGATAGCCTATTCCCTAACTTTTTCTTATTTTAAAGGCAAGTGCCAAGCATTGCATCCCAGTTATAGAGTCACAGAGATGTACAGCATGGGAACAGACCCTTCGGTCCAACCCATCCATGCCGACCAGATATCCCAACCCCATCTAGTCCCACCGGCCAGCACCCGGCCCATATCCCTCCAATCCCTTCCTATTCATATACCCATCCAAATGCATCTTCAATGTTGCAATTGTACCAGCCTCCGCCATTTCCTCTAGCAGCTCATTCCATACACATACCACTCTCTGTGTGAAAAAAATTGCCCCATAAGTCTTTTATATCTTACCCCTCTCACCCTAAATCAATGCCCTCTAGTTCTGGACTCCCCCACCCCAGGGAATAGACTTTGCCTATTTACCCTATCCATGCCCCTCATAATTTTGAAAACCTCTACAAGGTCACCCCTCAGCCTCTGACACTCCAGGGAAAACAGTCCCAGTCTGATCAGCATCTCCTTATAGCTCAAATCCTCCAACCCTGGCAATATCCTTGTAATTCAATTGGTCAAAATTGGTCCTGATGCAAAATAAACTTGACTCAAACATTATAGTTAAAACACAAGAAAAGAAAGAGAAATTGGAATAACTTAACCATATTGGAAAATTTAATGATATAATAGATTATTTAGCGGCTAAACAATAACTGTTCCAATACAATAATGTCCTGTAATCACAACCTTGTCAAAGGCAAATTCAGTACAATAAATTGTCTTACATGCAGTTCTTCAGTCTAGGGAAAAAAACATCAAGAGAAAGGTCTGAGAGAGAGAGAGAGAGAGAGAGAGAGAGAGAGTAGGAAGGAGAGATATACTTCAGCTTCCAAACCCAGCTTCAAGACCCCAACAGCAACAGCTATTGAAAAACTAAAATTAAACGTCCTGGTTCTGCAGGAGTTTGACCCCACCCATTCAGGCTGCTTCTATTGTTCCAAATTAAAAAAATAAACAAGGTCTCACAAATTGATTACACTATTGACTCTGAGTAGACTGATTATCACCTCTGTCTCAACTTTTTTTCATTTAAAAAAAAGGACAAAATACACCTCTTAAACTCATAGCACTGCTGCACTGGTTTCAGATTGCTTTGAATCAGTCTATCTATAACATTATTCACAGAAAGCAAGGCTCCAAGCTGACAGCTAAGGCTGCTCCAAGTCAAGTCTGCTCAAAACTTAATTCCGGACGATCCCTGTATTTTACTGCAATGTGCCTGGTTCCCTGTTTACAAATATCTTTTTGCTGTATCATCTACAACTTGAAAGGAATCCTACAGCTCCTGCTGGCAACCATTTGGACACACTTGAACTGGTAACTCCTGAGTGAAGGAGTCCAGACTGGATTCTGACATTAAGCTGAATTAATATCTACACTTCTGTTTTGAATATACATAACTGTAAAACGTTCATTTCCTGTATCATTCTTACATGAGTGTGGACATGTGGAGCTAATGTCTCAATGCAAAGCTGCAAAAAAACATTCCTGATTGAAACTTTGGAGAGTTTGTTGCGCATCTCTTTTTAAATCGGCATCATCAAAGATAAAATTTGAAAACACAAATGTATGAAACTAAAGAACCCTGTTTATTGACTGAAAGTGAGCAGAATAAATGGAACCCATTCTGAGTCCCTCCTCTCTCAGTACATCAATTGGCTCTATTCCCTGTCTTTTTCAACTTACAAGAAAAACTGGTTGTATGACTTTTACAGTCATTGCACTTTCACAGTTAAATACTCATCAACTTAAAGAAGCAATAGCTTTTTTTTTTGAAAAAGGACACTTTGGTTTTGATCAACCAAGAGTTGGAAAAGTCGCTGAACCATTCTATCAGTATTCATAACGTAGAGACAAATGTGTCTGGATTGGAGGGGTAATGAACAAGGGCAGGCAGAAGGGATTAGTTAAATTTGTCGCCACGTTTGGCAGAATATTGTGGGCCGAAGGGCCTGTTCCTGTATAGTTCTGTGTTCTGACTGACACTGGTATTTAATGATCATTATTAAGCCTTTAATTCCAGATTTTTAAAATTGCAGTCACAGTTCACCATCTGCCATGGCAGCCTCGATTGCAGTGCCCAGAACCTTATCTGGGTCCCTGAATTAATCATACAGTGACAAAACCCCAAGGCCATCACCTCTCTTTCACATGAAGCCCAAATGTAGATAATTTGTGTTGAAAGAAGGAATGTGAAACTCAGGAAGAAATATTAGACAATTAAATGCTGCAACCAATAAGAGAACCATGTAATCCATATTGACCAACACAAAAATGTTTAAATCTATAATCAGGAGAGGTTTCTGTAGTTAAGGTTGTCTCATCTTTAATAATAGCTCTATGCCTACTCCTTGTGAGGCCTTTTATGGGATGTGAAGGTAAAATGTAAAGGTTTCCTTCATGAAAACATAAATATGAATAACTATGGGAATGTATGGCATCTTCCACATCAACTCCACAAATTTTAAGTAGATTTAAATAACTCAGAAATGAACCTTGGAAAATATGTCAATAATGTGTTCACCAAGAAAAAAAAATGATTAAAATAGTCCTTGCACATAAATGGCAGTGTTGTAATTTGTTTCTTGTCGTCTGAGCAGTGACTTAAGTGTAAACTGTGTGGTTCATGTCTATTTAAAAAGCTGTACATGGTTTCCTTCTGTCCAACTCATGTTGGACACAATAAATTCAATGAAGTGGGCGCCAACAAATTATTATAATAGGGTTCAACAACAGTACCAATTAGTTCTGAGAGACGGCTAGTTTTCTGCTTTGGACTCGTATTCACTGGGAACTGTTTCAGTCTGCCCAAACTAATTTCATTAACAAAACCCTGAAAGCTCATTAAAGCCAGGAGAAATTCATGCCACCAGTCTGGATGGTATTAAAACCCAGTTATTGAAGGTGGAGAGATGGTGTTTTTAATTTATTGTGTCACCCAATCTGTTGTGGAATTTATTTTTTTTCCCTTCATCTAGCTGCAAAATCTGCGAAACGTGGGCATGAGGCAGCAGCTGGAAGATCGATGTTTTCCAATTAACACCAAGCACACTTTACCAGTGCGGTACTTGTCATCACCTCCATACTGAGTCAAAACCTGCTACTTTGTGATATGTTCTGACAAAGAGTAATTAGACTACAGGTGATGTTGGTATTATTCTAGATCGCTTTATTCGCGCAGGGTTGAAATATCTGCCCACTGAAAGCCAGAGTTGCTGTCTTTGAATCCGTTATAACCTGAAACTGAAGGTAAGGTGAATAGTTGACCTCTTTTTTCAACAAGACTGTATCATCATTGACATGTTGAGCTCCTTGTGATTCAAATATTTATCATAAAGTCATAGAATCACAGAAATTTGCAGCAGGGAAGGAGGCCATTTGGCTGATCATGTCCGTGCTAGCCAACAGGTTTTGTATAGGGATGGTTATGCCTCGCCAATCTGATTGAATTTTTTGAAGAGGTGACAAAGATAATTGATGAGGTAGGGGCTGTGGATGTAGTTTATACAGACTTTAGTATGGGATTTGATAAAGTCCCGCATGGCAAATTGGTGCAAAAACTAAAATCACATGGGATTCCCAGTGGGCTGGCCAGATGGATACAAAGCTGGCTTGGTCGCAGAAGACAGAAGGTAGCGGTGGAAGAATTTGTTTTTTCAGAATGGAGACCGGTAACTAGTGCTGTTCCGCAGGGATCAGGCTTGGCTCCTCTGTTGTTTGTAGTATACATAAATGATCTGGAGAAAACGTGGGTGGTCTGATCAGGAAGTTTGCAGATCACAAGAAGATTGGTGGAGTTGGTGATAGTGCTGACGATTGTGAGAAGATACAACAGGATATGGACAGCCTGATGACTTGTACACGGAAATGGCAGATGGAGGTTAGTCCAGAAACATGTGAGGTGATGCATTTTGGAGGATCAAATTTAGGTGTGAATTATACTGTAAGTGGCAGAACGTTAGGAACATTAACATACAGTCAGATCTGGATGTGCAGGTCCACAGTTCCCTAAAAGTGGTAACACAGGTGGCCAAGGTGATTAAGAAGGCATAAATCATGCCTGTCTTCATCAGCTGGGGCATAGAGTAGAAGAGTTGGCAACTCATATTGCAGCTACATGAAACCCTTGTAGGCCGCATTTGGAGTATTGTGTGCAGTTTTGATCACCACATTATCAGAAGGCTGCGGGAGCTTTGGACAGAGTGCAGAGAAGGTTCACCAGGATGTTGCCTGGTCTCAAGGGCATTGGCTATGAGGAAAAGTTAAAAAGCCTGGGATTGATTTCACTGAAAAGGTGATGGCTGAGAGGAGACCTGATAGAGGTCTACACAATTATGAGAGGCACAGAAAGGGTGGATAGCAGAGGCTTTTTCCCAGGGTTGAAGTTTCAATTACAAAGGGGCACAGGTTCAAGGTGAGAGGGGGCATGTTTCAGGGAGATGTGTGAGGGAAGTTTTTCACACAGGGTGTGCTCAGAGCTTGGAATGCATTGTCAGAAGTGGTGGAAGCAGGTATGTTGGCAACCTTTAAGAGGCATCTGGATGGTCACATGAATAGGGAGGGAATAGAGGGATACGGACCGAATAATGGCAGAAAGTTTGTTTTTTAGTTTAGTTCAGACGTGTTGATCAGCGCAGGTTTGGAGGTCCTTTTGTTCTTTTAACTCACCTTCCAGCTGAATCCCAGTTCATGATCCATAGCCTACGGCTCATGATACTTCAATCAATTATGCAAGTACCTTTTAATGATGATATGAGGTTACTTCTTCTGCTAACCTTTCAAGCAGTGAAAATATTCAGTATACTCAATTCTCCAATCTTTTGTCTATTATTTGAAAGGTGACTGAGCTAAATTTGGGATTATCTGGATGGATTTGCTCTAGCAGATCTGAATAGTCTCAGTTCCACCTTCCCATGCGGACCCCATAACCTCAAAAATCCTCTTAACCCCTCTTTAAATTTATTTAAGCCTCTGCAACATTTTGAAAAGGAAAACTCCACGCTGTAACGTCTATTTTGGGAGGAAAAGAAATCTCCTTATCTCAGTTTTAAAAGGGATATTGCATAGTCTTAAAGTATGTCCCCTAGGTTTAGTTTTCCCCACGACAGGAAACATTCGCCATTCTATGATGTGCAGTCAAGGACAGCACGCTGACTCAGTGGTTGGCACTGCTGCGTCACAGCACCAGGGACCCAGGTGTAATTCCAGCCTTGGGTGACTGTCTGTGTGGAGTTTGCACATTCTCCCTGTGTCTATGTGGGTTTCCTCTGGGTGTTCCAGTTTCCTGCCACAGTCCAAAGAGATGCAATTTAGGTGGATTGGCCATGCTAAATGTGGGTATCAGATGGGAGGGTTGGGTGTGGGTATGTTGCACTTCAGTGGGAAGAGCAAATGGTCTCTTTCCCTGATCTTATAATAAATACTTGAATCAGAAGGTGCTCAACATGTCGACGATATGCATTCTTGGTCCAACTGGCCTCTTTCTGCACTAAGATAGTTCAATCAGATCACCTCTTATTTTCATAAACTCCATTGGATACAAACCTGACCTGTTCGACCTCACCTTCTAAGGTAAGCCATTCACTGTTTGAGTCTCAATTAAAGTGGTGCTGGAAAAGCATAGCAGGTCAGGCACCAGCCAAGGAGCGGGAAAATCAACGAATGGCAAAAGCCATTCATCAGGAATTCTCTGATCCACTATTAAAACAATTACAATTTTTTTTCAAATAAGGAAACCAAAACTGTACATAATACTCCAGATGCAATCTTGCTAACACCCTGTGAATCTCCAGTAAAACATCCCTACTTTTATATTCCATTTGCAACAAACAACTTCTTATTTGCCTTCTTTATGACTTGCTGAACCCGCATACTAACATTCTGTGATTCATGTGCTAGGACTCCCAGATCCCTCTGTTCCAAAGTTTTGTAATCTCAGTCCACTAAATAGTAGACTGCTTTTCTCATCTTCTTGCCAAAATGAACAAATTCATATCACTCATGTTATACTCCATGCTTCATTTAACCTGTCTGTACCCATAATCAGACTCTCTAGCTCCTTTGGACAACTGACTTCCTTATTTATCTTGGTGTCATCAGCAAAAGTAGCCATCATGCTTTCTATCCTTTCATCAAAATCATTGACATAGATTTTAAATATTTGAGATCCATCTGTGACATTCCACTGAAGTTTGGAAAGTTGAACAAGGATCATATATCTTGACTCTCTGCCTCTTATTAGCTAACCAATCCTTTATCCATTAAATTATGTGCTCTTACTTTGTGTATTAATTATCTAGCCATGTGGCAACTTTTCAAATGATGTTTGGAATTCCAAGTACACCACATCTACCAGTTCCCCTATTCCTACCATGAATTCTACTTCATCCAAGAGGGAAGACAAAGCAGCTAACAAGAATTCAGATTGGAGAGAATACATTTTGGATTAGCATAGCAGGACATGCGCAACATGAAGTGTTCATCACAGCTTGAAATAAGTTGCTGTAAATTTGGATGACGCATCAAATGAAATCCCATTTGCATACTTCAGTGTTTCAGATGGATGTAGAAGAGTAAGTGGCTGTCTTTGACAAAAGAGCAGATGGTTTCCCAGTGTCTTGGCCAATATTCCTCCCTCAATGAACTCTTGGATGTTACCACCTGCAAATTGAATTTGACTAAAGGATCACAAGGGTTGAGCTTCAGAACGAAATGATTGGTTGTAAGATACTTTGCAGGATTCCAAGGCCAAGATTGAACATAATTAATATCTCTTGTTTTTAGTGTATTCATTCATGGAATGCAGCTAACTCAGGCTAGGCCAGCATTTATTGTCCATCTCGAATTTTATATTCTGATAGCAATTAAAATATTGTTGAATGCTAGAGTTTCATATTTTTTCAAATAGAATCCTTACACTGTAGAAGCAGGCCATTCAGTGCATCAAATCCACACCAACCCTCTGAAAAGCCTCCCACCCAATACCTGTAACCTTGCATTTCCCATGGCTAACCCACACAGCCTGCACAATCCACCTAACTTGCATATGTGGGACGACACAGGAGCACTCAGAGGACATCCACATAGACACAGGGAGAATGTGCAAACTCCACACAGACAGTCACCTGAGGCTGGAACCAAATCCGGGTCCCTAGCACTGTGAGGCAGCAGTGCTAACCACTGAGCCACTGTATTGCCCCAATTCAACTGGGCACACACTTTGAAAGACACTGCGACAAAAACATTGGGTATTTACAAAGGATAATAAAACCTCTCAAGGCACCTCATAAAAGCCTTACCAAATGAAACTTGACAAGAGAGCCAGGAAAGAGAATATTAAGACAAATAACCTAAATCTTGATCATAAATGTGGCTTTTAATGAACATATGAAAGGAGTTGAGAGTTGGAGAGTTTTAGTGAAGGAACACAAGGCCTTAGGCTCAAGGTAATTGCACCCTGACAAGCATTGTGTAGCAATGGGGTTGTTCAAGAAGCCAAGTTTAGAGAAGGTAGAAACCTTGAAGGTTTGTGAGGTTGGCAGAGATTACTGTGATTGTAGGGATGTACGGAGATTATAAAATATGGATGAGAATATTAAAATTGAGATGTTGCTTAAATGACATCCAGTACAAGTCAGCTAGCACGGGAGTAATGGATGAATGCGATTTGTAAGGACACAGGCATCAGAGGTGGGACATCCTCAGATTCATGGAAGTTGAGAATATGGGAGACAAACCAGGAGTGCATTGTGGTGGTCATAGAGTCATAGAGATGCACAGACAGAAACAGATCCACCGATCCAACTCATCCATGCCGACCAGATACCCTAAACTAATCTAATCCCCTTTGCCAGCATTTGACCCAAATCCCTCTAAACCCTTCCTATTCATATACCCATCCAATTGCCTTTTCAATGTTGTAATTTTACCAGTCTCCACCATTCCTCTGATAGCTAATTCCATACCTGCATCACCCTCAGCATGAAAAATGTTGCCCCCAAGCTTCCGTTGAAATTATTCCCCTCTCACCTTAAAACTATGCCCTCTACTTCTGGACTCCCCCACCCCAAGGAAAAGGCCTTGTCTATTTATCCTACCCATGCCCCTCATGATTTTATAACCTCAATAAGGTCACCCCTCAGCCTCCGATGCTCCAGGGAAAATCGCCCCAGCCCTTTTCTGCCTCTCCCTATAGCTCAAACCCTCAAACCCCAGCAAGTCAATCCTGAAGTAACCAGGACATGGATGAGCGTTCAACAGCAGATGAGCCAAGGCAGGAAAGAGAAGTTGGAACTAGATCATTTCGGTGATGACCCAAGGTATACAGTTAGATACTCATCTCAGGATTGAGTACAACACCAAATCTAGAAACAGTTTGACCCTCAGAAAGAAGAAGAGAGTAATTAACTAGGGAATGTTCCTTAAGTGGGTAAAAGATGGGAGTTGGAGGTAATGAAAACAATGGCTATTGCTTTCCCTCTGTTTGATTGGAGGAATTTCTGCTTATGAGTCAATGTATGAACTGACCTCTGTAAAAATACTCTTGAATATAATTTTCTCTAACTCAAATGTCAAATGCAGCTTGTTTTATCTTTTCAAGTTTAAGTTAGTAACTTGTCATTCACACTATATATTTGAGACTATCTCCATGATTCAAGCAAAGTAAATAATCATCCTCTCAACTCTTGAGTTGAACAACTTTG
The DNA here is from genome assembly GCF_020745735.1 of Hemiscyllium ocellatum. Classification (NCBI taxonomy): domain Eukaryota; kingdom Metazoa; phylum Chordata; class Chondrichthyes; order Orectolobiformes; family Hemiscylliidae; genus Hemiscyllium; species Hemiscyllium ocellatum. Next base: position 10,385,735 of record NC_083423.1, read on the forward strand.
TGAAATCTTTGTGGTGCAGAGTTGTCCAAATGTATTTACATTGAACATGAACTGACATCATAAAAACAATGAGTAGCATTTCGGAATCGTGACTTTGAAGTATGTGAACACATGTGTGTAAAGATTAACTCTTGTTTGCCATATTTCTTTCACAGTAAAGTATCGAAAGTGTTAATTAAGTGTTCAATTAAGAAACAAACCAATTTAATTTTGAGTGAAATTAATCAAAAATTAAAGAGCTGTTTCATTGGTCAATATAGCTTCATGAGCTGTTCTTTCTTGCACTTTTTTTAATGCATTCATGTGATGAGGGCATCACTGTTTGGGTCAATGTTCATTTACCCTTGATCCGACTGGAGTGTTAGAATCAATACAGAGTGCAGTTGGGAATCAACCACATTGCTGTGGGTCTGGAGTCACAGGTACCCCGACCAGGTAAGGGTGACAGATTTCCTTTCCTAAAAGACATAGTAAATCAGAGCAGAATAGGCCATTTGGTTCTTTGAGCCTGCTCAGCCATCTTGTTTTAGAATGCCTACAGTATGGAAACAGGCCCGTCGGCCCAACAAGTCCACACTGACCCTCTGAAAAGTAACCCACCCAGACCCATTCCCCCATCCACACAGACACAGGGAGAATGTGCAAACTTCACACCAACAGTCACCTGAGGCCGGAATCGAGTCTGAGTCTCAGGTGAGGCAGCAGCACTAACCACTGTGCAACCATGATGTCATTCATTATGATTACGGTTGATCATTCAGCTCAAATTTAGAGTGGTGCTAGAAAAGCACACCAGGTCAGGCAGCATCCGAAGAGCAGGAAGATCGATGTATTGGGCAAAAGCCCTGGCCTGCCTCTGCTTTTGCCCTATTTCCTTTGATCCTTTTTTGCACCAAGTGCTACATCCAACTTCTTGAAATCATTCAATGTTTTGACCTTTGATGGCTTTCTGTGGTAGGGTACTTCACAGACTCACCACTGTCTGTGTGAAACCATCAGTGGACCAAGTGGGTTTTTAGAACATTGGCTCCCATTAGACCAGCTTTCAATTTCTTCTTTGTACCCAAATTGAATTCAGGGAGTCCAAAACTAGAGTCCAAGACACAGGTTTAAGGTGAGAGGGGAAAGATTTAAAACAGACCTAAGAGGCAAGATTTTCATGCAGAGGGTGGTGTGTGTATGGAATGAGCTGCCAGAGGAAGTGTGGAGGCTGGTACAATTACAAGACTTAAAAAGCACCAGGATGGGTATATGAATAGGAAGGGTTTAGAGAGATGTGCGCCAAAGGCAAATAGAACTAGATTTAGGAAATCTGGTCGGCATGGACGTGTTGGACTGAAGGGCTTGTTTCCATGCTGTACCTCTCAATGTCACTCAGTCTCACCATTTACCATCATGGAACTTGAACCTACACCCTCCCCCTCCCCACATATTAGCCTTAAATTCTGGGTTATGAGTCCAGTGATGTTAGCAACATGCTGCTGCCTCACCTGTGTTCCGATTGATGCATACATGTGAGAACATAAGGTTTTAAACTAATATCTACCATGGGAACATCCAGGATATCAGATTTGTGCCTGGGACCACTACAGACTATGTTCCCAGCTACTCACGAGCCCTATTTTTGTTGACTTCTTGGCACATTATTTCAGTTGAATGAACACCTACTGTGTGTAAAGATGAGCATTGGGTTGGTGTATTTCAGTTATAAATGTGAAATAATTCTGCAGTAATAACCCTATTTCCCTTAGGGGAGCAGAGACTCTTATCAGACATTAGGTCATAATAACAGCTATTGTAATTCAATAAAAGAATTCACAGTGTGGTGTAGTTTGAGACATTTCCTCATGATGAGACTGGGTATAAATACAGCATCATTATTGTCCTTGAAGACTGCACAGAGGTAAGCAATGAAGATGATTGTGGGTATTCAGAATCCAATTTATGTAGAAAGCTTAAAGGAGTGAATTGGGTATGTTCAGAAAATACATCACTTCAAAGTGATTTAAAACAGTACATTGCCAATTTCCAATCAGTCCACACAAAATATAAATTACATGGCTACTCCGGCCTCAAGGTCGTCAACAGAGAAGAATCTTTTTAACCCAAAAGGTGATAGACTTGTCAACTAAGCTGTTGGGGAGCCCATTGAGGAAGCAAAGTCAAGCTTAGAGTGGTGCTGGGAAAGCAGAGCAGGTCAGGCAGCATCTGAGGAGCAGGAAAATTGACTTTTCGAGCAAAAGCCCTTCAACAGGAATCAGATGCTGCCTGACCTGCTCTGCTTTTCCAGCACCACTCCAATCTTGATTCTGATCTCCAGCATTCGGCCGAGGGCTTGTTTCCACACTGTAGGGAATCTAATCTAATCTGTAGTACTCACTTTTGCCATTGAGGAAGCAAAGTCAAGGAGCAGGTTGTTTTTAATGATAAGACATTGAAGGAAACAATGTAATTGATCTATTGAAACAGTCAAAATTTTGTGTATCCCATCCCTTTCTTAAACATCTAGATTGAAAATGCCACGTTGTGCAATGTCTATCAGTTGTACAAATGATAAAACGAAATGATAAAGGGGGCTATCCATCATAGAAGAGAATCTCAACAGTGTGGACGTAGGCCCTTCAGCCCACACCAACCCTGAGATTAGTAAAGGCATTAATCCCTGGTAACGTTTTACAGATGCTTCACCACCTACCTTGAACTATTTAAAATACAACATTTAGGGCTTGCATGAGATTGCAGTAACTTTCACCAAATAAACTATGTTAAGTGAGCTTCAAGATGGAATGAGCTGACTGTTCGTTTTGAAGTCCTAGTTATATAAATAATTACATTGTTAAGGCTTTTTGAAGTCCATATATGAACATTACTGTCAAGATCTGTGTGTGCAGAACAAACTTATATTTAAATTGAAGAGTTTGTTCTGGCAGAACACAAACAGATTAATGATGGTTTGGCTCCGTACAAACAATCACATTTTCCACTAGCATAACAAATAAAGAAGGAGTAATCGGAACTGATGGAAATTTTAAAAATATTTCCTAACCTTGAATTGTTTTGATGAAATGTGAAACAGAATTTCACCATTTGTCATTCGCAAATTGTGATATAAGTTCACACAAAACTTGATTTGAGAATGAGCCTGTAATCAATCAGAGCACGGTTGAAACCAACGTTTATTTATTGTTCTTTGGATGTGACAAGGACTTTGTTCATTCCTTACTGCTCTTCAAAAGAAAATGGTGAACTATTTATTTGATCAGCTGGGCTGTAGGTACCACCTCAGTGCTCTTGGGAAGCGGGCGTCATGATTTTTGCCCAGCGACAGAGAAGAAATGGAATCTCTACAGAATGGAAGCAGGCCATTCGGCCCATTGAGTCCACATCGACCCTCTGAACAGCATCCCACCTCGACCCATCCCATTCCTGTAACCCTGCATTTCACATAGTGAAGCCACCTAACCTGCACATCCCTGGACACTATGGGCAATTTAGCACAGCCAATCCATCTAACCTGTACATCTTTGGACTGTGGGAGGAATCCGGACAACACTTGGAGTAAGCCCATGCAGACACTGGGAGAATATGCAAACTCCACACAGATAGTTGCCTGAGGGTAGATTCTAACTCGTGTCCCTGGTGCTGTGAGGCAGCAGTGCTAACCACTGAGCCATCCACAAAGTAGTTCTAATGCAGAATGGTGTGCGTCTTGGAGAGGAATTTGAAAGGGGTGGTGATATCTCTGTAGCTGATAGACATGGCAGGTTCAAAAAGTGCTATCATTGGAATCTGGGACAATTTCTGGAGTGCATCTTGTGGATGGTGCACACTGCAATCACTGAAGACAGTGAATGTCAAATATGGTGTTTGGGGTATCAATCAAACAGGCTTCATTGCTTTGAATGCTGTCAAGCTTCTGAAGTAATGTTGAAAGTTCACACGTTTGGCAGGAGGAGAGTGTTCCATTGCCCTCCTGACGTGCCTTGTAGATTGTGGACAGACACTGGGAAAGCAAGAGGTACGTCACACTTCACAGAGTCTATGACTTGCACTTAGCCACAATAGGGGTGTGGCTAGTACTGTTCTGTTTCCAGTAGCAACCCTCAGGATATTAATGGGGTCAATTTCTGTAGTAACAATGCAATTGAATGTTAGTGGGAGAGAATTTTACCCTCTCTTTTTTGAGATGGTCATTCTCTGGCACTTGAGTTGCTGTTCGTTGCCACTTATCAGCCCAAACCTCGATATTGTCCAGGTTTTACTGCATTTGGCCATGAACTGCTTCAGTATCTGAGGTATAAATGCTGCTAAACATTGTATAATCATCAGTGAACATTCCCACTTCTGACCTAATGCTTGAGGGAAGGTCAGTGGTGAGGCAGCTAAAGATGGCTAGGCCTAGGAGCCTATCAGGAGGAAACCCTGCAGAGATGTCCTGGAGCTGGGATAACTGGTCTTTAACAAACACAATCATCTTCCTATCTGCCAGGTATAGCTCTAACCAATGGAGAGTTTGCCCTCATTCCCATTTATTCAATTTTTGCCAGGGCTCCTTGATACCACTCTCAGTCGAATGCAGCCTTGATGTCAAGGGCTGTCACTCTCACCTCACTTTGGAATTCAGCTCTTTTGTCCATGTTTGAACCAAGGCTGTAATAAGGTGAGGAGCTGTGTAGCCCTGGTGAAACAAAACTGGGCATCACTGAGCAAACTATTGCTGAGCAATCTCTATTGAAGATGCACAGACATTTCATTCCACATTGACATTGAGATTACTCCTGTCACTCAATAATGACACAACGATTACTGATGTGTGAAACAGCAGTGTCGCTCTGACGCAGGAGAGATAATTCACACGCTGTGGTGTCTAAATCACCTACGCTGTTTCAAATGGATTCAGTCTTAACAGGAAAAAGAAATAAAAAAAGAATATTCCACTTTTCACCTTTATGAGGATAAAATTGTCCTTAAAACTTGAGCTGAGACTTTTAATCTTACCTTAATTTGAACTTATTACTAATATCAAAGCTGTGGATTGCATTTTGAGATTGGAAGTTATGGTGTAATACTGGACACTTTGGTGTAAAAGTCTTCTGTATGTAATTTTTATACACCTGCTGAGCAGATTAATTTTGCACTGATACCGTGAATAAAAGAAATTAAGCCTGTTCAGTTCAGAGCGGAAGGAAAATATTCTTTGTCCAAAGTCAGCTTACAAACTGAGGGTATAACATTCAAGTTAGTCATAAGCTTTGTACCTTTTAAATATTTTATATTTTGGCCAATATCATGTTAATATTCATAGAATCCCAACAGTGGAAGCAGGCCATTTGGTCCATCGAGTCCCACACTGACCGTCCAGGGCTGGTAGGCTATTCACTGAAGGAATGTAGACATAGCTAGCTGGGCCAATATTTACTGCCACCTATGGTTAGTTTTGAGAAGGCAATGGTGAGCTGTCATTTTGGACTGATGTGGTGGAGGTGTCCTCAGTGTCGTTAAGAAAATAATCCAAAGTTTTGTGCAAACGACATTGAATAAATGGTGATCAAGTTCCAATGCAGGATGTTGCCTGACTTGGAGGTGAACGTGCACATGCTGGGATTCCAATAACCCTTTTGCCTTTGTCCTTCTGGGTGGATAATGTTGCAGGTTAGGAAGGCGTGAATGAAGACGCCTTGGCAAGTTGCTGCAGTAAACCTTCTGTATGGAGCATGCAGAAACACTGTAGACATGGTGTGCTGATGATGGAAGGGGTGAATGCTTAATGTAGTCGATGGGATGGCAATCAAGGAGAATGTTTGCCTTGTGTTTTTGGAACTATACTTCTTCAGAAACATGGGAAGTATTCCATTGTTCTCCTGCCTTGATGACAGTGGACAGGCTTTGAGCAGTCTGGGGGTGTATTACTCAGCATAGAATTCCCAGACTCTAATCTGCATTGTTTGCTTCACTAGCTGTAAAGATGCATTTAAAAAATTATAATCATCAAAAAGTATCCTCACTTCTGACCTGAAGATGGAGAGAAGGTTATTGATGAAGCAGCTAAATGTGATTGGACCTTAGAAACTGCCCTGAGGAACTCCAACAGTGATGTTCTATATCTGAGATGACTGACTTACAACAGCCACACCATCTTCCTTGGTGCCAGGTATAACACCAGCAGTGAAGCATCTTCCCTCAGTTCTCAATGATTTTAGTTTTGCTAGAGCACCCTGGTGCCACACTCAATCAAGTGCTGTCTTGATATCAATTGGCAGTCACTGACACTTCACCTCTGGAATTCAGCACTTTGACCCATGTTTACACCAAGGTTGCAACAAGTCCAGCCAAGTGGACTTGGAGTCACAGAGTCATAGAGCACGGAAACAGGCCCTTCGGCCCAACTTGTCTAGTTTGTCCAGGTTTCCTAAACTGAACTGGTCTCATTTATCTGCATTTGGCCTCTATCTTTCACTTGGCAGAAGACAAACTGAATTTATGTAAATAGGCTATCACTATTGCCAAATAACACAGTCAGTAACACCTTCTATCATTTTCCTCATGACTGATAGTAGACATCTGGGGCAATAATTGGTTGGATTGGATATGTCCTCCTTTTTGGATACAGGGCAGAGCTGAGCAATTTTCCATCATAGAGTCATAGAGATGTACAGCATGGAAACAGACCCTTTGGTCCAACTCGTTCATGCCAGATATCCCAACACAATCTAGTCCCATTTGCCAGCACTTGGCCCATATCCTTCTACATCCTTCCAGTTCATATAACCATCCAGATACCTTTGAAATGCTGCAATTGTCCCAGCCTCCACCACTTCTTCGCACACCTCATTCCATACACGCATCACTTTCTGTGTGAAAATGTTGGCTATTAGGTTCCTTTATTTCTTTCCCCTCTCACCCTAAACCTGTGCCCTCTAGTTCTGGACTCCCCCATTCCAGGGGAAAGAACTTGCCTATTTATCCTACCCATGCCCCTCATTATTTTTTAAACCTCTATAAGGTCACCCCTCAGCCTCTGACCCTCCAGGGAAAACAGTCCCAGCTTATTCAGCCTCTCCCTATAGCTCAAATCTTCCAACCCTGGCAACATCCTTGTAAATCTTTTCTGAACCCTTTCAAGTTTCACAACATCCTCCCAATAGGGAGGAGACCAGAATTGCATGCAATATTCTAATAGTGCCCTAATCAATGTCCTGTACCAACTCCTCCCAACTCCTACACTCAATGCTCTGACCAATAAAGGAAAGCATAACAAACACCTCCTTCACTATCCTATCTATCTGCAACTCCTCTTTCAAGGAACTATGAACCTGCACTCCAAGATCTCTTTGTTCACAACACTCTCCAGGATGTTACTATTAAGTGCATAAGTCCTGCTCTGATTTGTTTTTCCAAAAATCTTGTTGAATTAAACAGATGTAACGGTATAAGAGCAACTAGGTTAGAATCTGTCTTAGTTCCAAAGCATGTGTTCATCATAACAATCATGATGGTGGCTTATAAACTTTCCTGTGTCAAGTGCACTCAGATAATTCTTGATATTTGTAGCTTGAATCATATCACTGAAGATAGGAATCTCCTCAGGTGAAGACACACACTCAACACTTGGAAGGCAATTGCAACAGTTTCAGCTATGTATTATTTTTCTCGTGCTGGACCTCTTCATCATTGAGGACAGAGATCTTATGGATTTGCCTCCTCCAGTTAGTTGTCCACTTGTCTACAACCATGCATTGCTGGGTGTGCCAGGAATACAGAGCTGTGATCTGAGATCATTTAGTTCTGGCCATAGCCCACCTCCTTCATGGTTTAGAACAATCCAAAGATATGCAGGGTAGTTGGATTGGCCATGCTAAAATTGTCTATGTGGAGGGCTTGCCATAATAAATGTGAGGTTACGGGGATTGCGTAGTGAACTGGATCTGGTTAGGATGCTTTTTGGGGATTGGTGTACACTCAATGGGCTGAATGTCCTCATTCCGCACTGGAAGGATTCTATGGTTCCATGTGTTGTTTGTCATAGCTTTACCAGGTTAGCAACTGTTACAAAGGCAAAAGTATGTCAGGTCATTTTAAACTAGAAAGTGTTTTCTGAATTCTGAAGTAAACTTAAAGGCTCAGCTGCCCAAAGCAGGCAGGGAGACAGGCTGTTCCAAAAATGATACATATAACAATTATATACAACATATACCTGAGTTTTGGTTGCTGTTTTGACAACAATTCAAATTTAACCAATTACTTTTAATTGTACCAAGGATGCTAAACCCAACTGAGTTTGAATCTATTGTTTTGTCAACAGCAGACCAATGATAGGGAGCTATGTTGAGGGATATAGAACCAGGGCATTTTCAAAATTTGGTGAGGGCAACTGCCACCAAACAGACAGCAACTACTGTCAAGCTGGACAGCTAACTGCCCATCTAAAATCATGCTCTCAAAGAAATCAGAAGATACTGCCTATCAAAGGTACCTTTTCAGGTAAAACATACTCACAGTAAAAAGAAAAAAGACAACCTAGAGAGATCAGCAGACAGAAAATTGAAGACAGCGGAGAAAACAGAGATCAGGTAGACTTTAAATTAACTTATTAAACATTAAATTAACTTAATCTCATGTTTAGGAATAGCAGATTAATAGGATTGTCTTCAGTTAGGGCAAGGAGTGTTCAGTTTGCTATTAGTTTTGTTTAGTGCTCTCTTAGAAAATAAATTGTTATTTTTCTTTAAATAGTGGAAATTTGGAGTTCATTCACTGCCTCACACTTTTAACAGATTAAAAGGTAGGCGAGCTTTTCTGGCTGTTTGGTTTTAATTAACAGTGGGGTTTAACCTCTGCATAGGCCATTCTGTCCCTCAAGCCTGTCCTGCTATTCAATAGACCATGGCTGATCTGTGAATTAGCACCATTGGCCTGGCTTTGGCCTGCATCTCTTGTCACCTTTGCTCAACAAAAAACTATCAACTTTGGATTTAAAATTAGCAACTGATCCAGCATCAACTGCTGTTTTGTGGCCCTTTTGAATAGTGTCCTGATGCAACTTCGTTTGTGTGTGTTGGGGTGGTTGCTGCAAAAAGAGGAAGAAGAACACCTATACAAGGTATTCACCAAAAACGGATACCAGCGCAATTTCATCAACAGATGCCTAAGGGAAAGACAACAGAACGGGGACATGCCACAACCCAAAGGACTAGCCACACTACCATACATCAGGAGCATTTCCGAACTGACAACCAGACTGCTGCAACCACCAGGACTCATAATAGCACACAAACCAACAGCCACTCTCAGACAACAACTCACCAGAACGAAGGACCCGATACCCAGCATGAGCAAAACCAATGTAGTGTACAAAATCCCACGCAAGGACTGCACAAAACACTACATAGGACAAACAGGAAGACAGCTAACAACCCGCATCCATTCACACCAACTTGCCATGAAACGACACGACCAGCTATCCTTAGTAGCCACACACACAGATGACAAGCAACATGAATTCGACTGGGACAACACTACTATTATAGGACAAGCCAAACAGAGATCAGCCAGAGAATTCCTAGAGGCATGGCACTCATCCACAGATTCTATCAACAAACACATCAACCTGGACCCAATATACTGGCCACTGCAACAGACAGCAAGAACTGACAACCGGAAGCAGCAGAGACATGCCACTATAAATGCCGGAGGAAACATCACAGAAGCGCTTCACAGGAGGCTCCCAAGCACTGAGGATGCCACCTAGACAGGGGACGAAACGTTTGCAACACAAACTCCTAGCTCAGCGAACAGAGCCACAACAACGAGCACCCGAGCTACAAATCTTCTCCCAAACTTTGAATTTTGCCTCTGCTGATGGTCAGCAGTGCCTCTTTGATGCTCAGATTTAAACTGATCGACCTGTTCTGAATTTATTTCACTATAATAGAACCACACAACATAAAGGCTGAAGGGTGGGAAGATAGAATTTACATCCTTGGAGTGAATATGGGCTTATTCCTCAGCAAGGAATGTTTGGTGATCTGACCCAGCAGTGCTGCCAATGCACAGATGTACTAGCAACAACATGTTGATTGGTAAAGATAAGGTCTAGTAGCTTTTTTTCCCTGTGTTCATCTAATTTCAGGCAATACTCCCTCAATCAATTTTATTGCAAGCAAACTCACTGATGATTAGTTTCATTGATTCTTGAGCTAGCTGTGCACAAAATGGGCACTGAATTTATTTACTCAACACCATCATTACACTTCAAAGCTCTCATTGTAGTTGAAGCACATTGAAACATGTCTGGCGTAGCCAACATCTATCATCATGTCAACACCTAAAATAGCCATGGTTCTCATTTTGCTGGTGTTTTGTTTGCTTTCCAAAGCCAGGAAAGTGAAATTCTAATTAGGGAATATTAGGTAACCTGGTGACACACAAGGTGCAGCCAACCACACATTAAATCTCTTCCTATCTTCTCCAAATATGAATTTTAACCCCAATCACATCGCAACTGTATGAGTACGCCTTTCATCACACAATCAAGCTCCTTCAAACTCCTCTGAATGAAATGTGTAAATTGTCCTGATTGTTGGAAATTTTGAGCTGGAGACTATTCCACTGGTGAAATTGTTGTTGCAGCCTGAACAATTTCCTCCTTAGAGCTGGCAGAGAGATAAGACTTGAAATCCATTTATCTGAGATGAGTTAGGTCAGAAGCAGGCACTGAGAAGGAGAAACAGATAGACTTTCCTCCTCATAAATTATCAACTGTTGTTAAAGTAAACTTGATTTTAGAGAAAAAAAACTTGCATTTGTTCCGTCTCTGGGTGGTCATTGGGAAGTTGTATTTATTCTATGACAAAGTCAGCATGAGGTGCCCTACGCATTTAGTCATGGGCTGTGTGTCAAAGATTTGTTGGTCAGCAGGGTAGGGGACTCCAGAACTAGAGGAAGCAGGTTTATGGTGAGAGGCAAAAGATTTCAAAGGGACCTGAGGGACAACTTTTTCAAACACAGAGGGTGGTGCGTATATGGAACGAGTTGCCAGAGGAAGTGGTAGAGGCGGGTACACTTACAACATGTAGAAGATGCAGGTACATGGATTTGGAAAGATTTAGGGGGATATGGGCCATATGTTGGCAAATGGGACTGGTTCAGTTTACGAAATCTTGCTGGCATGGAGATGTTGGGCCATAGGGTCTGGTTCTGTGTCATATGACTCGAGAATTAACACTCCATACAGAACCAAGGATTTGCTGCACCGCTGGAGGTTCCATCTTTCAGCTGAGCATTCAAACTGAGGCTCCATCTCTCCACACAGGTAAACATCAGAACTGTCATGGCATTAATCCAGGACCGGCAGGTGGGTTCCCCGGTTCTCCCTGGTGTTCCAGCTAATATTTATTCATCACCGAATATCACCAGAAAAAGATGAACTGAGCAATATTTCAGTTCTCTAACTGGGACATTGTGGAGTGGCTGATGAGGAGGGGGAGGATGGCTGGAATAAATATATATATTTTTTTAAAACAAAGAGAATGCATTTGGATGCATGTTGTTTCCTTGCGCATTTTTTTCCTGAAAGCAATTGCCAGCTTGTTTTTTTCCACACCCGCTGGCTCTGCTAAACATCAGTTGTGGCTAAAAATGGGATGCGAAGGTGGGTGTTGATTAATGGAATGGAAGAAAAACGCTTTATGTGGGATTTTATGCTAATTAACCTTTATACCCTCACCCATGTCAGTTTGAAAGGTCTAAATTAGTATCTGCTGCTAGGTTTTCAGTATGTGAGAATTTCTTTGAATCGACTGAATGAATTTAAGCAAGTGGTGAGAGGTTTGAGGTGCGATGTATTTTGCATATTAGCATCTGTGTGATTCTTTTTATTTACTTTATATCACGCTCAGAAGTTGTCTTCTCCAACTGTCACAGTTAGTAGAAGAAATATCAAAATTCATTTTTAAAGTATCACTTGCATTCTATTGTTCCTCCTTATTACCAATAATTGTAGTGAGAATCATGAATTCTTTGACAAAACAGTGTTGGAAATTAAATCCATTTATCTCTGCTGATGGGAATACAACAACTTGCCTTATATTTTTAGACAATTTGTATAGAGCGAGTGCTAAACCAGCAATGGTGAACCATAAATTGCAATTTTTTCTCGGTGCTAAATCCCCTGTGGCTATCTATAATAGCTTGTATTTTAACATTTTCAAAAAAATAAAACACATGTCATGTTTTTTACCCATTCAACCTTTTCATAAAGGTCTAAAGACTGTAAGATCTTAAAAGGAATTATAGGCTTGATAATAAATTAACTGCTGTAACATGCATGGTTCAGGGTTAACTTTCTTAGCAAAGTGAATTTAAAAGAGCAATAGAGTGAACACATCCTATTACCATCTCTCAATTTAATTTCCAGTAATGTTTCTAAGCTCATTATAAATTATTGCCAAAGTATTTTAACCCCCATTTCTTTGAACCACCGGGATAGATGAGGCTCGTTCACCCTTCCATTAATTAGTCTTTTCTTGTGATATAGCTCATTTGTCTTCCAAGTAACTTTAACATCACATCAGTGTGCATTGCTGGCAGCAACCTTTGACATCTGAGCCCTGGCCAACAAGCTAAAGGGATTTGCTAAGATCACTGGCCAATTAAACTCACCTCTGCTTAGCTCTCCAGCGCCCAACACCATTCCCAACCACCACAAACCCTGGGTTGCTAAGGGGACCTACGTAGCTTTCAGTAAAAAATGAGGTCTGCAGATGCTGGAGATCACAGCTGCAAATGTGTTGCTGGTCAAAGCACAGCAGGCCAGGCAGCATCTCAGGAATAGAGAATTCGACGTTTCGAGCATAAGCCCTTCATCAGGAATAAGAGAGAGTAGCCAAGCAGCTACGTAGCTTTCAAGCAAGGCAGAAGTAGACTGCTTGAGAGAGGAATCAAAGATAAATTTGAGAGGAGAGAGTTATGTCATGGCTACCCAATTATCCTGACCAACTTAATCAATTAACCTGGAAAGCAAAAGACAGTTGTGAAACATTCAGTAATAAGAAAGAGAGAAACATAAGTCAAAAAGGTTTTAACTTTGTTGCCATGTAAGGTGAATGATTTATAGATATGTTAATATAATTTATTTGGGATTTTTTGAAGTAAATAACAGGGTTTTCTGTGTGACTGAAAGTTTACTAATGATTAGCTTGTGAGTATTTCTGTAGCCATGGTGATTGCTTTTATTAATGTAATCAGAGAGAAAATTTGGGGAGGCTAATAAACCTTAGAGAAGTTTTAACAAACAAACAAAGTAAATGGATAAACATCAGATTTTCTAATGAGAACATCAAGGAACGCTTTTTCACTTTGATTAGGGGAAATCTCTCAGCTTGGAAATAAAGGCTTTTGGCTTCTGGTTGGAAAAAAGTTTTGTTTGAAGCTAGATCTGTAAAAGAGTTGATTGTGAGAAAGGGAGATAGTTTAGGACTGTTAGGAACTCATAGTATTGGGACGGATGTATAAGCATGGATTGTTGATTAGTTAATATACAAAAGACAGTGTGTTGGGATTAATGGGTCTTTTCAGATTGGAAAGACATAACTAGTTCAGTGTGATTAGGATTAATCCTGGAGCCTCAATTTTTTAAATCTTCATCAATTACTTGAAGGAGGGTGTAACGTATAAAGTATCCAAATTTGCTAATGCAAAAATAGATGGTAGGGCATATCATGATGAGGACAGAATGAGTCTGCATGGGATAGATAGAAGAAGGGAGCAAAAACTTGACAGATGGAGGAGCAAAGATGAAAGATCATCTCATTAAAACTAAAAGCAAAATCTATCAATCCAGACTTCAATTTGGGTATGATTTGTCTGGATCAACATCAGTCAGGATCATATCAATGCTAAGCCAAATTTCATTTTGAAATGCTCATTTATGTCAAAATGTCTTTTTATTTGCACACTTTTGAAATGAGAGGGAAAAGTGTATTCACATTCAATGCTGCTTCATTTCTTGCCTCTCATCAAGAACATCAACCAAACTCAGTGAAATGAAGTGAATTGTGGCACTGGACAATTTAATGGGCATTAGACAGAATTTTCTGTAGGTTCTTGCAAGCAAATAATGCCAAGGTTTCTGGAAAATTTTTGATATAATGCTGGATTTTAAAGACAGACTTTGAAGAAAAGTTATGTCATTTTACAGCAAGAAGCTTTATTTAGATCAGAATTTGTATTCATCTACTGAGAGCACAGGCTGGGAAAAAACAGTCAACAAATATTTAAGCAAAAAATCATGATTCATACTTTTTTTTGAACTGATGTGAGGAAATACCAAATGTTCCATTTCTGATATTCAACTGACCCAGTGATACATTGCATTTCCCCAGTGATGGAAAATCGCGTGATATAAACAGAGTTTCCTTGTTGCTTATTGCAACAGAGACTTTCCTGGAGAGCAAATTATCTCCACATCACTTAAAAGACATCACAGTCTGTGCCATCACCAACATTTTCATTTCAGTAGTTTGGGAGAAGAGGTGTGCTGATGGTAGAAATGTTGCGTTGTGTGGTCAGTATGTGTGTATATCTTTAAGAAGCATGCTTATGATATCATCACCGCATCATAGCATGTGACCTAGAGATATAAAGGTCTCACACAATCTCAACTTGGACCATTTGAAGCATGACATGTGGTTGGGTATATGATGTATTCTGTTGTGGATTAATAGCTTAATGTTAATCCAGACACTAAGGTGTCTGAAGAATGTAATGTCTACATGCAATTGCTAGTTGTAATAAATACCAGTTGTAATAAATGCCTGTTTGATTCTTCAACACCATGATATCCATGTTGAGTTTGTCATGTTATCTGAGATAACGTAAACATTCTAGGAGAAAGTGAGGACAGCAAATGCTGGAGATCAGAGCTGAAAATGTGTTGCTGGAAAAGCGCAGCAGGTCAGGCAGCATCCAAAGAGCAGGAGAATCGACGTTTCGGGCCTAAGCCCTTCTTCAGGAATGAGGAGAGTGTGCCAAGCAGGCTAAGATAAAAGGTAGGGAGGATGGACTTGGGGGAGAGCCTTTGGAAGTGCGATAGGTGGAAGGAGGTTGAGGTGAGGGTGATCGGCCAGAGTGGGGGTGGGGGCAAAGAGTTCAGGAAGAAGATTGCAGGTTAGGAAGGTGGTGCTGAGTTCGAGGGTTGGGATTGAGACAAGATGGGAGGAGGCGAAATGAGGAAACTGGAGAAATCTGAGTTCATCTCTTGTGGTCGGAAGGTTCTTAGGCAGAAGATGAGGCGCTCTTCCTCCAGCCGTCATGTTGCTATGGTCTGGCGATGGAGGAGTCCAAGGACCTGCAAGAAATTTCTTGCAAGAAATGCAAAACTTGCGCCCACACCTCCCCCCTTACTTCCCTCCAAGGCCCCAAGGGATTCTTCCATATCTGCCACAAATCCACCTCTACACACATCATTTACTGCATCCGCTGCACCCGATGTGGCCTCCTCTATATTGGTGAGACGTTTCAGAGAACACCTCTGGGACACCCAGACCAAACAACCCAACCACCCTGTAGCTCAACACTTCATCTCTCCCTCCCACTCCACCAAGGACATGCAGGTCCTTGGACTCGTCCATCGCCAGATATAGCAACATGACGGCTGGAGGAAGAGCACCTCATCTTCTGCCTAGGAGCCCTCCAACCACAAGGGATGAACTCAGATTTCTCCAGCTTCCTCATTTCCCTTCCCCCCACCTTGTCTCAGTCCCAACCCTCGAACTCAGCACCACCTTCCTAACCTGCAATCTTCTTCCCAAACTCTCCGCCCTCACCCCCTCTCCGGCCTATCACCCTCACCTTAACCTCCTTCCACCTATCGCACTTCCAACACCCCTCCCCCAAGTCCCTCCTCCCTACCTTTTATCTTAGCCTGCTTGGCACACTCTCCTCATTCCTGAAGAAGGGCTCATGCCGAAACGTCGATTCTCCTGCTCCTTGGATGCTGCTTGACCTGCTGCGCTTTTCCAGCAACATATTTTCATAACATAAACATTGCCAAGTCAGGTAAAATATCTTAGATGCAAAAATCACATCTTTTATGATTCAATGTTGCAGTTTCCCGCAACCATCAGAAGAGAAGCAGGATCACAGCAAAAGGTTACAATTGTTGCTTTTTGTTGTTCCAAGGCCAGTGGAATGGTGATTTATAATATCATGATGGGTATAGGTAAGGTTAGTGGCATGTGTCTTTTCCTTAGGATTTGGGCTTTCAAGACTAGGAAGCATATTTTTAAAATGAGAGGGGAGAGATTAAAAAAAAGACATGAGGGGTACATTTTTTCACTCAGGGTGGTTTGCACGTGGAATTTCCTTCCTCAGGAAGTGGTGGATACCAGCACAGTTACAATGTTTAAAAGGCAATTAGATAAGTACATAATAGGAATCAACTGTCTGTGTGAAGTTTGCGGATTCTCCCCGTGTCTGCGTGGATTTCCTCTGGGTGCTCTGGTTTCCTCCCACAATCCAAAAAGATGTGCAGGTTAGGTGAATTGGCCATGCTAAATTGCCTGTAGTGTTAGGTGAAGGGGTAAATGTAGGGGAATGGTCTGGGTGGGTTGCTCTTCGGAGGGTCGGTGTGGACTTGTTGGGCCGAAGGGCCTGTTTCCACACTGTAAGTAATCTAATCTAATCTAAAGGTTTGGGGGGGATATGAGACAGAGGTAGGCATGTGAGATTAGTTTAGTTTGAGATTATGGACTGGTTAAACTGAAGGGTATATTTCTGTGCAGTAATACTCAATAACTATGACTGTATAACTACTACTGATATGTTTCCAATAGATTTTCTTCTATTTCTCTTGGAAGGAGTGAAGAAGAGATTTACTAGCATGGTACCTTTGATGAGGGATTTCAGTGAGATTGAGAAACTGGAGAAGCTGTGACTGTTTGTCTTACAGCAGTGAAGGCTAAAGAGAGATTTTGTAAAGGTGTTCAAAGCTAACAGGTATTTTTAAGGAATAGCTAAGGAGGAACTGTTTCCCCTGCCTGGAGGGTTGGTAACCAGAAGAAACCAGATTTAAGGCAACTGTCTGCAAAGGTGGGGGGGAGGGGCCGTATGTTGGGGGGTGGAATGAAAGCTTACTTAATACAGCAAGGATGTGGAATACTTTGAAAAGATGATGGAGCAGATTTAGCAGTAAAATTCAGAAGGGAATTTGATGAACACAAGAAAATGAAAAATTTGGAAAGCTTTGGAAAGAGCAGAGTTGAGGGATTAATTGGATAATTTTATCATAAATCTAATACAGGCAAAATGGGTTGAATGGCCTTGATCTTTACTATGTATTTCTCTTAAACTTGATTTGAAGGTGAAGAATTGGATATCCAGTTATGTTATATAATTGACAAGGCATTTGCTGACGGAAGGAATTAAAAAGAATGATAATTAATTGATCATGAAATCCATTTGGGATTACATTTATATTAGAATTATAATTCCTACAGTGCAAAAACAGGCCATTTGGCCCAATACATCCACACTAACCCTCTGAAGAGTATCCCACCCAGACCCATTCCCTACCCTATTACTCTACATTTACCCCTGACTAATGTACCTAAACTACACATCCCTGAACACTATGGGCAACTTAGCATGGCCAATTCACCTAACCTGCATATGTTTGGATTGTGGGAGGTAACTGGAGTGCCTAGAGGAAACCCACGCAGACAGTTGCCTGAGGCTGGAATCAAACCTGGGTCCTTGGCGTTGTGAGGCAGCAATGCTAACCAATAACCGTGGGTGGCACGGTGGCACAGTGGTGAGCACTGCTGCCTCACAGTGTCAGAGACCTGGGTTCAATTCCCACCTCAAGCAACTGACTGTGTGGAGTTTGCACATTCTCCCCGTGTCTGCGTGGGTTTCCTCCGGGTGCTCCGGTTTCCTCCCACAGTCCAAAGATGTGCAGGTCAGGTGAATTGGCCATGCTAAATTGCCCGTAGTGTTAGGTAAGGGGTAAATGTAGGGGTGTGGGTGGGTTGCACTTCGGTGGGTCGGTGTGGACTTGTTGGGCTGAAGGGCCTGTTTCCACACTGTAAGTAATCGAAACAAAGCCGCCATGCTATTTTAGTGCTGATCTTCACTATGCCTGCAATTTCTGACCATAAACTAAATTGTTAACAGACTGTCTGAGAAAAGTTCCATGAGTCCTTAACTACATATTTACTTTCCATGTGGTGCACAATTTACAATGGAAAGTGAATGTATCAGTGATTGGAGCATATGTTCAAGTGCAGGATTTACTGATGTGAGTGTCTGTTAAAATTAGATAATGCCAATGTGTATCAGAATTGAACAAGCTACATAATGTGATAAAGCTCTTCTCCAGGCTGTTTTCTCTGTACTGGATATACGTAAGTGTGAGATTTCTTCAGTCTATTTCACATGGGATGAGCATATATTAACTCCTTTTGAAATGTAGCACCCTTGAACATTCAAAGTCAACATGGTGTAATTTGGGTTAACAGCTAATACTGAGTTCCACAGGCTCAGGGAAGTCATAGTATTTTATTCTGCCTATTGCAAGAGAGTTTCACTTAATTTAAAGGCATGATATTACTGCAAGTTATCAGTTAATCACAGGCAAGTGATGAGATGGCATATGTCAACCAAAGCAAACATTTGCACAATGGCCAAGCATGAGGGGTGGGGAAGTAAAAGAGGCTGGAATTTATAGTCTGTGGCTTATGCTCCCGACCCCCCGCCTGTGATTATGTTTGCATGAATTGTGGGATAATGTATGGTTGTGATACCCGTCTCCCTGCAAGAATCAAATACCTTGCCAACACATGATCTCAATCTATTAGCAGTCACCAGCTGGGCAAAGTCCAGGAAATTTGTTGGCATCCATTGCACCTAAACATTATCAAGGATCAACACAGAAAGAAATAACAAGGGAATGTGAAAACCTAAAAAATAGAGATAATGGTTCAAAAATGTTTTCATTGCAAGCTGCTTTGTTCTCAGGTCCGGGTGGAATGTTACATTCTGCAAACTGTGTTGCTTCTGAGTGGGATTGTTGGGAGTGGACATTTAAATTAGGAATTGTGCATTCTTCCTCCAATATCCCATGCATAAGAATTCACAAAGCCAACTGTGTGACAGTTTTACCATTGGTACCATTGCTGTGACCAAACATGTCAATTGTGAATACAATAGATATTGTGCACGAAAGGATAGTAGTTCTAATAGATGTAGTCAAATTAACAAGTAATGAATGCTTGACTAATAGCGTGTGTATATTGGGAGGGGGAGGGAGAGCAGGGCAGCAACACAAATACTTGCAGGTGGCCCCTCAAATGCTGCTTACACTGTTTGGTACAACCCACTTCTACATGATTTGAAAAGGGATCATTTATATTTAACTCTGATGCCCTTCCGTCCTTGTCTGCCCTTTGCACATGAAACGTGTAACTATCTTCCTTTTACTATGTAATCATCTATATAATGAACACATATAATGAACACTAATTGGCTCTTTGTAATTATTTAGCTCATTAGATGCAAGTGTGCTCAATTTGGTGCCATAATCTTTGTATTTGATCAGAATTGCTCGATTAAAGAATTTAGGTAACCAAGCGAATAACTTCTGCTTTTCTGTTCTTGTAATTCAAATTCACATTGATGGTCGAACTTCAATCCATGAAAAAAAATCCATGAAGAAACTACTTGCTTTTCCCTGTGGCTCAGTTATAGCAATCGCTGGGTATAGTTCTAGATACCTGAACACTAACTTTAGGCTGATCCTCCAGTGCAGTGCTGACAGACCACAGTCAATGGGATCAAAGTTTACAGGGAGAAAGTGGGAGATTGGGGTTGAGAAACTTATCAGCGAAACTCGATGGGCTGAATGGCCTAATTTCGGCTCCTATGTCTTATGGCCTTATTTGAATGAAATGTTACACTGAAATTCTGTCTGCTGTCAGTGAAATATAAAGAATTTTCCCTGCAATCCTGACCTATAGTTATCTCACAGTCAACATAACATAACAAATGCAGATTATCTGGTAACTATCACATTGCTGTTTGTGATGTTTTGTGATATGTGAACTGATTGTCACAAATAGTGACTGCACTGCAAAAATAATCAATCAACCATAAATTGGTTTGGACATTCTAAGGGAATGGTAGGCGCTTTATGAGTAAAGCTTTAATGCTTATTGCACGATTGATTACTTCTGTTTTATTTGCTTTAGTTGTGACAGTGCAGACTAATACTCATATACTGGCAGCATTAAATGGGATGTGTTCACTAACCATAGAGTCATAGAGATGTACAGCAGATAAACAGACCCTTCAGTCCAACTTTTCTATGTTAACCAGATATCCTAAATTAATGTAGTTCCATTTGCCAGCATTTGGCCCATATCCCTCTAAACCCTTTCTATTCATGTACCCACCCAAATGCCTTTTAAATGTTGTAATTGTACCAACCTCTACCACTTCCTCTGGCAGCTCATTTCATAAATGCACCACCTTCTGTGTGAAATAGTTCTCCCTGGGCTCCCTTTTAAGTCTATCTCTTCTCATCCTAGACCAATGCCTCCAAGTTTGGACTCCCCCACCTCAGGGAAAAAACCTTGTCTATTTAGCATATCCATTCTCCTCATGATTTTATAAACCTCTATAAGGTCAGCCCTCAGCCTCCGACTCTCCAGGGAAAACAGCACCAGCCTTTTCAGCCTCTCCCTGTAGCTCAAACCCTCCAATCCTGGCAACATCCTTGTAAATCTTTTCTGAACCCTTTCAAGATTCACAACATCGGTCCTATGGGAGGGAAAGCAGAATCGAACACCATATTCCAAAAATGGCCTAACCAACCAGATATGACCTGATGAGATCATAGTCCTGATAATTAAAGCTTTTCATTGGAAATAATCTAAAGGTCTTTAATCTTAGCAGCACAAGATTGTGGCTTCATCAATTTCAAATTCAGTATCTTTTTATGTGAGAATGTTGCACCTCCAACTTGCAATTAGTATTCATTGTCGAAAACATTCCCAAGCATAAGTTACAAGTCTTATTTTAAGATTGGTGGTTGGTTGGAACTTAATTCATGCAAAAGGATAATCATCTAGCTGGACACATCAGAGCTTTCATTGCAAGAATAGTCTTCCTCAGAAAAGACTTGAAATTAAGACTAGGTCTAACTGTTCAATGTCTTTAAATTTCTAACAATGATTTTAACTATGGACGTTTTCCATAAATGTCTGCTCCCTTGACCACCGAGACTCAGTAGCAGCAGTGAGTACCATGAACAAAATCACTCCAGTACTTCACCAATGCCCCTTCAACAGTACTTTCCAACCTCACAAACATTTCCATCTGGAAGGACAAGGATAGCAGATGCATGGAAATACCACCAACTCCAAGCCATGCAGCACCTCAACTTGGAAGTATATCAAGCTTCCTTCAGTGTCACTGGGTCAAAATTCTAGAATTCCCTACCTAATGCCATTGTGGTTTTAACCTACCTCACATGGACTACAGCATTTCAAGAAAGCAACTTAACCACCACCTTCTCAAGGGTACCAAGGGAGAGGGAATAAATACTGGCTCAGCCAGCAATGCTCACATCCCACACATAATAGAAAAAAATTGTTCATTAACAATTGCATTTCAGCATGCAGAGAAAGAATACCTTTCAGACAACATTTATTACATTGATGTTTAAAATATCTTATAGAGTTAAAATGATTGCTGCAGTAAGGAGGCTAAACAAGGGCCAAGATACAGAGATGTGATTTATTTCCTGATGTGCTATAAATAAATGATGATGTCTACAGTACAGTAAATCAGCAAAATAAGAGATTTCACTTTTAAAACTGAGAGGAAACCTGACTTTCTTCACTTATCACAAATAATTTTTGCCACATGCTTCTTTCTCAAATTATTACCTAACGATATGCAGCATGAACTGACACTTTCACTGGGGATGGCGATTAGCAGGGGCACAAAAGAATGAATGTTCCATTACAGACATTCAGGTCAAAGCTATTTGTCTAAGAATGCAAAAAGAAAATAAATACTAGTGTCTTTGAGAGTCATAGGATCTCCATCCCAGAATTGGTGATTCTTGCAATTTCATTGTGGTGTGTACTTTTGTCTGAAATTTGACAGTGATGGGAATAGTGGGGGCATGTCTGGAATATAGAAGTTAAATGAAAGTAAAATGTTGGAGAGCCGACTGTGTGTGAGAGAGAACACAAGGAATACACCAGCACATGAAGAGTCTAAATTTAAAATTAATCTGCAGAGGTGGCCTGGAATTTAGCCAAAAGTATGTTGCAAATGGCGTTTTGAGATCCAAAATGCTACAATTCCCTTGTATGCCAATGACCTTTGTTACAAAGAGGGGAATGCCCATAACACCAACAAAAACAAAACCAGGGTACAAGTGTTCAATTTTTAAAAAAATTTGCAGAAACGAACCATCTAAAATCAGACATCTGTAAGTAAAGTTTAAAAAAAATTAGTTTTAAACAGCAAATACAAGAAATGTATCATATAGTTGTATTATCTCCAGCATAAATGTGACAAAACATGCGGTATCATAAAGATGTACAGAACAGAAACAGACCTTTCAGTCCAGCCTATCCATGCCGACCACATATCCTAAATTAATCTCGTCCCATTTGCCAGCATATCCGTCTAAACCCTTCCTATTCACATACCCATCCAGGTGCCTTTCAAATGTTGTGATTGTAACAGCCTCCACCACTTCCTCTGGCATTTGATTCCATACACACACCACCCTGTTGCATGGGAAAGTTGCCCCTTAGGTCACTTTTAAATCTTTCCTCACTCACCCTAAACCTATGCCCTCTAGTTTTGGACTCCCCCGCCCTGGGGAAAATGCCTTGATTATTTATCCTAACCATGCCCCTAAGGAGTTTATAAACTTCTATAAGGTCACTCCCTCAGCCCCTGACACTTCAGGGAAAACAGTCCCAGCCTTTTCAACCTCTCCCTATAGCTCAAACCCTCCAATCCTGGTAACATCCTTGTAAATTTTTTCTGAACCCTTTCATGTTTCACGCCATCTTTCCTGTCGCAGAGAGACCAGAATTAGAGTCATAGAGATGTACAGGACAGAAACAGACCCTTCGGTCGAATCTGTCCATGCCGACCAGATATCTCAACCTAAACTAGTCCCACCTGCCAGTACCTGACCCATATCCCTCCAAATCTTTCCTATTCATATACCAATCCAGATGCCTTTTAAATGTTGCAATTGTACCAGACTGCACCATTTCCTCTGGTATCTCATTCCATATACACACCACCCTCTGCATGAAACAATTGCCCCTTAGATCTCTTTTACATATTTTCCCTCTCACTCTAAACCTATGCCCTCTAGTTCTGGACTCCCCCACCCCAGGGAAAGACTTTGTCTATGTATTCTATCCAGCCCCCTCATGATTTTATAATTTGGAGATGCCGGTGTTGAACTGGGCTGTACAAAGTTAAAAATCACCCAACACCAGGTAATAGTCCAACACGTTGAATTGGGAGCACACTAGCTTTCGGAGCAGTGTGACTGCTCCTTCTCCGGTGGTGACAACTGATGCTCCAGCAAAAACAGCCCTAGCCTATTCAACCTCTCCCTATCACTCAAATCCTACAACACTGGCAACATCCTTGTAATTTTTTTCTGAATCCTTTCAAGTTTCACAACATCTTTCCAATAGAAAGGAGACCAGAATTGCACACAATATTCCAACAGTGGCCTAACCAATGTCCTGTACACCCATAACATGACCTCGCAACTCCTGTACTCAATACTCTGACCGATAAAGGAAAGCATACCAAACGCCTTCTTCACTATCCTATCTACCTGCGACACCATTTTCAAGGAGCTATGGACCTGCACTCCAAGGTCTCTTTGTTCAGCAACGCTCCCTAGGACCTTACCATTAAGTGTATAAGTCCTGCTAAGATTTGCTTTCCCAAAATGTAGCACTTCGCATCTATCGAAAGTAAACTGCATCTGCCACTTCTCAGCCCATTGGCCCATCTGATAAAGATCCTGTTGTAATCTGAAGTAATCTTCTTGGCTGTCCAGTATACCTCCAATTATGGTGTCATCAGCAAACTTACCAACTATACTTCTTATGCTTGCATTCAAATCCTTTATATAAATGATAAAAAGTAGTGGACCCAGCACAGATCCTTGTGACACTCCACTGGTCTCAGGCCTCCAGTCTGAAAAGCAACCCTCCACCACCACCCTCTGTCTTCTAATTTTGAGCCAGTTCTGTATCCAATTGGCAAGTTCTCCCTGTATTCCATGAGATCTAACCTTGCTTACCAGTCTCCCATGGGGAACCTTGTCGAACACTTTACTGAAGTCCATATATATCACATCTACTGCTCTGCCCTCATCAATCCTTATTGTTACTTCTTCAAAAAACTCTATCAAGTTTCTGAGACATGATTTCCCATGCCCAAAGCCATGTTGACTATCCCTAATCAGTCCTTGCCTTTCCAAATACATGTACATTCTGTCTCTCAGGATTCCCTCCAACAACTTGCCCACCACCAACGTCAGGCTCACTGGTCAATAGTTCTCTGGCTTGTCCTTACCACTTTTCTTAAACAGTGGCACCACTTTAGCCAACCTTCAGTCTTCCGGACCTCACCTATGACAATCAATGATACAAGTATCGCAGCAAGAGGCCCAGCAATCACTTCCCTAGCTTCCCACAGAGTTCTAGAGTACACATGATCAGGTCCTGGGGATTTATCCATCTTTATGTGTTTCAAGACATCTGGCACTTCCTCCTCTGTAATATGAACATTTTTCAAGCTGCCTTCATCTAGTTCCCTACATTGTATATCTTCCATGTCCTTTTCTACAGTAAATACTGATGCAAAATATTTGTTTAGTATCTCCACCTGTTGCCTCCCTTTCTGTTGCCTCCTTTGTTGCCTCCCTTTCTGTCCTTCCTGTAGCATTTATATCCTGGAATATTAAGCTGCCAGTCCTGCCCATCCCTGAGCCACATTTCTGTAATTTCTATGATATCCCAGTCCCAAGCTCAATTGAACACAATATTCCAAAACGGCCAAACCAACGTCCTGTACAGCAACAACATGACATCCCAACTCCTATACTCAATGCACTGATCAATAAAGGCAAGAGTACTAAATGCCTTTTTGGCCACCGTATCACAGTCTATCCAATTTGCCCCCATTCTGTCAGATTTCACACTTCTCACCCAACTATTTGAGCCACATTCACATCAATCATATTCCATCCAAAGTTCCAGATGTGATGACAACAAGGTGCAGATGTGAACCCGCTCTCTTTCTGGTCTTAATGGTCCTATTGCCACACAAACTCCAAAGCCTCCCTCTCTGTCCTCTTTAAATGATCTGATGGGTTTTGATACACTTCAACTGCTTCAGTTGGTATTTACAAATCCACAATCCTTCACACTTTCTGCCTTCTGTCTTTCCCAACTGTACAGTGCACAGAGTAATGCAGTCACTGTTCTACTTCCAAGACAATATTCCAATACCAAAATCTGTTTTAAAATTACCAACTAGAAAACTATTCCATTTGCAGAGGGGCTTTCTTTATTTTCCCCTTTCAAATATCAAACAGGGAAAAGAAATCTGAAACCAAATCCCACTCCAATTAGCTCTCTATTTACCCTTTGTTTCTTTGCTGCTCATTCCCATGGCAACCCCAGATCACATGAGCATTTCTTGCGTTTGAACAACATCATAATCAGGAAGCCAATTAACCCTCTTTAGAAATACTTTATAATTCTCATTGTTGTTAAAGGAGCATTGCACATGGACCATCATGGACCAGAAAATGCAGTAGAATAGTTTTCCCAATTGTTATGCTTCTCTTATAGTTTTTGTCAGTTCCTCACTCTTTGACAAGCTAGAGGCTAGAAAGACAATTCTAATATGGCTTTAGTTCTTCATACAAGCTTAGGTATCACACTTCAAAGTTATTTTTAAACAATGACTATAAATGATGGTTCTTTCATTCTCTCATGGGATGTGGGCATCGCTTGCTAGACCAGCACTTTTTGTCCATCCTCTCTTGCTGGAAGGTGGTTAAGAGTCAACCATCTCACTGTAGTTTTTGAATCACATGTAGGGCAAATCAGCTAAGAATGGCAGATGCCCTAAGACTGCAGATAAGGTTACAGAGCAGCTTGCTCGAAGCTGAACAGCTCCCAATCTCCTAGCAGATGTCTACTGAAGACATGGTTACATCATAGCTCACATCACAGAGTCTCAACTTTTGACTCATGCAATCCTACCTAGATGTTGGCAGCACAGGGGCTCAGTGGTTAGCACTGCTACTTCACAGGACCGGGGTTCGATTCTAGCTTCAGGCAACTGTCTGTGGGGAGTTTGCATGGGTTTCCTGTGGGTGCTCTGGTTCCCTCCCACAGTCTAAAGATGTGCAGGTTAGGTGAACTGGCCATGCTAAATTGCCCATTGTGTTTAGGGATAAGCATGTTAGGTGCATTAGTCAGGAGAAATATAAAAGTAATAGGGTCAGGGAATGGGTCTGGGTGGGATCTCTTCAGAGGGTTAGTGTGGACTTGTTGGGCCAAATGGCTTGTTTCCACACTGTAGGGATTCTATGATCTCCACCCCAATGTTTTCCCAGTATCCAACATTATTAACATAAAGTATGTTTCTCATGTTATTTGCTAGACCAATGGAGAATTGATTTGGAGATGCCGGTGTTAAACTGCGGTATGCAAAGTTAAAAATCACAGAACACCACGTTATCATCCAATGGGTTTATTTGGAAGCACTACATTTCGGAAGTGCTGCTTCTTCATCAGGTGAGTGTGGAGTAGAAGATCTTAGGTCACAGAATTTATAGCAAAAGTTAACAGTGTGATGTCACTGAAATTATATATTGAAAAAGACCTGGATTGTTTGTTTAGTCTCTCATCATTTAGAATGGGCATGTTGGCTTCAGTTCGTTCATATGTAAATCCCAGAACTTTCTTAAAATTACATTCTCAAGTGAACTTTAACAATAGGTGCCATGTCAGCCCAGATAATGCATTGAAGGTGTGAGGTGCCCTGTATGAGGCTGTCTGTGCCCCACTGTTCAGACTGATAGTGTTTGTCAGAGATTATGTGTATGTGTATGTGTGAGAGTGTGAGTGTAAAGGGATATAAGTCTATGAGAGGCTGTGAGTGTCTGTGTTAGTGTTGGAGTGTATGTGAATGTATGAGAGAGCTTGTGTATGAGAGAAGTTCTGTGTGAGTGCATTGGTCTGTTGGAGTGTGTATCTGTCTGTCTGCAGGAGTGTGTGTGTGTGTGTGTGTGTGTGTGTGTGTGTGTGTGTGTGTGTGTGTGTGTGTGTGTGTGTGTGTGTGTGTGTGTCTAGTGCAGTGGGGTCACCTGTAGTGTGACATGAACCCAAGGTCCTGCTTGAGGCCATCCCCATGGGTACTGAACTTGGCTATGAGCCTCTGCTCAGCCACTTTGCGTTGTTGCCTATCCCGAAGTCTGCCTTGGGGGATGGTCACCTGAAGGTCCAAGGACGAATGTCATGGACCACTGAAGTGTTCTCCGACTGGGAAGGGACACGCCTGTCTGGTGATTGTTGTGCGATGTCCATTCATCCATTGCCGTAGCCTCGGCTCAGTCTCACCAATGTACCATGCCTCAGGGCGTCCTTGTCTGCAGCGTAAGAGATAGACAAAGTTGGCTGTGCTACATGAGTACCTGCCATGTAAATGTGGAAGGTTTCATCACGTGTAATGGTGGTATCCATGTCGACACTCTGACACGTCTTGAAGTGTCTACCGTGGCAAGGTTGTATGGTGTTCTCCTGAAAGCTGGGCAGTTTGCTGTGAGGAATGATGTTCTTTGCAGCCTGCAACACATTATTGATTCGGATGAGTACCTCGCCAAGACCTTCCCCACACATCCACTTCCCACCTTGAAGCAAACACCAAACCTCAAACAGTTCATCGTTCACAGCAAACTGCCCAGACTCCAGGTCAACATTGACCATTGCACTATGCAACCCTGTCACAGTAGATGCTTCAAGATGTGTCAGAGTGTTGACACTGATACACGTGGGGACGTCACCTACCATGTACGTGGCAGGTACCATGTGATTCAGCCACCATTGTCTATCTCATACACTACAGGCAAGGATGCCCTGAGGCATGTTACATTGGTGAGACTGAGCAGAGGCTACGGCAATGGATGAAGGGACACCGCACAACAATCACCAGGCAGGGGTGTTCCCTCCCAGTTTCAGCAGTCTGAGACATTCATCCTCCAACCTTCGGGTGACCATCCTCCAAGGCGGACTTCAGAACAGGCAACAATGCAAAGTGGCTGAGCAGAGGCCGATAGTCAAGTTCAGTACCTGTAGGTATGGTTTCCACCGGGACCTTGGGTTTATGTCATACTACAGGTGACCCCACTGCACTACATACACTCTCTCTCTCACACACAAAGATGTTGTGAAACTTGAAAGGGTTCAGAAAAGATTTACAAGGATGTTGCCAAGTTTGGAGGATTTGAGCTATAAGGAGAGGCTGAATAGGCTGGGGCTGTTTTCCCTGCAGCGTCAGAGGCTGAGGGGTGACCTTATAAAGGTTTACAAAATTATGAGGGGCATGGATAGGGTAAATAGGCAAATTTGTTTCCCTGGGGTCAGGGAGTCCAGAACTAGAGGGCATAGGTTTAGGGTGAGAGGGGAAAGATATAAAAGAGACCTAAGGGGCAATTTTTTCACACAGAGGGTGGTACGTTTATGGAATGAGCTGCCAGAGGAAGTGGTGAAGGCTGGTACAATTGCA
Organism: Hemiscyllium ocellatum; assembly: GCF_020745735.1. Classification (NCBI taxonomy): domain Eukaryota; kingdom Metazoa; phylum Chordata; class Chondrichthyes; order Orectolobiformes; family Hemiscylliidae; genus Hemiscyllium; species Hemiscyllium ocellatum. Next base: position 10,414,595 of record NC_083423.1, read on the forward strand.
ACATTTAAGAGGCATGTGGATGGGTATATGAATAGGAAGGGTTTGGAGGGATATGGGCCAGGTGCTGGCGGGTTGGACCAGATCGGATTGGGATATCTGGTCGGCATGGACGGATTGGACCGAAGGGTCTGTTTCCATGCTGTACATCTCTATGATTCTATCTCTCACACACACACACACACACACACACACACACACACACACACACACACACACACACACACACACACAGAATTACATTTTGTTTTGCACAAAAACTGTATGAATCCATGTGAGATTCTGTAAATCCCATTTTAAAGTTAGAATCGGTCTGAACAGTGGGGCATACAGCTTCACCCAGGGCACCTCACACCTTCAATGCATTATCTGGGCCGACATGGCACCTATTGTTAAAGTTCACTTGAGAATGTAACTTTAAGAAAGTTCTAGGATTTATACTTGAATGAACTGAAACCAATATGCCCATTCTAAAAATGAGAGACTTAACAAACAATCCAGGTCTTTTTCAAGACATAATTTCAGTTACATCACACTGTAAGCTATTTCTATAAATTCTGTGTTTTATAATCTTATACTCCACACCTATGTGATGAAGGAACAGCACTCTGAAAGGTAGTGCTTCCAAATAAACCTGTTGGACTACAACCTGGTGTTGTGTGATTTTTAACTTCCCTTTTGATTAGCTGTACATTTCAAAGCCAACCACCCAAAATCCTGCTCCCTCCCAGAATTCATTGTCAATTCAAGCACAATAGGAATAGTACAGTTCTCCCTAATCTAGTTGTTGCAAATGGTGTGGAAGGGTGATGGCGTCAATGCTGGTCCTGCACTGTTCCTTTAGTAAATGATCCTAAATAAGTAGGTTTAGTAATGGGATCTGACAAGATATCTCACAATGAATGACCACTGAATGATGAAGGATGATCCTTCGAAGAGGTTAAAAATCACACAACATCAGATTATAGTCCAACACGTTTAATTGGAAGCACACTAGCTAATTAAACCTGTTGGACTATAACCTGGTGTTGTGTGATTTTTAACTTTGTACACCCCAGTCTAACACCGGCATCTCCAAATCATGCCTTCAAAGAAGAGTTGAGAACTTTGGGATGAAGAAGGAGTGAATATTTAGGAAGAGTGTAGAGCATAGATTTACTTCATTGTAAGATTCATTCAAAGACTGCAAGGTATCAGAAAATACCTCTTTAATATTGCTTGAAGAAAAATAACATTTTTGAACCTTTTTATCTTGCACTCAACGGGGCATTTTGCAAGAATACAAATTCAAGGGTGAAACCAACATTCCATCTCTTCAGTGATTATTGGTTGTATATGTAATCAGGACATCGAGATTGTAACTGTAGGTACTCCAAAATCTTCTGAATGGATAGACTATCCATTATCCATAGACTAAAGGAACTTCAACATTGACTGCTATCACGTCTGACTGCGTGGGACACTAAACAAAGATTAAAAAATGTTCTGGGTTCTTATGCAAGTGTAGAACATTACTCACAAACTAAACAAGAGTTGCTGGAAAAACCCAGCAGGTCTGCCAGCATCTGTAGAGAGAAATCAGAGTTCATATTTTGGGTCAAGTGACCCTTCCTCAGAACATTATTCTCATGCCTCAGTATTGCTGAAGGTGAAAATGTGCCGCTGGTTAAAGCACAGCAGGCTATGCAGCATCCCAGGAATAGGGAATTTGACGTTTCAAGCATAAGCCCTTCATCAGGAAAGCCCTTCCTGATGAAGGGCTTATGCTCAAAACGTCGAATTCCCTATTCCTGGGATGCTGCCTGGCCTGCTGTGCTTTAACCAGCGGCACATTTTCAGCTGTGGTCTCCAGCATCTGCAGACCTCATTTTTTACTCAGTATTGCTGAAGGACTTTTCTGCCCGTGCAGAGATTCCTGTCCTCCATAATCTTGAACAATCTCATCAAGTGCATTGCATTTGCTGCTGATTCAAACATGTGCACCACCACCTTTTAACTTGAAAGTGCAACCTCCATCATAGCTCCATTTGATAAGGTCATCCATGATGGCTCAGTAGTTAGCACTGCTGCCTCACAGCTTCAGGGTCCCAGGTTCAATTCCAACCTTGAGTGACTGTCTGTGTAGAGTTTGCACATTCCCCCTGTGTCTGTGTGTGTTTCCTCCCAAAGATGTGCAGGGTAGGTAAATTGGCCATGCTAAATTGCCCATAGTATTAGGTGCATCATTCAGAGGGAAATGGATCTGGGTGGGTTACTCTTCGGAGGGTTGGTGTGGACTTGTCGGGCTTAAGGACCTGTTTCCACACTGTAGGGAATCTAATCTAATTCTTCACTAACACCAGAGGAGAAGGTGAAGAATTTTGCTCACTCTGATCTGAAAGCGTATCAGAGAGATCTTAACGAACTGCATCAATGACTGACAGAAAGATTTTTCGTCTGAAGTTGCAAAACTGGACCAGATATTGACACACTTTCAGACTCAAATCCTGAGTGTTTCTGCAAGTTAGAAATCTTCGAAGAAAGATGCTTATCCTCTTCTAGTGTGACTGGAGGAGGATCAAAAAGCTAAACGAACTCTTGGTAAATCTGAAAATTTTCACCACAGAACACTACAAAATCTTCACAGCATGAAACTTCAGTAGATGGAGAAAGCTGTGGGAAACCTTCACATGCTGTTATTTAATTTTCGTGAGACATAAGCTTATGTTTCTGGAAAGGCTGAGGGTGGTTGTGCACAGAATGGAATGTCACCATCATCTCATTATGGAGAGTCTTTTACCTGAGCTGCAATATCTGTATCTGCTATGGAAGATCTGTGTTACCAACTTAGCAAGGTGTTCTTCTGACTCAACAAGATACAAATAACTTTTTCATAAAGGTACCATTTACGTAAGTAGCACTTCAAAGCATTCAGTAATTAAAAGGATGTGGCCTTCTAAATACTGGATCTTAAATTTGTCTGTTGAAGGAATACAGTGTGAAGCCATTCTGGATTGTCAGGCAGGAGAAATTGAGGACTGCAGATGCTGGAGGTCAGAGTTGAGAGTGTGGTACTGGAAAATCTCAGCAGGTCAGGCAGCATCCGAGGAGCAAGAAAATCGATGTTTCAGGCATAAGCCCTTCATCAGGCAGTTCAATATCGGTTTCTCCTGAAGTAAGAGAATAGTTCTTTATTTTCAAATTACCGATCAAGAGTGTCGATCATCATCTTCCATTCTACAGACAAAAACATCTACTTCACAGAATATCTGAATTATTTTGGTGGAGAAGGAGGTTATTCAACCCATTGTACCTGTACTATTCTATTCCCTCGTGCAAATCTCTTGCCTTTTCCCCACAGCTCAACATACTATTTTACACAGAGGGTGGTAGGTGCCTGGAACACATTGCCAGCAGAGATAGGAGAGGCAGGCACAGTAAATCCATTTAAGCTGTATCTGGACAGATGTATGAGTAGATGGGGAGCAGAAGGATACAAATGCTTAAGAAGTGAGCAGTAAGTTTAGACAGTGGATTTGGATTGGCTCAGGCTTGGAGGGCCGAAGGGCCTGTTCCTAGGCTGTAACTTTTCTTTTTTTCATTGTTCTTTACTGCCTAATGCCATCTTGAGCAACTCAAGTGAACCTTGCTCCATCTCAATGGACCAAGAATGTGTATACGTTCTACATATTCTTTTTACTCGTGTTCAATTTTCTGGATTCTCCTTCATTCTGGAGCTGATCTGTTTGATTTTAAAAATTGTTGAAGATGTCCAAATCTTCCACAGTTAAGGTTTCGAGTTTCTGCTGCTGGAGAACTTTGTCTCTTAGGATGCTGTCTTGCAACTCAATTCCACACTTTCAAAATGTAGTTCCACCTTTCAGTATGTTTTGCTCTCTTCGAGGAAGGCATTGTAGACATTGTTGAGCTTAACCAATTTGCAGTTTGAGACCAGGCCTTGGATTTCCATTGCATTGCTCTTGGCCAGTGTACATTGCATCTGGCCTGCCTTGGAAGGCAGTTTGCCTTTTCAAATGCTAGCCCCTGTTCAAAGTGCAATAAATCAGGGAGTGTACCACTAAGAATTTAAATAACTTATCCTTCAAAGCCACAATATCACATGAATTGACTATCTTATAAAATTCCCCATTGGAGTGTACTGAGACCATTAACTGTTGAGACCTCTGTTTGGACAAGGCTTAATTATTAACGAGAGTCTCAGAACTAAAAATAAGCATTGGACGCAGGTAGAATTGACTGAAATCTGACGCAATCTCACCAACACCTTTCCTTAAAAGGATTTCTTCAAATCAGTGCTCATTGTGTCTCAGAAAGTGCAAAAGGAAATGGGAGGAGAGACACTGCTCTATAATTGTGGATGTATGTCCTCAGGTGAATTGACCATACTAAATTGCCCGTAGTGTTAGGTGCATTAGTCAGAGAGAAATGGGTCTGGTGGGTTACTCTTTGGAGGGTCGATGTGGGCTGGTTTAGCCGAAGGGCCTGTTTCCACACTGTAGAGAATCTAATCTAATCATAACTCCCATCTACATGCCTGTAACATTCTTTCAGTGGTATCAAAGGACTTTGGAAATGGCATGGATTGCATGTTGCCATGGACATTCTGCCAATTCAGAGTGTGATGATACTATGGCATGTACAGGTATTTTGGCCTTTTTTTAATGAAGAAAAATTGAGACAGCAGTAGAGAATGCAGTCTGCCCCAAACCAATAATGTAAACAACTTGTGAGGCTTTGGTCCTTTTTTTAACATTGGAACAATAGAAGCAGCCTGAATGGGTGGGGCCAAACTCCCACAGAACTGAAAATGTGTTGCTGGAAAAGCGCAGCAGGTCAGGCAGCATCCAAGGAACAGGAAATTCGATGTTTCGGGCATGAGCCCTTCATTGGGAATTCCTGATGAAGGGCTTATGCCCGAAACGCCGAATTTCCTGTTCCTTGGATGCTGCCTGACCTGCTGCGCTTTTCCAGCAACACATTTTCAGCTCTGATCTCCAGCATCTGCAGACCTCACTTTCTCCCCAAACTCCCACAGAACCAAGATTGTTTTTAGGTTTTAACCTTCAGTGGCCGTTGCTGGAATCTTGAAGCTGGATGTGGAAGCTCTTATTCCTCGCTTTGTCACAACTAAAAGCTGGCATTCTCTTGCTGCTGCTAGAATTGCATGTGAGACAATATATTTTACTGAATTTGCCTTTGCCAAGGATGAATTTATGCGATGTTACAATATTGGAACATTTAATTAGTGCTAGTTAATATATAAATTCTTTTGTTAAGCATTTTATTAGAGTTACAGTTAAGCCAATTTGTATCTTTCTATTTTGTCAGTGTGGCAAAAGTGAGGACTGCAGATGCTAGAAATCAGAGTCTAGATTAGAGTGGTACTAGAAAAGCACAGCAGGTCAGGCAGCATCCAAGGAGCATAAAAATCGCCATTTCAGGCAAAAGGAATGAAGGCAGAGAGCCTCCGGGTGGAGAGATAAATGGGAGGGGGCTATGAATAAAGTGTGTTTTGCTTCAAGACTGTAATTTGCCCAATCGAATTGCACTGGAACTGAACACTTTACCCCTACCTTTAAACAAAGAAAACATGAGGGTCTAGGCTATCTTCTTAATATATTTTGAGGGGGTTTGGTCTGATTAATAACAAGAGTATGCCTCACTTTAAATCACATTGGGAAAGTTTTCAACTGTTTTGCTTCACTTTGGGTAAGTCTTCATGTCAGTGTGTAGAGGAGTCTGCTAAGGATTGTTGTCTCATGATTCCTTAATGTTGCCTCATAATTGTTCAGTTTTGCCTGTGGTTTTCTTTATTCCTCTAGAGAAACACTGTCTACCTTCATCTGGTACCTCTGCCATTGGTACAATGTTTCTCATTGGGGTTCAAGGCCAAAGTTCTAGATTACTTTTTAAACAATTTTTGTTAACAGACCACAGAATGGTGTGCTCTGAGCTGTACAGGCTCCAACCACCTAGCAGAGTATTACCATGTGACAACTGAGGTTAGAGTTACAACATAGCTCCCAGCTGAAGCTCATCTACACATTCATTAAACCCTACAGCTACAAACATGAGGCTACAGCTGTGGAGAGCAGGGAGGTCATGTGTGTGGGTGTTATGTAAGAGACCATATTGAGTATTTGGAAAAACATTGCACGTGGAAGACATGGACTGGTTGGGGTTGTAAAGGGAGCATCTGGGAGACAGGTATGTCCAGGTCACTACAGAATTGTGAGCAAAGGAATCCTTTGAGAGATTTTAGATGACTACAAATTATTCTTACTTAAAAAAACAATATTTCTGCTGCACATCAATCTTTGTGAGCATTTAAATAGCTGCAGTTTGAAGAAATTAATTGCACTGTCACTTAATGTTTTCCCTTCCAAGATGGACAAACACAGCTGCAAATTCTCTCCATTCTCAGTGTAGATTCTTAAAAGTCCAGAGTAAGCAGGATTAAATCTCAGTAAGACCAGCTGCTCTAAGCGTAGGTGAGGAAGGGAGAGGCTCGAGTTAAGATTTTAAGAAGCACAATAAGTACAGTTCTAGACAGGAATCATGTCCTCAGCTACAATTCAGCTACACCAAGTTGCAAATCTCTCTTTTACTGGGGAAAACCACTTGTCTTTATTGCACTTGCTGAGGTGCCAGAGGGTGTGAGTGGTTTCATCTGCCACTGGTGTTCTATGTGCGGCTTGCCAAAGTTGACAAGAGGATGGAGGATGTGGTGTGAAAGTTAATGAATGGGATGTCTAGTTTTCTCTGTGAAAAGATGCTGGCCATCTGACTGCAAAACCATGGCTGGGATTAGATTTTAAGACCATGAAGACCATAGCAATAGGACCAGCGGTGGACCATTCAGCCCCTCAAGCCTACTCCGCCATGGCTGATCTGTCAGTCCTCATATCTACTATCCTGCATTTGCCCCATAGTCCTTGACTACCCAACTGATTGAGAATTTATCTACCACAGCCTTGTGTATACACAAGAATTCTGAGCTAGGAGAAGACAACATGGGAGGAACCACACGCGACAAAGTTTCGAAAGTCTATACACCTTATCCATTTGGAGGTGGATTTATTTTTGAGGTTACAGTTTATTATTAAAGGTATTTTTTTCCTTTTTTTGTTGTCCCAGTCTTTCTGCTCTACCTTTTTAACTTGATCTCTTTCGAGTAGTCCAACAATGCAGCTCAGTTGATCCAGTTGCCAGAAAGTTGAGTGGAGATTAGATTAGATTAGACTTACAGTGTGGAAACAGGCCCTTCGGCCCAACAAGTCCACACCGACCCGCCGAAGCGCAACCCACCCATACCCCTACATTTACCCCTTACCTAACACTACGGGCAATTTAGCTTGGCCAATTCACCTGACCCGCACATCTTTGTGACTGTGGGAGGAAACCGGAGCACCCGGAGGAAACCCACGCAGACACGGGGAGAACGTGCAAACTCCACACAGTCAGTCGCCTGAGTCGGGAATTGAACCCGGGTCTACAGGCGCTGTGAGGCAGCAGTGCTAACCACTGTGCCACCGTGCCGCCCACTGATGATGGAAAGATGCATCTTCCATGTGGAAGATTTCCCTCCCTCCTCACAGAGCAACATCTGGTTTTACACACAGAGTAGGAGCTTGTGTTTTAGGCAGTAGCATATTCACATGAGTAGAGGATTGATTAGCTAACAGAAAACAGAGACTGAGAAGCTCTAATTTACGGTGCCCCTCAGGGATAGGCACCAGGAAACCAAATATTTACGGCCTGTTTGACTTGGATGAAGTGAGCAAAAGCCATGGCGTATGATTTTGGGAATGTTAGGACCCAATAACCTATGTGGGGGCTTTTTTTGGGGGGAGGGGGGGAGGGGAGAGTGGAGTTGTGATGGTTGTTGTGCTTGAATGGGGGTGTGGCACACTGTACCCAGGCTGGCAGCAGGGCACGTTGGACTCTGGTTCAGGGCTGGGAACAACACTGGGTCAATGACATCTCCCCCTGATTTTTGCGCCTGATGGCAGGTAAATTTGCTGTTGACTCAAAGATGGGCAGGAAAATAACCTGCCAAGAAGACTAAAGTTAACTAAGGGATGTAGGTAGTTTATAGGAATGGGCAAAAAGTTGGCAAATGAATATCATGGAGAAAATGTGACCTTGTCCACTTTGGCAGGAGGAACAGAGAAACATTCCACTACTTAATTGGAAAGAGGTTGTCGAACTCTGAGATACAGAGGGATGTGGATATCCTGATACATAACTCAAAAAAACTCGTGTAAGCAGTGAGTGATTAAAAAGGCAGTTTGAATATTGGCAAAGGGAATAGAACTGATATCTTTAATCGATCTGTTCATATGTGCTTTGATAAATATCTGGCAGATGGGATTTGAATTCAGATGTAAGGGCACAATCACTGTACCACAAGGTCTACAGAGGGGATAGCAACGATATTTTCTAATTAACCTCTTCACAGCTGTTATTACACACTTCTGGAGCAGGTGATACTTGAATCAGGGTCTCCTAGCTCAAAGATAGGGACACTTCAGCTCTACTAAGGGACATCTATTTTAACAAATAAGGGTCTTTCATTTATGACCGGGCTGACAATTCTTTTATCTATGAGTTATTAGTCTGTGGAACTCTCTGCCAGAGAGCAGTGGAGGCTGGGTCATTGAATACATATGAAGCTGAGTTCGATAGATTCTTGATTGACAGAGGAGTCACAGGTTATGAAAGGATCATGTATGATCAGCTATGATCTTATCATGTGGAGGAGCAGGCTTGTGGGGCCAAATGGCCTGCACACACTCCAAATTCATCACTTAGAGTCACAGAGATGTACAACATGGAAACAGACCCTTCGTCCAACTCGTCCAAGCTGACCAGATATCCTAACCTGATCTAGTCCCATTTGACAGCATTTGGCCCATATCCCTCTCAACCCGTCCTATTCATATACCCATCCAGATGCCTTTTAAATGTTGTAATTGTAATATCCTCCACCACTTCCTCTGGCAGCACATTCCATACACATACCACCCTCTGCATGAAAACGTTGCCCCTTAGGTCCTTTTTATATCTTTCCCCTCTCGCCCTAAACCTATGCCCTCTAGTTCTGGATTCCCCCACCCCAGGCAAAAGACCTTGTCTATTTACCCTATCCATGCCTCTCATGTTTATTTAAACCTCAATTAGGTCACTCCACTGTTGATATAGAAAATGAAATCTGACAGACATCAGTTAGAGAGATTTCCTTGGCCTCAATGTCAGCATCGAAATTCTGTTGCAAGGAATTCTGTTCCCTTTGTTTTTTTCAATAGAAATCCCATGGAAATGTTTCAGTGTAGAAGGAAATGGGCAAACCACATGCTCATAAGCCCTATGGATGCTGCTCTCTGCCATGTTACTTGGAATTGTGGGTGAGTCAACATTTTTCCCTCTTTTCCTGCAGGAATACACCTGCTTCTCATCTTTCTTTTGATGACATAAGAGTTTAGACTCTTATCCAGTGGGAAATTGCAGATGCAATCCAATGTCTAACCACTTAATGCTGCTTAGTACAGTGAATTATAATGAATACCCTTTGGTTCTTTTCTGTTCTGTTAATTTGTTGCTTAATGGTGTGTGCTGCAGCCATCAATGGAACAGCTAGCTGGGAGGTGTCATTAAGCCGACAATTTGAGGGAGTTGAATTAACATTTATAGACTTAACCCAAGAGTGCTTCCAACAATCATCTCACATCAACTGTATATATTTTAATTCAGCTGCCTTGCATTGTAATTTAACTCTCAGAGTAAGATGGATACCTCAGGCTGATAATTGTTCACATTTCTTGTTAGACGTTCTGCAGTTGGAGAAAGAAAGAACCAGGCTGGTTTCCCCACATTTCATGGTAACCAATGCTGACTTTTTCCCCCCTTTATTCATTCATAGGATGTGGGTGTCACTGGCTAGGCCAGCAGTTGCTGCCCTTCGAGCAGTCAAGAGCCAATCACATTGCCATAAGTCTGCAATCACACATAGGCCAGACCAGGTAAGGATGGGAGTTTCCTTCCTTGAAGGACATTAGTGAACCAGATGGGTTTTTCCCCAACAATTGGCAATGGATTCATAGTCATCATTAGATTCTTAATTTCAGACATTCATTGAATTCAAATTCCACCAGACGTCGTGGTAGGATTTGAACCCAGGCCCCGAGTACGTTATCTGGATCGTTGGATTAACAATCCAGAGGGAACACCCTGGGCCATCACCAGCTGTGTGTCAGTGCAGACTTTAGATTACATAGATGTTAGATTGGCCTTGATTCATGCCCTATGCTTTATCTTGTGTTTTAAACAGTAGCAGCATATTGAGTTACCGGTTTGGGATTTTTCTTTTTAATTATTCATTCGACCATAAGATATAGGAGGAGAAATAGCTCATTCACCTCATCAAATCTTGTCCGCCATTTGATCATTGCTGATTTGTTTCTCAACCCCACTCTCCTGCCTTCTCCCCCTTTGATCCCCTTACTAATCAGGAACCTACCTACCTCTGTTTAAAACACAATCAATTACTTGGCCTCCACAACCTACTGCACCAATGAGTGTCACAGAATCACCACCCGCTGGCTGAAAAGAATCTTCCTCATTTCTGCTCTAAAGGGTCATCTCTTCATTCTGAGGCTGTGCCTTCGGGTCCTGGTCTCTCCTATTAATGGAAAACTTTCACCACATCCACTCTATCCAGACCTCTCAGTATTCTGTAAGTTTCAATGAAATCCCTCCTCATTCTTCTGAACTCCCATCAAGTACAGACTGGAATGCTCAATCATTCCACAAATCATTCCACAATCATTCCACAAATCACAAACCATTCATCACTTGGACTATTCTTGCAAATCTCCTCTGGACCTCCTCCAAGGCTAGCCCATCCTTTCTTAGATATAGGGCCGAAAACAGTTCGGAATATTCTAAATGTGATCTGACCAGAGCCTTACACAGCCTCAGCAGTATATCTCTGCTCTTGTATTGTAACCATCTTCAAATGAATGCTAATAATGCATTTGCCTTCCTAACTGCCAACTGAACCTTCATGTTAAACTTAAGATAATTCTGAACTATTCTTCCAAGTCCCTTTGTGCTTTAGATATCTGAAGCCTTTCCCCATTTAAAAAATAGTCTATGCCTTCATTCGTCCTATGAAGGTGCATAACCTCACACTATCCACATTGTAAATGGTGAACAGATTTTGGAGGGTTACTTCTGTCAGAATTCCTAGCCCCTGACCTGCTCTTAAAGCCGTTGTATTTATATGGCTAGTCCAGATCAGTTTTCGGTCAATGATAGTTTCCAGTATGTTGTTGATAAGAGTTTCAGCAATGGTAATGCTATTGAATGACAAGGCACAATAGTTAGAGTCTCTCTTGTTGGAGATGTTTATCACCTGGCAGTTGTGTGGCATGAATGTTACTTGACAATCATTAGTCTAAACCTAGATGTTGTCCAGATCTTACCATATAATGACATGGATAACTTCATTATCTGAAGAATTACAGATGGTACCTTTCAGTGTGCAACCATCAGCAAAGATCCATATGTTTGACCTTATAATGGAAAGAAGATCATTGATGAAGCAGTTGAATATGGTTGGGGTTGGGACACGACACTGAGTAGCTAAGGCTCCAATAGTGCAGTGATAGTGTCTCCATCTCTGAACTGAGAAGCTTGGGTTCAATCCCATGGGTACATAGCAAGTTGATTAGGGAGATATTTAATCTGAGGAGCTCCGACAGAAATGTCCAGTGACTATGACAATTGAGCTGTAAAGGAAGTTCTTCTGACAAGGTGCGACTTTTGCTCAGTGGAGAGTTTTCCTCCAAGTCATATTGACTTCAGGTTGCTAGCACTCCTTGAAGTAATTCTTGATAATGATGCTGTTTTGTTGTCACCTCAGCTCAGGAATTCACTTCCTCTGTTCATGCTTGGACCAAGGCTGCAATGAGGTCAGATGATGACTGGCTCTGGCAGAACCCAGACTGGGCATCAATTTCATAGCATTGTTGATGACACTTCCATCAATTTACTGACAATCAAGAATACGTGGAGCAGCAATTGGCCAGGATAGGATTTCTCCTGTTTTTTGTCTACAGGAAATACCTGGCAATTTTCCACATTGTTGGGTAGATGTTGAAGCTGTACTGGATTGGCTCGCGGGTGAAGTGGGAAGCTTTGGACAACAACTCTTGAGTGCTGTTGCTGGAGAATGTTGTCAGGGTGCAATGCCTTTGCAGTATCAAGTGCCTTCAGCCATTTCTTGATATCATGTGCAATGAATCAATATAGTTGAAGATGATATTCTGGGAACCTAAGGAGGAGGCTGAGATGAATCATCTCCTCAGCTTTTCTAACTGAAGATGGAACACTTCATCTTCAGATGGAACATCTTTTGCACTAATGTACAGGACTACTCTAGCCTTGAGGATGGGGATATTTGTGGATATTTGTACAGTTAGTAATGTAGTTGTCCATCACAATTCAGGATAGGCTGTGGCAAGAATGTGGAGATTAGAGCTGATCCATTGGTTGTGGGAATATTCAGGGATGTGGGTATCTGTGCATACACTGTTCCTGAGGGTGCTTGCTTCCCAAATATGTCTCTTCAACTCTTTATGTACTGTTACAGTCTATTATTGCAGTCTTTATTTTGGGGCGGTACTTTGGCTTAGTGGTTAGCACTGCTGCCTCACAGCACTAGGGACTGGGGTTAGATCCCTCTTTCTGGGTGACTGTCTGTGTGGAGTTTGCACATTCTCCCCGTGTCTGCGTGAGTTTCCTCCAGCTGCTCCGGTTTCCTCCCACAATTCAAAGATGTGCAGGTTAGGTGAATTGGCCGTACTAAATTGCCCATAGTGTTAAGTGCATTAATCAGAGGCAAATGGAGAGGAATGGGTCTGGGTGGGTTACTCTTCAGCGGTCAGTGTGGACTTGTTGGGCCAAAGGGCCTGTTTCCATACTGTAGGGAATCAGTGCATAATAAGTGATCAAATAGAGCGCTCTCCCTCTCTCTTCACATACTCACTTTGAGCTGGTATCTTCTCTCTTACTGATGTCAGATTATGTTAACATTTAGATCACCACACCCTGTTCAAAGAACAAAGGAAATTTACAGCCCAGGAACAAGTCCTTCAGCCTCCAAGCCTGAGCCGATCCAAATGTACTGTCTAAACCTGTCAGTCAATTCCTAAGCATCTGTATCCCTCTGCTCCCCACCTACTCATGCATCTGTCCAGACGCATCTTAAATGAATCTACCGTGCCTGCCTCTACTACCTCTGCTGGCAACACATTCCAGACGCCCACCACCCTCTGTGTAAAGTATTTGCCGCGTGTATCCCCCTTAAACTTTCCACCTCTCACCTTTAAAGCGTGACCTCTCATTTTGGAATCCATCACCCTGGGAAAAAGCTTGTCTCGATCCACCCTGTCGATATCTTTCATGATTTTGTAAACCTTAATCAGGTCCCCCCTCAATCTCCTTTTTTCTAATGAAAATAAACCTAACACACTCAACTTCTCTTCATAGCTAGCACCTTCCATATCAGGCAACATCCTCGTAAACCTTCTCTGCACACTCTCCAAAGCGTCCACATCCTTTTGGTAATGTGGTGACTAGAACCAACGTCCTGTATAATTTTAACATGACTTGCCAGCTCTTATACTCAACACCCCGTCCAATGAAGGCAAACATACTATATGCCTTCTTGACCACTCTATCCACGTGTGCAGTAACCTTCAGGATACAATGGACCTGCACTCCCAGATCTCTCTGCCCATCAATTTTTCCCAAGGCTCTTCCGTTCATTGTATAATTCGCTCTAGAATTAGTCTTGTCTAAATGCATCTCATCACATTGTCTGGATTGAAATCCATCTGCCACTTTCCTGCCAAACTCTCCAGTCTATTTATATCCCCCTGTATTCTTTGACACTCTTTCTATCTTTCTGCTACTCCATCAATCTTTGTGTCATCTGCAAACTTGCTGATCATACCAACAGTGCCCTCTTCCAGATCATTTATGTATATTACAAACAACAGTGGCCCCAACACTGACCCCTGCGGAACAGCATTGGTCACCTTTCTGCATTTCGGGAAACTCCCTTCAACTACCTACTCTCTGTCTCTTGTTGCTCAACCAGTTCACCCAGATTTAACTCACTGTCAAAGCTCCAGCAACAAAGAAAGGTATTTGTACAGGGTTTTAATGGAGTGCTGAAAATACCATGGTGGAAGGCTTCAGGGGAGTGGGTATTTGAAGAAAGCATGACATTATAGTGTGTGTCACTTCATTGCAAAAGGACAATTACAACATTTAAAAAGTATCTGTATGGGTAAAAGAATAGGAAGGGTTTAGAGGGATATGGGCCAAATGCTTGCAAATGGGACTAGATTAATTGAAGATACCTGATCAGCCTGGACGAGTTGGACCGAACGGTCTGTTTCCATGCTGTACATACCTATGACTCTATGACATTGAAACTCTTTCAACCTAGAGAGACCTGGGCGATGAGACCTGGCTCAGAGACTATCTGAATGGTGGAAGTTCCTCCTCTGAAAACAGTAGGGATGATGTTTTGTTGAAATCGGTGCTGGAAATGCACTTAAACCTTTCTGACTTTTTCTAAGCACATCGTTATCTGTTGATGCATTCCTACAGCCCACCAGCCTCAGAACATCACCCGCATCACTGACTCAATCAATAGGCATTTTTATCGTTGCTGAGTGCACTGGACACTGGCTTCAGATCCTGCATCACAGCACTTAAAAACTACAAGTGTAAACAATGTCAGCAAGTCAAGTCACAACGCAGTGAATGTTACAACTAAAAAACAGTCTTACTGTCTTGTTAAGTTTGTAAGGTGGTAATCAGACAGCTCCTCTGTGCCTGTGGCATCTCTGTCATGCTACTTTTGATACTTGCAGATCTCCCAGATGATATTTAGACCCAAGTCAGACAGGTGGGAAGCTATTCCACAGGGCCAAGTCCTATGCCAGAAAAGAGCTTAAATAATAAGCAGTCCATTTGTGACTCATTTACAACGACATCCTCAGTCACCTGCTCAGTCGATCTGTCAAATGCCTTCAGTGAGGGCATAAGTTAAGACAGAGCAACAGAACTGTCCCACTGATTATCTCATGGAGGAGCACACAGGAATGTCTTTCAACACCAGAAAGATTGGTTTAAAAGGGCTCAGAAAGACTTACATATATTTTTCTGCAATATCAATTCCGAGGAGGGGTCACTCAACCTGAAATGTTAACTCTGATTTCTCTTCACTGCTGCTGCCAGACCTGCAGAGCTTTCCTAGCAGTCTCTGCTTTTGCTTTTATCTCCATGTTATTTTTCACCCTACAGTGAGAGATTTGTGTATTTATCACCTACAGAGTTCTCCTTCCAAAGTGGGATAGCGTCCAACATGAAGCAAGGCTGTAAAGCTCAGACCATTACATTGCACAATATTGAAATGTTAGTCTTGTCACCAGATGAAGGAATTGGAGGAACACTGTTGGTAGCTACCTTACCAAAGAGTTAGAACACTCCAGGTTCTAGACCCATTCCAAGACTTGTGAGCAATTGAAGAATCAGTGGTCCAGGTAAACCGATGTGTATTGGTGCCAGTCTGGATAAATGGGGAATGTTACTGGCAGCCAAGATCTCTGACTGTAAACCTGAACATGGCTGGTAAAGGCTCATCTGGCATAATGGGGATCCCATGTAACATGGGTAAAGCTGGAGAAGCAAACTGTCATCTCACTTCTGAAGAAAAGTCATATTGAACATTAAACATTAATGAGGCGCCAGTGTTAGACTGAGGTGGACAAAGTCAGAAGTCATACAACACCAGGTTATAGTCCAACAGGTTTATTTGAAATCACAAACTTTTGGAGTGACTTCACCTGTGCTTTCAAATAAACCTGTTGGACTATAACCTAGTATTGTGTGACTTCTGACTTTATGAAACATTAACTCCGTTTCTCTCTGTACAGTTGCCAGACCTGCTGAGTTTCTCCAACACATTCTGTTTATAAACTAGTCACATTGTCTGGTATTGCAGTTGATAAGAGATCCCCCATGCAAGATTCCTTTTCTATCAGTTTACCTTGCACTTCATAAATGAATGATTAAGGAACTAGATGTCAGGAATATAGTGCTTATCTGAACATTGGGTGCTGTCTCAGGGCTATTGAACGAGTATTGTTCAGTTTTGTCAAATGTTCATTGTGTTCCTTGTCTTGCTTGACTGATTGCAGTGGAAAGTGCAAACAAAAATGCCAGATAGTGATTGACCGATAATCAAATCACGAACAAGTAAAATCTACCGATGAGTTGGATAATAACATGGAACTCAAAAAAATAGCAAAATAAACCAAAGAACTCCAGATGCTGGAAACCTGAATCAAATACAGAAATTGTTAGAGAAACTCAGCAGGTCTGGCAGCATCTGCAGAGAGAGAAAAACAGAGTTCATGTTTTAAGTGACCCCTCTTCAGGATAAAGATAGCAAAGCATCTTTGATAATTCAACCCAGACAAGCCTCCAGTACCCATAACGTCGTCATATGAGCAATTGCTTGCTGAGATTCTGTGAGAATATTTAAACAGCTGCTGAGTGTCATTACAAATATTCAAGTTAGAAACAGGAGGAAACAAGGCAGACTTTCAAACCTACTCTGCAATTCAAAAAGATCATGGCTGATCTGATCATTCAGATTTGACCCAATCCCCAATATTGTTAAAATATTGGCCCCCTTTATGTAAGGAAGGAGGCAGTCCAGAGACATTTCACTAGATCCCAAGTGTGAAGGGGCTATCTCATAAGGAAAGATTGAATGGATTGAGTCTGTACCCATTGGAATTCGGAACAATAAGAAGTGACTATGATTATTGAAACTATGATTAGAATTCAGTTTAAGACTGATATTTCTTTTGAAGAGGGTGTTTTGTAAATCTGGTGACAAGGTGTCTGCTCCATGGAGAACAGAGTACATAGCTTTTAAGTAAAACAAAATAAAATAAACAAAATAAACAAAATTCATAAGAGCGTGGAGTCAGGATTACACAGACCCAGAGTTTTTGTTTTGCTGTCACTTGTTGAAGGGAGGGTTTTGGAGTTGAAGCTGCTGGATACAATCCTCTCTCTCTGCTCCCACAAGAGTCTGAGTTCTGTCTCTGCTGCTACATTCGTTCTGTTGGTGTTCCTTCTCCTGGACTGGAGGAGTTCATAAGTGAGCAAATCTGTTTTGCTGAATTTGCCTTTGCCAGGAGTCTATTTTTGGGATGCTGCTATACTGGAACACATGAGTATTGGTTAAATAATGTTTTGCTTAGCTAAGTTTTCAATAGAGTTAAAGTTATGCCAATTCTGCTTTTGTTTGTGGTTCAATTGTGGTATAAAAATTAAGAATGAAGTGTGTGTGTGTATATATATAAAACAGAAAGGAATGAGAAGTATTTATATTTTGATAACTGGTTCATCAATTAAACTGTGAGGTAAAATGTAATTGCATCAAATCTGATCACTCAAACAATCCTGATTATCAGCTCCAACATTGGTGATTATGTTTTCAGTAGGATTAAGGTCTGAGCTCTGGAATTATTTCCCTAAACATCTCCAGTTTTCCTTCATCTTATGAGTCTGCCATTTAAATATACCTTTTTGGTCGGGTTGGTTAGCTCAGTTGGCTGGACGCCTGGTTTGTGATACAGAGAGATGCCAACAGTATGGGTTGAGTCCCCACACTGGCTGAACCTACCATAAAGGTCCATCCTTTTGAACTCATCCCTCAGCTGAGGTGTGACAACCCTCAAGTTAAACTCACCCAATTTAAGAGTGCGAGGAGGAGGAATTTCTTCCCTCGGAGGATTAATGGTCTTTTTTGAACTCCTTGCCACAAAGAACTGTGAGGGCAGAGTACGTATGTATATTTAGGGCTGAAATAAATAGATTCTTGATCAGTAGATGAATGATGCTTATAGGGAAAAGGCAGCAAAATGGATGTGAGGAGTGTGAGATCGGTCATGATCCCATTGAATGGCAAACCAGCCTCGTTGGCCCATATGGCCTACTCCTCTTCCCATTTCTTATTGCCATAGAGTCATACAGCATGGAATCAGACCCTTCAGCCCAACCACTGCACACCAACCATAATCCCATTCTAAACTAATCCCACCAGCCTACACTTGACCCATATCCTTCCAAACCATTACTATTCATCTACTTATCCAAATGTCTTTTAAATGTTTCAACTGTACCAGCGTCCACCACTTCTTCTGAAAGTTCGTTCCACCCACGAACTACTCTCTGTGTAAAAATGTTGACCCTCGCATCTTTTTTAAATCACCTTAATAATATTCCTCATAGTCTTAAAATCCCCCACCAGCAAGAAAAGACATGTGCCATTCACCTTAGCTACATCTCTGATGATTTTATCAACCTCTATAAAAGTCCCCCCTCAACCTCCTACATTCCAGTGAAAAAAGTCCCAGCCTCTCCATATAATTCAAACCCTCCATTACCGGCAACATCTTAGTAAATATTTTCTGAACTGTCTCCAGTTTAATAATATCCTTCCTATAACAGGGCAGCCAGAACTAGACACAGTATTCCAATGTCCTTTTTTAATTCTGTAATAGGATGAGGGCCTTGCTGGCTAGGCAGCATTTATTGCCCATCCCTAATTGCCAAGAGGGTAGTTGAGAGTCAACCACGTTGCTGTAGATCAGACTTCCTTCCCGGAAGGACATTAGTGAACCAGATGGGTTTTTCCAAACAATTGGAAATCGATTTATATTAGTCATTAGATTCTTAATTTCAGATATGTATTGAATTCACAATCCGCCATGGTGGGATTTGAACCAGGGTCCCCAAAACATTATCCAGGTCTCTGGATTAACAGTCTAGTGATAATATCACGAGGCCATCATGTCCCTATCTTTGTCCTGTGCAACCTCAACATGGCATCCCAACTCCCATACTCAAACGTCTGAGCAATGTAGGCAAGGTTGCTAAATGCCTTCTTAACCACCTTGTCTATGTAGACTTATGGTCTTACCAGTAATCTCACTCTAATGAGAGAGCAAGCCTTTGGTCCTCTGGGACTAAGGTGAGGTCACTACTATCCCCATGAAGAAACTTTTCAGACACTCGGCTTGCATTCCCTTTGTGTGTTCAAGTCTATCTGATGCTGGTCTTGCGAAATTTCCACAACATGAAAGGAACCAAAAGTAAGTTCCTGCTGTAATGGCACAAAATAAAACAGTCGATCCCATTTATTGAAACAGCACACGAAACTGAGTTACCAATAAATAAATAGGAACAATGTTTGAGTGTTAAGTAGTTGCGTGTATTGTGTAAAATAGCTCAAATAAATTAAAAGTGACAGTCTAAGAAATGATGAGTGGAAATTGCTGTTCCTCTGTTGCCAAAAGGAACCACAGAGGACAGCTGTCAGTGAACTGTAAATAATATTTAAGACCACAGGACAATGTCTGCATTTAAATGGGGATCAGTCTGAAAGTGATTGACAGCTGGTAAACTGTCCCCTGATGCCTGAGGAATATAGTCCTGCTGGGTTTTACATGGCACACTATATTCCGAATTGTGATTCCATGTAAGACTTCAACCAGGAGCAAGAAAAGAGAGGATAGAACACAGGCCTTGCCTGCAGGGTGTGCGTGGACCATTGGTCTCTCAGATCTCGAGGTTGCACCCCCACCTTGGACCACTTTCAAATGCTGCCCAACAGCAAGTGACATTTACGTCAAAGAAATTAGAAAGGTTTCATCTGCCAGCTGAGTAATGAGTAGGATTTCTCTTGGCAGTGAAGAGTCAAGTTCATTCTAATTTAATTCCAACTGTCAATGGAAATGAGGCGTTGTACCTTCTTAGAAATATTCCGCTGCAAGTCAGGCCTTTAATCTGCAATGAATTATTTGACCTGCTCTAACTATTCTATCTCAGAATTAGACTCAGAAAATCAGCCTCCCGATATTTACATATTTTTATTTCCTTTGTGTTTTTCATTTGCCACTGGTATTTTGGAGATGATTACAACAGAAGGTCACAGTTCATCAGCAATTACTTCATGTCGACCCGACAATTGACCCATTATAGTTTCTTTGTCACTAAATGTTAACTTGCTATTCAGCATTTTTATTAATGTGCTGGCTGTTTAACACTGTTGCAGATTTGTGGTGCTTTTATTGTGTTTGATGAAGAGTTATTGTTAATTAATCAGTGGTGATCAATGCACAGTGGGTTAGGTAGCCAAAGAAATGGCAGACAGCCAACTGCAAGCAGGTATAGGGCTTTCAAACTTTAAGCACAAGTAATTTATGACAGCGTCAATCTTTTGTAATGCTACGAGAAAAGAATCAAATGACAGCTTGATGAAACAGCACAGAGGAATACAGAAATATATTACAGAATGATTGGGTGTGAACATTTCAAAGGAAGCTGATTTTCTGAGTCTAATTCTGAGATAGGATAGTTAGGGCAGGTTGTAATTCATTGCAGATTAAAGGCCTGACTTGTAGCGAAACATTTCTAAGAAGGTACAAGGCCTCACTTCCATTGTCTGTTGTAGTTAATGAGTCTAGATTAGAGTGGCACTGGAAAAGCACAGCCAGTCAGGCAGCATCTGAGGAGCAAGATTTTCCTGCTCCTCGGATGCTGCCCGACCGGCTGTGCTTTTCCAGCACCGCTCCAATCTAGACTCTGTTTTCCAGCATCTGCTGTCCTCACTTTTGCCTTGTTAATGAATCCTAGCCCCCAATGCAATGTGCAAATCATTACATCTGTGTGGGCAAAGAGTGAGAATATGTATGTGATAGAACTCACAGGCTTACAGGTTGATCTAGCTCCTGCCAGTCTCATTGCACAGACAAGGACACTGTTTCAGCATTACCTTACTCAAGAATCACCCTCAGTAATACTTCTGCAAACCCTTACAACCACTTCCAACACCACATGCTGCAATGTGCAAAGGTAGAGCACAATGTCATGCTGGGGACTCTCCATAAAAGTGAGTACCCAACTTATTCTGTGCCACTCCGAGCTCCATGCAAGTTGGCTGCATATTCTTCTCGCTTATGAAGAGGTGATGGCCTCAAGGTATTATCACGAGACTATTAATCTAGACACCCAGGTAATGTTTTGGGGACCCAGGCGGATGGTGGAATTTGAATTGAACAAAACTTTGGAATTGAGAATCTAATGATGATCATAAAACCAATGCCAATTGTCAAACAAAGCCATCTGGTTCAATAATGTCCTTTAAGGGATGAAGGTGATTCTTACCCAGCCCTGGCCTGCATGTGACTCCAGACTCACAGCAATGTGGTTGACTATGAACTGGCCTCTGGGCAATTAGGAGTAGGTGATAAATGGTAGCCAGTGACTCCCACATCCCATTAATAATTTATTTTTAAACTGCACAAGAAACGTTGTTGAACTGCTCCGTCCTGCTCGTAGGAGATGTAGGCTGTGTGGAAGAAGCAGATCATGATAGGATTGCATTAATTCTGTACATCATAAATAGGCTGACTGACCATTGTATTAGCATTTTAAATTGTACTTTTAATTGGAAGAGGTTGCATGATGCGGAAGAGCAAAAGGACTTGAGGATTCTGATTCACAAAACAGCGCCACCAGTTGATATAATCCCATTCAGATAAAAGTGGATGAAATTCTCGACTTAGATAAGGAGCACTGGTTCTTAGGGCTAAAGGGATCACAGACAATAGGGAGAAAACAGGAATAGGATACTGAGTTAGATGATCATATTGAATGGTGGTGCAGGCCCAAAGGGCCAAACACCTGCTCATATTGTCTATGTTACTATGGTTACCAGGTTCAATGGTGTAGTGTTTGGAACCATGACCAGGTGGATCTCATTGACTATGAGATCCTTGACAGGGGCTGTTAACCTGGGCCAATCAGGGAGTCCTGGCTGACAATTAAATACAGGAGATTCAGAGAGTCTCCTCAGTCTAAGGACTGGCTCTAAGCTGGCTGGTTAGAGCCCATGAACTGTGCAATTGTAAATAAAAGGTAACTTGGTGATGGGATTCCAGCCTCTGTGTTATTTCAAAAGGCCTAGGTCTTGAATCTACTTGCGAGACGTAATGGTAAATCTATTAAAAAAAACCTCAGTACGACCATAATCAGTGTGCTCTGCAGTTTAGGGCTCTACTCCATTGAAAGGATGTTCACGCAGGAGAGAATAGATAACGCAACTTCATTATAATATTATCTACAAGAGGGAACTCAAGATAGAATTGAGACTGTTATTATTGGGGTAGAAAATATGGTAGTATTTAAATTTATCAAGAAGGGATAGGATTGAAGGGTGTAAAGTTTACTCATTGTTCATTGTGAGATTCATGGGAAAGGCTGTCATTTCCATAACAGTTTTTGAAATCAATACCTTCCCAGATCATTTCCAAATGGCTGCTAAGAGTCAATGACACACATGACAAGAGTCAAAAATGTCAACCAGACCAAATAAAGACAGCAGATGCCCCTGCCCAGTAGACATCAGTGAACTTGATGGGTTTTTACAATAATTGATAGTAGTTCTTTGTCCACCATGACTAAGACTAGCTTCTATTCCAGATTTACTAATTGAATTTAAATTCCACTAGCTACCCTGTTGAGACTTGAACTCCACCCCAGGGGCATTTGACTGTAGGTTATTGATGCAGAGACATTACCAAGATGTCACCATCACCCCTTGATTAAGCACAAGTGTTAAAGAAGATTCAGAGTAAGTTCGGACACTGCAATATTTTATTAAAGAAAGTGATTGAGGCAGAAGTCAAGTAAGAGTAGGTGAAGGTAATGGAAAGTGGAATAAGAAGATGTATGAGCATAGAATCTGGATTGTAAATGCTATCATGTGAAGGTTAAACAATGACATGGGCTTTATTACAATGAACTGCCTACTTTCATGTTGTCATGTCAGTATAATATGGAGGCACTCTCTGGTCAATTGAACCACCTCTTCATAGTAGAAGGCAATTATTGCTAACAATGATATCTGTTAACAAATTATTTTATAGATTCTCTTCTTAGATCATTCCAATTGCTTTCACAAAGCTTCTGAAGCATTCTTTTTTTGCCTTCAAGGCAGCCCTTAGGGTGGTGTTCCAATTCTATTACTGAAAGACAACATTGTAGCATCAAAACAACAAGTCTGATTTTCTTTCACGATAAATGCACTTTTTTTTTTGTGAGCCTCTAGCAAATTCCACCACTCTGAAAAATGTTATGGTGTGACATGTTTCCACAACTATCATTTCCTCATAGCTAACAATGAGTACTTTTCTTGTACATTTTTTTTTATTTGAATGAAAGAGACACTATAAAAGCTAGCTGTCTGACCTTCTCCCTGACACAGGTCACTGTACCCAAGAGGAAACTACTTCCCGTGACTGTGATGTGAAGGCATAGAGTTGTCTAGTGAGGCTGTACAATAAGAACTGTCAGAAGTGACTGGAGGAGTCTAAGGGCACAGCAGGATCCTGCAACATATCTGGTGGGAGGTGTTTCTCATGACTGTCTTGATAAATCGCTTCACCACCAAGGGCAAGCAATTGGACAATGGAGAGAGCTAACCGCAGCAACTGTACAGTCCCAAATTGGGAACAGTTCTTCAAAATGGATGCACTTTTTTACTTACAATGTAGAGCAGAGAGACAGGCCATTCAGTCCAACTCCTCCACATCTATAATTATGCTCCCTCTGAGATCCCTTCTCATTCTTTCTGTCTAATCTTATCCTTCTATGCTTTTCTCCTTCAATGTTGCCTGATTCCCCATAACTGCAACCAGGCTGTTCATTTCAGTTACTCAAATTTCACACTTCTACCACTTTCTGGAAGAAATAACTTTCTCTAAAATTTCCTTTCAGATTTATAATGTCTGCACCTGGAGCAAAAGATTCATCTCGTGGGCCAATTTAAAGTTGCTGAAATGGCTGAATCCTGCATTGTATTCAATTGAGCAAAAAAAAACTACTGGTTTGAAATATTTTTATTCGAATAGATTAAGGGGTAGTTCGAGACTGACCAAAATCATTTCACAGAGGGGTCTTTATTGCCTTCAGGCAGTTGAGATGTTCACTCCATTCAGTGAGTTTGATGGATGCTTTTTTTTTTCTGTTGGTTGCAAGGTTCCTCTGTGAAGTGCGTTTAGACAGAGACTTACAATATAATCTGCATCGCTGTCACTGACTCCAGCAGTTCAGGAGCTACATTTCAAGCCATGCTTTATATTTTGCAGAAAGAGCTTGTTAACATAATGAGTGTAAAATAATCTGTGTAAGTATATATCTCATATCGTGCAGTGCAGGTTGAGGTTTCAAGTAAAGGAGCACTTACAATGTATTCCAATTTGTAAGTACTATTCACATACGTAATATTTTGATATGTTGAATGACCAATAGATATTGGCTGGATACCTCTTTGCTGTAATAGTCTCATGGACTCTATTCATTCTCCTTAACAAGCAGTGGGAGATTTCTTTAACATTGCATTCCAATTCATTCCATTCAGGCAGCTCCAGTTCATCTACACCTCTGGCATCTATCCAACAATGTCAAAAATTGCCGAGCTGTGTCCTACATATAAAAGCAGGACAATTGCAACCCAGCAACTACTGTCCCACCCATCTACTCTTGGTCATCAGTAAAGCATCATCAATAGTGCTAACAAGCAGCACCTGCTCCGCAATTACCTGCTCACTGACACCCAGTTTATGTTCCGCCAGGGCCACTCAGCTCCTGATCTCATTACAGCCTTGGTTCAAATATGGACAAAAGAGCTCATTCCAGAGGGGAGATGAGAGTGACAGCCCTTGATATCAAGGCTGCATTTGGCCGAGTGTGGCAACAAGGAGCCCTAGCAAAACTGGAATCTCTAGGTATCAGGGGCAAACTGTCCACTAGTTGGAGTTATAGCTGGTACATAAGAAGATATTTGTAGTTGTTGGAGGCTAGTAATCTCAGCTCCAAGACATCTCTGCAAGAGTTCCTTTGTAGTGTCCTAGCTTCAGCTGCTTCATCAATGACCTTGCCTCTATCATAAGATCCGAAGTCAGGAAGTTCAACAATGATTGCATAACGTTCAGCATTATTTGTGATTCTTCAGATACTGAAGTAGTTTGTCCAAATGTTTCAAGACTTGGACAATATCCAGGTTTTGGCTGACGAGAGGTAAGTAACATTCAGACAGATAAAATCCAGACAATGATCATCTCCAATAAGAAGCAATCTAACCATTGCCCCTTGACATTCAAGGGTATTGCTACCACTGAATGCTCACCTATCAAAGTTGAGGATATTATGATTGAGCAGAAACTGAACTGGGTTAGACATATAAACGCAGTGACGACAAGAGCAGGTCAGTCTCCAGGAATCCTGCAGAGAAACATAGGAATATAGAAAATAGGTACAATAGGTATTCAATAGGTATTCAATCTTCATGGAGAAAGTGAGGTCTGCAGATGCTGGAGATCAGAGCTGAAAATGTGTTGCTGGAAAAGCGCAGCAGGTCAGGCAGCATCCAAGGAACAGGAGATTCGACGTTTCGGGCATAAGCCCTTCTTCAGGAATGAGGAAAGTGTGTCCAGCAGGCTAAGATAAAAGGTAGGGAGGAGGGACTTGGGGGAGGGGCGATGGAGATGTGATAGGTGGAAGGAGGTCAAGGTGAGGGTGATAGGCCGGAGTGGGGTGGGGGAGGAGAGGTCAGGAAGAAGATTGCAGGTTAGGAAGGTGGTGCTGAGTTTGAGGGATTCGACTGAGACAAGGTGGGGGGAGGGGAAATGAGGAAACTGGAGAAATCTGAGTTCATCCCTTGTGGTTGGAGGGTTCCCAGGCGGAACATGAGGCGTTCTTCCTCCAACCGTCGTGTTGTTATAGTCTGGCGATGGAGGAGTCCAAGGACCTGCATGTCCTTGGTGGAGTGGGAGGGGGAGTTAAAGTGTTGAGCCACGGGGTGGTTGGGTTGGCTGGTCCGGTTGTCCCAGTAGGCGGCCTGTCTCCCCAACATAGAGGAGGCCACATTGGGTGCAGCGGATGCAATAGATGATGTGTGTGGAGGTGCAGGTGACTTCAATCTTCATGCCTGCTTCACCATCAATATAATCCTGGCTAATCATCCAACTCAGTCTCCTGTTCCCATTTTCTCTCAATACATTTTGATCCTTTTAGCTCTAAACTAAAGATGTAAATAAGACATATTAGACTCAGAATATTAACTCTGTTTCTGTTTTTATTTCAGATTTCCAACATTCAAAGTATTTTGCTTTTATCCCCAGAACATTAGCTTGGCTTTCTGCTTTACCATTATATCACCACCACCCCACAGGTTACACTGTCACAATAATGCATGTTGGGACCTTGCAGTTTAGAAATTGCTTACCATATTTCCCACATTCCAGTAGTACACTTCAAAAATATTTCAATTGCTTGTTAAGTCCTTGAGGACATCATAATGTGTGCAATGTGCTATATAATTGCCAGTCCATCATTTTTTTCTTCTTCAACAGTGTAAGAATATTTGTTCTGTTTCCTGTCCTCTTATCCTGCCCAAGAGAAATGAGTAACCCCATCGATGTGCCCACATCCAAGCGTGTGGATATGCCAAACTCTACTGGCACCAAGGTCTGTCACCATTTGAAAAACCTTAACTTGCCAACTGTGTCTTACATTTCACAGATACTGGTTTTACCCAAAGCAGCCGTAGTGTCTGGTGGTGGGGAGAGAGATGCAGTGGGAAGTAAACTTGAACTAACTCCACAAAGACCGGTATCTTGTCACCAAGTCACCCTTTACTTACACAGGCATAGTATATGACCCTGACCCAGCTAGCTCAGTACTGGCTCCTCACATGAGCAGCACCCCTGACACTCCTGTTTATATTTGTCAGCCAGGGCTCCCTGATTGGACCTGGTTAACAGCCCCAGTCATGGAATTCATATTCCTATGAGGTCCATCTGGCTGACCTCAACACAGTCATTATAAGATAATTTGAGAAAAGTCATACGAGATAGATATTCTTGCTGGATCTTTTATTTTGAATGTATGCTCTTGATAAGGGCTTCGTCAGAAATTAAATGCCCATTACAAGATGCTTTTGAGAAGGTGGTAGCATGTCACCTTCTTGATTTAAAAATGCAATAAGTAGGTGCAAAAAGATTAATAAATAAACTAATGATACATTTTGAAAAGAAAACTAGTCTCAATAATGATGGCTATTAAACTATCATTGATTGTTGTAAAGACCTACCTTGTATACTGATGTCCTTCAGCGAAGGAAATCTGCCATCCCACCTGGTCTGGCCTACATGTGACTCCAGATCACAGCAATGTGGTTGACTCTTAACTGTCCTCTGAAATAACCTAAAACAGCATTTTTAGATTTAGATTAGACTTACAGTGTGGAAACAGGCCCTTTGGCCCAACAAGTCCACACCGACCCGCCGAAGCGCAACCCACCCATACCCCTACATTTACCCCTTACTAACACTACGGGCAATTTAGCATGGCCAATTCACCTGACCCGCACATCTTTGGACTGTGGGAGGAAACCGGAGCACCCGGAGGAAACCCACGCAGACACGGGGAGAACGTGCAAACTCCACACAGTCAGTCGCCTGAGTCGGGAATTGAACCCGGGTTTAAAGCACTGTGAGGCAGCAGTGCTAATCACTGCGCCACCTAATGAACCAGTCCAGACCCTCTCAAAATATTTCAAGAAAATAGCCCAGACGCTACTAGTTGTTTTAAGCAGGTGTAATGCGAATATTCCAGGAGGGATGCAACTAGTCAAACCACTTAGTTTTAAATAAAACAGAATTTATTTACAAGATTATTGAACGAAACACAAACAAAACAGAACAGAATAACCTAGCCTATCTGAAAACCCAACAGATTATCCCAACTTAATGAAGCGGTTCCCAATACTTACAATAATTCCCATAAACACCCCTTGGCACTAAAGGTAAAATCAAACAACCTGGTCTTTTCATTAGAGAGAAGAAGCTTGAGAGGTGACTTAATTGAGACATATAAGATAATCAGAGGATTAGATAGAGTGGATAGTGAGAGCCTTTTTCCTCAGATGGTGATGGCTAGCACGAGGGGACATAGCTTTAAATTGAGGGGGGATAGATATAGGACAGATGTCAGAGGTAGTTTCTTTACTCAGAGAGTGGTAGGGGCATGGAATGCACTGCCTGGAACAGTAGGAGACTCGCCAAATTTAAGTGCATTTAAATGGTCATTGGATAAACGTATGGATGAAAATGGAACAGGATAGATAGGCTTCAGACTGTTTGCACAGGTCAGCGCAACGTCGAGGGCCAATGGGCCCATACTACATTATAATGTTCTATGACCTGTGCCTTACACGGAGATGTCAGAGAGAGAGGATCAGCATAGACCTGCTTCTTTGGGTCCAGCAGTCTTAAACTGCCTGACTGCTTTCAGTGAATATCTAGACTACCAAAACCAAATCAAAGCAGCAAAAAGCTGAGCTGGGAGAACTGACCACTGCCCTTTCATTGTACAACTTGTTTTTAAAACTTAAAGCCTTTTGCCTGCGGCAGTATCCGTTAGCTGTAATCCAATTGCCCTAAATTCCATCCAAGCCAGTCTTTTCGGAATCACTGCTTTTACGATCTCCCTGAAAACAAAACCAAGGGCAGCATAACCTTGTCCAAGGAGCAGTGTCATCACACATTCAATTTAAAAGTAATGAGAGGTGGGCACAAAGTGCTAACCTTGTCAGTGACATCTACATCCCATGAAATAATAAAGAAAGGTGCTAATTATCAAAGTTTATGGTAAGTGGGTTGTCATGAAAGTACTTTTGAGATTCCAATCAGATAGTC
This sequence comes from Hemiscyllium ocellatum, assembly GCF_020745735.1. Taxonomy (NCBI): domain Eukaryota; kingdom Metazoa; phylum Chordata; class Chondrichthyes; order Orectolobiformes; family Hemiscylliidae; genus Hemiscyllium; species Hemiscyllium ocellatum. Next base: position 10,443,514 of record NC_083423.1, read on the forward strand.
TTATTGCACAGCATCGCAAGCTCAAGGGACTAAATGGTCTTCTCTTGTTCTTATTTCATATGCTCGAATGCCCCCATGATTCTCACACTCACTTTCCTATCTTATCCACGTATGCTGTTATTTACTGTGCAACAAAAGAACTGCAGATAGGGACTTTCAAGACCCTAGCCTACAGATGGTAATGGAATGGTGAAGCAAACACGTGGAACATGTCTCTTTTTGTTTCAAAGAGCTATAATGAGCACAATAAGAACTGGCAGAACAGCTCAGTTTGAACTGCATCTTTCTTTCTTCATACAGCTGAAGTATGTCAGCGGTGGTTTAAGGCATTAAAGAGCTGTATATTGGAAGAGATTTATTAAATCTATGAGGAATTTTTCCATGTAGGAGAGCAGCTGCCACTCTGCGACTCTTTGTTTTTCTAAGGTAGAACGACGCAGTGTTAGATTCTGTAATTGAAAGTTGCACTGCTGGTGCCATGATGGTCACCAGCTGATGCAATTAGATGCCCACAGCTTGTCATCTTGATGTTCACAGGCTGTTGGCTTTGCCTACACATTGGCTGACTTACATGCACAAGGCTCTAATTCAGTTGACATCTTAAGGTTATTTATAGAATACTTTGGTTCTTGAATCTTGCACGCTGGCCGCTGGAAATAAAACCTTTCTTTCCCCTTTCTTTCTCTCTCTGCATTTGTGCTATTCTTTCCTTAGATTTCAGCCTTTTTCCACTCACTCTCCCTGCTCCCTCAAAAGACATAATTTGCACCATCACTCATGAATTTAATAAAGCCAGGTTTGATCTGATTCAGAAGTTTTCCTTTCCATTCTGCTCAGAGATACTATGGAACATCTGTTTAGTAAGATCCATAATGATTTTATGGCTCCACACTAATGCTGTGCATATCAGGTCAAAAATGCTGGAATTGCAAAGCACAACTATCAGGATTATTACTGAATGGCCTGTTTGTATTCCCATGTTTCAATGCCTACTGTGTCCAAAAATACAGGTGTATGTCGAAGGATCCATACCTAAAATGTTAAGTTGCCTTATCTCTTTTCAAATACAGAGGGAAATGTGGTGTATTCCCAGAAGTTTGCATTGGTTTCATCTTTAAAGCTTCAGGTTCATGGTTTTAAATTGAAATTCTGATTTCCTCGTGTGGTATTGAAATGCCACAAGTTTATTGTAAAACGAAGACATCCTAACAGCTGGAAACTTCTTCAGTGTAAACTGTCTCTCCAGGACAGCGTCTGTAATCAAATTTGACATTTTCATCACTTGTTCCTTTTTAAACCAACTATTTCTGTTTCAGAAAATCCTCTCAAAGCTGGACACAACCTGTAATGTTAATCTTTTAATCCCCTCCCATTGAATTGTATAAGTTAAAGAAGTAAAAGCCAGATGTAGAGGGTCAGCACTTAATGTTTCCTTGGACTCAATTGTACTGCATTGCCATTACATCTGTAATTTGCCTAGAATTTAAACTAGACATTCATTTCAGTGATTCTCACCTCTACTTCAATTATTATTAGTTATTTGAACTTACTAATTTTATGAGTTTGGTTCATGATTTTGGATATGATTTTTAAATTATTTTTCATTGTTAAGGCTTCAGTGAAATCATCACTGATGCTAGGTTTTCATTAGTTCAGTAATGATTATAGTTTTTGATGAACATATCCAACAGTGCAGTTCAACCACAGGATTCCATGCCTTTAATTGCCCTGAGTCCATCCGTCCCTGCAAAACTGCGATAGAAACAGGAGTTTGCCCCACACTATCTCAGACACAGTTCCTAATCCGAGATTCTACTTACCTTCCTCCCCTTCACTCTCTCATTTAACAACCTATTTCTTTCATCAGTCATCGCTGTCAAAAAGTGTGGCACTGGAAAAACACAGTAGGTCAGGCAGCATCCACAGAGCAGGAGAGTTGACGTTTCAGGCTAAAGCCCTTCATCAGGAATGTCAGAGGGCAAGGTGGCTGTGAGCAAAATACGAGGGTGGAGGTGGGCTGGGGGGAAGGTAGCTAGGTAGATACAGGTGGGGGTGATGGTGATAGCTCAGGGGGGTGGAGTGGATAGGTGGGAAGGAAGATGGACAGGTAGGACAGTTCAAGAGGGCGGTGTTGACTTGGAGGGTTGGATCTGGGATGAGGTGGGGGGGACAGGAGATGAGGAAACTGGTGAAATCGACATTGATGCCATGTGGTTGGAAGGTTCCAAGGCAGAAGATGAGGCGTTCTTTCTCCAGGCGTCGGGTGGCATGGATTTGGCAGTGGAGGAGGCCCAGGATTTGCATGTCCTTGCCGGAGTGAGAGGGGGAGTTGAAGTGGTCGGCCATAGGGCGGCGGAGTAGTTTAGTGCGTGTGTCCCAGAGATGTTTCCTGAAACACTCCGCAAGTTGGCGTCCTGTCTCCCCAATCTAAAGGAGACAACATCGAGAGCAACGGACTAGATGAGGTGTTTAGATGTGCAGGAAAATCTCTGCTGGATGTGGAAGGATCCTTTGGGGCCTTAGATGGAGGTGCGGGGGGGAGGGTAGTGACAGGTTTTACATCACTTGCGGAGGCAAGGGAAAGTGCGAGGAGTGGGGGGTGGGTTAGTGGGGGGCATGGACCTAATGAGGGAGTCACCGAGGAAGCAGTCTCTGCAAAATGCTGATGGGGTGGGGAGGGAAATATATCTCTGGTAGTGGGGTCTGACTGTAGGTGGCAGAAAAGACAGAGGATAATTCACTGTATCTGGAGATTAGTGGGGTGGAAGGTGAGGACCAGGGGCTTCTATCCTTTGATCAGTCTATTCTCCAATCACTGCTGAAGCATCCATCTTTTTGTCTTTGTGAAACCGTTGTCCAAATTGTACCAAATGTTGAATGCTGTATAACTGTAGCTGTAACACTGTAACCTGCACTTCATTGTATTAACCTGATGCACTTGTATCGTACAATTTGCCGATAAGACACACTTTTCACGGTACCTCAGTACACGTGTCATTAATAAACCAAATCCAAAATGCAAGCTGCTCAAGCAAACACTGCAAAACTACAGCATTTTTTTTCAAATCTTGTAGCTAAATGATGCTGTAGGTTTTAATTCAAATAAATATGCATGACTGATTGATCAGCTACCTACAATTCTGACTCTTCTGGATCTGAATTACCTGCTGATATGACACAGATTTTTATTCTATCTTATAAGTTCAGTGCTACTAAGTTATAGTGGTGACCCTGAGCGATGGCAGGGAGTCTTTTCCCACCAGGACCTGAGCATTCTTCGTATTTGACTTGTGTTGCTTATGCATTGTCAAGTATTGGAGTCATCTTTTTTGGTGAACAAGACTGGCGTACAGAGCAATTTATCTCCATTGATGTGCACAATCCTTCACATTTACTGAGAAAGCCTACCTTCTAAGATCATCGACAGATGAGCATCTAGTTGTCAGTCTAGCCTCTGGTTACTTCTCTGTTTTTGCCAACATTTGTTAATTCTCATTGGTAGAATGACAGTTAACTTGATGCTGCATTTCAACGTTGCAATTCTAGCAATTTAAGTGTACCTCTCAAACTCTGTTCCAGTGTGGATGTGGATGAACGAATTAGGCATGACAGCTCAGAAAAGAGGAATACATGGAGCATGGCAAAATATATGCTTTCAAGGAAGGAAGGTGGATCAACAGTGTGGATATTTTCAACATGTTAGAGATGAATGACATATCTTACCATATAAATCAGTCTGCACAAATCCATTAATCAGAAGTAAAAGCAGTACTGAGTATGAGCATGTGCTTTGCTTTCAACATTACCTACCCTGATATTTGTTATAAATTGCAAAAAAATATAATGGATGAGGAAAACATCAGTCAATAGATAAAATCCTTTTTTATATTTGAGAAAGCAAATTGTCTCTAACTGACTCCAAAATTTATTTTATCCCAACAATCGTAGCTTGTGGGCCCCAGAGGAAATGTATAGTTAAAATATCAATCCATTAGCAACTACAGAAGACATTCTGTCTTACATTCTTCAACCGGACTGTTAATCCAAAGACCCAGGTAACGTTTTGGGGACCAGAATTCAAATCTGTGTGGCAGTTGGTGGAATTTGAATTCAATTTTAGAATCTGAGATTAAGAGTCTAATGATTACCATGAAACCATTGCCAATTGTCAGAAAACCCATCTGGTTTACTCATGTCCTGTAGGGAGGGAGACTGCCATCTTTACCTGGTCTGACCTACATGTGACTCCAGACCCACAGCAATTTGATTGACTCTCAACTGCCCTCCGGGCAATTAGAGATGGGCAATAAATGCTGGCCTAGCTTGTGAATGAGTGCAAAAAAGTTATTTTGTAACTTCTGCAATTCGATCTAGCAACCCGAAGGCCGGTATAATACACCTAACTTTTTAAAAAATAATCTGAATGTGTCCAATATCCGAGTCTCTCACACACTTTTATTCAAAATTCATAGTTTCGCGGTTGAACTCTTTGATGGTTTCACCTCTTCATTTATCTGTTCCTCTGATTGTCATGAGGAATGAAATGTTTACTTAGACACAGAAGTTATCATTAAACAAAGAAAAAAACAATATTTAATAAAGTAACTTTTCAGTAAATCACTTCCTTTTTTTATAGAAGATGATATTTGCCTTTGACGAATCATGAACAATGACACTGCTGGGTCTAGAGAGCTGCCGGCCATTTGATGGTTGGTCAGTGGTTGCAGCTGCATGGTGACTTCATGGTTAGCACTGCTGCCTCACAGCATCAGGGACCCATGTTTGAATCTGCCCTCTGGCCACTGTCTGTGTGGCGTTTGAACATTTTCCCCCTGTTTGTGTGCGCTTCCTTTGGGTGCTAGGGTTTCCTCCCACCATCCAAAGATGTGCAGGTTAGGTGGGCATGGTAAATTGTCCATAGTGTCCAGGGATGTGCAGACTAGGTTTGATTAGCCTTGCGAAATGCAGGGTTACATGGATAGGGTTAGTGAGGTAAGTCTGGATGGAATGCTGTTTTGAAGGTCAGTGTGGATTCAATGGGTCAAATGGCCTGTTTCCACACTGTAGAGATTCGATGATTCTAATTGGACTTCCTCTTAGGTGTAAGTATAAATCCCGTCCCAAGGCAATTAACAGTCTGAGGAGCCCTGATGTGACAATCCAGAACTAAAGTATATTATTGCAAGATGAAGTGCCACCCATCTAAGAGATAGATGATGATGAATTTCTCCTTGCAGGGGGTCTTTGGAATTCTCTATCCCAGACAGCTGTTCAGGCTGACTTTGTGACCCCAGCTGATAGTAATACTGAACAGGTCAGATCCCAAAATTAAACCTGACTTGATAGGTCATATGTTTATTTTTTGCAGTTGGTTGCTATGGCGATTAATCATTGAATACATGCGCTCAGGGAGACCTAGCAAGCGGAAATCGGTTCAGCCTAGCCTTTAAGGTGGGAGAGTGGGATTACCATCTCCATGTAAAACTCAGTTCAATATTTCAAGTCAATGAGCTTTTAACAGAACAGTCAGAAATGAAATATTATTTTCCTTTCCACAAACACATTCTAACCTGCTGCTTATTTTATTTCAGCTTTTCAGCATACTTGGTAGTTTGCTTTTTAATCAAAAAGTTCACCTATGTACTTTTAAAATAACGCATAGAGTACTATGCAACAAATATCTCCTTTCTTAATTGGAAGTTTATATTCTGCATTCCTTCTATGTACCTGTCATTTAAAATTGATCTTTGAAGTATATCTTATAGTAACAAATTAGTGAGTATACTATATTCATATCCCAACCTGGGAGGGTGGGTTAGCATTTTAAAACTTGCACATAAGCCAAAATATTTTGAATGCAAAAGATAGTTTAATTGTACTGTACTTTTAAGATTTTCTCAGAGAATTATTTACATTAATTATTAATTTTAATGTGTTGTATTTGATTCAATTATGCCACACAAATGTGTATAATTGTAAACATTATGCCTGCATTCAAAAAAGGTTGTAAATGTAAGCACAGCAATTACAGACCAGTTAGTTTATCTTTGATGTTGGGAAACTGCTTAAAGCAATTATTCAGGATAAAACTGATATTCACATAGAAAAATGTGGGTTAATTCAGAAAAGCAGGCAAGACTTTATTAAGGGAAATTCGCATGTTGCTGCAGTTGTTTTGAAGAGGTAACAGAGAGGGTTGATATGCTATTGATATGATGTACAGGGACTTCTGGAAGGTGTTTGGTACATTGTCACACAGACTTGGAAGGAAAGTTATAGGTCATGGAATGAAAGGGTCAGTAGCAACATGGATGCATAATTAGCTGAGGCATGAGACATAGCAGAATGATGGTTCATGGGTATTTTGGGGATTGGGAGACCGTTTGTAGTGGAGCAGCCCAGGGGGTGTATTAGCCTCTTGCCTTTCCTACTATATATAAACGTGATGTAAAGGAAACAATTTAAAAGTTTAATGATGTTACAAAATTTCAGGGGATTTTTTGTGAGCTCCCTACAGAAGATCTTCCTCTAATATTTCTTATAACCTAGCCACACATTTAAACTGAAATTCTAAGTCTGTAAAAATTGCTAGTAATGTTCTTTTAAATCTACTTATGTTGATCTTGTTTTGTGCACCTCCTGTCCAGCCAGTGTAACCTGTATGTTTAAGCACCCTATGATCTGGATGTTCCTGTTTATATGATATGCCTGAACTGCTCACAGAAGAAACCTTTTCACTGTACTTAGGTACATGTGACTGCAATAAATCAAATCTGCAAAGGATACAATGTAAACCTTCAAAAGAACATCGACAAGTCCACAGAATGAGCAGAGCGTGGACTGATGAAGTTCAATGCAGAGAACTATGAAGTGACATTTTGGTAGAAAGAATATGGGAACATAATATAATTTTTTTTAAAAAAATGCTATTCTAAAGGATATGCAGGAGCGATAAGATTTTGGTGTATATGTGCATTCGTCAGTAAGGTTGGCATGCAGCTCAAGAGGGCTGTGGAAAAGCATACAATTTTACAGGGTTCATTAATAGATCTGTAGAGTACAAGAACACAGAGCTCATGCTGAACTTATAAAAGACACTTGTCTATCCTCACCTGAAGTATTGTGTACAATTCTGAGCGTCACCCTTTAGATCGAATCTGAACACATTAGAGACAGTCCAGAAGAGGTTTTCCAGGATGGACCTAATGATGAGAAACTTCAGTTTTGCAGATAAATTGGAAATGTTGGGATTGTTTTTCTTGGAGAGAAGCAAGCCACATGAAATTTTCAAAATCATTTGGGCCTGGACATAGGGAGAAACTATTCTTGGAGCAGCACGGGGCACAGATTTAAAGTGATTAAAGGTGAGTACAAGGCATCATCATAGGGTGGGTCGACTGCAGGTTGAAAGTAGAGTCGCAGGTAGTAGGATAGTGAAGAAGGCATTTGGTATGCTTTCCTTTATTGGTTGGAGCACTGAGTATAGAAGTTGGGAGGTCATGTTGCGGCTGGACAGGGAATTGGTCAGGCCACTGTTGGAATATTGCATGCAGTTCTGATCTCCTTCCTATCGAAAGGATGTTGTGAAACTTGAAAAGGGTTCACAAAAGATTTACATAGAAGCTGCTAAGGTTGGAGCATTTGAGCTATCGGGAGACGTTGAATAGGCTGCGATTGTTTTCCCGGAAGCATCAGAGGTTGATGGATGACCTTATAGAGGTTTATAAAATCATGTGGGGCATGGGTAGGATAGTTAGACAAGGTCTTTTCCCTGAACTCGAGGGCACAGGTTTACGAGGAGAGGGGAAAAATTTAAAAGGAACCTAAGGGGCAACATTTTCATGCAGAGAGTGGTGTGTGTACGGAATGAGCTGCCAGAGGAAGTGGTGGAGACTAGTACAATTACAACATTTAAACGACATCTGGATAGGGATATGAATAGGAACAGTTTAGAGGGATATTGGCCAAATGTTGGCAAATGGGACTAGATCTACTTAGGATATCTGGTTGGCATGGACGAGTTGGACTGAAGGGTCTGTTTCGGTGCTGTACGTCTCTATGACTCTAAGACTCGATATTCATTGGAATTTCAAAGAATAATAGGTGATCATATTGAAACATAAACCTTCCTGCTGAATTTAAACCAGCAACACAGAAAAGATTTATCTCGTGCAGTAATCTGAGAAAATGCATGAGGCCAAGAACTATTTGAGGTACAACTTAACAACTTTATTTCTTAAAGTAAAACAGAGAATAATTAGCTAACAACTATTTACAACTTTTTTTTTCTAACCTATCTTTTACATTCCCTTCTATAATATTTTTCTGATAAACCCCTCCCCCCATTAAAATTTACCAAAAATTCAAGTTTTCAAAAATCAGCCTGCTGTCAAATCTTCTGTTTGGATCTTTCTGTGTCTTTTTTACTTTATCTTAGGGATTATGCTTCAGATGTCACAGATTGATAAAGGTACCTTTAAGAAAGCAATTCGCCGGGCAGTCTGTAGATGTCATTGGCTCGGCAGTTCTCTCAACTGTTCAATTTTCCCCAGTCTTAAATCCCCAAAGCATTGGATTGTGACATTGGCTTTTAAGATTGTAAATATACTAAATTCAAACTTGATTGGAGTTTGTGTTTTTTGGGGGGAGGGTATAATTTAAACGGATTGGTCTAATTTGAAATTGTTTTTGTCTACAGGCAACCAGCTGATCTAGCTTACAATCAAGTGTTACATCGTTACTTTATTCAGAACACTTGGTGCTGTCAAGTAGTTCAGCTAGTTTTTAACTCTTTTAAAGATACAGTAAACCCATATCTTCATAACACCTCCCCCAATTAGGAAAAAAAATCATACCAAAAAGATTGCTTCATTTTTTTCTCAATTCTTTAAACATATGACTCTAATATACAGGTAACTTTAAGTTCACCTTAACATCTTCACATATAATTGTATATATGTATATAACATTAAATAAAGGCAAATCTCATCTAAACTTTATCAGTTAAATTCACGATAATGCATCTGCAATTACATTCTTATGACCCACAACATGTATGATTTTTAAATTAAAAGTTTAACAAAAGATTCCAATGCAATAGTCTCATATTCTTGTCTTTAAAGCGTTCTAAGAATGTAAGTGGATTGTAATCCGTGTACACAATCATCTCCGTCACATTGTTTGTGACATACAGATTAAAATATTGTAAGGCCAGTGCCAAGCTCAATCTTTCTCGATTGTGGAGTATTTCCTCTGGTGGATGTTGATCTTCTTCGAAAAGTAGCCAACTGGCAGTTCAATCCCATCCTCATCTTCCCGTAGGAGTACAGCTCCAACTCCTATGTCACTAATATCAATGGCCACTTTAAAAGTTTTGAAAAGTTTGATGTAGTTAAAACTGGTTTGGTGCTTAACATTGCTTTCAAATGGACAAATTCCTCCTAGCATGGTTCTGTCCACCGAAACTTTGTGCTCTTCTTCAGTCAATCGGGTAACAGTACCACCACACTGTTGAAGTTTAGAACAAACTTCTGATAGAATTCACTGAGTCCTAAGAATCAAAGCACTTCTTTCTTTGAGGTTGGTCATGGAAATTCCTCGATGGCCTTCATTTTTGCATTCCATGGAGTCAACCTTCCGAGATTGATGTTATGTCCCAAGAATGTCACCTCTACTTTCATGAATTCAGTTGCATTTAAGTTTAACACCAGTTTTGTTCTCATAGTTGTTTAAAGAGCTCTGCCAATTGTGCCATGTGATCTTTTTAGGACGTACTGAAGATCACTACATCATCCAGATGCACTGCACAGTTTGTTAACTCAGTCATAACTCGGTTCATGAATCTTTGGAATGTGGTTCGTGTGTTCTTCATTCCGAATGGCATCATTTAAATTGATATAGCCCATTTGGGGTTACAAATGCAGAAATTTCTTTTGCTGTTTCTGATAAAGGCACCTATCAGTAACCATGCATTAAGTCCAACTTGGTGATGTAACTGGCTTGAAAATGTGTTGCTGGTTAAAGCACAGCAGGTCAGGCAGCATCCAAGGAACAGGAAATTCTATGTTTCGGGCTAAAGCCCTTCATCAGGAATGAGGAAAGTGTGTCCAGCAGGCTAAGATAAAAGGTAGGGAGGAGGGACTTGGGGGAGGGGTGATGGAGATGTGATAGGTGGAAGGAGGCCAAGGTGAGGGTGATAGGCCGGAGTGGGGTGGGGGCGGAGAGGTCAGGAAGAAAATTGCAGATTAGGAGGGCAGTGCTGAGTTCGAGGGAATCGACTGAGACAAGGTGGGGGGAGGGGAAATGAGAAAACTGGAGAAATCTGAGTTCATCCCTTGTGGTTGGAGGGTTCCCAGGCGGAAGATGAGGCGCTCTTCCTCCAACCGTCGTGTTGTTATGTTCTGGCGATGGAGGAGTTCAAGGACCTGCATGTCCTTGGTGGAGTGGGAGGGAGAGTTAAAGTGTTGAGCCACGGGGGGTTGGGTTGGTTGGTCCAGGCGTCCCAGAGGTGTTCCCTGAAGCGTTCCGCAAGTAGGTGGCCTGTCTCCCCAGTATAGAGGAGGCCACATCGGGTGCAGCGGATGCCTTAGATGATGTGTGTGGAGGTACAGGTGAATTTGTGGCCGATATGGAAGGATCCCTTGGGGCCTTGGAGAGAGGTAAGGGAGTAGGTGTGGGCGCAAGTTTTGCATTTCCTGCGGTTGCAGGGGAAGGTGCCGGGAGTGGAGGTTGGGTTGGTGGGGGGTGTTGACCTGACGAGGGAGTCATGAAGGGAGTGGTCTTTGCGGAACGCTGACAGGGGAGGAGAGGGAAATATATCCCTGGTGGTGGGGTCCTTTTGGAGTTGGCGGAAATGACGGCGGATGATACGCTGTATACGGAGGTTGGTGGGGTGGTAGGTGAGAACCAGTGGGGTTCTGTCCTGGTGGCAGTTGGAGGGGCGGGACTCAAGGGCGGAGGAGTGGGAAGTGGAGGAAATGCGGTGGAGGGCATCGTCAATCACGTCTGGGGGAATCTGCGGTCCTTGAAGAAGGAGGCCATCTGGGCTGTACGGTATTGGAACTGGTCCTCCTGGGAGTAGATGCGGCGCAGACGAAGGAATTGGGAATATCCCCTGCACCCGATGTGGCCTCCTCTATATTGGGGAGACAGGCCGCCTACTTGCCGAACGCTTCAGGGAACACCTCTGGGACGCCCGGACCAACCAACCCAACCACCCCATGGCTCAACACTTTAGCTCTCCCTCCCACTCCACTGAGGAAATGCAGGTCCTTGAACTCCTCCATCGCCAGAACATAACAACACGACGGTTGGAGGAAGAGCGCCTCATCTTCCGCCTGGGAACCCTCCAGCCACAAGGGATGAACTCAGATTTCTCCAGTTTTCTCATTTCCCCTCCCCCCACCTTGTCTCAATCGATTCTCTCGAACTCAGCACCGCCTTCCTAACCTGCAATTTTCTTCCTGACCTCTCCACCCACACCCCACTCCGGCCTATCACCCTCACCTTGACCTCCTTCCACCTATCACATCTCCATTGCCCCTCCCCCCAAGTCCCTCCTCCCTACCTTTTATCTTAGCCTGCTGGACACACTTTCCTCATTCCTGATGAAAGGCTTTAGCCCGAAATGTAGAATTTCCTGTTCCTTGGATGCTGCCTGACCTGCTGTGCTTTAACCAGCAACACATTTTCAGCTCAGATCTCCAGCATCTGCAGACCTCACTTTTTACTCGAAGATGTAACTGGCTTGTCTGACTTTCTGAATACAGTCCTCCAATCTAGGAATTGGAAATGAGTCCAATTTTGTACGGCATTGACCTTCTGATAATTCATGCAGAATCGTTATGTCCTGTCCAATTTGGGAACTAAGATGATCGGCAAACTCCACTCGCTCTGGCTTGGTTCGCTTATGTCCCCATCCAACATGGCCTCCAACTCCACCTGGACCTGTCTGGCTTTGAAAGGATTAAGCCGATAGGGGTGTTGTTTTATCGGAGCAGTATTCCCCATGTCTATTTCATGTACACTAGCACTAGTCCTCCCCATCTGATTCTGACATATGTCCTTTTACTGCAGTGACAAAACTTTCAACTGTGTTCTATGCTCCTGAGACAGATAGCTCACTAACCTATCCCACTCCTCAAGAACTTCTTCGTTTTTTAACCTATTTTGAGGCACCTCAAAATCCATATCATCTGGATTTGATTCGTCACTCTGTGGGGCAGTAACTGACACCTGTTTCTCCAGCTCTTTCTCTCTAGTATAGTATGGTTTCAATATGTTCACATGACATACTTGGTACTTTTTTTCTATCAGGCATCTTTACTCGAGAGTTCACCTGACTAAACTTTTTCTCAATTTGATAGGGACCACTAAACCTGGCTTTGAAGGGATCTCCTATCACTGGTAACAGCACTAGCATGTCATCCCCTCAGGAAAACGTCCAAGTCTCAGGGCATTTATCTGCCTCCCATTTCATTTCTACACTGTTCCCTCTTTAGGTGCTATTTAGCTAACTCTCCTACTCGATTTAATCTCTCCCTCACCTCCGATATATAACGTAAGTGTGAGATCTCCGTCTTTGGTCCTATCAATTTTTCTTTAATTAATTTCAAAGGTCCTCTCACTTCATGATGGAGTATTAACTTGAAGGGAGTGAATTCAGGCATCTCTAATGGCAAACAATACAAATAGGATATCTTTATCCCAATCATTCAGGTAATCCTGACAGCGTGCTCTCAAAGTGGTCTTCAAGGTCTGATGCCACCTTTCTCAGGCTCCCTGGGATTCTAGATGATACACATTGGATTCCTAAGCTGTATACCTAAGCCAGCCATAACCATCTTTAACAGCCTAGCAGTAAAATTTGATCCTTGGTCTGATTGAATCTCTCTGGGTAGTCCACACCATGTGAAGAAAGCTACTAACTCTTCAACCACCCTTTTTGTTTTGATACTGCGTAATGGAATTGCCTCTGGAACGGATGGCAGACACATCCATTATGGTTAACAAGTATTGGTTCCCACTTTTAGTTCTCGGGAGGGGACCTACACAATCAATTATAACCCATGTGAAAGGTTCTTCAAATGTAGGAATTATCAACAAAAGTGCTGGTTTTATTACCACCTGTGGCTTACCTATCATTTGGCATATATAACATGTACCACATCCTTGTGCATTCCAGATCAATAAAAAAGTTCATGTTCTACCCATTACACCTCCTGTCTGTATGCGACCAACAACACAATCTGGTGTACATCAGCCCAGTTCTCCTCTGTGTTAACCTGCCTTGGTCTCCATTTCCACCTTAGGATTCTATCTTTCAAACAATAACGCTTCGGAGTATTCTCTGCTTCCGTTTCAGAGTACACATCTGTACATATATCTTTTCTTGTCTTGCCTTGCTGTTGCAAGTCCCTTAGCCTTTCAGGACGAAACACTTCTGTCTGACCCTCTGCTGTTCAGGTTTTTCCTGCACCATTACTCCAAACAGGGTATCCACTAACTGAACCTCAACGCCTTCATCTTTCCCTTTACTTTTCGCTTCATGCAGTGACTTAGGTTCGTGGGATCTGGTTACCACAGAGCCTGGGAAAATACCATCATGTTTCTGTTTTAACTCCTCAATTTCTTGGGCTTCCTTGGGCTTCTCCACAACAAGGGGTGTTATTCCCACCTTGGATCCTGCTAAATCATTCTCAAGAGCAAACTGAATTCCTGGAACTGACACTCTGACAATCACTCCTACTATAACTTCCCCAGTCTTGAGTTGGCACTCCAATTTAATCTTATATAGAGGAACGCAAAATTTCTGTCCACCTATCCTACAAATTACCACACCCTCGGGTTACAGATCAGAAAGAGTGCATATTTACCCATCCCTTACCAACTGCAACTGCCTAGATCCTGTACCTCTCAAAATTATAACTCCGCCTGTTCTTTCTGAGTAAACTTTACCCGCCAAGGCAAGTTCTTTGAAAAGATCAGGTACTAACTCCATAGCCAGTGCCTGCCTAGGCTGTGCACTCTCCTGCAGCTCCTCGACTCTTCTTGGGGTTTCATTTATTACCTTCACCAATGCCATTGACTTAGCTTCTTTTACCACATCTTTTCCTACAATGTTTTTCTTTAATGACCAGCACTGTGACTTTACCTGTCCCACTTTACCACAGTGGAAACACCTGAGGCCTTTCACCTCCTTCCAAACCTCTTGGGCTTCTTTTTTATCCTGTGGCAAATTCTTAACCAGTGCGCTCTACTCCCACAATATCTCCCCTTATCCCAACTTCTATCTCTCACATGATGAAATTCTGGCCAGAAGCTTTTCTTATGCACCAACATGTACTCACCTGCTAATTCTGCTGCTCTTCTCACTTCCTGAACTTTCTGTTCCTCCACGTGAATTCTTACCATCTCTGGAAGTGAGTTTTTAAACTCCTTCAGCAGAATAATCTCTCATAGAGCCTCAAAGGGCTTATCTATGTTTAAAACATAGACTCATCAATGAAAATGACTATGTTTAATTCTTTTGAACTCAACATCAGTCTGACCTGGTTCCTTCTTTGTGTTTCTGAACCGCTGTCTACATGCGTCTGGTACCAATTCATAAACATTTAAAATAGCCTGTTTAACCTCTTCATAATCTCTTGACCCCTCATCTGACAGCGCTGCAAATACCTCACTAGCTCTGCCCACCATTACCCATCAATCCTCAGACAACTCCATCTGCCTAGCCAATTTTTCAAATGAAATAAAGAAGTCTTTAACATCTTTCTCATCAAAATGTGGCAGAGTTTTGATTTATTTGTATATATCACTACCTTCTCTTTAATCTCGATCCTATTTACTTTGCTGACTAAGTCGCAACTTCTCAAGTTCAAATTCTCTGTCTCTTTGCTCAGCTAAGAATCTTTGCTCTCTTTTTTCCTCTCTCTCTGTCTCTCTCTATTTCCTCTCTCTTCTCTCTCTTTGTCTCTCCCTCTCTCTTTCCTCTCTCTCTCTTTGTTGATCTTCTAACTCCATTTTCCACAATTGTAATTTAAGTTTTTCTACCTCTGTTGCACTTGTCTGTTTCTCTGACACACATAAGTGTTTGAATAATTCCCTTACAATTTATTTTATCATTGGTTAAACCTAAATCTCATTTCTTTGCTAATTATAAAAGTATGGCCTTTTTCTTTCACCCTAAACTTTCTTGGCAAATTTGAGAATCATCTTCAAATCCCAGAACCACTTTAGCAATTTTAAGAGCCATTTCTCTCACCTTTAATTTAATCAACCACAAGTCACCAAAATTAAACAAATTGCCCCAATTAATTTTTATCTAAAGATCTTGGGCATTAACCTGCAAGCGTTTTAATCTGCTGGGATTTTTCATACCCCAAATCTATTCAAATCTGTCCAGGCCAGTTCAAATCCCAGACAAGCCCCTAAACTGTTATGACATGGGGGTAAACCAGCAACAGAAAAGATTTATCCCATGCAGTAATCTTAAAAATTCAAGAGGCCAAGAACTATTTAAAGTACAAATGAACAATTTTATTTCTTAAAGTATAATAGAGATTAATTAACTCACAACTATTTACAACTCCATCCTCTGACTTATCTTTTACTTTTCCTTCTATAATATTATTCCAATAAAAAACCCCGATTAAGATTTATCAAAAATTCAAGTTTTTCAAAACCAGCCAGCTGTCAAATCTTCTATTTGGATCATTCTGTGTCTTCTTTTCTTCTTCTTGCCATCATGCTTTGTGGTTGGTTAGCTCAGGTAATTAGAGCATGGTGCTAATAATGCCAATGTTGTGGGTTCAATTCCCACGCAATCCCATTGTTGCGATTCGCAAGACATGGGTTCATATTTGTAGTGTATGTGTTTCTCCTTGCTTTTGGTGGGTGGCTCGGTGTTTAGCACTGCTGCCTCACTGTACCAGGGACCCAGGTTTAATTCCAGCCTCGGGCAACTGTCTGTGCGGAGCTTGCATGCTTTCCCCACATCTGCGGGGATTTCCTCCCACAATCCAAAAGATTTGCAGGTTAGGTGAGTTGGCCATGCAAAATTGGCCATAGTGTTCAGGAATGTGTAGGCATTAGTCAGGGGTAAATATAGGGGAGGGGAATGGGTTTGGGTGGGTACTCTTCAGAGGATCGGTGTGAACTTGTTGGTCCGAAGGGCCTGTTTCCACACTGTAGGGATTCTAATTGCAGTAGTAACAGGTCACAGATCAATAAAGGTACCATTAAGAAATCTATTCTCTGGGCAGTCTGTAGATGCTGTTGGCTTGGCAGTTCTCCATCATCTGTTCAATTTTCCACTGTCTTATACCCCACCACCACCCAAAAGCATCGAATTGTGTCATTGGCTTTTAAGATTGTAAATATACTAAATTCAAACTTGATTAGTGTTTGGTATTTTATTGGCATATAATTTAAACTGATTGGTCTAATTTGAATTTGTATTTGTCGCCAGGCAACCAGCTAATCTAGCTTTCACCCAAGTGTTACATTGTAACCTTACTCAGAACACTTGATGTTGTCAGGTAGTTCTGCGAGCTTTTAACTCTTTTAATGGTACAGTACACTCACATCTACATACAATATTTTGGGATATTTGCCAAGATAAATGCTGGGAGGATACCCCCTTCTCCCACCCCGCTCCCCCATTGCAAAATAAAGTGCCATTCCCCCCCCCCATTGCAAAATAAAGTGCCACCCATTTAAGATGTAGATGATAAAGAATTTCTTTGGGTGGGGAATTCTCTATCCTCAACAGCATTATAGGCTGGCTTTGTGATCCCAGCTGATGGTAATATTGAACACGTCAGTTCCCAAAATTAAACCTGACTTGATAGGTCATATGTTTATTTTCTGTGGTTGGTTACTACAGTGATTAATCATTGAATACTTACACATGCACATAAGGCTATAAATATCTGTTAATAAAAGAACACAAACTCATTGCACAAAAGAAAAGAGTACTTTGATGATAATTTATACATAACTAAAAATAAACAGCAAAACAAACTTCAACCTGTATCCCAATACTGTCCTTTTAAAGATACTCAATCCCAGAGAAATATCATGCCTGTCTCCATTCCTAAATTTCTCACTTCAATGATTCACCCTAGCGCTTCCATATACTCTCACAGCCTGAATGTTTCACATTGAAAACCACTTTTGTTAGCATGACTGGTCCTCCAGACGGAAACTTTACAATTTCTGCTCTAAAGTCAAAACTCAGTTAGTGTCCTTGATCATTTTTTTCTATGTGTCATAAGCTCAACAGTAAAAATATTTCATCCATTATCACACACAGGTGGCTGACCAGGCAACTAACCCAAACCTTTTTGGGACAGATATATTTAGGTCTCTGTTCCAGATGACTTTGCAACCATTTTGAAAAGGAGTACAGAACTTTGTATTTTTAAAATCTAAATTGCAAACAGTAATGATATATAGTACAGACCCTTTATAACTTGGGATAATATATATTTGCAAAGCTGGGATGTGATGTAAGAGGATTGAGGTTCAGTGGTGGGTGGCACAGTGGCAAGCACTGCTGCCTCACAGGGCCTGAGACCTGGGTTC
The DNA here is from genome assembly GCF_020745735.1 of Hemiscyllium ocellatum. NCBI lineage: Eukaryota > Metazoa > Chordata > Chondrichthyes > Orectolobiformes > Hemiscylliidae > Hemiscyllium > Hemiscyllium ocellatum. Next base: position 10,461,100 of record NC_083423.1, read on the forward strand.
ATTTCCCACCTCAGACTGTGTAGAGTTTGCACATTCTCCCCGTGTCTGCGTGGGTTTCCTCCGGGTGCTCCGGTTTCCTCCCACAGTCCAAAGATGTGCAGGTCAGGTGAATTGGCCATGCTAAATTGCCATAGTGTTAGGTAAGGGGCAAATGTAGGGGTATGAGTGGGTTGTGCTTCGGCGGGTCGGTGTGGACTTGTTGGGCCGAAGGGCCTGTTTCCACATTGTAAGTAATCTAATCTAATGAAGTTGAGACCAAGATCGTGATTTTATTAAATAGCACAGCTGCTTAAAAGAGCCAAAGTGACTACTGTAGCATTTAATTCTAATGGGCTCATGTTGCTCTAACTGCAGCAATAATATCTTGTCCAGGATTTGAGTACAGAAGTTGGGAAGTTATGTTGTAGTTATACAGGACATTGATGAGGCTGCACTCGGAGTATTGTGTTCAATTTTGGTCACCTTGCTACAGGAAGGATGTTATTAAACTGGAAAGAGTGCAGAAGACATTTACAAGGATGTTGCCAGGACTCAACGGTCTAAGTTATAGAGAGAGGTTGGACAACCTTGGAGTTTTTTTCTTTAGAGCATAGGAGACTGAGGGGGGAACCTTATAGAAGTGTAGAAGATCATGAGAGACATGGATAGGGTGAATGCACTCAATCGTTTTCCCAGGGTTGGGGAATTGAGGACTAAAGGGCATCACTTTAAGGTTAGAGGGGAAAGAATAAAAGTGAACCTGATGGGCAACTTTTTTACACAGAGGGTGGTACGCATATGGAATGAGCCAGCGGAAGTTGTTGAGGTGCTATATTAACAACACTTAAAAAGCATTTGCATAAATACATGGAGGGGAAAAGCTGAGAAGGATATGGGCCGAGTACAGGGAAATGGGGTTAGCTTGGATGGCTACTTTGGTCGGCATGGACCAGTTTGGGCCAAAGGGCCTGTTTCCGTGCTGTAGGACCGTATGACACTATGATCTGTAACTCTATGACTACATTACAATGTATTTTTGATTAGGAAGCCATGTATACCCCTAACTGTAGATATAATGGTATTGCAATTTTTTTTGTGCTATCATTCTTAAGACCATAAGACCATAAGACATAGGAGTGGAAGTAAGGCCATTCGGCCCATCGAGTCCACTCTGCCATTTAACCATGGCTGATGGGCATTTCAACTCCACTTACCAGCATTCTCCCTGTAACCCTTAATTCCTTGTGACATCAAGAATTTATCAATCTCAGCCTTGAAGCCATTTAGCATCCCTGCCTCCACTGCATCCCGCGGCAATGAATTCCACAGGCCCAAAGGGTGTAAAGTTTCCATCCTCAGCATCCATTTTTTTAAAATGCTTGACTTACATTTCTGAATCTTGAAAAGTCATGCAGCTTAATAATCATGTTTTGAAAATCTTTGGATTTTGCTTTGTCCAAAGATGAGTCCACCATTTTAATTTCCAACCTGGAGGAGTGTGGCTTACAGTAATTGGTAAGCCTTCCCCTTGCTGAGTGTGAGAATTTCGATTGAAATTCTAATTACAGAGTGATTCTGATGTTGGGTCAGTTGTACCTGCTCAGTAACGCACAGGTCACAATTCCACAGCATCTAATGAGCTGCCAAGTTATTGTAGGAAAACATATAAAATGCCTGAATGTGGAGAGTGCAAAATTGGAAGTTTTGTAATGAACTGGTTGAAGTGGTCGGGTCATTGCTTATTCAGCCACGACTGTCAGACCCAGACATGACCTGACCCAACAATTACAGAACTTAGAGCATTTATTACCGTTTGTAACTACTTTTCTGTCTCAAATGAATGGAGGATTGATGGACTTACAGTCATGAGTAAAAAATGAGGTCTGCAGATGCTGGAGATCACAGCTGCAAATGTGTTGCTGGTCAAAGCACAGCAGGTTAGGCAGCATCTCAGGAATAGAGAATTCGACGTTTCGAGCATAAGCCCTTCATGATCCAAGTGAGAGACAGTGTAATACAGTGGGAAGGATTTAAATAACCTGCTCCTGTTGTTATGTTTTGATAGGAAAGTGTATAACATATAAAAATGTTGCACTATATCTTCCATAAGATATGTGTTGGAGATGCTGGTGTTGGACTGGGGTGTACAAAGTTAAAAAAATCACACAACACCAGGTTATAGTCCAAAAGCTTGTGCTTCCAAATAAACCTGTTGGACTATAACCTGGTGTTGTGTGATTTTTAACTTTCCAAGATAGAGTGAACCCCAATGATGTACATTGTGCTTTCATGGTGATTACGTTTGTCCAATATTACAGCATTACACTCCCATTTTTCATTGTCCACACAAGAGCTATGTTATAGGTTTATCGAGTTTTTTCACTTGCTGTATGTGGCTTTACTGTTTAAATAAAAAGTAGCTGCCTAGAAATCACAAGCATCAGTTATTAAAGGCTGTAAGATGCTGGTGATGCAGTAGTAAAGGTACCAAACTGGTTACCCACCAGCTTAAATTAATGGTCTGAGGGATACAGGTTAAATTCCCATCACAGCAGCTAGCAGGACTTGAATTCAGTAGATAAGAATCTGGAATATAAATTTAGTCTCTTTAATGGTGACCATCATCAAAAAATCCCATCACTATTGCTCCTTTGGAGGTATGGGGTTAGGGGAGAGTGGTGTCCATCTGGGATCATCCTCTTCATTTCCTGTTCTTCCCAATCTCCATGCCACTCACTTATGGCTGTTCTCAGTGATGATTTGAGATTTTGCTTTTTGCACAAGTGTCCGAAATAACGTCCAGAATTTCCTCTCTGAAAATATTTCTCCATCATTTCTACACTCCAAACATAGCAAGGAGAACACAAAATTTAAAATGATTTCAGAATGATTCTGAATTTTGACGTCTGTAAGATTTTCCAACTTTCAATGCCTATATCTTTGCTCACTTTAATGCATTTACAAACAATGTACTGTTTATATTTGTGTTGGGACACTGGGGGAGAGACCTTACTGCATGTTTGCAGAGTGGAAAAACATATCTCGTGAATTGCTGGAAACAGGAAGTTATCCTAAGTGAAAAAGTTGAAGGCAGTTTCTTAGTAACTTTAAATAAAGCAGATTAAATAATACAATGTCTAAAGACAGTTCCACTAGTGATCCCTAGCAAATATTTCAAAGTTACTGGAGCTCCGGCCAGTTCACTTACTAAAAAGGTGTCAGGACCAGTGCTGGAGTAAATCATTTTATTATGTTAAAGGCAAGAATAGACTCAGTAAACCCATTTTATTCAATAAACCTTTACCAACTAATCAGTTGCTTCCCCTCTTGTGGATATTTGACAAATGGAAATTATTGCTTGATTATTTTTCAATTTTGAAATTGAGAAAATCCTTCGTTGTAATGTTTCTATATTAATTCTACTTATTCATGAAAAGTGGAGAAAGGTATTGCAAGTGGAGAAAGGATGCACAATTCCATTTAATTTAAAGCAAATCTAAGAATCCAAACTCCCTCCATCCTGTCAAGACTTCTATCGGAAACATTATTTGAACAGGTATTCATTAATTGGAGAAGCATCTGCAAAGATATATTTATTGAGAATTATTTCACAAGCATGGGATGTAGAAGAGCAGTGGTTGCCTGGGTTACCTTGCTGACTCTAGTTCGTAGTTTTGATCCAAGCATCTCTGTGCATCAGAAATGTATTTTTGCATTTGCTGACGTCATACCGGTTTGATATATACTGATGCAACAATTTTATTAGAACTGCTTCCCTATTATGAGGTTGCATTGCCCAGCCCTCCTACAGTTAGTGACAAAAATACAAAAATAGCACATGCACAGAAGGAGAAACTGTCACCCTGTCAGTATTTCAATCATGTTTTCCTGGCAATGTCAATCATTTTCGTTGGAACTGGAGCCTGTCGGATTCAAATTAGATGGACTGTAGGAATAGAGTCTATCAAAAGCAATGACTTGCAATAATACAGTTGAATCTGATAATTGGGAGGACACTGGAGTGTTATTAAGCTCAATCTGACATCCAGCCTCTCCAGGAAGTGTTAAGACAGGTGGCCTCAAGATTTGTCAAAGAGGTAGGTTTGAACTAGACCCCCAAAGGTGGAGAAGGACATGAAGAGGTAGAGGGAGGGAATTCTATTGCTTGCCCATAGTGTCCAGGAATGTGCAGACTAGGTGAATTAGCCATGATAAATGTGAGGTTACAGGATACAGTAGTAGGTTGGTGTTGGGTGGAATGCCCTTTGGAAGGATCCAATGGGCTGGATGGCCTCTTTCCACACTGTAGGGATTCTATGGCTCTATAGATTAAAGTTGGAGAGATGCAAGAGGGCAGAGTTGGAATAACATTGAAGACTATAGGCTGGAGGAATTTCTGGAGGTAAGATGGGGCAGACCCATGAAAAGAGATGAAAATCAAAGGGTTGGAAGAAGGATTGAGAAGAAGGAACTTGAATTTGTTAAAACTAATCAATCAAAATCTCACTTTTCCTTACCTTTGGTTTGATTTTGAGGCAGACATGTTTAAATATAATGGTTTCTAAGACTAACTACAACTGTACCATGCCAGTTTCCTGTTCTGAAAGCACTTTATAACTGCAAGTTATTGTTAAAGATGTGTTTACTATTATCATTCATTCTCTTCAAAACTGGTTGCAAATGATTTTTAAGTTAAGGGGCATGTTGTTTAGTCTGAATGCATTATGAAATAATTTGAGCATCCTCAAAGAATACTTAACTGCAGCTGGAAGCAAAAACTGCTGAATTTGGGATAAAGATTTGCATTTCATGCTTTAAAATGGCAAGGAGATTGTGATATTTTGAAGTGTAGATTGCCAAATGTGAAGTGAACCATTGGGCTAATTTGAGAATCCAATTGCTTTATGGTACTTTAAAACTTTAAATTGCACATGTGCCAGAAGTTACTATGATTGTGCACTGGCTGTCGAACAAAATTTGTATTAAACAGGTCATTCATACTGTAGAGCAATGCCAGTACGACATTCCACAAGAACTGACAAACATATGAATTAAGAGCTCCAGTTGGCCATTCTGCCCCTCTGGTCTGTTCTGCCATTCAATAATATCATGGCTGATTTTTTTTTTGTGGTCTCAATTCCCCATTCCCACTGACCCTTAAATATATTGGACCTTCTTGTTAATCAGAATTCTATCTATTGCTGGCTTAAGCGTCATTAATGGCCATATTTCCATTGCTTTCTGGGGGAAGAGAGTACAAAAGACTCTCAATCCTCTAAGAGAAATAATTTCTCCTTGTCTTAGTCTTAAATGGGAGGCCATTTATTTTTAAATAACTCGTTCTCGTCTTTCTCACAAGTGGAAATATCTTTTCAGCCCATGAATTCCTCCCAGAATCTTATATGTCATACAAAAATCATATTTTCTTGTTTATACTCCAATAAAAGAGTCCCTGACTATTCAAAATTTACATATTTTTATATTGTCAGCAAATTAAGCAACCATACATTTGGTTCCTTCATCTGAGTTATTGATATGAATTTTTTTTGACAAAGTGGCGAGGAGAGAAGGAGGAGGAGTGAAGTGAGGGCTGCTGGGAAGGTAAGGGCTTAATTTATATTTAGGCAGTGGTTAAACCCGAGATACTACACGTGTAGTATCTCCCTCCCGCCCTCCTCCTTTAACCAGAAGAAAAAGACTCTGTAAGGTAAGGCTTTTATTTCTTTCTTATCGTTCTTTTTCATATATTTAAATGCATTGTTTAATTTTTAGTTAATTCATATGAAGCTAAGCTTACAATGGCAGGGGACCTCAGACCCGTGGCATGTGTCTCTTGCTTGATGTGGGAGCTGAGGAACGCGTCTGATGTTCCTGACTCTTTTACTTGCAAGAAGTGTGTCCAGCTGCAGCTCTTGTTTAACCGCGTGATGGCTCTGGAGCTGCGGATGGACTCACTGTGGAGCATCCACGATGCTGAGGAGGGTGTGGATAGCACGTTTAGTGAACTGGTCACAGCACAGATTAGAATTGCTGAGGGAGACAGTGAATGGGTGACCAAAAGGCAGAAAAAGAGTAGGAAGGCAGTGCAGGTGTCCCCTGCAATCATCTCCCTCCAAAACAGGTGTACCATTTTGGATACTGTTGGGGGAGATGGCTCACCACGGGAGGGCAGCAGTTGCCAAGATCATGGCACCGTGGTGGGCATTGCTGTTCAGAAGGGCGGGAATAAGACTCGTAGGGCCATAGTCATAGGGGATTCTATTGTGAGAGGAGTAGATAGGCGGTTCTGTGGCCGAAAACAGGACTCCCGGATGGTATGTTGCCTCCCAGATGCTCTGGTCAGGGATGTCACCAATTGACTGCAGAGCATTCTAAAAGGGGAGGGTGAACAGCCAGTTGTCTTAGTGCATAAAGGCACCAACGATATAAGTAGAAAATGAGATGAGGTCCTGAATGAAGAATTCAGGGAGCTAGGAGAGAAGTTAGAGGAGGCCCTCAAAGATAGTGATCTCGGGATTACTACCAGTGCCACGTGCTAGCCAGCATAGAAATGAAAAAATAGGCAGGATGAACAAATGGCTTGAGATGTGGTGTAGGAGGGAGGAGTTCCGACTTGTTGAACATTTGGACCGGTTCTGGGGATGGTGGGACTATTACAAAATGGACGGTTTACATCTGAACCAGACTGGAACCAATGTCCTTGCGAGAGTTTTTGCTACTGCTATTGGGGAGGTTTTAAATTAATGTGGCAGGGGACTGAGAACCAGAAGAGAAAACATGTAGACAGTGAGGTGGAGACTGGAGACTGTAAGAATCATGAAGATAGCATTAATAAAGAGAAGAATAGGCAGAGAGCCAATAAGCACAAAAGAACTGGTGGCCTGAAATGTGTCTACTTTAATGCAAGGAGTATAGTGTGAAAGGCAGATGAACTTAGGGCTTGGATTGGTGCCTGGGAGTATGATGTTATTGCAATCACAGAGACTTGGTTGAAGGAAGGGCATGATGATTGGCAACTAAATGTTCCAGGATACAGACACTTCAGACAGGACAGGGAGGGAAGTAAAAGTGGTGGGAGGAGTTGCATTGTTGGTCAGGAATGATATCACGGCTGTGCTAAAGGAGGATACTATGAAGGTCATGGGTAGTGAGGCATTATGGGTGAAGCTGAGAAATAAGAAGGGGGCAGTTACATTGTTGGGGCTGCATTACAGACCTCCCAACAGTGAGTGTGAGGTAGAAGAACAAATAAGTAAACAGATTATAAATAGATGTAGAGGCAATAGGGTAGTGGTGATGGGAGGTTTTAATTTTCCCAACATTTACTTGGATACACTTTATGTCAGAGGTCTGGATTGGGTAGAGGAGTGTTTTCTAGAGCAGTATGTCAATAGTTCGACGAGGGAAGGGGCCATATTGGACCTGGTACTGGGGAACGAGCCAGACAGGTGGGAGAAGTTTTGGTGGGGGATTTCTTTGGGAACTGTGACCACAATTCTATAAGCTTTATAATACTTGTAGATAAAGAAGAGTGGTCCTAAGGGAAGAGTACTAAACTGGGCCAAGGCCAATTATATCAAAATTAGGCAGGAGCTTGGAAATATGGATTGAAGGTAACTCCACATTTGATATGTGGGAGGCTTTCAAAGATAAGTTAAAGATCATGCAGGATAGGCATGTCCAGTTGAAGGCAAAGGATAGGATGGACAAGATTCGTGAACCGTGGATGACAGGCGAAATTGTATGACTAGCCAAGAGGAAAAACGAAGCGTACATAAGGCCTAGGCAGCTAAGAACAGAACAAGCCCGGGAGGAATATCGGAAAAGTAGGACAAGTCTTAAACAAGGAATCCAGCTGGCTAAAAAGTGTCATTAAATAGCTTTAGCAAGCAGAATTAAGGAGAGTCCCAGAGCATTTTATTCTTATATAAGAAGCAAATGGGTAACTAGAGAAAGGATTGGTCCACTAATGAAGTGAGTCGAACCTGAGAGAATGGATGAGATTCTGAATGATTACTTTGCATCAGTGTTCATTGAGGAGAGGGACATGATGAATGTTGAGATTAGAGATGGAAGTTTGATTAGTCTGGATCATGTTGGCATAAGTAGGGAAGTTGTGTTGGGTAGGCTAGAGGTTATTAAGGTGGACAAATCCCCAGGACTGGATGGGATCTATCCCAGGTTGCTGAGGGAGGCTAGAGATGAAATAGCTGGGGTCCTGACAGATATCGTTGTGACATCCTTAAACACAGGTGAGGTGCTGGAGACTGGAAGGTTGCTCGTGTTGCCCTCCTGTACAAGAAGGGTAGTAGGGATATTTCGGGTAACTGCAGACCAGTGAGCCTGACGTCGGTGGTGGGAAAGTTGCTGGAGAAGGTACTGAGGGATGAGATCTATTTATATTTAGAAAAGAATGGGCTTACCAGTGACGGACAACGTGTTTTTTTTCCGGGGGAGATCTGCCTTACCAACTTAATAGAGTTCTTCGAGGAAGTGACCAAGTTGATAGGTGAAGGAAGGGCTGTTGATGTCATATACATGGACTTTAGTAAGGCGTTTGATAAGGTTTCCCATGGTAGACGAATGGACAAAGTGAAGTCACATGGTGTGTAGGGTGTTCTAGCTAGGGTGGGTAAAGAACCGATTGAGCAACAGGAGGTAGTAGTCGTTGAAGGGATTTTCTCAAAGTGGAGAATGGTGACCAGTGGTGTTCTGCAGGGGTCAGTGTCGGGGCCACTGTTGTTTGTAATATACATAAATGATCTGGAAGAGGGCACTGTTGGTATGATCAGCAAGTTTGCAGATGACACGAAGATTGGTGGAGTAGCAGAAAGTATAAGGGACTGTCAAAGAATACAGGAGGATATAGATAGACTGGAGAGTTGGGCAGAAAAGTGGCAGATGGAGTTCAATCCAGACAAATGTGAGGTGTTGCATTTAGACAAGTCTAATTCAAGAGCAAATTATACAATGAACGGAAGTGCCTTGGGAAAAGTTAATGGACAGAGAGATCTGGGAGTGCAGGTCCATTGTACCCTGAAGGTTGCTGCACGGGTGGATAGAGTGGTCAAGAAGGCATCTAGTATGCTTGCCTTCATTGGATGGGGTGTTGAGTATAAGAGCTGGCAAGTCATGTTAAAATTGTACAGGACATTGGTTTGGCTGCATTTGGAATACTGTGTACAGTTCTGCTCACCACATTACCAAAAGGATGTGGACGCTTTGGAGAGGGTGCAGAGAAGGTTTACGAGGATGTTGCCTGGTATGAAAGGTGCTAGCTATGAAGAGAGGTTGAGTAGGTTAGGATTGTTTTCCTTAGAAAAAAAAGGAGATTGAGAGGGGACCTGATTGAGGTTTACAAAATCATGAAGATTATAGACAGGGTGGATAGAGAGAAGTTTTTTCCCAGGGTGAAAGATTCCATAATGAGACATCACGCTTTCAAGGTGAGAGGTGGAAAGTTTAAGGGGGATACACGAGGCAAGTACTTTACACAGAGGGTAGTAGGTGCCTGCAATGCGTTGCCAGCAGAGGTGGTAGAGGCAAGCATAGTAGATTCATTTAAGATTCTGGACAGACGCATGAGCAGGTGGGGAGCAGAGGGATACAGATACTTAGAAATTGACCAACAGGATTCGACAGGACATTTGGATCGGCTCAGGCTTGGAGGGCCGAAGGGCCTCTTCCCGGGCTGTAAATTTCCTTTGTTCTTTGTAAAACGGTTGTGGGCTAAACACTCATCCCTTTGTCACAATAACCATCTCTTGCTGCCAATATTGAAGTGCTCACCTTTTGATTTCTATAAGACTCAATCCATCCATTTAATGTGTTTATCCCCCTACACCATGAGCTCATACTTCATGCACTAATCTTTATCTTAGAATTAGCACTTTGTCAATGCCTTCTGGAAATGTAAATGCAATATATCTATTTGTTTCCCTTCATCTACGTTGCTTGTTACTTCCTCAAATAACTCCAATAAAATAGTCAAACACAATTTCCTCTCATTAATCCATGTTGATTCTGTCTGATTGTATTAAAAATGAAGTGTTCAACTATAACATCCTTAATGATGTATTTTAGCATTTCCCCTCAGGCTAACTGGCCTCCTCCCATCTCTCCCCATCGCACTCCATCAGTATAACCCTCTCATCCTTTTTCCATTGTGTACTTAAGCAGCTTCCTTGACAATCCATCAATGTTACGTCATCTGCACCATATGGAAGTGAGTGTCACAGTTTTGGTTTCTTTTGAGTGAAAAAAGATACTCCTGAATTCATTATATTTCTGTTCCCATATTTGTCACCCATCCAGAACTGGAAACATTTTCACTACAGCCGGCCTATCTAAGCCCTTCATAATTTTAAAGATGTTTTAAATTTAAATTGTAAATCTCATGCTGAAAATCAACATTCACCATTTCTCTTGTCACTAGCTTAAAGTCAAACCTTTTCATAGAAGCCAGGCAATGCTTAAACAATGAACACTGTGTGAACTCTTCAAACATTCATCTAGTATCATGACTAACTGTAATATTAAGTCTCTTGTGTTTCAGGTTTTGAAAGCAACATTTTTTTCCAAACAGACAAATATCTTGACCAATACCTGAACGTGGAAAAGGTGTGTTAAATTTTAAGTGAGACTTTTCATCAATTAAGGTTTTCTTTTCTCTTATTTCGATAAATTCCTTTTCTCCTACTTTAAATATTAAAATGATTAGATAAAATATCCCTTCCAAGTAAACCACAATCTGTACCTTTGAGCTATCATGGGATCCAGGAGAGTAACAGATGTGATAGCAAGCTAGCTTTGTCTTGTGAATGTAGAATGTAAGACCAATTGGGACCCTTGTAGGTTTGCATTTTAAAACCTTTCATTTCTCAAAGCAACACAAGATATCTAGGGTTCGATTCCCTACAGGAAAAACTGTTGGAAGTGCTTTTCATCAATGTCTCATTTACCTGTTTTATGGTTGAATTGAACTTTAATGATCCTATCACTGTGTATAAAGTGGAACAGAGTTCTCAATGTATTTTGTCCTTCCCAACAGAATGCCAGTGAAAGACGATTCACCATCCATCTCAACTGTGGTCTAGCAACAATTCTTAAGCAAAACCCTACAAATTTATACCGCATTGCTCAATCTGAGCTATTTCACTTCCCCTGTAATTATAGACACATCCATAAGGAAGGTGACGATAGCAATGTATTTTTGGATCAATGGTAAATGATGCACTGGATTTCTTGAGTCTACTGTGACAGAATGTGATCTGTGATATTGGTCAGAGACTTAATCTGAGAAATGTCCCAGAATCTAAAGGAGATGTTGTTGACCCTGCACCGTGGATCTGTCCCTCTACCCTCAGGGCCTCACTGGCGAAGTGCAGCATTCCCACAAACACCTGGGAATCACTGACCCAAGACTATCTAACGTGGAGGAGGAGCATTCGAGAAGGCATTCAGCACCTCAAAACTTGCTGTTAGGAGAAAGCAGAAGCAGGGTGGAAACAGCGAAAAAAGCACACTACCACTACCCACTCCACCTCTTCCAGTGACCACCACCTGCCCCAAGTCTAACAGAGGCTGCAGTAGCCATATCAGTCTGTACAGTCACCTATGGACTCACCCTGAGAGTGTAAGAGAGTCATCGCTGTCTGTGAGGGACCGTCAATGATCTATTTATGGCCATCAGTTGCTTTTCTACTTTTCAAGCCATCCTGGCGAGTGTCCCACAGCCTTGGTCAATCAGACCAGCCATGATCCTATTGATGTGTGGTGCCACAGAAAATGGGGGAGATACTAAATGAGTATTTTGCATTAGTATTTACTGTTGAAAAGGGTATGGAAGATATAGACTGTAGGGAAATAGATGGTGACATCTTGCAAAATCTCCATATTACAGAGGAGGAAGTGCTGGATGTCTTGAAATGGGTAAAGGGGATAAATCCCCAGGACCTGACCAGGTGTATCCTAGAACTCTGTGGGAGGCTAAAGAAGTGATTGGGCCTCATACTGAGATATTTGTTTCATCGATAGTCACAGGTGATGTCCCTGAAGACTGGAGATTGGCTAACATGGTACCACTGTTTAAGAAGGGTGGTAAGGACAAGCCAGGGAACTATAGATCAGTGAGCCTGATGTCGGTGGTGGGCAAGTTGTTGGAGGGAATCCTCAGGGACAGGATGTACATGTATTTGGAAAGGCAAGGACTGGTTAGGAATAGTCAACATGACTTTGTGCGTGGGAAATCATGTCTCACAAACTTGATTGAGTGTTTTGAGGAAATAACAAAGAAGATTGATGAGGGCAGAGCAGTAGATGTGACCTATATGGACTTCAGTAAAGTGTTCGACAAGGTTCCCCATGGGAGACTGATTAGCAAGGTTAGATCTCATGGAATACAGGGAGAACTAGCCATTTGGATACAGAACAGGCTCAAAGATAGAAGACAGAGGGTAGTGGTGGAGGGTTGTTTTTCAGACTGGAGGCCTGTGACCAGTGGAGTGCCACAAGGATCGGTGCTGGATCCTCTACTTTTTGTCATTTACATAAATGATTTGGATGCGAGCATATGAGGTACAGTTAGTAAGTTTGCAAAATTAGAGGTGCAGTGGACAGCACATATGGGCCGGGTGCTGGTCGGTGGGACTAGATTGGGTTGGGATATCTGGTCGGCATGGACGGGTTCCCTCAGATTACAACAGGATCTTGACCAGATGGGCCAATGGGCTGAGAAGTGGCAGATGAAGTTTAATTCAGATAAATGCGGGGTGCTGCATTTTGGGAATGCAAAGCAGAGCAGGAATTAGACACTTAATGGTAAGGTCCTCGGGAGTGTTGCTGAACAAAGGTCTTGGAGTGCAAGTTCATAACTCCTTGAAAGTGGAGTCGCAGGTAGATAGGATGGTGAAGAAGAAGTTTGAAATGCTTTCCTTTATTAGTCAGAATATTGAGTACAGGAGTTGGGAGGTCATGTTGCGGCTGTACATGACATTGGTTAGGCCACTGTTGGAATATTGTGCGCTATTCTGGTCTCCTTCCTATCAGAAAGATGTTGTGAAACTTGAAAGGGTTCAGAAAAGATTTACAAGCAAGTTGCCAGGGTTGGAGGGTTTGAGCTATAGGGAAAGGCTGAATAGGCTGGGGCTGTTTTCCCTGAAGCGTCAGAGGTTGAGGGGTGACCTTAAAGAGGTTTACAAAATTGAGGGGCATGGATAGGGTAAATAGGGGAAGTCTTTTATCTGGGGTCAGGGAGTCCAGAGCTAGAGGGCATAGATTTACGGTGAGAGGGGAAAGATACAAAAGAAACCTGCGGGGCAACTTTTTCACACAGAAGGTGATACATGTATGGGATGAGCTGCCAGAGGAAGTGGTGGAGGCTGGTACAATTATAACATTTAAGAGGCATTTAGATGGATATATGAATAGGAAGGGTTTGGAGGGATATGGGCCGGATGCTTGTCGGTGGGACTAGATTGGGTTGGGATATCTGGTCGGCATGGACGGGTTGGACCGAAGGGTCTGTTTCCATGCTGTACATCTCTATGACTCTATGAATAGCTGAACAGGCCCAAGAGGCTGAGCAGCGTACACCTATTTCTTATGGTCTTACACTCTCCTCCTATTCATGTGGACATGTCGATTCTCGTTTATCAGGTAATGCATTTCTCAAATCAATACTTAAATAGTCAACTCATTCTCTTTTGAAAAGCGGCTGCTTAATTTCTGTATCACTATAATGCATTTGCTTCTCCTTCAGCTTATATAAGATAACTCACTTCCAAGTGGAAAATAAACACTGCCTTCTGTTACAACGTTTAATTCCAATTAAGTTCCGGATTTTCTCCTATTAAAAGATAAACAGCCAAGTTGCTGTTGATATTATGACAGGATTGTTTTAATTTGCATTGTCGTCATGACACTGTTCCCCTCGTTAACAGCATAATCTGGTTTTGCTTTACACTTCCGCAGTTGGCGTACAGACCTCTGATGGCTGCAATCGCTGCAGGAGAAAACCTGGAAGGTTTTTAAACACACAACCTTAATCACAGATTTTACTTCCATGCATCACAATAATTGCCTAAGATAGCACAATGGAAGGAAGATATCAAACATACAGAGGCATATACAGATCCTGTTGGAAATTGATTATGAGGCAGAGAGTCAGCCATGATCTAGTTGAATCATGGAGCAGATTCAAGGGGCTGAATGGCCTACTCATTCTATTCCCTTTGTTCCTAAAACTTATTCCACCAGATGTACAGATAAGTTGACTCAATTAAGGTATTTCAGCCAACTTGATATCACATCGTTTTATACATTTAGAATTAGATGAATATTTTATTGTCATATGTACAGTATAATGTCCCCATTTCAGCTACAAAGGTACCTGGGTACAAAAAAAACTTAGGTACAAAACTGTAAAAGAAACAAAGTTTAGAAAAAAGTTAAGCATTGCCGACATAGAAAAATAAAGAAACAAGTTTTTTTAGATTAAAAGCATTATAGTCCTTATTAATATAACTGAGAAAAATAAAGGAATAGAGTTGAACTTTTAACAGTGTTTGATGAGTCCTCCATTTAACTCGCTCTCTGAGAGACTACAGTTGCCTGTTCTCACGGATGCTGGGTGAGGGGGCGGAGTGAGGGACCTCCATCACTGCTCGCTTTGAAAAGTGATGGAATCAATACTATCACGTAACATTAGGTGACATAATTACCAAGTCCAATTATGTTTTAAAACCAGATAGAACATGTACCGAGAGAGCATAGGAATGCAGGTTGTGCACAGAGAAACAAATTGAGGACACAGAAGGTACACTGTGTTCAGAATTCTGCATTTCTGTGTAAAGTATTTCTCATATTCATAAAGGGGCAAACCAAGGAATAAACTAGACAACTGGACCGGGTGATCTTCTTTGCATCTGCAGAATCCAGTATTTATCTGAAAGCATTAGATTGTATGTAAGCTTGGATCGCCTGCTCTTTAATCTGTTAAAAATTGTACAGTAGTGCCTCGACTTACGAACTTAATCCGTTCCGGGACCCGGTTCGCGAACCGAAAAGTTCGCAAACTGAATCAATTTTTCCCATTTGAATTAATAAATTCCAATTGATCCGTTCCCCAGCCCCAAGCTGTTAAGAATGTTTGGACGTAGCAACGAACGATGTTCACACCTCGTGCGCCAAAGACAAACTGAATGAGATCACGCGGGGCCCGAGAGCTTCTGCGTTCAAAGCGCGCGTAGCAAAGCAGAACAATGAAACCACGTGGTCTCACACGGGCTTTTTGCGTTCGTACCTTCGTTCATACCTTGAATTTCGTACATACGTTAAAGCAAAATTTTACGTACAATCCTGTTCATAAACCAATTTGTTCGTGTACAGGTCGTTTGTATGTCAAGGCGCTACTGTATTAAGAAAAGATGAGTCTTTTTTGCCAGCATTCTTAGAGCTGCAGAAACCAGTATTCTATGATAATCTAACACTCAGGGCAGACTCAGTTCCAAGGGGTTCTCACACTTAGCTGTTCCAAAACATTAGCTACACACAATTGTGCTGAGAAATAGGGACAGAGCTAGTGGCAAGGTTTTCAATAGGTCACTTTGGAAAGAATTCACAGTTCACTGAAGGGGAGTTCAAAGGTCCCAGGCAGTGAGACTTGAAGTCAGATGGTATATGGAAAAGAGTAAAAAAGAAATAGACTCCATGTTAAACAGTGTTGCTTTTGTCTGTACTGTCAGAAGCAACTAAACTACATATGTTTGGTGTAGGGACTCAGTGAAAAAAACCCAAGAGCAGTTTGTTATCTGTGCTGTTAGGACACGAGCAGAAATTGTAAGTTAGTAAGCAGCTAGGTGTGAAAGTCAGAGCTCTGACAATGTCCCGGGAGCTGTGGAAGCCCAGAAGATGCCAAATTCCATGAACTGTTCAGTACATCTGATTGTAGAGATTGAAAACTCCACAAGCAGTATTCGCTTGATGTAACTGAGCAAGATTAGAGCTTAGGGAGAAAAAAAAAGCTCAGAAAAGTTAGTTGTTAGTGAAAAGCTGGAATTGTGCACGTAATACCTGGAGTTTCTGGAATCCAGGGGAGCATAGACCCAGGAAAGGAGGGGGATCAACTAGATAGCAGCAGTTAGTTATGATGGAATGGCTCTAGAGGGCAGTTTAAAAACCGGATCAGCAAGAGTGAAGAGTTTAGAATTAGAATGAGCTTTATTGTCACATACACTCACACGAGTACAGTGAAAAGTTTACAAGTTACCACTTATAGCATCCTCTTAGGTACAAAGGTATCTAGGTACAGATTCTTAAGTACAAATTCTTTGGTAAAAACATTAGAAAAATAAAGAAATAAAAAGCTCAGAATTGTAATTCCTTGTGACATTTAATGATCAACTGTGCCATTTACATCTGAGAGAAAGCCTGAGGAATCTGTAGGTTCTTGATCAGATTTGATGTGCATCTGTAGTGTATTCAATCACAATGCGTGACCCATATTTAGATTAGATTCCCTACAGTGTGGAAACAGGCCCTTCGGCCCAACAAGTCCACACCAACCCTCCGAAGAGCAACCCATAGAGACCTATTCCCTTTACTAATGCATCTCACACTACGGGAAATGTAGCATGGCCAATTCACCTGGCCTGCGGGAGGAAACCAGAGCAAACCCACACTGACACGGGGAGAATGTGCAAACTCCACGCAGGTAGTTGACCAAGGCAGAAATTGAACCCAGGTCCCTGACACTGTGAGGCAGCAGTGTTAACCACTGAGCCACCATGCCGCCCCAATTTACAGCATGTCAATTCTGGGGCTTAGAGAAATAATTGTGCCTGTACTGTAAATTGTGTTATTGTTCTAATGTCGTACAGTAAAGTTTACTGTTGTTCACTCCAAGCTGTGAAAGCTTGAGCTTTATTTTCTGAGAATGTTCCCTGGATCTCATACCTTGCTTGCATTTTAAGAAAAAGATGTTACTAGTCCTAAAGCAAGAACATGATTTTTTTTGGCCCAGGATCATAATACTGATCAAGAAGAAGCAAATAACTATTGTCAAAATATGTTCTAAATTACAATCCAACATCTTTAATTGATGTCAACACATCCCTAATGTCATGTTTTCTGATGATTACTTTTAAGGAAACTTAACACTTTATTGATAGAAATAGTGAATTTTGCTCATTAACTTGTCAAAAACATCCCTCTCTTTGCAGTCATTGTCACAACAAGTTATATGCACTTTGTAAAATATTTATATCTTTCAGAACTCCTTTCAAATGTTCCAAAGTGCACCAAACTGAATATAAATATTTGGAATTTCGAGAGAAAAAGGAGGCAAGTTTTCAGACCATCCTTATCCTGTATGAAAAGTAAACCTCACCTCTCCCTCACCCAGGATTACCACTAATGCCCCTGCATTCATCACGACAAATTAATCCTGGTATTTTACATTAGTCATTCTTTTGAAGACTTGGTGATTGTATTATCAGCTGAAACACAAAATGCATGGTCAAACCCACGTTGCTTTCATGCTAGTGCATGTGTTAAACCAGAGTGAAACAAGAATGTGGAGAGGTTAGCATGTATGCATTCCACTGTTTGAGATTACAGTCTGTATAATATTTTCAAGGGTTGACAGAACTTTGGTGAGTGCCTCACTGATTGGCTTTAGCTGCCAGCTTTAATGAACTACTATCTATTCTGTACGGTTGCATGGTTTAGCCTGTTATAAGGCTACAATTCCTTCCTTAAATGACAGCTCTTCCAGTTTAATTAATGTAAACCTTGACACACTGCTACACTTGAGGGCTTAATGCACACTGAAGATTGGGACTGGTTCAATTGCTGTTTCTTGCCTTGCTGTGCTTGATTGTGGCTTTCAGATTTCGTGAAAGAGGAGCCTTGGGACAACTGACGACCTCAACAAAGTTTGTTCGAAAGTCACAACTTTGTCTCCTGTCTGATTTCAGTCACCCAGTTGGGTAAATTTTGCCTTCTCCTAACTGGGATGCTGGATTGAGCTCAATGTGGATGGCAGAAAATGATGAAATATATTCTGCTGTGGATTGTTTCCATTGATAACCAGTGAAGCAATACTGGCTGTTCCAAGTTTATTCAAGCTAAAGAAAGAAAGATGCACATTTATAAAGTCCTTTTCATAGCCTTGGGATGTTCAAAAGTGCTTCAGAGCCAATTAAACACTTAGGAAGCATAGTTGCTGTGTTAAACAGAGGAAACATGATAGGCAATTCGCACTAACAGCAATGAGATAATAACCAGGAAATCAGCTTCTCATGATGTGGATTGATACACCACCCACGCCCTCCACCCCCTCCAAGACTTCCGTTTCCCCGGCCCACAATGCCTCATCTTCACCATGGATATCCAATCCCTCTACACCTCCATCCGCCATGACCAGGGCCTCCAAGCCCTCCGTTTTTTCCTCTCCAGACGTCCCCAACAGTACCACCGACACTCTCATTCGTTTGGCCGAACTGGTCCTCACCCTTAACAATTTCTCCTTTGAATCCTCCCACTTCCTCCAGACCAAAGGGGTAGCCATGGGCACACGTATGGGCCCCAGCTGTGCCTGTCTCTTTGTTGGCTACATAGAACAGTTGATCTTCCGTAATTACACCGGCACCACTCCCCACCTCTTCTTCTGCTACATTGATGACTGCATTGGCGCCACCTCGTGCTCCCGTGAGGAGGTTGAGCAATTCATCAACTTCACCAACACATTCCCCCCGACCTTAAATTTACCTGGACCATCTCTGACAACTTCCTCCCCTTCCTGGACCTCTCCATCCCCATTAATGATGACCGACTTGACACTGACATTTTTTACAAACCCACCGACTCCCACAGCTACCTGGATTACACGTCTTCCCACCCTATCTCTTGCAAAAATGCCATCCCGTATTCCCAATTCCTCCGCCTCCGCCGTATCTGCTTCCAGGAGGACCAGTTCCACCATAGAACACACCAGATGGCGTCTTTCTTTAGAGACCGCAATTTCTCTTCCCACGTGGTTAAAGATGCCCTCCAACGCATCTCGTCCACATCCCGCACCTCCGCCCTCAGACCACATCCCTCCAACCGTAACAAGGACAGAACGCCCCTGGTGCTCACCTTCCACACAGATTCATACAGCCAGAAAAGGCCCCTCGGCCCATCAAGTCTGTACCAATACAACTACCACTAAAAGTGCACTAATCCCAATTTCCTATATGTGTCCTTGAATGTTATTGTATCTGAAGTGCTCATCAAAATATTTTTTAAAGGCGATAAGATTTCCAGCCTCCACTACCTTCCCAGGCAGTGCATTCCAGAGACCCCCCACCTGCTGAGTGAAAAGATTTTATACCAAAATCCCACTGAATCTCCTGCCCCTTACCCTAAAACTTTGCCCTCTTGTGACTTACCCCTCAACCAAGGGGCACATTTGCTGTCTATTCACCCAGCATAATCTTAAACACCTCAATCATTACCGCCTCAGTCATCTCTGCTCGAGAGAAAACAATCCAAGCCTATCTAGTCTCTCCTGATAGTTCAAATTTCTCCATCCCAGACAGCATACTCGTGAACCCCCTCTGTACCCCCTCTAGTGCTATCACATCCTGCCTAATGAGGTGACCAGAACTGCACCCAGTACTCCAGCTGTGGCATGACTAACACTCTGTACAACTCCAACATTACCTCCTTGCTGTTATACTCTATGCCACAACTAATGAAAGTGCCCCATGTGCCTTCTGAGCTACACTATTCACGTGATCTGTTGACTTCAGGAATCTCTGAGTAATTACCCCAAGATCTCCCTGTTCTTCTAAGTGTCCAGCTATTCATTAAATACTCCGTCATCTTGTTTCTGCTTCCGAAATGCATCACCTCGCACTTATCAGGGTTAAATCCCATCAACTATTGGTCTGACCAATGCATCTATATCTTGCTGTAACCTACAACTATCTTCTTCGCTATTAATCACTCTACCATACTTGGTGTCATTTGCAAATAAACATTCTCCCCCACATTTTCATCCATATCATTTATGTCTATAACAAACAATAAGAGTGCCAGTACTGATCCTTGTGGTATACCTTGGGATACCAGCCTCCAGACAGCCTTCTACCACTATCCTTTGTGTCCTATTGCTAAGCCAGTTTCTGATCTATCTGGCCAAATTTCCCACAGTTCCATGTACTTTAACCTTCTCAATCAGTCTCTCATGTGGGACCTTGTCAAAAGCTTTGCTAAACTCCATATAAACTACATCAACTGAACGTCTCTCACTTGATCACATTGTCAAAAGGTTCAAACAAAATTTTTAGGCATGACCTCCCTCTGATAAAAGTCATACTGACTATCCCTATCTAACTCATGCCTTTCCAAGTGGATATTCATTTGCTCCTTCAGAATACTCCCCAAAAGTTTCCCTACCAGTGACATGAGACTCACCGGTTAATCTCTTCTCTTTAATGTTTTTATAAAATACCTTAGGATTCTCCCTAATCCTTTATGCAAGTCCTTTCTCATGCCTGCTTTTGCTCTTCTAATTGTTTCTTTAAGTGCCCTCCTGCCCTTCCTGTGTTATTCTCGGGTCGCAGATAGATTGCTTCCTTTGGACTTGTTAAAAGTCCTTTTCTTCTTCTTTATCCAGTCCTGAATTATCTGAGACATTCAGCCTTTATTGTTAGGAACTTATTGTTCCTATATTTCCCTCTGAGAGGGTATATATGGGACCTGTACTCTCCCCAGCTCCTTTTTGATTGTCCCCCACCCCCCATTGCTCTTCTATAGACTCGTATACAATGAGTTATGCCCAGACTACAGTGGCCAGATCCTGTTCTATTTTAATTATCCTGCTCTATCCCCCAAACCAAAGCCACCTTTTGCTGTGCATCTTTTTTCTTATCGAGAACAAATTTGCACCACAGCACACTGTGCTAGCTATTGCTAAAATGCTCCCCCATTGTCACATCGAATAATTGTCCGGCTTCTTTCCCCAGAACCCGTTCCAGCACTTGCAGTGTTTCTTTGGACCTTCTACGTATTGATACAAAAAACTCCCTTGGATACATTTCGAGAAATCCACCCTTCTAAACCCTTAACACTCTGACTATCCCATTTTAGTAGACTCCCAGGAAAGGAGCTGCCCACTCAACATTCCTAAGTTTTACAACAAAGCCTCATTTACAAGATATCATCTCTCTTCATTGTCTTGATTCCTTAATTAATAGTGCTATACTACCACCCTTTTTACATTCACCTCCATCTTGCCTAAAGATCTTATATCATGGAATGTTGCGTTGCCAGCCCAGCCCTTTCCTCAACCATGTTTCTGTGATGGTAGAAATATCATACTTACATGTATCAATCCACGCCATTCACTTGGGATCCTCCAGCCACATGGGATCAACGTCGATTTCACCAATTTCCTCATCTCCCCTTCCCCCCCTTATCCCAGATACAAACTTCCAAATCAGCACCACCCTCTTGATTTGTCCTACCTGTCCATCTTCCTCCCCGCCTGTCTGCTCTACCCTCCTCTCAGGACCATCACCATCAACCCCCACCTCCATCCACCTATCGCATCCCCATACCCCTCCCATCTATCTCTCATCCCCCTTGGGCCTCACCCACATTCTTGATGAAGGACTTTTGTTCGAAATGTCCATTCTCCTGCTCCTCGGATGCTGTCTGACCGGCTGTGCTTTTCCAGCATCGCACTTTCTAACTCTGATCTCCAGCATCTGCAGTCCTCACTTTCTCCCATTCACTCATCAGTTAACCTATTACACTCCAAGCATTAAAGTAAAGATCATCCAGCCTTGCTTTATTCTCTTAACACTCAACAAGGCTGGACTCACTCTGATTTGCTTCCTTTTCTAATGGATGAATATTGAATAGAACACCAGGGATGAGAGTGTGGTGCTGGAAAATCGCAGCAGGTCAGGCAGCATCCGAGGAGCAGGAGAATCGACATTTCAGGCATAAGCCCTTCATCATGCTGCCTGACCTACTGTGTTTTTCCAGCATCACACTCTCAACTCCAATCTCCAGCATCTGCAGTCCTCACTTTCTGCTAGAACACCAGGGGTAACTCCCCAGTACTTCACAATAAATTTCCATCTAGAAGGGCAAACAGGGGTTCTGATTAAGTCCTCTTCAAAAAGACAGTGTAACTCACATGCTCAAATCTCTGAATAGTTTCAAGAGCACAAACTTTTGACTCATGGACAGAAGAGCTACCCAGCAAGAGGAACAAATTCAGAGCAATGGGATTATCAGTAAGGCTGAGAGAAATAAGAAAGATTATGAAAAAGAGGAGTGCCCATGATTGGAGGGATTGTGACTCTGAGTTCACAGCCTGGTTTAATCCATTCTGTGCTCTCAATAAGTAAAATCATCATCAGGTTCCAGCAACATTACTTTAGAAAATACAATGTTTGCTTGTAGTTGATTGACTGCTAAAATATTTAAGTTTCAATTTTGAACCTTTTGATTATTTCAAGGGATTGGTATTCTGAATGTTACAACAGAACTTGGCTTTCTCAGCCACTTATTTAAATATTGACATTCAATAGTTTACAAATGACATGCCCTCCCCATGTCACTGCCACCCTGCTACAGTCCTTTGTAAGAACATCCAACTCCCCAGCAACTTGGCCCAAGGTGGTTCACATTTTCAATTGTGTGAATGGTTAAGATGTTACAATCTAGTCAAAGCATTAACAGGTTGCCCTGAATAGGTGAAAGTGAATCCTGCAGATGCTGGAGATCAGAGTCAAGATTAGAGTGGTGCTGGAAAAGCACAGCAAGTCAGGCAGCATCTGAGGAGCAGGAAAATTGAAGCTTCGGGCAAAAACCCTTCATTAAGTCGCCCTGAATGTAGAAAGTGCAATCCATAGTAATGTGAGTCACTGTGGTCAAGAGATTGATGCAGAAGGGGTGGGGAGTAAATGCTTTTCTGGGGCTGATATAGAAATAAAGTATTTAAGATAAACATTGAGACATAATTTCCAGGTCAAATTTCAGCCTTTGGATTAAAAAGGAGGGTGTGTGAGAAAGATTCCCCTTGATGCTGTCCTTAGTGAATACACACTTCTACCACCCTCTGTTTTTGATCTGCATCCTAAAGCTGATGATGTTATTTCATGTAGAGGGTGCAAAAGAGACCCACCATAGAAATTTGGGACTTGAAATTAGTTTTAATAAGTGATATTATTGTAAGGCATTGGTAATCATCACCAACAGAAAATGAAACAGGTCATTCCTGCCTTGTTTAACCTCCATATTGTAACCATGAATGGGGCAGCATGGTGGCTCAGTGGTTAGCACTGTCGCCTCACAGCACCAGGGACCCAGGTTTGATTCCAGCATCGGGTGACTGTTTGTGTGGAGTTTGCACATTCTCCCCATGTCTGCATGGGCTTCCTCTGGGTGCTCCAATTTCCTCCCACAGCCCAAAGATGTGCAGGTTAGGTGGATTGGCCATGCTAAATTGCTCATCGTGTTCAGGGGTGTGTAAGTTAGGGACATTAGGCAGGGGTAAATATAGGGAGAATGAGTCTAGGTGGGTTACTGTTCGGAGGGTCAGTGTGAACATTGTTGCGCCAAAGGGTCTGTTTCCACACGGTAGGGATTCTAGATCAGAGAAAGTGAGGACTATAGATGCTGGGGATCAGAGTCGAAAAGTGTGGCACTAGAAAAGCACAGGAGATCAGGCAGCATCTGAGGAGCAAGAGAATCGATGTTTCAGGCATGAGCCCTTCAGCTGGACCAGTGTCAAGCACTATGCCTGAAACATCAACTCTCCTGCTCCTCAGATGCTGCCTGACCTGCTGTGCTTTTCTAGCACCACACTTTTCAACTTCATGTGGAACTCTAAGCTCATACCAACATGTCAAGGGGGAGAATCCTTACAATTAATTTCACTCCTTTTTTGCACAATGCTATGGAACTAGATCATTCAAGAATGATGTCCGGAAGTGATAAACCGTGCAAAAAGATCATGGAAATCTTGAATACTTTCCAAAATGAAATCTGAGGCCAGATGTCAATGGAAGACTTCAAAACTGCGCCCAATAGATTTAAAAAAAACGGGGGGTTACTGTGGAAGCCGAGCAGGTCTGGCAGCATTCGTGGAAAGATGGAGACAAAGTCAATTATTTGAGTCCAATCTGAAATATCAGCTCTTTTTGTCTCTCTGCAGATGCTGATGGGCCTGCTGAGTTTATCCTGCACTTCCTGGTTTTATTTCAGATTTCAGTATCACAGTACTTTTTTTTATGTTAGAGTGAATATAGATGGAATTAACATACAGAGCGGCCAAGAACAAATTGAGTTGAGTTAGGCTCTGTAGGGATTGGAACAAAATCAGCCAGGTGGGCCTCATAGAATATGAGTTCCCTGATTGGGGCTGTTAACCTGGTCCAATCGGGAAGCCCCAGCTGACAACGATAAACTGGAGTGCCGGAGGTTCCGTTCATTCTGAAAGCTGTCTGTGAGGGAGCCGGATCAGTGTCAAGTTCTACGCACATGTAAGTGAAGGGTGACTTTGTGGTGGGATACTGGCATCATTGGGGTTATTTCAGGCTCAAGGGCCTACTCCTGACTCTATGGAGCCAATTTTAACTCACACTAAACCCATTCTTAAACACAGAGTTGAAATTAGCCTAATTAAATTCTCTCAATTGGCTTCAGACATGGACTAACAAATGATGCAGTTGTATCAATGTAACATGTAAAAGTAAGAATACCCAGTTCTCACTCTCTCTCTCACTCTCTCTCACTCTCTCTCTCTCTCTCTCTACCTCTCACTCTCCTTTGCTGTTATTGCATTGCTCTTAAGGGGCTCTGCAGATAAACTGAACAATTGGAAGTGCAGGTGATTTACTGGTCGGGGTAAATAGATGGAAAATACCATGGGTTTTTGATGGTGGAAGAAGCTGTTTGGTAATATGTGACAGCAATTCCAGTCAGATAAAGCAAAGGAGTAATAATGACCACTAGCTTCTCAAGACCAGAAAGGGAGGGCCAATAAACACTGTCCTTGACAAACAATACTCACATCCCAAGAATGAGCAAACAGATAAAGAGTGAAAATGTGCTGATGTCTTTTGGTGCGTTGTCACCAAGTACGCAGCATCTGGTTGCCCTGGTAACTGTTACACAAGCTGATTTATTTCAGATTTGAATTTTATTTTATTGCAGGAGCTGAAAAATCTGAATGTAAATCAAAGTAGCAGCAAACTCCTCCCTGAGATTCTCTTATTATATTCCATGAAAATTTAATTCTACCTTTGGTGACTCTTTCACAATTATTCCAGTGCTGATTTCACAGCTTCCTATTTCACTGAGGTAGCAGTTTTCTGGGAGCTCTGGGGGAAAAAAAAGAATGAATTTGAGACAAAATATTAAAAGTGTCACTGCTGGAATGATTGGCATCAAGCCCACCTCCCTGATGCACTCTGTCCGAATATGATTGCAACTTTATCGTGCACGTGAAGCCATGGTTAGGACAGAAAAGATTAAGGGCAGAGCTAATACAGGGTTTAAACTTGTGAAGATATTTTTGATTAAGTATAGTGGGAGAAAACTTTTGCAGTGGAGGAAGGAATGAGAGGTTACACACTAACGATCATTGATAAGAAAAAAGCCAGAGAGAGGAGAAGGAGAATATTTTACATGGTAATTGTTATAATTTAGAATGCATTGTGCAAAAAAAGAGTGAAATTGAATAATAGCTTTTAAGGTAGAATGTTTAACCCTCGAGTCCCCAGTATGTCTTGAAAAAGAAATAAAACATGGAACTAATTCCGTTGTGGCTTTCTAACTCCCTCATTGTGACATCTGGGTCTTACATCTGCAACCACCACTGTACCTCAAGGCCTTCATTCAGCCTGTTGTATGTTTGCTGAATACTTGGGCATGAATTACAATCATGAATCATCAGCTATATAACCAACATATAGCCCTGTCAGTTTATCATGAAGGATTAAGTGTAGCTGCCACAGAAAACCACTGCAGAATTAAGGCATAGTGACGGCTGCCAGGATATGGAGTATGGACCCACATGATTCACTACCTATGGTCACAGACCAACTATACATTATGGAAACAGAATCTCACTTTCTCAGTACAGGGTGGGGTTGACATGTAGTGTCCAAGTCAATATGTGTATGGTCAATGGCAGAGGGCACACAGAGTGGCTGTTTACACAATCCGCACATCTGTCATGTCTTTAAAATGTCATTAACACTTCTTGAATTGAGAGTGTCAGGGTCCTCTCTGATGAAACAGTAAATAGGAAATTTGTAGATCCTTAAAATATCACCTGCTCTGACTAGAAAAGAGTGTGCTACAGAAATATCCAAGACCATGACCACCTTCACAACAACTCACCAGACGATCCATAACTCTGCCCTGATGCTGTAGGTGCAGCTGCAATAGGGTGGCATCCTCACCAAAGCATTGCCATCTCGCCCTTTGTCCCGCACTAAGAATCAAGCTGGAAAATTGCTCCATGAAGACCCTGGCCAGGGATGGTCACCAACTGAGACTTCTTCTCCCCTTCCTCGTCCAGCTTCTTATCCTGCTCTTTATCATCTCCGTCCATACTTCAAGTCATTTTGTGTTCCATATTGATTCTTCCTGTTTGCTCCATATCTGGGAGCAACTGCTTGTGTAGACGCCTTCAGTCAGAAGAAAATCAGTCAGCATGGAAACACACTCTTCAGTCCAACTCATCCATACCGACCAGATATCCTAAACTAACCTAGTCCCTTTTAGCCCATATCCTTCCCAACCCTTCCTATTCATGTACCCATCCAGATGCCTTTTAAATGTTGTAATTACACCAGCCTCCACCAGCCTCTGGCAGCTCATTCCATGCACGCACTGCTGTCTGCCTAGGTCCCGGTTAAGTTTTTCCCCTCTCACTCTAAACCTATGCCCTCTAGTTCTGGACTCCCCCATCCAGGGAAGAGACCTTGTCTATTTACCCTATCCATGCCCCTCATGATTTTATAAACCTCTGAATGGTCAGCCCTCAGCCTCTGACACTCCAGGGAAAACAGCCCTAGCCTATTCAACCTCCCTATAGCACAGGAACAGGCCCTTCAGCCTACCTAGACAGCGATGACACATGACATTTGCTAAACTAAAAAAAACTCTTCCCTCCATGTGGTCTGTGCCCCTCAATTCCCTGCCTATTCATGTATCTGACAAGATACCTCTTAACTGTAGCTATTGTATCTCCCTCCACCATCTCCTCTGGCAGCACACTCCAGGAACTTACCACCCTCTGTGTAAGAAACATGCCTCTCACATCTCCTTTAAATGTATTCCCTTAAACCTTGAACCTCTGTCCTTATAATTAACATTTCCACCCTGGGAAAAAGACTTTACTGTCCATTCTATTGGGTAATCATGAGTGGGCATTGTGTGTACCAAGTTGGAACTGTCAGGGTGCCTGGGTACTGTATATATTCAACTATTGGTCAAAGTTTTTTGACTACTTTTTCAGTTTAAATATATGGGGTCGACTCTAACGTGGATACTACTTTGAGGGGCTGAAAGTCATGGCCGCCAAAGTTCATACCATATCATTAACAGAAGCCTAATTGATTTTTAAATTACAAGGGAATTATGGTAAGTCTAAAAACCTGGAGTGGATCACAATGACCAGTGGACTAGAAGATCGAGAGTGGAGTAGAACAACCGGCAGACTGGAAACTGGAGCGGGATGTGATGGCTGGCTCACTGACTCATTAACATTGATCTGTTATCTGTGAAGAGCTAGGAGAGACTTTTACATAAGAGAAGTATGAAAAATTCTAGATTAATCGGCCAAAAATAGGGGTCAACTTTTACAGGACATCGACTATTACTCGAGTATATATGGTGTAGTTGGTTTTGTTCCATCTAATAGAAATGGTGGTCTCACAGCGAAACAATTGATTTGAATGGGGTGGGGCAGTGACAGTCTTCATTGGGAAGAGTTTTGCTGATGACTGTGAAAGCTAACTCTGGAGAAACAGGCTCTTCCATGAGTGTTGCACATGAAGCTGCCATGTGGCATTGTGGGCTGCTGGCGAGGTTTTGAGAAGCCACATCAGAACATTATTTCAATGAGCCAACACACACTGCAGCACAGAGGAAATACGTAGAGCAGAGGAAAATCACCTACACCATGTATTCAAAAAGAATGGGTACCCAATGAACACAATCCGCCAATTTCTCAGTAACAAATTCAAACAAGCAGACAAAACACGTCCAGAAACCCTAGCCACTCTCTCCTACATCAAAGACATCTTGGAAATGACTGCCAGACTACTCAGACCCCTTGGCATCATGTTCGTCCACAAACCCACCAACACATTAAAATAGCAGCTAATGAACTTGAAAGACCCTACACAGGCAACAAGCAAAACTAATGTCATTTACAAAATACCATGCAAGGACTGTAACATTGGATAAACAAGCAGAAAACTAGCCACCAGGATACATGAACATCAACTAGCTACAAAATGACATGACCCTCTCTCACTAGTATCCTTACATACAGATAAGGAAGGACTCCACTTCGACTGGGACAACACATCCATCCTAGGACAAGCCAAACAGAGACATGCATAGAATTCATAGAAGCATGGCATTCCAACCAGAACTCTATCAACAAACACATTGAGTTAAACCCATCTACCACCCCCTGAGAAAACGAACAGGAAGTGACATCACCATAGGAAATGACATCACCAACCCAAAGAACCCCAAACATACAAATAGAAAACAGGAATTATCAGCAGTGTTTTGCCTGGCAGCCTCCTGAAGATATTACCTAATAGGGTGACGAAGAATCTGGAAATGAACCTTCCAGCTCAGCGAGCAAACCTACACCCAGATTGTGGGTTCATTTTGGCATTTTTGTCTATTGTAAAGGTACTGTAGCCACTGTATATCATGGTAGTTCATGCCAGGCCATGGGTGATGCTGCCATTCTCCCCATCGATTTGTTCTAGTTTTTCATTAATAGGATGTGATTGGTTGGCCCAACATTTACTGCTCCACCTGAATTGCCCGGGGAGATGGTGGGGATGAGCTTCCATCATAAATTGCTGCAGCCCTTGGGATGAAGGTACAATAATGGGCGGCACGGTGGCACAGTGGTTAGCACTGCTGCCTCACAGCGCCTGTAGACCCGGGTTCAGTTCCCGACTCAGGCGACTGACTGTGTGGAGTTTGCACGTTCTCCCCGTGTCTGCGTGGGTTTCCTCCGGGTGCTCCGGTTTCCTCCCACAGTCCAAAGATGTGCGGGTCAGGTGAATTGGCCATGCTAAATTGCCCGTAGTGTTAGGTAAGGGGTAAATGTAGGGGTATGGGTGGGTTGCGCTTCGGCGGGTCGGTGTGGACTTGTTGGGCCGAAGGGCCTGTTTCCACACTGTAAGTCTAATCTAAAAAAAAATAATGCTGTTAGGGAGGGAGTTCCAAGATTTTGATCCAGAAAGAATTTCGGAACAGTGATAAGAAAAGGGATGGTCTTATGGTGTTATCCATAGACTTTTAATCCAGAGACTCAGGTAATGTTCTAGGGTCTCAGGTTCAAATCCTGCCACAGCAGATGGTGGAATTTAAACTCTATTAAAATCTGGAATTAAGAGTTTAGTGATGCCTATGAAACCATTGTCAGTGTTCAGAAAAATCTCACTGCTGTCTTTATCTGATCTGACTTACATGTAACTCTAGAACTACTGCCTTCTGGGTAATTAGGAAAGGGATGGGCAAAAAGTGATGCCCATATTCCATGAATGAAGAAAAAAAATACTGTTCTAAGTCAGGATGGTGTGTGCATTGCAGGGGAACTTTCTGATGATGGTGTTTTCATGAATTTGCTGCCTTTGTACTTCTAGAGGATGGATGTCTTGGGTTTGGAAGGTGTTGTCTGAGGTGCCTTACTGAATTTAAGTGCATTTTTTAGATGATAAACATTGTGTGCCAGTGGTAAAAGGAATAGATGTTTGGGTTGGGGATAGATTCCAGTAACGTGGGCTGTTTTGTCCTAAATGATGTCCTAAAATGTCCTAAAAGAAGTGCTTCACAGGAGGCTCCCAAGCACTGAGGATGTCACCTAGAAAGGGTACGAAACGTTTGCAATAAATACTCCCAGCTCGGCGAACAGAACCACAACAACGAGCACCCGAGATACAAATCTTCTCACAAACTTTGATGTCAATCCTTCTGAGGATTGTTAGAATTGTTCTCATCTACATAAGTGCCAAAGTACTCCATTACATTCCTAATTTGTACCTTGTATGCTTCAGCAAGGGTTGCCTCAAAGGCTTCTAAACTCCAATAACTACAGGCCCAACTGACTCAACCTCTCCTCATAAGACAATCCCTCCATACCTGGTAACAGTCCAGTAAATCTACTCTGGACCACCTCCAATGCCAGTGTATCTTTCCTCAGATCAGCAGACCAAAACTGCTTACTGTTCTTCAGGTGTGGTCGAACTTGTGCCTTGTATACTAGAACACATCCCTATTTTCATATTCCGTTCCCTTTGAAATAAAGACGGCAAATTCCATTTGCCGTCCCTGATACCTGGTGAACTTGTATGCTAGCATTTTTAGTGTTGACAACTCACGAATCCCTGTGGCCTGTAGATTTCTGTAGACTAGCTGTGTTTAAGCAATGTTCACCTCCTGTCAAAGTGCTTCACCTCACATTTTCCCACGTTATATTCCAAGCTTTTGCCCAATTGCTTAATCGGTTTAAATCCCTCTGCATGTCATCCTCAACCTTCTCACCTATTTTTGTCACATCGGCAACAAAAGAAGTGTTCCAGGCCAATGTGTATGTGTTTTTCTTCATTCGGGGTATAAGGGCTTAGCTGGCTAAACTAGCATTTAGAATTAGAAATAGCATTAGAATTAGAATTAGGTTCCACTGTCGCATATACTTAAGTACAGGTATAGAGGAATACAGTGAAAAGTTTACAATGTCACCATTCACGGCACCATCTTAGGTACAAGGTACCTAGTTACCGAACTTAAGGTACAAAGTAGAAAAATAAAGAAATTAGCTAAAAATTCAACGTGCATTAGTCAGAGCTAAATGTTGGGGAATGGGTCTGGGTGGTCTTCCAGGGGTCAGTGTGGACTTGTTGGGCTGAATGGCTGGTTTCCATACGGTAGGGAATCTAATCTACAAACACTGACAATGTCGTTCAGGAGTTTGTTCTAGGACCCAGCAACACAGAAGGAATTGTATTATATTTCCAAGTCTGGGTGATGGGGGACTTGTCAGGGAACTTGCAGCTGGTGGTGCTCTCTTGTCTTCACTGCTCCTTTCTTTCTAAATGGATCCTGACCGTGGGTTTGGAAGGTGCTGTCAAAGGACCATGGATAACTTGTAGATGGTACTCACTGCTATTACTGTGTATCGATGATGGAGGAAGTGACGAGATAGTTGGCGCCAATCAAATGGGCTGAATTGTCTTGGAGAGAATCAAGCTTCTTAAGTGTTGTTGGAGTTGCATGTTTGATCTGAAGGTGGAGGTCCCACAGGGCAATTCCCACTGTGCTGTCATTTTTGGTGTATCTGTCCTGGTCATGGGACAGGACAGACCCAGAGATGATGATAATGTGATGTTTGAGACAGTGTCTATTAGGTATGACTGTGTGAGCCTGACTATGTTGGAGTGTGGCTTGAATCGACTATACAACAGATTTCCCAATTTTGGCAGATATCCTCCGATGTTCGTACATGTCAACAGAGCTGGGTTTTACCGAGTTTTGAGAAGATTTGTAGCCCAGGTTGAGGTTCTGGATGTAAGTTTGCTTGCTGAGCTGGGAGGGTCATGCCAACTAGCCACAAAATGACATGACCCTCTCTGTCTAGTATCCTTACATACAGATAAGGAAGGACACTACTTTGATAGGACATCCATCTTAGGACAAGCCAAACAGAGACAGGCACGGGAATTCCTAGAAGCATGGCATTCCAACCGGAACTCTATCAACAAACACATCGAGTTAGACCCCATCTACCACTCCCTGAGGAAAAGAACAGGAAATGACATCAACGCAGGAAATGACATCACCAACCGAAAGAAACGCAAATATATAAATAGAAAGCATGAATCATGTACACTGCTTCCCCTGAGGCCCACTGAAGATGTTACCTAGTAGGGTGATGAAACGTCTGGAAATGAACCTTCCCGCTCAGTGAGCAAACCTACATCCAGAGCTGGGTTGTCATTCCCAGTGCGATGTCAAAGTCAGGTGGTATCTCATATTTGTTAATTTTCATAGACTTTGTCGCAGTTAAATAAAACTACTTGGCTCTCCATTTCGGAGAGCATTTTAAGAGTCAACCACATTGCTGTGGATCTGGAGTCACATGTAAGCAAGCAGGGGTAAGGACGTTTTAGAGTCATAGAGATGTACAGCATGGAAACAGACCCTTCGGTCCAACCCATCCATGCCGACCAGATATCCCAACCCAATCTAGTCCCACCTGCCAGTACCCTGCCAAGATCCCTCCAAACCCTTCCTATTCATATACCCATCCAAATGCCTCTTAAATGTTGCAATTGTACCAGTCTCCACCACTTCCTCTGGCAGCTCATTCCATACATGCACCACCCTCTGCGTGAAACAGTTGCCCCTTAGGTCTCTTTTATATCTTTCCCCTTTCATCCTAAACCGATGCCCTCTAGTTATGGACTCCCCAACCCCAGGGAAAAGACTTTGCCTATTTATCCTATCCATGCCCCTCATAATTTTATAAACCTCTATAAGGTCACCCCTCAGCCTCCGACGCTCCAGGAAAAACAGCCACAGCCTGTTCAGCCTCTCCCTGTAGCTCAGATCCTCCAACCCTGGCAACATCCTTGTAAATCTTTTCTGAACCCTTTCAAGTTTCACAACATCTTTCCAATAGGAAGGAGACCAGAATTGCACACAATATTCCAACAGTGGCCTAACCAATGTTCTGTACAGCTGCAACATGACCTCCCAACTCCTGTACTCAATACTCTGAACAATAAAGGAAAGCATACCAAACGCCTTCTTCACTATCCTATCTACCTGTGACTCCACTTTCAAGGAGCTATGAACCTGCACTCAAAGGTCTCTTTGTTCAGCAACACTCCCCAGGACCTTACCATTAAGTTTATAAGTCCTGCTAATATTTGCTTTCCCAAAATGCAGCACCTCGCATTTATCTGAATTAAACTCCATCTGCCACTTCTCAGCCCATTGGCCCATCTGGTCAAGATCCTGTTGTAATCGGAGGAAACGCTTTTCGCTGTCCACTACACATCCAATTTTGGTGACACCTGCAAACTTACTAACCGTACCTCTTATGCTCACATCCAAAACATCTATGTAAATGACAAAATGTAGAGGACCCAGCACCGATCCTTGTGGCACTCCACTGGTCACAGGCCTCCAGTCTGAAAAACAACTCTCCACCATCACCCTCAGTCTTCTACCTTTGAGCCTGTTCTGTATCCAAATGGCTAGTTCTCTCTATATTCCATGTTATCTAACCTTGCTAATCAGTCTCCCATGGGGAACCTTGTCGAACACTTGACTGAAGTCCATATAGATCACATCTACGGCTCTGCCCTCATCAATCTTATTTGTTACTTCATCAAAAAATGCAATCAAGTTTGTGAGACATGATTTCCCACGCACAAAGCCATGTTGACTATCCCGAATCAGTCCTTGCCTTTCCAAATACATGTACATCCTATCCCCGTGTGCATTCTTCCCCATTAGTAAACCACATATATTTTGCATCAATCACCTACAAATTTAAGGTCATTATTGGACTAGTTTTTGACTTAAGATTTATGAAATAAATTCAAAATCCACCATCTGCTGTGTCCCCAGACCATCACTATCCCAGTCACATTGCCATTCCCAATACTGGTACCCAAAGGGGATCTAACTGGTAACTCATGAGTACAATAGTTCAGGATTAGTGTCTTTAGGCAACACTTGTAAGCATCCACAAAGATGTACTGATCATCCGGCTCTGGCTACCATGCTGTACAGAAGGTCCTTGTGTACATCCCTTTTCCCTCCTGTGTATGAGCTATTTGATCAGTGAGATTTCACACTTGGGAGCTCTCATTTGAGACTGCATTCACATTCATAATTTCATCCCCCTGCTCTCCCTTCTTCCCTCCCCACCCCAAAAAATTGCTAATGAGCCCAGCTTCCCAGCCAAAATATATTACCAATTTTATTGTATTTGAAACCTTTAGTATTCCAACAACACTTACAAATTCTTCATGTTTTGCCATAACTCTTCACACAGAGGAGAAAAATCTCAAATTCTGAATGCAGTGGATAATCTTTGCTCCATTGTAAAAATTCTCAGCTGTCACATTACATTGCACACCCACAGATCATCAAAGAAATTGCTCGTGTAAAGCTTCAAAAGTATGGATAACATTGCATTACAGATTCTAGAGCTGTACAGCCAATTGGACAAAGTTAATCTGCTCACTTTGATTTTACTTGCTGATCATCCTTTCTGTCACCCAAATTAACTCATTGAATAAATGGTTAGCTGCTGGAAATGGATGAGGAGGCTGGATTGATTTAGTCCTCGAATAGCTACTCAAATATTGTCTATTCCCTCTCTCAGCCAATCAGGTGATGTGGGAGCTCTCTTGTGGCACAGAGGTAGTGCCCTTGTCCCTAGACTGGGAGGCCTGGGTTTACATCCCACCTGCCCCTGAGATGTGTAATAACATCTCTGAACAGGTTGACTAGAAAACAAGCTAATTTTTTTTTAATAATCAGGAGATATGTGATAATACTGTGTAGGAATACTAGAATCAGGAAATGAGGAAGGGGTCTTGTGGTTTGCGATAGAGGCTCTACCTCTGGTCTAGGAGGCCTAGGTTCATATCCCAGCTGCAAATGTGTTGCTGGTCAAAGCACTGCAGGCCAGGCAGCATCTCAGGAATAGAGAATTCGACGTTTCGAGCATGAGCCCTTCATCAGGAATAGGAGAGAGAGAGAGCCAAGCAGGCTAAGATAAAGGGTAGGGAGGAGGGACTAGGGGGAGGGGCGATGGAGGTGGGATAGGTGGAAGGAGGTCAAGGTGAGGGTGATAGGCTGGAGTGGGGTGGGGGCGGAGAGGTCAGGAAGAGGATTGCAGGTTAGGAGGGCGGTGCTGAGTTGAGGGAACCGACTGAGACAAGGTGGGGGGAGGGGAAATGAGGAAACTGGAGAAATCTGAATTCATACCTTGTGGTTGGAGGGTTCCCAGGCGGAAGATGAGGCGCTCCTCCTCCAGCCGTCGTGTAGTTGTGTTCTGCCGGTGGAGGAGTCCAAGGACCTGCATGTCCTCGGTGGAGTGGGAGGGAGAGTTAAAGTGTTGAGCCACGGGGTGATTGGGTTGGTTGGTTCGGGCGGCCCGGAGGTGTTCTCTGAAGCGTTCCGCAAGTAAGCGGCCTGTCTCACCAATATAGAGGAGGCCACATCGGGTGCAGCGGGTGCAATAGATGATGTGTGTGGAGGTACAGGTGAACTTGTGGCGGATATGGAAGGATCCCTTGGGGCCTTGGAGGGAAGTGAGTGTGGAGGTGTGGGCGCAAGTTTTACATTTCCTGCAGTTGCAGGGGAAGGTGCCGGGGGTGGAGGTTGGGTTGGTGGGGGGTGTGGATCTGACGAGGGAGTCACGAAGGGAGTGGTCCTTGCGGAACACTGATAGGGGAGGGGAGGGAAATATATCCTTGGTGGTGGGGTCCGTTTGGAGGTGGCGGAAATGGCGGCGGATGATACGTTGTATACGGAGGTTGGTGGGGTGGTAGGTGAGAACCAGTGGGGTTCTGTCTTGGTGGCGGTTGGAGGAGCGGGGCTCAAGGGCGGAGGAGCGGGAAGTGGAGGAGATGCGGTGGAGGGCATCGTCGATCACGTCTGGGGGGAATCTGCGGTCCTTGAAGAAGGAGGCCATCTGGGCTGTGCGGTGTTGGAATTGGTCCTCCTGGGAGCAGATGCGGCGGAGACGAAGGAATTGGGAATATGGGATGGCGTTTTTACAGGGGGCAGGGTGGGAGGAGGTGTAGTCCAGGTAGCTGTGGGAGTCAGTCGGTTTATAATAGATGTCTGTGTTGAGTCGGTCGCCCGAGATAGAAATGGAAAGGTCAGCCTATCACCCTCACCTTGACCTCCTTCCACCTATCCCACCTCCATCGCCCCTCCCCCTAGTCCCTCCTCCCTACCTTTTATCTTAGCCTGCTTGGCGCTCTCTCTCTCCTATTCCTGATGAAGGGCTCATGCTCGAAACGTCGAATTCTCTATTCCTGAGATGCTGCCTGGCCTGCTGTGCTTTGACCAGCAACACATTTGCAGCTGTGATCTCCAGCATCTGCAGACCTCATTTTTTACTCTAGGTTCATATCCCATCCTCTACCAGAGTGGGATGCTAGCTGAATAGGTTGATAAGGAAATGGGGATGAGGTTGAGCAGTTTAGGAATTGGAAGCCTCTCCCTAATCAAAAATAAATGAATTCATCCCCAAACAGATGTCACATGTGGTCTTAAACAGTATTTATTTAATATCTGTAATACGACTTGCATTTTGTAGGATTTTTGAAAAGAAATTCATGGGATATGAGAGCCACTGGCTGGGCCAATACTTAGTGTCTAACCCTAACTGAGGAGGAGGTGGTAATTGTGAAAAATGGAATCTATTTAAAGCTTTATGGACATAGCTGGTTTGGTTTCTTAAAATGAGTTCATTGAAAGGTCACTGCAGACTTTCAAGTATTTTTTAATCCACCTTCTTCAAAATCACAAGACTAGTGATAGCTGCTTTATGGCAGATTCTGCTGGAGCTGTTTTAAACAGTTACTGGGTTAGAAAGGCTCTTGTTCTATCTGCTTCCATTGGAGAGAAGTACATTAAGAACAAGCTGCCCAGCTGATATCTCTCATTTCTGAAGAGAAGGTCCTCTTACTGCATTCAATGAAACCTTTTTTATTTTTGTTGAAAGAGGGATTGATATGATTAATCAATGACAAACAGAAAACACAAACATTGCTGGAGAAACTCAGCAAGTCTAGCAGCATCTAAGAAGAGAAAACAGATTTAAGATTTTGAGTCCAGTGACCCTTCTTCAGAATTCACAATGACACATTCAGAGTCACTGGACTCAAAGTATTAACTCTGTTTCTCTCCACAGGTGCTGCCAGATCTGCTGAGTTTCTACAGCAATTTCTACTTTATATCTGTTTCAGATCTCCATTGTCCACAGTTCTTTATTTTACGTGAATTATCATTGATTTAGTGAACAGTAAATGATCACCAATTCCTGTATTTTTATTAAATAGGCTTTACTCTGACGGTGGTTATTGGGAATCTTGATTGATAGATGTTGCTGTTTGAAACTTGATATGGATAAAGTAATTGTCCTGGTAACAAGAAAAAAATATTTTTAATGTTGTTTCAATTGAATGATTAGTTAGATCTCTTCAGAGGATTCAACCACATTGCTGTGGGTCTGGAGTCGTATGTAGGCCAGACTGGGTAAGGATGGGCAGTTTGCTTCCTGAAAAAAATCAAGTGAACCAGGTGAGTTTTTTCCCAAATACCATTTCATGGTCAACAACAAAAATAAAAATTGCTGGAAAATCTTAGCAGGTCTGACAGCCTCTGTGGACGGAAAGCAGAATTAATATTTTGGGTCCAGTGATCCTTCCTCAGACCCAAGAAGAAGGGTCACTGGATTTGAAACTTTATTCGGATTTCTGTGCACAGATGCTGCCAGACCTGTTGATATATTTCAACAATTTCTGCTTTTGTTTCTGATTTCTAGCATTTGCAGTTCTTTGTTTAATGAAACGATTTTCATGAACATCATTATTGAAATCCTGATCCCAGATTTATTATTGAATTTAAATTGCACAATCTGCCACAGTGGGATTCAAACCCAGAATATTGTGTGGCTTTCTGGATTAGTAGTCTGATGATTATCCCACCAGGCCATAACCTTCATAACGTCATTGTGGGTTGGCCTACAGGATATGGACTGCAATGGTTCATAAAGATAACTCATAACCACTCCTCAAGTGCAGCTAGGGATGGGCAATATATGCTGGTCCAACCAGTGATGCTCATGCCCCATGAGTGATTTTATTTTAATTGTGACCAGTGAAGAAGGGGGTCTACAATGATACTACGCTCCTCACAGCCTCTGTCCTGAGAGATGATTTAAAATCAGGCGTCATAGCCAAGGAACAGCGTTCACACCAAGTTGCCTGCCCATTATTCTCACTGAAGTGAAATATTGTGGATGATGGGAATCTGAAATAAATGCAACAATTGCTGGAAATACTCAACATCTTCAACTGTTGAGGAAAACAAAGTCAGCCCGTTGACCTTTCATCAGAACAGCATCAGAGGTTCTGACAAATGATCATCAATATAAACCCGATAGGGCCGTATGTTCTGAGACCTGGCAGTATCATGCAGAATGACTCTCTCCACTCCTTTTTTATGAAAGCAAAGTGTTCTGTATTTCTGGCAAGAGATTTCATGGGGCGCCTTCAGAAACGCAGAGCTGTACTTCCATTCTGATCGGTCCCTTGAGGCACAGAGCAGTCAGACCAAGGCAAACCATATCTCCTTTCTTACAGCAGTTAGGTCTCATATTCTGTGAGTTAAAGGCACAGTGTTACACTGACAGCTCCTCAGAAAGGAATCAGTGCAATATGAGGTTAGTGGGCCAGGACATTCATAGAATCCCAACGGTGCAGAAAGAAGCCAATTTGGCCCATCAAGTGTGCATTAATGACTCCCTCCCAGAGCATCAGAAGAGCATCCCACCCAGATCCAGCCCCTCAACCCTATCCCCATATCCCCACATTTACAATGGCTAACTCACCTAGCCTGCACAGCCCTGGACAACGACAGGGCAAATTAGCATGGCCAATATATCTAACCTTGGACTGTGAGAGGAAGTCAGAGCACCTGGCAGATATCTTCTTAGACCCTGGGAGAGCGTGCAAACTCTACACAGACAGTCACCCAAGGCTAGCATCGATGTTAGACCACCATATGCATAGTGGACAGGTATGTAGGGTGTCAAATAGGTGTAGTGCCAGGTGGGTAAGGGCAGGATGCCTGGTATGGAGGGTACTAGGTAATAAGATATCAGGTGGACGAGGTGCCAAGTGGCTGGGGCTAGGAGATAGGGAGCCAGCAGGAGTAGGGTAAATGCTGGATAGGATTTCAGATAGGTACAATGCCAAGACCCAAGGTTACAAGGGTAAGTGATGGAGTGTTTGAGGTAGGTCGAGATGAACAAAGACATTTGACTGGAGGTGAAGGCATGTTGTTGGATCCTCAGGAGCATGGGATGTGTTGTATTTGGGGTGAGGCTTTGGGATATTGAATGCAGAAGAGAGGAGAGGGATTAGAGTCCTGAGAGACATGATCAATCTGGCATTGGGTTGAGGGGTGGGCAAGACTGGTGAAGATGACGGATCTGTTGGTGAGGGC
Source organism: Hemiscyllium ocellatum (assembly GCF_020745735.1). Lineage (NCBI taxonomy): Eukaryota > Metazoa > Chordata > Chondrichthyes > Orectolobiformes > Hemiscylliidae > Hemiscyllium > Hemiscyllium ocellatum. Next base: position 10,500,613 of record NC_083423.1, read on the forward strand.
TGGGAGTGCGCAAGCATCAGCAGCGTAGAGAGGGTGTTCATCCTGGTCTGGTCCTGGGAGAGTTGGCTGCACAAGTAGGGGTGTCATGCCTGGGGCAGTGGAGTGTTTGGTCGGGTGATGTGTTGTATCATATCACAGGGGTAGAATGAGGTCCATTGACAGAGGAGGAAGGGGGCAATAGGTTCAAAGTGGTAAAGGAGCTGCCATTTTGTGGGTGTAAGGGGATGAGTGTGGTGTAACTGGAAAGTTGAAAGCTCTGTTCCATCATTAGATGAGGTTTATTTATTTAGCCACAGGGGAACCCTGCAATTTCTCAGATTTAAAAGGAGACTTTGAGAGGGTTTCAGACATAGAGGAATTGCCCAATGGAATCTTCAAGCTTCCTGACAATGTCTTCAGAATCTGTTACATTGGGATTCTGCAGGGTCCCATTCACAGCTCCCATCAACATTTCAGAAATGAATATCTGTCAGCTTGGAAATTAACTCTGTTTTACTCTCTACAGATGCTGCTTGACCTATTGAATATTCAAACACTTCTAATTTTCATATTATGTTTTGAATTCATCAACTTTATTTCCTCAAGGGAACCACTTTGATAACATAGTTCAGCAGTGAGAATTCTTGTAGGCCCTGTTTTTAAATTATATAATATAAAATGTATACTTTATTATTACCGTTTGGAGACTTATATCAATTAGCTCATTTCAAAATATCCCACATGAGTGCATTAGAAAGACACTAATCGTTAATGCTGAATAAAGTTAACCGCCCTTTCACTTAACCAAAGTCATCAAAGTTTTTATCACAGTGCTGCATTAACGCTATATATTTAACTACAGTTACATTCAACTCATTTGTTCTGTAGCAATGTTAATTATTGGTGATTGCTCTAAATAAATAGAAATAAATATGGCTATTGTATGTATCACATCAACCTTACCTTTCATATCGCAACTGCTGCACAAAGTTGCACAGGACAATATCCAAGGACTCAACACAGATATGTTTTGCTCTGAAGTTCATAGTCAATATGGCATGAACAGATTTCCAGTGTTACAGCTGTCCTTTAATGGAATGAGTTCAAAATCATTCTCACTGATGAATAGGCAACTATGACAGCAGACAGTTCTACCTTTCAGACAAAAATGTTTTGTGACTGTGCCATAGGAAAATAGTCTCTCCATGTCCTTCTCTTGCCTGCAGCCTTTGACATAATTGGCCACACCATCCTTCTTTAATATCTCTTCACTGTAGCCCAGCTGAGGGTGAATCCTTCATCTGATTATTAACTATCTACATGCAGCCAGAGAGCTGCTGCAATGGCTTGTCTTTCTGCTTCTGAACTATTAATTCTGGTGTCTTCCAAAGATCTGTCCTTGGTCTCTTCTTATTTCAAATCAGAATGCAACCCCTCAGCAGAATCAACTAGGAGAAAGTGAGGACTGCAGATGCTGGAGATCAGAGCTGAAAAATGTGTTGCTGGAAAAGCGCAGCAAAAGGGCTAATGCCCGAAACATCGATCCTCCTGCTCCTTGGATGCTGCCTGACTTGCTGTGCTTTTTCAGCAAAACATTTTTCACCTCAGCAGAATCAGAATCTAATAGTATATAATTTAATTCCAAGATTGAGTTTCTGATTTAATATTCATACCATCACTAAGACTATATTCAGGGCATCTCTGTAATGTCACCTTTGTCTTGTCTCAGCTCATCTGCCCCTGAAACCCTCACTTATGCACTGCTAGGAAGTCTGGTTCTGCTGTCATCTCTGGGTTCACTGACTCCCAATCAAGCAGCACAAAATTGTCATCTTCACTTTCAAATTCCTCTCTACTACATGTCCAATCCCTCGCTCCTCCATCTCCTCAACCCACTGAGGTATCTACGTTCATTCAATTCCGGCCTCTTGAATATCTCCAAAAACAAACTTCCAATTACTCGGAGGATACAGTATTTAAAATGTAGGCCCATCTTTCAATGTTGAGTATACGATTTCCTGTCAAAAACTATAAACACTTGTCAGTACCAGAGCATGTAAATGCCAAGTGTCTGTCACAACTTTCATTCATTTCAGTGTTCTGAGGACATGGGTTCGAATCCCACACTGAGTCAAAACATTAATTCTGTTTCTCTCTCCATAGATGTTGCCAGATTTGCTGAGTTTCTCCAGAAATTTCTATTTGTGTCCCTAAAATTCTAAGGTTTGGAGAAACGTTGAGTTAAAATAGAAATGATATGCAGAGTGTAAGCCTCTAGATGTCTCTCGTATGCGTTGCAATGTGTGGTATGATGTAATTTAAATGTGCTACTCATGGAACATCAATACTGTGCGTTTATTTTTTAATTGTATCAGTTGGGACACATCTTGTAACGTCTCACTGGACTGTCAAATGTCTCCTTAGAAAAGTGAAGATGTGGCTAATTCTTACGCTGTTAGAACCCAATTTAAAAGCAAGCTTCAGTCCTGATTGAACAGAAAGCTGTTCTGAATTTTTATCATGTCTTGGCTAATCTGATAACTGAAGCATATTCTGGAAGGGAAAATCATTTCAAAGGAAGAAAAACCCAACAGGTAGTCCTAACTTTCTTCACGACAAGTGCTTTTATTAACATTATTGATGAGTGTAATGTTGCTGTATGATTCGAGGAATAACACCCACTGAATCAAACTTTTTGTTGACAAATGGGCATTACATGAGTGTCTCAGAGTTTACTGAATTCAACTAAATTGGAACCAATGGTACCAAAGCTTAGTTTCTCACATTCATGAATCAGCCCCAAATCTTCCCTTCAAAACACACATTTCTCCTTTCTTTATTCCCTCATGTGATCATGCTGAGGGAGCAGCTGAAGTTCCTAATCACAAGCAGAGACAGCCATGAATCTACAGAACATTATTGCAACAAAATTGGAGCTGATTTTCCTTTATTCACTCATGGGATGTGAGCATTGCCAGGCTGGCCAGCACTTATCATCCACGTCAAGTTGCTGTTGAGAAGGTAGTGCAGAGCTGCCTTCTTGAACTGCGACAATCCATGTTCTGTTGGCTGACCCAGAATTTGTTTATGCAACTTCCTTCCCAATGGCTGTTGTAGAATAGTGTGAGGGTCTGAATGGGTTAGTGTTGAGGTGTACCTAAAATGTCATCTACAGTGATGATATCATATGGCCCAGAACAGATTAGCATCTCAAAACAGGAGGACTATACAATCAATATAATCTGTAACTAATTGTTAATATGCACCAAACCACATGTTGTTCAGTGCAAGTGTCTCTTTTAGTTAGACCAGCTAGGGGTTTTCCCAAGAGAATGGTGATAACAAACCTACATCATAATGAGGTGCTATCTTATGACAATGGCTGCCAACAGACATAGACTTACACTATCCAAGAATTGGTACTGTGATACAGAAAGGATGAACTAAATAAAAACTGAAAGAACTGCTGTAAATCAGAAACAAAAGCAGAAATTGCTGGAAAAGCTCAGCAGGTCTGGCAGCACCTGTGAACAGTTCTGAGGAAGGGTCACTGAACCATCTGATTTCTCTTCAAAGTTAGATTAGATTACTTACAGTGTGGAAACAGGCCCTTCGGCCCAACAAGTCCACACCAACCCACAACCCACCCATACATTTACCCGTTACCTAACACTACGGGCAATTTAGCATGGCCAATTCACCTGACCCGCACATCTTTGGACTGTGGGAGGAAACCGGAGCACCCGGAGGAAACCCATGCAGACACGGGGAGAACGTGCAAACTCCACACAGTCAGTTACCTGAGGCAGGAATTGAACCCAGGTCTCTGGCACTGTGAGGCAGCAGTGCTAACCACTGTGCCACCGCTGCCAGACCTGCTGGATTTTTCCAGCAATTTCTGTTTTTGTTACAGAAAGGAGGTATCTTGGAGGGAAGGAGTTTGAGAATGTGAGCGAAAAGTACATTTATTCACAGCCAGAGTCCAAAAAGCATAGCTAATTTTTTTAAGATTAAAAAAAAGCAAATAATTTTAGTTGTATTTTGATACACTGGGGTAAACATGCCCCAAGAGCTGAAAAGACATTTTAAAGATAATGTTCTGGATAGCTTTATTAAATTTGCTACGCTGAGGTTTGACTCCACTGTTTCAGGAAGGTGAGTCAATGACATGCTTTTATCAGAACAAAAACAGATTTTTCTTTTCTTCTCTTGATGAAATTTCAAGATAAATATTACCTTTGGAATAATCTGGAATCTCAGTAGGAAACATAACATTACACTTGACTTAAGAGTTCAATATTCCAAATGAAAATTTGAAGATTCTGTTTATCCTGCCCATAATTTAACTAAGGTCTGAGCCTCCAATATAAGATAGCAAATATTGACACCTGGATCACATAATATGACATTTTCTGTGGACCTTTGAAAATATTACTCAAGTAAAGACTTATTCAAGAGGCTAAATGTCATATTCAAATGTCCTCATCTCTATTAGCTTCAGTATTATCTTTTTCTGGCAGAACTGTTGAAGAAACGAAAATTGCTGTTAAGTTTTGTAAGTGCTGAATTTCTTAAACTCATTTCAATATTGCCACTTTCCTCAGATCTTTCTAAGGCACACACTTGAGAGGCCTGACCCATAACCTTTGGTCAATTTTTGCCAGCAACAGTCACGTGGAAGTCCACGACAGATCACCTGAAAGGAAACCAGATGTTACAATGATCAGGGGAGTTGTAGATAGTGTAGAAGGTTGTTAAAGGAGACAGCAAGATATAGATCAGTTGTAGATAATGGGCAGAGAAATGGGAGATGCAGTTTAATCTGGGTAAGTGTGAGATGTTGCACTTTGGGAGATCAAATGTTAAGTAAAAGTATACTGTTAATGGAAGCACCCTGAACAACATTGATGTACAAAAGGGATCTTGGGGTTCAAGTCCATAACTCCCTGAAAGTGACCACTCAAGCAGATAGAGTGGTAAAGAAGGTGTAGGACATGCTTCCCTTTATAGTTTGGGGAATTGAGTAGTTGAGTAAGCATGTCATGTTGCAGCTTTTTATGACTTTAATTAGGTTATACATTATTGCATTCAATTCTGGTCGCTACATTACAGGAAGGATGTGTAGACTTTGAAGAGGGTGCAGAAGAGGTTTCCCAGGATACTTCCTAGATTAGAGGATCTGAGCTATAAGGAGAGGTTGGAAAAACTCAGGTTGTTTTCTCTGGAGCAGCAGAGACTGAGGGGAGACTTGACAGAAGCTTAAAACATTAGGAGATGCACAGATGGGGTTGACAGTCAGAATCCTTTTCCTAGCATTGAAATGTCTAATTCTAAGGGGCATGCATTTAAGGCAAGAGAGGGAAAGTTCAAAGGAGAGGCAAGTTTTTTACACAGAAAGTGGTAGGAGTCTGGAACATGCTGCCGAAGTGGTGATGGTGATAGTTACAAGAGGTGAAAGTGTGTTGCTGGAAAAGTGCAGCAGGTCAGGCAGCATCCAAGGAGCAGGAGATTCGACGTTTCGGGCATAAGCTCTTCGTCATGATTCCTGAAGAAGGGCTTATGCCCGAAACGTCGAGTCTCCTGTTCCTTGGATGCTGCCTGACCTGCTGCGCTTTTCCAGCAACATATTTTCAGCTCTGATCTCCAGCATCTGCAGACCTCACTTTCTCCTTGAAGATAGTTACAAGAGGGGCATTTAAGAAACTTTTAGATAAGCACATGAATATGCAAGGAATGGAGGGATATGGACCAAGGGCAGGCAGAGGGAATAGTTAACCTAGGGCATCACATTCAACACAACATTGTGGGCCGAAGGGCCCGTTGCTGTGCTATACTTTTCTATGTTCTATGAAACAAAGAAGTGGGATGCTAACACTTGTGAGGTCTGATGGAGATGAAAAGGGCTGAACAGTGCCTCAAACACTGCCCGCTATGACGATATCATGTGGACCTTTGGACAGCAGAGCTTAAAAGCTCAAAAGAGTGGAACTTAATGTAGTCTGGCTCCCCTTAAAATCTCTGTAACATTGTCCGTTACATCAATATAGCTTATAAATCATTGTTAACATGTAATGAACTATATCTTAATAACTATCATTTAGAACCAGCAATGGCTTATCTCTACTATGCTAAACCAAGCAGACCCTATGCTGTATTGTAGCATAAATTCTAGACAGGCCTGTGCTTTTAAGACAGTTACACAGCATCATGACATGCAATGTTCAAACATAAAGGTACCCTGCCTCCACTCCAGTCATGCTGTCTGTGTCATGGAGTCAACATATTCGGTCAGTTCTGTGCATAAGGTACAGGAACATCAGAGCATATAGAACCTGAATGATATGTGCAAGTCTGTAACACTGCAGCATTATCATAGCCTCAGAATCAGAGAGACCTACAGCACAGGATAACGTCCTTTGGCCCATCAAGTCTGTGCCAATCAAAAACAACTGCTTAATTATTCTAATCCCATTTACCAGGACTTGGCAATAACCTTGTATGTTTGGCATTGTAAGTGAACATGTAAATGTTTCTTAAATGTAGGAATATTTCTGCCTCTACTACCCTTACAGGCAATGAATTCCAGATTCCCATCACTCTCTGGGTCAAAAGGATTTCCACAAATCTCATCTAAATGTTTTGCTCCTTACCTTAAAACTATGACCCCTGGTCATTGATCCCTCCAGCAGGTTTCTTCATGTCTATCTTCATGCCTCATAATTTATGACCCCTCTTAATCTCTTCTGCTCGAAGAAAAACAACCCTAGACTGTTTGATCTTTCTTAGAATCAAAGAGTCATAGAGATGTACAACCTGGAAATAGATCCTTCGGTCCAACCTGTCCCTGCAACCAGATATCCCAACCCAACCTAGTCCCACCTGCCAGCTCCCAGCCCATATCCCTCCAAACCCTTCCTATTCATATATTCATCCAAATGCTTTTTAACTGTTGTAATCATATCAGCCTCCACCACTTCCTCTGGCAACTCATTCCATACACGCACCACCCGCTGCGTGAAAAAGTTGCCCCTTAGGTCTCTTTTATATCTTTCCCCTCTCACCCTCAACCTACGCCCTCTAATCCCGGACGCACCCCCACCCCCCAACCCCAGGGTGAAGACCATGTCTACTTACCCTATCCATTATAAGCAAAACTCTCCAGTCCAGACAACATGATGGTAAATCTTTTGTCCACCCTCTCCTATCATTATATAGATTCCAGAGCTGCACACTATACTCAAGCTGTGACCTAACCAATGTTTTAGATATTCCAGCACAACCTTCCTACTCATAAAATCTCTCTGCCTTGACTAATAAAGGCGAGTATTCTTTCTTAATCAATTCATCCATTTATCCTGATCAGATCCTTGAAAGTTGCCACCCAGGTTGACAGGGTTGTTAAGAAGGCATACAGTATTTTAGCTTTTATTAATAGAGGGATCGGGTCCCGGAACCATGAAGTTATGCTACAGCTGAACAAAACTCTGTGTGGCGGCACTTGGAGTATTGTGTCCAGTTCTGGTCACCGCATTATAAGAAGGATGTGGAACTGGTGGACATGCACACTGAGGTCCTTTTGATCTTTGGTGTTTCCCAGGGTCCGATTGTTCATCATATAATCCCTTGTCCCATTTTCCCTCTCCCAGGTGCATCACCTCACATTTATCCGAATTGAATTTCATTTGTCTATCTGACCAAACTGCTTGTATCCTCTTGTACTCTCAGGCTATCCTCCTCACTAATTACCACCCTATTGATTTTTGTATTACCTGGTCTACCCTCCTCCAATCAAGTCGAAATCATTTATATAAACCACGAACAGCAAGAGTCCCAACACTGACCCCAGTGGGATCTCACTAGAAACAGGCCAGTACCTGAAAAATACCCCTCAACGATTACCCTCTGCTTCCTCCCACTCAGCCAATTGTGGATCTAATTTGCCAAATATTGAATTAAACGCTATTGTGCTGTAAATAAATGTCAAGAAATCTCATTTAGCAAGAACCCAAGTTTTTTGTTAGACTTTACATGGGCTAAGATAAGGGTTCAGAAAAGGTTTACGAGGATGTTGCCAGGGTGGAGAGTTTGAGTTATAGGGAGAGGCTGAATAGACTGGGGCTGTTTTCCCTCGTACGCCAGAGGTGAGGGGTGACTTAATAGAGCTTTATAAAATCCTGAAGAGCACAGATAGGGCGGCACAATGGCACAGTGGTTAGCACTGCTGCCTCACAGTGCCAGAGACCCAAGTTCAATTCCTGCCTGTCTGTGTAGAGTGTGCACATTCTCCCCGTGTCTGCGTGGGTTTCCTCCGGATGCTCCAGTTTCCTCTCACAATCCAAAAATGTGCAGGTCAGGTGAATTGGCCATGCTAAATTGCCCATAGTGTTAGGTGAAGGGGTAAATGTAGGGGAATGGGTCTGGGTGGGTTGCAACTTCAGTGGGTCGGTGTGGACTTGTTGGGCCGTAGGGCCTGTTTCTAATCGAATCTAATCTAAATGTACAAGATCTTTTCCTTGGGGTAGAGGAGTCAGGTTTAGGGTGAGAGGGGAAAGATTTAAAAGAGACCTAAGGGGCATCTTTTTCACACAGAGGGTGGTACGTGTATGGAATGAGCTGCCAGAGGAAGTGGTGGAGGCTAGTACAATTGCAACATTTAAGAGGCATTTGGATGGGTATATGAATAGGAAGAGTTTGGAGGGATATGGGCCGAGTGCTGGCAAATGGGACTAGATTAGTTTAGGATATCTGGTCGGCATGGATGAGTTGAACCAAAGGGCCTATTTCCATGCTCTACACCTCTATGACTCTATATCTAAAACCATAAATTGCATGAGCCTGCAGTTTCCTACACTTAAAGAGGATGGTGGTCAGAGCAGCCTTCATTATGGACAGCAGCTCATGCAGTGCAGGGAACTAGCATGCCCGCACAATACGGTGCATGGCAACTTGTGCAATTTGCAAACTGTAGTGATTGGAACCAGGTGGATCCCATTGACTTGATTGGGGTTGTTAGCCAGGAAGCCCTGACTGACCAACATAAACAGGGGATTTGGAATCTCCTCAGTTTAGGGACTGATTCCGAGCTGCCTGACAACAGCCAGCGCACTGTGCACATGTAAATAAAGAGTTACCAGCCTGGTGCAGTTAATTCAGTAACTTTTAAAGACATGATAAGGAACACTCCCATGAACATGTTAAAGATACCCAGATCCCTTGCTATGTTAACAGTGCAAGAGGAGTCACACCCATCACCCCTGGCTATTCAGTCCTTAGATTGCATGACCAAATTATTGTTGTTTTTTTATATGTCAATAAAGTCTCTTTTAGATAGGATCATGTCATTTGCATTTCTGAAAATGCCCTACTGACAGAGTATTGTGGACATTTTGTTTTTCGATGGTGAGAGATTGGAAGATATTTCATGTCTAGGTCCTTGTACAAAGCTATTGTGCAAAAACAAGTATATGAGTGAAGAGGTTTAATTGCAATTGCATTGTTTGAAAGCGTACCTGGAGTATCAAATAAAGGAGATATCAACCCTGGACAGAACGCAGTGATCACACTGGACTGATGCCTGAAATTAGGGGGTTGTCCTAAATGGAAAAATTAATAAGACTAGGATTATATTTCTGAAACTTAAAAGAAAGAGAGGTGAGCTAATTGAAACTTGTAAAATTCCTAAATGATTGAGAGATTTTTGGATACTAAGGGATCCAAGGGATAATGGAGATTGTATCGGAATGTATAGTAGAGATTGCATATTTTGCATTATCTTATTGAATGAGGGAACAGGGTCGAAGGACCAAATTGTACAGTCCTACTTTCTATACTCTAAGGTGACAAACAGCATCAAATTACCCACTTCTGTTTCCTAACCATTGACCATCCCTGGAAAGTATAATGTGTGGGATACTAAATGAGGTTGGAATATGATACTCTGCGTTGTTGAACGGTCTGCAGGCGGTCATTGCTGAGGGAAATGGTGCTCCTAATTTCTGAAAATTTATACTACCTCACAGAATAAGGTGTAAATCTCAATTGTCATTCTTCATTGAGCTAGCCAACAATAACTGTAATCTGTAGAAAGATTTCTTTGTGCACTCTGATTCCAATACATGATGAAACGTAATGGTACTTGCCAAAAACAGACTCCATTTATTTTCTGTATGCCAAGAGTCACAGAATGGTTTCAGTGCAGAATGGGGCCATTCAGCCCTGTACAGTCTGAACATTTTAATATAGTGTCAATTTCCTGCCTTCACTCTATGATCCTACACAGTGTATTGTGAGGTAGTGCAGTTGTAGATAGTTTACAGATATCTGTTCATCTGGTAACTTAGGTGAACTTGAACAAATAGGAATCAAACTCTTCTGACATAGCAACTGAGGTGTCAGAACATAAACAGCTTAAACGCCAGCCTAGAAAATTAGAAAAAGATTGGCCAATTGCTTACAAACCATGCAGCTGTCAAAGTGCGTGTGCTGAAGAAATTTACTCAGCCGCGTCTGATCTGACCTCATAGGAAATTTAAACCCTGCGCTGAATTTTGTCAGTAAGTTAACTTATTTATTTAGCGGATGCAAATCCCTGGAGGCAGACAATCACTTCATTTGCTGTATTTGAGGTGATTAGTCCACCACCTAGTCTGCAGAGGGGAAATTCCTTCGCAATGTTCCGCACTGTTTGTGCACCTTCACAAGTGCTGTATATGCTGTAAGTGAGGAAAGCAATGAGAGTCACAAATAGACCAGTCTTGGTGACCTGACACTCATTTAGATTGGGCAGAGGGCCACTCATTATCTGCAAATTGTCCTTCTCATTTCACATTTTCGAAGAATTGTCATTCAGCAACGAGGTGTTAAACAAGAAATATAGTAAATTCTAGACAGAGCTTCTAAGATCTCATAGTTTATGATCAACTAGGCAGTTTTTTTCCCCTAGATTTTATTCTGGGGGCTAAAAGGATGATACCAAAATAATTATCTGCCATCCAGCTGGGTCTTGTTGTTTTACTTTGAGTCATTTCACAAGATTAAATTGGACAGTGAGACATTACCTCAGAGGCTGTGAAAACTCTGGGATTAATTTGTAGCACAATAAAAAAAAGACATTTAAGTTGAAAGCTGCTGTGAAAGACATGGAAAAGTAAACATGAAATCAATACCTGGTAAATTAACTTGAACCCTCCCCCCCACCACCCTTTCCCTTCCCTACAGTGAGAATGGTATATTTTAGATTTACTCTCAATGATTTCAGAAGCACTGACAGCTCTGAGGGGCACGGGACCAAGGGTGAATGGTCAGATCTACACATTGAGGCACTTGAGGTCTTGAATAAAACAAAGGAATAGCATCTGTTATAGACCCGGGAGGAAAACAGGATCAAGGGAACACAATTGCCTTTGATGGGAACCTATTGCATTATAGATACAGTTTTAATAAGGTCACCAGTCTTCATTTGTTCTAATCATTATTGATGTTGCTGTAAATCGCAATCAATGTGAACGTGCTCAGGGAGCAGCTAATCTTCCAGAGACAGCCGTGCATCTGCACAACATCATTGCGACAAAGCTGTGATTGATTTTTAAAAATCACACAACACCAGGCTATAGTCCAACAGGTTTATTTGGAAGCACTAACTTTCAGAGTGCTACCTGATGAAGGAGCAGTGCTCCAAAAGCTAGTGCTTCCAAATAAACCTGCTGGACTATAACCTGGTGTTGCGTGATTTTTAACTTTGTACACCCCATTCCAACATGGGCATCTCCAAATCATAACTGATTGATTTTCTTTTATTCACTCATGGGATATGGGCGTCACTGGCTGGGCCGGCAATTATTGCCCATCCCCAGTTGCCCTTGAGAAGGTGATGGGGAGCTGAACATCTTGAACCACTGCATTTAGATCCGCAACGAAACTAAAGAGGAAATTTCTGCTGCCCTTGTCCTTCTAGATGGAAGTGGTCATGCGTTCGGAAGGTGCTGTCGAAGAATCTTTGGTGAATTTCTGCAGACCATCTCGTACATAATACAGACTGGGCGTCGGTGGTGAAGGAAATGGATATTTCAGCAAATCAAGTGGGCTGCTTTGTCCTGGATGGTGTCAAGCTTCTTGAGTGTTTTTGGAGTTGGACCCATCCAGGCAGGTGGGAAATATTCTATCACACTCCTGACTTGCGCCTTGTGGAAGGTGGACAGGCTTTGGGGAGTCAGGAGAAGTGTTACCCACTGCAGTATTCTTACCCTGTGCCCCGCTTTTGTAACTATTGTAGTTATATGGCTGGTGTAGTTTACTTCCATTTCAGTTTTGAATGGAATCAGGCTGAATTCTGATAAAAGCTGAAAATGTGTTGCTGGTTAAAGTGCAGCAGGTCAGGCAGCATCCAAGGAACAGGAGATTCAACGTTTCAGGCATAAGCCTTTCTTCAGGAATCCTGAAGAAGGGCTCATGCCTGAAACATCGATTCTCCTATTCCTTGGATGTTGCCTGACCTGCTGCGCTTTTCCAGCAACACATTTTCAGCTCTGATCTCCAGCATCTGCAGACCTCACTTTCTCCTTGAATCCTGATAAAATTCTTGTGCCTCTATGGATTACACCCTTTGAGCTGATGTACTTCAGGTGGTCCCCTTGCATGTATTCCTGAAGGTTTGGTCATATGGTCTTCCATTCCTCACTGTGCTCTCTGGTCAAAAAGTCTTAATTTCCCCCATCTCTACTACCTAACAAAATTTTAAAAAGTGCAATTTTCCTTGAGAGTCCAATGACTTTTCTCTCCAATTGGTTGCTCACGGTAGATCTTCCATCATTCCCGGGTGATACTCAAAAGTTGGAAAGTCTTAAATAACAGTAATTTCTTTCTTGAAATCACATCCAGGGCCCACATTTGCAGGATGCCCTGCTACGGAGGGAGACAATTACCACACCAAAGCTCATGAGATGTGGATGCAACAGGCAACACCAACATTTCACATCAGATTTTAATTGCCTTTGAAATGGTGATGGTGAGACACCATCCTGTTACAGTCCATGTGATGTAGGTACAGCCAGACTAATGTTAGGAAAGGAGTTCCAGTGCAGGAAAGGTATAGCGATATAGTTCCAAGTCAAGATGACGTGTGACTTGAAGGGGAAGTTGTAGGTGGTGGTGGTGCCTTGCCTCTGCTGCGCTTTTCCTGTGGAGTGCAGGTCTCAGGTTCACAAGGTGCTGTAAATAGAGGCTTGATATGGTGCTGCAATGCATCTTGCAGACAATACACACTGCTGCCACTGTACGTCAGTGGTAGAGGGAGTGATGGGATTAAGGTGATGAATGGGGTGCCTATCAAAAGGATGCTTTGGCCTGGATTGTGTGGAGTTTCTTGAATTTTGTGCTGCTGCACTCATCCAGACAAGTTACAAGCATCCATCATACCCTTGACTTTTGCCTTCTAGACAGTGAAAAGGTTATGAGACATCAAGAAGTGAGTAATGATCTGGCAGAGTTCTCAGCTTCTGTCCTGCTTTTGTAACCACAGCAATGAACAGTCCTATCATGTTTCTGGTCAGGTGTCACTCCAGGATGTTGGGGAATTCAGAGATTGTTGAATAGCAAGAGAAAATAATGAGCTTCTTCTTTGTTAGTGTTGCCCACTGTGGAACATAATATGGCCTGAATGTTTCTTGCAGCCATTCTTGAAAATTATTGAGATCGAGTAGTATCCTAGTTTGCAGTGCGTCCTCATCTGAGGAGTTGTGAATTTGATTGAACACTGCTGTCATCAGCAAACATTCCCACTTCTGAGTTTCTGATGGAAGGAAGGTCCTTGATGAAGATGGTTGGGCCACGGACACCACCCTGAGGAGCTCCTGCAGAGATGTCTTGAAGTTTCAGAGTTTTGTTTGGATTGACCTATTGATATTTATCAACATTGGAACTTCCCTAATTCTTGCAATAATGTTTATCACTTTTCAGATTGGGGACACAGCAGGTTACAATGATTCTGAACTAAAAGAGGAGATGGAGAAGTAAGGGAGGTAAAACATGGAATCTAACCTCTCGTTTAAGTCTCCAGAATGAATTACTTGAATCTGTATGGTGATTTAATCAAAGGGTATTAAACAGAACCACTATTTACTCACCTTGACATATCCAGACTGTGTCAAGTAGGTGCTGACTCACAAACAGATTGTCCATCTTGTTGGTGAAAAAAAAAAGATTCTTTTCCTTATGAAACTAATGCACTGATCTGAGTAGAAGGCCATTTACATTTCTTAGATCTATTCATTGCCAATTTTATTTTACATATAGAAGTGAAAAGTCTCACAAGTCTGTAAAGCATCACATTGAATCTATCCACCAATTCCTTTCTGGATTTCCAAATGTCATATCTTGCATTGTGGTCCCTTAATTACGTTGGGGCTGATGTAGACAATGTGCAGACAGTAAAAATGGCATATGTTTTGTGTATCCGTAAAGTGGTTATGTCATTACACCCAATTACCTAAGCCAATGGCCCAAATTTCCAAATATAAGGAGACACCTCCAACTTAACCACTGGTCTGCCTCAGGATCCTATGGAATTCTCCCGAAGTTTCCTAATCAATCTGTTTAAAGATGTTTCTACACACTACTGGAGCAGGTAGGATTTGAACCCAGGTCACTCAATTCAGGGTTGGGACACCACCACTGCACCACAAAAAGGCCATCTACTTACAAGCACACCCATGGTACTTGTGCAGAAGGTTTAAACCTCTGACTGCTTGTTTTTCCATACCTTGTGTTCAGACTGCTAGCACCAAGCAGACTGGAAGTATTTGCCTTATTCGCTCCATGTTTTTCGCACAGTTTCACCTTACAGAGCAGATTTAAAGTCTGTACAGGAGTGCATTGAAGTCAACTGGAATGTCATCAAACCACAGCAATGGTCAGATCCTGTGTTTTTTATGCTCACCTCCCTCACCCGTGACAATATTCACCCAGTCCCACAGCCCACCAAGCCTGTACACACCTTCACAGCTCCCACCCTCCAATCCTCAGGCAGTTCTCACTGCCCAGACTGTGCTCACCTAGTCCTGAGCTATGGAAAATCCTCCAACAAGCCTCAACATCCCCATACAATGTCCACCTGCTCCAGCACTCACTCTCAGGAATCACTACTTCGGGACCAGACTATGTCAGAGGAATCTGTATTGTTTGGCCAGGGGGATTGATCGGTAGAATATTTTGATGCGTTGACATAGAAAAAAACATCATGAGCAGGAGTGGGCCAGTAAAGCAGGGGTTGAAACCAATCAGAGTGAGAGAGGAGAGAGAACATGAGAAGGGATGTTTGCCCTAGATCAATGAATGTTGGTCCTGGGATAATGAATGATTACAGATAACGCTTTTGAGAAATTTTCTTTACGGTGAAAAAGAGTTGCAAATAAGACAATTTATACAAGCTTTAGGACACTACAACGTTTTAACAGAATACAGAAAAGGGGGAGTTGACTTTGCCTGACAACCCTGTGCTGTGAGGGAACTGTTCTGAATAACTCCAGTAATGGAGGAGGGGAGCAGCAATCATTTGGTGATGACAGCCCACGTTCACTTCTATTTCTTTCTGCAGACCTCCGATGTCCGTGTGCAACACCCACTTATTCTCTCATGGAACCTGGGTGTCATTGGCCGGGCCAGCATTTTGTTTTTGACCGTCCCTAGTTGCTATGGAGAAGGTGATGAGCTGCCTTCTGGAACCGTGTGCTGTTAGAGTGGAAGCCCGAAATCGGTGTATCTCTCTCTGAGTGGCTGCTACAGGACCACATAGCTAAAAGATAACATTGATGCCCACTTCTCAGAAGATTTGGGATAATATTTCACGGAATACTGACATCTGGTGGCATAGTATTCATAACAGACATCTGGTATCTGGGTGAGGGTTAGTTAGAACAATAATCAAAGAGCCTAATAGAATGTTAGTCCCTATAAGCAAGGATGTAAATGAGAGGAAACATTTCTACACCTACATAATGCTATAGCTTGGGCCAGATCGAGAAAACTTGGCCCCATTTTGGGTATAATGCCCAGGCCTTGGAAAAAGAGCCGTGCAGGTTCATGAGAATGTTCCCCAAGGCAGCAAGAGTCAGATTCCAAAAAGAGATTACTTAAGCCAAGCTTGTGATCCCTGGACTATGAAACATGAAGAAGTGATTTAGAGTTGGTAAGATTTTGACAGCAGTTGCTAGGACTGAGCGAGAGAAAACTTCTCTGCTTTCGCTCAAGGAAGGATAAACTTAAAATCAGGACCTGGACATTCAAAACAGAGACACCATTGGTAGAAATGTGGAACTTACTCTGACAAAAAGGATTAGTCACTGGCACTGGTAATAATGTTAAATCTGATATAAATAGATTTTTGCTGAACAATGCAATGAAGGTATATGGAGGCAAGCTACTTGAATGGATATGATTGAGCTATTCCTATTTCTATATTGCGATATGAGCATCACAGGCAAGAACAGCATTTATTGACCAATGTACAGTTCCCTTGGAAAAGTGCTGGTGAGTCAACTTCTTGAACTATTTTATGGCAGAGAGGCGATGTTAGGATTTTGTACTTGGTGATGGTATAATATAATTCCAACTCCGGACAGAGTCAAAACTTGTTCAATCCATTTTTAAAAATCATGCAGCATTGCATTCTTTTAAGGCAAATCCTGCCATTTAAAAAAAAACCAACATAATGCCAAGCACAATGCAGTAGCTTGATATCGTAAAGAATAGGCATTTTAGCAAAAATGTGTACCTCTTCCTGTTGCATGACACCAGGTTATAGTCCAACAGGTTTATTTGAAAGCACAAGCTTTCAGAGAGCTGCTCCTTCACCAGGTGAATGCTTGTGTTTTCAAATAAACCTGTTGGACTATAACCTGGAGTCATGTGACTTCTGATTTTGTCCATCCCAGTCCAAAACCGACAGCTCCACATCATATCCCTCTCACAGTATCTCAAAATTAATTTCTAACTTCAGAGAGACAGGAGAGGATTTTAAGGAAATTGCCAGTATATGTGATTCTTTTTTGCAGCTGTCCTTTGCTATTTAGCTATTCAGGTGAATCTGCGGAAGTGAATTCTACTTAAAAGTATGAAGCCAGAGAATTCATTGTTGTAGATCCTACAATAGGATGATCACTGTCTAGTATGAAACCATTATATTTAGCTTTAATTATCTGCATTCATAACCAAGGTTCTTCATTTTCTCTGTCAGAAAATCCTATTTTGATAAGAGAAGCTGAAGGAATGATCCCATTTAATCTCCTTGATTCATCCAAACATTCTCAGGTGAAGGATAATTCTGCAAAGATTGCACATTCTTTAATGCACTTAAATAAAATGCAAGGCTTTGCTTTTTTTTTAAACACTGGCTGTCTTAATGGGAGGTGGGTTGGCAGGGGAGCAGCATAAGATAAAAATTCATTTCAGTATTTTTGCCTCATTGCCATAGCAAATATCTGTATTTCAATTTGTTTTTCCAAGACAAAATGGCTTGACACTGTAATGTTTTGTAATGTGCAGGCCGTCTGACAGATACAACCACTTCTCCTGGGAAAACAAGCGAAATTGACTTTAATATTGTTATGGATCTGACCAAACCCCCTCAAAATATATTACGAAGACAGCCTAGACCCTATTTTTTTCTTATTTTAAATGTAAGTGTAAGGCATTGCATTCAACTAAATTCAAACTACTTGACTTTAAGCAGTAGAAGATCCTTTATCTGAACATCCAAAAACCAAAATGCTCCAAAATCCGAAATTTGTTTTTGCGAAATTTTTTTCTCAGTAACAAGGTTGATCAGTGTGCAAAGAGTTAACCCAAGTCGACACCCACTCGGTGCATGTCACTCAGATGCAACATGGGGGGGGGGGGCGTGGCCAAGCACTGATGGCCTGTTCTTATTTAGAAGTCTGCTCCTCTGTTAACATTTTGCAAAAATTTCCCCATTGATCTGTCACTTATTCTGAAAACCGAAAAATTCCGAATTCTAAAAAACAGCTGGTCCCGAGCATTTCGGATAAAGAATCGTCTACCTGTACCCACTTTATTTTTATACGATAGTTAAAATACAGACAGAATAAAAATAAAAGAATTGTCTTAGCTGTAACTCTATTGAAATGCTTAACAAAATAATTTATATTTTAATAATGCTGAAACCTAAGACTAAACATTGTTCTTCTATGGGAAATAGACCCCACCCATTCAGGCTGCTTCTATTGTTCCAACTTAAAAAAAACCAACACCTCACAATTTCCTTTATTGGCTTTGAGCAGACCTCTCACCATCTCTGTCTCTGGAAGTTGAGAGGGAACCTCATAGAAGGTTATAAAATACTGAAGGGTATAGATAGAGTTAATGATAGTGGTTTATTAGAACATAGAACATTACAGCACTGTACAGGCCCCTCAGCCCTCTATGTTGTGCTCGCCTTTCATCCTACTCTAAGATCAGACTGACCTACATACCCTTCATTTTACTATCTTCTAAGTGCCTTTCCAAGAGTCGCTTAAATTCCTGTAATGGATCTGACACTATTACCACTGCTGGTTGTGCATTCCACGCACCCAACACTCTGTGTAAGGGACCTACCTCTGACATCTCCCCTAAACCTTTTCCCTAGAATGGGGGATTTCGAGATGAGGAGGTGCATTTTTTAGGTGAGAGGAGAGATATTAAAAAGAAATGAGGGACAGTTTGTTTTTACACAGAGGGTGGTTTGCATGTGGATTGAACTTTCTGAGGAAGTGTGAGTACAATTACAATGCTTAAGAGATATTTGGATAAGCGCATGAATAGGAATGAGCTCAGAGCAGGCAGGTGGGACTAGTTTAGTTTGGGATTGTGTTCAGCATGGGCTGGTTGGACCGCAAGGTCTGTTTCTGTGCTGTATAACACAGCAATAGTATCATCTCAGAATTAGCTCCACTACAGCTTCTGTCAGGTTACTAAATATCTATAGTAAGTAGGTGAAAATAAACTTGATAAATAAGTAGACATATTGATTTATTCCCCCCACTCTGTTGCTAAGAAAGATTTGGATATTGTAAACTCTAGAGAATTGTACTACAAAACGTGAGGGACCGATAAATGGGTTAAGTAATAAATGGAAGCTTTGAAATGTTGCATACTCTAACACTCTTTGAGAAATATTAATGCCTATTGTCAGACTGAATTCCCTTTCCTCTGTGACTTCCAGTATTTGGTACAGGTGATTAATTGTGTGGAATGTAATAACTAATTCAAAAATTATGAGTGGCAAATATGAATAATCAAATGATCATTGTACAGGAGAGGCAGTCAGTGAAAGGATTATGTGGACAGCACCAGACAGTGTCTGTCTGTACAATGTAATCAAAATAAAAGAAACAACAGACCTGCTTTACCTTTGATTTCATGAGCAACAAGTGTAGATCTTCATGTCATCAAGAAAGACTTGGATTTACCTAGCACCTTTCAAAGTGGTTTGGAGGGTTATGGACAAGGAGCAAGCAGGTGGGGCTAATCTAGTTGGGATTATGGGAGAAAGTGAGGACTGCAGATGCTGGAGATCAGAGTCAAAAGTGTGGTGCTGGAAAAGCACTGCAGGTCAGGCAACATCCAAGGAGCAGGAGAGTCGATGTTTCAGGCATTTGGGAACATGTTTGGTTTGGCCTAGTTGGACTGAAGGGTCTATTTCCGAGAGCATGGCTCTATACTTATGACTATATTACAGCCAATGAGTTATATTTTGATGTGTAATCATTGTAGTAATGCAGGAGATAAGGCAGCCAATTCATACATAGGAAACTCTCACAAGAAAGCAATGTAATTATGACCAGATTATTTAATGTGTCTTTTTAGTGACATTGATTAAGGGATTAATATTGACCAGGGCACTGTTCAGAGTTCCCCTGCCCTTCATAAGAATTTGTTCATGGCATTTTTGATGGCCACATCAGATGTCAGGCTGGGCTTCAATTAATGTTTCATCTGACAAATAGTACCTCCAGCAGTCATTCATAATGAATGATAAGTAACTACAATAAATGTATTCAATGCTATATAATAACATGTACCATACCCTCTCACATTGGATCACAAGATTTTAAGGAAGATTGTATAGCACTTTAAATAAACTTTAAAATCCATTCATGCTCAATAAACGTTCTGCTTCCCTTCCGACTTGTAAAATTATGGAAGCATTTAGACGATGCTGAAAGATTTGATAAATAGGAAAATATATTCCAAACATGTCCAGATCTGTAACAGTTTTGTGCTTAATCCAGTGACCTGTTGATCTGTGTTAAATGAGCTACATTTTGCTTTAAATATTCAGTTCATTATCTTCATAATAACATTTTCATTGGCAAGGAATAACTGAGATGTGCTGATAAGGTTTAGATTGTATTGCTCTCTATATACATTCCAATAATATTACACATCATTGAATCAATATCTGTTGGAAGAAAAAGCTGTGCTTATGTTTGGAAACAATCATTTCTTCCACCAGAGATAAGTGCAGGAGGTTGAAGTGGGTGGTGAGTGTGATGCTGCTTTGGAGGGTGATGACACCCCAGGATTTTAGATACTTTCCTCACCCACATGTCTGAGAGATGTTATAACAGACCTCTGGAACAAGTGGGACTTTTTGATTTGACTTGATTTTTGTTTCAAATAATTGTTGTTCATGTGGACTATGTACAGTGAGAGGTTTTGTTTTGCGGGCAGTGCAGGCAGACCAAGGTCATAGGGTGATAGAACTGAGCGAGGAATGCAAAGTTATCACTGGAAAAAAGGTGTCCAAAAGCAAGGTCAACATTAGATTTGAAAATTGAGAGGTCCATTCAGAGAACATCGTTAGTAATTTCGACAGACTTAGAATTGAGTTTTAAAAGTGCAAAATGACTGCAAGAACTGTGTGAACAAGATCTGCAAAAGATAGCATGTAAAGAGTGGCCTTGTGTTGGCACCATCTTAAAAAGGGGACCTCCGGGTCTAGATGTAGGGACATTAATACAGCACCACAGGAGTGCCTCAGGGCTGTATTTTGTTAGAGATAGCTGAGTCAGAGGCTGTCACCAGGGATAGGGATGTTGTCCTATTAAAGTTGGTGGCCTGCTCCACAATGGACTGCCATGTTTGGCTGTTGCTGTATCTGGAACCGTGAGAGTGGGTCAATGGCCAGAAGCCTGGGTGAGAAATGATCACCAGCTGTGTCTCTGGAGCCAGATGGGCTATTCACACAGAGGGCGGGCTGTGGGGAGTCTGTGCTGAGATAGAGTCACAGAGTCATACAGCATGGAAACAGACCCTTCAGCCCAACCGCTCCATGCCGACAAATTTTCCCAAACTGAACTAGTCCAATTTGCCTGGGCTTAGCTCATATCCCTCTAACCCTTTCCTCTCTATGTATCAGTCCAAATATATTTTAAAAGCTGTAATTGCACTCGCCTCTATCCCTTACTCTGGCAACTCCTTCCATACACGCACCACCCTCTGGGTGAAAAAAGTTGCCCTTCAGGTCCCTTTCACCTTAAACTTTGACCCTCTAGCTTTGGACGCCTCCACCCTTGGAAAAAGATCTTGGATATTTACCTTATCTATGCCCGCCATGATTTGATAAACCTCACCTCTCAGCCTCCTACAATCCAACGACAAATGTTTCAGCATTTGCAGCCTCTCCTTATAACTCAATCCTTCCAGTCCCAGTAACATCCTTGTCGATCCTTTCTGCACCCTTCCCAGTTTAACAGCATCCTTTCCATAGCCTGGCGGACCAGAATTGTATTCCAAGTGTGGGGTTGTTGCAGCAGAGGTAAAGGGTGAGGCTGGAGCTGAAAATTATCCAAAGAGGAGACTGTCTTCAGCTGCCCCACTCTGAACTACCTTGCAGACCACAAGGGTTTAGAGTAAAATACCCTCAAAGGCAGGAAATCATCCCGCAATGACTATCCAATTTAGCTCGAGGGAGCAGCAAATCTCACGTGTTTCTGATAGTTAGAAATGGTCATGTCATCCAAAGCCTTCCTGTGACATTTTCCAACATTCCCACTTCCTAGCTGGTCTCCAGCGGTTGGTACAATTCAACTGGGTATGAACATCTGCAGACTGAGTAGAATGTGAACATCCTGGGTTTGCAAGATCTGGTGACCAGGAGCAAAACACTTCTGCTGGTTTTAAGCCGCCCGGCAACCACGCTAACTTTCATGTCAGAAATTATTGCCATCTAGTTTATATCCAAGAGATGGGAGAATGAGAAACCGCATATTATTGAGTCAAGTTAATGAGTTATACTGTGGGCTTTAATGAACAATAATAGACCTCTCGCTGTAGAAATGTACAGCACAAAAGCAGACCCTTTGATCCAACTCGTCCATGCCGAGCCAGATATCCCAACCTAATCTGGTCCCATTTGCCAGGACTTGGCCCATATCCCTCTGAACCCTTCCTATTCATATATCCATCCAGACGCTTTTAAATGTTGTAATGCACCAGCCTCCACCACCTCCTCTGTCAGCTCCATACACGCACCACCCTTTGCGTGAAAAAATTGCCCCTCCATTAGGAAGAATTTCATTGCGATGTTACAACATTGGTTGGACCTTTTTGCTGTTAATACAAGAAATACACAAATTCTATCAACAGACACATCGATCTAGACCCTATATACCGGTCACTGCAGCGGACAGCAACTGACAACCGGAAGCGGCAGATTCAAACCAGTATAAATGCCGGAGGAATCAGCACAGAAGCGCTTCACAGGAGGCTCCCAAGCACTGAAGATGTCATCTAGAAAGGGGACGAAACGTTTGCAACAAAAACTCCCAGCTCGACAAACAGAACTACAACGAGCACCCGAGCTACAAATCTTCTCACAAACTTTGAAGTTAATACAAGAAGCTTCCCACTGGACTTCTCACTCAAATTCCCCAAATTTGTTGCCCCAGCCCACGTCATTCAAGGATTGAGAAAATTCCATCTAATGTTTCAACCCCAGTCAAGTCTGTCCAAAACTACTCACAAAAATCAATCTTTGGGTATCCTATCAATTCCTGATTATTCTAAACCAACAAAACAAGCTTACTCCCCTGATCATAGTACCAGCACAGTACTAAGCATCTTCCATTACACTCCAGGGGTTCTCTGTTCACTCACATATACTAGGTCAAGTCATGGCTCTGAAAAGAGTACCTGACCTCATTATTTTTTAATCCTTTACAAAAGTAATCATCATATAAAATGGAATCCAGTTGTTCTGTGTAAAGCGATGCCAACAGAAAACACAGGTTGTGTGAAATTCTAGTTGAAAGAAGAAATGTGAGGGAACACTATTCTTTTCAGGAACTGGGACCTTTGGTTTGATATTTGGTTTGAATCAATACAAGGCCATTGATTGTCAACTTCGTAAGAATTTAGCTGCTGAAAGAAAATGGTGTTAAGGTTCTGTTAGTTACATTGTTACATTTCAGTTACAGTTTATTATAGGAACACAGAGTCTGTGCTGATAGCTGAGAAGACTTTAGGCTTCTTCATTCCTGATGGAGGGCTTTTGCCTGAAGCGTCCATTTTCCTGCTCCTCGGATGCTGCCTAACCTGCTGTGCTTTTCTAGAGTCACTCTTATCTAGATTCCAAATCATCTATATAAATTGTGAATAATTGCGGTCCCAACACTAATCCCTGAGGCACACCACTAGTTACTGATTGCCAACCAGAATAGCACTCATCTATCCCCACTCTTTGCTTCCTGTTAATCAACCAATCCTCTATCCATGATAATACTTTACTCGTAACACTATGCATGCATCCTTGTCTTATGAGCAGCCTCTTGTATGGCACCTTGTTGAAGGCCTTTTAGAAATTACATGAAACTACATGAATCAAAAACACTTTTGGAGTAATCATGGTAAAAAAAATCATCCCAACCCACTGTTTGTTTCATCGGAGGAATGAGGATTTGACATCTCTGGCCTCTTTCAGTTCTTTTACATTTAATCGCTTCAACCAGTTGGTGGCTTTAATTTGCTGCAGGTTCACAGAGTGCATAGTGTGTTGGAATTGATGTCAGGTGACCTACAGGCCTGCCTTAACTTTGTGGAACTGATGTGGGCGTGATTCTGCGTGTGTGCGTGTGTATGTGTTACCTGTCAGTGCATCACACCGTTTCTGATACAAGGAGGTGACGTTTTCAGTAGCAGCTTGCTCACAAAAGCCAAAATGCAAATCAAAACATTGGCGTCTATCTGGTAGTATGGTGCACTGACCTCTACATCACTGAGGCCAGATGCCAACTCGCTAAACGTCCTTATACTGCCCCTTTGTCCATGACCCCACCTCTCATCACCTAGCCATCATCTCCAAGATCACCCACAGCCTCAGCACTTCAGGTGATCTCCCATCCACAGCCTCCAACCTCATGGTTCCCGAATGAGTCATGAAGAGAGGTCCTGCCCGAAACGTTGACTCTCCTGCTCCTCAGATGCTTGGAGAAAGTGAGGACTGCAGATGCTGGGGATCAGAGTCGAGAGTTTGTTGCTGGAAAAGCACAGCAGGTCAGGCAGCATCCGAGGAGCAGGAGAATCGACATTTCGGGCTGGAACCCTTCATCAATCCTTCCTGATGAAAGATTCCGGCCCGAAACATCAATTCTCCTGCTCCTCGGATGCTGCCTGACCTGCTGTCCTTTTCCAGTGCCACACTCAATCTAGTCTATCTGATGATCTCATACTGGGATTTTATTTCGACTGGTAAAGTTCTTATCTCCTATACATGTTAATTTCAGGCAGACAGCCTCCTCTGCCTCCCTCAGACTTCTCCACCTCCTGATGCTGCCTGGCTTACTGTGTTCTGCCAGCCTCCTGCTTGTCTACCTTGGATTCCAGCATCTGCAGTTTTTTTTTGGTCTCTAGCCTCCTCCGTGGAGCAGAATAAAATCCCTGGCCCCCTGAAGTTTAGTTTTAGATGACACAGTGGCTTAGTGGTTAGCATTGCTGCCTCATAGTGCCAGGGACTTGGATTCAATAGACAATAGGTCCTTCGAGCCTTGGGTGGCTGTCTGTCTCTGTGGAGTTTGAGGTTTTCTCTCGTGTCCAGGTGTTCCTGTTCCTTCCATAGTCCAAAGATGTACAAGTTAGCTGGATTGCCATGCTAAATCGCCCTGCAGTGTCTAGGGATGTGCAGGCTAGATTTCCAATCGTCAATACTAGGTTCTGGGGATTGGGTCGATGTGAGGTTCTCTTTGGAGGGTTGGTGCAGACTCCATGTGCTGAATGGTCTCCATCTGCACAGTAGGGATTCCCTGGAGCCCTGAGCTTTGGCATATATGCTGAAGATGGGTTTGGAGGTGGCGAGAGGGGAGGAGTAAATAATACGTGGAGATAGAGCCCAGAGAAAGAGAGAAAAACTGTTGGACACACAAAACGATGGATTGAGGTTCCTCCTCCATTGCCATAATGAACCAAACCGCAAATTGGAGGAACAGCACCTTATTTTCCACCTGGGCAGCCTACAGCCTGGAGGATTCAACATTGACATCTCCAATTTCAATAATCTCCCTCCACATATCCTGACTCCCTTCCCAGCCCCGCCCCCTCCCTTCCACTCCTCCCAGCCAGCAACTCAATTTATTCCTCCCATTGACCAACCACGTCAAACCCTCTATCTGTCTTCATCTGTCCCCACTTCACCACTTCCTTTATCTGCAGTTTTCCCCAGACCCTCCCCCAGTCCTGAAGAAGGGTTATACCCGAAACATCAACTCCTCCACCTCCTGATGCTGTCTGGTTAGCTGTGCTTTTCCAGTATCCTGCCTGTCGACTTTGGAAAAGTCAATAGCTGCTAATGGGTAATGTTAGACAATGTGGTGGTAGGTCATGTGGTGACAGGGCCTGGTGTTTGGGGGTTAGGGTAAGGACACAGGAAAAGGTTCTCAGGTCCTCAAGTTATTGAACTCAACATTGAATCTAGAAGGCTGCAGGTTCCCAGGCGGAAAATGAGTCGCTGTTCTTCCAGCTTGTGCTGAGCTTCACTGGAGCAATGCAGCAAGCCTGAGAGGGAGATGTTGGCCAGGGAACAGGGTGGGGTGTTGATGTGGCAGGCAACCGAAAGCTCAGGGTGGTTTCTGTGGACTGAAAATAGGTGTTCTGCAAAGTGGTCACCCAGTCTGTGTTTTGTTTCCCCAATGTGCAGGAAACCACATTGTGAGCAGCGAATGCAGTGGATTAGATTGAGCGAAGATGTAGCTGGGACATATTCCCAGCTACAATCAATTCTAAGAATGGACCCCCAAAACATTATCTCTGTTTCTCTATCCATAGATGCTGCCAGACCTGCTGAGTTTCTCCAGCAATTTCTTTTTTTGGGGGCTGATTCAGGCTGTCTTCACTCGTGTCTGCAGAATGGATGCTTGAATGAAATAACAGCAAATGACCTGGTGAGACTCTGTGCCCTCAGGAGGGAGAATTGTTATTTTTAAGAACAGATACAGCGTAGGAAACACTTTAGCGTTTGCTTCTTACATTGTTTTGTTTCTAGTCAGCTCTGCACCTCACCTGAAATGTGGCTGTAATGAGAGAATGTCGCATTTAAAATGTCCTTGGATCAAAATCACGTGAAAAGCAGAACTCACTCAATGAATTCTCACCCTGCAAGCTTCCCCTGTGCCCTGAGATTAGACAGGTGAGGACTCTTTCTCATGTTTGCTGGCATGAAACTAAACTTTGTGCCACCACCACATGCCCTGCCACCCAATAAAATGTTAATCAGCTTGACGGGGAAGGGAAAGTCATTATTGCTCTGATTTGTAATCTGCCGAGCATCTCTGTTGTTGGTTATGCATGATGGATGCAACAAAGAAACAAAGAAAGATGTGGCGCTGAGTCCCTGAGGAAAAGGCTAAGCGTGAAAGCTGAAGATGTTATTTATCGTGCCTATGAACTGCAGCCTGAGCACCAATTAGTTGCCTCATTTCTAGCTGGGAATGTGGCCTTTGGGACAGGAAGTGGCACCAACCTGTGGGCCAGTTGTTAAATAGACAGAGGCTGCTGGGACTAGGTTTGACATGATGGAGTTTTGATCCCGAGGTTGCAGAACATCAGTAAATGAGAGAAGGTAATTAGAACTGTATAAAGATGGAAGGATTTGGAGGCAGCCACAGCAAGACTTTCTTCCATGGAAACAGGAAAGCAGTCTGTTAATTAGTGAAGGTTTAATTGTTTGAACGCCTTTGTTGAAAATGAAAACAGAAATTGCTGAAAAACCTCTGCAGGTCTGGTGGCAACTGTGGGTGGAAAGCAGAGTTAACACTTCGAGTCCAGTGACCCTTCTTCAGAATGTCTTGTGGAATTTGTTAGAATGCTGTTTATCTGGGTCTGAAAGGGTTAATGTTGAGGAGAGTCACAAGCAGCAGCCACTGTAGAGATGTCCTGTAGACTTGTGGGCAGAACATTTCAGGATCTCAAAGGAGGGAGGTCTAAAACCTTGTCTGCTTCAGAGTTTCTGTCATAGGAGAAAGTGATTACTAGATTAGATTACTAACAGTGTGGAAACAGGCCCTTCGGCCCAACAAGTCCACACTGACCTGCAACCCACCCATACCCCCACATTTAGCATGGCCAATTCACCTGACCCGCACATCTTTGGACTGTGGGAGGAAACTGGAGCACCCGGAGGAAACCCACGCAGACAAGGGGAGAAAGTGCAAACTCCACACAGTCTGTTGCCTGAGTCAGGAATTGAACCCGGGTCTCAGGTGCTGTGAGGCAGCAGTGCTAACCACTGTGCCACCGTGCCGCCCCCAATGGCTGCAATGCTGGAGAATCAATGTCAAAACGTGTGGCACTGGGAAAAGCACAGCAGGTCAGGCAGCAGCTGAGGAGCAGGAGAGTCAATGTTTTAGACATAGAACATAGAATGAAGAACATAGAACATTACAGGCCCTTTAGCCCTCGATGTTGCACCGACCTGTCATACCAATCTGAAGCCCATCTAACCTACACTATTTGGGCATAAATCCATCATCATTTCTGACATTGACTCTCCTGTTCCATGGATGCTGCCCAACCTGCTGTGTTTATTCCAGCGCCACACTTCTCAACAATGTCTGCCAGATCAATGTAACTTATAATCAGTTGCTAAGACTCAACAAATTTGATATGCTGGTGACTGTAAGAGACTTGTCCAGTTAGACCAGCCAGTAGTTTCCCACTAGAGGAAAGTGATGGCTACAGATGGTGGAGATCAGAGTCAAAGGGTGTGGCACTGGAAAAGCGCAGCAGGTCAGGCAGCATCCGAGGAGCAGAAGAGTCGATGTTTCAAGCATAAGCTCTTCATCAGGGATGAGGCTTGTGGGCCAAGGGAGCTGAGAGATAAATGGGAGGAGGGAGGAGATGGTTGGAGCTGGGAGGAAAGTAGCTGGGATTGCGATGAGTAGATGAAGGTGAGGGTGAAGGTGATAAGTTGGAGAAGAGGGTGGAGCACAGAGATATGAAGGAAGATGGACAGGTAGGACAGTTCAGGAGAGCCATGCCCATTTAGAGGTTTGGATCTGGGATAAGGTGGGGGAGGGGAAATGAGGAAACTGGTAAAATCCACATTGATCCCATGTGGTTGAAGGGTCCCAAGGTGGAAGATGAGGCGTTCTTCCTCCAGGCGTCAGGTGGTTAGGGTTTGGTAATGGAGGAGGCCCAGGACTTGCATGCCTTTGGTCGAATAGGATGGAGAGTTAAAGTTTTAGGCCACGGGACAATGGGGTTGTTTAGTGTGTGTGTGTGCCAGAGGTGTTCTCTGAAATGTTCCACAAGTTGGCATCCTGTCTCCCCAGTTTAGAGGAGATCACATTGAGAGCAACAGACAGAGTAGTTTCCATCTCCCACATGAGACCAGCAAGTCCTGAAGTTCCTATACTTAAAGAAGATGATAGTACCAATCTTAATCCTGGTCAGCGGCTCATGTGCTGCATTGACCATGGTTTGACATGGTATGGATTAGAATAGTTTTGTGTATACATTTGACTAGTGCAGAATTGATGGGCAGGAGGGCCTTTTATGACTGTATGACTATGACCATTCAACACATCAAGCCAATAATTGCAACCAACGCATCACCTTTTATCAGTGTCCTGATTGCTAATTTATTCCTGAAGTATTCAATGCTGCCCATGCTTATACAAACATTCAGAGAAATTGGAACAACTTGATTTCCAATGCGATGGACTGAATTAAACAGAGGTGACGCAGGTCTGAAGGGTCCACAAGAGAACTGGGTCACTGCGTTTCTGGAAAGCATAACCAATTCCTGTGCCAACTGTACTTGACTAGGCAACACTATGTCTTCCCTGCAATAAATCACCACAGGGGGAAAAATCCCTGTATCCACCGTGAGCTGGCAGCCAAAAGCAGAGAACAGAAGCTACGAATGGCTCAGCAGTATTTCCAGGGAGAGGAGGTGGGGGGGGGGGGGGGCAGAAGTGGGGAGGTGGAGCAGTAGTGCCATTGGCCATCATCTCTGAACCTTTCTGATTTCAAAATAAAATGTTAAACTTTTGTAAAGTTACTTGAAAAACCTTAGGAAGTTGACATGTGGTCGAGGGCAGAGACAAATTAGGCTAAAGAAACAAGAACTTGTTGTGGTTCTGTTCGCCGAGCTGGGAATTTGTGTTGCAGACGTTTCCTCCCCTGTCTAGGTGACAGCCTCAGTGCTTGGGAACCTCCTGTGAAGCGCTTCTGTGGTCTTTCCTCCGGCATTTGTAGTGGTTTGTATCTGCTGCTTCCCGTTGTCAGTTCCAGCTGTCCGTTGAGGTGGTCGGTATATTGGGTCCAGATCGATGTGCTTATTGATTGAATCTGTGGATGAGTGCCATGCCTCTAGGAATTCCCTGGCTGTTCTCTGTTTGGCTTGACTTATAATCTTAGTGTTGTCCCAGTCGAATTCATGTTGCTTGTCATCTGCATGTGTGACTATTAAGGATAGCTGGTCATGTCGTTTCGTGGCTGGTTGGTGTTTATGCTGGGTATCGGGTCCTTCGTTCTGGTGAGTTGTTGTCTGAGATTGGCTGTTGGTTTGTGTGCTGTTATGAGTCCTAGTGGTAGCAGTAGTCTGGCGGTCAGTTCAGAAATGCTCCTGATGTATGGTAGTGTGGCTAGTCCTTTGGGTTGTGGCATGTCCTTGTTCCGTTGTCTTTCCCTTAGGCATCTGTTGATGAAATTGCGCGGGTATCCGTTTTTGGCAAATATATTGTATAGGTGTTCTTCTTCCTCTATTTCAGCATGAGCAAAACCAATGTAGTGTACAAAATCCCATGCAAGGACTGCACAAAACACTACATAGGACAAACAGGAAGACAGCTAACGATCCGCATCCATGAACACCAACTAGCCACGAAACGACACGACCAGCTATCCTTAGTAGCCACACACGCAGATGACAGGCAACATGAATTCGACTGGGACAATACTACTATTATAGGACAAGCCAAACAGAGAACAGCCAGGGAATTCCTAGAGGCATGGCACTCATCCACAGATTCAATCAATAAGCACATCGACCTGGACCCAATATACCGACCACTGCAACGGACAGCTGGAACTGACAATCAGAAGCGGCAGATTCAAACAACTATAAATGCCAGAGGAAAGATCACAGAAGAGCTTCACAGGAGGCTCCCAAGCACTGAGGATGTCACCTAGACAGGGGATGAAACGTCTGCAACACAAATTCCCAGCTCGGCGAACAGAACCACAACAACGAGCACCCGAGCTACAAATCTTCTCTCAAACCTTGAAAACAAAAACATTTCATTAATGCAGCACTTCCAGGGTTAGAACATTTCAAGGTCTTTCACGAGCACATTTTCAGAGAAAATGTGCCACGTGAGGCAATACGAGGACCGTTAGCCAAAAGCTTGTTCAAAGAGGTGTTCAAGAATGACTTAAAGTGAAGGCAAAAGCAGTGAGGTTTAAGGAGGCAATTCCAAGAGTTGAGACAAGGCCACCAATGCTAAGAAATAGAGGAATACTCAGGAGAAGATAAGATGTGTCATTTATAAATGAATTTATAAATGTCTTCAGGAAACTGAAAAGAACCATTCTCGGATCACCCTTTTGCTGTACAAGATATTTCAAGAAGACATAGAATCTAAAATTTTTGCATGACTATCGTTAGATTTTAGATTTCTAATCCATGAAGGTCAAATCCTGTTAACAATTCCTTCATTGTTGTAGAGCACAAGTGTCCAAGTAGGTATCAAAATTATAATCCCAGAAGGAATTTGAAAGAATCAACATGGTCATCTAATATCTGTTTGGCAGATGTTGGTGCTTTTTGCCCTGTATTTAGGGAGTTAGTCTTCTTCCTTCCTGAAATCAGAGCATAGCTTCATACTTCAGGAGGAAGATCTCAGCAACATCTTCAATGGACTCATGGTGCAAAGGATTCAGAAAGCAAAAGACAATTTGGAGAATCTTCCTGTAAAGACTGAGGCCTGAAATTTCCACAGAATGTTGCCATTCTGCCAACGTGACTTGAGCAGATGTTCAGTAGATTCCTGTTTAGGAGAACAGAACTTCCATCATTTTTCCAACATTGTCAAGGCAGAGGAGTGAGCAGTGGGGAAGGTAGCTCTGAAGGAATTGTGGCCAAATTGAACTTTTTTAAAAATTCATTGACAGGATGAGGGCATCACTGGCTGGGCCAGCCTTTATTGTCCATCCCTAATTACCCAAAGGGCAGTTAAGAGTCAGCCACATTGCTGTGGGTCTGGAGTCACATGTAGGCCAGACCATGTAAGGATGGCAGTTTCCTTCCCTAAAGGACATTAATGAACCAGAGGGGCCTTTACTGAATATTGATTCCTGGTCATAATTAGACTCTTAGTTCCAGATATTTATTGAATTTAAATTCCATCATCTGCCATGGCAGGATTCAAACCCCCGTGTCCAGAACATTAGCTGGGTCTCTGGATTAACAATCCAGCAATAAAACCACTAGGCCTTCATCTTCCCCATGTCGTGGAGAGAAGCTGAGATCAGGAAGCTGGCCAGTTCCTCATGTCTTATTTGAATCATTGTGTATAAGTGAGGGATTGAAGAAGTCCTTCTTTGAACTGAAAGCCCTTGAGAAAGGAATGAGTTCCACGTTGATAGTTTTTAAAAAGAAAACAAACGAGGCCAGGCTTGGATATTGGAGACCTGCCGGGTGCAGTGGGGGTAGGAAGATTGGGGGAGGACAAGGAACTAATTGTGCCTTAAGACCATGAACAAGGAATGGTGAAGTGAGCCATCATTTCAATGGTGCACTGGAAGACGTTGTGCAGGGTGACAGAATTTAAGCATGGGAGGTGAAATAAATAGACCTTAAAAAAAGAATAAAGCACTTCAAACCACTGCTGAGATAATGTGGTGTTTAGAAGCCTGTAGTTTACTTGTAACAAAATAAAGTGGAAAAATCTGAATCAAAGATTGCTGGTAAAATTGAACAGATGAAGCAGCATCTGTGGAGAGATATCGAGTTAATGTTCAGGTCGATGACACTTCAGCAGAACACTTCGAATTGAAGATCTCTGAATTGAAGTGTTCACTCATTTACCCCCCTGTAGATGCTGCTTGACCAGTTCATATTTTCCTGCATTTTTTGTTCAGGTTTCAAATTTACAGCATTTGCAGTATTTTGCTTCTGTGTTAAAATCGGATTGAGAACATATTAATGCAAATTTAGAAAAGAAACAGATTATGCAAAACAAAAAGAGCTCTGCAGTGAAAATTGTATGATGTGGCCTTTAATCTGCCAAGATTTGACCTTATTAACAGTGCATTATATTTGCATAGCTACTGAAATGCCAGGAATTTCTTCCAAATGAAATTCCTACAGGGTCCTTCACTCCAGCAGCATGACAGTCACCTGTCCTCCTGTCAAACATCACATGAATATCAACAGATATGCACTTAGGAAGTCAAAAGCAGCCTAGCTGTCTAACTGACAGTGTTACCTGCATTCAGATGCTTCTATTAAGGAGCCTCACATTTATATGATTATAGCTTAAAGTAGTGGTATACCAGAATGTTGCTTTCTTTCTGCTGATCTATCTTTCGCTTTCTCCTTCTTATCCTCTCTTCCATTCTGCCATCCTTCTCTCCCTCATTTTATTCCTACTTCCCTCTTTCTATTTCTATCTGCCTCAATCTTTCCCTCTTTATCTCCCTCTCCCTCTTTCTCCTTCTTACTTATTTCTCTCTCCCTTTACCTCTTTCTCTCTGTCTCTCCCTCTCATTCTGTCCCCCCTCCAAAGCTCCCTTTTTCCAATTTCTCTTCCACTTGAGTAACTACCTATAGATGTCATTCTCAATCTCTGTCCACCTCTATCCCTCTGTTACTCAAGTTTGCTTCATAAGTCATCAACATGTTTCATAACCGTAAGATACAAGAATAATCACAGGAGACTATTCTCAGTTTGAGGATAGTTTGACTGCATGCCAAACTCTGAGAAACATGCAGGTTGTATTTACACTGAAGGTTATTGTGAACGTCATTTACTCCTACCTCTGACTGTTGTTTTAAATTGACAATATCTGAAAAAGCTTTGTTATTAAAACGTCGCATGGATAGGCATTAGTGCAGATTTTTAAGGATATTTCCCATGGTCCCCTGTAGGGAATGTTTTTTTCCTCTCACTTTCTTTGTGTTTTAATCCCATACATTGTACTTGTGTCTCTGATCAGCGCAGTGGGGGATATGAGGGAGTAATAATCAAACAGCAGATGTCAGAGGGACTTCTCCTACTCAGTCCCATAACAGGAGGAGATGATGTTTTCAGTCTTCTGTTCATAGCAAAATGGTAAATGGGATTGCAAGTATGCTTTCTTGAAAAACTGGGAGCAGTGTGAACCTGCAGTGTAAACACATTCACAGAGATTCACACTGCCTCCAACTTGACATGAAGGCATCCTTCTCATTCCATTTACAATTCTGCTAAGTGTATCATAAGCTGGTAATTCACTCTACATTTTACTTTGACCATCAACCACACACATTCATGAACTTTGTCGTAACCTGCATTCTCAACCTCAGAAATATCATTTGATCCAAAATTCACAGGGTCCCTGCCTGAAAACAAAGTACCAAAAACTTAGTTTGAAAAGCTCTTTACCAAGAAATTCTGTAACAAGAATACAGTGCAGCACACACAGGAAAGTAACAGTGTGGTTATTTTTTTTACCATATACTATAGAGGCCCATTAGATTTTATGTAATGTAAGGGTCTGAATATTATGATATTTTGGCAGTGACCGATTGACCATGATTCATGGAGGAGAAAGTGAGGTCTGCAGATGCTGGAGATCAGAGCTGAAAATGTGTTGCTGGAAAAGCGCAGCAGGTCAGGCAGCATCCAAGGAGCAGGAGAATCGACGTTTCGGGCATAAGAAGGGCTTATGCCTGAAACATCAATTCTCCTGTTCCTTGGATGCTGCCTGACCTGCTGCGCTTTTCCAGCGACACATGATTCATGGAGGGCTTCTCTCCTCATGTCTTTTTTCGAACTGTCATCGCAAATTGGCCTTGTTAACTACTCATCATGCCCATCTCATCCAATACAAACCCAATTCCACCACTCCTGTGGCTGTGAGAACTCACCGCTGCTGGGTTATCTCAGGAGGACAGCAGATGCCGGAGAATTAGAGTTGATACATTGTGGTGCGGGAAAAAGCACAGCAGGTCAGGCAGCATCCAAGGAGCAGAAAAGTCGACATTGTGGTCATAACCCTTCTTCAGGACTGATATCCCAGAACAGAGCGTTTTCACCAGTACTTGCTCCATATTTGAAAAGCCCATTGTGCTCTCAAACCAACGTTGCCTGTCCGCAGTTATCCTCCATAGTTCATGGCATTTTCCCTCGAAATGGCTGAGCAGCAGAAACCGGCATCCCACTTTACAGGCAGGGACCTGGGAGTTCCGGGATACCAGGTGGTGCTGAAGACAGGCATTTCTCCTTCCTCAGGCCACCATGCAGAGCGTGGCAACAAAGTACTGCCAGCTTTTCCAAGGTTGATTGTGATTCCAGCAATCTACAGGAATACCCAACAGTGTAGGAAGAAGGTCAATGACCTTCTCCTGTCGCCAGGTTAAGTGGCACCTCTGCAATCTGCTATCTCACACTCCCTCTATCTTTGTCACTGTACCTACCTGCCAACGAGGCTTTCACTCCACCACCCTCTCTATTGCCACATAATATCTTTCCTCACTCTCCCTCAACCAAACAATCCATCCAGGCTGCTGGCCTCTGCGCCTCTAATTCATTCACTCAGGATACCTCAGCAACTTGCTCTCTACTGCAATGGCACTAACAGCTATGCCTCTCATTTTATCTCACTCAATCCCTCCTTTTGTCACATTGCAGAAAAAAATGGCCCACGATAGGATGGGAGGAATCAAGACAAATGCTGGGAAGCCCAGTGTTCACTTCCTCACTCCTTACCAGGGGAGCGGCCTGACCCAGACCACACCCCATGACCAAAGCCCTGAGCTGATATCAGGCAATGCTCCCGACATTTTATTGTGCCAGGACTCACTGACTGAAGAGGATCTCCATTGACATGGCTGAACAATTCTCGACTCCAACTTTGAGACATGGTTTTTTACTTGAAGGACATGCTTTGTCTCTGCCAGACAGCTGCTTGCACATGGTGCAGGTGAAACATTGACATTGTATGGTAATGTGCAGCAATAGTAGGGGCAGCTCAGTAGTTAGCACAGCTGTCTCACAGTGCCAGGGACCCAAGTTCGATTCCAGCCTCGGCAACTGTCTGTGTGGAATTTGTACATTCTCCCAGTGTCTGCTTGGGTTTCCTCTGAGTGCTCCGGTTTCCTCCCACAGTCCAAAGATGTGCAGATTAGGGTGGATTGGCCAGACTAAATTGCCCATAGTGTTAAAGGATGTAAGGTTAGGTGCACTAGACAGAGGTAAATACAGGGTGGGTAGGGAAATGGGTCTGGGAGGGTTACTCTTTAGAGGGTCGGTGTGGACTTGTTGGGCTGAAAGACCTGTTTCCACATTGTAGGCATTCTATGATTCTAACACAGTGACCTCGAGTAGTGACTGCTGACAAGCCACCTGCGTTTGTGTCTACCCTAAAAAGTTAAAAGTCACATGACCAGGTTATAGTCCAACAGGTTTATTTGAAATCACAAGCTTTTGAAGCACTGCTCCTTAGTCAGGTAGTGTTGTGTGATTTTTAACTTTGACCACCCCATTCCAACACCGGCACCTCCACATCCTGTCTTCCCTAAAAGACATGGCAAGGCAGAGCATCATAAGATCAAAAAGACATAGGAGCAGAAATTAGGCCATTCAGCCCATCGAGTTTGCTCTGGCATTCAATCAAGACTGATAATTTTTTCAACCCCATTCTTCAGCTTACTCCCCATAACCCTTGAGCCCCTTGACAATCAAGAACCTAACTATCTACATCTTAAATATATTCAATAACCTGGCCTCCGCAACCTTCATGGCAATGAATTCCACAGATTCCCCACTCTCTGGCTGAAGATGTTTCTCCTTATCTCCATTATAAAAGGTCTTCCCTTTACTCTAAGGCTGTGCCCTCGGGTCCTCATCTCTCCCACCAATGGAAACCTCTTGGTAGATGCTGAGTGAATAAGCAGGAAGAAAGCAAGGGGGGGGGGGTGAAGCCTGACCCAATCAGAGAGCTGGGTACCAGTCTAGGCATACAAAGTGTCCTTGTAGAAGCATCGCAGTGGGAGGTGCTAGCACACTCAAAAGTGCAGCATTGGACTGCAGAAATGTACAAGTGTTTGGTGATCTGCCATGTTAATGCAGAGCATCATTAGATACCAAAGCTGTGAACATAAGTTGCTTGAGGTACCCCAAGATGTTGGTGTTGGGTGTCTAAGACAGAGATCCCCAAACGAGTTAACAGCAAACTGGAGGCACCAGGTACCCCCCCGACTTCCATGTCAGGAGTTCTTACTGTCTAGTTTCTATCCAGCAGGTGGTAGAATTGGAACCTGACCATTCATGAAGCAAGATTCAGTGTTAATGAGGGCAATAATGAGTAATAATCCCTATTAATAGACATCTGTTGGAAAATGCAAATTGTTGCTCCCAGCGTCAACATAGATCTCGTTAGATTTCTCATGATATTCTCCCAGATTTCTCACCATAGCCTATGGTGTTTAGGGGCTTATATAATACTGTCCAAAATTATCAAAATAATGCAAAAGGTGAAAAGTGGCCCATACAGCTCTTGAAGCTTTCAATAAGATCAATGATGAACTTTCGTGTGAACTTCACCTTTTTACCCTTTCCCCTATTGTCCCTTGATTCTCTTTATGCTCAAAAATATATTAATCTCAGTCCTACAGGGAAGAAAGAGACCATTTGGCATCAAATCTATACTGGCCCTCCAAAGATAATGCCAACTAGACCCAGCCCCCATCCCTGGACATAATGACTAACCCACCCAGCCTGCACTTCCCTGGACACGGTGGGTAATTTACCATCGTCAATCTACCCAGCCTGCACATCCCTGGACATAATGGGCAATTTACCATGGTCAATCCACCCAACCTGCAGATCCATGGACCAGATGGCAAATTACCATGGTCAATCCACCCAACCTGCACATCTTTGGGCTGTGGGAGGAAACTGGATCATCCAGAGGAAACACATGCAGACATGGGGAGAATGTGCAAATTCTACACAGACAGTCGCCCAAGGCTAGAATTGAACCAGAGTCCCTGGAATCGTGAGGCACAAGTACCACCCTTGTAAAGCGAAAGAAGCAAAAATATTTAATAAGCCACAGCTCTCAGGGACAGAGATTTTTAAGTGTTACAATACTATGAATGAACAAATTACTCCTCAGCACAGTGTTAAACAGGAAACTCTTCAGAAATCATAATTTTTTTATCGCACAACACCAGGTTATAGTACAACAGGTTTAATTGCAAGCTTTAAGAGCACTGCTCCTTCATCAGGTAGCTGGTGAAGGAGCAGCACTCCAAAGGCTACATATTTCCAAATTAACTTGTTGGGCTATAACCTGGTGTTGTGTGATTTTTAGCTTTGTCCACCCCAGTCCAACACCGGCTCCTCCACATCATAATTTTTATTTCTTCAGCCAGGGGAAACAGTTGGTCAGCATCTATTCCAATTCCCAATGAACCGAATCTGAAAAATGACGAACAATGAACTTCCCTCACAGGATCTCCTGAAGTGAGAGTTAATGGGTGATTGAATAGAGTTCAAAATCGTGAGGACTTCAGATGGAGTAAACAAGGAGAAATTTATTAGTGGCAGGACACAGAGTTGAAGTGGAGAAAGTGAGGACAACAAGTGCTGGAGATCAGAGTCAAAAAGAGTGGTGCTGGAAAAGCACAGCAGGTCAGGAGGGCTTATGACTGAAATGTTGACTCTCCTGCTTTTTGGATGCTGCCTCACCTGCTGTGCCTTTCCAGTGCTACACCTTTCGACACAGACGTAAAGGAGTTGTCAAAAAACTTGGGAGACTTGTCTTTTTTTTAATTGAAATAATTGTTATGGTCTGGAAAACACTCCTGAAATGTAGAGTTAATCAAACATTCAAACAGAAACCATACATTGTCCAATCCGGTTAAGGACCAGTAACTTTTGTTGCTATGCAGATGACATTTGAAATCTGATGCATTTACTAATAAAAAGAAACGCAATTACTTTGCAAAAGTCACCAAAGCAAACAGTAATGCTGTCTGGTATTCTAACATTCAGTATTAACACGATGTAAACGTGAACGAACAGACAAACTGGTCTATCACATGACAAATATTAATTCATGTGATCATCACGAGTTGCAAAAATCCTAAAATCCTCAAAAGGGATTAAACTTCTTCTCCTTTGAGGGTGGAACCTTGAACCGTTGCAGCTTTGATTGTCCCAACGATTGCCCACTTCCCATTGCTCAATCTCTTCTTCAAGTCCCACTGAATTTATAAAGCAATACCCCGGCACGATCCCAGCTCTCTTACAGCCTCAGCTCATGATCCTTTCTATACCCAGCTGCCAGCTTCACAGAGCAAACAGCTTTATTTCAGCTTCACCGAGCTCTCAACAGCTCCTGGGCTTCCCTGAGTCTTAATTCCTCAGCTGAACTGAGCAAGTGCTGCCGTTGAGTCTCTCACTCCTGGAGCTGCTCTGATATACCTGCTGTTACATGAATGGTTTGTTACCCTGACATACTCCGCA
Organism: Hemiscyllium ocellatum; assembly: GCF_020745735.1. NCBI lineage: Eukaryota > Metazoa > Chordata > Chondrichthyes > Orectolobiformes > Hemiscylliidae > Hemiscyllium > Hemiscyllium ocellatum. Next base: position 10,539,816 of record NC_083423.1, read on the forward strand.
CTTGTCCCAGGTGTACAAGGAGCTGTAGTCTCAGCCCCAAAAACACGCTGTGTGATGCCTAGAATATAAATTCCCTACGCAGCTACCGGTTCGGAGCAATAGTCGAAATGTCATTTACGAGCAGGGACACAGGTTTAAGGTAAATGGGGGTAATTTTAAAGGAGATGTGAGAGACAAGATTTTTACACAGAGAGTGGTAAGTGTCTGGAATGCACTGCTAGGATAAGTGATGGAGGGAGATACAACAAAAATGTTTAAGAGGCATTTTGATAGATTAATGAATAGACAGGGAATAGAGGGAAATAGCGTCGAAGCAATAGATTTTTAACTCAGAACAGCATCATTAGTTGGCACAGTCTGGGTGGGTTGAAGAGCCTGGTCCTGTGCTGTACTGCTCTTTGTTCTGTTTAAATGGAGGGCTTTAGAATTACAGCTGGCGCAGTACAGTATAATATGTGTATAATTAATTGTATTAGACTTTATGGCATTAATGTAACAGGCCAAAGGTTCATAGCTAAAGAGCATTGTACCACACTTTAAGCATTCTTGTAAAGCAGAATAACAAGAGAACAATAGTGAAGCAACGGCCGAGTGGTTTCACCACTGGACTGTTAATCCAGAGACCCAAGTAACATTCTGGGGTCCCAGGAATATAAATTTCCAACCAAGCTACCAAGGGTTGAATCCCACCATGGCCAATGGTGGCATTGAATGCAATGAAAATCTACATCTGAGAGTCTAATGATGACCATGAATCTGTTGGTGATTGTTGGAAAAGCCCATCTGGTTCCTTCAGGGAAGGAAACTGCCATCCTTACCTGGTCTGGCCTACATGTGACTCTAGACCCACATCAGTGTGGTTGACTCTTGACTACCATCTGGACAATTAGGGATTAGCAATCAATACTGGTCTAGCCAGTGATGGCCTCATACCCTGAATGAATACCAGTTATCTGTGGAACATTATGATGTTGTTCTGATGGATCAAGGGAAATGTTTAAAGGGCAAGTGAATAGTGGAGATGTGCAGATAAGTGAATATTCTAGAATATTACTTGATGACACTGAACTAGACTAAAGGGGAGGGCTAGTTCATTTGGGCAATTTGTTTTATTCATTCATGGAATGTGCATACTATTGACAAGGCCAGCATTTCTTGTACATCTGAGATCGTTCCTGAGAAAGTGGCATCCTGATAACTGAGTACAATAGCTTGTTCAGCCACTTCTGTGTAGGGAATCACATATAGCTTAAACTGGGTCAGGACGGCAGATGATGGAGTTTTAACATAATCCGATAGCTACATAACTGATACCAATTGTTCATTCCAGATTTATTGCATTAGCAGAATTCAGCCACTGGGGTAAATTTTGAACTCATGACTTGGAAAAGTAGGTCCAGGACATTGGATTATGAGTTGAATAACATAACCACTGTGCCCCTACCTAAGAAAAAAACCAACATAGAGAGTACCACATAGCTTCATTTGAAGGTCTTGTCCCTATAAGTAACTCTATCATGGGGCCCGTCTTGCTTCTGTATGCTTCTTCTTTACTTAAGACAATGTGAATGATGCCAGTCCCTATATCGTCCAAATTTGAGATCCTGGCCTCGTGACAGCTGAGTGGAGGTGAGGATAGCATCAATTCCAAGCCCATACAAAGGTGGCTGCTTGTGCTTGTCTCATTAAGAAAACCATGTGGGTTATTGAAGAAGCAAAACAGGCCTTCATAAAGTGATTCTATATCATGCCCCAGGTTTGTTTACTGGATTTTATTATCTTGTGGATTTTGAAAGATATTAAAAACACCAGACAGCAGGACAACATTAATAGACACTATTTAGAGGAGACGATGAACAACTTATCCCAAGAAAAGAGACCCAGGATTTTTGCTTAGCATTCAGAGCACAATGAAAAGGGATTATGTCGATGATGATAAGAGTAGCTATATAGTCATATTCAAGATAGTAAAAATTACTCTCTTGATCTTACTGCTTCAGTGAGTTGAAGCACTGTCATTTTTTCCTTTATTGATTTGAAGTTAGCTCTGATAGGAATATTAAATAAAGCTATCATAACTGTGTTCTTTGAAGAATAATAAAGTAGCATAGGGCAGGTAGTTTTCCAAGCTATATATCTGGATATAAGGCACTGTAGAGCTACTCAGAATTTATTTTTAAATGCTGCTTTTGTTTTTGACTTTATCAGAGGGATAGGAGTCTCAATTGGAGAATGGAACTTCCTGCCAATGAGGGTGATGGAAGCAGAGAAAATTTCACAGTTTCTAGATTTCAGAAAGAAACTGGATGGAACCTTGTGTTGCTGGAGCTACTGGGTGTCATTATGGGAATGGGACTGACTAGATTGCTGTACAGAGTTCAAATGAACTCACGGCTGAACGACCTCCTTATTTAGAGTGGTGCTGGAAAAGCACAGCAGGTCAGGCAGCATCCGAAGAGCAGGAAAATTGACGTTTCGGGCAAGAGCCTCATTCCTGATGAAGGGCTTTTGCCCAAAATGTCGATTTTCCTGCTCCTTGAATGCTGCCTGACCTGCTATGCTTTTCCAGCACCACTCTAATCTTAACTCAGATCTCCAGCATCTGCAGTCCTCACCTTCGCCTAGATCTCCTTACTTACCATAGTGACTATCAAAACTGATATTGTCTTATGCGTATCTCCCTGTATGTCTTCATCACTTTCAGTTGCACCAGGCTGACTTTCTTTCAATCTCTGTCTGCTGATCTGCAACTCCACTCACCCCTTCCCCTTCTATGGCATTCTGGTTGAAACAAGGGAACAGAGTTGAGTGGAGCTACTTTGTGAAGTTTTGAGTTGGTCCTCCACACTGGCTCTGTCCATTTACCAACTTCTTCAACTTTTAGTTGATTATGTACCATTCTATTCTGTGACTCATTAGCCAATGAAACGGTGACTGCATTTCCAGCACTGAGAAAAATAACAACAGTGACTTGCATATGTAATAAAGTGCCTCAAAAGACTTCATAGTAGTCAGCTGAATGAGACAAACATTGACACCAAGCCAAGAAGGAGACCTTCCTGTTATCAGAGATGCCACAGCTGACACCAGGTTGTAAAGGATGAATGTTGCTGGGTGTCCACATTAATAAAGTGTGAACATCTTAGTAAAAAGCTACCAGCAATTCCTCTTCTAGTTACTAGTCTAATGCTTACTAATATTACCTTGTGAAAGATGACCAGCTGGAAGGATAGACATGAGTAACAGGTGATAACAAATTACAATAAACACAAGTTACAGTAAAGAATGACCAGATAGCTAGATTAAGACTAGATAAAAAAAAATTATCAACTCCTAACCGATCCTAATTAGGTCTAAGCTGCATCATTCCGGAATGTAACTGCAAACTGCCTAATACCTCCCAGAGACTGTTCCTTATAAGTCAATGAATGGAGCCATATAGATATTCCACAGTTAACAGTTTCAGGCCAACTGTCTCAGGTAGCACTTAGAAAAGGTGTCCAAACCCTTTGGGCAAAGAGGTGGACTTTAAGCAGCATCTTCGAGGAAACGAAAGAGATGGTGATGTGGAAAAGTCTCTAGAGGGAATTCCAAAAGCTCAGATCTAGCTTTAAGTGTGAAATAATCCAATAATAACTTCAACATCTATCACCCTATGGTGCTAAAGACTCACAACTAAGCTGCTATTGCCTATGACCTCTGTCATTCATTGTTTCACATTGCTGGTCTATTAACAATTGACTTGAAAGCTTCCAGCTGTGAAGGTAATGCAAAATGCAATTTTAGTATTGATTTCAATCATTTTAACACAGCTGCAACTAGAAAGGAACATTTGAAGGAATGTAAAATCTGCTAGACTCTCTCAATTTTAGTTGAGATTTTCTGACAGGTCCTTGTTTGTTATAAGCAAGCATTGGTGTCTTATAGCAGGTAATATGTACTCATTAAGGGCTCGGTAACGAATCACGTTTAAAATATATGTAAACTAACTCTGAAATTAGTTGTGAAAGCAACAATATCTTTTATGGCATCTGTTTTCTTTGCTTATGTTTCATGTCCAGAGGGGTACTTCTGCAAAAGAAAATCTAGAGTTAAGCATCTAATGATGACCATGAATCCATTGCCTGATGTTGGAAAAACCTATCTGGTTCACTAATGTCCTTTAAGGAAGGAAATTACCATCCTTACTTGCTCTGGCCTACATGTGACTCCAGACCCACAGCAATGTGGTTGACTCTTAACTGCCCCTGGGCAATTAAGGATGGATGATAAATGCAGACCTAGCCAGTGATGCCCTCATCCTGTGAATGAATAAATTAAAAGAAAATACAATATAATGTTCTTTACAGATGCTTTGCTTTACTGAAGCAGTTTGAGGGAGGTGATTTGAAATGAGTTGTCCATTGTCACTTGGGTTATCCCAAGCAAGTATTGTTCTAAATGCTTATAAGCAAAGACGAGAGACAGGCAGTCTTTCTGAAGCTAAGAGAGTCATTCAGTTTGCATTAACTCTCTGGCTGCAAATGGAACTGATTATCTTTGTTAGATTCCTTGCTAGTTTCTTCCAGAACTGCAAGATGACTTCCTTATTAGCATCGTAATATACCAGGAGAAAGGGAGGACTGCAGATGCTGGAGATCAGAGTGGAGCGTGTGCTGCTGGAAAAGTCAGGCAGCATCTGAGGAGCAGGAGAATCGCATTTGGGGCAAGAGTTCTATTCCTGATGAAGGGCTCTTGCCTGAAACATTGATTCTCTTGCTCCTCGGATGCTGCCTGACCTGCTGTGTTTTTCCAGCACCACACTCGCGAATGTAATACATCTGCCTCTCTATCGTCACAATGGATGGAATCTTACATGCATCTGAGCAACCAAGACTTTGACAAGATGTGTGATAGAGTTGGGTGGACGAGTGCAGCAAGGTCCACCTCAATACTGAGATCCTCTTGCTTCATCTCTTCTGCTTATCACAAGTGGCACAGTGAGATTCTCACTAGGCAGCAGCAAAGGTGCCAATTGATGATCAATACTGACTGTTCAACAGTTTTTGTTAACAGCACAATTCACCTCATAGAGTCACAGAGATGTACAGCACAGAATCAGACCCTGCTGTCCAACCCGTCCATGCCGACCAGATCTCATAAACTAATCTAGTCCTATTTGCCAGCACTTGACCCATATCCCTCCAAACCCTTCCTATTCATATACCCATCCAGATGCCTTTTAAATGTTGTAACTGTACCAGCCTCCAATAGAGTCAGAGTGAACGCATGATTTTCCAACTCTCATTTTACCAAACAAGCTGAACGCTGGGTAAACTCAATGAAGAAATCACAGAACCCTTAGTAGCATCAAACTACAGAGGGATCTAGGCATAATAAAATTCCCTGAAAGTGGCAAGGCTGATGAATAATGTAGTCAGGAAGATGTAAAGCATGCTTGTCTACTTTGGTTGGGGTATGGAGTATAAAAATTGGCAAGCCATGTTGCAGCTCTATAAAACTTGATTTCATACACATTTGGAGTATTGCGTACAGTTTGAGCCACACTACTAAAAGAAAGTGGAGGCTTTGGAAAGGGTAGAGAAATGGTTTACCCCAGGGTGTTGCCTGGCCTGGAGGGTGTTAGCGATGAGGAGAGATTGGGCAAACTTGGTTTGTTTTCAATTGAGCATCAAAGAATGCTGGGTCAGCTGATAGAATTTTACAAAATTATGAGAGGTGTGGATAGAATGGATAGTCAGTGCCTTTTTCCCAGGGTAGAAATGTCAATTACTAGGGCACATAGATTGAAGGTATAAGGGGTAAAAGTTTGAAGGAGATGTGACCAGGGAGTTTTTGTTTTATTTCAGAGTGTGAAAAGTGCCTTCAATGCGCTGCCAGAGGAGCTGGTGGGGATGGATACATTAACAACGTTTAGGAAGCATCTTGACAGAAACATGAATAGACTTAGAATAGATGGATATGGACTTCTTGGAGCCAAAAGGTTTTTAATTTAGAAAGGCGTTCCTATGTTGGTGTAGTCTCGGTAATCCAAAGGGCCTGCTCCTGTGCTGCTTGTTGTTCTTGGAAACCAGCTGCAGCTCACTGCTTCATATCAAGCACCAACACCTCACTTCACACTCCATGGGCACTGTCCACATTCATCGCAATCCAGACATTTGACACCTGCCAACCTCCAAGAACCATCACAGTTCTCTCTGATCCACTTGCAAGACAATTCTGCACCAAAATCATTCATTTTAATGTTGCTACAAAAACACTGAGTGCTCTGGGACATGCATCCAGCTTATGGGCTGGACTAAACTGCATCTCTAATCTTTTCATAGAATCCCTACAAGGTGGAAAGAGACCGTACAGCCCATCACATTTGTAGCAACCCTCCAAAGACCATTCTACCCAAATCTAGCCCCTTACCCTAGCCCCATTTCCTATGCCTCACCCAACCAACCCTTACCTCCCTGGATACTATGGAGCAATTTAGCACGGCCAATCCACCCAACCAGCACATCTTTGGACTGTGGGAGGAAACCAGACCCCCTAGAGGAAACCCACACAGACACAGAGAGGATGAGGACGCTCCACACAGACAGTCACCTGAGGCTGGAATTGAGTCCAGGTGCCTGGTAGCGTGAGGCAGCAGTGCTAACCATGATGTCACCATGCCACCTTCCCTCACACGCATAGCGCTCACTCACTCTAACTCTATGTGGATGCTCATAGCATCAATGCCTTGTCTTTTTGCTTTCTGCCTGTACAGCCTGAGATAACAGACTCATATTACTGCTGCTTTGCCTTCCCTTTTAGCACAGATACAAAGCCAGGATGCTTATCATGATTGTCAGCAGGTCTTTGTCAAGTCAAGGGAGAATAGCCTGTGATCAGGGTGTCCCTGTACAATTAATCAAAGGCAGACTCAGATACCATTCCAGGTCCTGCTCAGGGCAGTCAGAGTCAGGATCCTCTCCATGTAAAGGATGAGGAACAGAGTGACAGCAGTACACCTTGAGTTTTTCTGCCCTATTGTACTCTGTTTTCAGAATAAGAGGGAGGCAGGAATTACAGAAGATAAAGAGCTTTACTGTGGATGCAGGTGGGGAGCTGAACCAAGCGAGTGAGTGGGCAGCTCAGAGAGCTGGTGTTGGGAGGTGGGGTGGTTGAGGATGGGCGAGTGAGGAAAGATGTTGTTGATAATAGGGAGGGTGGTACAGTGTGAGTCTTAGTGGGAGGTGGCTACAGAAATAGAGAGAGTGTGAGCTTTAGATTAGATTACTTACAGTGTGGAAACAGGCCCTTCGACCCAACAAGTCCACACCAAACCGCCGAAGTGCAACCCACCCATACCCCTACATATACCCCTTACCTAACACTACGGGCAATTTAGCATGGCCAATTCACCTGACCCGCACATCTTTGGACTGTGGGAGGAAACCGGAGCACCCGGAGGAAACCCATGCAGACACGGGGAGAACGTGCAAACTCCACACAGACAGTCGCTTGAGTCGGGAATTGAGCCCAGGTCGCTGGCGCTGTGAGGCAGCAGTGCTAACCACTGTGCCACCGTGCCGCTATCAGACAAAAAACATTGACACTTATGGTGAAGATTGGAAAAGGACACTGACCTCCTTCTGACAGTGCTGGGTGCTTCTCCAGCCAACCGAGACTGCCCCAGTTGTAGAGCAGGCTGGCATGGCTTGTTGATGACCTCAGCTGCTGATCCTGAGAAAGAAGGAAGTCCAGCCTGTGCACCATTCTGTCCAGCAATCTTCCAGTATCCTACCCATTAGCCGAGGTGCTGATTTCTCCCTGTCTGCCATGTCCCGGGCAAACCTCCAGACTGACGGTGTCTCAGTGGAGAATGGACCTTTAAAGATTGCACAAGGAATGCCAGCATATTCTGGTGAGTGGCGATTAGTCCTCAAATCCAGCTAATCAGTATCCTGCATTTACATCTATTAATCATGGCATGTCTGCTGCAGCCCACAAAATTAGGGCAAAGTCAGTGCATGAACTATTTGCTTGACTTCAAACATCTTCAATTTCTATTTTTCTTTAGTTCAACTTCAGGTTAATCTGGTGAGCACTGTCTAGTAGTCACACTAGATTCTGAGCATGGTCTGCAGTGGCTTCTTCCATTGCCTCTCCACATCTATAGACTAAAAGATGATCTTCGCTAGAGAGATCCCTGACTACCTTGTACTGTCTGCTTTGATACTCTTCTGGGGCAGTGGATTTGCCAAATACCATATCTGACTACTTGTATCTCCCAATGATACCTAAAATGTAGTTAAAGAAGATGGTACTCTCATCCAACATTGCCAGTGACCAATCTTCACAGTGAAGATAGCAAAGGCTTTGCCTTTGGAAATTGTGACAAAATCCCTTCAATGATCGGCATGGGTCAGTGAGATCTCTTCAACACTGTATTGAATTCCTTGAAACGAATGCATACCCTCAGCTTGGCAGGGTTTTTTTCAGTGCTACCTTGCTGTTAATTCTCTCTGTGGGAGTTAACACTTTTTTGATTACTCCCTCCCTATCCAGTTATTCTAACTTATCTTTCAGGTGGGACCTGCAGCCACCAGGATCTCTCCTCAGCCAATGCTGCATTGGTCTCGCTGTCTTATCTACATTGAGATAATATTCACCACCAAGGCCTAAAGAAAGATATTTGGAGTTTATTTAAAATTCATTCATGCATTGGTTACCCATCCCTAATTGCCCAGAGCCCAGTTAAGAGTCAGCCACATTAATGTGAGTCTGGAGTCACATGTAGGCCAAACCATGTAAGGATGGCAGTTTCCTTCCCTAAAGGACATTAGTGACTCAGATAGTTTTCCCAACAATCAACAATGGCTCTTATTAGACTCTTAATTCCAGATTGTTATTGAATTCAAATTCCACAATCTGACATGGTGGCATTCAATCACAGGTCCGCAGAACATTTTAGGGTATGTTCAGGAGTAAATGGCTTTATTAAGCATTACTTTTCCAGGCTTCTGACATCCTTCAGCTGAGAAGAGTCGACTTTGCTTAATGTCTAATGTTTGGAACCTCAAATCTTCATTCTTCTCATTGCATTGGGCTCTTCGATTCATTTGTCATCTTAACATGAGCATCATTCCATCATATAGCTTTAAATGTGCTTTCAAAATCTTTGCTATCTTCAAATTTTTTCCAGTCACTATCTTGAGCCATTTCCTACAGATCTGCGAAGCTCATGATACTGTACGAAATGCCAGTGTCTATCTGACATTTCATAGTCACTTGGTGCATTCCTGCAGTAATCATCCTCATTACAAATATTTATCATCTTTAGACCTGAGACTGTCAACTTGTGGTAGAGTAGGGAGCAATTTGTCAGATTTGTCGGAGTTGGGATAGGGTGTCTTGCCTTGGACGGTAAATGGGGAGATTTGGGGTTTAACTCAGACAGAAGCATTCTGCATGGGAGTGGGACCTCAATAGGTGACAATACCTGGCATGATTTGGAGATGCTGGTGTTGGACTGGGGTGGACAAAGTTAAAAATCACACAACACCAGGTTATAGTCCAACAGGTTTAATTGGAAGCATTGGCTTTCAAAATGCTACCTTTTCATTTGGTAGTTGTGGAACAGGACCATAAGACACAGAATTTATAGCAGAAAGATTACAGCATCATGGGGCTGTAATGATATATTAAACAAATTTAGATTAAGTCTTTTATCTTTTATAATGGGATGTGCTAGTTACGGTTTTTTAATATGTAAATCCCAGAACTCCTTTTAAGTTACAATCTCAAGATAGCTTCAAATTTTCTAACAATAGGTGCCATCTCAGCTCAGACAATGCTTTAATGGTGTGAGGTTAAAAACTATCTGTGTCCCAATTTTGAGTCATAATTGGCATGGTCATCTCATTTTCCAGAGATCAGATGAGCAGATACAATGCATGGAGATGGTGGTTTGATGGTCTCTGGGAGCCTGTGGTGTTTATGGGATGGTCTACTGGGCAAGGGATTGGATATCTGCGGGTGCTTTGACACATTCAGGGTGATGCTGGAAGTCACCTGCTCAGGAGTACACAATCTCATCATGTTGGAAATCAAAAGTGTAAAATGGGGAAGAACAGAATAGACCAAGTAAATGGTTTGGGGAGTCAGTGAGAGATGGGGTTGCAACATCTACAGATATTACAGCCTTTTAAATATTGCAACCATTGCTTTTGTGTGAATCAAATTGGACTGTTTAGTTGATTTGAGTTAACAAAATCCCAATGAGGTGACACCTCATACAGAACGTTGCCCTGCATTAATTCTGGTAGTTAGTCAGGGAGACAGATAATTGGAGCATAAATGATAGAGGTTTGGCTGTGCTTATTAATTTCAGTGTTATACTGTATCCAGAAAAAGACAGCTTAGCACAGAAACCAAGCCAGAGTCCAATTAAATGATTGTTCAATGTTCTGGCGATCCAGCCAGTTAAGTTAACCAATTGATTTGAATGAATAATATTTAGATAATTGACTTCCCACTGTATAAAGAGAAATGATCAAATGCTCAATGCTTTCTAAGCTTCTGGGACGATGCAAATATCATGACATAGAAAACAACCAATCAAGGGGGAATAACAGAATATGAATTTGATTATCTTTCATGGAGCAAAGAGAAATTTTGGGTAAAATTCTTTCGAGTGATTTTATCAAAAACCACGTTGAAGAAAAATATCACTGCATGGTGAAGAAGTAGTCTTGGCCTTTTCTGAATCCTGTGTGGGAGAATTGTATTGCCTCAATAGAAGCTCTTTTGCCTTTTGGTCATTCAGTTGTGCTTTCCTGAAAATGGAGCACAAAATCTAGGCAATGGAATACTGAGGGAGTGCCGCACCGATGGCAGTGGTGTCTTTCAACTAGGAAGTTAAACTAAGACCATAGGCAGCCTGTGTGCCTTTGTCTTGTATGTCACATGGGACTCTGACCCATGCCACTTCCCTTTAAATGCCATCTGATCAGTCAGTGCTGCAGCCCCTTCCTCACAGAGTGAATCACTTAACCTACCCACTCCAAGTGTCCCCACAGCCATGCTCTTTCCCATCGCATACTTCTGATTTCCAGAATGATGGAAGATGATCCGTTCCTCTTGCAGTCATTGCCTGAACATGTTGGTGATGACCCAAATATCCATGTTCCCTTCCCAACAGCCCATCCCATTAACCCTACAGGCTTCACACTTGCCCGATTTCCACCAACCATAGACCAAAAGATCATAAGAGATAGGAACAGGAGTAGTCTGTTTGGCCCTTCAAGCCAGTTTTGAGAGTATGGTGCTGGAAAAGCACAGCAGGTCAGGCAGTATCTGAGGAGCAGGAGAATCAACGTTTCGGGTATAAACCCTTTCCTGATGAAGAGTTTGTGCCCGAAACAGCGACTCTCCTGCACCATGGATACTGTCTGACCTGCCATGCTCTTCCAGCATCACACTCTCAACCCTGATCTCCAGCATGTACAGTCCTTACTTTCACCTTCAAGCCAGTTCCATCGTTCAACAGGATCATGGCTGATCCACCACTTCCACCTTTTTCCCCTTACTCTTGATTTCCCCTAATGATCAAGGAACTTTTAATCTCACCCTTAAATGCAGTAACCCACCTACATGTGCCTACATCTGCGTTTGACCCCTCCCCCCCCACCAAAATCTTGCAAATCCTCCTGCTCAATTTCACAATTGTACTGCACCCCTGCCCAACCTCTGCATCCACCTCAATGATATCGGTGGAGGATCTGATCTTGATTGGCCTGAATTTAAACATGGAAGGTGGGTTGTCAGTGCTTATTACACTATCATTGGACTGCCCAATCCTATGGGCAGGCAGAAGAACCAAGAGGTCAGATATCCATCTTAGTTAACATTGTGAAGGAAAGGGCTGAAAGTGTCAGGTCCCATATCTTAACTGCACTGTACCTCAGTTTATCTGTCACCATTTGTTACCTCTAGATTTTATTATTCCAACACATTCCTACTGACCTTCCATCTCCCACCATCCCTCAGTTTGAATTCATCAAACTCATTACTGCTTGTTTCCTATCTTGCTCAAAATCCCCATTCACCCATAATCCTTATACTTGTCTAACCACATTTCAATGCCTCATCAAAAAAAATTTTGAAATTCCTCCACGATCTCAGCTCTTCCTATCTCTGTGAGCTCTTGCTGACCCCATAATTCATTGTGCTACTCCAATTTTGGTTGCTTACAATTCTCCACCATCAATCCATCACCGGCAGCTGTGCCTTTAGCTTCCAGGGCTGGTTGCCAAGTATTGTTTGATGATACTATTGTGAAGTGTTTGAGGTGAAGGACGTTCCTAATGACCAGGGACTTCAGAACCAGGGGTCACAGTCTAAGGATATGGGGTAGGCCATTTAGGACTGAGATGAGGAGAAATGTCTGCACCCAGAGAGTGGTGAGCCTCTGAAATTCTCTGCAACAGAAAGTGGTTGAGGACGAAACACTGAATGTTTTCAAGAAGAAGTTAGAGGTAGTTCTTAGGGCTATAGGAATTGTAGAGTACGAAGAAAACATGGGAGCAAAATATTGAGTTGGGTAGTCAGCCATGATCATTATAACTGGCAGAATAGGTTTGAAGGGCTAAGTGGCATGCTCCTGCCCCTGATTTCCATATTTCTATCTTTCCAAACCTACCCTGTTCGAGCTCCTTTCTCTAGAACAAATTATGTGGGGATTCTACTGAATATGAGTAAGTTAGGCTTATCCCAATTAGAAAGATGAGTGCAAATGAACCTACTGAAGGCATGTCAGATGGTGTACTCCATAATGCCCGAAACGTCGATTCTCCTGCTCCTGGGATGCTGCCTGACCTGCTGCGCTTTTCCAGCAACACATTTTTCAGCTCTGCTCTCCAGCATCTGCAGTCCTCACTTTCTCCATAATGGCATATACCAGACATAACTTTAGATTGCTTTGAAGAAAAGAGTCTAACATTTGACTATGTCCCCTAGTTGCAGGCAGCTAATCATCACCTTGACCATTTGGCTCATGATTTACTTATAGCAAAGATGTAGACCACTTTGCCCAACTAGACAATTACAGAGTTTATGTTCCACTCCTCCTAGTTTTCCTCATCTAATTTTACAGCCATAATCTTTTATTTCCTTCATCTGTGTTTACTTGTTTAGCTTCTCCTTTAATGTATCCATCCTGTTGACCTCAACCACTCCCTGTCAGAGTGAGTCCTATAATGTCACCACTTTGTGTAAAGAGTGTTCTTCTCAACTGCCAACCATCTTGTGAAGATGATCTCCTGTTATGCTCTTCATCACAAGAGGAAATCATACTACATCCGTTCAATCAAAACCTTTTAGAGCTTTAAAGAAATCACCACAGTCTTCTTCATCTAAGGGAAAAGGTACCCAGCCTGAGAAACATTTGCTGCTATGTGTACCCATTCATTTCAAGTACCATTCTTGTGCCTTTGTTTCTTTGTGCCTTTCCATTGCCTCCATGCCCTTGTTTATACATGGCACAGTAAAGGTAATGACACTATCGTCCTAATGAGGCCACAGGGCTTCTTTCAGAGGGAGGTGACTGGTGGTGGTTTAACCTGAGAGTCACCATGCCTCAGGCAAGGGGAGAGGTTGAGAAAGAGAGTTCTTCAAGGTCACCTCAGCTGGTGTGGGAATTGAACCCATGCTTTCACCATCACTCATCAGCCAATTGAGGTAGAACCATAGATCAATAGAAATGATGCAGCACAGAAGGAGGCTGTTTGGCCCATCTTATCCCTTTTTAATCTCATCTGCACTTTGCAATTCGCAACATTGAAGGTGCAGATCCAGGTTTGAAAGAATTCAGGGTCTCTGCCTCCACCACCAACACCGACAGAGACCCCCTAAATTGGGAACTGTCCAGGTACTGACCTCTTTTATACAATAGAGACCAGAACTCCAAGTGTGGTCACGTGGTACAGTCTTCCTCACCATGAACCATTAAAAGGGAGGAAAATAGGCAAAATTAAGTTCATCACAAGCTTTGTAAAGAATATGGAATAATGATGATGAAAATCTCTCTTCAATCGTATTTTTTTTTAAAAAAACAAGCTATCCTTTTTCATTTGCAATTTGTCTGATCTCATTTTTTAAAATTTGCTGTGGAGTACAGTGGGTGAATTAATACAGTAATCAAAATAAATTATGCCTGTTCTCAAGTGTAATTGATCAGCTGGACTTGTGCCAGTCTGTACTGACACCTCTACACATTCCAATTCAGATTTATTTTCTTTTTTATTGATTTCAAAATGTTAATGCAACCTCTGCATTCCACATCCCTTCTACTTTACTGTGTTTTGTTTCCTGTCAGAAATATTCTTCCATTTCCAATTCACTTCCTTCCCCAAGCACCCCGACTGAGAAAAAGAAATTTCAGAAGGTTAGTTTGTACTAGACAGGAATCCAGGTGCTCAATTAAATGCATGACGTTGTCACCCCAGGTTTCCTGTCTTTGTCTCTCTGTCTCTGATTTAAAGTTTCCTGGCTCTTGTCCTGTTTTGGTCTCTCCATTTCTGTTTTACCCACATTGTCCAACCCCCTCATCTTCTAACCTTGACAAAACTGTAACTCTGCCTCAAAAGAGAATGGATTTAAATCCAGAATCACAAAATGGATAGTAACTTTCAATTTAATTGCTTTACTCAGAGGTTGGGGAAGACACAGGAAAGACTTCACGTTGATGTGGAGTGGAGATTGAGAATGTGGTGAATTCAAGAGGGAACTGGGTAGACATTTAGCAGAGAATGCAACTAAGGATGGTCAGGCAGAGGGGATTCCTTTTGCATTTACATCCATAAATGGAGTATGAGTACCCAAAAATCATGGGGAGAATGACACGTGCCCAATGTAAATTTGCCTGCTGAGGTGACCAGTCCTCTTGTTGAAATGCAAGAGTTCATACAGAAGTTATCTGATGATCAGAGCATCCTGAATGGCAACTTTAATGTCAATCAGCACCAGGCATCACTGTTTGTTTGGCAGCTATTGCAGTGCCAGTTAAAAAGACTGTTACATGCAGCCAGAGGAAATTGGAATAAGGGCTAGCACACAAGTTGTTTCTTCCAACTCAACTGAATTTTTTATTACCCCTTCTGCTGCACATGCTCCCATGAAGTTTCTTTGCTCCTATATTCTGCTACTCTTTTTGCAACATTAGAGAATGTCTTTAATGTTGTAAGAGATAGAGAATAGGAGCAGGACCCTAGTCCTATCAGTCTCATTTGATTTATGGGCTCCCTGCTTCATTCTTCCAAACTTCAGTCAATATAGTCTTAACTAATCCAATCTCTCTTCATACGTTATTTATCACATTGTGCTTAATGCACGAACAAAATCAGAAATTGCTGGAAAAGCACAGCAGGTCTGGTAGTGTCTATAGAGAGAAATAAGAGTTAATTTTTCGGGTTCAGGATGTTTACAGCATCTGCAGTTCTTGCAGTTTTTATTTAGTACTTAATGTAACATGCATTAAGTAATTTACATTACAAGTGAGATACGTCATAGTGCCTTGAGAAACCTCAAGTGAGATTTAACAGTAAGCACATATTACTGTTCGACTCCAAATAATTGGTGCTTAGAACAACAACTGGAACAAAAACTAGTTAGATCCTCCCATGAACACATACCAATGGACATTATGTGGCTACAGGACATCAGCTAACCTTTTCAGATGCGAATTGTACTACACAACAAAACCAAGCATGGGGTAGGCTCAGTTTTACAATCCAACTATGTTCAATTTCAGCCCATTGTTCTGGAGAGGATAACACATTACATTCAAGCATTTCCACTGTCTCTGCCACCTCCAATGAGACAGTTTTCACATCTTTAGCCTGATGCACGCCTTCTCCAGTCACAGCAGGATGGATTAGCCAGACAGAAATTAAATTGCAGATCACAATTTCGAAGCAGCTCAACGTCCACATCACTTGCTTCCAGTGCAGTGGTGCCTGTCCAGCGATGTAAGGTAATGGAAGGCAGGAGGAGATTAGACAGCTGCTTCTTCAACACTCTTGCCAGCAGCTGTAGCCAACCTCGCATCTCGCTCTTTGAGATTTATTGGTCTCTGTTGTTACTTCTTCTCAATCCAACAAAAGATTTAGCACTTGAAGGACTTCAAATGTCAAGACGCATAAAGTGCATCCATGTCCATGATTCAAAACCCACTGGAAATCTGAAATATAACCAGAGGGATGCTGGGCACATTCTACAGGTCAGGATAAAACCTGTGGAGACAGGGAGAGAGAAACAAAATGAACACCTAAGGTCAATAACCTCTCAGCACATCCAACTGTGGGATATAGGTAAAGTCGTGTTACTTCTGCAATCATAATTACTTATGAAAGGTAAATGAACTCATACCAGTGTGTAATTGTTTCAGCCAAGAGCTGAGTCAGCAAGAATGAAAACTATGTGAAGGAAATACATAATTGTTTTTAGCTAAAATGTGCATGCAAGAATGAAATGTGCCTGCAACAATGGTAGATGTTACAGACAAATAGATAAGGTGCTGTGAGGGGAGGGGGTTAAGCTCGATACGCCTGTACAAACTGTAGTTATAAGCATCTGTTTCCCGCTTCTGCAAAAACAAGAACAAACCACAATCAAGAAGTCATGAGGTCATAAGATCATAACAAGTGAGGGAAATAGATGGTAGTGAAGGAGGATATACCTAACAATGGGCCACGGCGGGATGTGGCCAAACAGCCTTTTGAGGCCAGAAATAAGCATTTTGTCACAGACAAGGCCGGATAAGGCAAGAGATGAACAAGAGTAGTGGGCGCTGGTCTTAGAGAGGTGGGAGATGTAAACAGGGGAGGAGCAATGGGATGAAAGAAAAAGAACCAAATTACATAAATATTGTGTATTAGTTGAATCCAGTGTATGTGTGTCCCTGCCTTGTGGACAGTGGACACAACACCTCTCTTGCAAGAGCGAAATAAATGACACTACTGATTCAGATCTTGTCTCGGACTGAAAATATTGAAGTGAGTGAGCTTCATTTCTCATACAACCAAAGTTAAAGATGTAAAGGTTTGTAAGCAATTGCAGAGCCAGGGTAATGGGGGTGCGAGAAAGATCAAACGGAGTGGATTTTAATCGATAGGAAGACAGGGTAGATTGAACAAAGGGGCTGATTGTGTGAGGGAAATGGGGATGATATTCTATTGGTTCATTGTATTCCAGACCAGTTGATCACAATTTTAAAATGTGTGGATAACACAAAACTTGGAAGCATTGTGAACTATGAGGAGGATAGTTTTAGCATAAAGTTCTCAGATTTATTAATCGGGTCAAGAGCAAGGAGGTGATATTGAATTTATATGAGACCTCAGCTGGAGTGTTGAATACAGTTTTGGGTGCCACATTTTGACAAAGTTGCAAATACATTGGAGAGAGAGAGTACAGAATGATTTACTAGAATGGTTCCAGGTCAGAGAGCGTCAGTGATGAGGATAGATCGAAGAAGTGGGGACTGTCTCCCTGGAGAAATGAAAGCTGAGAGTAGATCTGATTGAAGATTTGAAAATCATGAGTGGACAGGACAGGGTTGATAGGGTGAAACTGTTTCTGGTTGTAAAATAAACAAGAATGAGAGGATATAGAAGTAAAGTTATGTGTAAAGAAGCAAGGGTGATGAGATATGAAAATATTTTCACACTGCAAGTTGTCAGGGTGTGGAATGCACTGCCTGGAAATGTAGTGAAGGCAGGTTCAATTGGGTATTGAATTTTTTTTGATGGAAATCTTGTGCAGGGATTTAGGGAAAAGGCAGGTGAGTGGCACAAGGTAAATACAGCTGGCCTAAATAATGGAGATGATGCAGACACAATGGGCCGAATGGTCCCCTTCTGTATTTCAATAAGTTCTGTGATTCTGTGATAGTGTTAAACCTCAAAAGGATGCTAACAGGAAGGCGGAGTTGTTAAAGAGGCATTTAGCACACTTATCTTCGTTGCTCAGATGTTTGAGTATAGGAGTTAGAACGTCATGTCGAGATTGTACAGGACATCGGTGAGGCCTGTTAGAGTCATAGAGATGTACAGCATGGAAACAGACCCTTCGGTCCAACCCATCCATGCCAACCAGATATCCCAACCCAATCTAGTCCCACCTGCCAGCACCTGGCCCATATCCCTCCAAACTCTTCCTATTCATATACCCATCCATACACGTCCCACCCTCTGCATGAAAAAGTTGCCCCTTAGGTCCCTTTTATATCTTTCCTCTCCTGCCCTAAACCTATGCCCTCTAGTTCTGGACTCCCCCGCTCCAGGAAAAAGGCTTTGTCTATTTATCCTATCCATGCCCCTCATAATTTTGTAAGCCTCTATAAAGTCACCCCTCAGCCTCCGATGCTCCGGGGAAAACAGCCCAGCCTGTTCAGCCTCTCCCCATAGCTCAAATTCTCCAACCCTGGCAACATCCTTCTGGAATACTGTGTGCAGTTTTGGTCCCATTGCTATAGGAAGTATTTATTAAATTGGAGAGGGTTCAGAAAAGATTTACCAGGATTCTACCGGGATTGAAGGGTTTGAGTTATATGGAGAGGCTGGAAAGGCTGGGACTTCTAACATTGGCATGTAGGCGGTTGAGGGGTGACATCATCACGCTTTATAAAATCATGAAGGACATAGACAGAGTGAATAGCAAAGGTCATTTCCCTAGAGTTGACGAGTTCAAAGCTAGAGGGAGTATTTTTAAGGTGAGAGGAGAAACATTTTAAAAGGACAAGAAGACCCAACTCTTTTTACACAGAGAGTGGTTCAGGTGTGAATTGAACTGCCAGAAAAAATGGTGAATGCAGGTACAGTTACAATGTTTAAGAAGCATTTGATTAAATTCATGAATAGGAAAGGTTTAGAGGGATATGGGCCAAATGCAGACAGATGGGACAATTTCACTTTGGGGACGTGGTTGGTTTGGACCATTTGGACCGAAGGACCTGTTTCCATGCTGTATGGCTCTATGACTTGATCACTCATAGACAGACAGTCGGTCAAATCTAGTGCACAGAAGTGTGAGGAGATTCTTTTTCTAAAAGGAGGTGCAGGAAATAGGGATATCTGTGCACATATCACTGATGGTGGCAGGACTATTTGAAACCCTGGTTAATTAAGCCAACTCGATCCTGACTTTTATCAACAGCGACGTGGAGTACAATAAATCAACATAAATAACAAACACTGAATCTCAGCTGGAATATTGTGTCCTGTTCAGGCACCACATTTTAGGAAAGATGTGAAAGCATTAGAAACAATGTACCACACGGAATTCAAGAAAATGATCCAAAGGATGGGGACCTTCAGTCGCACAGGGAGATTGGAGAAGTTGAGCCTGTTGGAGAAAAGAAGGTTGAGAGAAGATTTGTAAGATGTGTTGAAAAGTATAATGAACTTGGACAGAGTAGACAGAGAGAAACTGTTGTCATTGGTTGATGGATGGAGACCCAGAGGAGACTGATTGAAGCCAATTAGCAAAACAAGTCATAGTAACATGAGGGAAAACATTTTCTCAAGACAAGTGGATGGGATCTAGAATGTACTGTCTAAGAGTATGGGTGAAGGAAGATTCAATTATTGCATTTAAAAGGAAATCAAAACATTTTCTGAAGAAGTAGAGTTTACAGGGCTATGGGGAAAAGATGAGGAGTGGCACTAAGTGAATTGCACTTATACCAAGGCAGGATGGACTGAATGGCTTTCTTCCATACTGTAATAATTCCATGCCAAGGGATATTTTACATCCATCTGAGAGAGAAGATCAAGCTTCTGTTCAGCAGCTGACTCAAGAGGTGGAACCTCAGGTCAGGTGAGAGTGACAGCCCTTGACATGAAGGTGGCATTTGACTGAGTGTGAAATCATGAAACCCTAGCAAAACATGGAGTTAATAGGTATCAGAGGCAAATGTTCCACTGATTGGAGTCATACCTGACACATAGGAAGATGGCTGTGGTTATTGCAGGGCAGTCATCTTAGCTTCAGGACATCTCTACAGAAGTTCCTCAGGGGAGTGTCTTCAGCCCAACCATCTTCAGCTGCTTCATCAATGGCCTTCCCTCCATCATAAGGTCAGAAGTGGGGATGTTCACCGATGATTGCACAACATTCAGCACCATTCACGACTCCTCAGACACTGAAGCAGTCCATGTTCAAAGCAACTAGATTTGGACTTTATCCAGACTCAGGCTGACAAATGACAATTAACAGTCATGTCACACAAATGTCAACCTATGACCATCATGAATAAGGAACAATCTTATCACTGCTCCTTGACATTTAATGGTGTTACCATCACTGAATCTTTCACTATTGACTTCAAAGGAGTTACCATTGTCAGAAACTCAACTGGACTTGTCACACAAACACCGTGGCTACAAGAGCAGGTCAGGCCTGTTGGAATACTGTGTTGAATAACCTTCTGACTTCTGCAAGCCTAACCATTACGTACAAGGCACATGTCAGAAGCATGATGGAATATTTCCCATTTGCCTGGATGGGTGCAGCTCAAACAACACTCAAGAACCCTGATACCATCCAGGACAAAACAGCCCACTTATTTGGCACCAGACCCACAAACAACAATTCCCTCCATTATCAATGCTCAGTAGCAGAAGCGTTTACCATTAACAAGACGAACTGCAAAATTGACTAAAGCACCTTCCAAATGCACAGCCACTTCGATCTAGCTGGACAAGGGCAGCCGATCCATAGGTACACCGCCAACCGCAAGCTCCCCTCCAAGACACTCATCAAACTGACTTGGAAATATATCACTGTTTCTTCACTGTCTTAAGGTCAAAATCCCAGAATTCCCTTCCAAAAGGCATTGTGTGTCAACCCACAACAGGTCAATTGCAGCGATTCAAGAAGGCAGCACAGCACCACCTTCCCTCACAAATGAGAAAAAAAACCTCAAACAGTGCGATATTCCTCCAAAACACACTGCACTGTCAGTTTCGATTTGGATACATATCCCAGTGGTAGGTTGTAAATCCAGAATCTTCTGATTCACAGCAAGGACTGAGTATAGTAACTAAGATCACTGAACCTGAGAGAAATTTAACTGAAATTGTATGATGGTATTAGACAATATTTTTCAAAAGCTGACTGGGAGCAGATGTTTGCAGGTAAAGGGACAACTGGAAAATGGAAAGCCTTCAGAAATGAAATAATGAGAGTCCAGGGACAGTATATTGCTGTCAGGGTGAAAGGAAAGTTGTAGGTATAGGGAATTCTGGATGATGAGAGAAATTGAGGTTTTGGTTAAGAAATAAAGGAAGCATATGGTAAGTATACATGGGAGAGATCGAGTGAATCCTTAGAAGAACATAAAGGCAGTTGGAGTATACTTAAGAGGGAAATCAGGAGGGCAAAAAGGGAAAGAGATAGCTTTGGCAAATAGGGTTAAGGAGAATCCAAAGGGTTTTTTATGAATACATTAAGGACAAAAGGGTAACTAGGGAGAGAAGAGGTATGAAGGGCTCATGCTCGAAACGTCGAATTCTCTATTCCTG
Source organism: Hemiscyllium ocellatum (assembly GCF_020745735.1). Classification (NCBI taxonomy): domain Eukaryota; kingdom Metazoa; phylum Chordata; class Chondrichthyes; order Orectolobiformes; family Hemiscylliidae; genus Hemiscyllium; species Hemiscyllium ocellatum. Next base: position 10,561,373 of record NC_083423.1, read on the forward strand.
AGATGCTGCCTGGCCTGCTGTGCTTTGACCAGCTTCACATTTTCAGCTGTGATCTCCAGCATCTGCAGACCTCATTTTTTACACAGAGAAGAGGTCCCCTCAAAGATCAGCAAGGCGGCCTTTGTGTGGGGCCGCAGGAGATGGGGGAGATACTAAACAAGTATTTTGCATCAGTGTTTACTGTGGAGAAGGACATCAGAGGTATAGAATGTGGGGAAATAGATAGTGACATCTTGAAAATACCCATATTACAGAGGAGGAGGTGCTGAATGTCTTGAAATGCATAGAAATTGATAAATCTCCAAGACCTGATCGTGTGTATCCTAGAACTCTGTGGGAAGCCAGGGAAGTGATTGCTGAGCCCCTTACTGAGATATTTATATTATCGATAGTCACAGGCAAGGTGATGGAAGACTGGAGGTTGGCAAATGTGGTGCCACTATTTAAGAAAGGTGGTAATGGAAAAGCCAGGGAACTATAGACCATTGACCCTGACATCAATGGTAGGCAAGTTGTTGGAGGGAATCCTGTGGGACAGAATTTGCATGTGTTTGGAAAGGTAAGGGCTAATTAGGGATAGTCAGCATGGCTTTGTGCGTGGGTGGTCATGTCGCATGAATTTGATTGAGTTTTTTGAATAAGTAATAAAGAGGATTGATGAGGACAGAGCAGTAGACGTGATTTATATGGACTTCAGTAAGGCATTTGACAAGGTTCCCTGTGGGAGATTGGTTAGCAAGGTTAGATCTCATGGAAAAAAGGGAGAACTCGCCATTTGGATACAGAACTGACTCAAAGGTAGAAGACAGAGGGTGGTGGTGGAGGTTGCTTTTCAGACTGGAGGCCTGTGACTAGTGGTGTATCACAAGGATCGGTGCTGGGCACACTGCTTTTTATCATTTATATAAATGAATTGGATGTGAACATAGGAGGTATGGTTAGTAAGTTTGCAGATGATACCAAAATTGAAGGTGTTGGACAGTGAAGAAGGTTACCTCAGAGTACAACGGGATCTTGATCAGATGGGCCAATGAACTGAGAAGTGGCAGATGGAGTTTAATTTGGATAAATGTGAGGTGCTGCATTTTGGAAAAGCAAATGTTAACAGGATTTATGCACTTAGGTAAGATCCTGGGGAGTGTTTCTGAACAAAGAGATCTTTGAGTGCAGATTCATAGTTCCTTGCAGGTAGATAGGATAGTGAAGAAGATGTTTGGTATGCTTTCCTTTATTGGTCAGAATATTGAGTACAGGAATTGGGAGGTCATGTTGTGGCTGTACAGGACATTGGTTCGGCCACTGTTGGAATGTTGCATGCAGTTCTGGTCTCCTTTCTATCTGGAAGATGTTGTGAAACTTGAAAGGGTTCAGAAAAGATTTGCAAGGATATTGCCAGGTTTGGAAGATTTGAGCTACAAGGAGAGGCTGAACAGGCTGGGGCTGTTTTCCCTGGAGAGTCAGAGGCTGAGGGGTGACCTTATAGAGGTTTACAAAATTATGAGGTCATGGTTAGGATAAACAAATAAGCTGTTTTCCCTGGGGTGGGGGAGTCCAAAATTAGAGGGTATAGATTTAGGGTGAAAGGGGAAAGATATAAAAGGGACCTAAGGGGCAGTTTTCTCATGCAGAAGGTGGTGTGTGTGGAATGACTGCCAGAGGAGGTGGTTTAGGCTGGTACAATTACAGAACTGAAAAGGCTTTCCTGATGAAGGGCTTATGCCAAAACGTCAATTCTCCAGCTCCTCGGATGCTGCCTGACCTGCTGTGCTTTTCCAGTACCACACACTCAAGCACTGTAAAGGCACCTGGATGGGTATATGAATAGGAAGGGTTTGGAGAGATATGTGTCAAGTTCTAGCAAATTGATTTAGAGTAGGTTCGAATATCTGGTCGGCATGGACAAGTTGGACCGAAGGGTCTGTTTCCGTGCTGTACATCTCTGTGACTCTATGACTCTAATTAAATCACCCCGTGGGTTGCATATAAAAACTTGTTTTCAATATGTGATTTCCTATGTTTTCAGATGAAAGAAAGATTTCTGTCATTTGTTCACTTCATTGCTTAAGAATGATAGTTTGCTAATACAGACCTGGAAATTTCCATTGAAGGTAAAGGAGACTGCTAATCTCTGCTCCATTCCCATGACAACACCTTGACCAAACAGAATCTACCTGCCTGGTCTGAGCTCAAAAATTGATAATTAGCTGCTCTTGGTACATCTCCATTCCAACAATGTCCCAACCAATCAGCACCCTCTTTTCATGCTGTTAAATTGGTGTTCCTTATTCCAAGGCTGTTTCTTGCTTCATTGTCCCCATGGGACCGAGAAGGAAAGCTTATACACCCTGTCTCCTTTTAACAACATTCATCACTAATTTTGGAAACCACTTTAATTCTTTGTGGATCGTTCCATAAACAAGTATGCAAGGAGAGGTCTTACAGACTCAGAAAGAATGAATGAGTGGCTAATTGGTTTTTCACAATGAGTTTGGAATGTTTGCAGTAAATGTTTGGAACGTTCCTGATGAAGAGCTTATGCCCGAAGCGTCAACTCTCCTGCTCCTCAGATGCTGCCTGACCTGCCGTGCTTTTCTATTGCAACACTTTTTGACTCTGATCTCCAGCATCTGCAGTCCTCACTTTCTCCTGGAATTCATATAACTTTGCTCGCTGACTGGAAGGTTCATTTTCAGACGTTTCGTCACCATACTAGGTAACATCATTAATGAGCCCCTGGATGAAGCACTGATGTTGTGACCCACTTTCAATTTATGTGTTAAGGTTTCCTTGGGTTCCATGGAGACCTTAAAACAAAAATAGAAAGCAGGCCATAACACCAGCACTTCACCGGAGGGTCACTGATGATGTTACCCTTTATGGTGATGAAATGTCTGAAAACAAACCTTCCAGCTCAGCGAGCAAACTTTAATCCAGAACTTCACCCTGAGCTATAAATCCTCTCTAACTCCCTTCTCCTGGAATGTTTGCAGTAGACCCAAGAGAATCTCTAACTCCTTGATGAAAAGTCTAATGGAACATTAATATCCATGGCTTTGGGCACAGCTCTAGTGTGATTGGTGGATTTGGATAAGCAATATGTGATTTAAGATCAGCTGTTACATGGCTAGGTCAATTTGGGATCCGCTGCAGTCTGATTGAGTGATCTGTGACCCACTATGATGTGCTTGAGTGAATTTGAATTCAACTGTAATGCATTTGGGTAGATTTCAGATAGGCTGTTGTGAAATTGGATATGTTCACAATCAGTCTTCGTGTGATTGGATAGAGTTAAAATCAGCTGCAATGTGATTTTATAGATTTGGGACCAGCTATTTTGCAATTGGAGGGAAATGTGATCAATAGCCATGAATGAATGTAGATCCATCTCATCTGACCTCATGGTTATCGCTTGTTTTCAATGAGGATTAAATCCATATCCTAGCATTAAAGGGATCAGAGGAGAAAGCAGGAACAGGTTCCTGAGTTGGGTGAATAGCCATAATCATATTGAATGGCACAACAGGCTTGATGGGCTGAATGGCCTATGTCTGCTCCTGTTTTCTATGTTTATTTTGAATCCTGTTCCCATAACTCACTCAGAGTCTCCACCATGATACAAATCCCAAATCAAATCCCTTAGAACACTAGATCAATCACCATCCTTTGTTTGTCATCAGCTCATTGTTGATTACTGCAGGTCTGTATGCAGATCTGTCAAATGTAAGGGTCTGTCCACAAAATCCAAGGTACAATATTGGAAAAACCAAGAATTAGGAAGAACAGCAGGTACCTCTGATGTGCAGCACAAAGACCGCAGGCCAGATAACCTTTCCCTAGTCTGAAAAATATTTGAGCTTATAGTAAATAGATTGCGCAGATTTGACTACATTTAATTTTTATGAGATGACTAAAGATGTATACTGAACTTAGAAATTAACTGATGAATTCTACCTCATATAAATAATGTAGCACTTTTTTTCTCAGATAATGCAACAAAAAGGTGCTCATCTGATTCTCCAGGTCTTTATCTACAGCATATTCCTGGGCAGATTTTGTTTCATTAGATTCCTTACTTTCTAATGGGAAATTTACCAGCTGAATAGCTTTAGCATCTTCAACATTTCAAAAAGAATAGAAAGTCAGCACCATATGTGTAATTAGGATTTTGCCTGAGGCTGTTATCAGCAGACTGCCATCTTGATAACATTACACTGACAGTTGTGAGCAACGCAAGTGAATATGTGGGGACTGCTGTCAGACACACACGTGTTTCTTTTAATGAAATCTTATGTTCAACAACTGACCAAAGGCTGTTAACTTCACATGCATTTCTGTGGTGATCATACTCTTTTATTTTCCATTGCCTGGAAGTATGCTTTATTTACACATTAGGCTGTTGTAAACACTGCTTGATATTTCTTTTATTCTTGTGAGCCTTGCAACTGTATTTATCATGAAGAAATATCCTGCCATTCTCAAACCAACAGGTCACATCCCTTTCACACTGACCAATACCGCAATATGACCCACAATAATAATGACTTCCCAGAAAACCTGTCTCTCCAACCAGTTTACATTCTGCTTCAAAAACAGTAAGTACTGGAGAACATCAACAGGTCTGGCAGCTTTTGTAGAGAGAGCAAGGAACATCATTAATGTTTTACCTTCAATATGACTGTTCTGAAAAAGATCTCTGTGGTTCTGAAGAATAGTCATACCAGACTAAAACATTGATCCTGTTTCTCCCTCCACAGATGCTGCCAGATCTGCTGAGTGTCTTCAGAGGTTTCTACTTATTACCTCAGGTTTCCAGCATCTGAATTATTTTACTTTTATTGTATTCTGCTGTGGTGGTAATTGCAAAGTATTACATGGTATTTGCAGCACAGGATCTAGCCATTCAGCCCAGCTGATCTGTGCTGTGTCTAAACTCTACATGAATCTCCTCCCACCTCATTTGATCACCACCATCAGCAAGTTCCTTCCCTTTCTTCCTGAAGTGCCGATCGGGTTTCCCTCCTCCTTTGGTAGTGACTTCTACATTTTGACCATTCAGTACAGCTAATGTCGTTAAGTGCTTCAAAGACAAGCATCACAGAATTAACAAACTATTTGGTGGCATCTTTGGATGAGGCTGCAGCAGGAATATGAGGAGAAGTGGATTAAGAAGCGTAGTCAAAAGGATAATTTTGAGAAGGCCTTCTGGACAGTATGTTCCTCTCGGTCCCAAACTGCTGACCATTCCCAGATCACTCCTCATTTGCTTCCACAGCCCTTCTCCCCACCAAGGGCTTAGCAAAGCCAAACAAGGCCAAAGGCCCAAATTCAAAATCCAGTTAAAATGAGCTTCCTCTGCATGTCCAGTAGGTGTTGGCAGCTCACCTCGATTATGAAAGTGAAATCTGAAGCCCAGTTTAATGCTAGCCTGTTACTGCAGTGCTGCTCCTACCTGGGCCCCTGGAACAGGCCTACAACCCTGCAACAGATATTACAGCCTTCACCTTCACTACCAATTGGACTTTCATGCTGATCCTTGAGTAACATACATTTCAAATGTATCTGTCTTTCATCTACTCAGTAAGTGGCTCCGTTAGTCTAGCAACAAGACATGATTTGAGTTAATGGAAGAATTCAGTGTTTCCTTGTGCTAACTATCCACTCTAGCTTTGGCAGCTTGTGGATCTTTTCTCATTTTTGGGGAAACACAAAGAGGGCTGACCTTCTTTTTGGAGTTCAAGTGAGCAAAGAATTATAACGTATTTCAGACACATCTGCGCAGACTTCAGAACATGTGTATGGTATAACAGATTAATTTTCAGCTTGACTGTGTTCAACTTCAATAAATTTATATTTAGGAACCTAATTTAAAAATGTGCAGTATTTTATGTAAGTTTGTTCAATTACATTAAGACATAAATTGCCTTCCTTCATTTGGAGCTGTTCATCAGAGCAAGGCTATTGTTGACCATTCCCTATTGCTTCATATTAAAGAATTCTAGCAGTGGGGAAACAGTTCCTTCAGCCTAACAAGTCAACACTGACCCTCTGAAGAGTAACCCATCTCCCTTTATTTAACCCCTGAACACTGTGGGCAACTTAGCACAGCTGATTCACCTAACCTATACATCTTTGGACTGTGGGAGGAAGTCCACACAGGCACAGGGAGAATGTACAAACTCCAACAGACAGTCAGCCAAGGCTGGGATTGAACCTGGATCCCTGGTGCTGTGAGGCAGCAGTGCTAACCACTGAGCTACCATGCACACATCCAGTGTTGCGTATAGACCTAGTCTTGTTTCTTGCTGCATACTGTTTGATTACAAATAAAATGGAGAACAAAATCTTCTAAACAAACCACCTACCTTGCAATTTCAACTGAGTTTTCCTTCTCCCCATTATTTAAATTTGTCCCAATTTTGTACACTTTCTATCAAATCTCCCAAGAGAACAACTTCAGCTCGTAGAGTCATAAAGCATGGAAACAGCCCCTTGGTCTAAGTCTTCCATGCCAACCAATTTTCCCAAACTAAACTAGTCCACTTGCCTGCATTTAGTCCATATCCCTTTAAACCTTTCCTATTCATGGTCCCATCTCATTATCTTTTAAATGTTGTAACCTGTATCTACCACTTCCAGCTCATTTCACACACAAACCACCCTCTATGTGAAAAATGTTGCCCCTCAGGTCCCTTTTAAGTCTTTCTCCTCTCATCTTAAAAATACGTCCCCTAGTTTTAGTCTTTTGTTTGCTGTCTTTGTCTCCCATGAGGCAAGCCCTACTCCCTGAGTAAAGTGGATGGTAAAAGTTGTAGCTAGGGTCTTGCAAAGTGTAAGATTCTCAGCAGGTATGAGGTTGAATTTCTATGAGGAAAACTGAAAGCAGTGTGGACACTATAAATCAGAGACAAAACAGAAATTGCTGGGAAAGCTCAGCTGGTCTGGCAGCGTCTGGGGAGAGAAATCAGGGTTAACGTTTCGGGTCAAGTGACCCTTCCTCATAACTGAATATGGAACTGAGTTCTGAGGAAGGGGCATTTGACTTGAAACGTTAACTTTGATTTCTCTCCACTGAGAGAAAGTGAGGACTGATGAAGGGCTTATGCCCGAAATGTGGAAACTCCAGCTCTTCAGATGCTGCCTGACCTGCTGTGCTTTTCCAGCACCGCACCTTTTGAGTCTTTCTCTCCGCAGGTGCTGTCAGACCAGCTGAGCTTTTCCAGCATTTTCTATTTTTGTCTATGAATTTCTATGAGGTTGGTTTGCAGATAAATTTGAAGTTTCAACAGATTCTGGGAACCTGTCTCTCTCTGTTAGAATCTCCTACTTTCAAGATATTGCTGCCAATGACACAGGCAGCCTGTGACGATGTCTCACAAAAGGGGGTAGAAATATTGCCATGAGTCAATACAAATGAAATTTGGTGAACCTCCCAGAAACCGCCTCTTTAATTATTAGGTCGCATCTCTTCAAAATATTCTCCTAAAACTCACAAAAACCTTCTTTTGCATTTGAAATGTTTTGAAGGTATCACATGCCTACCTGAAATGAAATGTTGCATTTAAAGAAAATAAGGAAAAGGCTGTGGCTCTTTTCCCTAGAAAGGAGAAGTGGGAATGATGACCCGATGGATGTTTTAAGGTAATGAAGGACTTTGATTAAATAGGTGTAGAGTGTGAGATAGTCAGCAGTAAATATACCGAAGAGTTCAGGCGAAACATGGTGGCCAGAGTAAGGAGAATCTCACCACCTCGGTATGTAGCCAAGATAAATAGCAGGCATGCACTTAACAAGAAGCTTAGTCATCACATGAAGGGGAAAGAAGCAAAGATTATGCTGAAAGGGTGAGATGAAGAAAGTTGATAGTTGATTTTGGGGAGCGGAAACACCAGAATAGGTCAGTTGGCCCAAATGGTCCATTCCTCAGATTGTAAAGCTCAATGAAAGGTGGGCAAAAGGAAATTGTTATTGAAATAAGATAAGTGAAGAAGCATAGGAACAGCCCTGCTCCCTATCCTGCTCCATTTCTAGTCATGGCTCCTTTCAGAGAGGATAAAAGGCCTCCAACATCGAGGGCCAAAGGACCTGTATTGTACTGTACTGTTCTATGTTCTATTTTCTCATCTAACTCAATGCCATATTCCTTGATATCATTAATAATCTATCAATGCATGTCTTAAACTTACTTAATGATTGAGCTTTCTCTACCTCTACAGTAGAGAATTCTAAAGATTCACCACCACATGAATGAAGAAAGATAAATGCCTTGGGTATATTATACAACTGTTTGCGTGGGGAAATTAGAATGGCACCAGTTGACTAAACAAGAGAGTTTGATGGTGGACATCTGTCAGGGAGTGCAGATGAAGCTTCTGCTGTTCTTATTAGAACAATTCATCAAGTTATGGCACAACAGGGAGATGGTGAAATTTGTTTTATGAAATTTATGCACTTCATAGCCAAGAAGTAATCCCCTAAAGCTCCATTATTGTTGAAGATTATCAAATATCTACAAGTTGCAGATCTTAGTATAATTGACAGTGAATGGACTGCCTGTGTTTGAGCGGGACAAACATTGCAGGTACCTTGAATTAACGTCATATTTACCTAACTCAATTACTCCTCTAAGTAACGTAATTACATTTGGAAGATTTGAATACTTTTGGATTATATTCTTTATTAGTGCAGCAATGTTAGGTGGGACTTACACATTAGCTTGCGATGAGAATATTCTTTTATACTTTCATGACTTATTTTCAGTTTCTTCTCATGCATTTTAATTATGATCCGTTATTAGATTGTAGACTTCACTGTTCCATTGTGGCTACGTAATTATTTTAAATCATGTTACAGACAGGAGACTTACCAGTTTAAATGATCTCTTTCCAACTTCAGCTATTCTGATGCTCATTTGTGGGTTTTCAAAGTAGGGTTGAGCCACATAAATTTCTCCCCTCAGTCTTCCACCGAATCCATTTGACCCATTGAGTCCACACCAACTCCCTGAAGAGCATCTCACCCCATCCCTCCATTTCCCATGGCTAACCTAACTTGCCTGCACATCCCTGGACAATTTAGCATGGCCAATCCGTCTAACCTGCATGTCTTTGGACTGACAGAGGAAACTGAAGGATCCCACACAGGCACAGTGAGAATGTGGAAACTCCATACAGATAGCTGCCTGAGGATGGAGTCGAGCCTAGATCCCTGGTGATGTGAGGCAACAGCGCTGACCACTGATCACTGTGTCTTTACCATCCCTGATCCGGCAGGGCAAGTCCACAGGATCAATCCCCCTGAAATCAGTCCCCATCCAAAACCTTCTTTCCCTAAATTGTTGTTCTTGTCTCTCTGGAAATTGTCAGGGATTAAATTCTGGTTGAAGATTTGTAGCTCGGGTGTCCGTTGTTGTGGTTCTGTTCGCCGAGCTGGAAGTTTTTGCTGCAAACGTTTCGTTCCCTGGCTAGGGAACATCATCAGTACTATTGGAGCCTCCTGTGAAGCGCTGCTTTGATGTTTCTTCCGGTATTTATAGTGGTTTGTTCTTGCCGCTTCCGGGTGTCAGTTTCAGCTGTAGTAGTTTGTATGTGGGGTCTAGGTCGATGTGTCTGTTGATGGATGTTCTTGCCGTTTCCGGGTGTCAGTTTCAGCTGTAGTGGTTTGTATATTGGGTCCAGGTCCATGTGTCTGTTAATGGAGTTTGTGGATGAATGCCATGCCTCTAGGAATTCCCTGGCTGTTCTCTGTCTGGCTTGTCCTATGGCTAGTCCTAAACCACTACAGCTGAAACTGACACCCGGAAACGGCAAGAACATCCATCAACAGACACATCGACCTGGACCCCACATACAAACTACTACAGCTGAAACTGACACCCGGAAGCGGCAAGAACAAACCAGTATAAATACCGGAAGAAACATCAAAGCAGCGCTTCACAGGAGGCTCCAATAGCACTGATGATGTTCCCTAGCCAGGGAACGAAACGTTTGCAGCAAAAACTTCCAGCTCGGCGAACAGAACCACAACAATTGTCAGGGATTGCTGAGATGAGAAATACCCAAGTGTAACATCAAAGGAGCTCCGGACTGTCAGAGGTTTGGGTTTGAAATGATACATTTAATAAAGAGCTTATCTGCTCCTCAAGTAGATGGAAAAGATGCCATCACAGAATCTCACTGGCATTCTCTCTGGTATTCTGGCATATTTGTCCCACAACCAATATCAATAAAATAGATTATCTGCTCATTAACATGTTGCTGTGAATAGCCATTTATAGTCCACAATCAGCTACCATCTTTCCTATAGTACAACAATAAATACAAGTTTATCTAAAATGTATTCACAAGGTGTTGGTGGCACTTGCCTTACCCTAAGTGACCAGGATTTGAGTAGCTTTAAAGGCCATTTCTCAGGGCGGCTGAGTCAAGCACATTGATGTGGGCTGGTAGGCCAGTCCGAATAAGGATGGTAGATTTCCTTCCCTGAAGGATATTATTGAAGCACTTGTTTTTTTTACAATGATTGTCTGTGGTTGTGGTTCATGTTAAGCCAGATGTTTTTAATTCAAAATTTTATTGAATTCAAATTTCTCCATCTGATATGCTGGGATTTAAAACCATGTTCTCAAAATATAGGGTCCTAGATTACTGGACCAGTGACATTACCACCACATCACTAACTCCTCAAGTCAATTGCAGAAGCATAATTCTCTGTAAAGTATTTCAGGACATGGTGCAGTTGTGAAAAAAGGATATTTGCTTCTTTTATCCAATGCTCATTTCTGATGTGTGACACTTTCCTTGACAGCTAGTCACCCTTAACAATTGCTCCTTCGAATCCTCCCACTTCCTCCAGACCAAACGGGTAGCCATGGACACATGTATGGGCCCCAGCTATGCCTGTCTCTTTGTTGGCTATGTGGAACAGTTGGTCTTCCATAATTATACCGGCATCACTCCCCACCTCTTCCTCCATTACATTGGTGACTGCATTGGCGCCACCTCGTACTCCCGCAAGGAGGTTGAGCAATTCATCAACTTCACCAACACATTCCACCCTGATCTTAAATTTGCCTGGACCATCTCTGACACCTCCCTCCCCTTCCTGGACCTCTCCATCTCCATTAATGATGACCGACTTGACACTGACATTTTTTACAAACCCATCGACTCCCACAACTACCTGGATTACACCTCTTCCCACCCTACCTCTTGCAAAAATGCCATCCTGTATTCCCAATTCCTCTGCCTCCGCCATATCTGCTCCCAGGAGGACCAGTTCCACCACAGAACACACCAGATGGCCTCCTTCTTTAAAGACTGCAATTTCCCTTCCCACGTGGTTAAAGATGCCCTCCAACGCATCTCGTCCACATCCCGTACCTCCGCCCTCAGACCTCACCCCTCCAACCATAACAAGGATAGAACGCCCCTGGTGCTCACCTTCCACCCTACAAACCTTCGCATAAACCAAATCATCCGCCGACATTTCCGCCAACTCCAAAAAGATCCCACCATCAGGGATATATTTCCCTCCCCACCCCTTTCCACCTTCCGCAAAGACTGTTCCCTCCGTGACTACCTGGTCAGGTCCACGCCCCCCCCCACAACCCACACTCCCATCCTGGCACTTTCCCCTGCTACCGCAGGAACTGTACAACCTGTGCCCACACCTCCTCCCTCACCTCTATCCAAGGCCCTAAAGGAGCCTTCCACATCCATCAAAGTATTACCTGCACATCCACTAGTATAATTTATTGTATCCGTTGCTCCCAATGTGGTCTCCTCTACATTGGGGAGACTGGGGGCCTCCTAGCAGAGCGCTTTAGGGAACATCTCCGAGACATCCGCACCAATCAGCCACACCGCCCCGTGGCCCAACATTTCAACTCCTCCTCCCACTCTGCCGAGGACATGGAGGTCCTGGGCCTCCTCCACCGCCGCTCCCTCACCACCAAACGCCTGGACGAAGAACGCCTCATCTTCCGCCTCGGAACACTTCAACCCCAGGGCATCAATGTGGACTTCAACAGTTTCCTCATTTCCCATTGCCCCACCTCACCCTAGTTCCAAACTTCCAGCTCAGCACTGTCCCCATGATTTGTCCGGACTTGTCCTACCTGCCAAGTTCCTTTTCCACCTATCCACTCCACCCTCTCCTCCCTGACCTATCACCTTCATCCCCTCCCCCACTGACCCATTATCCTCTATGCTACTTTCTCCCCACCCCCACCCTCTTCTAGCTTATCTCTCCACGCTTCAGGCTCACTGCCTTTATTCCCGATGAAGGGCTTTTGCCCGAAACATCGATTTCACTGCACTTTGGATGCTGCCTGAACTGCTGTGCTCTTCCAGCACCACTGATCCAGAGTTTGATATTTGCACTGAATACCTTTTTGTGCACAGTCAATGACTTCGAGATGCCGTGACTATTGATTTGGGACCAGTTGTTCAGCTGTGGGAGATTGGCAATAGAAATTGATTCCCTAATTTGTCAATACCCATGTGGACCTATCCAACATAGTTTGCTGCATGGCAATAGGAAGCAGGAGTTTAAACTGATCTTCTCTCCTCCTGCTAGATCAACATTATCAGGAGTGAATACTTGGTGCCAATAGTCTTTCTAGTTTAGCACCTAGCTGAAAATGTGTTGCTGGTTAAAGCACAGCAGGTTAGGCAGCATCCAAGGAACAGGAAATTCGACGTTTCGGGCCAGAGCTTCATCAGGAATGTTTAGCACCTACCCAGTAAAGTGTATTAACCAAATCAAACCATGCAGAAAGTTTGATTGACACAGGGTGCAAAGGTGATTTCCATAGCCCACATGTTTGTATAAGGCGACAAGATAGATTTAAGTGGCAAACGTAACTGACCAATAAAATTGCCTCAGTCCAACTTTGCCTTAAGTGATTATTGGTGAAAATTCATTTGGCTTGATGGCTGGTTTGTGAGAGAATGACACCAACATCATGGACTCAATTCCCATACTGGCTGAGGTCACCATGAAGGTCTTATTTTCTGATCCTTGTCCCTCGCCTGTGATGTGGTAACCCTCAGGTTAAACTCACCACCAATTGTCTCTCATGAAAGAATAGGACTATCTGACTTTACCTTATTGCTGAAGAAAGGCACATGTTTTCAACATGCACTCATCAGTACGTTTTGTAAGTATATCAATTCAAGAGAAAAGCCAGCAGTTGTACTAGTCTGAGAAAGGTGTTCTGATTAGTTGGCGAGTGAGTTCTGATTGGTAGAGATGATGCCACAGACAATGTTGAAATTTTAAACTCGATGGGGTGACTCAGATTCTTCAGGCATTACCTTGAGAACTTAACCAGTGAATGTGTGTTGCCTGCTTTGTCAAGTTGAAACAAGCAGTATGTGTACATGTTCCTTCTATTTGCAAAGAATGTATGTATGTTCCTATTGTATTAATATATTTCTAGCTTCCAGTATACTCAAATGTGCCACACAAGCAAACCCAACTGAAATTCCTAAATTAGTTGTCAGCATATTTCTTCACACTCTCTGGATTATCCAGCAAATATTGTCCAATTGTAGAACCACATCTGATGTCCAGTACTGTGTTCCAAGTTTTGCAAGCTCATTCACTGCCTGCAAAACTGAAATAAACACTTATCTCCACACACGAAGACACTCACAGACTGTGGTTGGTTTGATCTCTACAGCACCTCCAAGACATGGAAGCCTTGACAAGTCAAGGTTCTCTTACATTTTTTGTCTCTATACTTCCTTGACCAAAGCAGGACAATGTCTCAGTATGGCATGCTTGCTGCTTAATGCATATAAACAGATCCCTTATCTCTATAACAAAAAAAATTCTTGCAAAGTACAAGTGTACAAATGTGTGCAACTCCTGATTTCAATGTTTCTCTGACATGTACATAATTTTGTGCCACCTGTAAGTTTTAATTACCAATCAGCAGCTGACAGGTTTTGTTCAGGAATCACATCGACGATTCTGTCATTCCTTTAAGATCTGTGATGCTAATGACCAGGCTGATAATGGTTTGCTCACACTCTGTGTTTTGGTTTAATTTTAGCTTGTCATCTTTTCTCATTAGTTCTTAAGGCACTCTTCCTAACCTCTCAGCTGTATTTCCCCATAAATTTATAATTATCACTTGCAACCTTTCATCTTGGAGTGAGATGAATCCACCCAGTATGGAGCAGGTTGAGCAGACAGGGATGGATGTCGCTCCTTGCAGAATGCCAGTCCTGATCCATATTAATTCTTGTCCTCATTAAGGTGAGGGATGACAGTGTTGCAGAGCACAATCGTTTTTTGTTGCCTTTTCTTCAATGCTCTCCTTGCAGTGACAACATCAACAGTTTCTGAGTCAGTGAACTGGGCATTAGTGGCACTGCAAAGAATTTTATCCAGCAATAAGCTATAACCCACATTGTGTCAAGCTTCTCCGATTATCCCTAGTTTTATATACCCTACTTTATTGATGTAGATGAAACTATCAGCTTACATTAGGGTTAGCCTTTGTTTTTGACTGTACTTGCCAAAGTTGATGCATGTTAATAAAAACCAAAAGATGGATGCTGTAAATCAGAAACAAAAATCGAAATTGCTGGAAAAGTTCAGCAAGTCTGCGGAGAGAAATCAGAGTTAGCATTTCAGGCCACGTGACCCTTACTCAGAACTTCTGATGAAGGGTCCCTTCACCCAAAATGTTAACTGTGAATTCCCTCCGCAGATGCTGCCAGATCCACTGAGCTTTTCCAGCAATTTCTGTTTATATTGTTGGTGAATGTTAACATCTCCTGCACCACAACTCTGTTTATCCGTCCAGACTTAGCCAGACTCCAGATTTATGGTGTATCTCCAGGACACCCACCTAAAGGATTAAAACCATGACAAGTCAATGGTTGTTGTCATGCTGATGTATCCATGCCAATCTCTAAATTATAGAATTCCCATTCACTCTGAAAATGGGATTTAGAGCTAATTGGCAAGCCAGAAGGATTTTAGAACTTATTCCCACCGTTGTAAAAGGGGACAAAAGGCAAGACGTTCTCAAGTTTAAAAAGTTTCCAGAGACCTATTAGATTAAATAAAAGAAGTCAAACTCAAGTGTAAAGGCAGAAACTAATCTAGAACAAAGGGTGAGAAAAAGAATCACGAGGAGAATGAATAGTTATTAATAGTGTGACTTCTCTACTAAATGATCAACCTGCTTATTTCATATCCAGGACTGAATGAGCAGAAATTTCCTCCAAGCAAAAAAAAGGGGCAACTGAGGACATCTTGTTTTATAGTGTCAACAAACTTTAAATCCCTAACAATCAGCTCCATCTTTCTCCCCGAGTGTAGTCTAAGATGAACATATTCTGTTGGAAATCTTAATGTCATACTTGACCCCAATGTTAGCATCCAGCATTCATAACCATACCTTCACTATAACTGCTTCATTTCAACCTGCATGACATTGTCGACTTCACCCCAGCATCAGCTCATCTCCTGTAGAAAGCCTCTTTCATGCCTTTGCTGCCCCTAGACTTAACTATCCCAATACACTTCTGTCTAGTCTCTCAACTCTTGCCTTCTGTAAACTTGAGATTGTCCAAACCTCTGTTCATCTGTCACCTCTGTGCCTCCTGACTTACACAGGTCCCAACTCAGGTGACATCTTGATTTTAAAATTCATGTCCTTTCTTTAAAACTCCAAGGTCTTATCCTTCTTTGCCATCTCCTTTGGCCTCACAACCATCAGAGATAGAATCACTTATAGTGGTGTGGGAGATGCACAACCCATCAAACCCATGTCAGTTTATGGCAGAACAACCCATTCTGTCTTGCTCTGACCCCAGTACTGATGGCCCTGAGTTCCAATGGCACTGCCCCATCTAATTTCCAGATAGTCCACACTGATATAATTGTAGCCTCTTAAGCATCCCAAATTGCTATTGTTTCATGTTCATTTGTTTACAAGCAGCGACAACTTATACTGAGTAATGGCCTAAGCTCTGGAATTCCCTTCCTACTCCATACTCCGTCTCTGATCCCACCTTTAAGACTTTCCATAAAATCCAACTCTTTGACCACATCTCTGGTCATCTGCGTTCTTCTTCATAGAATCATAAAATCCCTGCAGTATGGAAACAGGCCATTCAGCCCAACAAGTCTACACTGACCCTCCAAAGGTTAAACCTCCCAGACCCATTACAGTACCCTATTACTCTGCATTTACCCCTAACTGATGCACCTAACCTGCATATCCCTGAATGCTATGGGCTATTCAGCATGGCCAATTCACCTAACCTGCACATTTTTGGATTGTGGGAGGAAACCAGAGCACCCAGACGAAACCCACGCAGAAATGGGGAGAATGCGCAAACGCCACACAGACAGTTGCCCAAGGTGGAATCGAACCTGGGTCCCTGACCCAGGTAACCACCGAGCTGCCTCTAAAAACAAATTTAAGCACACCCCAGGTGGGATTTGAACCCACAATCCCTGGCTTAGAAGGCCAGTGCCTTATCCATTAGGCCACTGGGGCTTTTTACATGGCTGGCTGTCATACATTCTTTATAATGTTCCTGTGAAGCATTTTAAAAGTACTGCATAAATACAGTGATGTTTTGAAGATCATTCAGCCCCTAGATCAGATTTGATCTGTATCTCAACTCCATTTGAGTTACAGGGAGAGGTTGAATAAGCTGGAGCTATTTTCCCTGGAGCATTGGAAGCTGGGGGGGATGACCTTTATAGACCATGTATAAAATCACGAGGAACATGGATAGGGTAAATAGGCAAAGTCTTATCCCTGGGGTGCGGGAGTCCAGAACTAGAGAGAATAGGTTTAGGGTGAGAGGGGAAAGATATAAAAGAGACCTAAGGGGCAACTTTTTCCACAGAGGGTGGTATTTGTATGGAATGAGCTGCCAGAGGAAGTGGTGGAGGCTGGTACAACTGCAACATTTAAAAGGCATCTGGATGGGTATATGAATAGAAAGGGTTTAGACCGATATGGGTCAAATGCTAGCAAATGGGGCTAGATTAATTTAAGATATCTGGTGGGCATGGACAAGTTGAACCAAATGGTCTGTCTTCATGCTGTACATCTCTACCGCTCTATAACTCATTAACATGATGATATATTAATAAGATATAAAAACGTAGTTCCACTTAACATTGTATCACAGCTATAAAGTGAAAACTGGCATTTACTAGCTTTCATTCCATATGAATATTTCTCTCTGTCACAGCTTGCCAGCTGACAAATAAGAAATCACCTTACCCTGGCCAAACAAGATTTGACTGATCTAAATTTTTAAACTTTTTTGAGACATCCGGTCTCAATAGGTTTTGGGAGACAGTGTTCCCAATTTCTACTAGCCTTTGTGTGAAGCAACCCTTTCAGATTTGCCCTCTGGGCAATTTTTCTCAAATCTTAAGATAACACCAGTTTTCCTGGATTCTTCTATCCCATCCGGCATTGCTCGACATTGCTGTAAATATCCAGATTGCCTTGTTTTCTTTTTACTTCGGATTTTCAGCGATTCCCATTTCTTTTCATTTGAGGAATCTCGTCATTCTTGCTCTGCAAACTCCAAAAGGAAAACCAAGAAGGACTGAATGATAGTGCAAGCTAATTTGTTTTGTTACAGTTCAATCATTTTGTTCTGCTGATGTACAGGAGGCTGACATTTCTTGAGACACTGGCTGCAGCACTCATGCATGTCTCTGCCTGCTTGACATGATTGTGAGCTGATCCAAAAAGCAGCTCATCTTGATCCTTTGCAAGCAAGGTGCTTAATATGTATTTTACACTGCCTGCCAGACCACCTTTTTCCACATCGCATGATTGCAAAGGTGCAAGTCACTGCTGAGATTTTACCAATAGGTTTGCCATGTAACAAAAAAAAAGCCTCTTGATTTATTAATCTCCAAGTCTGGTTTAATTAGTAGGGTTTCAGCTTCAGTTTCACTACTTGATTCCCACTCAGTATGCAACGGCTTTAGTTTAGTGCTGCCTCTTACATCTTTGCTACATTACTAGGAATCTGTACTCAGCAGTCGAGTTGATAAATGTACTGTTACACATTCACCCTTCTGAATAACATAAAGGATATCGAAAAAGAATATCATATATTAAATAGTTTATTAACTATTTACAATGAAGCCTTGTCTGTCATACAACACTGCATAAGCTCAGTCAAAATCAGTTCCTTTGGTGATCCTTTCTAGTTCTTTGTATGTTGTCACTGTTCTCTGCAAAGTCATCATTGTCTAAATCAAAAACAACAGTGCCAGTTTGCATTTATATAGCTCCAAAAATGTTGTTAGGTGTCCCAGGACCCTAAATGTCACCTCTTCGCTGATGGCGGTGGCTCAGTGCTTAGCACTACTACCTCACATTGCTAGGGACCCGGGTTCGATTCCAGCTTCAGGCGACTGTTTGTGTGGGGTTTGCACATTCTCCCCGGGTCTGTGTGGGTTTCCTCCCATAGTAACACAGATGTGCAGGTTAGTTGAATTGACCATAGTGTTCAGGGATGTGTAGGTTATGTATATTACTGTAATCAGGGTTAATGAAAACTGATAAGGTAAGGAAATGGGCCTACAAGGGATAGTCTTAAGGGTGGCACGGTGGCACGGTAGCTCAGTGGTTAGTACTGCTGCCTCACAGCGTCAGGGACCCGGGTTAGATTCCAGCCACGGGTGACTCTCTGTGTGGAGTTTGCACATTCTCCCTGCGTCTGCATGGGTTTCCTCCGAGTGCTCCAGTTTCCTCTCACAGTCCAAAGATGTGCAGGTTAGGTAGATTGGCCATGAGAGGTGCATTAGTCGGGGGTAAATGTAGGGGAATGGGTCTGGGTGGGTTGCTCTTTGGAGGCTCGGTGTGGACTTGTTGGGCTGAAGGACCTGTTTCCACACTGCAGGGGATCTAATCTAATCTAATCAACCACAAAAGGAGATGTCCGGGCAGATGATCAAAAGCATAACACAGCAGCTGAGGAGAAAAGGGATTGTGGAGGGAATTCTGAGCTTTGCACCTAAGCATGATGGAAGGATTAACATGGAGTATCCTCCCAAGGTCAAGTATGTGAGTATGCAAATATCACGGTCTTATTAGGCTGGCAGAGGTGATTAGAAAGATTGGGAGCATGCACATCTGCAGAGGAATTTGTAAAACACGATATGACTTCACAACTTCAGCACACAAGCCTGTGGACTGGGGTCGATTTCGAATTTAGCAAAAGAGAACAAAAAATTTCATCAACAAAGGGGGAAGTAAAGGACAAGAAGAAACTTGCAGGGCATGTTAAAGCTGACGGTAAAAGCATCAAAGAATATGTGAAGATGAAAGGGTTTGCAAAGACAAATGTACGTCCCTTACGGTCAGAAATGGGGGAAGTTATAACGGCGGGGTGGGGGCGTGGAAGAAAGAAATAGCAAAAGACTTGCACACGTATGTCGGTTCTGTTTCTACAAAAGAGGACACAAATAATTTCCTGGAAATGTTGGGGGATAAATGTAGAGATGGAGAAATTGTAGAAAATCAATACCAATGTAAAAAGAAACGGTGCTATAGAAATTTCTGAGTTCAAAGGCAACAAATCCCCAAGTCCTGGAAATATTTGATTCATTGGTTGTCATCTTTGACATTGCTGTAGACACCTGAGTAGTTCCGACAGACTAGAAGGTGGCAAAAGTAATCCCATTGCTTTTAAAAGTACGGAAATAGAAACCAGAGAATGACAGACCAGTTAGCCCAACTTCAGCAATAGGGCAACTGCTAGAGTTTACCATAAAAACAAAGTGATGTAGAATCTTTGGATAGCACCAATATGATTGGACAAAGCAACATGGGTTTATGAAAAGGAAATTGTGCTTAATGAGCCTTTTGAGAATGTAACAAGTTGAAGAGATAACGGAGCCCCAGTGGATGGGGTGTATTTGGATTTGAAGCAAGTTTTTGATCAGGTCCCAAGTAAGAAAGTGATAGGCACAAGTAAAGCATAAAGGTTTAGTCCAGACTAAAAATTAGTCTACAAATCAGAAACAGAGAGTGGGAACAAATACACTATCAAGCAGTGGGGTACCTTTGGGATCAATGCTTGGGCCCCATGGGGGAACCAAATGTATTATTTCCAAATTTGCCAATGGCACAAAACAAAATATGATCGGCAGTTGTGAGGAGGCTGCAGGGTGATCTAGACAAGTTGAGTGTGTGGGCAAACTGCAGAGCAGATGCAGTACTACACAGATACATGAGAAGTCATAAGCATAGCTTCATTGCAAGAGGATTTAAATTCCAGCATGTGTATATCATGCTGCAGTCATGTTGAAACCTTGTTGAGACCACACCTGAAATATCCTGTGGCAGTTTTCATCTCCCTACCTAAGTGTGGGTATCCTTACCGTAGATGGAGAGAGCAAAGGTTTGGGAGACTGATACCAGGAGCTGGCAGGACTATTTGTTTTGAGCAGCGATTAGTTCAATCAGGCCTGTATTCACTTGAATTTAGAAGAATGATAGAGGATCTGCTTGAAACCTATAAAAGGATAAACATATTAAATGCTATGAGAGTGTTTTCCCTGACTGGAGACATTTAGATTCGGAGTCATAATCGCAGGATTTGGGATAGGTCATTTAGGACTGAGATCAGAATGTACTTCCTCACAGAGAGGGTGGTCATAGAATCTCTACAGTGTAGAAGCAGGCCATTCAGCCCATCATGTCTACACCTACTCTCCAAGACCATCCTATACAGCCCCAGCCCGCAATCCTATCACCTGCATTTCACATGGCTAATCCACCTAGCCCACACATCCCTGGACACTATGGGTAATTTAGCATGGCCAATCTACCTAATCTACATATCTTTGGTCTGTAGGAGGAAACCAGAGCATGCAAAGGTAGCCCACATAGACACAGGAAGAACATGCAAACTCCACATGGAGGGGCATCCAAGGGTGGAATCGAACTCGCGTCCCCGCCACTGTGAGGCTGTAGTGCAAACCGCTGAGCCACCATGCTACCCTATCAACCTGTGGAATTCATTATGACAGAAGTCTGTGGAAACTGGGTCACTGAATATATTGAAGAGGAGATTGCTCTTTTTTGGTTAGTAAAAGCATCAAGTCATGTAGAGAAAATGTGGGAATATAGCATTGAGATAGAGGATGATCCATGATCATATTGGCTGCTGGAGGAGACTCAAAGGGCCGAATGACCTTCTCCTATTTCTAGTTTCTACATGTTTGAAGCCACTGTAAGATAGAGATCATCAGGTGATAGGTGAATTAGATTTAATGTAAATTCAGATACATGAAACAGAAAGCTTAGAGGATGATAAGGAAGACAAGAGTGTGCAACACCAATGAACAAAGGAAATTCCTCTGAAATAACATGGATGGAATTTCAGGCAGGTATCTCAAAGAATGAATCGACACTAACCAGGGTAGGGGTGTGCAGTTATAGAAAGGACTTAATTAAAAATAAATGTTCCTTATCAGGTTGAACAACAATTGACGATTGGTTAATTGTAATAAGTCAGTTTGATCTGTGCCCTATTAGAGTTGCCAAGGTAGAGTTTAAAAATCGCTGCATGCAAAACCATTAAAAACCTTTAGAAAGTTATTCCTTTCTTTTCCAATCCATGAATACAACTCACCCTAAAACAAATTCTTGTTACAAATGTCTCAACTGAGATTTGTCAATTTTGTTTTTGTTTCTTTAAATCTCCTGTGCACTATTAGACTGACGTTTGCTGTGTTATGAAGTAAATTGAAAAGTTGTTTAAACAGGAGGCTTTTGACTCCTGAGATTGAATGATGTTGGTAGATGGAGAAAGTGGAGGAGGACAGAGAGAAAGGCAAAGACAAGACAAGTTATCTGGTCCAATAGTAGCAACCGATAAACATCTAGAACCTAATGTGATGCTCAACTTTTCTTCTTGAGTTGGCTTTAGTGTTGGTGAACTGAGCTGTGATTGTATCCTGAAGGTTAAGAGACACTTCACACTGTTCATTTGCAAGGATGAGTCCAAGCACAGCTAATGCTCATTGGGGAAAGACATCTTAATGACTGGTGCTGTCAGACCAGCAATTTGAAGGTCTTTTTATCGCAGTGTTCTGAGTCAGTGGTTCAAGCCTTTGAAGATCCACTCACCACACGTGACTGGGCTAATTGTTTGTGGGAATTAGGACTAAATGGAGACACAGCTACGCATCATTTTTGGCCAGTACTGAATTCATTTATGTGTTGAAAGGTTGTCACACTTAGGTATTGAAAGACTTCTGACATGGTAATTGGTGCGGTGAAGCACTCTCTGGATCTTTAGAGTTAAATCGAAGAATTTAGGAAGTTGGGACAAGTTTTGCAGATTCCTATTGACCAACATTTTTCCCCTCAGTCAACACCTCGCTGTGCTAATTATCTGGCTATTTATCTCATTGCTGTATATGGATGGTTGCTGTGTGCTAATTGGCTACTGTACTTTTCTACACAGTAATATAGCAGCTATTCCAAATATTTCACTGATTGGGAAGCCTTTGAAGTCATGAAAGGCCCATTATAATTGCACAAGTGACTTTCTTTTCTTTTTCTCCAATATGTAATTTAACCTGGAGGGTTTTTTGGTTAGCTTTTCACATGGCAAAAAAGCACACAAACACAAACAGCAAAACCAAAAACACTACATTCATCAATGTTTACATTCTTTAATTGATGGGGCTGTGGCTCACCAAAATGAAGATATCTCGGCTGATGCAGAACTGCTGTATAATTGGAATTACAGGATTCAGAACAGTATATGAGTAATATACAACCCAGGATTGTGCAAGGTAGAGTGTTTATGTTAAACATAAAAACTCAAAGAATTGCAGATGCTGGAAATCAGAACCAAAAACAGAAATTGCTGGCAAAACTCAGGTAGATTGATCACTGGATCCAAAAACATTCATTTGGCCTCCTCTCCACAAGTACTGTCAAAGTGTTGACATTGTTGACCTGATAGTGTCAAGGAATGGTGAGTCTTGAAGCTCCCTGAATTTACCCCGGAAGAGAGAGCAAATCTTTACCAGCTGAGTAAGTGCAAACTGAGAGTCCACCTGTAACGATATTCTCAGTAAGAGTCCAGAAACATTCTGGTGAAGTCAAAATGAAGAAAGTTGTTTGATGGAATCTTTGAAAAATAGAAGATATCATTCAATAGAAATGTGGGAACACTGGCACCTATTTTATTGGCCAGGCCATCATTTATACATTATCCTTATTTCCCTTTGAGAAGCTGGTCAGCTACTTTCTTGAATCATACTGACTGTATGGAAGTCTCTTTTGCTGTCATTTGGAACAACTAAGAAAACCAGAACACACATTGCTGTGGATCTGGGCTCACACTTAGACCTGCCTAGGAATGGTAAGAACAACAGCGATCTTGGACACCAGTGAACCTTATAGTGGTTTGCAGTAATTTTATAGTCACCAAGACTGATAGCATTTTATTCCAGATGTGCTGTGATGAACTTTAATCTTAGTCTCTGGTTTGTGGATTTCTAGCCCAGTATCAAATCCAATCCATTATCATTGGGGTGGCACGGTGGCTCAGTGCTTAGCACTGCTGCCACACAGCGCCAGGGTCCCAGGTTCGATTCCAATCTTGGGCAGCTGTCTGTGTGGAGTTTGTACATTCTCCCCGTGTCTGGGTGGGTGTGCTCCAGTTTCCTCCCACAGTCCAAAGATGTGCAGGTTAGGTGAATTGGCTGTGCTAAATTGCCTATAGTGTTGGGTGCCCTAGTCAGGGGTGAATGTGGGGGAGTGGGTCTGGGTGGATTGCTCTTCAGAGGGTTGGTGTGGACTTGTTGGGCCAAGTGGCCTGTTTCCACACTGTAGGGACTCTAATCATTAGCCTATTGATGGCTAAGTACTGCAATTTTCTACAGGCAGTGATGCTCTTTCTCCTCCTTGTCATCCGACAGGACTACATATTGGTGATAAAGATTATTAAATCATAGTAGCAAACATTTTATGGTGCTGACTGAACCATAGGGAACAGGCCTCAGGTTAATCTTCCTTTCCTTGACCAGAGCTACTGAAGAGAATTTTAACGACATGGCCACACATTTCCCCAAAACCAGGTGAGACCAACTAACTCTATGCTATATGTGCACATGCATGGGGCAGCATGGTGGCTTAGTGGTTAGTATCGCTACCTCACAGCACGAGGGACCTGGGTTCAATTCCAGCCTCGGGCAACTGTCTATGTGGAGTTTTCACTTTATCCCTGTGTCTGCATGGGATTCCATCGTGTGTTCCAGTTTCCTCCCTCAATCCACAGATGTGTAGGTTAGGTGGATTAGCCATGGTAAATGTCGGGTAGGGGGTGAGATGCTCTTTGGAGGGTCAGCGTGAATTGAAGTGTCAAATGGCCAGCTTTGACAAACTGTAGGGACTCTATGTATATACGTATTTATATAAGAAACATTTTGAAATTGACTGTGATGGATGGATCCAATACCCTACTGACATTCGCTGACCAAGTACTCAATGATTAATAGTCAATTGTGAAAGCGAATCTTATGTGTCTATGAAGATAGATCTGTCAAACAGGTTAAGATAGACAAAGGTTGAAACAGAGAAAAGACAGTTTAAAAAAAAGCATTACCAACAAAAGTTCTTAGTATATTTCTTTTCCCTTATGTGGGACTGGAAGATCTGTAGATAACATTCACTGTCCTCCATATAAGCCACACTCCATTGTACATCATTTACATTTGTTGACTTCTTAAGAATTAATGCATTCAAACAAATGCTATTTTTGCATTGTCAATTGTTACTTCTAAAGAGTTAGGGGAATCTCAGATTCAGGGATGCCATCCCCTCATGCATATCCCCAAAGTCACAAGTACACGAAATGTAGTATGTCACAAGCTAGGTGACTGGTCACTCAATCTTGAATCACATTTTCACATATGGCAAGCAAAGCATTCAGATACAGCATACTGGTCATTCACAGCTAATCAACAAACATCTAGAATCTAGCTACATGATGAAGGAGCAGCACTCCAAAAGTTTGTGCTTCCAAATAAATCTGTTGGACTGTAACTAGTGTGATTTTTAACTTTGTCCACTCCAGTTCAACACCGGCATAGAGTAGGAGAGACAAACCGATCAAATGGGACCTTTTCATCAGAGCCCTCTACCTTTGTCAACTGCCCTGGTTCCTTAGCTAATCTGCCTTTCATTGATTCAATCTGGACTATTGAGCATGAACTCTGTGCTGATAGTTCAGTAGCTAAGAGAGGGCTGCAATGTTGAAGTTACAATCTTTTGGATGAGACTTTAAACTGGTTCCCTCCTGGTGATGATGCAAAAGATCTCATTATTCCGAAAAGGGATGGGAGGGATTTGTGCCAGCGTGGTCAATAGTTATCCATTAATTAAATTCTTTGAAAGGAATGATCTGGACCCCATCATACTTTTGGAATTTTGCTGTTGTAAATTTGCAAAGATACAAAGAAAGCACATGAAAGTGGTACTTGCGTTGATTTTGCAGAGAGCTGGCATTAATAGAATGCACCACTACCTTCCATGGCTGCCATGTTGTTTGCATTACATCAGACTGCACTTCAAGCAAACTTCATTGGCTGGGAAGAACTTTGGCACATCCTAAGAAACCATTAAAGGTGCTATGTAAATGCAAAATTTGTTTTGAATAAACACTTAGCAGCAGAAAAAGCATTGTTTATGCTTGTATAAATTACTAACAAATGTATGTATTTCTGTTCCTGCTTTAATGTTGCCTGTACGTTTTGATGATTCTTTGTATACCAAAGCTTTCCAGTTCCATAAACAATAGATGTCTTGTTTCTAGGTTTCGTCTCCTGTAAGAGTTTTGCATCATACCCTTGTTTGCTCTAAATATTTATCTCACTGTTAGTTCTTTAAAAGATTTGGTGATTACGATTCCTGTTGAATGGCTTTTCACATTGTCTGTGGGAAAGAATGAACCTGTTCTTATACTGACTTACTCCTGAGTAGTTCCCTGTCTAATAACTATTGGTTGGAGAAAGTGAGGACTGCAGATACAGGAGATCAGGGCTGAAAAGATGTTGCTGGAAAAGTGCAGCAGGTCAGGCAGCATCCAAGGAGCAGGAGAATCGACATTTCGGGCATGAGCCCTTCTTCAGGAATGAGGAAAGTGTGCCAAGCAGGCTAAGATAAAAGGTAGGGAGGAGGGACTTGGGGGAGGGGCGTTGGAAATGCGATAGCTGGAAGGAGGTTAAGGTGAGGGTGATAAGGTGAGGGTGATAGGCTGGAGTTGGGGTGGGGCGAAGACGTCAGGAAGAAGATTGCAGCTTAGGAAGGTGGTGCTGAGTTCGAGGGTTGGGACTGAGACAAGGTGGGGGGAGGGGAAATGAGAAACCTGGAGAAATCAGATTTTTCCACTCCGGCCTATCACCCTCACCTTATCACCCTCAACTTAACCTCCTTCCACCTATCGCATTTCCAACGCCCCTCCCCCGAGTCCCTCCTCCCTACCTTTTATCTTAGCCTGCTTGGCACACGTTCCTCATTCCTGAAGAAGGGCTCATGCCCGAAACGTCGATTCTCCTGCTCCTTGGATGCTATCTGGCCTGCTGCGCTTTTCCAGCCACACATTTTCAGCTAATAACTATTGGTTCCCAATAAAAAAATAAACATTTCTGGTTATTATGATATTCATTGTGAATGATAGAAGTAACTTGCATACACGCAGAGCCGGGAATAGCCAGATAAATATCTCAGGTCTCATTCTCAATTTTACTGTCTGCAGTAACCTCAAGATCCTTTGTAGAATCTCTACAGTGTGGAAGTAGACCATCAAGTCCACACTGACCCTCTGAAGAGCAGCCCACACATTTACTATGGCTAATCCACCAAGCCTGTACATCTCTGGACAATTTAGCATGGCCAATCCACCTAACCTGCACATCTTTGGATTATGGGAGGAAACCGGAGCACCCAGAGGAAACCCACACAGACTCTGGGAGAATGTGCAAACTCCATGGAGACAGTCACCAAAGCTGGAATTGAACCCAGGTCCCTGGCTCCTGTGAGGCAGCCACGCTAACCACTGAGCCACTATAGAACCCATCTCATTTTTAATCCATTGACTGTTGTGTGTTGTGAATCTGCTGTAATCTGCAATAGGCAGATTATTCCAATCTGTTGGATATTTCCAAATAGAACAGAGGGTTACGAGGCCAGTAATACACTGTTACTAATTCAGCCAGCTGGACATTACAGAATATGAGTTCCCTGATTGAGGCTGTTGATCTGGTCCAATCAAGGACCCCTAGCTGACATAGTAAGGTTGAGTATTAGACATACTGACACACTGGTGTCTGCATGAGGCAACATTAGAGTCAAGGCCTGTTCTTGCGTAAATAAGGGGTGATTTGGTGATGGGTTGCTGGTCTGTGTAGAGCTATTTCAGTAACTTTGCTTCTTAATAACCTTGACATTTCAGAGTGCTGAGTTCCAATCTCGCCATGGCACCGAGAATTCAAATTCAGTGAATGAGTAAATCTGGAAATGTGTTGCTAGTCTCATTAACAACGATCATGAAGCTACTGCACTTTTGCAGAAGTCCAAGCAGTTTGACAAAGTCCTTAATGGGAGGAAATCTGCTGACTTTACCAAAATGTGAAGCCAGATCCACATATTGATTCTTACCTGCCCTCTGAAAACACCTAGCAGACCATTCCCTTCCATTGACTAGATAATGGAATCAACACACTGTGGGTTACCTTCATGCTGGAGACCAGCAGTTCAAAACAGTGACCCTTCTTCATCTTCCCAAGGGTAATTAGTGATGGCCAACAATAGTCTGGCTTTACCAATTGCTTCCCTTCCAATAATGAAGATTGGTTAAAATGAACACAGAATTAGGGACTAATGTCCCCTTTTCCTTTCCCCTCCAACTGCTAACCTCTAGCCTTTATGTAGTCACTGTAATGGCTGTAGCTCACTGGAACAATTTGTTAATGCATGGTTTGCTCTTCCAAGTTCTCATTATTATTTTTTCATCTTTCCTTCAACCTGTGAGTTTGATGAGCAGTAGCGGACCACCTACACTAATTAGTGCACTGGTTGGGTACCAATTAGAGACAGGGAGGTACAGAAGAGGCAGAAACTTAACTGACGTCCTATAACTAGTGCCTTAGAAAAAAAAACTGCAGTCATGACAAAAGTTCAGAAATGTATTCTCTTAATCTGCAGTGCGTGATGCTTAATTAGGTGCGAAAGTCTGAGCTTCCGCCAAATATTTGAGTGCTTGGGTATTTGTGCAGTGCTGATTCTGTGTTCATTGAAGATTTAAACTGACAATTAAATTACAGTTTTTTTCCTCCCCTTCAAGAAATTGCCAATAATTATAACCTAAAGAATCGGAACTTCACAGAGGATTGTCAGAGCTGAATGATTTCAAAATGTATTTGCACAAGTAATTTTAAAATTGTAGATGCATGCCCAGGAAATAATAAAGCAACTAATCTTTTCTAACCTTTCTGATGGAAACAAAAATGCATTATTATTTTGATGCATTTCTTAACTTTTTTTTCATTTTGTTTCTAAAGTAGTTGAGTTTGTTTTTAAATTAAGAGAAAGGTGGATACAATAAACACCAATAGAAGATTTCCAATTTTGAGGAGGAGTCCAAAATTAGGGTTGGTATGTCAAAAAGAAATTCAGGCAACTCATTAGCAATTAAAATGTGTAACTCACTACTGCAAGAGACAGTTAAGATGTTAAAATAGATGATGCATTTAAGGGAAAGCTGGATAATCACACGCAGGAGAAAGAAAAAGATTTATCTACTGGTGGGGTTTGATGAAGGAAATTGGGAGGAAGCTGGAATGAAACACCACCAATAGTGTAGAACTGTTGAGGGAATAGCTTGCTATTGTGCTGTGATTTTCTTCAAAGCCTTTAAACCTCTCCTCAGGTTCACAATATCTTCAAACACTGAGGGATCTGGAACTTGGAATCCACCTCTTCAATATTTGGAGCTCTTTGGGAACACCAGAAAATATCTGTAAGATCGTTTTAAAATTATGATTTGTGCCTTTATTACACAACCCCTGTTTCTGTCACATTGGCTGAGGAAATCTCAGCATCAGCCAGTGAGAGGATATCAAAATAAACAGAGCTTAGCAATTAGAAGAGCAAATAAATGGCAGAGTAGTAGCAGGGGAGCAATTTTCCATTGGTCAGAGATCTACCCAGAACAGAGGAAGATGGTTCTGATTGTTAGAGTTTCATCATCTCAGCTCCCAGGTATCTCTGCAAAAGTGCCTCTGGATAGTGTCCCAAACCTAACTTCAACCAATTCATCAAGAATCTTTCCATCATCATAAGAGGAGTGAGGATGCTCACTCATAATTGCAAACATTCAGCAACATTCGCAATTCTTCAGATAAACTGAAGTAATCCATGTCCAAATGTAACAAGACCTAAACAATATCCAAGGTTGTGTTGACAATTGGCAAATAATAGTCACACCACACAATGCCATTTAAATAGCCGTGGTGCACAAAAGAAAATCTAAAATTCATCCCTTGACATTCAGTGGCATTGCCATCACTGACACTCCCATTATCAACAGCCTGGGGCTTACCATTGACAAGAAGCTGAGCTGGACTAGCCGAATAAATACTGCAGCTACAAAAGCAGGTTAGAAGCTAGGAGACCTGCAGTGAGTAAATCATATCCTGATTCCCAAAGCCTGTCCACCATTTAAAAGGCACAAATCAAGAGTAAGATGGAATACATTTTGTTTGCTTGAATGAATGTAGCTCCAACAACACTCAAGAATCTTGACACTGTCCAGGACACAGTAGCCCATTTGACTGGCACCATATTCAGGCCCTCCACCACCATCACTCAGTAGCAGCAGTGTGTGTGTCATCTAAACTTGGAATACCGTAGGGTGTGGGCAGGTTGGTCAGATGGGCTGATCAGTGGCATCAGGGATGCTCAGTGGTTAGCACTGCTGCCTCAGAGTGCCAGGGACCAGGGTTCAATTCCAGCCTCAGGCAACTGTCTGCGTGGAGTTTCCGTATTCTCCCATTGTCTGTGTAGGTTTCCACCAGATGCTCCGATTTCCACTCACAATCCAAAGATGTGCAGGCCAGATGAATTGGCCAAGCTAAATGTTCAGGGATGTGTAAGTGAGTAGTCAAGATAAATATAGGGCAATAGGGTAGGGGAATGGGCCTAGGCAAAAGTGAGGACTGCAGATGCTGGAGATCAGAGTCTAGATTATAGTGGTGCTGGAAAAGCACAGCAGGTCAGGCAGCATTCGAGGAGCAGGAAAATTGACGTTTCAGGCAAACGTTCTTCATCAGGAATGAGGCAGGGAGCCTCCAGGGTGGAGAGATAAATGGGAGGGGGGATGGGGCTGGGGAGAAGGTAGCCAAGAGTACAATAGATGGATGGAGATGGGGATGAAGGTGATAGGTCGGAGAGGAGGGTGGAGCAGATCGATGGGAAGGAGGTTTGACAAGAAGGACAGTTCATGAGGATGGTGCTGAGCTGGCAGGTTGGAACTGGGGTAAGGTGGGGGGAGGGAAATTAGGAAACTGGTGAAGTCCACATTGATGCCCTGAGGTTGAAGTGTTCCAAGGCGGAAGATGAGGCGTTCAATGGGAACGGATCTGGCTGGATTACTCTTTGGTGGGTCAGTGTGGACATTTTTGGCTGAAGAGTCTGTTTCCACATTGTAGGGATTCTATGATTATAGAAGGTGCACTACGGAAATTCACCAAACCTTCTTTGATAGCACCTTCCAAATCCGAAACCATTATTGTATGGAAGAGCTAGGGCAGTATATACCAAGAAGAAGGACTAACCAGTGAGATAGGAGATGATGCAAAAATTGATAGGGTGGTAAGTAGTGAGAAGAGTGGACTTAGGATACAGGAGGGTGTGGGTGGGCTGATCAGTGGCAAATGGAATTTGATTCACATAAATGTAAGGATGTTAAATAAAAACCGAAAGAACTTCGGATGCCGTAAATCAGGAACAAAAACAAAAATTGCTGGGAAAGCTCAGCAGGTCTGGCAGCAACTGTGAAGAGAAATCAGAATTAACATGGCTGGTCCAGTGACCTTTTCGTATGAGGAAAGGCTGCGGCACTTGGGGCTGTTTTCATTGGAGAAAAGAAGGTTTAGGGGTGACTTGATAGAGGTGTACAAGATGATTAGGGGTTTAGATAGGGTTGACCATGAGAACCTTTTTCCACGTATGGAGTCAGCTATTACGAGGGGGCATAGCTTTAAATTAAGGGGTGGTAGGTATAGGACAGATGTTAGGGGTAGATTCTTTACTCAGCGAGTCGTGAGTTCATAGAATGCCCTGCCAGTAGCAGTGGTGGACTCTCCCTCTTTATGGGCATTAAAACAGGCATTGGATAGGCATATGGAGGATAGTGGGCTAGTGTAGGTTAGGTGGACTTGGATCGGCGCAACATCGAGGGCCAAAGGGCCTGTACTGCGCTGTATTTTTCTATGTTCTATGTTCTCATGGGGCACAGATTTAAGGGTAAGGGATTGGAGGTTTAGAAGAGGTGTGAGATCATGTCTCTTTTGCCCTGTGCAGCATGGGAATCTGAAACTCACTGCCTGAAATAGTGGTAGAGTCTGAGCCCTCAAGGAGTCATGGAATCATACAGCATGGAAACAGACCCTCGGCCACCCCTCAACCAGTCCGTGCTGAACATAATCCCAAAGGAAACTAGTCCCACCTGCCTGCTCCTGGCCCAAATCAGTCCAAACCTTTCCTATTCATGGACTTATCCAAATGTCTTCAAAGATTGCAATTGTACCACTGCCTCAGGAAGTTCATTCATTACATGAACTGCCTTCTATGTAAAAAAAATTGCCACTTATATCTTTTTTAAATCTTACTCCTCTCACCTTAAAAATGTGCTCCCTAGCCTTGAACTTCCCCATCCTAGGGAAAAGACAACTCTATCTATGCCCCTCATTATTTTATAAATTCCGTAAGATCACCTTTCAATCTCCTACTCTCCAGGGAAAAAAAGTCCTAGCCTATCCAGCCTTTCTTTATAATTTAAATCTTCCATATCAGGCAACACCCTGGTAAATCTCTTCTGAACTCTTTCCATTGATAATATCATTCCTATAACTGGGACATAATATTCCAGAAGGGGTCTCATCAATCTCCTGTACAACCTCAACATGATTTTCCAACTCCTATACTCAAAGGACTAAGCAATAAACGCATGCATGCTAGATGCCTGTTTAACCACCCTGTCTACATGTGATGCAAACTTCAAAGAATTATGTACCTGTACCCCTAGATCCCCCTGTTTTGCAACACTACCCAAGGCCCTACCATTGATTGTATAAGCCCTACCCTTGTTCGTTGTATCTCATAGTTATCCAGGTTGAACTTCATCTGCCAATTTTCAATCCATTGACCCATTTGATCAAGATCCTTTTGTAATCTTAGAAAAGCTTCTTCCCTGTCTACTGTGCCATCAATTTTGGTGTCTACAAACTTACTAACCATGCCCTCCATATTCTCATCTAAGTCATTTATATAAATGGCAAACAAGAGAGGACCCAGAACTGATCTCTGTGGAATACTGCTGGTGACAGGCCTCCAGTGTGAAAAGCATCCCTCCACCACCACCCTGTCTCCTGCCGTTAAGCCAATTATGTAACAAATTAGCAAGCTCACCCTGAATCATAACATCCAAAAAGCATTTAGATGTGCACTTGCAATGCCAGGGCAAACAAGGCCCTGGAATATAAAGTTACTCTCAATAATGGTGACCATGACTGCAATCATCAATTGTTGTATAAACCCATCTGGTTTGCTAAGGTCGTTCAGAAAAGGAAATCTGTTGTCCTTACACAGTCTGGCCAAATGTGACTCCAGCCTCATGGCAATGGGGTTGACTCATAAATGCCCTCTGAAGTAACAGAGCAAGCCACTTAGTTCAAAAACAATTAGGAATGAGCACCAAATAATGGTCTTGCCAGTGATGTCCACCGTTAAGATTTTAATTACATTGAGAAAAGAAGGATGAGTCTTTATAGTATGTCTTTCATTTGGATGTCCTGATACCATTAGTGGAGTGAAACCACTGCTATATTGTGGGAAATTCAATATAGAACAATCTTTTCACCTGAAGCCTTTCAATTCAGCCTATCCGTATTCTTCATCAACATCCTAAGTGGGATAACCTTGAACAGTCTCAACACATGTTTACAAGGTGGCAACACAGAACTGTAGAAAAAGGTAAGACTTTGGCACCACATTGGTATTTTTTTTAAAGTGATGACAGGAAGAATGGCTCTGATGAAAAATGGAAAAATTCAGACCAGCGGAGCTATACTTGAGGCGATGGAATGTCGCAAGAAAATAGGAACAAATTAACTAGGAGCAGGAGTAGGCCACACAGCCCCTCAAGACCATTCCACCATTCATTATGATCATGGCTGATCTCATCTCATTCTCAACTCGCTTTCCATAACCCTTCACCCTATTGTTCATTAAAAATCTGTCCATCACCTCCTTAACTTTACCCCTGTCCCAGCATCCACTGCCTCAG
The DNA here is from genome assembly GCF_020745735.1 of Hemiscyllium ocellatum. NCBI lineage: Eukaryota > Metazoa > Chordata > Chondrichthyes > Orectolobiformes > Hemiscylliidae > Hemiscyllium > Hemiscyllium ocellatum. Next base: position 10,594,975 of record NC_083423.1, read on the forward strand.
GTGTCGTGAATTCCACAGATTAATGACCCTTTGAGAGAAATAATTGCTCCTCTTTGTCTGCCACTCCTTACCTTAAAACTGTGACCTCTCATTATGGATTGTCCCACATGGGGAACAGTCTCTCTATGTCTACTTTAGTCAGTCCCCCTGAGCATCATATACACCTCAATTAGATCTCCTCTCATTCTTCTAAGCTCTAAAGATTAAAACTGCTTAATCTCTCTTCACAAAACAAGTTTTTCATCTCTGCAACACTCTATAAGGCATCAGGGAAAGATAGCAATGCAGTGAGAGAAGGTTTGATGGCTCCTATAAATAGTCAACATGGAAAAGGTCATGGATAGCAAATAGGAGGTGCATTTGAAAGAGTGAAGTTCAGACAACATGGATATCTGTGAGGAAATTGGAGATCATAAAGTGAGCAGTTGCCTCAGTTCCTAGTACAAACAGTTCACAGGATGGTCAACACAAATAATTGATAAAAAGTGCCAACTCTAAAGAAACACTGCAACATCTGGATCAGATTTTACAATGCACAACGTTAACTGTTGACACCAGGAGTCTAATGGTAATCAAATGTTAATTGATGCAGCATGAACTCTTGAATGTCATATTTAAGGAGTCTAATCAGATTAATTAAGGAATGCATTAGTAAATTGAAATATTTTTGAACAGGTCTGTTGTGGGTTATTGTGGTACAAGTTCGTGTTAAGTTAATTAAATCGAAATAGCTATTCAATTAAAATTAAGTGACATAGTAATGCTATGCATAGGCAAAATGTTCAATAATTCTTTCTTTAAAATAACATTATGCCCAACAAGCATTGAGAATGGAATGTTTTCAATGTAAGTATCCAATGTCAGCTCCAATCAGCTCCATTTCGGCTCAGTGTAATTAAAGAGAAATAAAAAGATGTGATTTCAAACGGTGTCTTATCACATCAAGGAGTACCTCTAAACACTTCACACACATTGAATCACTTTGAAGCACAGTGACTGTAGCAACATTGGTAGCTTTACTCTGCAGTCAAATGCAGAATAAAGTTCTCTCTGCTCTGCTCCAAGCCCAACATCTTAGGCTTGGCTTCTGAAGAGTAGACCCATTAAAGCCGGCAATCCCGTGGTCTGTCAGTGTGAGGCTGCCAATTAGTATTGCATTGGCGAAGGTTTGTGCTAAGGGGGTAGCCTCATTAGGAACCAGGCTAAGACAACCCAGGCTCATTTCACATCAGACCCTTAGATCCAGATAAGAGTCAACTATTCCCAGTCATCTCTACTGAAGTTGGGCCTGTGGCCCACAAAGAAGAGAGCTGCCTTCTCCACAGGCCTCAGTCTCCCAACACAAACTGAGCAACCCGAGCTGCTTTGATTTCTGTTTCTGTTCCTGCTGGTTGAATCGCATTTGATGATCTCACTGCCCAGATATCGTAGCCAAGACAAATAGATTTTTTTTTGGGAATATTTCTCTTTTCATGTTATAATTTTCTGCACGGGTCTCCTAATCACAACTGTGAAATCAGACATTATTGAACGCTGAGAGTTTTAAAAAATGATGTATAAAGATCTAGCTACACTCTGCAGGGAAGCAGATGAATGGAAGTTGCCAGCTGGAGACACAGCGTCCAGGCAAATCATCGGAGAATCAAAGATGACCCTGTCAGTAATTTTTCCATCCATTCCAAGGGTTTGAGCGTAAAATCTAGGGGCTCTCAAGTAAAAGTAATGTCACCCATAGCCTTGCCAGGCCATTAGAGAGAGACAACTGGCACTGGTTTAACCTCACGGTCATCAGGGCGTAGGCAAGAGAAGAGGTTGTGAAGGACAGTCCTTCATGGTAATCTCAGCCATTGTGGGAATTGAACCCACACTATTACAAAGTAAAATTAAAAATCACACAACACCAGGTTATTGTCCAACAGGTTTAATTGGAAGCACTAGCTTTCGGAGCAACGCTCCTTCATCAGGTGGTTGTGGAGGACACGATTGTAAGACACAGAATTTATAGCAAAAGTTTACAGCGTGATGTAACTGAAATTATACATTGAAAAATACCTTGATTGTTTATTAAGTCTCTCATCTGTTAGAATGACCATGTTAGTTTCACTGCTTTCATCTGTCAATCGCAAAACTTTTTTTTAGAAGTTACATCTCAAGTGAACTTTGTGGCACGGTGGCACAGTGGTTAGCACTGCTGCCTCACAGTGTCTGAGACCCGGGTTCAATTCCCGACTCAGGTGACTGACTGTGTGGAGTTTGCACGTTCTCCCCGTGTCTGCGTGGGTTTCCTCCGGGTGCTCCGGTTTCCTCCCACAGTCCAAAGATGTGCGGTTCAGGTGAATTGGCCGTGCTAAATTGCCCGTAGTGTTAGGTAGGGGTAAATGTAGGGGTATGGGTGGGTTGCGCTTCGGTGGGTCGGTGTGGACTTGTTGGGCCGAAGGGCCTGTTTCCACACTGTAAGTAATCTAATCTAAAGTCGTGTCAGCCCAGATAATGTTTTGAAGGTATTAGCCCCCTGTGTACTGCTGTCTGTGCCACAATGTTTAGGCTGATTCTAATCTAAAAAATGAATTAACAGAATCTTACATGGATTCATGCAGTTTTGAGCAAAGTGCAATGTAACTCTGCAAGTACAAATTCACCCCACAAACATATATGTGTATGTGTGCATATGTTTGTGTTGGGGGGGAGGGGGTTGTGACTGTTTGTTAGAGAGAATGTATATGTGTGTGTGTGAGTGTAGTGTAAGTCTGTGAGAGGGTGCATGTGGGATTGTGAGGTGTTATTACAAAGCAGCTATCCAGCCCACCGAGCTAGCCAACAGTGCAGAGCTGCCGAACTTGTGTAGTGTCAGAGGCCACCCTTGCACAACAACTTATATTTACACATGATCTTAAACATAATGAAACGTCACAAGGTCCTTTACAGAAGCCCTGCAAAGCAATATTTGATCCTGAATCACGTAAGGCTGAATTAGACCAGATGGTTAACCATTTGGTCAAACAGATCGATTTTAAGAAGCATCTTAAAGGATAGAAAACAGAAGTCAGAGAGGCTTAAAGAGGAAATTCCAGACCTTAGCATTATGGCAGCTGAAGACACAGCCCCAAGTCGTGAAGGGATTAAGATACCCAAGAGGTCAGTATTAGATGAGAATAGATATCTCAGAGGGACTGTGGACTAAAAGAGATAACTAGGAGAAAGTGAGGACTGCAGATGCTGGAGATCAGAGCTGAAAATGTGTTGCTGGAAAAGCGCAGCAGGTCAGGCAGCATCCAAGGAGCAGGAGAACTGACGTTTCGGACATAAGCCCTACTTCAGGAATCCTGAAGAAGGGCTCATGCCTGAAGTGTCGATTCTCCTGCTCCTTGGATGCTGCCTGACCTGCTGCATTTTTCCAGTAAAAGAGATTACTGCAGAGTGAGGTCATGGAGCAATTTTAAATCCTAGGTGAATATTTTAAATTCAAAATGCTGCTTAACATGGATTCACGACATCATTGAACAGAGGATGAGTGGGTGATGAGGACTTGGGTGAAACATAGGCAGCAGACTGTTAGATAAGCTCAAGTTTAAGTAAGGAATCATGTGTGAGGCTGCCATTTTGGACTATTCACATCTCAATGTACCAGAGCAATGAGTGTTTGAGCAGAGTATGTGGTGATGCAGGTGTGAATCAAAGAATAGAATCCCTATATTGTGGAAACAGGCCATATGTCCCATATAGTCCATACCAATCCTCTGAAGAGTAACACCCCTAAACTCATTCCCCTACCCTCATACTCTAAATTTACCTTTGACTATTACACCCACCCTGAACACTATGGTCAATTTAGCAAGGCCAATCCACCTGACCTGCACATCTTTGGACTGTGGGAGGAAACCGGAGCACCCAGAGGAAACCTGCACAGACACAGGGAGAATGTGCAAACTCTACACAGACAGTCACCTGAGGCTAGAATTAAACCCAGATCCCTATCACTGTGAGGCAGCAGTGCCAACCACTGAGCCACTGTGCCACGGTGTCAGGTAATTGTCTAGAAGTAGAAACAGACAGTCTTTGAGGTGGTATGGACAGAATCTCACCAGATAGGAGCACAGTAAGAAGGCACGTGCAACATTCCAAAGGCAAAGCATCATTCAGAAGCTGGTAAGAAGCACACGCCAAGAATGTGGGTTAAAAAAAGAAAAAAGCCAGTCACACTCAGAAAATGCAGACACATCAACAATGTGAGCACTGTAAGGAGCATAAAAGGCATTAGTGATCTCTAAGGAAAACATGGAATAATCAGGACAAACCAAAAGAACAGCAAAGGCCGTCCAGTTGAATGTGTGCTTGACACTCCAGGAAGTGTTACTGCCCGGTCAGGAAATGTAAGGTGACTAAAGCAAACAGTCTACAGCGATAAGAGTACTTGGCTCAGGTGGACCAACTTTCAGAAGCATAGGAATATTGCAAGGTACATGACGAATACAAAAGTTTAAGGGAAATGTGCAAAGCGCGTTTTTCACTCAGAGGGTGGTGGGTGCCTGGAACACGTTGCCTGGAGAGGTAGTAGAAGCAGATCCAATAGCAATGTTTATCAGGCATTTAGACAGGCACATCACAGACAGTGAATAGAGGGTTGCAGACCATGTGCAGGCAGATCTGGCTAATTTAGAAGGGCACCATGGTCAGCACAAATATGGTGGGCTGAAGAGCCTGTTCCTGTGTTGTACTGTTCTGTGCTTTCTGTGTTAACAGAACACTTTTAAGAGAATTGAAAATGCTGCTGGTGAAATTAGTGTTGTGGCTTTAATTATTTACAATGTACATTGATGACTTGGATGAAAAGCAATGTACTATTGCCAAGTTTACGAATAACAGAAAAATAAGTGGGAAACCAAATGGTAAGGATGGCACGATGTACTGAATACTATTCTTTTTCTGGCTAAGTATCAGTTTTGTCAGGTATCAGGGAGGGTTTCCTTTCAGGAAGGCTAGCAAGTCTTCTCACCTCATCTCACTAAACACACATCATTAATTAAGCAAAAGTGAGGACTGCAGATGCTGGAGATCAGAGTCAAGATTAGAGTGCAGTGCTAGAAAAGCACAGCAGGTCAGGCAGCATCCAAGGAGCAGGAAAATCGATGTTTTGTGCAAAAGCCCTTCATCAGGAATGACTGATGGAATGATTGCAAATTAACTGTAATCAAGAGTGTGGTGCTGGAAAAGCACTGCTGGTCAGGCAGCATCTGAGGAGCAGGAGAACCGACCTTTCGGGCAAAAGCCCTTCATTGGCAATTCAGAATTCCTGATGAAGGACTTTTGCCCAAAATGTTAATTCTCCTGTTCCTTGGGTGCTGCCTGACCTGCTGAGCTGTTCCAACACCACACTCTTCATTCTGATCTCCAGCATCTGCAGTCCTCACTTTCACCTTGCAAATTAACTGTTTCAGTGCCAGCTTCACATATTTGTCCCTTCAGTGTCTGAACATCCAGCAGCCATAGAACCCTCTCTTCTGCCCATCAGACAGGCACTTGACTTTGCTTGTCCTGGGCATTGCCCCAGCCATTCCAGTTGCAGTCTTGTGAACTGGAGGTGACTACAGGAAATAAAGCTCACAGTGAACACCCTCAACACCAAGCCCCACCCGGCTATCAGGGAAATGCCCACTCCAAGTTTTCATGTCTTCTACTAACTTTCATTATGCTGGCAACCCATTACCACCTTTTCTTCCCTTGTGCAAACCCATCACATTGTACCTTGCCTCCAACTGTGCTCCTCAGCCTTAGAACCCTGTATTACATCTTAATGATGCCCACCCTGCATTTCTAGGCTCTCCCAGTGGAGGTCAAGCTGGTGGTAACGAATACCACCCTCTCCCATAACCTGCCTCACCCTCTGAAACTGTTCCACATCCCTCTTCGGGACATTGACTTTCCCCCATCACCATCCTTGTCGCTACCTCAACAAAGCCTCTGCTCGTTCACTAATAATATTCAAGGTCGAGGTAGACAGATGTTTAATCAGGAAGGAAATTGAAGGGTATGAAGAAAAGGAAGGAAAGTGGTACTGAGGATTATCAGATCAACAGCATTTGCATTAAATGGTAGGACAGGCTTGTTGGGCTGAATTTCCTTCTTCTACTCCTAAAGCTTATGATGTTATGGTCTTACGGTTGTTTTATTTCAAACATTTTTCGTTTTACATTTCAGTCCCAATAAGTTTAAGAGAAGCTTCAATTTCATGTCTTTTTATAGCAATGAAAAATGATTGGAAAATTAGGCAGATGAGAGTGGATGAATGGAGATGTACAACACGGAAACAGTCCCTTCAGCCCAACATGTCCATACCGACTAGGTATCCTAAATTAATCCAGTCGCGTTTGCCAGCACTTGGCCCATATCCCTCCCAATTCTTCCTACTCATATACCCATCCAGATACCTTTTAAATGTTGGAATTGCACCAACCTCCACCATTTCCTCTGGTAGCTCATTCCATATAATGGATTACAACTGTAACATAAAATCCCTATATTTAGATAGTGACTTTAACATTCCTGAGTGCATCACAGGAACATTCCAAAACCCATTTTGATACTAGACCACATAATCTATATTTGACAATCAAAAGTAGTAGATGTTAAGGAGTATCTTCAAGAAGAAAGGGATTCTGGGAGTTAGAAAGCTCTATGGAGAAAATTGCAGAATTTAGGATTGCAACACCCATGGTATGTAATCTGTGAGGGAATAAATATTATCGTGAATGTTTCTAGAGGCTAGCTTTGGTACAGGCTCTTATACCAGAGGGTTTAAACACACAGGTGTATGAAGATCCCCAGATGGGAGGGATTGTCTTATGAGCAAAGGCTAAACAGGTGGGGACTGTACTCAATGCAGTCTAGAAAAATGAGAGGTGATCTCAGAGGAACATATAGGATTCGTAAGGGCCTTGACAGGGTACATCCTGAGAGGATGTTTCCCTTCAGGGGAGAGTCTATGATGGGAGGGTGTCATCTCAGAACTAAGGGGCACCAACCTAAGACTGAGATGAGAGGAAATTTCTACTCTCAGAGGGTTGAATGTCTTTGGAACTCCTTGCCATAGAAAGTTGTGGGGCAGGGTTGTGTGTTTCTTGAAGGCTGAGATAGATAGAGTCTTGATCAATCAGGAATCAACGGTTATGGAAAATGCAGGAAAGTGACCTTGAGGAATATTGGATCAGCCACAATCCTATTGAATGGCAGTGCAAGCTCAAAGGCCAATCAGCCTACTCCTGTTCCTATTTCTTATGGTCTTATAGTCTAAAGAAGGAAAATAGTATGTTGATTTTCAGAGCAAGAGGATTCAAAAATAGGATGTCTTGTACAGAGCCGAGGTGATATCACACCTGGAGGATTGTGTGCAGTTTTGGTCTCCTTATCTGGGGAAGGATGTTCTAGATACGGAGACAGTACAATATAGGTTTACCGAGCTAATTCCTGAAATGGTAGGTCTGACTTACGATAGACTTACGATAAGAGATTGGAGCAGCTAGAAGCCTATACAATTCTAACAGAACGAGACAAGATGAGCACAGGAACCTGAGTTTAAAAGCGAGTTCAGAAGCAGGGGACACTGTCTAGGGTAGGCTATTTGAGACTGAGATGAGGAGAAATGTCTTCAGCCCGAGTGTGGTGAGCCTGTGGAATTCTCTGCTGCAGAATATGGTTAGGGTCAAAACATTAAATGTTTTCATGAAAGTGAGAGATGTAGTTCTTAGGGCTAAAGAGACCAAATAGAAATAGGGAGAAAGTGAGCACTGAGTTGAATGGTTAACCATGATTATACTGAAGGGCAGAGCAAGCTTGAAAGACTGAATAACTCCATCATTCTCCTACTTTCTATGTTTCTATTTTTATAGGGATGAGTAGAGTCACAGCATTGCATTAGGAAAAACCAAACCCAGAGAAGAACTTGAAATCTAGGGTATGCATTTTAAAGTTGAAAATGTGTTGCTGGTTAAAGCACAGCAGGTCAGGCAGCATCCAAGGAACAGGAAATTTGACGTTTCGGGCATAAGCCCTTCATCAGGAATGAGGAGAGGGTGCCAGGCAGGCTAAGATAAAAGGTAGGGAGGAGGGACTTGGGGGAGGGGCGATGGAGATGTGATAGGTGGAAGGAGGTCAAGGTGAGGGTGATAGGTCGGAGTGGGGGTGGGGGCGGAGAGGTTAGGAAGAGGATTGCAGGTTAGGAGGGCGGTGCTGAGTTGACGGAACCGACTGAGACAAGGTGGGGGGAGGGGAAATGAGGAAACTGGAGAAATCTGAATTCATCCCTTGTGGTTGGAGGGTTCCCAGGCGGAAGATGAGGCGCTCTTCCTCCAACCGTCGTGTTTTAAAATTGAGTTGCTGCAGAGTGAGCCATAGGTCAGTGAACATAGAGAATATGGAAGTACTAGAGTGGGAATGGAAGGTTTGAGTTATAAAGAAAGGCTGGATAGGCTGGGACATTTTTCACTGAAGCATAGGAAGTTGAGAGGGGACCTTTTAGAGGTTTACAAAATCATGAGAGGTATAGATGGGATTAATGAAAGGTGTCTTTTCCCTAGGGTGGAGGATTTCAAGATTAGAGGGCAAGGTGAGAGGAGAGAAATTTAAAAATGACATAACGGGTAAATTTTCTTCACACAGAGGGTAGTTTGTGTTTGGAATAAACGTTCTGAGAAAGTGGTGAATGCAGGACAGTTACAATGTTCAAAATGCACTTAGATAAGTACATGAATAGGAAAGGTTTGGAAGTATATGGGCCAGGAGCAGGTAGATGGGATTGGTTCACTTTGGGATCATGTTCATCATGGATTGGCTAGACCGAAAGGTCTGTTTCTGCGCTCTATGACTCTATAACTGGACTCAGTGAGTTCAAAGTTTATGCAAGTTAAAATGTGGGAGACTGAGCAGAATGCTCATCAAGCTGAGAGGTAACAAATGTATAGATAGGGCTTTCATTAAAAGATGAGCTGAAGTGGGACAGAGTGAAGCAAAGTTACGAAGATGGAAAAGTCATTGATGGCAGGAATGTGTGATTGGAAGTTCGTTTCAGGGTCAAATATCATTCCAGCGTCTGTAACAGTCTAGGCCAGACGCAGACAGTTACTAAGGGACCTAAGGCAAAAGCAAAGTCTAATCGTTTGATTATCAATGTCAGAGCTGAAAATGTGTTGCTGGAAAAGCGCAGCAGGTCCGGCAGCATCCAAGGAACAGGAGATTCGATGTTTCGGGCATAAGCCCTTCTTCAGGAATGAGGAGAGGGTGCCAGGCAGGCTAAGATAAAAGGTAGGGAGGAGGGACTTGGGGGAGGGGCAATGGAGATGCGATAGGTGGAAGGAGGTCAAGGTGAGGTGATAGGCCGGAGTGGGGTGGGGGCGGAGAGGTCAGGAAGAGGATTGCAGGTTAGGAGGGCGGTGCTGAGTTCGAGGGATTTGACTGAGACAAAGTGGGGGGAGGGGAAATGAGGAAACTGGAGAAATCTGAGTTCATCCCTTGTGGTTGGAGGGTTCCCAGGCGGAAGATGAGGCGCTCTTCCTTCAACCGTCGTGTTGTTATGGTCTGGCGGTGGAGGAGTCCAAGGACCTACATGTCCTTGATGGAGTGAGAGGGGGAGTTAAAGTATTGAGCCACGGGGTGGTTGGGTTGATTGGTCCGGGTGTCCCAGAGGTGTTCTCTGAAACGTTCTGCAAGTAAGCGGCCTGTCTCCCCAATATAGAGGAGGCCACATCGGGTGCAACGGATGTAATAGATGATGTGTGTGGAGGTGCAGGTGAATTTGTGGCAGATATGGAAGGATCCCTTGGGGCCTTGGAGAGAAGTAAGGAAGGAGGTGTGGGCGCAAGTTTTGCATTTCTTACGGTTTCAGGGGAAGGTGCCGGGAGTGGAGGTTGGGTTGGTGGGGGGTGTGGACCTGACGAGGGAGTCACGGAGGGAGTGGTCTTTTCGGAACACTGATAGGGGAGGGGAGGGAAATATATCCCTGGTGGTGGGGTCCGTTTGGAGGTGGCGGAAATGACGGCGGATGATACGCTGTATACGGAGGTTGGTGGGGTGGTAGGTGAGAACCAGTGGGGTTCTGTCTTGGTGGCGGTTGGAGTGGCGGGGCTCAAGGGCGGAGGAGCGGGAAGTGGAGGAGATGCGGTGGAGGGCATCATCGATCACGTCAGGGGGGAATCTGCGGTCTTTGAAGAAGGATGCCATTTGGGCTGTACGGTATTGGAACTGGTCCTCCTGGGAGCAGATGCGGCGGAGACGAAGGAATTGGGAATATGGGATGGTGTTTGTACAGGGGGCAGGGTGGGAAGAGGTGTAGTCTAGATAGCTGTGGGAGTCAGTCGGTTTATAGTAAATGTCCATGTTGATTCAGTCGCCCGAGATAGAAATGGAAAGGTCTAGGAAGGGGAGAGAGGAGTCTGAGACGGTCTGAGAAGGTCTAGGTGAATTTGAGGTCGGGGTGGAAGGTGTTGGTAAAGTGGATGAACTGTTCAACCTCCTCATGGGAGCACGAGGCAGCGCCAATACAGTCATCAATATAGCGGAGGAAAAGGTGGGGGTTGGTGCCAGTGTAGTTGCGGAAGATGGACTGTTCCACATATCTTACGAAGAGGCAGGCATAGCTGGGGCCCATGCGGGTGCCCATCATAGACCTTTCCATTCCTATCTCGGGCCCCCTTCCTAGACCTTTCCATTTCTATCTCGGGCGACCGAATCAACATGGACATCTACTATAAACCGACTGACTCCCACAGCTACCTAGACCACACCTCCTCCCACCCTGCTCCCTGTAAAAACACCATCCCATATTCCCAATTCCTTCGTCTCTGCCACATCTGCTCCCAGGAGGACCAGTTCCAATACCGTACAGCCCAGATGGCCTCCTTCTTCAAAAACTGCAGATTCCCCCCATTCGTGATCGACGATACCCTCCACCGCATCTCCTCCACTTCCCGCTCCTCCGCCCTTGAGCCCCGCCCCTCCAACCGCCACCAGGACAGAACCCCACTGGTTCTCACCTACCACCCCACTGACCTCCATATACAGCGTATCATACGCCGTCATTTCCGCCACCTCCAAACGGACCCCACCACCAGGGATATATTTCCCTCCCCTCCCCTATCAGCATTCTGAAAAGACCACTCCCTCCGTGACTCCCTCGTCAGGTCCACACCCCCCACCAACCCAACCTCCACTCCCGGCACCTTCCCCTGAAACCGCAAGAAATGCAAAACTTGCGCCCACACCTCCTCCCTTACTTCTCTCCAAGGCCCCAAGGGATCCTTCCATATCCGCCACAAATTCACCTGCACCTCCACACACATCATCTATCGCATCCGTTGCACTCGATGTGGCCTCCCCTATATTGGGGAGACAGGCCGCCTACTTGCAGAATGCTTCAGAGAACACCTCTGGGACACCCGGACCAATCAACCCAACCACCCCGTGGCTCAACACTTTAACTCCCCCTCTCACTCCACCAAGGACATGCAGATCCTTGGACTCCTCCACCGCCAGACCATAACAACACGACAGTTGGAGGAAGAGCGACTCATCTTCTGCCTAGGAACCCTCCAGCCACAAGGGATGAACTCAGATTTCTCCAGTTTCCTAATTTCCCCTCCCCCCACTTTGTCTCAGTCAAATCCCTCGAACTCAGCACCGCCTTCCTAACCTGCAATCTTCTTCCTGACCTCTCCGCCCCCACCCCACTCCGGCCTATCACCCTCACCTTGACCTCCTTCCACCTATCGCATTTCCATTGCCCCTCCCCCAAGTCCCTCCTCCCTACCTTTTATCTTAGCCTGCTGGACACACTTTCCTCATTCCTGAAGAAGGGCTTATGCCCGAAACGTCGAATCTCCTGTTCCTTGGATGCTGCCTGACCTGCTGCGCTTTTCCAGCAACACATTTTCAGCTCTGATTCTCCAGCAGCTGCAGACCTCACTTTCTCCTCGAAGATTATCAATGTCAGTCAAGCAGTCTAACAACGAAGAGACGATGGAGATTTGGAAAAGATTACGTTGGGTGTGGCCAGTGTAAGGGTGAACACTTTTGGCATGATGTTGTCAAGTGGAAGTAAAGAGAGAAACAGATGGGAAGGGACCATGTAAAGATCCTTGGAGAATGTCTGAGTATAGGGAGAAACAATTGCACAAAAACATAAACACTAGCATGCAGCAGGAGGGCTCCTCTACATTGAGACTAGGACCCGTGGACACAGCCTTAGAATTAGAGGGGGTCAATTCAGAACAGAAATGCGGAGATATTTCTTCAGCCAGAGAGTGGTGAGTCTGTGGAATTCATTGCCGCAGAGTGCAGTGGAGGCCGGGACGCTAAATGTCTTCAAGGCCGAGATTGATAGATTCTTGATGTCACAAGGAATTAAGGGCTACAGGGGGAATGCTGGTAAGTGGAGCTGAAATGCCCATCAGCCATGATTGAATGGTGGAGTGGACTTGATAGGCCGAATGGCCTTATTTCCACTTCTATGTCTTATGGTCTTAGGGCTGAAAGGGTCAGTTGCTTTGCTGTAAATTCAACATCAGATTGGAAACCATGAAGAAGCAAAATATGGGAAATAGAGAATTTGCCATTTTAATATTCATGGGTTCCCACCATTCATTAGGATAATGCTGTTAATATTTCAATTCATATCATATTTTACCAACCTTTAATGCTATGCCAACATTCTCATTGCATGACAGCCAATGATCCATGGGGTAAGTTGTAGCAAGATTATTTAATTTTCTGTTATAAATCCAGTTGTTTGAATTAATACAAAGTTCAGTAAAATCTGTACAATCTGCCATTCTATAGACTGGCATCCTTGACCAACTAGTATTTCTAGTATCACCCTCACACCCTCCTGCATCCCCACATACGTCCAAGGAAGGTGTCTAATTCCCCAACTAGAAGATAGCCAGCAGTTGAAAATTGTGGTGCTGGAAAAGCACAGCCATTCTGGCAGCATCCGAGGAGCAGGAGAGTCAATGTTTTGGGCATAAACCCTTTGTCAGGAATGTGGAGGGAGAAGGGTGCTGAGAGATAAATAGGGGATGGGGGTGGAGCTGGGGGAAAGGAGCTGGGAAGGTGATAGGTAGATGCAGATGCGGTGTAATTTTGATAGGGTGACGGGAAGATAGGTGGGAAGGAAGATGGATAGTTAGGACAGGTCAAGACAACGGTGCCAAGTTGGAGGGTTGGATCTGGGATGAGTTGCAGAGAGGGGAGATTTGGAAACTAGTGAAGTCGACATTGATACCATGTGGTTGAAGGATCCCTAGGCAGAAGGTGAGGTGTTGGCAGGTAGCTTAGATTTGGCAGTGAAGGAGGCCCAGGACTTTCATGTTCTTGGCGGAGTGAGTTAGGGGAGTTGAAGTGGTCAGCCAAAAGGCAATGGGGTTGTTTGATGCATGTGTCCAAGAGATGATCCCTGAAATGCTCCGCGAGTTGGCATCCTGTCTCCCCAATGTAGAGGAGACCACATGGGGAGCAACAGACACAACATCTAAGCATTGTTGTTTTGACAAGACATCTTCAATTGGTCACCATGGGGTTTAACAATGTCACAGTTAAGAATAATGAATCCTCCTAATTTTTGAACACATGCAGGATGTGTTTATGAGTGGGTCCTCACACTCACTCATGACTGACCAGGCTTAGATGATTGATTGATCAATGTTACACTCAAAATCAAGATTCTGTCAGTCACCTGGCATTTTTAATTTACTGGCACCACCCATTCCCCATACATGCCGAACAACGCAAGATTTACAACTGGATAGCAAAAGGTCTGTGGCACTTACTATGACTTGTTCTCTGTCCACTTCTTACTCATGACAGGCAAAACACGTTGACTGCTGTAAGCAATAGTAGCTGAACATCAAGAAGAAAAGATGGGGCACGTTGGGAGAAAATGAGAGAAACTATTTCTACCAGCTGTAGTCCAGGCCAAGGCCCACAGTCAAAAAATTAGACCAAGAGCTTTCAAGACTAAAATTAGAAAACTTTCATTCACCTGGTAGAAATTTGGAACCATTCTCTTTAAACAGCGGTTGACCATGAGATGCAGAAATAGGCCATAGAATATGGCAGATGATGGCAGATCTAATAATCCTCAACTCCACTGTTCTCTCTTTTCCCCATAACCTTTGATTGGCTTTCTGATTTAAAATCTGACATTATATCAACGGCTAATTTTAAAAATGCAGAATGGTAGGCTTAATTAATCAAAGTTATTGAGGAATCTGGGTCAAAGAAAAGTTTATGGAATTTGCTTACAGATTAGCCATGGTCTGATTGAATGTCTAAGTAAGTTCAAGAGGCTAAACAGCTTCATCCTAGTTCTACATTGCTAGAAATTTGTTCCTATTTTTAATGTTTGTGGTTGGCATCTTCAGTCATACCATATGTACTGAGGTTCTTGGATTCAAGGCAGCCATGAGTCAGGTTTCAAGCCCTACTAGATTGGAACACCAATTTGGCATAAATACACCTCACAATCAAAGCTAAAAGCATCTCTATGTGTCATCATGAAAGCAAGTCTCTCAAAAGGAAGTTCAATCTATTCGAAAAAAAAGGAAAGTGAACTTGCACTCTGTGTATTCACTTCATGAGAAGGAAGTATCTGCAAAGTTTATTTCATTTCTCCTGAGTATCTGTCAAGGTATGTTGGAAGATCAGGCATTTCTGCACAAAACCTGGATACAATTACCTGCTTGGCTGTGCCGTTCTGAATAAAACTGCTTCCTCATTAGAGATGGAAAGTTCTCAGGCAACAAAAGGAAAATGATTACACATCACCCAAAGCAATTTTATTAAATGAGTAACTGATGTATTGGATATATTCCTGAGAATAATGTTACCTATTCAGAAATATGCATTTAATGTTATCCTTGAGACATTTTTATTGTTGATAAACTGTTTGGTTTGACACAGTTTGAAGCTTGTGAGTCTAAAGAATAGGTTCAAGCCCCAGTCATAGACTTGAGCATATCATATGGGCTGTCACTTCAGTGCAGTGTTGAGTTCAGGTTGCTTTGTCAGATGTGCCATCTTTCAGATCAGACTGAGGAAGAAGCCGGCAGAGGGGTGTAATCAATTCTATCATACTTGGAAGAAATGTCACACATGCACGGTACAAACTTTACATACCTGGAGCTTTTGTGATGTGATCTTGAGCTCCAAAAAGGAAACCAAAGATATGAAATCAAAATCCCTCCAACTGAACCAAGTGAGCCATTGTTACATTCTGTGAAACATTATATATATTCTCAAAAATCTTCATTGAACTAAAATATCATAGATCTGAGCAAAAATATATAATCGCATGTCCAGGCTTTTGATAGAGGATGAAGAATTCAAATAGGAATTAAAGTATCCAAAGAAATAAAAGACATTTGTGCAGTTAAGAATAAATCATTTCATTATGGGTTTTGTAAAATATAAATATTTGGTATTAGAAACCTTACTTTGAACTTTGGAATTTTCAGTAACTGCGGAAAGAAAATGGCAACAAATTCTTTTTTGGAGGGGTGATGTTATAAATAATAGGTCATTTGTTAACTTTCTTTTACTGGTCCATTACTTTGGCTGGTCATTGAAGACTTATTCATTTTCCAATTCCTTCATTGATAGCATTTTATTAGCTTTCCTGTCTTTGGAATGACACATTCCCTGCATTTTCAGACTTAATTTGTGGTTTCATTTTGAATTAATGAGTGAAATGTGACTCGAAGCAGTAATATTTAATAAAACTTCAGACTATACAGAAATTTATACATATGCATAATATTCAGAACCAACTTAATTTGCTGTGGTGGTCGCTGAACAAGACAATGATACACCATATTAAAGATTGTTCTGGAAGAAATTACTTGTAAGAGTTTTCACAATGACATGTCTTTCAAATTTTCCTTACTTTCATAACAAAACAAACCTTTGTGTTGTCAGATCTGTGAGCATGGCGCACTGTGTGGGCAGATATGGTAATGTAATCACAGAACATCTTGAGAGAATTAGGTGCTTTAGGCTTGATGTTCAAGCCACACTTTAACTCTTCAGTTACTTAATTAATTTTGCTGTTGGGTTGAAGGAAGCAATCCAGTAGAGTTGGAAATTGTAGAGAAAGGCACAGCAAGTTCAAACTCAACCCGTCAACACTCTCACCTTCCTCTCTCTAGAGCTCAACCTATCTCAGTGCTTGATAAAGTGCATTATTTCAGGAATAGAGAGACTGGGTATTATGTAAACACATGCGGTAATATCCCAGAAAAATCAGCATGATAAATATCCAGTAAATCTGTTGTTGAAGCCATTGAGTAATTGAGCAGTGTTAATCAAGGCATGCAATTTTTCATTTCAGTCAGAACCATAATCTCAATGTTATGTTTGATCTGAAAGATAGCCCTTGCGGCAATGTCATGTGCTCTCAGCATTACAGCACAACTCATTGTTCCAATCTCTACTCTACTCTGAGGAAATAATGCTTCAACAAAAATAGATTAGATTCCCTACAGTGTGGAAACAAGCCCTTTGGCCCAACTAGTCTCTGAGAGTAACTCACACAGATCCATTCTTCCTAATTAATGCACCTAACTCTACAGGCAATTTAGCATGACCAATTCACCCAACCTGCACATCTTTGGACTGTGGGAGGAAACCCATGCAGACACGAGGAGAATGTGCAAACTCCACACAGACAGTCGCCTGAGTTTGGAATCGAACCCAGCTCCATGGTGCTATGAGCCACCCTAAGATACACACAGCAAAAGTGAAGAAGAGGGGGAATAAGACAATGGGAGGAATGCTGACTCTATGAACGTACAAAGTTAAAAATCACACAATACCAGATTATAGTTCAGCAGGGTTCTTTGGAAGCACTAGCTTTCAGAGCACTGCTCCTTTATCACGTGGTTGTACCTTGCCAATGCCCTGTCCCATATTATTTGTCAATTTTAAAATGTTTTACCTTTCTCGGTCTGAGTAAGAATGTCAAGGCTCCAATTTTTGTCCACAGATTGGGTGCACAGAGGGAGAAACAAAAGGACCCTAGCACCATGGAAAAATAGTGGAAAAGTAAGGATTGGGGGGAAGAATTTAATTTTCAATCCCACCTGGAAAAAAAACACTGCAGCAGTCTGTTGGAAGCCAAGCACCACAGAGAAGCAGTGAAAATGTGGGTGTTGCAGTAAAGCTTTCAATTATCCTTCCTTATGGAAAATCATCACAGTCACTCTGGGGAGAAACCATTCACTTGCTTTATTCATGGTGAGGAATTGACTAGAGACTGCCAACCTCATATCCCATGAACAGATTCACACTGAAGAGAAGCCATTCAGCTGCACTGACTGTGGAAGGAGGTACAGGCCATCCCATCACATCAGGCCAGCTCCAGGGGTTTCCCACTGGTGAAAGGCCATTCACCTGCACGAGCCAGGGAGTGGGTTGGAATTCACTCGGTCAACTAAACTACTGCCACATCAGGAAGCAGGCATTCAGTTGCACTTTGGGGTTTCAGTTAGTCATTTGTTCTCACAACACACTCATGCCAGAGAGAGAGTAAATTTCACTGCTCTACGTGTGGGAAGAGATTCACTCATACTTCCAGCCTCCAGATACACCAACGAATTCACACGAGGTGAAACTATTCACCTGTGGAATGAACTCCCAGGGGAGATCAGGTACAGTTTTAAAAGACATTTGGACAGGTACGTGAATAGGGAAGGTTTAAAAGGATATGAGGCAAATTCAGGCAAGTGGGATTATTTAATTTGGGAAACCTGGTCGACATGGATGAGTTGGACTGAAGGGTCTGTTTCTGTGCTGTATGACTCTATGACTCTGTGAACCCAGGCTGGGCACTGGCATTTCCACTTCCATTCCTGGGGAAGGCAAGCTGGATTGGAACTCAAGTCATGTCACTTGGGAGGAACCACCTGGCTGGGTGTGAGAATTCGAATATAGATTTGGAAAGCCCCATGTGGACCATCCTCTGTGCTTCATATTAAGATGTGCTGTTGGTGCAGAATTGAAGGAGCTTTGATTCAGTTCTAGCCATACCCTATCCTAACAATTACATCACTGTGCTGAGCACAAATTATCACAAACATATGTTGGGATAGAGTCATTCCTACATGTGAGAAAATATTTTCTTTCTAAAACTGTGAAGAGTGACAGCATGTTGTATTAAAAGGCTTTGGATTGTTGGCAAAGTTTTCCCTCTCTCTTTCATGAGGACACTTGAAATTTCTCCAAGACCAATATAATCATAAAAGTTGTTTCGAGAGCTTCGATCCCATTCTGTCATTTGAGACCACTGGTCTTATTCTTCACAAAGACTTCCCACAATAAGAGCTGATGAAATTACACCACAACTGCGATCATTTTGGTTAGCAGCTGTGTCTGACATCTGTGGCTCTTGACACAGTAAATGGAAAGATTTTTCTTCCCCTCCTCGCCTGTGATTAGATTGAAATGGACTGCATGGTAAAATCTAGCAAGGCTGTTAACCAGCCACGCAATTTGGCAAACTCCAGGATGGCAAGCGGTGTGCATAACATGGCATAGTTTTACAGAAATATGTTAATGCCTTCACAAAGCAGATGGAGGAGGCAGCAATAAAGAATTCAAAGCCCAGATCAGCTTCCTTCTGTAACGAAACTTTGGAGGCTTAATAAAACAGTGAAGAATAAAAAATGTCCTTATATGACCCAACGTGTTAAAGGGGTGAATTTGGAGCACCATTGAAACATTGGGGTATATTATCAGCCTGCCACTTGGATATAAACCTAGGCACCATCTCAACGTAGCATCCCGACAAAGTGGAAGCAGGCTATTATCCATCAAGTCCACAGCAATCTTCCGAAGACTATGCCACCCACCCTATCACCCTGCAATTCCCATGGCAATTCCACCGAGCCTGCACATCCCTGGACAATTTAGCATGACCAATCCACCTAACCTCCACATCTTTGGACTGGAAACTGGAGCACCCAAAGGAAACGCACGTAGACACAGGGAGAATGTGCAACCTCCACTTAGACATTGCCTGATGCTGAAATTGGACCCAGGTCACTAGTGCTGTGATGCAACAGTGCTAACCACTGAGCTACCGTGCTACCCCAAACAACTAGAAGAGGAACTGTCCAAATTACAATTTTAACAGAAACACAAAATGAATGATAAGCAAGCTTCTGTCTACTCCTTTCTAACGACAGAAAGTGCTGGAGAAACTCAGCAGGTGGAGAGAGAGAAGCAGCATTAATATTTGAAGTTCAATTTAGGTCAACACACTAACTCTGCTTTTCTCACTCCACGCGGGGAGGGAACTGTTAGGTTTCTGCTGCACTTTCTCTTCTAGTTTGAGATTTTCAACACCCACAATTCTGTGGTTTATTTTTGTGCAAACGTAAATGCAGCAAAAAGGGAAAAGGGAAAAAAGAAGTGAAGACCAAGTTGAGGAGAAGCAGAAATTCTGTCAGAGAGAGGAGCAGATTTCTTTCGAAGGTAGATATTCCTGGAAGAGAAGTGGCAAAGTAGTCAAGCTTTTCCAAGACGTCCTGTTCTCATTTCATGTTTCCAGCACCTGCAGTATTTTAGAGCAAAGAATACTACAACACAGAAAAAGGCCCTTCGGCTCAACAAGCCTATGCTGACACACCATTCCTTTCTAAACTAAAAACCTTTTGCCTCTATGCTGTCCATATCCCTCTAATACCTGCTTATTCAAATAGCTATAAAGATGCCTTTTAAATGCTGCTATTTTGTCTGCCTCCATCACCATCACTGGCAGTGCGTTCTAGGCACTTACCACCCTCTGTTTAAAAACCTGCCATGTACTGCAAGGACTGCACAAAGCACTACATAGGACAATCAGGAAGACAGCTAACGATCCGCATCCATTAACACCAATTAGCCACGAAACGACACGATTAGCTATCCTTAGTAGCCACGCACGCAGATGACAAGCAACATGAGTTCGACTGGGACAACACTACTATTATAGGACAAGCCAAACAGAGAACAGCCAGGGAATTCCTAGAGGGATGGCACTCATCTGCAGATTCTATCAACAAACACATCGACCTGGACCCAATATTCCGGCCACTGCAGCGGACAGCTGGAACTGACAACTGGAAGCAGCAGAGACAAACCACTATAAATGCCAGAGGAAACAACACAGAAGACCTTCACAGGAGGCTCCCAAGCACTGAGGATGCCACCTAGGCAGGGGACGAAATGTCTGCAACACAAATTCCCAGCTCGGCGAACAGAACCACAGCAACGAGCACCAGAGCTACAAATCTTCTCACAAACCTTGAACTTCTTTAAACTTGCCCCTTTTTACTTTAAATCTATGTCCCCTAGTAACTGGCATTTCTACCCTGGGAAAAAAGATTCTGATTATCCATTCTGTCCAGGCCTCTCATAATTTCCTAAAATTCTATCAGGTCAGCCCCTCAGTCTCTATGTTCAAGTGAAAATAAGCCAACTTCGTCCAGTCTCTCCTCATGGCTAGTACCCTCCAAACCAGGCAACATCCTGGTCAACTGTTTCTGCACCCTCTCCAAAGCCTCCATATCTCTCTGTTATGTGGTGACCAGAACTGCACTCAATATTCTAAAAGTGGCCTTACCTAAGCTCTGTACATAACTTATCACTTTTAATACTCTGTGACCTGACTCATGAAGGCAAACATGCCATGCACCTTCTTGACCTCCTTATCCATTTGTGTTGTCACTCTCAGGGAAATGTGGATGTGTGCATCTGTGTGCTACCCCAAACAACTAGAAGAGGAACTGTCCAAATTACAATCTTAACAGAAACACAAAATGAATGATAAGCAAGCTTCTGTCTACTCCTTTCTAACGACAGAAAGTGCTGGAGAAACTCAGCAGGTGGAGAGAGAGAAGCAGCATTAATATTTGAAGTTCAATTTAGGTCAACACACTAACTCTGTTTTTCTCACTCCACGCGGGGAGGGAACTGTTAGGTTTCTGCTGCATTTTCTCTTCTAGTTTGAGATTTTCAACACCCACAATTCTGTGGTTTATTTTTGTGCAAACGTAAATGCAGCAAAAAGGGAAAAGGGAAAAAAGAAGTGAAGACCAAGTTGAGGAGAAGCAGAAATTCTGTCAGAGAGAGGAGCAGATTTCTTTCGAAGGTAGATATTCCTGGAAGAGAAGTGGCAGAGTAGTCAAGCTTTTCCAAGACGTCCTGTTCTCATTTCATGTTTCCAGCACCTGCAGTATTTTAGAGCAAAGAATACTACAACACAGAAAAAGGCCCTTCGGCCCAACAAGCCTATGCTGACACACCATTCCTTTCTAAACTAAAAACCTTTTGCCTCTATGCTGTCCATATCCCTCTAATACCTGCTTATTCAAATAGCTATAAAGATGCCTTTTAAATGCTGCTATTATGTCTGCCTCCATCACCATCACTCTCAGGGAAATGTGGATGTGTGCATCTAGGTCTCTCTGTACGTTGATGCTTCTCAGGGTCCTGCCATTTACTGCATACTTCCTCCCTGCATTAGATGTTCCAAAATCCATCACCTTGCATTTGACCAGATTAAGCTCCATCTGCCATTTCTCTGTCCAAGTCTCCAACTTATCTACATCCTGCTGTATTGTCTAGCAATTCTCCTCACTATCTGTAGCTCCCCCAAACTTTGTATTGTCCAGAGTTATTAATCAGAGTACATACTATCTCCTCCAATTCATTTACATATCTTACAAACAACAATGGTCCCAGGATTGATTCCTGCAGAGCATCACAGTTTATATATCACCAGTCAGAAAAACACCCTCCCACTGCTAGTCTCTGTCTTCTATGACTAAGCCAGTTCTGTATCCACCTTACCACTCACTACGGATCCCATGTGAGTTCACCTTCTGTATCTGCCTGTCATGAGGGACCTTGTCAAAGACCTTGCTAAAGTCCATGTAGACAACATCCATTGCTCTGCCTTCATTAATCATCTTTGTCACCTCAAAAAATACATTGAGTTTGTGAGACACAACATCCCCCTCACAAAACCATGCTGTCGATTGCTAATAAGTGCATATTTTTCCAAATATGAATAAATCCTAAGAATATTTTGCAATAATTTTCTGATCATTGATGTAAGGCTTGCCGGCCTGTCAATCCCCAAAATATTCCAAATGCCCTTCTTCAACAAAGGGGCTACATTGACGATTCTCCATTCATCTAGGACCTTTCCTGTGACTAAAGAGAATACAAAGATTTTGTACTAGGTCTCATCTCACTCAGTATTCTGGGATAAATCTCATCAGGTTCTGGAGAATGTTGCCTATCTAATGTAGCATCAGACCTTTTTTTATATCAACAAGCCTTTGAATACCAATACACCCCTCTCTGAATTCACCCTTCACCATGTCCTCCTCTTTATTGAATGTTGGTGCAAAATATTTTTTTAACAACCTCATCCACTTCCTCTGGCTCCACAGATGCATTTCTTGGATGTAAGTTTGTTCGCTGAGCTGGAAGATTCATCTTCAGATGTTTGGTCACCATACTAGATAACATCATCAGTGAGCCTCCGGTTAAGCACTGGTGGTATGGCCCGCTTTTTATTTCTGTGTTTAAGTTTCCTTGGGTTGACAATGTCATTTCCTGTGATGATGTAATTTCTGGTGGTGATGCCAGTTCCTGTTCTTTTTCTCAGGGGGTGGTAAATGGGATCCAAGTCAATGTGTTTGTTGATAGAGTTCCAGTTGAAGTGCCATGCTTCTAGGAATTCTTGCATGTGTCTCTGTTTGGCTCGTCTGAGGATGGATGTGCTGTCCCAGTCCAAGTGGTGTCTTTCCTCATCTGTATGTAAAGATACTAGTGAGAGTAGTAGTGGCTAATTGATGTTCTTGTGTCCTGGTAGCTAGTTTTCTGCCTGTTTATCCAAAACACTGCAATGGACAAGAACAGGAAATGATATCACCAACCCAAGGAAACCTAAACATATAAATAAAAAGCAGGCCATATCACCAGTGCTTCATTGGAGGGTCACTGATGATGTTACCTAGTATGGTGATGAAACATATCAAGACGAACCTTCCAGCTCAGCGAGCAAGCTTATATCCAAAATCTCAACTGAGCTACAAATCTTCTCAAAGGTTGTGGGACACATTTCTTCCTTAATCCTTGAATGGACCTACTTTTTCCCAAGCTGCCCTCTTGTTTGTTATGTATAAAGAGTCTTGAGAGTTTCCTTAATCTTATTTGCCAAAGTTATTCCATGGCCCCTTTTAGACCCCCAAATCCTTGTTGAAGTTCTTTCCTGCTTTCTTTTTGCTTCCTCGAGGGCTCTGTCTGTCTTCACTTTTACTTTAATTCATTTTTCTTTTATTCTATTTAATGTTTGTGGGTGCATGGTCATACAGCATCCCAAAGCATTCTGTTGATGCAATAAACAGAACCCACACAGCTACAATTGTATAGTCATACAGCATAGAAAAGGCTCTTCGGCCCATCAAATCTGCAATGACCTTTCCACACTAACCCTACTTTTCAGCATGTGGCCCATGGCCTTCAACATTATGAGACTCCAAGTGCTCATCCAAGCACTGTTTGAAGATTGTGAGGTTTCCTGCCTCAACTACTCTCCCAGGCAGGGCATTCCAGATTCCCACCATCCTCTGGGTGAAAACAATTTCCACAAATCCCCTGTAAAGCTCCTGCCTTTCACTTTAAAATTATGCCCCCTTGTTATTGATTCTTCAGCTAAGGGGAAAATTTGCTTCCTATCCATCATCGTATACACCTCAAACAGGTCACCCCCACCGCCCCCCCTCCCCCAACCTTATCTGCTCCAAAGAAAACCAGCCAAGCTTATCCAGCCTCTCCTCATCGCTAAACTGTACTATTCTAGGCAACATCCTGGTGAATCTCCCCTGCATCCTCTCCAGTGCAATCACATCCTTCCTATAGTGAGCTTACACCTCTGTAAAATGTGCTCATGCACACCCACACAGCCATCTTAAAGGACTGTTTATACATAACAAACAAGAGGGCAGCTTGGGAAAAAGTAGGTCCACTCAGGGATTAAGGAAGAAATGTGTCTAACAACCTTTGAGGAGATTTGTAGCTCAGTTGAGATTTTGGATATAAGCTTGCTCGCTGAGCTGGAAGGTTCGTCTTGATATGTTTCATCACCATACTAGGTAACATCATCAGTGACCCTCCAATGAAGCACTGGTGATATGGCCTGCTTTTTATTTATATGTTTAGGTTTCCTTGGGTTGGTGATATCATTTCCTGTTCTTGTCCATTGCAGTGTTTTGGATAAACAGGCAGAAAACTAGCTACCAGGACACAAGAACACGGGGCAATAAACTAATCACAAACAGCCAAGAATGATTAGAGGGAGGTTTGGTGACATCGAGGCTGGAGAGCTATTCCATTGCTTCTCAGCAGCGTCTTTTCTTTGGTGATATGAAAATTAGATTAGAATCCCTACAGTATGGATACAGGCCCTTCGGCTGAACAAGTTCACACCGACCCTCTAAAGAGTAACCCACCCAGACCCATTCCCCTACCCTAAATTAACCCCAACTAATGCACCTAACACTATGGGCAATTTAGGATGGCCAATTCACCTAACCTGCACATCTTTGGATTGTGGGAGGAAACCCACGCAGACACTGGGAGAGCGTGCAAACACTACACAGTCACCTGGGTTCTTGGTGCTGTGAGGCAGCAGTGCTAATCACTGAGCCACTGTGCCACCCCCAAGGTGTGCATAACTGGTATTTCAGTGGTGTACGGGTAGAGGAGGTGGGGTATATCTTACCTCAGGCAAGTACTCAAATTCAATTTGTTTCAATAAGTAAAGTCACAAAAGTACAGTCACCAAAATCCCAGAGGACCACAGAGTTGCTCTCTCATCACAAAGAAACACAACCAACGGTCACCACACCTGAGGCAAATGGAGTGGTTGAGAAGAAGAGACCTTCATGATGATCTTCCCCAACTGAAGTATCCTTTAATAGTCAAGTTGCTCAATAGCAAGTTGCACATCTCTTCACCTCAATATCAAATCCAAATAAGCTAACATAGAACAAAGAACTGTAAATGCTGAAGATCTGAAGCTCACAAAACCACAGAAAGAGCTGGAGAAACTCAGTATGTCTGGCAGCATCCCTGGAGAAACAGAGTTAACATTGAGTCCAGTGACCCTTCTTCAGACCCCTTGACAATTGACAATACTCATGATGAAACTCTTAATTCCAGATTCTTATTGAATTCAAATGCCACTATAGGCCATGGCACAATTCTAAGCTGGGTGTGTGGAATATTACCTGGGTCTCTGGATGAATAGTCTCGTGATTTTACCACTAGACCATTGCTTTCCCCCATACACGTTACTACCAGTCCTTGGGAAGGTGCTGTCTAAGTTTCTCTTCCACCCCAGCTCACCATTATATAGCCATTAGTCTGCCCAATTGCTGTTATCTAACTCTGAGCTCCATCTCCACCTATTGTTTCCTCCTACCCCAACCTCACTACAACCCCCTGTTTTCAGTATCTATACCATCTTTTCTTAGCCACAATCAGTTCTGAAAAAGGATCACTGGACTCAAAACCTTAACATTGCTTTTTCTGCCAGACACATACTACTAGACCTGCTGAATTTCTCCAGAAGTTTCTGCTTTTGTGTTTTCCAGAAAAGTTAATGTCGATTACCAGTGATTCATCTCCTAGCAGAGAGCCCCAGGACTTTAACGTTAACTCAGGAGGTCCTGGGTTATGAACAAGTTCCATTTTTAAGTCTTTTTGTAAGTTGAATTTGTATGTAAGTTGGAACAGTTACATACGGTTCACATCTTGCATCAATCAGTCAAACGTTTGTCGTAGCATATAGTACATGTTTTACCTAAAACATCTTAAATGTAATAATACAGTAATAATAAATGTAACTCCAGTACAGTACAATTTTGTAATTGAGAGAGAGAGAATGTGCGTGTGTGTATAGGTATAAAAAACATCAAAGAAACATTTTTTAAACTGTTTAGATAGAAAAGAAAAGATAATGATTAAAGGTTAACACGTTCTCTTGTTTCAATTAATGTCTTGCATACCATAATGGCCTTAAGTAATAATTAAGATGACTTTATTAATTGGATGATGGGCCTGGTGTTAGGGAGGATGGGCCTGGTGTTGGGGAGGATGGGCCTGGTGTTGGGGAGGATGAGCCCGGGGTTGGAGAGGATGGGCATGGTGTTGGAGAGGATGGGCCTGGTGTTGGAGAGGATGGGCCTGGTATTGGAGAGGATGGGCCTGGTGTTGGGGAGGATGAGCCTGGTGTTGGGGAGGATGGGTCTGGTGTTGAAGAGGATGGGCCTGGTGTTGGAGAGGGTGGGCCTGGTGTTGGGGAGGATGGGCCTGGTGTTGGAGAGGGTGGGCATGGTGTTGGGGAGGATGGCCTGGTGTTGGAGAGGATGGGCTTGGTGTTGAAAAGGACGGGTCTGATGTTGGAGAGGATGGGCCTGGTGTTAGAGAGGATGGGCCTGGTGTTGGAGAGAATGGGCCTGGGGTTGGAGAGGATGGGCCTGGTGTTGGAGAGGATGGGCCCGGTGTTGGAGAGGATGGGCCTGGTGTTGGAGAGGATGGTCCTGATGTTGGAGAGGATGGGCCTGGTGTTGGAGAGGATGGGCCCGGTGTTGGGGAGGATGGGCCTGGTGTTGGAGAGTATGGGCCTGGTGTTGGAGAGGATGGGCCTGGTGTTGGAGAGGATGGGCCCGGTGTTGGGGAGGATGGGCCTGGTGTTGGAGATTATGGGCCTGGTGTTGGAGAGGATGGGCCCGGTGTTGGGGAGGATGGGCCTGATGTTGGAGAGGATGGGCCCGGTGTTGGAGAGGATGGGCCTGGTGTTGGAGAGGATGGGCCCGGTGTTGGAGAGGATGGGCCCGGTGTTGGAGAGGATGGGCCTGGTGTTGAAGAGGATGGGCCCGGTGTTGGAGAGGATGGGCCCGGTGTTGGAGAGGATGGGCCTGGTGTTGGAGAGTCAGGGATTGGATTAACACTTCTACTGGAGAGTCAGTGTCTGATTCTGGAGAGTGGGGGGGGGGGGGATTACTTCTGAAGTCAATTTCTTAAAGTAAACATCAAGGGTGGCTTGAACAGAGCTTTTCTTTCTCTCATTGTAGCAGCTGAGGTTGTCGGTCACTATTCGGTGAACTTTGGTGAACCTCTCTGCAATAGGATCTTGCTCCTCTAACTTTGCCATCTCTGCTTCAATGAGATGAAAGGCTTCAACTCATCCCTTCGTCAGAGACCTCTTGGGTTCTGGGGTTTTTACATCCTGGCCTTCCTCCTCAAATGCTATCATCTGTTGCTCCAGCTCCATAATGTCCTCATTGATCAGTTCTTCGGCACAGGATTCAAGCAAGTCTAAGACAGCGTCTTCATTGATGTCTAACTGCAGTTGATTATTACCAATATCAAGCACAGCTTGCCTGGTTTCAGCGATGTCCTCAGCAGTAAAACCATCTGCAGAGTGCCGTTGTTCTCCCTGAAGCCGAAGAACTGCTGAAAGCGTGCAGTGTTTTGAACGTTGCGCAAAGTAATCCACTCAGTTTTTTAAAAAATAATAGACTTTACGGAGATTGGTTCATAAATACGGCCATTTGTAGGTCAGGCATTTGTAACCCAGGGAAAGCCTGTGTTATCTTATTTCTTTATTTTTCTATTCATACCTACGGTGATTTGCCATAGTTACTTTCTAACTTTGTTCCTCTCTTTTATTACTTTGTAAGTAAGTTTTTGTACTTTTACACTTAAGATTGCGTCATGTTTGGTGAAATTGTACATTTTCACTGTATTCCTTTGTACTTGATGACGTGACAATAAAATCTAAATCTAAATCTAAATCTTAACATCTTGCTGTGTATCATGCACAAGAATGGATCAGAGACAGGAACCTGAATATTAGTCTCATACAATAGAGGAAGAGGCCATTTGTTTCACATCGTTGAAAAATCATCCCATTTTCCTGCTCTTTCCCATGACCTGTGACCTTGATTATTTGTCCAGTTCCCTTTTGAAAGTTGGGATCAAATCTGTTTCCACCATTCTTTCAGACAGTGCTTTCCAAACCAACTTGTAGAATAAAAGAAATTCTTCTCGACTCTCTCAGATTCTTTTGACTCTGGTTACGAACCAATGTCTTTTTAATTCATGATGTAAGTTCGATCAACGTTAATCAATTATCATCACTGTCAGTGGAAATTACTATTCCCTAGCTACTAAACAAAACTCTCTTGGAACAATGAGCATCTCTGTCAAATCTCCCCTTAATCTTTTTTCTTAAGTTCACTAGTGAGGTGTTGATGTTACCGGAAAAAGTAACATTTTAGAGTAGTAGTAGGGTAGCTTTTATTTGTTATTTCTACCATACACAACTATACAGTAAAAAAACAAGACAGCGTTCTTCCAGGACCAAGGTGCTACATGGACAGCACAAACTACACAATCTTACAAAGGGCAGCATAAAGCATATAGGAAGTGCAAAACACGCAAATTACAGTGTCATAGAAGAATGATAATTAATAAACATTGTTCTAGCAGCAATTAAAAGTCATGCAAAGAATTTCAGATGGTAAAGAGTCCAATCATACAATGTTAAGGAGCCTGATGGCTTGGGGGAAGAAACTGTTGCACAGTCTGGCCGTGCGAGACCAAATGCTATCATCTGCCCGATGGCGGGAGGGAGAAGAGTTTGAGTGAGGGGTGTATTGGATCTTTCACAATGCTCTTAGCCTTTTGGATGCAGCGTGTGGTGTAAATGTCTTTAATGGAGGGAAGAGAGACCCCAATGATCTTCTCAGCTGTCCTCTCTATCCAACTCCCAAACCAAGCAGTGATGCAGCAGCTCAAGGTATTTTTTTCTTTAAATTTATTCACAAGATATGGGTATGCTGACCATCCCTAACTAGCCTGAGGGCAGTTGAGAGTCAACCACATTGCTGTTAGTCTGGAGTCATGTGTAGGGCAGACAAAGATGGCAGATTTCTCTCTCTGAAGTTGAACCATTATGGGATTTTCTTCAACAACTGTCAATGGTCATCGTTAAACTATTAACTCTAACCTTTTATTGAATTCAAGTTCCGCGATCTGCCATGGCAGGATTCAAACCCATATCCCCATGAACATGTCCTGGGTCTCTGGATTAATAATCTAGCAATGACAGCACTAAGCTATTGCTTCCCCCATGCATGTTTCTGCCTGTTCTTAAGAAGGTGTTGGCTAAGGAGATCAACTCTGACCATTTGACCATTTTACACAAGCATTGATGCTCACTGAGCCTGTTCCATCATTCAATAGGATCATGGCTGCTCTGTGACCTAACTCCATCTACCTGTCTTTTGTCCATATCCTTTAATGCCTTTGCTTAATAATAAAAAAGGTCTGCTTATTATTATTTAGATCAATTTCTGTTGATGTGGTTGAGAACTGAAAAGATAAGGAGATCTGTTCTTTGTAAGACAGAGAGGAATATGTATTTGGTACCAACATTTCAAAGGCAATGAAAATGAACTGTATAGTCTCATATGTAAATGTAAATACTAAGTAAGGCTAGATGATGTGAATAACCATGCCATCGCTTCCCCCTGTGCATGTTTCTGCCTGTCCTTAAGAAGGTGTTGACTAAGGAAAACAACTCTGACCATTTGAGCATTTTACATGAGTGTTGGTGCTAACTGTTCAAATGGATTTACACACTCTCTCACATCACTGAGAAATACACGCTAGTGTGTATTAACTATTTCAACAGCCATTTCATTTGCACTCATATCTTGTTGACAAAGACAAACCAGGGAAGATATTTTTAACCCTACTGCGAATCCTCTTGCAAGGATGCCTACCTTGAAGAAGTTCTCCTCCTCTCTCCACAAGAATCTCAGTGAGTCTCTCTCTCACTGCAACCCCCAGGTCATTTCCTCTGCCCTGAAGCTCTTCAACCATGTCCTGAAACAGACTCGCTACCACAGCCACATCTGCTTCCTTGATGTGTGCCTCTGCAGCCAACCTATCCCACATGGACTCCAGACAACATTCAGTTTGGACCTGAACAAGACAACCAGTACAGACTACAAATTCAAAACCACCAGAAACAGTTCTCCTTCAGGATCCTCCGCTCCACACTCGCAGCCATGCGCCGGCACCTATCCTCTCTACAGTCAGCCTTGCCTCAACTGAGGGCCACACTCTCTCAGAACTGCAAAGGGCCACTACTATACTATATCCTCAGAAGAATTCATAGTCTCAACAAACAGTATTTCAACACCATCTCAAACATCAGAAACTGTAAGTATAACCAACTTTAATCCACCCACCTCCATAACCAACACTCCTCAAACATTCTAGGAGGTTGCCCCCGGCCTCCAGAACAATTCAGCCACCATTAGCCATGAGGTTGGTACTTCTACCATCCCCCTTCATTCCTGATGAAGGGCTTTTGCCCGAAACGTCGATTTTCCTGCTCCTCGGATGCTGCCTGAACTGCTGTGCTTTTCTAGCACCACTCTAATCTAGACTCTGATTTCCAGCATCTGAAGTCCTCACTTTTGCCTAGGGAAGACATTTGTTAACTGTCAAGAAGTATTACCCATAGGCAGAGATTGCAATGATACTCAAAATGTTAATGCAAGTAAGTTGCAAATGGAATGGAAGTCAATTTAGAGCAACTCTCTCAACAATGTATTCATGAAAAAAGACTCAAACATTGCACTCAGTTTATGTCACCGCAATTGCATAAATATAGGCTTGTTAGAAAGAGTTCAGAGAATAGCAATAAGAAATTGTGTTAAAAGTTCAAATCAATCACCAGAAACATTAAACAAAAACCATTCATCATACTTGGAAAGAAACATTCGTTGAGGATCAATGTGCTAATTATTTGTCTGTGGAAGAATAAGTTATATAAATTTCAGTTTAATATTATTTCAGTAGTCTGTAACTTCACAGTGGGAGTTGTTCTTTTATAGACAGGATTATAGGAATCATAAGAACGTAGAAACAGGAGTAGGCCATTCAGCCCTTTGAGCCTGTCCCATCATTCATAGGATCATGGCTGCTCTGTAACCTAACTCCATCTACCTGTCTTTCGCCCGTATCCGCTAAAGCCTTTACTTAACAAAAAAAGTTTGTCTATTATTATTTAGATCAAGGATCGTTGGTGTGGTTGAGAACTGGAAAGATAAGGAGATCTGTTCTTTGTAAGACAGAGAGGAATATGTATTTTATACCAACATATCGAAGGTAATGAAAATGAACTATCCAGTCTCATATGTAAATTTAAATACTAAGTAAGGCTAGATGATGTGAATAACCATGTCTTTACTCCTGGCATCATTAGAGAGTTACGGTATATAAGCAATCCGATGTTAATGGATTTTCAAAGCTTAATATCTGGAGTGAAACATTGAGATTTAAGGACCAGTCAAGTCTCTCTCTGGAATTAATTCATAGAATCATAGAATCTCTACTGTGCAGAAAGAGACCATTCAGCCCATTCAGTGTGCACTGACCCTCTATACCCAGTCCCCCATTCTATCCCCATAATCCTGCTTTTGTCATGACTAATCCACCTATCCAACATATCCCTGGACACCATGGACAATTCAGCATAGCCAATCCACCCAACCTGCACATGTTTAGACTGTGGGAGGAAACCGGAGCATCCAGAGGAAACTCACGTAGACATGGGGAGAACATGCAGACCCTGCACAAGGGTGGAATTGAATTCCAAAAACATGGTCACAGAGATGCATGAATAAGGAGGTGTCAGTGGAAAAATCACTTCGCTTGTTTTCTCAGTTCACAGCTGGAATGTTAGAGACAGTTCAAGAAGCCTCATTTTTATTCCTGTAAACTTTTTTATTTCTGCAATAAACGGCATGGTGGCACAGTGGTTAGCACTGCTGCCTCACAGCGCCAGAGACCCGGGTTCAATTCCCGCCTCAGGCGACTGACTGTGTGGAGTTTGCACATTCTCCCTGTGCCTTCATGGGTTTTCTCTGTTTGCTCAGGTTTCCTCACACAGTCCAAATGTGCAGTTTAGGTGAATTGGCAATGCTAAATTGCCTGTAGTGTTCGGTGTAGGGGTATGGGTGGGTTGCGCTTCGGTGGGTCAGTGTGGACTTGTTGGGCTGAAGGGCCTGTTTCCACACTGTAAGTAATCTAAATAAACAATGAGAAAGTTTAGACCGAGTTTCCAGCAAGAGGGTGACAGATTTAAAACAGAGATGAGGAGGAATTACTTCTCTCAAAGGGTCATGAATCTGCGGAATTCACCCCTCCCCCCTCCAGAGTACCAGGAGGAGATGCAGGCAGATTTTTAATTAGTAACGGGGAAAAGAGTTACCAAGAGCAGGCAGCAAAGTGAAGTTAATGCTGAAATGAGATCAGCCACAATCATATCTAATGCAGAACAGGATCCAGGGGCTGAATTGGCTACTCCTGCTCGTAGCTCTTATGTTCTAAGTTGCATAGAAACTAGCGAGCCAGATCATAAAATTATTGTACACACGTCTTTAATTATTTTAATTCTCCAAAATTATTCTACATCAACCTGAGAGTTCCAGTGAAAGGTTTAAAAGAAAGAGACACTCCATCGATTTATATTAACCATCCTGATCCAGCCTTTATTCTCAAAGGAAGGAAAGCATTCTTAATGCTTCACAATTGCTACCCAACACCTCCTCCAAGAGAGAAAAGCATTAGTGATGTCCTTGGTATCTATGGAGACTCCTGTGCTTGCTAACCTACCCTGTACTTTTGGAGGCGAAGGAAAGAGAATAGAAGGACAGAAAGTGGAAAAACGAAAGCTATTGAAAATGTGAGACTGGTATTCCCACAAATAAGTGAAGACCCCCCCTCTCCCTGTGATGAAGATAATCAAATGGTACAGGAAATGTGATAAGATACTGCGATAAATGGACTGCTTAAAATTTGGTTAATGAAAATGACAATTGTAGATAATGACTTTTTGGGGATATTTTCAATGCTGAAAAAAATGGGTGGCACAGTGGCACAGTAATTAGCACTGCTGCCTCACAGCACCAGAGACCCAGGTTCAATTCCCGCCTCAGGTGACATTCTCCCTGTGCCTGCGTGGGTTTCCTTTGGGTGCTCTGGTTTCCTCCCACAGTGCAGGTTAGGTGAATTGGCCATGCTAAATTGCCCATAGTGTTAGATGTAGGGGAATGGGTCTGGGTGGGGTTGCACTCCGGAGGGTCGGTGTGGACTTGTTGGGCCGAAGGGCCTGTTTCCACACTGTAAGTAATCTAACTTGATAGGGCAGATGGACAGAAGCTGTTTCTACTTGTCAGGAGTCCAAACAAGGTAGTTACTAATGAAGCAAATAGATTTCAGGATAAATCTATTTGCACAGGGTCAGATTACAATGTGAAACCTATTACAATATCAAGTAATTGAGGTGAATTTACATAGATGTTTTTAAAAACAAAAGAAATAGGAGAAATAAAAATGGGTGGGTTGGGATGCTAGTAAAATGGAGCGATACTCTGCTTCTGGCTCAATGATGTTGTCCTCAAGAGCCAAAAGAGTTGCTCTGTCTACTTTTACCTTTCTACTTTTCCTTCTTTCACTACCTTTTTTTCCCCTCACTACTGTTTACTTTCACTTCTCTTCTTCCACTACTATTTTTTACTTGGTGTAATCTACTCTCTTTTCAGTGAGGCCCAAGTGTGTGCAGCGTGGAGGAGATCAGGCCCAACATGGTGGCAAAGGAGATCACCAACGCTGATGGCGGCTGTTCTGAATGACCTGGGAGGGAGGGTGTGGGATTGAGGTGGAGAGTGGTGGGGGAGGGGAAACAGGCACAGGGAGCTCAGGGTAGGGGGAGAGGGGTGGGAGAGCAGGAACAAGCTGTGTGGGGGTGAGGGGACAGGAACAGGCAGTCTGGGGGTAGGGGGGGAGAACAGGAACAGGCAGTCTGGGGATGGGGGGGAGAGCAGGCGCAGACAGTCTGGGGGTGAGAGGAGCAGGAACAGGCAGACTGGAGTGGGGGGGCAGGAACAGACAGTCTGGGGCTGGGGGGGAACAGAAACGGCAGTCTGGGGGTGGGGAGGGAGAGCAGGAACAGGCAGTCTGGGGGTGGGGCGAGCAGGACCAGACAGTCTGGGGGTGGGGGGGAACAGAAACGGCAGTCTGGGGGTGGGGAGGGAGAGCAAGAACAGGCAGTCTGGGGTGGGGGTGAGAGCAGGAACAGGCGGTTTGGGGTGGGGGTGAGAGCAGGAACAGGCGGTTTGGGGTGGGGGGGCAGGAACAGACAGTCTGGGGGTGGAAGGGAGCAGGAACAGGCAGTCTGGGGGTGGGAGGGAGTAGAAACAGGCTCAGGGAGCTCAGAGTAGGGGGAGAGGGGTGGGATAGCAGGACCAGGCAGTCTGAGGGTGGGGGAGGACAGCGGATGAGGCAGTCTGGGGGTGGGAGGGAGCAGGAACAGGCAGTCTGGGGGTGGGCGGGAGAGCAGGAACAGGCAGCCTGGGGGTTGGAGGGAGCAGGAACAGGCAGCCTGGGGGTGGGGGGGAGCAGTAACAGGCAGTCTGGGGGTTGTGGGGGGGAGTAGGAACAAGCAGTCTGGGGGTGGAAGGGAGCAGTAACAGGCAGTCTGGGGTGGGGGGGTGAACAGGAACAGGCAGTCTGGGGGTGGGAGGGAGCAGGAAGAGGCTCAGGGAGCTCAGGGTAGGGGGAGAGGGGTGGGATAGCAGGACCAGGCAGTCTGAGGGTGGGGGAGGACAGCGGATGAGACAGTCTGGGGGTGGGTGGGAGAGCAGGAGCAGACAGTCTGGGGGGTAGGAGGGAGCAGGAACAGGCAGTCTGGGGTTGGGGAGGGAGAGCAGGAACAGGCAGTCTGGGGTTGGGGAGGGAGAGCAGGAACAGGCAGTCTGGGGGTGGGGGACCAGGAACAGGCAATTTGGGGTGGGGGGAGCAGGAACAGGCAGTCTGTGGGTGGGGGGGGAGAGCAGGAGCAGGCTCAGGGAGCTCAGGCTAGGGTGAGGGGGTGGGATAGCTGAAACAGGCAGTCTGAAGGTGGGGGAGGAGAGAGGAGGAAACAGTCAGGGGTGGAGGGGAGCAGGAACAGGCATTTTAGGGGTGGGGGAGAGCAGGAGCAGACAGTGTGGGGGTGGGAGGAAGCAGGAACAGGCAGTCATGGGGTGGCAGGAACAGGCTCAGGGAGCTCAGGGTACGGGGAGAGGGGTCAAATAGACAGTCTGACGGTGGGGGAGGAGAGC
This sequence comes from Hemiscyllium ocellatum, assembly GCF_020745735.1. NCBI lineage: Eukaryota > Metazoa > Chordata > Chondrichthyes > Orectolobiformes > Hemiscylliidae > Hemiscyllium > Hemiscyllium ocellatum. The sequence continues at coordinate 10,630,257 of NC_083423.1, forward strand.
GGAGGAGACAGCCTGGTGGTGGGGGGGAGAAGGAACAGGCAGTCTAGGGGTGGGGAGGAGAACAGGAACAGGCAGTCTGGGGGGTGGGGGGGAGCAGGAACAGGCAGTCTGTTTATGGAGGGGAGCAGGAACAGACAGTCTGGGGTTGGGAGGGAGCAGAAACAGGCAATCTGGGAGTGGGGGGAGAGCAGGAGCAGACAGTCTGGGATGGGATGGAGCAGGAATAGACATCTGGGGGTGGGAGGGTGCAGGAACAGGCAGTCTGGGAGTGGGGGCAGCAGGAACAGCAAGTCTGGGGGTGGGAGGGAGCAGGAACAGGCTCAGGAAGCTCAGGGTAGGGGGAGAGGGGTGGGATAGCAGGAACAGGCGGTCTGGGGATGGGGTGGAGAGTAGGACCAGACAGGCTGAGGGTGGGGGGGGGAGCAGGAACAGGCAGTCTGGGGGTGGGAGGAAGCAGGAACAGGCATTTTGGGAGTTGGCAGGGAGCAGGAACAGGCAGTCTGGGGGTGGGGTAGGAGAGCGGAGAAGACAGTCAGGGGTGGAGGGGAGCAGGAACAGGCTCAGGGATCTCAGGGTAGGGGGAGAGGGGTGAGATAGCAGGAACTGGCAGTCTGGTGGGGGGGCGGTGGGAAGAACGGGAACAGGCCTTTGTGGGGGTTGGTGGTGGGGTGGCAGGGATGACATCAAGCCTGGAGTGGGAGTGAGGTGAGTCATTGTCAGGAATGGTGGCAAAACCTGGCCAGGTGCTTATTGTCTGAAGTGATAACAGTGTTTCTGGGTTTTTCTAACGTTTAGTAAGAAGGACTGTAACTTTTTAACTTTCTTTCTGTATCATTCTGCTTTATACTAAGGTCCTGTACCTGTACCTAAGATGGCGACATAAGTGGTGACATGTAAACTTTTCACTGTACCCATGTGAACATACATGACAATAGATCTAATTCTGATTTTAATTTGAGTGCACCTGGATATTGTGCCTGTCAAAAAATACAGCGCCAATATCACCAAATAATACATTGTGCCTGATTTTTGCCCAGATCAGGATCTTAGCAAAAGTGGCACAATCAGTACTAGGCTGGAAACATCGCCCCCGAACCTAGCTCCACAATTTCCACAGAGTGAATGAGTGAGGATGGGGTAGTACCTTGTACATTTGTGGTTCACAGATGAACTGTGCATGTTAAAATGCAGCTGCCTTCAGACAGATCTGATTTCTGTTACTAGAACGTCTAAAATATTATTTATGTGCTTTAGGCCTGAAAGGCAATGGTCTAAACTTATCAAGTTCTTTGGATAGAGAGAGAATATCCTTTTGGAAATGATCACATGACACTTTGAGCGATGCCAAGTATGTGTTGGATGAGGTAAGATGTCCTGTGGGAGTTACAAGGTGCACTTCGGGATTATTAAAAGTTGTCATAATAAAAAAAGATAAAATTATTGGAACTGTTGAGAGAGATTAAAAACATCTGTCAACTATCAAGCGGTTTGACTTTCCACTTTTTGACCTATTTGTAAAAACTGGCCATAGTGTTACAAGTAATACAGTACTTGCTATTAAAACTCTACTTGTTGATATATACCTGAGGGTAATCATTGTAGAACTACAGCTGCATGACTGATTTCAACATCTATCATTATCACAGTGGGGCCTCTTTCATTCACAGTTTTACAGCTGCAAGTTCTAATAAAGTCTTGGAAGTAAGTCAATACATACAAATTATTTTCGTAAGGGATTAAGTAATTTAATGAAATTTAATGTAGTGAATTAATTTTTTTATGAATGGCAATGTTTATTTTAAAGTGTGAATTTAGGCTGTTTAGCTTAATCTTAGTATGGGTCCTATAACATGCCAATGATGGATATGGGATGAGTTAGAATGTAGGATCTATGAGCGATGATTGGTAGGAAGGGGAATGAGTTGGCACCAGATTGGCATATAGATCACAAAGAGTTATTATTGTTGGGTAGGTGTGCAACGGTTTGCATGGACCTAAAATTCAGGCCTGTATGTCACATAAACCGTTTTTCCTTATTAAAAAAAATGTCTTGCCATATCTGGCTGAATGAATAGTGCCACTGCAAATTGACTAATAATGCAGCAAAAGTTCTTTTTGTTGTTGTAGTAAACATTTAGCATTTCACACATACTTCCTCTTCATTGTGCTGACTTCCTGTTATCACACATTTGTTATCACAGTATACCCTTTAGCTCAATGTAAAACGGTGGCTAATCAGAACTGAGCAAATCATTGGGTAGAAACAAGAAGTAAAACAAATGGCTGAAAAACCACCATTAAGAAAATAGGGCCCATGAACAAAATTAAACTGAAGTCAAAAAGCCTTACATACTAGGACGGCACGGTGGCTCAGTGGTTAGCACTGCTGCCTTACAGCACCAGGGTCCAGGTCCAAATCCAGCCTCGGCCGACTGTTAGTGTGGAGTTTGCACATTCTCCCCGTGTCTGCGGTGGTTTCCTCCGGGTGCTTCGGTTTCCTCCCACAGTCCAAAGATGTGCAGGTCAGGTGAATTGGCCATGCTCAATTGCCCAAAGTGTTAGGTGCACTAGTCAGAGGGAAATGGGTCTGGGTGGGTTACTCTTTGGAGGATTGGTGTGGACTGGTTGGGCCGAAGGGCCTGTTTCCGCACTGTGGGGAACCTAATCTAAACAAAGAAGTTGAAACAATTTATTACTCAATAACCACAATGATAACTTATCCGAATATTGTGCCTTTATAATGCATAACATTAGTCTTTGTTAAAGAAAGGATGTAAATCATTGGTTTAGAAAATTTTTACTGGGGTAGAACCTGGAAGGTGTGTCTTCTCTTATGGCCGGAGAGGCTGGTCTTGTGTGTGTTAGAGTTTTGAAGAATACAAACTGCTTTGAGTGAAAGGTAGAAGATCCTGAGGGGGCTTGACAGAGGGGATGTGGAGGGTATGATTCCTCTTATAGGGGAATCTAGGAGTCACTTATTTAAAACAAATATGAGGCTTTTTTTTAGATTAGACTTACAGTGTGGAAACAGGCCCTTCGGCCCAACAAGTCCACACCGACCCGCCGAAGCGAAACCCACCCATACCCCTACATTACCCCTTACCTAACACTACGGGCAATTTAGCATGGCCAATTCACCTGACCCGCACATCTTTTGGACTGTGGGAGGAAACCGGAGCACCCGGAGGAAACCCACGCAGACACGGGGAGAACGTGCAAACTCCACACAGTCAGTCGCCTGAGTCGGGAATTGAACCCAGGTCTTCAGGCGCTGTGAGGCAGCAGTGCTAACCACTGTGCCACCGTGCCGCCCACTTTTCTCTCAAAGGGTAGCGGATCTTTGGAGGTGTCTGAAAAGCTGGTGGAAGCAAAGTTCTTGAATATTATGAAAGCAGCGGTCGGTGCATTTTTGTCAAAAAGTGTGGTGCTGGAAAAGCACAGCTGACAAAGCAAAGCTTCATCAGGAATGTTTTCTTAAGCAAAGGGATGATAGGTTCCCAAGGGTAGGTGAGATTGAAGATTTCATGTAACAATCAAAGCTGTCATGATCTAAAGGAATAACAGAGAAGGTTTGAGGGGCTGAAAGGCCCAATTCTCCCATTAATTCTTAAGTTTGTTTGTCATGAAGATTTCATAGGAGCGTTATGAAGCAAGCCACAGCACCATAACAGACATGCTTTCAGGTATTCAGTCCTACCAGCCTCTCCTTTATTCACTTAGACCATGGCTCATCTGGTTGTGGTCTCAACCTCTACTTTTCTACCTGCTCCCCCATAGCCCTCCTCTGTCTATTGAAATTCCACAATAATCATAGAATCACCTACAGTGTGGAAGCAGGCCATTCAGCCCATCAAATCCACACAAACTGTCTGAAGAACATTCCACCCACTCCCCTACATTTCCTCATGGCTAATCCAGCTACCCTGCACATCCCTAGACACTATGGCTAATTTAGCATGGTCATTTCATCTAACCTACACATCTTTTGACTGTGAGAGGAAACCAAAGTACCTGAGGAAACCCATGCAGACACCGGGAGAATGTACAAACTCCACACAGACAGTCACCCGAGGGCGGAATCAAACCCGGGTCCCTGACGCTGTGAGGTAACAGTGTACCATAATTAGGAGATATTAAGATCATGTGATCAAAGAAGTAGGTTTTAAGGAGTCCCTTAAAGGAGGAAAGTGACGTTACGGATACAGAAAAGGTTAAGGAAGGCACTCTAGAGTTTGTAATCCAAACAACAGAAGACACAGCTAACAACCTGACTCAAATTAATAGAGGAAGTGAAATATATTCCATACAATATGTTTAGCACTGCAAGCGTTAACATGCAAAAGAAAATTCTGCTGTTTAACAGCACCGATTGACTGACTCTATCTTCATTAGATGTAACTTATAAATGAAAAACTTTCACATGTTGCTATATGATTACCTTAAGCACTGTTGGTATTGTCACCTAAATTTCAGAATGTAACAGACCAACAAACCAAGCTGATTCATTTCTCAACCTTACCAATTCACTTATATCGTAGTCATTGCTTTCACACAGACACACAGACACACACAAATACATGCAAATAACAGAACACACACAGTCGCACACACACACACATACACACACACATACACACTTACACAGACATAAAAACATACAACACACACATATATATATACATGCAACATGCAACCATATGAACACACATGCAATACACATATATGCACAAACACATGCACACAGACAGACACACACAACACACAGTCACACACATACACACACAAGTCCACACACACAGAAACACGCTCATATGCACATATACACACACACAATAGACAAAGCACACCTGGATCCAATATACCGGCCACTGCAGCGGACAGCTGGAACTGACAACCGGAAGCGGCAGAGACAAACCACTATAAATGCTGGAGGAAACAACACAGAAGCGTTTCACAAGAGGCTCCCAAGCACTGAGGATGTCACCTAGACATGGGGATGAAACGTCTGCGACACAAATTCCCAGCTCGGTGAACAGAACCACAACAAATAGACATACACACGCAGAGACACATACAGGTGCACATATACAAGCACACACACTCGCATACACATACATGTACATATACACATAGATAGACAGACACTCAACAGACATACAGACACGCACACAGATACAAAACACACATACAAGTCACAATTGATTGTCAGTGTTAAGTCACAGAAAAACCACATTTTCTATCTCACCAGTTGATTGATAGATGCCATGGCCTATCGTGTCACCCTTTTCTCTGGGATATCGAAGCTACACTAATTTCTAGTCAAGGGTTTTGCCTTCCTCTTAACTGTCACATTATGGAACAGTGACCCTGGGTAGCGTGCAGTGTAATGTCACTTATCTGTCTCTCCAAACATCTTGACAAGTGACAACCCACAATTGTACCTTTCAGTAAATTAGATGGCCGTGTCGTCAGGCCCACTTGGAGGCTGGAACAATAGGACCTTATCCTGTCCTCTTTATACTATTGCAGCCCACTTCAATCACCACAAACCTCCCCCCACCCGCCATCTCTCCTCCACATAACTTTTCTAAGAAGCCTTCGCCTCTATATTGAATTGATGAGATTTGTTTTATTTGCATGTTTGCAGTTTTACCACTGGATCCTTTCTTTAAAAAAGAACAAAGGGTTACAATTTGTGCAGGGAAAGACATTAGGAAGATAATCTGCGCAGTTTTCTTTTGCAATACTGTTGAATTCAGTAAGGGTACAGTGAACAAGCACAGATGATTGATTCTTATGTCTTGCAGGTTTAGTCATAACTAGGTGCAAATTTCATAATGTGGTAGAGACAAGAGTGTGATATCTGCAAGTTCACATCACTGCTCCCTTGTTACATCCACAATGTTCAGCAACAAATCTCCTGCTACACGCAGCTGCTGCATAACACATGAGCACAACAATTAGTGGAAAATGACGCTTGTTCTGAAACTGAGCTCAGTCTGACAGACAAATGGTTTGTGTATGCAACAAGTTTTTAAATTACAAAACAAAAACTCAGTAAAAGTTCTATTGGAAGTTATGCGATTCTGTTCCCAATCTACCCACTCTCCTACCCCCTCAAGTATTACTGAACTATTCTTAACAACTGAAAAACCTCTCTGTGACTCATGCTAAACTCCAAAGATGGGTTCACATTGTTTATGTGTCTGTGAGACAACCTAAAGTTTTAGATGACTGCTCTGTCAGTTGTGGAGCTCTCGATATTAATTTGCCTGCTTCACTGAATAGTTACAATTACTCGGTGCTCATTCTGTTATTCTCCAGCTGTTCATTATGACTGTTCTCTTTGCTTTTTTTCTTGCGGGGATAAAAAAAAACTCAAACAAGTGGTTGTGGTCTAGATTGTAACGCAAATGTCATCATATCCCGAAAAGGAACACATCCTCAAAAGGAGGTCTTCTGCTTGAATTAAACAAATTCTTTCTGAATCTTCTGACTAGATATGGAGCATTGTTGTTGATGCTTGGGTCAGCAGTAAAAACACACCAGATCATTTCATTATAACACTGTGGATGTACCTATGTCCCAAGGATTGCTGCGGTTCAAAAAAGCAGCTCATAAGTACCTTCACAGGGCAATTGGGGATGGGCAATGAATACTGGCCTAGCCAGTGGCCAGCAGATCCCCAGAGTGAATTAAAAAATAAATTATGCATGTGCTAATTGACTCACCAGTTTGTTTCCATTGAACACATTCCTGCCTTTCATTCATTAAGTTGAAGTCTCTGGCTCCATTCCAGGAACCATAATGACCGATCCCTTGGTGAAGTTACTAATGGAGATACCCTAATTCAGATACACTGTTTGGCCAGTCCCCATCTGATCATTAAGATGGACATGTGTAGGACCCCTTGATTGGAATGATAGCTGTGTCACTATCAGAGTAAATTGAGCCATCTTTGCTAATTTCCTATTCCAGAGGATGTGATGGTGTCGTGGTAAAGTCACTGGATTAGTAACCCAGAGCTCCAGGCTTATATTCTATGGACTGGAATGGAACATGGATTTAAATCTCAGCATGGCAGATACTGAACTTTGAATTCAATAAAAATCTGGGATAAAGTGTTACCATCGAGTTACAATTACCGTTGATTATCAGAAAAGCCCATCAGCTTCAGTCAGGGAAGGAAATCTATTCTCCATGCCTGGGTTTGACTCCATGTGACTCCATACCCTTTAACAATGCAACTGACTCTGAGCTATCCTCTGGACAATTAGGCAGGGAGCAGAATTTGGGAAAAAGTGAGGACTGCAGATGTTGGAGATCAGACTCAAGAGTGTTTTGCTTGGAAAAGCAGGTCAAGCGGCATCTGAGGAGCAGGTGAATCGACATTTCAAGCATAAGCTCTTCATCCTCTGCCTCCACCTCCTCCTGCTCCTGCTCCTTGGATGCTGCCTTACCGACTATGTTTTTCCAGCACCACAATCTCAACAGAGAGCAGAATTTAATTTGCTTATTTTTTTTAAATACAAACATTCAGATCTTGACTTCAAAGGTTATCCCTTGGTAGCCATGGGCAACGTAAATATTTGAAACAAATAAATCTTTCATTACAAAGGTGCAAGTGAATTTGTCCTTCAACAGGGCGTTCCAAATCTGCAACCTTTGGAAAAACAGTGTAGGAGTATCACAACCTGCAGGTTCCCCTCCAAGCTGCACACTATTCTGACTGAAACTATATCTCTGGTCCTTTAATGCCAGTGGGTCAAATTCCCTGTACTCCCAGCCAAGCAACTCAGCACCACCTTCTCAAGGGCAAAAAGGGTGGGCATAAATGCTGACTTAGTCAGTGATGCTTACATCCACAAACATATATTTAAAAAGCATTGACATAGATATGGGGCAATTGAAACTGGCTGACGTTGCATCTCTCTTTTTACTTGATTTTCCAATAAGAAGTTTGAAGACCTGATTTTATTTTGCGCATAATATTGGGTTAATACTCAGTTTCTAAGAGACAGCAAAATTTTCCCTGCATAATATTTCACTGAAACAGAACAACAATGTCACAGCACGGGTACTTTTCTGGCATATATTTTCAGATCAAAGCAAAAGCACATCCAGATAATTAACTTAATGTGAAAGCAGAATGCTGCAGATCTGATATTTAAACAGAACGTGCTGGAGAAGCTCAGCAGGTCTGGTGGCATCTGTGGAGAGCGAATCAAAGTTAATACTTCAAATCTAGTATGACGCTTGTTTGAAACACAGGTTTTTTTATTTTGTCAGTTACACCTTCTGTCATCCTTGTAACTGTGTTTGAAAATAGGGTTGGTCACACATTTTCCTGCTTTGCTTTATTCATTCCTAGAATTGTGACACTCCTTTTTTAATGAAGCTTTACTCTTATCTTCACAATGGAAATGTTGACAGATCATGGACATTTTCATTTACAATTTGTGCCCGTTTTTATAGAATAACACTGCCCTGGTGAGCAATCATTACTACCATGCACTGGAGATTGTAATCAATCCTGAACATCTTACCAATCTTCTTCAAAAAGATACCAAACAAGTGTTACAACTTGTAAATATTATTTACAGATTGAATAACGCTAGATGTAGTGGAACACAAGTAGATACGAGGAAGTTCCAATGAAGATAACATCAGCCGATAACAGGTTTAAATATCATTAGTCTTACAATGTACTTCTTACACGGCTTGATGAACGACAGGATTATTGGGTGAAATACGAGATCTTCATAATGTGATGTGCGTGGGTGATGCAAATTCTCAGTACACCCACAGAGTTCAGATCTCCAGTTAGAACTAAGAGCCTGAGCAATCTGCAATGGTGATTGATATTATGAAAATTATTCAATGTTACAACCAGCCCTTTGAAGTCAGCTGTCACAATTTGCAAGATAGAGAGTTAACATTTGAATGTTCGTCTTCCTTCTCATTTTTTTCCTTTTAATGATTCAGCAATCAAGAAAATTAAATTTATCTATTCATCCTTTTTTATTCTATATTTTTCTACTTCCAGTCTTGATTATTCCAAAGCTTTGCTGAACTGCCAACTTCCACCTTCTATAATCTTGTGTTAATCCTATATTTCAATTTCTTAACTTACACCAAGTGCCATTCATTCATTATTCCAGTGTTCACTGATTTATGATGATTAATGAATCTTCAAAGCCCTATAGAATCTTAGAATCCCTACAGTTTGGAATCAGGCCCTTTGGCCCAACAAGTCCACACGATCCTCCGAAGAGTATCCCACCCAAACCCAGTCACCATTACTCTATGTTTACCCCTGCGCCTAATGCACCTAACCTGTGCATCCCTGAACACAATGGCCAATTCACCTAACCTACACATCTTTGGACTATGGGAAGAAACTGGAGTACCCAAAGGAAACCCATGCTGACAAGGGGAGAATGTGCAAACTCCACACAGACAGTCACCCGAGGCTGGAATTGAACCCGGATCCTTGGCACATTGCTAATCATTCGGTCACCGTGCCACCCCACAGTTCTAATGTTCTAATAAAATGTGCAATATCCTCACTACTGCTTACCACATTATAGTGTTAAGGTTCTATACTGCTAACATATCATATTGGCATGATTCAGAAGCCTAGGGTAGAATTGATCGCCATGAGTCTTTCTGATTGGTATTGGTTTAGATTAGTTTATAAAGAGGTTAGTACCTGATAGAGTTAACCAAAATCATGAGTTATGTGCTGCCTACTTGGATATGAAGGATTGCAGTCGATGTAGTGAAGGGGCAATGTCCCTGCCACTGGGCCTGGAGATCTGGGTTGGAGTACTACCTGTTCCAGGCATGTATGTTATTATGTTAATATAAAACAAAGAACTGCGGATGCTGAAGATCTGAAACACACAAAAGCAGAAATTGCTGGAGAAACCTGGCAGGTCTGGTAGTTAAGATTGTGAGTCTCGTGACCCTCTAAAGGAGGGTCACTGAACTTGAAACATTAACTCTGTTTCTCTCTCCACAGATGCTGCCAGACCTAATGAGTTTCTCCAGCATTTTCTGTTTTTGTAGGTATCATGACATGCCTGAACTGGTTGATTGCAAATGTCTACAGCTGTTGCCAGAAACCAATGTGAAGTCAGTCAATGCAACAGTATAAAAGACTAATCCTGGATGAGCTCGCCAGTATTCTATTAGATCTATGTTTAATATCAAAATGAGAATGTTTCAATAATATGAACTTACACTTCATGTGAACCTGATATCTAGCAAGAGACAACTGTGAATCTTTGACGTAATGTAACTAGCTATTAAATGTCATGAAAATATTCACTACTTATCAAGATTGAGCTTATTCCTCTGTTGAAGATTTTGAGTGAGTGTTAGATTGATATCAGTGCAAGGATTAATATTAGTGAAACTACCCAAGCATTCACTACACCACCATTATTTTAAGGTGAACAGTGGTGAGGATTTGTACAGTATATTATGAGATAAGGAAAAACTTCTTCAGCCAGTGAGTGGTGAATCTATGGAATTCATTGACCAGGTAATTGAGTATATTTAAGACTAAGATAGGTAGGTTCTTGAGTATCAAGGGTTGCTGAGAGAAAGCAGGAGAATGGGGTTGAGAAATGTATCAGCCATGACTGAATGGCAGAGCAGACATGATGGACTGAATGCCCTAATTTCTGTTCCTTTGTCTTATGGTCTTATGTTGCCAAGGTGGTCATCTGAAAGTTTAATTTAGCTACTCGTAGTAATATGGCACTTGCAGTGGACACAGACCGCAAAATAAAACTCCAATTCTATAAAAGCCACCATCATCCGAGGAGATTAAAAAAAATTGTGCATGTCTATAAATAATTAGCAACTGTAATGAGCAAGGAACCTGTCAGCTTCTGTGAACGCAGGAACCAGCAAATCAAAAAGCAGCAGCATTGATCAGAGTATTAATCCAACCTTAGACATTGAATAGGCCAGGACTATTTTTCCTGGAGCATGGGAAGCTAAGAGGTGACCTTTATAGACATTTATACAATCATGAGGGGCATGGATAGGTGAATAGCCATGATCTTTTTCCCTAGAGGGGAAGAATCCAACACTAGGGCATAGGCTTAGGGTGAGTGGGGAAAGATATAAAAGGGACCTAAGAGACAACGTTCCCATGCAGAGAGTGGTGCGTGTATGAAATGGGCTGCCAGGGGAAGTGGTGAAGGCTGGTACAATTATGAAATTTAAAAGGCATTTGGATGGATATATGAATAGGAAGGGTTTAGAGGATTATGGGCCGATGCTGGCAAGTGGAACTAGATCTGTTAAGGATATCTGGTCGGCATGGACGAGTTGGACCGAAGGGTCAGTTTCCATGCTGCGTAACTCTATGACTTTATCATTCATATTCTACAATGTCCACCTGGCTAGCCTTATTACAATCACTACAATCCCCACGTCTGACCCTAAAATGGATGGATGATCACTAACAAAGCAGCTGAAAATTGTTGGGCCAAGGACATTTAAGGAGAAAGTCTCCCCTTTTGATTTAGTAACCCCCCTCCACCTCTCTCATCTTTCATGCACAGTGTTGCCTTTAGTAGGCTTTTCACATAAATTCATCAATTGGAAAGCATGGGTAATTAACTGATGGTGATTCACTGATTAGTTTAAAAGAGCACAAATGATTTGGAAATGGGAAAAGACATTCAGAAGTGTGTAAAAACACTTAGCACAAAGGAAGGAGAATGTCTTATGGCTTTTGTGGCACAGTGGTAGAGTCCCTATCTCTGAGCCAGGAGGCCCAGGTTCAAGACCCACTTGCCCCAGAGTTGTGACATAACATCTCCAAACACGTTGATTAGAAACATCTTAAACAGAAGTTCCAGGCTGAAGAGTTAAAAGAGAGCTTTAAACGTTATTGCATTGGCACAGTGGCCTCACAGCGCCAGGGACCTGCATTCAATTCCAGCCTTGGGTGACTGTCTGCGTGGAGTTTACACATTCTCTCCCTATGTCCTACTGAGTATCTTCAGGGTGCTCGGGTTACCTCTAACAGGCCAATGATGTACAGATTAGGTGGATTGGGTGTCAGAAATGCAAGATTACAAGGATGGGGTGGGATGCTCTTCAGAGGGTTGGTATGGACTTGATGGGTCAAATGGCCTGCTTCCACACTGTAGGGATTCAATATTATTTAAGCAAATAAGCATTGCTATAATTATTTAGAAGTATCAGGAATTTAAGAGTTTAGAAAATTTAGAAGCAGATGAACAGTTTGATACGACTAATGTTTTGAAAAGAAATTTTTTTTGTTCAATAGAATATATTTCTTTCAGAAGTGTTATCAGCACAGTGACATTTATCCACGTACATTGACAGAAAAACCAGAAAGAATAAGTAGAAGGGACACCCCTCATCACATGTCTGAAAAAATGTATGAAAATCATTAAGTTCAAAGAGGAAATGACATACACTAATAGCCTTTCCTCTGTGTTGAGAAAATATATAAAATATCATATTGTTTCAAGTTGTTGATGTGTTTGCTGAGCTGGTTGATTTTCTTGCAAATGTTGCATCTCCCTCCTGGGTGACAGTGCTGTGCAGCCTTCAGATGAAGTATTGTCATTGTGTTCTGATGCTGGAAAAGCGCATCCAGTCAGGCAGCATCTGAGGAGCAGGAGAATCTATGTTTCGGGCATAAGCTCTTCATTGACAGACAGAACCAAGTAAATTCAGGGCAGATCACAATGACAGAGCTGAAAATGTATTGCTGGAAAAGCGCAGCATGTCAGGCAGCATCCAAGGAACAGGAAATTCGACGTTTCGGGCATAAGCCCTTCATCAGGAATGAGGAAAGTGTGTCCAGCAGGCTAAGATAAAAGGTAGGGAGGAGGGACTTGGGGGAGGGGTGATGGAGATGTGATAGGTGGAAGGAGGTCAAGGTGAGGGTGATAGGCTGGAGTGGGGTGGGGGCGGAGAGGTCAGGAAGAAGATTGCAAGTTAGGAAGGCATTGCTGAGTTCGAGGGATTTGACTGAGACAAGATGGGGGGAGGGGAAATGGGGAAACTGGAGCAATCTGAGTTCATCCCTTGTGGTTGGAGGGTTCCCAGGCGGAAGATAAGGCGCTTTTCCTCCAACCGTCATGTTGTTATGGTCTGGCGATGGAGGAGTCCAAGGACCTGCATGTCCTTGGTGGAGTGGGAGGGGGAGTTAAAGTGTTGAGCCACGGGGTGGTTGGGTTGGTTGGTCCGGGTGTCCCAGAGGTGTTCTCTGAAACGTAGCACTGCCTTCCTAACGAATCCCTTGAACTCAGCACCGCCTTCCTAACCTGCAATCTTCTTCCTGACCTCTCCGTCCCCACCCCACTCCAGCCTATCACCCTCACCTTGACCTCCTTCCACCTATCACATCTACATCGCCCCTCCCCCAAGTCCCTCCTCCCTACCTTTTATCTTAGCCTGCTGGACACACTTTCCTCATTCCTGATGAAGGGCTTATGCCTGAAACATCGAATTTCCTGTTCCTTGGATGCTGCCTGACCTACTGCGCTTTTCCAGCAACACATTTTCAGCTCTGATACTCCAGCATCTGCAGACCTCACTTTCTCCTCGAAGATCACAATGACAGTCCTTCATCCAGAGGCTACACAGCACTGAAGATGTCACCCAGGAGGGCGATGAAACGTTTACAAGGAAATCAACCAGCTCAGCAAGCTGATGAACAGCTTCAACCACAACCCAAGCTGCTGATCTTCACCAAAACCCTAAATCACATTATTTCATTTTAAAACACTTCAATGACATTTAAACACTTAAAGACTATGCTATAGCAAGAAAGGGAGATAGTTCTGAAATATTCACGTTTTTCAAGTATAATAGAGACAATAAAGAAAATTTCCATGAAAGAAAATTAGAAGATAGAAGTTAAAAAAACTTTTATAAAAGCAACAAATTTCTAAAGGATAAAGTTTTCTTAACAATTCAACTTCAGTTCACACACAACATTGTCAAAGGTATATGTCTCTCTGGTTACATTCTGTCATTTTGAAACAAGACTTGCTATCCGTCAGAGTAAAGAAATGTTTTCAGTTTTCTTCTGTAATCCTGAAGAAGTCCTGCATCACATCAATTATCATTTTCATATAATCCAGTTCAATTCCCACTCTGAAGGAGCTGTGATTTTAAATATTCTTGGAGATTTCATCTCTTTCTCCATTGTTATTAGATTTAACGATTATCAGTTCTATTATTTAAATGATCTGTGTAAAAGCTGTTGCAGGAATTGTTATAATTGTTTGTAGATGGAGCTGATGTTACTGTTCAGCATTTTAAGTTGCACAATTATATCACGCATTAAATGTTGAATCTTCTTCTGTAAGCTTTCAAAATTTGTGATTATTTTCTTTAATTACTAGATTGAAATAACTGCACAGAGGCATGCATCCCATCACCAAGTCACCCTTTATTTACTCTTATACAGTACATGGACTCTAACCAGCCAGCTCAGAGCTAGTCCCAAATGGGAGGTGACTTCCTGAATCTCCTGTTTCTATCTGTCAGGCAGGACTCCCTGTTTGACCTAGTTTAACAACCTCGATCAGGGGTCTCATACCCAATCAGATCTATGTAGCACTCAATATATAGATACTGAAAACAATTTACTAATAAAGCTTTATTATGCAGTTTGTCAGTTTTATTTTAAAAACTGACATTTGTCTTATTTTGTTTTACAGATTTTGTTTTTAAATTTCTATTTATTAAATTTGAAAATCTTTAAAGGTTCCAAAGATTCTGCTCCTAATTTTGCTATAAATTGTTTAGAAGCACTTAATTGTTCTTGAAATGCTATAAAATGAAGTGAAACTAAGTTTTATATTTTATCACAAGATGGAAGAAAGACCATACTTTTGCATTTTATAAATAACACCACAGAAATGGGTATCCCATTACCAAGTCACCCTTTATTTACATATGGAGAGTTCTTGCCTCCAGTACTGCCTCTTTCAGAGTCAGCTCCTAGAGAGTCAGAACCTTTGACATTCCTGCTTTTGGATGTAGGTTTGCTTGCTGAGCTGAAAGGTTCATGTTCAGATGTTTCGTCACCATACTAAGTAACATCATTAGTGAGCCTCCGGATGAAGCGCTGGTGGTAAGGCTCTCATTTTATTTATGTGTTTAGGTTTCCTTGGGTTGGTGATGCCATTTCCTGTAGTGAAGCCATTTCCTGTGGTGACTTTGTTTCCTGTTCTTTTTCTCAGGGGTGGTAAATGGGATCCAAGCCAATGTGTTGTTGGTAGAGTTCCAGTTGGAATGCCATGCTTCTATGAATTCTCATGCATGTCTCTGGTTTGTCCTAGGATGGATCTGTTGTCCCAGTCGAAATGGTGTCCTTCCTCATCTGTATGTAAGGATACTAGTGAGAGTGGGTCATATCTTTTTATGGTTAGTTGATGTTCATTATCCTGGTGGCTAGTTTTCTGCCTGCTTGTCCAATGCAGTGTTTGTTATAGTTCTTGCAAGGTATTTTGAAAATTACATTTTACTTGTTGTCTATATAGTGTTGTTCAAGTTCATTAGCTGCTGTTTTAATGTGTTGGTGGGTTAGTGGGCTACTGTGATGCCAAGAGGTCTGAGTAGTCTGGCAGTAATTTCCAAGATGTCTTTGATATAGGGGAGAGTGGCTAAGGTTTCTGGACGTGTTTTGCCTGCTTGTGGCTGAGAAATCGGCGGGCTGTGTTCATCGGGTAACCATTCTTTTTGACTACACTATATAGGTGATTCTCTTCTGCTCTTTATAGTTCCTTTTGTGCTGCAGTGTGTGTGGTGGCTCTTGAAATAATGTTCTACTGCAGCTTTGTTTGTGGATGTTGGGGTGATTGCTTCTGTAGTTCAGTATTTGCTCCATATATGTTGTTATCCTGTAGATGCTGGTTTGAACTGAAAATGTGTTGCTGGTTAAAGCGCAGCAGGTCAGGCAGCATCCAAGGAACAGGAAATTCGATGTTTCGGGCACAAGCCCTTGTGGGCGGCACGGTGGCACAGTGGTTAGCACTGCTGCCTCACAGCGCCTGTAGACCCGGGTTCAGTTCCCGACTCAGGCGACAGACTGTGTGGAGTTTGCACGTTCTCCTCGTGTCTGCGTGGGTTTCCTCCGGGTGCTCCGGTTTCCTCCCACAGTCCAAAGTTGTGCGGGTCAGGTGAATTGGCCATGCTAAATTGCCCGTAGTGTTAGGTAAGGGGTAAATGTAGGGATATGGGTGGTTTGCGCTTCGGCGGGTCGGTGTGGACTTGTTGGGCCGAAGGGCCTGTTTCCACACTGTAAGTAATCTAATCTAATCTAATCTCCTCAGGAATGAGGAAAGTGTGTCCAGCAGGCTAAGATAAAAGGTAGGGAGGAGGGACTTGGGGAGGGGGGATGGAGATGTGATAAGTGGAAGGAGGTCAAGGTGAGGGTGATAGGCCAGAGTGGGGTGGGGGCGGAGAGGTCAGGAAGAAAATTGCAAGTTAGGAGGGCGGTGCTGAGTTCGAGGGAATCGACTGAGACAAGGTGGGGGAAGGGGAATTGAGGAAACTGGAGAAATCCATCGCCCCTCCCCCAAGTACCTCCTCCTTACCTTTTATCTTAGCCTGCTGGACACACTTTCCTCATTCCTGATGAAGGGCTTGTGCCCGAAACGTCAAATTTCCTGTTCCTTGAATGCTGCCTGACCTGCTGCACTTTAACCAGCAACACATTTTCAGCTCTGATCTCCAGCATCTGCAGACCTCACTTTTTACTCGGCTGGTTTGAAGTTCCCCATTGGCTGTTTGTTCTACGGTGACATCTAGGAATGGCAGTTTGTTGTTGCTTTCCTCTTCTTTAGTGAATTTTATGCCAGTTGGGATATTATTGATGGTGTTAAAAGTTTCATCTAATTTGTTTAGTTTGTTTGGCAGTTTGTTGCTATTTATCAAAATCCGATATCAGGGTTCTTAGCAGAGGCAGTGATGCAGAGACTCGAACAAACAGCTCTGCCAATCATCCAGCCCAAAATTTGGGTCTGCTACGTGGATAACACCTTTGTCATCAATAAATGAAACAAATTAGAGGAAACCTTCAGGACCATCAATAATATAATTCCTGCCATAAAATTCACAAAAGAGGAGGAAAACAACAAATTGCAACAATAGTTCCCATGGACATTTAGTTCAGACAATTAGCATTAACTTGCAAACCAATCAGCATGCTGTTTTCATGCTGCATTAATTGGTATTCCCATTGAAATTTGGTGTTCTTGAGTTTGTCGTGATGACTGCAAGATAAATAGCTTCAAAGTCACATCTCTTTTTCTCAACAATATTTTGAGTTTAAATTCTGTCATTTACTTGCCTCTCATTATCCCATGAAATCAACATTGACTGCAAATCCCATCCCTTTCATTCCATTTCGATTTGATCAGCAGCCTACCCACCACCTTTAACAATAACACCCTTTCTTAAACACACTGTTGCGGAGATGCACTGCAGCGATCACCAAGGTTCCTTTCACAATACTTCCTAAACACAAAAACTTAGCCACCTAGACAATCAAGGGCAGTAGGTATTTGACAATACCCCCAGCTACCATTCACCTGACACGAGACTATTTTGTTACTTTCTCACATTCATAGAGTCACAGTTATAGAGTCATATAGCATGGAAACAGACCCTTTGGTCCAATCAGTCCATGCCGACCATAATTCCAAAGTAAATTGTCCCACCTCCCTTCACTTGGCCCATATCCTTGCAAACATTTCTTATCCAAATGTCTATTAAAAGTTGTAACTATACCCACATAAAATCTTTTTAAAATCTTTCTCCTCTACCTTATTAATAAGCCCCAGAGTCTTGAAACTCCCCATCCTAAGGCAAAAATACCTGCCATTCACCTTAACTATGCCCCGCATGATCTTATAAACCTCAATAAGGTCACCCCTCAGTATCCTACCCTCCAGTGAAAAATGTCCTAGCCTATCAACCTCACCTAAATTTCTCAAATCCTTCCATTCCTAGTCACTGTGTTGAAGTCCTGAAACTCCTTTCCTAATAACACTGTGGGTGCACACACAGCACATCAGTTGAAAGCAATGACGTACCTCTATTTTCTTAAGAAGAATTTAGATCTGTCCAGAAAGTGCTGGCTGAGCCAATGATGGTCATGCTTCATGAAAGAGTTTTCAAACATCGCTGCATGGTACCTGATATGAGTCTTCTCTCAATGTCAAGTCAAGTCAGCATAGTCTTACCAGACCATGGGTCTGCTCTCTTATTAGAGAGAGATGATTGGTGGTGATTTAACCTGAGGGTCACCATGCCTCAAGTGAGGGGAGAGGTTGAGAAGGAATGTCTTCCTGGTAACCTCAGCTAATGCGGAGATTGAACCCCACACTCTTCGCATCATACTGCTTTGCAAACCAACCATCCAGCCAACTGATAGGATATTTGACTGAGGCAGAGGGTTCAGGTGCAAGTCTCATTCCAAGTCTGAAGAACATAATCTTGGCTGGCACATTAAAACCATACTGATGTGCTGCTGCACTGTCGAGGGTGGGGGGGTGGGGGTTTACCTTGAAGTCATATCATTAAATCAAAATGCCATTCACTCTCTCATGAGACAATTGAAAAGAAGAACACAGGTATGCTTCTAATTTCCTGACAAGCATTTAATCCTTCAACACTATGATTTTAAAACAAAAGGTGACATTTTATCTCACACAAAACATATTCACTTACAGTTAAAATTAGGACCAGATCCTCTGGTCCTTTGTCTCATTGATCTCTTGCGATCTTTGCTGTGGGCAAGTTGGTGCCCACATTCCCTTAGTTTTTATAACACTTCCCTCTCACTGTAGTGGCTTTTTTAACCTGAAGCTCACCATGCTTCAGGTGTGGGGTAGATTTGAGAAGTCGTGGTAACCTTAGCTGGTGTGGGAATATGAAGCCATGCTAAGGGTGTTACTCTACATCACAGGCCAAGTGGCCCTCCAACTGATCCCTCTCTCCGATATTGCAACTACTGGCTACACATTAAGCATATTTGATGAGCTAAGAAGACCATTGGGATATCATGCATAGTGCAATACAGGTTCTTCCTTCAATAACATACAGCTCACTTTTTCCTAAATCTATAAACATTTTTTACCTCGTCTTGCCTTTAAGCTTAGTTTATTTCTGTTCCATTCATCTGCATTGGTTTCCTTTCAGGAAAGCTGTTTAGACCTGGTGTTTTTGGATGAAGATTAGAGTTTTGATGAATTAATATGTTCGGATGAAGAAATTCATTCTGGCTGTCTATTTGCTCTGTGTTTTCTTTATTTGCAAGAACGTCCTATTCTGATAAACCTGGAAGCATTAACTGCTTTCTCTTTGATGGCAATATATGTTATTTGAAGCAGTAAGAATCAATTTCTTCCACCTTCTCTCAGTCTCCATTTTAACTGAAGAGGGAAAGCTCACTAGAGGCTGGGCTAAGATCTTCTCTACTTCTCTGTACCTTCTCCACAAACAGCAAAGGAAGATGGGTATACCTTTTCTACAAGCCTGCACAGGGGAGACAATGGCCTAGTGGTATTATCACTTGGCTGCTAATCTAGAGACCCAGGTAATGTTCTGGGGACTCAGGTTTGAATCCTGATTTGGCAGGTGGCAGATTACGAATTCAATAAAAAAATTGTTATTAAGAATCGAATGATGACCACAAATCCATAGTTGACTGTTGCAGAAAAACCCATCTGGTTCACTCGTGTTCTTTAGGGAAGGAAACTGCCATCCGTATCTGCTCTGGCTTACAAATGACTCCAGACCCACAGCAATGTGGTTGTCTCTGAACTGCCCCCTGGGCAATAAATGCCCTTATCCCTGAAGCAAGCAGTAATCCGAGAATCAATCGGCTACTTTACTAAATAATAAGGAATTCAGGTCAAGGATTTAGGCTAAGGGCCAAATAAATAAATAAATATTAACTACTGCTGTTACAAAGTGTGGTCATAAAGCATCGTACCTCATCACAAAAGAAATTATACAGAGAAAGATCAGAACTTATTTGTGTTATTTATCTTTGGATGGCCACCTTAGGGAAATGAAATATTTTTGTATTCAATCATGTGATTTGGGAACCTTATCTGTTCAGCATTTATTTCACATCCCAAAACATCTTGGAAAACATGGGGATGAGTTGGCTTCTTGAACCATGTTGACATTCCCATCTTGCCATTAAGAAGATGGTTCCAGAACTTTAACCCAGTGACACTGAAGGAACGGCAGTATATTTCCAAATCAGGATGGCGAGTGGTTTGGAGGGGAACGTGGTGATGGTCCCATGTGTCTGGTGCCCTTGTCCTTCTAACTGATAGAGTTCACAGATTTGGAAGCTGTTGTTGAGGATGCTTTGGTGAGTTATAGAACATAGAATATTTCAGTGCAATACAGGCCCTTCAACCCTCGATGTTGCGCCGACCTGTCATATCAATCTGAAGCCCATCTAACCTACACTATTCCATGTATGTCCATATGCTTGCCCAATGACGACTTAAATGTACTTAAAGTTAGCAAATCTACCACTGTTGCAGGCAAAGCATTCCATACCCTTACTACTCTCTGAGTAAAGAAACTACCTCTGACATCTGTCCTATATCTATCACCCCTCAATTTAAAGCTATGCCCCCTCGTGCTCACTGTCATCATTCTTGGAAAAAGGCTCTCCCTGTCCACCCTTTCTAATCCACTGATTATCTTATATGTCTCTATTAAGTCACCTCTCAACTTTCTTCTCTCTAACGAAAACAACTCAAGTCCCTCAGCCTTTCCTCGTAAGACCTTCCCTCCATACCAGGCAACATCTTAGTAAGTCTCCTCTGCACCCTTTCCAAAGCTTCCACCTCCTTCTTATAATGCTGTGACCAGAACTGTATACAATACTCCAAGTGCGACCGCACCAGAGTTTTGTACAGCTTTAGCATAACCTCATGGTTCCGGAACTTGATCCCTCTATTAATAAAAGCTAAAACACTGTATGCCTTCTTAACAACCCTGTCAACCTGGGTGGCAACTTTCAAGGATCTGTGTACCTGGACACTGAGATCTGTCTGCTCATCTACACTACCAAGAATCTT
This sequence comes from Hemiscyllium ocellatum, assembly GCF_020745735.1. NCBI lineage: Eukaryota > Metazoa > Chordata > Chondrichthyes > Orectolobiformes > Hemiscylliidae > Hemiscyllium > Hemiscyllium ocellatum. The sequence goes on from NC_083423.1 coordinate 10,651,382, forward strand.
ACCATTAGCCCAGTACTTTGCATTCCGGTTACTCCGACCAAAGTGAATCACCTCACACTCTTGTCCACATTAAACTCCAGTTGCCACCTCTCAGCCCAGCTCTGCAGCTTATCTATGTCTCTCTGTAACCTACAACATCCTTCGTCACTATCCACCACTACACCAACCTTAGTGTCATCTGCAAATTTACTAACCCACCCTTCTACGGACTCATCCAGGTCATTTATAAAAATGACGAACAGCAGTGGACCCAACACCGACCCTTGCGATACACCACTGGTAACTGGACTCCAGGATGAACATTTCCCATTAACCACCACCCTCTGTCTTCTTTCAGCAAGCCAATTACTGATCCAAACTGCTATATCTCCCACAATCCCATTCTTCCGCATTTTGTATAATAGCCTACTGTGGGGAACCTTATCGACCGCCTTGCTGAAATCCATATACACCACATCAACCGGTTTACTCTCATCTACCTGTTTGGTCACCTTCTCAAAGAACTCAATAAGGTTTGTGAGGCACAACCGAACCTTCACAAAACCATGCTGACTATCCCTAATCAAATTATTCTTTTCTAGGTGATTATAATTCCTATCTCTTATAACCTTTTCCAACACTTTACCAACAACTGAAGTAAGGCTCACTGGTCTATAATTACCAGGGTTGTCTCTAATCCCCCTCTAGAACAGGGGAACCACATTTGCTATCCTCCAGTCTTCTGGCACTATTCCTGTGGACAATGATGATTTGAAGATCAATGCCAAAGGCTCAGCAATCTCCTCCCTGGCTTCCCAGAGGATCCTAGGATAAATTCCATCCGGCCCAGGGGACTTATCTATTTTCACACTCTGCAGGATTTCTAATACCTCTTCCTTGTGAACCTCAATCACACCTAGTCTAGTAGCCTGTATCTCAGTGTACTCCTCGACAACATTGTCGCTTTCTAGAGTGAATACTGCCTAAAAATATTCATTAAGTGCTTCCCCTATCTCCTCTGACACCACACACAACTTCCCACTATTATTCTTGATTGGTCCTAATCTTATTCTCGTCATTCTTTTATTCCTTAAATACCTATAGAAAGCCTTAGGTTTACCCTGATCCTATCCACCAACAACTTCTCATGTCTCCTCCTGGCTCTTCTGATCTCTCTCTTTAGGTCTTTCCTGGCTACCTTGTAACCCTCAAGCACCCTAACTGAGCCTTCAGATTTCATTCTAACATAAGCCTTCTTCTTCCTCTTGACCAAAGATTTCACTTCCTTTGTAAACCACGGCTCCTGTGCTGTTCAGCTTCCTCCCTGCCTGACAGGTACATACTTATCTAGGACACACAGGAAATTTCCCTTGAATAAGTTCCACAATTCTAATGTGCCCATCCCCTGCAGTTTCCTTCCCCATCCTATGCTTCCTAAATCTTGCCTAGTTGCATCGTAATTACCTTTCCCCCAGCTGTAATCCTTGCCCAGTGGTATACACCTTATCCCTTTCTATCACTAAAGTAAACATAACAGAATTGTGATCTCGATCACCAAAGTGCTCACCTACTTCCAAGTCTAACACCTGGCCGGGCTCATTATCCAGTACCAAATCGAATGTGGCTTCGCCCCTTGTAGGCCTGTCTACATACTGTGTCAGGAAGCCCTCCTGCACACACTGGACAAAAACTGACCCCCCTACAGTACTCATACTATAGTGTTCCCAGTCAATATTTGGAAAGTTGAAGTTCCCCATGACAACTACCCTGTCTCTCTCACTCCTATCGAGAATCATCTTTGCTATCCTTTCCTCTACATCTCTGGAACTATTCGGAGGCCTATAGAAAACTCCCAATAGGGTGACCTCTCCTTTCCTGTTTCTAACCTCAGCCCATACTACCTCAGTTGACAAGTCCCCAAACATCCTTTCTGCAACTGTAATACTGTCCTTGACCAACAATGCCACACCTCCCCCTCTTTTACCGTCTTCTCTGTTCTTACTGAAACATCTAAATCCTGGAACCTGCAACAACTATTCCTGTCCCTCCTCTATCCATGTCTCCGAAATGGCCACAACATCAAAGTCCCAGGTACCAACCCACGCTGCAAGTTCACCCACCTTATTCCGGATGCTCTTGGCGTTGAAGTAGACACACTTCAAACCAACTTCTTGCTTGCCAGTGCCATCTTGCGTCCCTGAAACTTGATTTTGGACCTCCCTACTCTCAACCTTTTCTATACTCGGACTACAGTTTTGGTTCCCATCCCCCTGCTGGATTAGTTTAAACCCACCCCACTAGCCTTCGTGAATTCCCCCCCTAGGATATTGGCACCTCTCTGGTTCAGATGAAGACCACCCTGCTTGTAGAGATCCTACCTACCCCAGAAAGATCCCCAATTATCCAAGAATCCAAAACCCTCCCTCCTGCACCATCCCTATAGCCACGTGTTCAACTCCTCTCTCTCCCTATTCCTCGCCTCACTAGCACGTGGCACAGCAACAAACCAGAGACAACAACTCTGTTCGCCCTAACTCTAAGCTTCCATCCTAGCTCCCTGAATTTCTGCCTTAAATCCCCATCTCTGTTTCTACCTATGTCGTTGGTGCCTATGTGGACCTCAACTTGGGCTGCTCCCCCTCCCCCTTAAGGATCTCAAGAACACGATCAGAGACATCACGAACCCTGGCACCTGGGAGGCAACACACCAACTGTGAGTCTCTCTCATCCCCACAGAACCTCCTATCTGTCCCCCCTAACTATGGAGTCCCCAATGACTACCGCTCTGCTCCTCTTCCCCCTTCCCTTCTGAGCAGCAGGGACAGACTTTGTGCCAGAGCCCTGTACCCCACTGCTTTCCCCTGGTAAGTCATCCCCCCTAACAATATCCAAAATGGTATACTTATTGTTGAGGGGAATGGCCACAGGTGATCCCTGCACTGCCTGCCGGTTCCCTTTCTGTCCCCTGACTGTAACCCATCTACCTTTTTCTTGTGCCTTAGGACTGACTACCTCCCTGTAACTCATCTCAATAACCCCCTCTGCCTCCCGAATGATCCGAAGTTCATCTAGCTCCAGCTCCAGTTCCCTAACACGGTTTTCGAGGAGCTGGAGTTGGGTGCGCTTCCCGCAGATGAAGTCCTTTTTTTTGGTTAGAGGAGGAGGTTGGGTGGGAGACACTACCCGAGTAGTGTTTCGGGTAACGCAACCACACAAATATATGAGTTCCCAGAAGTCCTTCGCTCCTCCCTCGCACCTCTCGGCAAATGGAAGCCCGACTCCCGAGGTAAGTCCCTTTTAATGCGGAAAAGCTCACCCTTCCCAGCAACCCTCGATTCGCCTCTCCTTCTCTCCTCACCGCTCTGGTAAAATCTGCGGTGTGGAAATGTTGAAGTAGTTTCTCATATTTAAAGTTCCCATGTTCTCCCTTGTTTGAATTCTTGACATTACTAATAAATTTTTTTCTGCTGTTTTGCTATTGCTATTTCAGTCTGTTTTACAACCTCTAAATATATATTTTAATCTCTCTATTTGCTCACTTAGTTGCAGTGCGATTACACTTTTTTTTCTCTGGAACCAATAGTTAAATAATTGTAAGCGTAAATTCTTTAAGAGAATTGCTTTGGGTATGGAGTAATAATTACTGGTGTGGAGTAATAGCTTAATTATGTCTTTACTGTAAGTATAGCTGCTGAGAATGTGCACAGAGAGCTTTGTCAGAGAGATATCAGATCATATGGAATGGAAGCTAGTGTCCACTAGATTCCAGAAGGTGTTGGTTCTTATCATCCTTTACGTACAGTCGTGTTTAATAAACCTGTTGACAGTCACTAACCTGAACGTAAGCCGGATTCTACTATATGGTCACTCAGTAACCAGGCCCACAGAACAGGAGTGAAAGTAGGATAATGCTGCAGGAGCAGGTCAAGGCATTTGACCAAAGAGGAGGGAGAATATCTGAAGAGATTTAATTTAGCTTGATTCATTATTGTCACATGTCCCTAAGTACAGTAAAAAGTTTTGTTTTACATGAGTACATCACATACAGAGGCACAAGAACCATAGGGTGATAGAACAGAGTGAGGAATACAAGACTACAGCTGCAAAGACGGTGCATGAAAAGCAAGATCAACATTACATTTGAAATTGAGAGGTCCATTCCGAAATGAAATAACAGCAGTGAAGAAGCTGTTGTTGAACCAGTTGGTACATGTGTTTAAACTTTTGTATCTTCTGTCTAATGGAAGAGATTATAACTGGGGTGGGAGGGCCCTTTGATGATGTTAGCAGCTTTTCTTCAGCGTCGAGAAGTGTAGATGGACTCAATGGATGAAAGGTGGGCTTGCATGGTGGACTGGACTATGTTTACAATGTTCGGTAGGTTCTGACAGAACAGTTGCCAAACCAAGCTGTGATACACCCACAAAGAATGACATCTCCCAAAGTTGGTGAGAGCCCTCATGGAAGATAATTTTGTGGACAAAGGAATTCTAGCTCCATCAAGGCACCAGACCTCAGCGAGGGAAACTACACCGAAAAAAAACTAGGAAAAAGCCACAGCAGGGATTTCAGATAGTAACCAGAAAATCATGTGACCACTGTGAGTGAGGAGTGTATACTAACTGAAGATCTTCGAAGAGAGGAAGAACTTCGCAATGCTGAAAAAGCAGGATAAACAAAAAATATCTATCACCATAGCCCACAGCAAAAACACAGAAAGAGCTTTTCCTTTACCTGTCACACCAGACCATGCAAAGATCCCTGACCAGACCTGGTATTATATAAACTGTACTAACAGCTTAGCCAATATCGTACTGGTGAAGGCTTCATTAACAAGGATCAGGTTGGGATATTGTCAAATGCAGAGACATAAGCACTCTCTCCAGACAAGGTTTAGGTGAAGGAACTGCAACGTAAGGTGACATAATTAATGCTTTAGACTGTTATTTTGTTTAATATGTCCATTAATAGGCTGAGTGAAGCTTAACCAGTGCAGCAATGAGGCAGGGGAACTGTTGATCATTTTATAAAGCATTGTACCACTCACTAATAATAACCAGAATGAACCATTAAAAGATAATCTTGTAAGGGACTACATCACAGTGGAGATGGTGGATGAAGCTCCACCAGATTGTTTACAGACTAAAGCTGTTTTGCATCCAAAGAGCATAGATCTTTTATCCAAGCAGGCTGAGAATTTCCCTGAGATTTGACAATGAACTCCAATTCAGTGTAATTTATTAATCAGAGGGCTGCAAGACAGCAGTCACAATGGGAGAAGTACCTGCCATTACTTCTTCCCTATGTTTGTGTTTGGAAAGCTCTGTGTGGATGCCAACCTTACCTCATCACTAATGTTAAGTGCCATGAACAACATACAAAAGACCGGTATCAGGTGGTTTGCTGAAATGGCAATAGGAGATTTCAATCTGAAGCATGAAATCTTCCAAACAGGCTATTGCATTCTGTGACAGCCCGAGTAGATTTTTTTTTAACAAATTCAAAGGATGTGAGTATTACTGGATAGGCATAAATTTACTGTGCACCCCTCATTACCCAAAGGATATTTCAGAGTCAACCTCATTGCTATGGATCTGGAATCACATATAGATCAGACCAGGTAGGGGCAGCAGATTTCCTTCTCTAAAGAACGTGAGTGAGCCAGATGGGTCGTTACAACAATCGAAAGTCATTGCATTGGCTTGTTATTGGGTTAGCTTTTTATTGTAGTTTTTTTGTTATTGAAATCAAATCTCACCATCTGCCAAGGGGGAATTATTTTTCATGTTAGCAGAGCATTATCCTGGGCTTCTGTATGATTGCTAGAAAAGCACAGCAGGTCAGGCAGCATCTGAGGAGCAGGAGAATCGATGTTTCAGGTGTGAGCCCTTCAGGATGCAGCCTGACCTAACATAGAACATACAAAAATACAGCGCAGTACAGGCCCTTTGGCCCTTGATGTTGCGCCGATCCAAGCCCACCTAACCTACACTAGCCCACTATGCCTATCCAATGCCCGTTTAAATGCCCATAAAGAGGGAGAGTCCACCACTGCTACTGGCAGGGCATTCCATGAACTCACGACTCGCTGAGTAAAGACACATGCTCCAACAACACGCTCTCAACTCTGATTTCCAGTATCTGCAGTCCTCCCAGTCTCCCCCTGTATGGTAAGTCCAGAGAAATCAACTCTGCCACTACCTCCATCAAAATACTCAAGATATATTCTCCTTGGGGGAGGTGGTAGACTCACAGGACAGTTTATGACATGCTGATATCATGATTAAAGCTAGAAAACTAATTGCAAATTGAATGTAGGGGTAGATGTATCTATTCTTTCAGATCCAAGCCTATAGCTGGACCTTCAATTTTTCCGAACCTTTCCTGTTAAATGTTAATGCACAGGAGGAATTGCAATGAGAGCATGATGACAGAGGCTGACGATTCTTTGCTGCAATGGTAGACAGATTATTAATATTCTCTATCACATTCACAATCTGCATTGTTCATTATTAAGCACAGGAAACTGTGTAACTTTGAATCTTCTTTATTCACCAATTGGAATTGATTCATTACTTTCAGGTCTTTATGAGAGTTACAGTCCAGAAAACAGTTGTCATGGGAAACTGGCATCCAATTCTAACAATATATTTGCCCTCCAAAACCATGGTAAATGGGCATGTCCATCCATAAGTGTGCCAGGATGGCTGTGAATACTGTTAGTAATTACCACCTCAAGCAGAAGAGGTTTTGTGTGGGGTTAGAGGTAAGGAGTACAATGCTAAAGGTTAAAATTTATTGGATAAGGGGGCAACATGAAAGAACGTGTGAATTATAAAGACTTAGAGTCATAGAGTCATAGAAATGTACAGCATGGAAACAGACCCTTCGGTCCAACCTGTCCATGCCAACCAGATATCCCAACCTAATCTAGTCCCACCTGCCAGCACCTGGCCCACATCCCTCCAAACCCTTCCGATTCATATACCCATCCAAATGCCTCTTAAATGTTGCAATTGTACCAGCCTCCACCACATCCTCTGGCAGCTCATTCCATACACGTACCACCCTCTGCGTGAAAATGTTGCCCCTTAGATCTCTTTTATATCTTTCCCCTCTCACCCTAAACCTATGCCCTCTAGTTCTGGACTCCCCGACCCCAGGGAAAAGACTTTGTCTATTTATCCTATCCATGACCCTCATAATTTTGTAAACCTCTATAAGTTCTCCCCTCAGCCTCCGACACTCCAGGGAAAACAGCCTCAGCCTGTTCAGCCTCTCCCTGTAGCTCAGATCCTCCAACCCTGGCAGCATCCTTGTAAATATTTTCTGAACCCTTTCAAGTTTCACAACATCATTCCGATAGGAAGGAGACCAGAATTGCACACAATATTCCAACAGTGGCCTAACCAATGTCCTGTACCGCTGCAACATGACTTCCCAACTCCTGTACTCAATACTCTGAACAATAAAGGAAAGCATACCAAACGCCTTCACTATCCTATCTACCTGTGACTCCACTTTCAAGGAGATATGAACCTGCACTCCAAGGTCTCTTTGTTCAGCAACACTCCCTAGCACCTTACCATTAAGTGTATAAGTCCTGCTAAGATTTGCTTTCCCAAAATTCAGCACCTCGCTTTTATCTGAATTAATCTCCATCTGCCACTTCTCAGCCCATTGGCCCATCTGGTCCAGATCCTGTTGTAATCTGAGGTAACCCTCTTCACTAAAGCTGAAAATGTGTTGCTGGTTAAAGCACAGCAGGTTAGGCAGCATCTCAGGAATAGGGAATTCGACGTTTCGAGCATAAGCTCTTCACTGTCCACTACACCTCCAATTTTGTTGTCATCTGCAAACTTACTAACTGTACCTCTTATGCTCGCATCCAAATCATTTATGTAAATGACAAAAAGTAGAGAGCCCAGCACCGATCCTTGTGGCACTCCACTGGTCACAGGCCTCCAGTCTGAAAACCAACCCTCCACCACCACCCTCTGTCTTCTACCTTTGAGCCAGTTCTGTATCCAAATGGCTAGTTCTCCCTGTATTCCATGAGATCTAACCTTGCTAATCAGTCTCCCATGGGGAACCTTGTCGAACGCCTTACTGAAGTCCATGTAGATCACATCTACTGCTCTGCCCTCATCAATCTTCTTTGTTACTTCTTCAAAAAACTCAATCAAGTTTGTGAGACATGATTTCCCATGCACAAAGCCATGTTGACTATCCCGAATCAGTTGTTGCCTTTCCAAATACATGTACATCCTATCCCTCAGGATTCCATCCAACAACTTGCCCACCATCGAGGTCAGGCTCACCGGTCTATAGTTCCCTGACTTGTCTTTACTGCCCTTCTTAAACAGTGGCACCACATTTGCCAATCTCCAGTCTTCCGGCACCTCCCTGTTACTATCGATGATACAAATATCTCACCAAGAGGCCCAGCAATCACTTCCCTAGCTTCCCACAGAGTTCTCGGGTACACCTGATCAGGTCCTGGGGATTTATTCACCTTTAACCTTTTCCCCCTCTGTAATCTGGACATTTTGCAAGATGTCACCATCTATTTCCCTACAGTCTATATCTTCCATATCCTTTCCCACAGTAAATACTGATGCAAAATATTCATTTAGTATCTCCCCCATTTTCTATGCCTCCACACAAAGGCCGCCTTGCTGATCTTTGAAGGGCCCTATTCTCTTCCTAGGTACCCTTTTGTCCTTAACATATTTGTAAAAACCCTTTAGATTCTCCTTAATTCTATTTGCTAAAGCTATTTCATGTCCCCGTTTTGCCGTCTTGATATCCCTCTTAAGTATACTTTTCCTTTCTTTAGCCTCTTCTAAGAATTCACTCGATCTATCCTGTCTATACCTGACATATGCTTCCTTCTTTTTCTTAACCAAACCCTCAATTTCTTTAGTCATCCAGCATTCCCTACACCTACCAGCCTTCTCTTTCACCCTGACAAGAATATACTTTCTCTGGATTCTTGTTATCTCATTTCTGAAGGCTTCCCATTTTCCAGCCGTCCCTTTACCTGCGAACATCTGCCTCCAATCAGCTTTTGAAAGTTCTTGCCTAATACCGTCAAAATTGGCCTTTCTTCCATTTAGAACTTCAACTTTTAGATCTGGTCTATCCTTTTCCATCACTATTTTAAAACGAATAGAATTATGGTCACTGGCCCCAAAGCGTTCCCCCACTGACACCTCAATCACTTGCCCTGCCTTATTTCCCAAGAGTAGGTCAAGTTTTGCACCTTCTCTAGTAGATACATCCACTTAACTATATCTTTCCTCTTAGAATAGCTACTGGGCTTGTATGTAAGAACATTCATCATAGAAACGTCAGGTCTTGTGGAATTAGAGCTCGAGAATGTCAGGTTCCACAGACTCCATTCCTTGTACAGAACAACCTCAATTATCCGAACATCAATTATCCAAATTTCGGATGATCCGAAGATGAGCTCAATGTCCCGAAAATGCTGCCTTTGTTTACAATCAGATCAGTTATCCAAATAATCACTTATCCAAACAAAGTAGTCCCCGTCTGTCTGGTTTGGATAATCGAGGTTGTTCTGTATATAGTTATGTTGAATAACTCCTCTTGGTATTCTCTCATCTCAGCGTAGACTTGACCTTACTGCAGCTAATATCAATGCTCCACACAAACCCCGCCCCAATCCTGTGATTTTATCAGGCTCACTTTGCCTTCATATATTGTTTTACTTTCCTGTTAAAACACAACCTATCCTCACGTCAGGCTGATGTAGAAGGTGAAATTCCAGGCAATCCGTGCTGAGCTGCTTATAGAGCTGGCTTGGTCACAGAGAAAGGAATAGCAGTGAGAGGGTGTTTTTCTGACGAGAGATCTGTGACCAGTGGTGGTTCACAAGGATCAGTGTTTTTGTTTGTAATACGTTTAAATTAATTGGTGGCGAATATCCGTGGTTTGATTAGTAAGTTTACAGACAACAAAAAGATTGAGGGAGCTGCTGCAAGTGAGGAGGATTGCCAAAGGGTATAATAGATTCTGGATTAGTGATGCTGGAAGAGCACAGCAGTTCAGGCAGCATCCAAGGAGCAGCCTGAACTGCTGTGCTCTTCCAGCACCACTAATCCAGAGTCTGGTTTCCAGCATCTGCAGTCATTGTTTTTACCTAAAGGGTATAATAGGCTGAACCCTTGGGTAGAGAAATGACAGATGGAAAAAAATCTGGACAAATGCAATGTGTTGTGTTTTGGAAGGTCTACTGCAGGAGCGAAGTATACAGTAAAAGGCTGAAGTCCACAGTTCCCTGAAAGCGATAAACACAAGTGGATAAGGTGGTCAAGAACGTATACTGCATGCTTGCCTTCATCAGTCCTGGCATAGGGAATAAAGATTAGCATGTCATGTTGCAGCTGTATGGGGCTTCATGGTGGCTCAGTGATTAGCACTGCCACCACACAGCACCAGGGATCCAGATTCAACTCTAGCCTTGGGTGACTATCTGTGTGGAGTTTGTATGTTCATCCCACATCTGCATGGGTTCCCTCCCACAGTCCAATAGTGTGCAGGTTCAGTAATTTGGCCATGTAAATTGCCCATAGAGTTCAGGGTTGTGTAATTTAGGTGGATTGGCTTTAGGAAAAGCAGGGTTACAGTGATAAGGTGGGGAGGGGGGGGTGTCTGGGTGGGATGCTCTTCAGAGAGTCAGTGTGGATTTGTCAGGCCCAAATGGCCTGTTTCCACACTGTAGGGATTCTATGAAATGAAAACTTTCATTCAGAACCATTTCATATTACTGTCTACAGTTCTGGTCACTACACTACCAGGACGCTGTGCAGCCTTTAGAGAGGGTACAGAAAAAGTTTACCAGAATATTGCCTTGTCTGGAGGTATTAGCTATGAGGCCATATTTGAGAAACTCAGTTTGTTTTCACCTGAACATCAGAGACTGAGGGACAAGTTTAGAAAATTATGAGGCCTGGATAGAGTGAATAGTTGAAATATTTTTCCCAAGTTGGAAAAGTCAATTACTAGGGAAGATAGGTTGAGGTAAAAGGGAAAAAGTTTAAAGGAGATGTGAGAGGCACGTTCTTTTACAGAGAGTGATAGTTACCTGGAATACACTGTCACAGGTGGTGATAGAAGCTGATACTGATAGGCATCTTGGTACATGCATGAACCAGCAGGGATTGGAGGGATAGGGGCAACATGGAAACTGAAGATTTTTATTATGGAAAGGCATCATGTGTTAGCACACTCTGGATGGGCAGAAGAGCCTGTTCCTGTGCTGTGCTATTCTTTGGGTGGTGTGGTGGCTCAGTGGTTAGTACCGCTGCCTCACAGCACCAGGGTCCCAGGTTCGACTCCAGCCTTGAGTGACTGTCTATGTGGAGTTTACAAATTCTCCCCATGTCTGCGTGGGTTTCCTTTGGGTGCTCCGGTTTCCTCCCACAATCCAAAGATGTGCAGCTCAGGTGAATTGACCATGCTAATTTGCCCATAGTGTTAGATGCATTAGTCAGGGGTAAATATAGGGCAGGGGAGTGTGCCTGGGTGGGTTACTCTTTGGAGGTCGGTGTGGACTGGTTGGGCCAAAGGACCTGTTTCCATACTGTAGGGAAACTAATCTAATTTAACCTAATGCAGTCATTCCAAACCTCCTGTCAGTGCAGCCTCAATTTTGATTCTCATAATTCTTTCTCCATCTTAAAATTTATCTCCTGAAAGCAAGTGCTCTTTGAAAGCACAAATTAAATCTTTATGATCACATATACTCAAATTCCCTTGCCTGCAAGCTAGCGATCACTTACGACATCCTACTCAACAGCAAATAAAATTCACCTTTTCACCTGCTGCACCAATTCACATGTTGCGTCAAAATTGTCAACTCCCACTGTCAACCCATGTAGTTATTGCATCATTTAATCAGAGCCACTGCATCCACGTCAGAGAGCCGCAGCAGTCACCAGCAACAATTTGTTTTGACTTTTGCTGGTTGAACCCTGTAGAAAATTGGCATTGATAGTTTCCCTCTCAGGGTCGAGTCTCACACATATTAATTCTTCCCTGATCATTGAAGGGTTTATGTTCATTTTATTTATGCATGTCAACAGTTGCTGAATATCATCAGGCCTTAATCAAAACCTTGAGTGTTCATTTTCAGACCCATCTTTCCCAAGATGCTGGCAACACTCAGCAGATCGGAAAGCACCAGACCTGCCAACCATGTTCATTTCTTTGGTTTAATTTCAGACTTTCAACACCCACGGGTAGGTTGCTTTTGTAACTACAACAACCACTTGCATTTCCATGATTCCTTCAGGGCAGTAGAATGTCATTAGGTGCTTCGTTGGTGTGTTAACAGGCAAAACATCAAAAATCACACAAGACCCGGTTACAGTCAGACAGGCTTATTTGCAAACACAGCTTGTGAGTTTTGACCTTGTCCAACCCAGTCCAATACCGGCACCTCCACATCAGTCAAAACTTGACACAGCCAGGTGAACAGATGTTAAAGAAAGATGTGTAGTTATGCAGCACCTCTCATAACCATCAGACACCTCAAAGCACTCTGTAGCCAATTAAGGAATTAATTGTTAATCAGTAATAGAGCCAAGGGTTGTGGGAAAAAAACTGAACAGTGGAGTTGAAGATTATCAGATCAGCCATGATTTCACTGACTAGCAGAGTGGACTTGATTGGCTGAATGGCCTGCTTCTGCTCCTTTCTCTGATGGTCTGATGGTCTTAAGTGCAGTCACTTTTCTTTAGTGTAGGAAATGGGGTGGTTTGTGTACAGCAAGCTCCCACAATGTGATTATCACTGGATATGGGTTCGCATGCTGGGGATCAGTTTAGCTCAGTTGGCTGGATGGTTGGCTTGTAAAACCACGTGATGCTGACAAAGTGGGCTCAATCCCCACACTGGCTAAGGTTCCTGTGCAGGGCTCTCTTTCTCAACCTCTCCCCACATCTGAGGCTTGGTGACTCTCTGGTTAAATTATCACGGTCACCTCTCTCTAATGAGAGACAAGTCCTATGGTCTGGTAAGACTGTGGTGACTTGACTTATTTTCACTGGGGTAATTATTGGCTGAGGCATTGGGGAGAACTCCTCTATGCTTCTTCAAATTGTGCCAGGAATATTTGGCGTCTGCTTGAGAGAGGAGACGGGGCCTTGATTTAATGTCTCATCTGAAAGACAGGCCAGTGCCCACCCAGCACCTCCCACCAACCGCCCTCCCCCATTGATGTGTCAATCTTAATTATTTACTCAGACAATTGAACAAAAGTATGGGAAAACGAAGAAACTTAAAGGAAAGGAGGAGGCAGAGTGTTGATTTATCATGTATATGAGATATAAGTGCAATTAGTCTCCGGAGCACTGCTCCTTAATACCTAGATGCTTTCCATAAAATCTCCTGATTTACAGTATTGTGGGTAATCATATTGTACTTAACCTGCTGTTCCCTTTCAGTTCCTCCCAACTAATCATGGGCGATGACAACAGACCTGCATGGTTATATATTCTGATGATGGTTCATTCTCGATGAAGTTGGCAATGTTTAGGAATTGTACTTTTTTTTTCATTTTCTTTTACAAGTTCCTCACCCAAATGGTCTGTCCATTAGCATCAGAAAGACTCACACTTACATAAAGCTTCATTGTGCCTTGTGAAAATCTTCTTCTTTATCACTGAATGTCGGCTTTTATCAAAATGTCATCTACTCAAACCATTACACTGATAACCCTGAGTTTAGACAGCTTTATTTTCTCTCTTTTGACACGGTTCCCAATCAGATAATTGTATCTTCGATATGGCATCTGCTCGGCTTGAGCCTTATTCTCTCCAATTTTCAAATCCACCACCCCCAGATTGGCTCAATTTAGCTGTCTGCTAGCCTGCTTCCAGCTGCTTCACTCGGGGTCTTCCAACAATCCAAACTTGTTATCCATCACTGTTCCAGGGCTCACTTAATAGTGCATTCAGAATGTAACCTGGATTGGCACAGCTGCCTGGTAATAAGCCTACTTAGTTCACTGATTTGCAGGTGATTTAGCTCATAGATTCTTCCCAATACAAGATAATGGTGAGCAGTAATCAGCAATGTGAGGGATAACTAAATGCACAGTGTCTGTGTGCAGCTGATCACGAAATAGCTTAATCTCTCGACAGCGTGTGGGGACATTTTGGAAACGCTAAGGCCAATGGACTATCAACTTTTTTTTATGTACCCACCTATGACACATGCATCAGTTCCAAACTCAGATCCATCCGCTACATACCTATAATTCCTACAGTGTGGAAATAGGCCCTTCAGCCCAACAATTCCACACCGACCCTCTGAAGAGTACCCAACCCAGACCCGTTCACCCATTGATCTACATTTACCCCTGAACAATGCACCTAACCTGCACATCTCTGAACACTATGGGCAATTTAGCATGGCCAAATCACCCTAACCTGGAAGGAAATCGGAGCACCCGGAGAAAACCCACACAAACACAGGGAGAATGTGCAAACTCCACACAGTTGCCCACGGCTGGAATCAAACCCAGGTCCCGGGTGCTGTGAGGCAGCAATGCTGACCACTGAGCCACTGTGCTGTCCTGTCTATTACACAGACAGCCTGTTATATACCTATTCATTATTGTCACACCCAGTGGGAGGGGTACCCACTTTGTTATGGTTCCAGACGGAACACCCCAAATTGTTAAGAGGAGTGAATACAGATCAGTCTCTGAACTGTTCATGGACAGTGTTTGGGTTGAACACGATGACCACTGCCATGGAATTACCAGTAGAATTAACATTGCTGGTCAAAACGTTGATTCAAGATGCTTAATTTTGTAGATTAGCTGAGCTTCAGTTATTCCTTTTGACTAGGACTGATTTCCAGCATTCAAGGTGAGGGAGAATAATTTTGTTCTCCCACTTTTCTGTGTCTGACTTGCTAACTAGCACTCAAAATGAGAGATTCTCTTTACCTGCTTTGCAGGGATAACTATGGGACAGTTCTTTGTCTGTAACTTTCACAGCATGAAAGTAGGAGCACTAGGTTAATACATCTGGATACCTTAGCTGACTGACACAAGAAAGAATCTCAGTCCCTCTAGCATACCCCAGTACAGGTGAAACTGGCTTTTAAAACACTGTCCTCATGTATTTATCAAATGGAAAAGACAAAATGACTCTGTAGTTTGGGACACAATCTGTAGTAGGTGGCTGTCCATTGAACAGAAATTTGTTAACCTCTAATCTTCTTTGTACATATGCAATATTACAGCCCTGTCTGTTTCAATTTGCCTGGTCACTTTTTTAAGGATTATTCTTTAAAGTTCCCTTTGCATCTTCAGATGTGATATGGCTAAGTCTCTCTATCTCTCACTCTCTCACTCTCTCTCTCTGTCTCTCTCTCTCTCTCTAGACAACCACTTAACTTACATCTGCAGCTTTTTTTGCTTGTATCAGCTCTTTTTGGGAAATGAAAGTCTTGGAATTACAAATCAGAGACGTCCATACGCTAAAGGACTCAAATTGTGGATCTTGAAACTACATACCAGTCTATTTCAAACATCTTATTTCTGTTTTACACCGATCTGAAGCACATTTGTCTATTATTAAACCCACCTGTTATGCACCCATCCTATCCATTACATGCCCACTTATTACACATCTGCTCATTACACAGCTGACCATCGTACACCCATTTATTACACACTTATCCTTTACACACTATCCATTACAGACCTGACTGTAATACTCCCATTTATTGCTTGTCTGTTGCACAACCACTTGTCACACAAAACTCCTGTCACAAGCCTCACCTGTTGCAAATCTCACTTGTTAAAGACATATGCTCATTACACCACTGTCCATTACTGTTACTGACTGCTCAAGGATATTCAGCCTCCGACACATGTAAGCGTCCTCCAATGCGGCCTTTGAGGTACACAATAATGCACAATCACTGAGCAGAAACTGATATCCAAGTTCTGTAACCATGAAGACAACTTCAACTGGGATTTTGGGTTCATGTCATGCGACATGCAACCCACCACACTGTTTAGTATCTATACAATCTTCCTTACTGTCCTGTTTTGTCACCATCACCTTGATAAGTTGTTATGATTTGGGGCTGCATGGTGGCTCAGTGGTTAGCGTCACTGCCTCACAGCACCAGGGTCCCAGGTTCAATTCCTGCCTTGGGTGACTGTCTATGTGGAGTTTGCACATTCTCCCCATGTCTGCGTGGGTTTCCTGCGGGTGCTCCCATTTCCTCCCACAATCCAAAGAGACGCAGTCAGGTGACGTGGCCATGCTACATTGCCCATAATGATAGGTGCATTAGTCAGAAGGAAATGAGTCTGGGTGGGTTACTCTTCAGAGAGTCGGCATTCCTGATGAAGGGCTTGTGCCCGAAATGTCGAATTTCCTGTTCCTTGTATGCTGCCTGACCTGCTGCACTTTTCCAGCAACACATTTTCAGCTCTGATACTCCAGCATCTGCAGACCTCACTTTTTCCTCAGAGAGTCGGTGTGGACTGGTTGAGCTAAAGGGCCTGTTTCCACACTGTAGGGGATCTAATCTAATCTCTTTCTACCTTAATTAGTCTGTATAGTTTTGGATTATTTATTATTTTGATTCGACCCTCAGCACGTGACTATGCCTATCATGTTATTCCAGTGTTTTGATTTGTCTCCAGCACCAACTTATTTTTAATTTTTTGTAATCATCTCTCTGTCTCATTTAATCAGATTATGGGTCATCCATTCACTTGTTATTCAGCTGTTGATACTTTACTCACAAAGTCTTATACTTTTGATCACCTGCAGACACTCCATTTGCACGATTCGTATGATGCATTGATCTCTCTGCCCTTGATCTCCCTGTGTGCTTCTCCCTCACTTCACCAGACAGAGGGGCTATGCTCTAAAAGTTTGTGATTTCCAATAAACCTGTTGGACCATAACCTGGTGTTGTATGACTTCTGAATTTTTCTGGTAAAAAGTGAGGTCTGCAGATGCTGGAGATCACAGTTGAAAATGTGTTGCTGGTTAAAGCACAGCAGGTTAGGCAGCATCCAAGGAACAGGAAATTCGACGTTTCAGGCATAAGCCCTTCATCAGGAATGAGGAGAGTGTGCCAGGCAGGCTAAGATAAAAGGTAGGGAGGAGGGACTTGGGGGAGGGGTGATGGAGATGTGATAGGTGGAAGGAGGTCAAGGTGAGGGTGATAGGCCGGAGTGGGGTGGGGGCGGAGAGGTCAGGAAGAAGATTGCAGGTTAGTCCTCCTCCCTACCTTTTATCTTAGCCTGCCTGGCACACTCTCCTCATTCCTGATGAAGGGCTTATGCCCGAAACGTCGAATTTCCTGTTCCTTAGATGCTGCCTAACCTGCTGTGCTTTAACCAGCAACACATTTTCAGTTCTGAATTTTTCTTCCAACAAACCTTACCATTCATGGAATGCTGTTCATGGAATGCCCTGTAGTTCATGGAATGCCCTGCCAGTAGCAGTGGTGGACTCTCCCTCTTTATGGGCATTTAAACGGGCATTGGATAGGCATATGGAGGATAGTGGGCTAGTGTAGGTTAGGTGGGCTTGGATCAGCACAACATCGAGGGCCTGTACTGCGCTGTATTTTTCTATGTTCTATGTTTCTACATTCAAAATCAGTCTGCCTATCTTTCTGATCTGTGCTGGTGGGTAGGTTGAGACTAGTACTAATAACAGCTAGATTATTTGGTTCAACGTGCATGGTTTCTGAAGAAAAATATTTATTTTTAAAATTAAAGTTATCGGTATACCAGCTGACTGGAAAGCTTGTGCCTTAAGAAACTGTAAAACCTAACAAGAACATGAGGTTCACAAAATGCTGAAAACATGCAACTCTGTGTGCCATTGGACTCTTGGTTTTAAGTTTCATCTTGTTTCTTATCCCATTGAATAAAAATAAAACTCAACAAAAACAAATAGCTCTGCTGAGGGGCTCTGGTGTCAGTATGCTGAGGAGAAAGCTAATTTACTTTGGGTGCCATTTTCTTTGAGGTCAAATTTCTCTCACCCCATGAAAGCCTGGCTCAGATTATCATCCAAGTGGCGCTCTTTTTGTGTCAGTGAAGTATTGAACTCTAAAGGCACTCGGCTCCATGTTGTGGACACTTACACATACTTTCCACCAGGGGTCAGTAGATAGCAACTGGGAGCTGGAGCCCTGGCTAATTGGAAACATTGAGCAGAATCTTACAGGAGTCTAAAGGTCATGGGACTGTGGTAAGCAATGTGGCAGAGTCACCTAAGCAGTTCGACAAGAACCACATCAATGTTGGGAGCAACTTGCTGCATCTTTTAACTAAGTTCCAGGGGTCAAGGCAAGTTTCTTGCTAGGCAGCAGTATGTTGCCTTGTAAGGTGGGATTATTGCTGGTAAACAACCTTATTAATGGCATATGTTTCCTCAGGAATATGCAGTTTCTGATCTTACCGCCCATAGCGAATAGACTAGACATTGAGAACTGTCAGTGTGGCAGTCAGAGGAGATCCTCTAGGATGGTCACCACTCAACAAGATCTCAGGGCATGGATCAGGCTCATCTGCTACACCCATGGTCACCAACCACACGGGTGCTCACAGATGCATGTGCATGCTTGCTATCAAAGGCCAGAATATAAGACATGTCAGTCCTTTTGCATATTACCATTTTCCCAGAATATCACAATTTAATTAGCTCTCTGTCATTTCTGTTTTTCCTACTAAAATGAATAAATGTGAATTTATCTGTATAAAAAAGTTGAGTGACTATGCAAAAACATTGCAGATGCAGTATAATGTGAATGAATCCATGTTTTACTGCAGCTGCCATGTATTTGCGCACTCACTCAACTTGTTTATATCACCCTGAAGCCTGATTACATCCTCCTCAGCACTCCCACTCCCAACGAGTTTTGTGTCATCTTAATAAACTTGGAAATATTACACTCATTTCACTCACCTAAATCATTAATGTATGTTTCTCACAGCTGAGGCCCAGGCACTGATCCCTGTCATATTCCACTTGCCACTGCCTACCACTGCCAAACAGACCCATTCATTGATATTCAGATCCAGGACTGGGAACATTCAAGCCAAGTTGGTTCCACAAGGAGAGTTCACTTAATTCAGCAAAGACCAGTAGTTGAACCTGAAACATTTTTGATGTGCAGACTAAAAAGCTGAACAGCATTTTTTTTTGGTTGGGATTTGGTGTAGCAGTAGAAGAATTGAAATCATGTCATGGCCTAACTTCTATCTTCTTGAATGTAGACGTCTAGATGCATTGTAGTTGAAAGAAGATGACTGGTTAGTGGGCCAATGGGGTGAAGAGTGGCACTACCTCTGCGATTTGTAGTTTACAATCTTCCCTTCAAGCCATGCTTGTTTTCCCTGGATGAAAGAGTTTATGGGAGACATGGAAAGGCCTTTTCCCCCACAAGAGCCTGTGCGTTTTACATAATTCCATCAGTTTGGGTCTCCTTCTGGTGACTTCCGTCAGTCTGTGACTCCCAAATGGTGTCTTCTTCAGCATTGTGGTGGGTCCGGCCCAGGATTCCAACAGTGGAGAAGGATTGGGTCTACACACCCAGAGCCGTGAAATGGACTCAATTGACTTTGTCTTAAATTCTGTTCTTTTAAAATTTTTATCCTTTATTATTTTATCGTAGAAGGACAGTAACTGACAGCTTTTTATTTATTTATTTTTCTACTTTATTCCTAAGATTTTGTACTTTTGAACGTCTGAAATGCTGGATGTTTTATTTCTTTATTGTTTGTCCTAAGAGGTTGTTCTCAAGAGTCTGTCTGTAAGTTGGCGTCATAAGTGGCCATTTGTAAACCTTTCACTGTATTCACATTAAGTACATGTGGCAAAAAAGCTAATTCAAATCGTGATTATAGTGATTATAATGAGGTCAGCCAAGTGGACCTCATAAAATAAGAGTTCCCTGATTGGGGCTGTTAATCTGGTCCAATCAGGGAGCCCTGGCTGACAGATTTAAAACGAGTGTGTCAGAGATTCTGACATTCTGGATGCTGACTATTACGAGTCAAGAACTTTCCACATGTAAATAAAGGGTGACTTCATGATGGGATACCAGCCTTTGTGGTGTCATTTCAATTCACATCGTTCTTCTTACCACATCTGTCAGTGCTTTTTCTCTCCAGAGCTGTTACCATTTGTCTCTTTGCAGGCTGGGATTGAACATGGCAATGGGAGAAAGACAGGGGCAATGCCACTTCCTGGAATCCAGGAATGCATGCAGAGTGTGGAAAGACAATTGTCTGCAGTCATGGCTTCCTACCGCTACAATACCCTCGGAGAACACTCACTCTTCGGAAGATATTTACATTTCTAGTCACTATTTGGAAGGATCCACCTCCAATCAGAAAATTTGCATTTCTTTTTCATTAATGCAGTGTGAAACATTACCTAAGCATAGAAAATACTAGAAATACCCAACAGCTAATATTTGCAGAGAGACAGAAAAGGATAACGTTCAGATTGAGTATCCTTTGTCAGACCTGAGTTGTCTTAAAAAATGTAGGTAATCACACTATTGGCTGTTTCAACAAATTGCCCATTTTAATCCTGTTAGCAAACATACTATCCACTCACTACTGACTCCCTTATTAATTATTTGAAGTTTATCATCATTGCGCCTTACTTGTCCATCCAATGACCCAAACAGAATTAAGTTCTCCTGATATTCTTGTTAATTCTCTCTTTCTGCAAAGACATGCTGAGGGTTTTTGCTTTTGTTTTATTTCAGATTTCTAGAATCTGCACTACTTTATTTTTGTATTCATGTTACGTTCTCCTGATCATCTTTCATCATCTATCTGAAGTAACTAATCATCTTATATTAATATCTTCTGTTATCTGTGTGCTGTGCAGATGCAGAAACCAGCTTAGGTGTTACAATCCACCTTGGCGAATAAAGACAGGTTGGAAATCGATATTTAATAACTTCATATGATTCCAGCTCCCAACTATTGTGGTGAGTGGACTGATACTTTCCTTAAGTTTTCATTTACCATCTGTGTATATGTATTAATGATATTGTCAATGGTTGTCAACAGTACATGAAATAAATCCAGAGAGGTGAGTGTGCTGTTCTGTCTTCTGTTAGCAAACCCATTAAACCGTGTCACAAATCAATGGTTCACAGGTCAGCGTGAGGATAGTTTCACAGATAGATCTTAAGCTGTAACAGCAGTGGCAAAGACCTGTAGAATTCATCACACACTGAGTATAATAGATTACTACCTGAACAAATGCTGGTGCGGTAACAGGAGTCGACAGCAAATTACTTCGAGTGAACTAGATTTGTTATAGTGATCAATGCAGACCTGCAATATTCTACTCTTCAATGCAATTTTTTACTTCTGCCCTGCTTTTGTCTTTCACTTGCCTGGAGAGACTTCAGAGCTTTGGCAAAGGAGCCATGTTTCCAGACATTAATAATTGTAATTAAAATGAAGGCAGCTTATGTTACTAACCTCATGTGAGGTTCCCTGGTTTATTATGGTTCCAGATGGGATAACCCAAACTTTTAAGCACCCGGGTAAAGAGAGATGGATTGTTACTCTTTTATTCACTAACTTTCATGGATGGCTGTAACATGGACAATGCTTGATTGGTATCAAATCTACAAGCATCCACTCCCTCCTCCACTGACACTCAGTAGCAGCAGTGTGTACTACCTGCAAGGTGCACCAAAGATCCTCAGGCAGCCCCTTCCACTTCCATCTAGAAGGATAAAGGCAGCAGATGTGTATGTTCGGTGGATTGGCCATGCTAAATCACCCATAGTGTTCAGGAATGTGCAGGTTAGGCACATTAACAATGGGAAATGCAGGGTTACAGGGATAGAATAGGGGGATGGGTCTTGGTGGGATCCCCTTTGGAGAGTTGGTGTGGACTTGTTGGTCCAAATAGCTTATTTCTACACAAGGGATTTTATAAGAAAAAATAGATTCATGGGAACACCACCATGTTCCCCTCCATGCCACTTGGAAATATATCACTGCTCCTTCACTATCGCTGGCTCAAAATCCTGGAATTCCCTCCCTCATGGCTTTGTAGGTCTACCCACCGTAGGTGGACTGCAGTGGTTCAAGAAGGCAGCTCACCACCTTCTTAAGGGCAACTAGGGATTGGCAATCAATGCTGGCCCAGCCAATGATGCCCACATCACAACAAAATGAATTTAAAAAACAAAGTTAATTAAAAAGGACTCCTTCACTTGTGGATAACTTCCTCTGAGACCAAACAAATTTTTGCTTAATAGGAACCAATCTGGCTGAGCTTTCTTAAGTTAACAAAAGAGTGAGTGTTTCTGTTACTAAACACACATGAAGAAATAGGAATGCAAACATATGTACACCCAGATTAGGAATGAGAAATTAGAAGAAGAGGAAATAAAAGATAAAAGATGTAGAGATCAGTTTCTGGTTCATTCAGGAAGAGTAGATAGTGGAATGGCAATAGTCACATAGTTGACCTTGGGATTCTTCGCTCTTCAGGTTAGCTGAAACTCTTTGGAGCTGGTTCCTTTTGATTGGCTTACACCATTCAGAGCACGAGAGCTCTTTACCTGCAATGCAGGAGTAACAAGTGACTTCTACAGCAAACTAGCACTGAAACTTAGACACAAGTACTTTAGCCCACTAGCACATACAGACCAGAGTTGAAACTTGTTTTTAACCTTTCTGTCTACATATTTTGAAAATAGAATGTACCAGCATGTTCTCATCTAGAATGCTATTTTTCCCATCATGTTCCTAGTTAAAAATCACACAACATCAGGGCATAGTCCAACAGGACTATAACCTGTTGTTGCATGATTTGTGACTTTGTACACCCCAGTCCAACACAGGCATCTCTACATCATGTTCCTAGTCTGAGATTCTCATTGTAGTTTAGGTTTTTTTTAAAATTCATTCATGGGTATGAACAACCCTGACTGGGCCATCATTTATTGTCCATCCCTAGTTGCCCAGAGGGCAGTTAAATGTGTCACTGTGGGTCTGGACTCACACATAGGCCAGGCCAAGTAAGATTGGCAGTTTCCTTCCCAAAAGAACACTAGTGAATCAGATGAGTTTTATTGAAAATTGATTCATAGTCAGCATTAGAATCTTAATTCAAGTTGTTTTTCTTAGCTCAAGCTTCACCATTTGCCATGTTGTGATTCAACCCAGGTCCGCAGGACATTACTGAGGTGTCTGGATTAATAGTGTTGTGATAATACCACTTAGCAAATGCCTCCCTTCAAAGTGCATTGCTCCCTTTGAAGCTTCTTTGGCACCTTTAGGTGTGACATTACAGGATTCCTCTTCAAACAGCCAATAATTTACAACCACAGTCATTTTTGGTTATACATCTTCTTTCAAAATAAACAGATGTTGTGATTAAAAATTCGATATGGCTGTGGGTGGTCTAGCATTCTGATCATAATCACGAGAGTTAATGGTGATACCCTTTCCCAGTTAGGTACCAAGAATTACTGAAAGAAATGGCTAGTCAAAAGAAGGCTATCTTTCAAGTCCCTACATAAAGGAATGGCATGCATAATGTGTGCTACACCAAAACAGACCACATGACCTGAGCAGTTTATGCTGTTGTCACTACCCCCACCCCATACAAGCTTTCTTCGACTCATCTTCATCTTGGCTAATCGACAATTCCTTTCATCTTCATTGGTTTGCTCAGCTTCCATTTCAGTCCATTTATACTACTCCCCTCAACCATTCCTAATGGGAGCCAGCTCCACGTTCCATCCACTCCCTGGTAAAGAAATCTTTTCTGAATTCCTCACTGATTTATTCATAACTATTTTATATTGACTGTCCCCTAGCTCTGGACTCCCCACACAAGCGGACATATCATCTCTCTTTCTACATCTTGCATTTAAATTGTACCTTTCATGATATCTAATAACACTGTGCATCTTCATTAAGATGTGTGGCCACTACGATGCAGGGAAACATATCTCTTAATTCTCTAAAGCAATCTCCCACGCACAGCAATATGCTACCTGAAGTGAGTTCTACTTCCAGCAGAGTTTACTGTCTGATGTGGTGATATTGTGGCCTATTTGCTGAGCTTTTCTGGACAAATTATATATGTCTAAAGGCTCTGCAATGGAATAAATTCTTTTACAGTTGTATATAAAAAAAAGCACACAGCTGACATACTGAGTTCCATCATTATTTATGTTATCCTTATAACTTAGCACACTTGGCATGAGTACTATGGTATTGAATGATCCAACAGACATATCTTGCAACTCATGAATATATACAGATTAATATATATAATCACAGGTATCTCAAAAACTTGCCTAGTATTTAACTTTGCAGTTGCAACAAAAAATTATGCCTCATGTGGAGAGTTAGGCTTCATATGATGGCAAAAAGATAATGTCAGAGATGCTTATAGCCTCAGATCACACACACAATGATGATGTGTTGAGCATGCCCCTTAAAGGTAGACTGTATATGAAACAAAACACAACAACTTTAATAACCTAACAATCACTTTTAATAAAGTTAATTGAAGGGTAAGTATTTTATAGGAAAGCTCCCCTGCTTGTCTAGAGAACAGAACCATGGGATAGTTTATGTCCACTCATGAAAGCAGTTTGTGCTTAAGATCTCATTCAAAGATCAGCAGCTTCAGCCCAGATACTTGGACTGATGTCTCCAGAATGGGACTTGAACTATAACTTTTCGACTCAAAAGTGAGAGTTACCCTCAAGAAGACCATGTTGACAGGCCACACATTTTTTATAAATATATGAGAACATATTCATTGCAAAATGACATTTATCTGAAGAAGTCACAGGTGGCCTTTACGAAGCACATCTATTTAGGGCTTTCTTCACCAAGCCCTTTCAGAACCAGAAACTTATATTTTGTAAAAATGTCCATCTACACTTATGGCTCAGTATAAACAATCAGAGCTGAGTCAACACATTGAGCTTCCTCACTTTTCTGCTTCAGTCCCCAGCATCCCCAATGTTCAGGCAGTGGCTCCTGCCTGACAGGTATGAAGCAGATTTGAAGAAAGGTTTGGACAGAAATAGGGGAGCAACTTTTGAAGTTGGCACTAGCATAGGGAAGAAAGCAGAGAAAAGCAGAGGCAATTCATGAAATTTGCCCTCTCTCCAAAACAATCCAGCTGCATGGCGTCTTTAACAATCATCATTTGATATCAGATATTTTAATTCCACATACATGCACAGATTGAAATGAAATGGAAGGATGCTGGATTTGATAAACTTGCTGTTTTATTTCTCTCTTCTCATTCACAAGCACCACTGAAGATGACGAGACTTACTTTGGCATTTTTTTGTGATATTTTTGATCTTGATCAATGGGAGCATTTGCAGAAAATGTTTCAAACAGAGCTTCTGACCCCAGTCAGAACAGAGCCAATATGTGATGTGGTTGTCTGGTGCTGTGTATAATCAGTGCTCAGGAGATCCTTTCTTTTGGACTCTGTTGGACATCTTTAAAAAGCTTAGCCAAACTGGGCACTAAATGCATTGCCCAGTATGGCACCAGCATTAAATACACTACCCATTGTTGTCCTTAGCTACCAGACCAAGACAGCTACAATTTTGGAGGCGTGGGGGGGGGGGGGGAAGGGGGCTGTTGCTTTTTAGATTTTACTTTCATACACATCATTGCACTATGCTACCAAGCCTCAACTTCTTTCAATAATTTTCATTCGTTGAATTCGTGTTTTCTCAGGAAAATAACAAGGAGTACTATTCCGTATCAAAATCAAGCATTGTCAGGTCAAAAAGAGCTCCACTGTTATGAAGATACTTCATCTTTAATATTTCTTAGAGGATTTAGGTTTAAAGAACAGCAGAAAAGATTCGGTTTGTTTTAATTTTCATGGAAATGCTTGTCATGGGTTTCTTCAAAAGAAATAATTGAAAGGTAACTGTAGGTGTTGGATTACTTTAATGCATGGCTGTACTGAACAGTGAACTGCTTGGCGAGAGGGGATCTGAAATTAACTGAGGGCCGTGAAACCTGGATGGAATGGTTAGGGCTGTGGTTAGGGTTAGGGTTAGGATTGGGTTTAGGGTTAGGGTTAGGGTTAGGTTTGGGCTTGGTTTGAGATTGGGATTGTGGTTAGGGTTGGAGTTGGGATTGGGTTTGGAATTGGAGTGGGGTTGGGGATAGGGTTAGAGTTAGAGTTAGGGTTAGGGTTAAGGTTGGGATTGCGATTAGGGTTGGGGTTAAGTTTGGGGTTGGGGTTGGGATTGGGCTTAGGCTGAGGATGAAGGTGAGGGTTAGGGTGTTTTTTTTAATGATAGGAAATATAAAAAAAGTATTTGGATGTGTTATTATAACAAACCCCCATTCATTGTGAGAAACAGGGGACGTTATTAGGGACCATTCTAAATGAATGTGAACAAACAAGCCATATCATTGTGCCCATAAGCAGACTGCGATAATGCTCCCAGATAATGATATGACATAGCTGACCCATTTTACAGCAATCAGGGTGTAAACATATTTAAGGGTTATGGCAAAAGATTTTAAAAAGACATGAGGGCCAAATTTTTCACACAGAGAGTGGTCCGTATGTAAAATGATCTTCTAATGGATGTGGGCACAGTTACACAATTATGGACCAGACCAAGCCCCCTCAAAATATATTCAGAAAATAGTCTTGACCTTAATGTTTTCCTATTTTATAGGTATGTCAAAATTGTTATGTTCCACATGCAATTCGATTGGTCAAAATACTCAAAGTTAAGCAAAAAGTACTTTATTCATACGCAATAGCTAAAATACAACACAAGAAAGAAGAAATTGAAATAACAACTCTATTGGAAAATGAAATTTAGATTAGATTGCTTACAGTGTGGAAACAGGCCCTACGGGCCAACAAGTCCACACCAACCCGCCAAAGTGCAACCCACCAATACCCCTACATTTACCCCTTACCTAACACTATGGGCAATTTAGCATGGCAAATTCACCTGACCTGCACCTCTTTGGACTGTGGGAGGAAACCAGAGCACCCGGAGGAAACCCACACAGACACGGGGAAAATGTGCAAACTCCACACAGTCAGTCACCTGAGTCGGGAATTGAACCCAGGTCTCAAACTTAACGGAATTCTAGATTCCTCAATTACTAAACTGTAACTGTTGCAATATAGTAACATCACATACATGCACCCTTTAAAAAGGTTCTGTACGTCCGCCTAAAACCTCTGTTTGAAAAAAAACAAAATACTCCTCCTTAAACTATACTATAATCACACAATGTTTAAAAGACATTTAGATAAGTACATGAATGTGAAATGCTCAGGCTAAACGTTGGTAGGTGGGACTAGTCTAGTATGGGATTATGGCCAGCATGGTCTGGTTCAACCAAAGGGTCTGTTTCCATGCTGTATGTTTCTATAATTCTACGGCAGATGGCTGAAAAATGAATTAGATGTGTCACATTGTTATATTGGAGCATTATTAATGTCAGGAGAGGATAAGCAACGGCAGATGTGCCAGATTCAAAGATTGTGGCTGAAAATAATAATGGGGATGAGACAGAAGGAGACTGAGACAGTGCCCAAATTGAATCACCGATAATCCAGTTATCTAACTCTGAATAGTTTAGGAGATTAGACACCATGCTTTTGTATTTAGAGGTTATTCAGTGATTTCAAAGGAGTCTGAAGGGATAAACCAGAGAGAAGAGGGTGGTGCATGTATGGAATGAGCTGTCAGAGGAAGTGGTGGAGGCTGGTACAATTACAACATTTAAAAGGCAAGTGGATGGGTACCTGAATAGGAAGGGTTGAGATGGATATGGGTCAAGTGCTGGCAAATGGGACTAGATTAGATTTGGATGTCTGGTCAGCATGGACAACATGGACCAAAGGGTCTGTTTCCATGTTGTACATTTCTATGACTCTATGACTCGATAACAACTTTATCCATACATGATGTGGATTGAGGATAATTCTCTCTTATGAAGCAGCATCCTTATCACTTATGTCCAGGGAAGCAGGTCCAGATGAAAGCAGAAACCCAACACATGATGGAAAACCACTTAATTGAACCCAGTTAAATCACCTGGTGTTCTCTGATAATATTAATGCCTGAGCCTGATGTTTGAATCAGGTCAACTGCAGAAAGATTAATGCAAACACCTACACAATTTTTCACTTAGAAGATTTCATTGATAGGGTTGGCAGTTTCAGATTTCATCTCAAAACTGATAGTTTTAAGGGATTCATCAATCCTTATGATACCAGGCAGTCTTTCCCAATGCAGAGTGATGTGATTTAGGCTAAAAGATGCTCCAGTGACTTTCCAGGGACTGGAGAACCAATCAGTAGCCATTGTTTCCAATTGTATTGTTCACCTTGAGATTGCACTAGTTTACTTGGAAAGTCTACTTGAAGCAATTAGAAAGAGAAAATGAGGACTGCAGATGCTGGAGATCAGAGTCGAGAGTGTGGCGCTGGAAAAGCACAACAGGTCAGGCAACATCCGAGGAGCAGGAGAGTCGACGTTTTGGGCATAAGCTTCTTTTCAGGAATTGCACATTCCAGATCCCTGCTCACCCTCTCATTCATGATGTAGGGCTTATGCCCAAAATGTCAATTCTCCTGCTCTTTGGATGCTGCCTGACTTGCTGTGCTTTTCCAGCGCCACACTCTCAACTTGGGGGAATGAGAAGCCTGGATGAGATATTTCAATCAGCTGATTTGGCAATAAATCTTGCTAAAAGTGAATTTATGAAGGCACGAGTAATCCTCTAGGGGACAGAGTGTGAGGAAGGTATGTGACTTATATATTGATAACAATTTTCTCGAGGATCTTAAACTATTGGCACATGTGTGTCAGATTATTTTTCTGAAGGCATTTAAAAATTAAGTTCCTGGAACAATGATTTTAAACCATTATGTGCCTCCTAGAATGTTAGTGCCAGTTTGTTTATACTTGGGGGGGGGGGGGGGGGGGCCCTAACCCTAACCCTAACCCTAACCCTAACCCTATCGTTTATCAAAGTTCCATACCCAGAGTTTTGGGTATGAATCTGCACTGGGTATTTGAAGCTGAGAAAGTCTAAGATTTCAGTTATATGAGTTAAGAAGGAAAAGGCTTCACACAGAACTGGAACCGAGAAGAGGTTAAATCTCACCTACAGATTAATCAGGAAGAGAAATTCTGCTGTTATTTTGATTAACCATAAAATGACGGCATTAGGGTGTAGCTGGGACTTTATTTTGCTGAATTATTCGAAATATTTAAAGCTGTTATTTTTAGATAGCTTCACTTGTTTTATTTTAAGAGAGGAACTGAGGACCCTGGGTCTGTATTCAATAGAGTTTAGAGAGATGGGGGTGCGGGCTGAGATCTCATTGCAATGTCTGGACTACTGACAGGCTGAGGTAGATCAGAGGTAGAGGGGATGCTTCCACCAGTAGGAGAAGAGAGATCTGAGGGCACAGCCTCAGAGTGAATGGGCGACTCTTTAGGACTGAGATGAGGAGGAAGTTCTTCAGCCAGAGGATGGTTAATCTGGAACTTGTTGTCACAGAAGGTCAAGGAGGCAAAGTCATTGGGGAGATAAACAGGTTCTTGATTAATAGGGGATCAATGGTAAAATGGAGAAGGGAAGAGAATGGGGTTAAGAAATGTATCAGCCAGAGTGAATGGTAAAACACATTTGATGGACCAATGGCCTCATTCTGTTCTTATAGTCTTACATCCTTATGATCTTCATTTTTGTTTTTTTTTGGGTAATAAATGTCCAGAATATTGTTAAAACCAAAAGTGCAACCTTGAGTGTTTATGTTTCGGTGAAGGCTATTGCAATTGACTAATGAATTTTCCCCAAAGAAAGCCAATGCACTTTGGGCCAGAGAGCACCAGGCATATTTTATGAGATTTAAATCCATTTAGATCAACATTGGCTGCACTAAATCTCAGTAGGTCCATCAAAGTCACAACCGATGCTCGTGATTTAGGATTGAATGTAATTCTTTGACAAGAGGGTGGGTTGGATGGAGAAAATCCAATTGCATACCAGCCTAAAAAACTAAATCAACACCAAATGAGGTACTCTGCTGTGGGAAAAAAGACCATTAGATTGTTACTGATTCAATCATTTTGAGATATATATATCCATCACAGCAACAGAGGGGGATTGGGATTTAATGATCATATACCATTAATCATAGGAGCGGAATGACCATTCACCCCATTGAGGCTGCTCCACCATCCAATGAAATCATAGCTGATTTGATAACCCACAACTCTACGTCCCTGCCTTATTCCCTCAACCCTGGGATCCTTATTGATTAAAATTCTGTTCATCTCCGCCTTAAATATACTCAATGCTCCAAACTCAACAGCCCTCTGCAGTAAGGAATTTTACAGATTCACCCCCCTCTGAGAGAGAGAGAAAAAAAATCAAATCAAATCTCAGCCTTGACTCTGAGATTAAGTCCTCTGACCCTAGACTCTCCCACTCGGGGAAAGAACTGTTTGCATCTATCCTGACAAGTCACCAAAGATAGCTACCTGGTTCAACAAAGTTACTCCTGATCCTTCTAAACTCCAATGGGTACAATTACAACCTGCTCAAACTCTCCTCATAAGAAATCTGCTGTATACTGAGAGTCAACCCAGTGAACCTAGCCTGGCTTATTCCTGATTCCAGTCTATCTTTCCTTCGCTATGATATGGAGGTGCTGGTGTTGGACTGGGTTGGACAAAGTCAAAAATCACACGATACCAGATTGCAGACCACCAGGTTTATTTGAAAATATTAGCTTTCGGATTAACGCTCCTTACACATGACAAAGGAACAGCGGTGCAAAGGCTTGTGATTTAAAAAAAAACCTGATGAACTATAAGCTGGTGTTGTGTGATTTTTGACCTTTTCCTTAGATAAGGGGACCTAACCTTTTCACAGTGCTTCCAGGTATGGTCTGACAGGTGCCTTGTAAAATTTTAACAAAACTTCCCTATTTTTATTCTCCATTCCTTGGAAATAAAGGGCAACAGTTCATTTGCCATCCCATTTTCTGTTCAACTTTTAGGTGCAAGCTTTCTGTGATTTTTTTTACGTAAGGACCCCACTCCATGCTGTTTCTTTCTTAAGTCTTTCTTCATTAAAATGATATTCAGTTCTTTTATTCTTCCTGCCAAATTGCATGAGCTCACCTTTTCCCACACATTATTTCTTTTTCCAAGTTTCTGCCTACTCAATTAACCTGTGAAGATTCATTGTGTCATCTTCATCACTTTCCTTTACACATATTTTTGTGTCATCTGTAAACTTGGCAACTGGGAAGGCAATGTCCAACTCATATTATCCATTAATCCAGAGATGGGAGTAATGCCCTGAGTGCTTGGGTTCAAATCCCATCACAGCAGATGTTGAATTTAAATTCAACAAAAATCTGGAATGAAGAGTCTAATGATGATTATGAGTCCCTTACCAATTGTCAGGAAAAACCCATTTGGTTCATTAATGTCCTTTAGTAAAGGAACTGCCATTCTTACCTGGCCTACATGTCACCACAGACCCACAGCGAAGTGGTTGACTCTAAAACTGACCTCCGGGCAATTAGGCCTCAACCTGTGAATAAATAAAATAAATATACATTCATTCTGCCATCCCCATCATTAATATATATATATAATTGTGGCTTCCCCACTGATCTCTGTGGCACTCTGCTAGCCACATCCTGAAAATGACCCCTTTATCCTCTTCTATAGTCAATCTTCTATCCATCATAATATTCTTGCCCCAACACACAGAACACTTATTTTATGAGGAAGTCTTATGTGCAAGAGATTGAATAATGTTTGAAAATCCAAATATATTCCATCTTCTGGTTCCCCTTTATTCCTGCTTGTTACCTCCTCTGTAATAAATTTGTCAGGTATGATTTCCCCTTCGTTAAATCTTGCTTTTCCTGCTAACTTATGGTATGTGTTTCTAAATACTCTGCTATTACATTCTTGATAATAGATTCTAATATTTTCCTTATGACTAATATTAAGTGAAGTGGCCTGGTTCTTACTTTCCCTGCTTTCGGAGCAAGGTTTTATATTGGCACTTATAAAATCCACTGGGGATATTTCCAGAATTTAAAGATTATTAGAAGATTTCCATTAGAGAATCCAGTTTCTCTATAGCTATGTTCTTTAAAGTCCGTGGATGTAACCCATCAGTTCCAGAAGACTTACTGAGCATAGCTCCCTACTCTGTATGAAAATTCCAAACCAAAATGCCAGACTATTTCAATGAAGTTTGCTATACAGGAAGTCCCGGGTTATGAACGAGTTCCATTTTTAAGTCTGTTCTCAGGTCGAATTTGTACGTAAGTCGAAACAGTTATGTATGATTCACATCTACTGTCAATGAGTCAAATGTTTGTCTTTATATATAGTATATATTTTAAATATAATAATACAATAGCAATAAAAAAATGTTACTACAATACAGTATTTATAATTGAGAGAAAGAGAGAATAAGTGTATGTGTGTATAGGTATAAAAAACATTCAAGAAAGATTTCTTCAATTGCTTAGATAAAAATGAAAAGATAATAATTAAAGGTTAATACTTAGCCTTGTTCCAAACGATATCTTGCATAGCGGAAGGGGCCTTAATTAATAATTCAGATGACTTTATTAATTGAATGCTGGGCCTGGTGTTGGAGAGGATGGGCCCGGTGTTGGAGAGGATGGGCCAGGTGTTGGAGAGGATGGATCTGGTGTTGGAGAGGATGGGCCCGGTGTTGGAGAGGATGGGCCTGGTGTTGGAGAGGATGGGGATGGTGTTGGAGAGGATGGGGCTGGTGTTGGAGAGGATGGGCCTGGTGTTGGAGAGGATGGGCCCGGTGTTGGAGAGGATGGGGCTGGTGTTGGAGAGGATGGACCTGGTGTTGGAGAGGATGGGCCCGGTGTTGGAGAGGATGGGCCTGGTGTTGGAGAGGATGGGCCTGGTGCTGGAGAGGATGGGCCTGGTGTTGGAGAGGACAGGACTGGTGTTGGAGAAGATGGTCCTGGTGTTGGAGAGGATGGGCCTGGTGTTGGAGAGGATGGATCTGATGTTGGAGAGGATGGGCCTGGTGTTGGAGAGGACAGGACTGGTGTTGGAGAAGATGATCCTGGTGTTGGAGAGGATGGGTCTGGTGTTGGAGAGGATGGGCCTGGAGTTGAAGAGGATGGGCCCGGTGTTGGAGAGGATGGGGCTGGTGCTGGAGAGGATGGGACTGGTGTTGGAGAGGATGGGACCGGTGTTGGAGAGGACAGGCCTGCTGTTAGAGAGGATGGACCTGGTGTTAGAGAGGATGGACCTGGTGTTGGAAAGGATGATCCTGGTGTTGGAGAGGACGGGCCTAGTGTTGGAGAGGATGATCCTGATGTTGGAGACGATGAGTCTGGTGTTGGAGAGAATGGGTCTGGTGTTGGAGAGGACGGGCCTGATGCTGGAGAGGAGGGTCTGGTGTTGGAGAGGATGGGCCTGATGCTGGAAAGGATGGGTCTGGTGTTGGAGAGGGCAGGCCTGGTGTTGAAGAGGATGGACCTGGTGTTGGAGAGAATGGGCCTGGTGTTGGAGAGGATGGGCCTGATGTTGGAGAGGATGGGTCTGGTGTTGGAGAGGATGGGCCTGGTGTTGGAGAGGACAGGTCTGGTGTTGGAGAGGATGGGCCTGGTGTTGGAGAGGATGGGCCTGGTGTTGGAGAGGATGGGGCTGGTGCTGGAGAGGATGGGACTGGTGTTGGAGAGGACGGGACTGGTGTTGGAGAGGACAGGTCTGATGCTGGAGAGGATGGGTCTGGTGTTGGAGAGGATGGGCCTGATGATGGCGAGGATTGGCCTGGTGTTGGAGAGTACGGGCCTGATGCTTGAGAGGATGGGCCCGGTATTGGAGAGGATGGGCCTGATGCTGGAGAGGATGGGCCCCGTGTTGGAGCAGATGGGCCCGGTGTTGGAGAGTATGGGTCTGGTGTAGGAGAGGATGAGCCTGGTGGTGGAGAGCCAGGAATTGATAATACTACTGGAAAGTTAGGGTCTGATTCTGCTCCTGGAGAATGGGGGGAGGGGGTTACTTCTGAAGTCAATTTCGTAAAGTAAACATCAAGGGTGGCTTGAACAGGGCTTTTCTTTCTCATTATAAATGACCTTGTAGCAGCTGAGGCCATTGGTAACTATCCAATAAACTTTGGTAAATCCCTCTGCATTAGGACCTTGCTCTTCTAACTTTGCCACCTTTATTACCACCATTCGTTAGTTAGTATGAACCATTGTATGCTACTCAATTTTTTAAAATAATAGGCTTTACGTAGGCTGGTTCATAGGTTGGATGTTCATAAACCGGAGAAAGCATGTTACTGCTTTATCTTTGAAAGATCTTTTGTATTGTGAAGAAAAATCATGTAACAATCACGTTTTGTCAAGAACATAATTTTGTTTGATTTACCTCAGTACAAAGAAGGAATTAAAGACAATTGCATGTTTGCATTTAAAAAATAAATAACAATGAGTGTGTGAATATATCGTAAAATTTTAAGCATATGTTTGTTTTGTTCACATTTAATGATGACATGCATTTAAGAAAGCATTTCATTTTTCCAAAGGTAAAGTGTTACAAAGATGCTTCATATTTAATATTCCTTCAAAGGAAGGATTGTGGAGAATTGGATTTATCTCAAGTTTTATGCAAATGCCTGGAGTGGTTTCTTTAAAGGAGGTCATTGAAAGGTCACAGTGGACCTAGGGGATATTTTTTAGCAAGGTTTCCTTGAAATAGCATTAGTGATAATTCCTTGTTTTTTTAAGACAACTCCTTGGCCTGTTGTGAACAGTGAAGCACATCAAAGATCTGAAACAAAAACAAAAATTCCTGGCAATATTCAGCAGGTCTGGTAGCATATGTGGGAAGAAAGCAGAATTTATGTTTTGTGTCTAGTGACTCTTTATCAAAAAAATCTCATCAATGTTTTGAACAATGACCAGTTTTGAGGAAGTGCTTTGGTATCTGAAACTAGCTGGGGACAAGAGCACATGAGGAACGGATTCTAGCTTAATATCAATCATAAGGAAAATCATTAGAATCTGTTATCAAGAATGTAATAGCAGAGTATTTAAAAGCACACATCTTAAGTAAGCAGAGGCAGAATGGTTTAACTAAGATGAAATCATGCCTAATAAATTTATTACAGAGGAGGCAACAAGCAGGAATAAGATGGAACCAGAAGACGGAATATATTTGGATTTCTTTTGACCATCATTGCTGAAAAGAAATTCCATCTTTTGAGTACATGACGTAACTTCTCAATACTATACTTCCTGAGGAGGTTGTGTCTGCAAGTTTCCAAAAACATCAGTCAGCAATTAGTGACTTGACCACAAATGCCAGAACATCAGAGTGATGGACTTCAGAACAATCAATACTTTACCTTTTCATCTCCAAGAATGACCTATTAACCAAAGTACTTCTTTATCAGAAATGTCAATCTCTGAAGAAAAACTCATTTCCTTTTCTCTCTTTTGATGATGCTTGCGTGTATGTTTACATATTTGTAAGGGGGAATATTGAGAAAGTTAATCATTTTAAACTTCTATACTTTTGACTGAATGTTAACCAATTATTGCATCCGCATTCAATAAGTTTTTTAAAAAAATTTTGATAATAAACCCACATTAAGGCACTTGTGGATTAGTTCATTTGGCTGTGTGGCTGGTTTGTGATGCAGATTAGATGCCAACAGTGTGGGTTCAATTCCTGCACCAGCTGACATCACCATGAATCATTGAACCATCACAGTGCAAAACAGGCCATTCAGCCTATCAAATCTGCAGTGACCATCTGAAAAACATCCCACTCAGGCCAAGTCCCCACCCTATCCCTGTATTTTCCATGGCTAACCCACACATCTCTGAATATGCAGGGCAATTTAGAGTGGTCAATCAACCTAACCTGTAGGGGGAAACTAGAGCACTCAGAGAAAACTCACACAGACACAGGGAGAGCATACAAACTTCACACAGATAGTCACCTGAGAGTGGAATCGAACATGGGCCCCATTGTGCCATGTGAGACAGCAGTGTTGACCATTGAGCCACTATGCCACCCCTCTGTGCCTGAAAGTTCTTGACATCCCAACCACCAAACCCCCCCATGCCCCTATCCACCCCTTGCTTGAGGTGTGGTGACCCTCAGGTTAAATTCATCACTAGTCATCTCTCTGTAATGGAAGAATGGGTCTTCAGTCAGTACTATTAAGAAACCTGGTAGATGCATCACTTTTTATTAAAATTGTGATATCAATGAAGTGTTTAATTGCTCATTTTAGTAACTGGGAAAGGTATTCTTATTTTATGTTGTGTCCCATAAGTAATAGGACAATAGCGATGGTCCACTCTCTAACCTCAGTTGCAATACCTTGCTCTGACTAGACCATTGTGAAATTGCTTTGTTTCTTGCACCAAGCCCTTCAGACAGCCTTTCTAAATAAAATGGATGTTTTCTTCTTATTCTGTTTGGAGTTGTTTCCTGCATTAAAGTTGCCCAGAATCACATAATTTTCATTCTTCTTTCCAGTGCAACCAGGACCTCATCATCCATTTCTCTGAAACCCACTTCACCCTGACAAATCCCCAAGATCATTGCCCTCCTACAATTCCTGCAGTCTTCCATGTCTCCAGCTGCTAGTGCTTCACCATTGATAGCACTGATGCTACCTCAACATCACCATCAGCATCTAGCTATCTCAACCCTAAATTCTGAAATTCCCTCCCTGTGTCATGAGGAGTTTAATTCTTATTCCTTCTTGAAGAAATTTCTTAATGCCGCCTCTTAAAACCTATTTTCCGTCACATCTCCTTGTGATTTTTCTGCTTCCTTTGATCAGCTATGGTGGCCAACAATAGGCACGCGACTTAATAAGATGAATTGACATCTCCCAGTTATGTTGCATTTTGTTTACATTTCTCTCTCTGATGTTTATCAGCTATTTTCACTTAAATTTGAGGCTTGCTGGAAAGCAATCTAAACTTATTTTTGACCGTTAGCCCATTTACAGTGAATAGATCTCAACTACTTGCCAATGGAATATGTAGAAAGTATGTAGGTCACAGAGTCAAGTTACAGATGTCTGCAGTGCTCTCATTCCACCTCATCACTATTTAGTTTTCTGTAACCAGTCCATGATGTTATCATTATTAGAGATTAGCCCCCTTCAGCATTTTATATTGGACAGATACCAATTCCAATTGTTTCACAGAAACATCTTTATGGTTGTAGGTCAGTTGAGTGCCCTCAATGAACAGCAAGATGTTTACAAGCAACAGACAAATGTGGCATGGTGGCTCAGTAGTTAACAGTGTTGCCTCACAGTGCCAGGGACCCCCGTGCGATTCTAGCCTCAGGTGACCGTCTGTGTGGAGTTTGCACATTCTCCCTGTGTCTGCACGGGGTTCTTCTGGGGGCTCCAGTTTCCTCCCACAGTCCAACGATGTGCAGGTTAGGTGAATTAGCCATGCTCAATTGCCCATAATGTTCAGGAATGTGTAGGTTGGGTGCATTAGCTGGGGTGAGGTGGGGGAAAGGCAAATGAGGAAACTAGGGAAATCCGCATTGATGCCATGGGATTGAAGAATTCCGAGGTGGAAGATGAAGCGTTCTTCCTCCAGGCGTCGGGTGGTGAGAGAATGGCGGTGGAGGAGGCCCAGGACCTGCATGTCCTTGGCAGAGTAGGAGGGGGAGTTGAAATGTTGGGCCACAAGGAGATGGGTTGATTGATGTGTGCCAGAGATGTTCCCTAAAGTGCTCTGCTAGGAGGCGTCCAGTCTCCCCAATGTAGAGCAGACCGCGTTGGGAGCAACGGATACAATAAATGATATTGGTGAATGTGCAGGTAAAACTTTGATGGATGTGGAAGGCTCCTTTGGGACCTTCGCCTCCCGCACAGCACTTTAGAGAACATCTCCAGGACACCCGCACCATTCAACCCCACCGCCCTGTAGCCCAACATTTCAACTGCCCCTCCCACTCTGCTGAGGACATGCAGGTCCTGGGCCTCCTCCACCACCATTCCCTCACCTGATGCCTGGAGGAAGAACACCTCATCTTCCGCCTCGGAACATTTCAACCCCAGGGCATCAATGTGGGTTTCACCAGTTTCCTCATTTCCCCTCCCCCCACCTCACCCCAGCTCCAGCCTTCCAGCTCAGCACCGCCCTCATGACCTATCCTACCTGCCTATCTTCCTTTCCACCTATCCACTCCACCCTCCTCTCTGACCTATCCCCTTCATCCCCACTCCCATTCACCTATTGTACCCTATGCTACTTTCTCCCCAACCCATCCCCCTCTCATTTATCTCTCCTCCCTGCAGGGTCCCTGCCTTTATTCCTGATGAAGGGCTTTTGCCTGAAACATTGATTTTCCTGCTCCTTGTATGTTGCCTGACCTGCTGTGCTTTTCCAGCACCACTCTAATCTAGACTCTGGTTTTCAGCATCTGCAGTCCTTGTTTTTACCTGGGTGCATTAGGTCAGGGGTAAATATAGAGTAATAGAGTAGGGGAATAGGTATTGGTGGGATACGCTTCAGAGAGTTGGTGTGGACTTGTTGGGCCAAAGGCCTGTTTCCACACTGCAGGGATTCTAATTCTAATTTGTCACCCTTTGTCCTCATTGTATAAATCACATAAGGATTGCTCCTGAAGACAACAAATGCGTGGCAAATTCAGGATTATAAATAGAAGTTGGAACAGGTCACTTGTTTCTTCAGAGATCCTCCACTATTCAACAAAATTATGGCCAATCTTACACCTCAACTCATATTCTCACTATTATGAAGTTGTAGGTGTGTACTGCACCTTTAAGAGAGAGAAAATGCTGTTCTGAACTGAGACATTACAAACACCTGTGTATATGAAGAGATGGCAGTGCCAGGGTGTACTGAGAAATTGAAAATACATAACATTTGGCTGTGAAGTGGATACCTGAAGTTTGGTTGCTATTTACACAATAATTTGAATTTAACCAATCAGTTTAAATTATGCCCCAGGTACTAAAAACCAATCGAGTTTGAATTTATTATTTTGCCAACATCAAACAAATGAAGTGATCCGATGTTGGGAGGGGGGAGGGGGTTATAAAATGCAGACATCTTTGAAAATTGCTCAGAAAGCGACTGCTGTCAAGACAGAACTGCATGGAGTGTTAACATCTCGTTCTCTGAGAATTTAGGAAACGCTCTCCATCAAAGGTACCTTTTCATGTGAAACATACTCGCAGTAAAAAGAAAGAAGATGACCCGGGGAGATTCTCAGCTAGAAGAAGAAAAACACAGAAGAAGACAGTGGCTGGGTGGTTTTGAAATTAAGTTGATGTGATTTTAATAAGTGTCTTATTGAAACAGTGTATTGTTATAGAGTTGGAGGCAGGTAGTAAGCTGTTAAGAGAAAGGGGGGGCTTAGAGGTGAGAATAGTTGTTGTTTAATGTTCACTTTTAGAGTTAAAAAATAAATTGATGTTATTTTCTTTAAATAGTGGAATTTGGAAGTTCTCTGTCACTCATATTTTAACAGATTATGAGGTGAGGCGAGCTTTTCTGGGTGTTAGGTTTAATTAACAGTGGGTTCACCTTCATGTCATAACACCGTGTTATCCCTTTATTCCTTAATTCTTTTTCAACCCAAAAGTCTATTGAACCCCAATCTTGAAACAACAAATGGACACCTAGAGCTTTTGGGATTAGAGAATTCAAAAAACGTACAATGCTTTGAAGTGAAAGCATTTCTCCTCATCTCAGTCCTAAATGGCCGATGCCTTTTTAATTCGCGTTTTCGAAAATTTGAACGTGGGAAATAAACGTTAAGCCAGCATTTATTTCCCATCCCTAATCACCCTTGAGAAAGTGCTGTTTAGCTGCCTTCTCTAATCCTTAGAGTGCAAGTGCTGTCAGGAAAAGGGAGTTCCAGGATGTTAACCCAATAACAGTGCAGAAACAGTAATGTTGTCTAATGCCCATTGTGGTATTCTATATGTTAGCCCACATTATATATACCACAGAGAGTTGGAGCCACTATCTTCTTCTGTGTTTTTCTTCTTCCAGCTGTCATCTTTTTTTACTGCGAGTATGTTTCACATGAAAAGGTACCTTTGATAGAGAGTGTCTCCTAAATTCTCAGAGAGCAAGATGTTAACACTCCATGCAGTTCTGTCTCGACAGCAGTTGCTTTCTGAGCAATTTTCAAAGATATCTGAGTCAGGTATCTGAAAGTTTATTTACAACTCTATCCATTCATCAAAGGTCCTCAGACAGCACGTTTCAAATCCAAGAGCACCTCTGCCTGGAAGGACAAGGGCAGCAGGTACTTAGGAACACCACCACCTGCAAGTTCCCCTCCAAGCCTCTCACCTACCCTGATTTGGAATTGTATCGCTGTTCCTTCACATTCATTGGTCAAAATCTTTGAATTCTCTCCCTACCAGCATTGTGGGTCGACCCACAGCAAGTGGACTGCAGCAATTCAAGAAGGCACCTCCCCACCAATGTCTCAAGGGCAAATAGGGATGGGCTATCAATGCTGGCCAGTCAGTGATGCCCTAGTCCCACAAATGAATGAAAAAAAAATTGTCTGTGTTCTATGCTTAATAATTTACTGCACATTACTTGCAAATAGCTATCTGACTGAAGACACTACACTGACTCCATTACACAGAGAACATGGCTACAATTGAGACGAGAGTGTGGTGCTGGAAAAGCACCGCAGGTCAGGGAACGTCCGAGGAGCAGGACAATCGATGTTTCAGGCATAGGCCCTTCATTAGAATTCGTTTTGAAGGCCTTATGCCCGAAACGTTGATTCTGCTGTTCCTCGGATGCTGTCTGACCTGCTGTGCTTTTCCAGCACCACACTTATTACTTACACATAGCACAAGTTCAGAGATTTTGAAAGATACAGTAAAATATAAATCATTATTGCCAAAAACACGTTTATAGTTCCCTAAAACCCAAAAGTACCCTTATGAGAGTACTCAGATAGTACTCATACCACAGAAAAAGATTATATTTTTCTAACACCTTGATAGGCTTAACAACTACAATTTCAACTCGTAGTCTGGAAAATCTAATAGTCTCATCCCAGAATTTTCATACACATAAATGCAAATATGTGTAATAATATAATAAATAAGCTCTTCAGGGTTTTATCAAAGCATTTATTATCTGGGATGATTAGTAAACATCCTAGTCTAAAATATTTTATCTTCTACATTTTCCCTTTCTAAGATGTACTGCATTATAATATCCATCTTCATCCATGGACCTCTGCAAAACTGTCTCCAAACTGAAACTAAACAAAAATCATCAAGTTTTGAAGATTTCCCCTAAGCATTGAAAAGACAAATCTAGAAGCTTTTAACAGAAACCTGATACAGTACTTGTTATAAACTCTTTTATTGTACTGAAAACCCATCAGCTCTGAAAGCTATGTCTCCATCAAGTTGTTCTAAAAGAAATCTACACGGCTACAAAAATACTTACAGAGTAATCATTAAACCCTTGAGAAATACAGAAAGAACACGTCACTAATTCAAAATTCAAAACTTCAAATTTAAAACTAGATAAAAGCATATGTCACATGTCCTAATCATTGCATGTTGTGGTGTCATAGTATGTGCAGTTTTGGTTTTCTTATCTGAGGAAGGATGTTCAGATGATGAAGCAAATGCAACAAAATTTTACATGACTAACTCCTGAGATGACAGATTCTGGATTAGTGGTGCTGGAAGAGCACAGCAGTTCAGGCAGCATCCAAGGTGCAGCGAAATCGACGTTTAGGGCAAAAGCCCTTCCGTTGATTTCGCTGCTCCTTGGATGCTGCCTGAACTACTGCGCTCTTCCAGCACCACTAATCTAGAATCTGGTTTCCAGCATCTGCAGTCATTGTTTTTACCTCTTGAGATGACAGGTCTGACATATGACAAGAGATAGAATCAATTAGGCCTACTTTCACTAGCATTTAGAAGAATAGTGGGGAGAAGCTCATAGAATACCTGTAAAATTCTAGCAAGACTGTCCAGGATAAATACAGGAAGGATGTTCCCAATGTCTAGGGTCAAAGTCTAAGAATATGAGGGAAATGAAATTAGGAGAAATTTCTTCACACAGGGAGTGGTGAGTGTATGGAATTCTCTGCATAGAAATCATATGTCACCCAAACTTGGAATGTTTTCAATAAAGAGTTAAATATAGTTTTAGATTACTTACAGTGTGGAAACAGGCCCTTCGGCCCAACAAGTCCACACCGACCCGCCGAAGCGCCACCCACCCATACCCCTACATTTACCCCTTACTTAACACTATGGGCAATTTAGCATGGCCAATTCACCTGACCCACACATCTTTGTGACTGCAGGAGGAAACCGGAGCACCCGGAGGAAACCCACGCAGACACGGGGAGAACGTGCAAACTCCACACAGTCAGTCGCCTGAGGCAGGAATTGAACCCAGGTCCCTGGTGCTGTGAGGCAGCAGTGCTAACCACTGTGCCACCGTGCCGCCCCGATCCCTTTAGTTCTTAGGACTAAAGGGATCAAAGTGTATGGAGAGAACAGGGTTGATGAGTTGGATAACCAGCTGTGATAATATTGAATGGTAAAGCAGGTTCAAAAGGCCAAATGGCCTATTCCTGTTACTATTTTCCATGGAGGTGGGAAAACTGTGAGAAGGAAGAACTTAGTGAATCTACACATGAACGCAAGAGCTACTAGTGATGGGAGTATCATATTGATTTAACATAGTTTTCTGAAATATTGGCAAATTGCTTTACAGTGATGGCTTTTACATTAGGAATAGTATGTACTGTGAAAACTGTCAATTAAGGGGAATAAGGAAAAGAGATAATATGATGAACACCCCATTCCCTGCACATGTATTGGAAGGGTACACTGTGGACTATTGTCATAGGGTCATAGAATCATACAGCATGAAACCAGATCTTTCAGTCCAACCAATCCATGCTGACCATAATCTCAAGCTAAACTCATCCCACCTGCCTGCGCTTGGCCCATATCCCTCCAAACCCTTCTTGTTCATGTACTTATCCAAGCATTTTTTAAATGTTGTAACTGTACCCACATCCACCACTTCCTCTGGAAGTTCATTACACTCACGAACCACTCTCTGTGTAAAAAAACATCACTCCTCATGTCTTCTTTAAACTCTTCTCTTCTCATCTTAAAAATATGCCCCCTACTGTTGAGACAGTTAGTTGCGATACACCAAATGTAAAGTATGTGGCGACCACTGTGTCAATAATCATTGCGCCAGAATTATGTTTACAATTCTAAGGATATGGAAAATATCAGTTTCAAACTTGTACCATAACTCAGAGGAATCTGTTGTGAAAGGTAGCCTCAATTGTTAAATTGAGTGAAATTCCCATATTTCACACAATTTATTGATGTACTTGTTGATGTTGAGCAAATATATGGATTCATGCATAATTTTCATTGTTTCTTTCTGTGTCTACATGACACATATATCTATGCCAAGCACATATTAAAATAGGGCTTGCGAAGTCACTTGATTGTCTTTGAAGATCACATTTTTGAAGAGTCAAATTTAATTTCTGAATGAATGTACCAACTTAGGATATGTTGAGTGCATCCAGGCCATTCATTGATAGTAATCTCTTGCAGCTATTGGAAGTGGTCAGCATCTGACATAGCTTGGCAAATCTGCTGTGCTTGGCTATTATCAAAATAGATGAGATAGGTGTTGCACTCTGGAATCTGTAGTGTTGCACCTGATAGATGTGTCACCTTGTGGATCATGACTATATATTAATCTGAGTACACCAATAGGCTGACAATTGCTGATCCATCTGCTTCAATGATATGAATGTATTCTTTTTCTTGTTTTGGTTTCTATCTTTAAGAGTCATGTTGACACTTACAGATAATGCTAGTCCATCAGACATCAGACACATTGTTTTAGTTCATGCATGTTGCATGGACTGCAGCACACTGCCAATTTCCTGAGTGCAACTTATGCAATATATGTGAAGAATGTTACTTATACTGGCATTAGTATCAATCTTGGCATGTGTTCATTCTTTAGGGGTACAAGACTCAGAAATAAAGGCTTCAGCTTTTTGATGACTTCCATGCTATGTGTCAAACTGACCCTATATTGTTCACGACTGGGAATTTGAAAACTGTCTGACTGCCAACATCTCTTGGACCTTTTGGAACGATTGCATGCCATGGATGGAAGTTTGGAAGTTTCTTTCACATTGTTCCTTGCTGGCTTTTCCTCACAGGCTGCTGTGGAGAACTGTGTTCTTTGAACAATTAGATTTCTTATGCGTTTTAGCCCAATCTCCTCTTGTAGAACACAACTTGCATTGGTCACAAATTGCCAGATACTGCTTTGGTCACACCTCCAACAAAAATTGGACATTTGACTCAATCTACTGACAGCTGCAATTCCTTCAAAGTCCTGCTCTTGCAGATGCTGCTGTAATTGTTTCAAATTTGCAAC
Source organism: Hemiscyllium ocellatum (assembly GCF_020745735.1). NCBI lineage: Eukaryota > Metazoa > Chordata > Chondrichthyes > Orectolobiformes > Hemiscylliidae > Hemiscyllium > Hemiscyllium ocellatum. The sequence continues at coordinate 10,695,961 of NC_083423.1, forward strand.
CTTCTTCTAGTACAACATCAATGGTATATTTTGCGAGTTTGTCCAGAAATGCTTTTCTGAAAGGCACGATAGGTGTAAAACCATTGGCAGGTTCCATAAGCCTTTCAGCTAAGTTAACTTCAGTGTAATTACATTCTGTACCAATGTGTCAACAGCTGCCGAGGATGTCTGTGATCGTTTCACCTGACTATTGATGAACTCAAAGTTTTGAATCCTGAAGTTTTCTCAAACTTAAAGTCAACCTTTTGGAATTTGAAATGTTTTGTTAGGATCTTCGCAATCATTGTCAGAAATATGAAAGAATTTTATTCTTCTTAACCCTTCAGGACCCATAGTAAGGAGAAGCTTGACTGACTGTTATTCTTTTCCAGCTACATGCTGCCCCAGAAGAATTGTTCTTTTATTTAAACAACTGAAGTTCTGACAGAATGCCAGTGGTTTTCCAGACTCTGGTTCAATATTTTCTTCAATCCTTTTTTCGTGTATCTTTGTGATCCTTATAAAATTTCAAACAAAACTCTGAGGTGTCATGAATGGTGCTGAACATTGCGCCATTATCAGTAAATGTCCCCTTTTTAAGGGAACTTCATTGATAAAGCAGCAGAAGATGGTTGACCTTGAAAAGTACTTGTGAGAAACTCTAGCAACTAGGTCTTAGGGATGATTAACCTTCAAAGTACCACAAACATCTTATTTAGGAGAAGGTCCACCTCGTGGAAAAGTTTCCATGATTCTCATTGACTCTGGTGTTCCTGGGCTCCTTCATGCTAAACTTGGTTAAACTCTGCCTTGATGTCAAAGGCAGTCACTCTCATTTCACCTCTGGAACTTAGTTCTTTAGTCCATCTTTGGACCAAGCCTGAAATGAGGTCAGGAGCTGAGTGGTTCTGCAGGAAATCAATTTGAGCATCAGTGAGTAGGTTATTCCTGAACAAGAGCAAATTGGTGATGATCTTTTCAATCACTTTGCTGAGAATCCAGAGTAAGCAGTAATTGGCCAAGTTTTATTTGCCCTGCTTTTTGCAATTAGGACATGGCTGGGCAATTTTCCACATTGCCTGATCGATACCAGTGCTGCAGCTACATTGGAACATTTACAGACAAATTTCCATCTTTTTGAAATGTTAGTTCCTAATGATATTGGACTTGATGCTGGAGTATCTGCCAGAGTCATGTACAGGTTTCTGGAAGGGGATGGTGTGGTACCCGACAGCATCAGTGGTGGCTGTAATGGCGATGTCCAGTGAGGACTCATGGTGGTGGCAGCATTGGTGGAGTCAAGATGAAGTGTGGTAACTCTTGTTCCAGTGGCATGGTAATGGGTCGCTTGGCTAGCCACTCCATGCCCATGGCTGAGCACTTAACAAGAAGGAAGATAAAGCTGAACTTTACTTTTATTTATTTTTCTGCCTTTATATTCTATGTTTTCGCTTATTTTTCTGTTTTAAGATGGTGCCAGAAAACAGTGACATAGTGCAACATTTTTTGCTGAATTTTGTTAAAGAAAGGGATAAATAAGTCAAATCAAATCACGCCTCTCATAAACTTTCGATAATTCAGGCTTTCTTTTCTGATAGCAGCATTAGATTATAGATGACTGCCATAATCTTGATCCTAGGCCACCGCTACCAATTTGCATTTACCCGATAATAACCCATTCACTGACACTCAGGGATAACCCTCTCACTGATGCTCAGGAATTGGTGATTCCTGATTGGTGATTCACTCACTGATGAACAGGAAAAACCTACTACATAGCACTCAGGGATAACCCACTCACTCATACGCACTCAGTGACGCTCAGGAACAACTGATTTTCTGACACTCGGGTATAACGCACTCACTGATACTCAGGAATATCCCACTCACTGACACTCAGGAATAACCCATTCAGTGACATTCCGGGATAACCACTCAGAGAAAATCAGGAATAACCTAATCTCTGACTCGCAGGAATAAACCACTCACTGACACTCAGGAATAACCTGTTCACAGATACTCAGCAATAACACGATCACTGATGCTCAGGAATAACCTTCTCAATGGCACTCAAGAATAACTCACACAGTGACATTCAGGAATAACCCACTCAGTGACGCTCAGTAATAACTCCCCACACTGACACTCAGTAATAACCCACTCAGTGACGCTCAGGGATAACCCACTCACTGGTAACCTTGTCACTGACTCTCGGGTATAACACACCCACTCACACCCAGGAATAACCTGCTCACTGGCACTCAATTTAAGTTCCTCCTGACCTGCTGACCTCCTGACCTCTGTTCAGCCTTGGTCCAATTGTGGGCTGAAATCCCAAGTCCAGAGGTGAGGTGACAGTGACTGCCCTTTGATCTCAAGGAAGAGTTTAACCAGTTACAGCATTAAGAAGCTCTGGCAGCACTGAATTCAGTGAGATTCAGGGAACATTCTCAACAGGACATACTTTGGTTGGGAGACCTTTGTGGACAAATTGAGTTCACGCTGTCAAATGGTTTACACGTGCTTTCCTGGCTGCCTGTTCTCTGAGTGTCTGCTGATTGTTTAACAGTATTGCTCTCTCCTAAGTGGTGTTGTGTCATCTTTATCATAAGGTCAGAATTGGATTGAAATCTTTCCAACAATTATTGATGGAAATCCTGCAAGCCAATTTTGATTATGTCATAAATTATTTCACAGAACCACACGCTAGTAGAACTGTGCCATTTTAATGACTACTCATGTCAAGGAGGCACTGAAATGGGTGTAGATCATTTTTACGGAGATTCTTTAAGTGTGAGTTTGGCATTTCAGGACAGAAGGAAGATAAAGGCTAAGAACACTTTATAATTGTGAATGTTTTTGCTCAAGAGGATACAGGGAAATCAGATGGAATTTAATGTTGCTGCCAGTGGCTGGTTTAGGGGCAGTAGCCTCATAACTAGGGTGGGGGTCTGGGACGAAGGAACCCCAATGCTTCCTCACCTCGGACTCGATTATATCCATGGCATGCAGGGACCATCCTGCCCCATTGAGGGCTGTAGGTAGATGGTTAATGCCCACCAAAGGGTTCATCCCATCATTCATTGATGTTCAGCCAGAGGTGAGCAAAGGACTTGCCGTGTGGGGGGGGGGGGACTGCAAAGCACAAACCTATTAGAGTAGCTCACAGGCACCAGGGGTGGGGGGGAGGGGAAGGGGCAGCCCTCGTTCGAAATGATTCAAGGAAAGGCAAGTGGGTGACTGAGAGCTGTCGCCGGCCTCTTACTGATGACATCTCCCTTTCCCGCCGTGGCTCCTGACCCGCAGTTCCATACACTCAACCACTTTCACACCACCTCACCCCACCTCATCTTTACCAACTGTGGGCCTGGGTCCCTCAGTGACCCCAGAGCTTGAACACAGCGTGTCACCAACACAACCACTGTCTCTTGGGCAGATAACGCACAGCTGTCAAGTTCGGAGAGTTCGGTAGCTTTACCAAGGTGCTGGTTTCCCAAGCTGGTGCCCTCGATCCTGGAGAAGACCCATCCCACCCCAGCAAATTGCCTGATTGGCTGTGAATGTGGTGATCTTTCCTGAAAGGAGAAAATGTGGGATTCTCACGGCGTTTCCAGCCAATTGGGTAGATTCCCATCGTCTCCATCAACACCCCATCCTACACCGGCCTCCAACCAATGTTTCAGCTTGTGGGAAAGGGCCTACCCGAGGATATCGATTTACAACAGCAACAAAGAAATCCAGGAGAAGCTTTACCCAAAGAGTGTTGAGAATGTGGAACTCACCACTAGAGGGAATAGTTGAAACAAGTGACATTATGGATGGACAATGGGCAATAGGTGCAGGAGTAGGCCATTCTGCCCTTCGAGCCTGCACCACCATTCAATATGATCATGGCTGATCATCCTTAATCAGTATCCTGGTCCTGCCTTATCTCCATAACCCTTGATTCCACAATCCTTGAGAGCTCTATCCAACTCTTTCTTAAATGAATCCAGAGACTGGGCCTCCACTGCCCTCTGGGGCAGAGCATTCCACACAGCCACCACTCTCTGGGTGAAGACGTTTCTCCTCATCTCTGTCCTAAATGGTCTACCTCGTATTTTTAGCTGTGTCCTCTGGTTCGGGACTCATCCATCAGCGGAAACATGTTTCCTGCCTCCAGAGTGTCCAATCCTTTAATAATCTTATATGTCTCAATCAGATCCCCACTCAATCTTCTAAACTCAAGGGTATACAAGCCCAGTTGCTCCAGTCTTTCAGTGTAAGGTAATCCCGCCATTCGAGGAATTGACCTCGTGAACCTACGCTGCACTCCCTCAATAGCCACTGGTACTCCACTGGTTACTGCCTGCCATTCTGAAATGGAGCCGTTTCTCATTACTCTTTGTTTCCTATCAGCCAACCAACTTTCAATCCAAGTTAACACTTTGCCTCCAATACCATGCGCCCTAATGTTGCTGACTAACCTCCTATGTGGGACTTTATAAAAGCTTTCAGAAAGTCCAGGTACACTACATCTACTGGATCTCCCTCGTCCATCTTCAGAGTTACATCCTCAAAAAATTCAAGAAGATTAGTCAAGCATGATTTCCCCTTCATAAATCCATGCTGACTCTGACCTATCCTGTTACTACTATCCAGATGTGTCATAATTTCATCCTTTATAATAGACTCCAGCATCTTTCCCACCACTGAGGTCAGACTAGCTGGTATCTAATTTCCTGTTTTCTCTCTCCCACATTTCTTAAAAAGTGGTACAACATTAGCCACCCTCCAATCAGCAGGAACTGATCCCAAATCTATCGAACTCTGGAAAATAATCACCAACGCATCCACGATTTCAGAAGCCATCTCCTTCAGTACCCTGGGATGTAGACCATCAGGCCTCGGGGACTTATCAACCTTAATATTAGATGGATAGTTAGGAATGTGAGGGAACCGGAAACTGATGGTTACTCGTGTGGTATAAAAGGATTTGAATGGACGAATCTAAGGCCCAAACACACCTTCCTAGTGAAACAGTGATTTACCTGCGTTTCACCCAATTTGGTCTCCTGCATTCATTGCTCACAATTTGGTCTTCTCTACATGAGGAAAACAAAGCACATACTAGGTGACTGCTTTGCAGAACACCTACACTCTGTCAGCAAAAGTGACACTGAGCTTCCTGTTGCCTTCCATTTCAATACCCCACCCTGTTCCCTTGGCCAACGTCTCTGTCTCGGGTTTGCTGCAGTGCTCCAGTGAAGCTCTGTGTAAGCTGAAAGAACAACACCTCATTTTCTGCTTGGGAATCCTAGAGCCTTCAGGACTCAATATTGAGTTGAATAATTTTAGTGTTTAATCATCTTCTCCCATGTCCTTATCCCAAACCCCACACACCAGGCCTTGGCATCACAAGGGCTGCTACCACAAACAATCCATTTTCAGCCACTAATGGCCCTCATTAGCAGCTATTGATTCTCCCAGGATGACTTTTACCCATTCCTTTGACTGCTCACATTGTTGTTCTGTTCGCTGGACTCCATCGCCCCCTATTGTTAACTCCTCCCTCCTTCCCTCACCCTATCTTCAGTACATATACCAGCCTTCTCCCAGTACAATCACTTCTGAGGAGGTGTCATTAGAACAGAAATGTTAACTCTGTTTTCTCTCCATAGATGCTACCAAACCTGCTTAGGATTTTTCCAGAAATTTCTGTTTTTGTTTCTAATTTCCAATATCTGCAGTTCTTTGAATTGTTTGAAAGGGTTAACATCTGGGACTGAGTGAGTAACTATGGACCAGGATGGTGACATGAGAGAGATTCAGAGAGAGAGAATCAGCATGGCTTCAGCACAGTGAAGCAGACTTCTACAAAGTTGCTAACACTTCCTTCACATATAATAAAGGAGTTGTTGTTCAAGCCAATCAAAGACTCAGCAATCTCTCCAAATGATTTATTAAACATGGGGCAAATCTGATGATTTATGACAGAAGAGGTAAAAGGAGGTTTAAATAGAGGATAAACATTGGTATCCACGATCAGGCAAAATGGTCTATTTCTATGCTGTATGTCTCAGGTCGTTCTATTTTTCACCATATGGCACTCTACGTTCTCAAAGCAAAACAGGTCTGTACATGGAAATATCAACAAATCTAACTCCGCCCCTTCCAGTGGCTTTGGTTAAATGTCAGTGTTTCCCAGAATTGCAGTGTAAATTTTGCAAGACTCGATAAATCATTGCTCTTTTGGAACTCCCTAGAAAATGGAAGGTAGTCAATCAGTTATGTTTCTCCACACTATTAAAAGCCTTTCAAATCTTTCTATAACTAGGATACATTTATTTTCACAAAACATTTGTTGAGAATCCTTGAAATTTACAGCTGGAAAAATGACACATATATCTTGAAATAAAAAGCGATGTATCACTAGTGAAAAATGATGGAACATCAAAAGGTTCAACTGTTGAATATTCATGACCAATGGACTGGCTAAGTCATCTTAACCATTGCAATGCTGCAGCGACTGGGTCGTTAAAAGGCTTTACTATTCCAAGAAAGAAACGCTAAATGTTAACCTTTATTGGCATAAACTTTGTTTTGTGACAACATTTCATATTTTCATTATTTGATAAAATAATTCACTTGATATGTATAAACTAATCTGTGTGAGGGACAATCAAGTTAGAAGACATATTGTTTGGCAGGCATTTCGATGCTTCCCAGCATGTGTTTCTAAATGGTGATGGGCAGCATATTATTTCAACCTAAATTATACACTTCCAAGATTGTCAGTCAGACAACACAGATGGTACATTGTTGACAGGGCAAAATTACCTTGGTCTTTCAATCCATCGAGCTCAAACAGGAAGAATGAACACATAACTTCAAGCTTTGGAATGGCATGGATATAACAACCTCAGAAAGAAGCAGTCATCAGTCACATTCCACATGCATCTTACTGCACATTACTGTTATGTTGGCTGTGAGGTATTGGATGAAAGCATTAAGCACTGATCAGACTGAGAGGACGGCACTCCATTGCTACACTGAGGGAACATTGCATATTGAGGTGAAAGTCATCCAACTGGGCTGTAGTGCTCCATTTTGAGGCACTCAGAACAGCTTAAACTTTAAAGAGAGGTAAGATGTGGGAAGAGAAGGAGGCCATTTGGTCCTTTGAGTCTGTTCCAGTCATCAATAGGTTTATGGCCTGACACGCCTCACATCCACTTTACTGCCCTTCCCCCATAACCCTTGATCAAGAGATTTACCAGGATGTTAGCGGGGCTGGAGGGTTTGAGTTATAAGGAGAGGTTGGATAGGCTGGAACATTTTTCACTGGAACGTAGCAGGTTGAGGGACGATATTACAGAGATTTTTAAAATTGTGAGCGGTAGGTACAATTATGGTGAATAGCAGGTGTCTTTTCCCTAGGGTGGGGGATTTCAAAGCTATGGGTCAAATTTTAAAGGTGAGAGGAGAAAAGTTTTTTTTAAAAAATGGGGGGAATTATTTTACACAGAGAGTGGTTCGTGTGTGGAATGAACTTCCAGAGGAAGTGCTGGATGTGGGTACAGTTACAAGTTTAAAAGATATTCGGCGAAGTACTTGAATAAGAAGTGCCTGGAGGCCAATTCCAGGCAGTTGGGACTAGTTTAGTTTAGGATTATGATTGGCATGGATTGGTTGGACCACAGGATCTGTTTCCTTGCTATATGACTCTATGATTCAATAAGAATCTATCTCAGCTTTGAATATACACAAGGACTGTACATCCGGACTGCTCTGTAGTAAGGAATTCCAACAACTCACAGAAAAATGGCATGGTGGCTCAGTGGTTAGCACTGCTGTCTTACAGTACCAGGGACCTGGGTTCAATTCCAATCTCAGGTGACTGGCTGTGTAGAGTTTGCATATTGTCTGCATGGGTTTCCTCCCATAATCCAACAATGTACAGATTAGATGAATTGGCTGTGCTAAATTTTCTGATGAGGGGCTTTGGCCTGAAATGCCAATTTTCATGCTGTTCGGATGCTGCCTGACCTGCTGTGCTTTCCCAGCACTACTCTAATCTCCAGCATCTGCAATACCCACTTTCACCTAAATTGCCCATTGGTCAAGGGTAAATGAAGCGTAGGAGAATGGGTCTGGCTGGGGTACTCTTTAGAGGGACAGTGGAGACTTGTTGGGCTGAAGGGCCTGTTTCCACACTGCAGGGATTCTATGTAATTAAAATAGGCTTTCGGTTGGAGGTGCACTATTTCAGCGAAACACATTTGAAGGGCTGTCTGGTTAAGTTACTGAAGTGGACAGAATGTGAACATGATTCTCTCCCTATTCTCACCACGCGTGTGTAAACAGATTCAGATTTCATTTCTCCCCTTCTTAAACAATTGCAGTATATTTCCGGACTCCCTCGGTTTGTAGTCGCAAATATTACAACTTTTAAATCACAACACTGTTGCAAAGTTAAACAACACTAGACCATGTGGGATGTGAGGCAGTTAGATATTTTGCAACGGAGGCCAACTCACAAGCACACAAGTGAGACAGAGCCGAAAGGATAAAGAAATAAAATAAAATGAAAACAAAGAACTGCAGTTGCGCAAAACCAGCAATTGCTGAAGAAACTCAACAGGTCTGGCAGCATCAAGGGGAGAAAGCAGAGTTAAACTGTCAAGGTGACTCCTCAAGAGATCCAAGGACAAAGAGTTGAAGGATAAAAACATTACTCAATTAGCAACAACTTGAGTACAAAACAGCTGAGAGATACCAGATTATTAATGTCCTTCCTTTTGGATGGAATCCAAAAGTCCAAAGCTGGAAGGAGCAGTCTGTAATTCTGGTGTGATCTGGTCCTTTGGCCAGTCCTGCTCCTTGGGTACTGCCTGACCTGCTGTACATTTACAGGGCCACACATTTTGACCCCGATTTTCGGCATCTACAGTCCTCACTTTCTCTCCATTTGGCCAGTCAGCAGTTCAGGAATAATCAACAGTTTATTCTCTTTAAAATTTCACCAAAGGTCTTCTGAGGGACATTGCTGAAATATAATTTCTGTTTTAGAGTCATAGAAATGCATAGCATGGAAACAGACCCTTCAGTCCAACTTGTCCATGCCGACCAGATATCCCAACCCAATCTAGCCCACCTGCCAGCACCCGGCCCATATCCCTCCAAACCCTTCCTGTTCATATACCCATCCAGATGCCTTTTAAATGTTGCAATTGTACCAGCCTCCACCACTTCCTCTGGCAGCTCATTCCATACATGTACCACCTTCTGTGTGAAAAAGTTGCCCCTTTACCCTCTCACCCTAAACCTATGCCCTCTAGTTCCGGACTCCCCGACCCCAGGGAAAAGACTTTGTCTATTTATCCTATCCATGACCCTCATAATTTTGTAAACTACTATAAGGTCACCCCTCAGCCTCTGACACTCCAGGGAAAACAGCCCCAGCCTGTTCAGCCTTTGCCTGTAGCTCAAATCCTCCAACCCTGGCACGTCTTTGTGAATCTTTTCTGAATCCTTTCAAGTTTCACAACATCTTTCTGATAGGAAAGAGACCAGAATTGCATGCAATATTCCAACAGTGGCGGATCCAATGTCCTGTACAATTGCATCATGACCTCCTACTTCCTGTACTCAATAAACTGACCAATAAAGGAAAACATACCAAATGCCTTCTTCACTATCCTATCTACCTGCGACTCCACTTTCAAGGAGATATGAACTTGCACACCAAGGTCTTTTTGTTCAGCAACACTCCAGAGGACCTTACCATTAAGTGTATAAGTCCTGCTAAGATTTGCTTTCCCAAAATGCAGTATTTCATATTTATCTAAATTAAACACCATCTGCCACTTCGCAGCCCATTGGCCCATCTGAGCAAAATCCTGTTGTAATCTGAGGTAACCTTCTTCACTGTCCACTACACCTCCAATTTTAGTGTCATCTGCAAACATACTAACTGTACCTCTTATGCTCACGTCCAAATCATTTATATAAAAAGTAGTGGACCCAGCACCGATCCTTATGGCACTCCACTGGTCACAGGCCTCCTGTCTGAAAAACAACCGTCCACCGCCACCTTCTGGCCTCCAGTCTTGAGCCAGTTCTGTATCCATGAGAGTTGACCTTGCTAACCAGTCTCCCATGGGAAACCTTGTTGAATGCCTTACTGAAGTCCATATAGATCATGTCCATCATTCTGCCCTCTTTGTTACTTCTTCAAAACTCAATCAAGTTTGTGAGACGTGATTGTCTCCCCTCACTCACTCACCTGGCCCACTGCACCACCCCTCACTTACCTGGCCCTCTACTTCCCCCCTCTCCCCCACTCACCTGACACTGTATTCCTCCCTTCACTCACCTCCACTCTACCTCCCTCACTCACCTGGCACTTTACACCCCCACACACCTGGCACTCTATTCCTCCCTTCACTCAGCTTCACCACTCACCTGGCACTCTAACCCCCTCTCATACCAGGCACTCTACACCTGCCTCGCTCACCTGCCACTCCATCCCCCTCACTCACCTAGCACTCTACACCCCTCCCCTCACCTGACACTCTACCCGCCCCCCTCACACATCTGGCACTCTACATCTCCCTCACCCACCTGGCACTCTATCCCCAATCCACTCACCTGGCAATCTACCCCTAATCACCTGACACCCCACACCCTTCATTCACCTGGCACTGTATAGACCTGCTACTCACCTGACACTCTACCCCTCAGCCATCTACCACCCTAACTCCTCATTTACCTTTCTCACTGGTTTGGGGGAACATTCAACAATTTAACTGCTGAATCACGGGAGAAGGAACCCTGGAAAAGGACTCTGCCTCAGCCTTCAACCCTGCTCCAATGAACACATTCAGAATACCACAGTCTCACGATGTGAAGACTATCAGATAATGGAGCAGAGGTAAGGTATTCGGCCCATCGAATCTGCTGTGCCTTTCAATCCCAGCTGGTAAAGCTGGCTTTGCTAAGCCTGTTCTGATGGCAATTAGAATTTCTGGGCTAAAATGTCTCTGTGACAGTTTATAACCTTAATAGTCAACAATTTAGTCTCATCAGGAGGTATATGAGGCATTGATTATCAAGCTGACTTCGACTTCTGAGAAGTTTCTGGAAAGTTATAATGCCTTTGTAAGCCACATGATTATACCTGCTATCTGTGTGAGGCTGGTTGATTTGTTTATAAAGCTATCACTCAATATCTACACGGTACACTGATATGTATCAAAGGTGTTTTTTCTAACCCATCTGTGACACGATTCTCTCTACTGCTTCTTCAAATTTGAGAGTGACAGTTGTCTTCCTCTTGGATGCTTTCACACAATGTGAAAATAACAAATAACAGTTCAAAGTTTGTGAGAAGATTTGTAGCTCGGGTGCTCGTTGTTGTGGTTCTGTTCGCCGAGCTGGGAATTTGTGTTGCAGACATTGAGTCCCCTGTCTAGGTGACATCCTCAGTGCTTGGGAGCCTCCTGTGAAGCGCTTCTGTGATGTTTCCTCCGGCATTTATACTGGTTTGTCTCTGCCGCTTCCGGTTGTCAGTTCCAGCTGTCCGCTGCAGTGGCCGATATATTGGGTCCAGGTCGATGTGTTTGTTGATAGAATCTGTGGATGAGTGCCATGCCTCTAGGAATTCCCTGGCTGTTCTCTGTTTGGCTTGTCCTATAATAGTAGTGTTGTCCCAGTCAAATTCATGTTGCTTGTCATCTGCGTAAGTGGCTACTAAGGATAGCTGGTCATGTCGTTTTGTGGCTAGTTGGCGTTCATGAATACGGATCATTAGCTGTCTTCCTGTTGTCCTATGTAGTGTTTTGTGCAGTCCTTGCATGGAATTTTGTACACTACATTGGTTTTGCTCATGCTGGGTATCGGGTCCTTTGGCCTGGTGAGTTGTCTGAGAGTGGTTGTTGGTATGTGTGCTGTTATGAGTCCTAGTGGTCGTAGTAGTCTGGCTGTCAGTTCGGAAATGCTCCTGATGTATGGTAGTGTGGCTAGTCCTTTGGATTGTGGCATGTCCTCGTTCCGTTGTCTTTCCCTTAGGCATCTGTTGATGAAATTGCTACTATTACAACACTACTATTATAGGACAAGCCAAACAGAGAACAGCCAGGGAATTCCTAGAGGCATGGCACTCATCCACAGATTCTATCAACAAACACATCGACCTGGACCCAATATACCGGCCACTGCAGCGGACAGCTGGAACTGACAACCGGAAGCGGCAGAGACAAACCACTACAAATGCCGGAGGAAACATCACAAAAGTGCTTCACAGGAGGCTCCCAAGCACTGAGGATGTCACCTAGACAGGGGACGAAACGTCTGCAACACAAATTCCCAGCTCGGCGAACAGAACCACAACAAATAACAGTACAGCACAGGAACAGGCCCTTCACCAACCAAACCTGAGCTGATCTCTAAACTAGAAACTTTTTTGCTGCTGTTTACCTATTATTTACTATCTATGTTACTTAACTCTGTAATCTGCCTGTATTGCTCACAAGACAAAGTTTTTCACTGTGCCTCGAACACATGACAATAAGATCAATTCAATTCAATTCAATTCTTGCCTCTGTGCAATTCTTATCCCTCTATTCCCTGACTTTTCATGTATCTGCCAAGTTGTTTATTGTATCAACCTCCACCATCTCCCACATTCCAGACACGCACCACCCTTGAGGTGAGGGACAGTGTGGACTCCCTCCTTTGAGATGAGGGACAGTGCAGACTCCCTCCCTCGATGTGAGGGACAGTGCGTACTCCCTCCCTCGATGTGAGAGACAGTGTGGACTCCCTCCTTCGAAATGAGGGACAGTGCGGACTCCCTCGATCGATGTGAGCGACAGTGCGGGCTCCTTCCTTTGAGATGAGGGACAATGTGGACTCCCTCCATCAATGTGAGGGACAGTGTGGACTCCCTGCCTCGAAGTGAGGGACAGTGCGGACTCTCTCCATCGAGGTGAGGGACAGTGCGGACTCCCTCCATCGAGGTGAAGGACAGTGTGGACGCCCTCGCTCGAGGTGAAGGACAGTGCGGACTCCCTCCTTCGAGGTGAGGGACTGTGCAGACTCCCTCCATCGAGGTGAGGGACAGTGCGGGTTCCCTCCCTCGAGGTGAGGGACAGTGCGGGCTCCCTCCATCGAGGTGAGGGACAGTACAGACTCCATCCCTCGAGGTAAGGGGCAGTGTGGACTCCCTGCCTCGAGGTGAGGGACAGTGCGGGCTCTCTCCATCGAGGTGAGGGACAGTGCGGACTCCCTCCCTCGATGTGAGAGACAGTGCGGGTTCCCACCATCGAGGTGAGGGACAGTGTGGACTCCCTCGCTCGATGTGAGGGATAGTGCGGGCTCCGTCCATCAAGGTGAGGGACAGTGCGGGCTCCCTCCCTCCATTGAGGTGAAGGACAGTATGGACTCCCTCCCTTGAGGTGAGGGACAGTGTGGACTCCCTCCCTCGATGTTAGGGATAGTGCGTACTCCTCCCTCGAGATGAGGGACAGTGCAGACTCCCTCCCTCGGTGTGAGGGATAGTGCGGACTCCCTCCCTCGAGGTGAGGGACAGTGCGGGCTCCCTCCCTCGGTGTGAGGGATAGTGCGGGCTCCCTCCCTCGATGTGAGGGACAGTGCGGGCTCCCTCCCTCGAGGTGAGGGACAGTGCGGGCTCCCTCCCTCAGTGTGAGGGACAGTGTGGGCTCTCTCCCTCAATGTGAGGGACAGTGCGGACCTGTCTGCTCCATCTGCTCTTTTCTTTTTCTCAGTCTTTCTCTGCTTTCGAAGCACTGTCATGCCAAACATTTCATTTTATTTCTTTATTTTGCTTTTTTATACCTTGGATTTTGTACCTAGGCACCTTTGTGGCTGAGATGGTGCCAGAAATGGTGACATTTTACACTTTTTGTTGCATTCCTCTATCTGTGTACTTGAGTACATGTGACAATAAAGCTTAATTCTAATCCGTTTGAATTTTCCCTCTTTCACCTTAAACCAAGGAATTGACATTTCTACCCTGGGAAATAACTCCAAATATCCATTCTATCTATCCCTCTCATAATTTTGTAAACTTCTATGAGGTGACTTCCTCATCCTTCGATGTTTAATGGAAACAAATCAAGTTGGTCCAATCTCTCCTCACAGCTAAAACTATCTATACCCCTCCCCCAAATTATCCCAACCCAAGCCTTCAACTCGGCACTGCCCTCCAGACCCGTCCATTACTCCCTCCTCTGACCTACCACCTTCTCCCTCGCCTTCATCCACTTATCACTTTCTCAACAACCTCCCCCCCTCCAACCCCACACCCCTCCTTATCTATCTCTCAGCCCTGACCAATAAGCCTCATTCCTGATGAAGGGCTTATGCCCAGAAAATTGATTCTCCTGCTCCTCCGATGCTGCCTGGCCTGCTGTGCTTTTCCAGCACCACACTCTCGACTCTGATCTCCAGCATCTGCGGTCCTCACTTTCTCCATATTCAGCCACATCCTAGTGAACCATTTCTGTACCCGCTGCAAAGTCTCCACATCCTCCTGGTAGTGTGTGGTGACCAGTCCTGACACAATATTCCAAATGTAGCCAAACTAAAGTCCTCTACAGCTGCATCATGACTTGCCAATTTTTGTACTCTATGCCTTGACCAATGAAGACAAGCATGTCATATGCTTTCTTGACTATCGAATCCACTAGTGTTGCATATTTCAGGGATCTGTGGACCTGTACACCTGGATCACTCTGTGCGTTGATGCTACTAAGGGTTCCGGCATTTATTCTCCACTTCCCTCCTGCACTGGGGTGGCAATGTGGCTCAGTGGTTAGCACCAGGGTCCCAGGTTCGATTCCAGCCTTGGCCGACTGTCTGTGTGGAGTTTGCACATTCTCCCCATGTCTGCGTGGGTTTCTTCTGGGTGCTCTGCTTTCCTTCCACACTCTAAAGATGTGCAGGTCAGGTGAATTGACCATGCTAAAATGACCATGGTGTGAGGTGCATTAGTCAGAGGGAAATTGTTCTGGGTGGTTACTCTTCGGAGGGTCGGTATGGACTGGTTGGGCTGAAGGACATGTTTCCACGCTGTAGGTAATCTAATTATCATAGAATCATAGAATTCCTACAGGGCGGAAACAGGCCAATTGGTCCAACATGTCCACATCAACTCTCCGAAGAGTAACCTACCCATTCCCATTGGATCTTCCAAAATGCGTCACCTCGCATTTGTCTGGATTAAACTCCATCTGCCATTTCTCAGCCCAAGTCTCCAGCCTATCTATATCCTACTGCATCCTATGGCAGTCCTCATTATCCCCGCAGCTCCCCCAGCCTTTGTGTCGTCCACAAACATATTAATCAGACCACTTAGATTCTTCTCCAAATTATTTATTTATATTACAAACAAAAGGTATCCCGGCACTGATTCATGCAGAGAATGGATTGCTGTGGTTCACAAACACAGGTCACCACCTTCTGCTCAAGAGCAATAAATGCAGGCTCAGAAAACATTGCCCACATTCCATAATCAAATAAAATACTCATCTGCAATGGACATGGCCTTTCTCTGGCTGCTGTTGGATCTGTGGGGGTACGTGTGGGGAGTCGCAGGGAAAGTGGTGGGAGTACTGGATTCAGGGTGTTGGCTCTACATTGTGGAAACCGCCAGACCCAGTGAGTTTCACCGGCAACATCTGTTTTTTTTTCAAAGATTTAACAAGTATTTGGATGAGCACCAGATATGAGCCTATCAGGCCTAGTGCCAGGCCACAGACCTCCTGCTGGAAGGTGGGATGAATGTAGATGTGGTGCAGCTTTGATGGCACAGACCTAATGGGTCTTCTGTACTGTATGACTCTAAAGTTCTATAAGAAGTATCCAAGGGGAAGTCCAACTGTGCAGCCCCAGTCCTAGTACTGCACCGCATCCCACACCAGTAGCTCCAGTAACAAACATCGGGTCAGATAGAGCCATTCTAGAGAAATCAGCACATGACTGAAGCATGCAACAGACGTGAAAAGTGATGAACTAACAGAGATGTTGACCTGGTGACCAGCTGGAGGCACCCAGCAGCTGCAATGCCCAGGAGGCAGGAAGCATCTGCCTTAAAAACATTCATAGAGTCATTTGAGAGTGCGTCGATTGCTCTGGAGAGTTTCAGGGTCTCACCACACTCATATATAACATGTATTTTTGCAGCTCCCTGACCCAGCTGAACATTATCATGCAGAATGCCAACATCCCAGGCACTGTGTCCAGTCCACAGATGTGCAGGTTAGGGTGGATTGGCCATACTAAATTGCCCCATTGTGCCCAGGGATGTAGAGGTTAGGTTGGATTGGCCATGCTAACTTGCCCCATAGTGCCCAGGGATGTGCAGGTTAGGGTGGATTGGCCATGCAAAGTTGCCCTATAGAGCCCAGAGATGTGCAGGTTAGGTTGGATTGGCCATGCTAAGTTGCCCCATAGTGCCCAGGGATAGAGTCGTAGAGATGTACAGCATGGAAACAGACCCTTCCGTCCAACCCATCCATCCGACCAGATATCCCAACTCAATCTAGTCCCACCTGCCAGCACCCGGCCCATATCCCTCCAAACCCTTCCTTTTCATATACCCATCCAAATGCCTCTTAAATGTTGCAATTGTACCAGCCTCCACCACTTCCTCTGGCAGCTCATTCCATACATATACCGCCATCTGCATGAAAAAGTTGCCCCTTAGGTCTCTTTTATATCTTTCCCCTCTCACCTTAAACCTATGCCCTCTAGTTATGGACTCCCCGACCCCAGGGAATAGACTTTGTCTATTTATCCTATCCATGCCCCTCATAATTTTGTAAACCTCTATAAGGTCACCCCTCAGCCTCCGACGCTCCAGGGAAAACAGTCCCAGCCTGTTCAGCCTCTCCCTGTGGCTCAGATCCTCCAACCCTGGCAACATCCTTGTAAATCTTTTCTGAACCCTTTCAAGTTTCACAACATCTTTCCGATCAAATGGAGACCAGAATTGCATGCAATATTCCAACAGTGGCGGATCCAATGTCCTGTACAATTGCATCATGATCTCCTAATTCCTGTACTCAATACTCTGAACTATAAAGGAAAGTATACCAAACACCTTCTTCACCATCCTATCTACCTGCGACTCCACTTTCAAGGAGATATGAACCTGCACTCCAAGGTTTCTTTGTTCAGCAACACTCTCTAGGACCTTACCATTAAGTGTATAAGTACTGCTAAGATTTGCTTTCCCAAACTGCAGCACCTCACATTTATCTGAATTAAACTCCATCTGCCACTTCTCAGCCCGTTGGCCCATCTGCTCCAGATCCTGTTGTAATCTGTCCACTACACCTCCAATTTTGGTGTCATCTGCAAACTTACTAACTGTACTTCTTATGATCGAAATGCAGGTTAAGGTGGGTTGGCCATGCTAAATTGCCCCATAGTGCCCAGACATGTGCTGGTTAGGGTAGATTGGTCGCGCTAAATTGCCCCCTAGTGCCCACGGATGTGCAGGTTAAGCTAGATTGGCCGTGTTAAATTGCCCCATAGTGCCCAGGGATGCGCAGGTTTGGGTGGAGTGGCCGTGCTAAATTGCCCAGGGATATGCAGGTTTGGATGAATTGGCCATGCGAATTTGCCCCCATGGATGTGCAAGTTAGGGGGAGTGGCTGTGGCAAAAGCAGTGTTATGGACAAAAGGTGGATTGTTGAGTCTGGGTGAGGTGCTGTTCGGAGGCTCGGTGCAGACTCAATGCATTGACCGTCCTCTTTCCGCACCGACACTTTCTCATTCTATGATTCAATGATTCAATGATACTGCAGTGAAACACTTCACTCTCCCGCTCCTGGTGAAAGCCCTAAGCTGAAGTCTACCCTCACCCATGAATGCTTGACTGGTACAAAGCCTGTGGCATTGGTGAATCCCATGGAGACTGTAAGCCGTTTGCTGTTAGTTAGAGATCTGCTCCCAGAGGGATCTATACACTGTTTTCCTGAGCTGCCTCGCTGTAAACGTTGACAGGGGTTGGCATGGACTGTGAGTTGGCAGGATACCCATTTTATCAGTCATTGTGACACCTCCACTCGTGCGGTCATCAACTGAACCAGCAGTTCCACTGTTTGGCACAAACACCGCAACATAGCAACCACCCACCTCACCCTCCCCTCCAGTAGAGCAAATTTGTGCAGGAAGCTGAGAAGTTACTCGGCTTTTTTTCAGAAGACTAGGCTTTTATAAATTTGAAAACGATAGCAACAGCAACTTGCATTTATGTGGCACCTTTAACATGGTTAGACGTCCTAGGGCGTTTCACAGCAGTATTATCAATCAAAATGTAACACCATGCTACACAAGGAGGGAATAGCATGAAAAGCTTGGTCAACAAGGTAATTTTGCAGAATGAGATAGGGAACAATCAAAGGCTCAGGGAGGGAATTCCAAGAATTTACAACAACACATGTTGCTCTTTTCACTGTCCAATCCAACCTCAATAAACATCACTGCAAAATAGAAATACGAAAGCACATGGGCAGATTTGGCAGCTGTGTGCACCGTTCTGAAATTAATTGAATTCCTTTGAGAACTGAAAGACTCTTTAACTAAAAAAGATGCAGACCATTCCACAGCTGCAGAAATGAATTTGCAATGATTACATGATAAAGAAGAATTAGTGAAATATACAAAGCCATAAAATCTTACTTAATTCCTGGAATGAACTGTAACATTATTATTTATCGATGTTTTAATTTGTTACTTCAATAAAGAATTCCTGGAGAACATTTCAGCACTGTGATACCCGCTGAGTGACAGAATTCCAGCTTGTCTCTCGTTATATTTTCCCCGATCCAGATAATGTTTGCAGCTTTATTTCACCCATTGTATTAAGTCACACAGGCCAAGAGGACTAAAGGTATAACTTGTGACAGACAATGGTATAATGGGTGGGTTTAAAATGGGTAAACATATAACGAATGAGTAGATTACAAGTTAGTGGGTAAGTAAGAAGCAAGTATATTCCTGTGGCGCAGTGGTAATGTCCCTACCTTGGTGCCCAGGTCCAGAGATGTACAATAATGCATTTGAACAGGTTATGGAGTCATAGAGATGTACAGAGTCGAACGGACCCTTTGGTCCAACTCATCCATGCCGACCAGATATCCTAAATAAATCTAGTCCCATTTGCTAAAATAAATGAGTGCACAGGAACAGTACCAATGAGCACATGATTAACACAAGCTGCAAAATGGACAGTTCATACCAGGCAAAGCCATACAATGTGCAGGGTAACGCATAATGAGTAAAATGGATGCACCATCACTACTGTTCCCTATGATCTATGACCCCTGTGGATGCTAAATTCAGTTTCATATACTCAAACCAATCCTTACTTAATTTGAGCTGGTCGCATGAACAAAGGTGATTGAGTGGAGTCATGAGGTTGATCTGGGATAGAAGAAACAGGAAAAAAGGGAATAGTTTTGTTGCAGGACAGAATTCTCTCTCCTGAGATTGAGCTTGAGACTGATGTGCCTTGTTAGATGAAGTTTTACTGTCGCTGGTGCCGCACTGTCCTGATCTGGGAGCGTTTCACTCGGGCAAAAGCAAGTGGAAATGTGTTGCTTTTTTATAAAACCCCTATAATATGGAAGCAGGCCATTCGACCCTTCGAGTCCACACCTACCTTCCGAAGAGCATCCCATCCAGACCCAACCCCTACCCTATCCCTGCATTTCCTACGGCTAATCCACCTAACCTACATATCTTAGACTGTGGGAGGAAACCACAGGGAGGTCCCTGGTGCTGTGAGACAACTGTGCTAACCACTGAGTCGCCATGCCACCCTGTGTTGCTCATGTGAATCCTTCACTTTCACTGCTTTATACTACTAAAAGCAGCGAAAGATTTATCACAATTTAGCATCACACCAGCCTCTTTGAAGATTGTTTCCTGGGCCAGTTTGCCTCTGGTTTGACAATTTCTGACTTACCTTGTCACTGCATTATGATCACTGTCCTACAATGTCCCAATCTGTGACAGTGCTCCAAAGGGAAGGTGATGTTCAAGAAGGCTTTACACCAACGCTCAAACATTCCAGTGATGTTGACTGACTTCTGCATCCTTTTAGCATTTGCTCAGCTGCTTCAGATTCCAGAACTTGTGAGGAATTGCTTGATATTTGTATATGGTCAATATGGTGTTCCAAATAAAAGCGACTTACTTACAATGCAATTCCATTCACGTAGTTTAGGATGGAGAGACCTATTCAGTGAAAAGGACAGCAAATCCAAAGTTACCCATGAGATGATTTCACTGGTTCCTGGTTTTCCATTGACAACAATAGCTGGATTAGATAATAGTCATGAAAGTAGTTTGTGTACTTACCAGATACTACTGAAGCAATTAATTAGGTGTCACATCTCCTATAGTTAAAGACAGCGGGCTTGTATTCATTCCATATCAACCTAAATTGAAAACATGCTTAACTAAATGAACGAGATTAATCCATGGAGCTCTTTCTCTGCCTGATAGACTGAGCTCACGATTACATTGCTTGCTCTTGGAAAAATAACCTGACCTGCTTTTAGGTCAAATGTAATTTTAAAGGGGATTTTAGATCATTCTGCTGTTTTAAGATGTAGGCTGGGACAGGAATATAGGAGTATGGATGCCTCGCTGCAGTCATACAGGCCTTGGTGAGGCCACACCTTGAGTATTGGGTGGAGTTTTGGTCTCCTAATCTGAGGAAGGACATGTTTGCTATTGAGGGAGTCCAGTGTCGGTTCACCAGACTGATTCCTGGGATGGCAGGACTGACATATGAGGAAAGACTGGGTCAGCTGAGCTTGTATTCACACAAACTTAGAAGAATGAGGG
Source organism: Hemiscyllium ocellatum (assembly GCF_020745735.1). Taxonomy (NCBI): domain Eukaryota; kingdom Metazoa; phylum Chordata; class Chondrichthyes; order Orectolobiformes; family Hemiscylliidae; genus Hemiscyllium; species Hemiscyllium ocellatum. The sequence continues at coordinate 10,716,808 of NC_083423.1, forward strand.
TGGATCTCATAGAAACATATGAAATCCTGATGGGACTGGACAGACTAGATGTGGGAAGGATGTTCCCGTGTTGGGAAGTGCAGAATAAGGGGTCATAGTCTAAGAATAAGGGATAAGCCATTCAGAACTGTGATGAGAAAGAATTTCTTCACTCACAGAGTTGTGAACCTGTGGAATTCTCTCCTACAGAAAGCTACTGGGGCCAGTTTGTTAGATATATTCAAGAGGAAGCTAGATGTAGCTCTTGCAACTAAAGGGATCAAGGGTATGGGGAGAGGGTGGGACGGGATACTGAGATTGCATGATCAGCCATGGTGGTATTGAATGGCAGTGCAGGGCCGAATGGCCTACTTCTGCACCCACTTTCTATGTTTCTATCACCTACCAGTGAACATTGCTACAGGAACACTAGACAGCCCTCACTGCAAGGGCAGCCAATGGTAATGAAACTTTGGCCGACGATATAGCTGATGTGTCGTCTCTGTTGTCAGGTTAGCACTGCATGTGGTGAAGGAGGGAAAGGGAATTTGCGTCTGGTTGGACAGTTGAGCTGCAAATGGGGTCAGGGAACATGCAAGTCCACAGATGTAACATTGTCAAACAACCTGGCAGTGAGAGAACCAGAATTTGCCATCAGGCAAATAATCGTATAAAAGCAAGGAGCTACATCATACGATGAGATGTTCTGTGGGTCAGCCAGAATCTGACAGAGTGATGTTGAAGAACTGTCGAGCTCTGATGAATTATTCCACATGAAATGTGAACCTGACTCCTCTCCTTTCATTTGTGAATTGGCGACATTCCCAGCACTTCCTTTTATATATCTCACCATCAGTCTTTTTTATCTCTATTCTTCATGATGTTGTGTAACACTCAACAGGCCCCAGAGTTGTGAGACAACACTACATGATGTTCAGTCATGTTGGATCCTGATACCTACAGGAGATTTTCAATTTGCAATCATTGTTATCTGTTAACACTCATTGACTGAGAAATGTCAGTCAGGTTTTCTTCAATCATCAGTTGGATTTTCCACCCATGACTGCTGTCACTTCAGCAAACAATAACAAAATAGCAATTTGTAGTGTGGAAGCAGGCCATTCAGCTCTTAAAGTCCACACCAATCCTTTGAAGAATACCTCACCCACATCTACACCATAACTCTATGTTTCCCATGGCTAATCAACCTAACCTACACATCCCTGGACACTACAGGCAGTTTGGCATGGCCAATACACCTAACCTGCACATCCCTGGATACTACAGGCAATTTGGCATGGCCAATACACCTAACCTGCACATCCTTGGATATGGCACCCAGTGGAAACCCACACAGGCAGAACTTGCAAATTCCAAACAGACTATTGCCTAAGGTTAGAATCAAACCGGGTTCCTAATGCTGTGAGGTAGCAGTGCAAACCATTGAGCCAGAAATTTTCAGGAAATACAAAATAACCTAATTCCATACTTAAAGGCTCTTGTAGTTCAGTGGCAGTGTACCTACCTCTGGGATCAAGTCCCATCTGCTCCAGAGGTGTGGAACAGCAAGTCTGATTGCTCACTTCCATCAAATCTAATTTTATAGAGGGGTGTCTCTTACTCAAACACTAATGGAATTTGTAAGATCACAAGAAGAATTCATGATATATTTACGAGCCTTTTGTAAAGAATGGTCATTGATTTTTCACTTTGAATATAGATTAGATTCCCTACAGCGTGGAAACAGGCCCTTCAGCCCAACCAGTCCACAGCAACCCACCTCCCTCTGACTAATGCACCTAATACTATGTGCAATTTAACATAGCTAATTCACCTGGCCTGCACATCTTTGGACTATGGGAGAAAAACCAAAGCACCAGGAGGAAACCCACACAGATACAGGGAGAGTGTGCAAACTCCACACAGATAGTCACCCGAGGATGGAATCGAACCTGGGACCCTGGTGCTGTGAGATAGCAGTGCTAACCACTGAGCCACTGGATAACTGTGCCATCCTGATAGTCTTAGCCAGTCTTTCAAACTTGTAGAATAGTCATTACAATGACCATTTTTGACAATTGTTTAGTGTTATTAGGATAAATCTCATAGAACATCCATATGGCATTTCCCTGTCTGCTGTTTTCATAACTGTGTTATCCTTTACTTGAAAAAGACTATAACCCGCAATTAAACAGCAGATAAAGAGATACTACAACCATATAAAAACTTTTGGCAAACTCTTGTGTCAAGGATGATTTGTCTTTACATAAGGCAGTCTTCATGTATGATGGCTATGGGTATGCAGATGGTTTAGAGACCCTGTACTAACCTTACAGGGTCTCTCACAGCAGGAACATTAATTGTCAGATACTGGCTGTAGTGAGCTGTCCTCACTCTCCATCTCTCTCACTATTCTCTGCCACTGTGTTCCTATTGACTGGATGCTTCTAATTTTGGTGATGAGTCAGTTTTGGTTGCATTTGGTACCTCTTGATTTTAACAGAGCAGACCTTCATTGAGGTTTTGAGATTGTCTTTAAACCATTTCTTTTAATCCTTGTGTGACTGGGTGAACTGATGTAACTCTAAGGAGAGGCAATCTGATGGCTTGTCACATCTATGCCAGTGCTCTGCTAGGCCTGTGTACTTGGTTTGTCAGTGTCTTGGTTAACACATTTATTTTATACTCCAACTCAATTCATAACTTCCTTCTAATACAGATGATGTTCCAGGGCCTTGAAACTGAGGCTAAAACTTATCCAAACTTCAACACCACAAGGAGATGTGGGGAGAACCTATTGTCAAATAGATTTGGAATTTAGCTGTCATTTTTAAAAATTCATTCATGGGATGTGGGTGCCATTGGCTAGACCATCATTTACTGCCCATCCCTTGTTGAGCTTGATGAGGTGATGGTGAGTTGATCTGTTGTGCTCCATTTGGTTATAGGTATGTCCATAATGCCGATAGGGAGGGAGCTCCAGGAGGTTGACCCAATGACACTGAAGGAACAGCGATATATTTCCAAGTCAAGATGGTGTGTGATTTGGAGAGGAATTTGTAAGGTGGTAAAGTTCCACAAATCTGCTGCCCTTGTCCTTCTAAATGGGAGTGATTGCATTTGGAAGGCGCTTTCTAAGAAGTTCACCAAAATATCATAATTTTTGAAAACTCAAGTACCACCATAGCTGTGCTATCATATTGAAGTCATTGGCATACGTCTTCATCAATATCAGCTTTTTGGGATATATAGCTTCCAAGATATGGGGAATGAGGAACACTTTCCAATATTTCACAGAGGCTCAGTGGTCAGGACTGCAGCCTGTGGCTGTACAGGACATTGCTTCGGCCACTGTTGGAATATTGCGTGCACTTCAGGTCTCCTTCCTATCGGAAAGATGTTGTGAAATTTGATAGGTTCAGAAAGGATTTACAAGAATGTTGCCAGGTTTGGAGGATTTGAGCTACAGGAATAGGCTGAACAGGCTGGGGCGATTTTCCCTGGAGCATCGGGGGCTGAGGGATGACCTTATAGAGATTTACAAAATTTTGAGGGGCATGGATAGGATAAATAGACAAAGTAATTTCCCTGGGGTGGGGGAATGCAGAACTAGAGGGCATAGGTTTAGGGTGAGAGGGGAAACATATAAAACAGACCTAAGGGGCAACTTTTTCACGCAAAGGGTGGTACGTGTATGGAATGAGCTGCCAGAGGAAATGGTAGAGGCTGGTACAGTTGGAACATTTAAAAGACATTTGGATGGGTATATGAATAGGAAGGGTTTGGAGGGATATGGGCCGGATGCTGGAGGTGGGACTAGATTGGTTTGGGATGTCTAGTCAGCATGGATGGGTTGGACTGAAGGGTCTGTTTCTGTGCTGTACATCTCTTTGACTCTATGACTCCAGTTCAATTCCCACCTTGGTTGACTGTCTGTGTGGATTTCCTTCCACATCGAAAGATGTGCAGGTCAGGTGAATTGGCCATACTAAATTGCCCATAATGATAGGTGCATTAGTAAATGTAGGGTAGCGGAATGGGTCTGGGTGGGTTACTTTTTGGAAGATCGGACTTGTTGGGCTGAAGAGCCTGTTTCCATACTGTAGGGAATCTAATCTAATTTCACCATAAATCTCAATTCACTGGGTTTGGAGCAGGCTGCTGGAGGACTTCAATCTGTCTGACTGGCAAATGCCCCAACGCAATTATCAAATTTTCTTTCAGAAATGTTGTAACTGGCTATACCAGGTTCCTGCAGATGTTGTAGTAACGTACAGCCGTGATGGTAAACAATTTTCCCTCAGCCAGCTGAAAGAGAAAAACCACTTTCACAACAGAACTGCAGTTTGCCGACTGTGGGCTAACTTTGAAAAGAAGCTACAGCAAATAGCTGACAAACTCACCGAAGCTTACAAGAGCCTGGGACTTGCCATGAACAGTATGTTCACCAGTAACACACACAAAATGTCTAGCATTCTCCTGTTACTTCAAATTTTCTGATTTTGATTTTTTATTGTTACATACAGGAGTGCAGTGAAAAGTGTCTAATGTCACTACACAAGGCCCCACATCAGGTACACGTACCTAGGTACAGAATCTTAAGAACAAGGTAGAGAAAAAGAACAAAATTAAAAGTTAAACATCGCAGTGATTATAGTGCAGCATAAACATATGAAGTAAGGTTAAAAATTACACATCCCCCTTAATTTTAAGTAGAAGATAATAAAATAAGCTGAAAGATCAGACATTAGGGACTATCTTAAGTGCTGAGCCACTGTGGCACCATACTTTGATGTATCACCTCAAGATCCAATATCCAAACTGAGGACACGCCAGGCTGGGAGATCATCATGCTGGGATAAAAGACCATCCCACCAGGCCGAACGACCATCACACTGGGTCAAGAGACCATCCCACCTGGCTGAATGGCCATCATGCTGGGATGAAAGACTACCCCACCAGGCCAAATGACCATCACGCTGGGTCAAGAGACCACCACACCAGGCCAAACGACCGTCACGCTGGGTCAAGAGACCACCACACCAGGTCAAATGACCATCACACTGGGACGAGAGACCACCACACCAGGCCAAATGACCATCACACTGGAGAAGAGACCACCCCAATAGGCAAACAACCATCACGCTGGGACGAGAGACCACCACACCAGGCCAAATGACCATCACACCGGAGGAGAGACCACCCCAATAGGCAAACAACCATCACGCTGGGACGAGAGACCACCACACCAGGCCGAACAACCATCACACCAGGTCAGGAAGCCCCTTGCTAGGTTTGTGCTGAGTCCAGGGCACGGAGTCAGAGGCCGGGATTCTGTGGCCAGGAGAAGAAAGAAAGAAGAGAAGAAGGGATAAAAAAACAAGAAAAGAGAAAGAGAACAAAGTAAGGAAATGGACGGAGTGGAAAGGTTCCATCTGAAGCATACTTTTCTGCCGCCATCTTGGATTTTGATTTTGTGCACATATCTCAAATGGATCGCATATTTATTATTAACTGGCTCAGAAGGTTATGTCTTCACCGTTCATCTTCACTTGATCACCCCATCTTTGTATAACTGCTCTCTGCCTCTGCCTGCCACTCCTCAGTAATTCAGATTTCCGGTCCTCCTTGGACTGTCCCAGAACAGATGTTTAGTCTCCATAACACTGCTGCTAACAGAACACAAGAGGAAAATCATCGAGCATTTAAAAAGTATTTTTTTGTTACTTTCTTTGGATTCTTTTGTTTATCAGTTACAAAACTATAGGGGTTGGAGAATAAAAGGCTGCTTGACAGTCAAAAATCTTCTAATTGAATCATGAAGAGTTTGCCTGTTTTCTAAATGGGAGACTAATGGTGGTGAGAGAGTGGGAGGCAGGGAGTTATGTAATGAAACTTCCGGGAATGCATCCAACAGAATTGGCACTCCCACCAGTAACATTATCCTAAAAAATGAGATCAGTTTTCATCTGTATCTCTCCACCAAACAATTGTACCTTTCCACTATCACTTTTTATTTCATCATGGTTCTTGTATTGTCCATCTTTCCCTTACTTTGTTAAACCTCTGGGTAATGCAAACCAATAAAGTCCATTATCAATAACACTGAAGCCATCTTGTTTTGCTCACTTCAGGAATATATCTCTGAGAAACTGCAATTCATAAGCGTTCGACACTATGGAATTAAACACTCCATAACCCTCAGTATGCTGCTGTCCTGGGAGTGAGATTCAAACTTTGCATGCATTTGGCTTTTACTGAGATTTAAATGCTGTCATGAAGTGGGCGGGAGCAAGGTGCTTGGGGAAAAACAGAAAATTAGCAAAATATAAACAGAAAATAGACAACTTGAGCAAAGGGAGTTTCATCAGAGATCCGAGAATGCTAAGTGTGGAAGCACCAAAGATAAAATGTCGTCTACAGTACTCAAAATATAAACGTATGTGTGCAATCAGTTTTGCAAGACCTTGAAATCCATTTTCTAAAAAATCACAGTCATCAGTTAATCCAGAAATCTTTATATGTATCATTTGACTTTATTTCATTCTCAAATGTTTCAATAACATGAAGGAGCATTAATAAAATGCATCAAAAATAGAGCAGCCCACCTTCAAACATATTTCTTCTGAACAAGAAGAATTGAAATGAAATGACTGACTTCTGAAAGTATTCAGATTAAATCAGCAATATAAAATTTACAGGACAAATTTTGCCACAATTTACTTCCATATTAATGGAATTAAAAACTTACACTTTGTGCTATGCAGGCTGCAAAGAATTCAGTTAATTGTGACCAGCAACTTGCAAAATCAATAACATTCATAACAAAAATCTTTCTTCAATACACTATGGTTCAGGAATATGGTTGGAAGGAGGTGGTGGCTCATAAAATACCCCCAGAGGATGAGCTTCAGTCTTAAACCTTAATGTTTTAGTGTTTTAATAGACGGATTACATCTTAATTAAGTTCTTTGAGTCTTATGGGAGTCATCTACTTCTCAGAGTGTAGAGGATTTAAAATTCTCACCCATATGTTCAAGCACCTTCATGATCTCAACCCTCCCTTACTTTTGTATTCTCCTCGTGTCACACAACCCTTCAATATCTGTGCTCCTGCAATTCTGACCCACTACATATTCCTGATTTCATCGCTCAACCATTGACAAGCAGTATTTACAGCTTCTTTTGTGCTGAGCTCAGGAATTCCCCCCAAATTTCTCGACCTCTCTTTTGTTTTTGTTTAGGGAGCCCTGGGGCACCATTTTACAGTAAGTGCACAGAGTGAAGGTGAGGAGCGGGAGGGTTAGAGGAGATTTGAGGAAAATGATTTTCTACCCAGAGGGTTGCGGGTAGCTGGAACTTACTTCCTGAAAGGTTGGTAGAGGCTGGAAACCCCTCAACGCATATAAGAAATATTTAGATGAGCACTTGATGTTCCATAGCTATGGGCCAAGTGCTGGAAAATGGGATCAAAATGGGTGGGTGTTTGATGACTGATAGACTGAAAAGCCTCTTTCCATTTTTTAAAAATACTATGAGTCTTCAGCTCTGAACTCACTGAACACAGCAGCAGACACAATGGCCTGAAAAGCCTATACCTGCTTCTATATCTAAAAGCCTTATGGTTCCTTTAAAATCTATTTCTTTGGGCATACCATTTTACATGCTGTCATGTGAAACAGTGTCTGATGACACTCCTGTGAAGTGCCTGGTAATGCTTTATTATGTCAAAGGGTGTAATACAAGCACAGGTTGTTGAAGAATCAGAAAGCTTAATGCGTCAATGTGGCCAATCCATCACCACAAGTGTTGGAATGCAGAAAGTGGTTTATGCCTCCTTCAATCAATTAGGGCAGTACCCCAACTTTGAAAGCTAAATTAGAGAGAATGTCTTAAATAAAATGGGGGACAGAAAAATGAGCGAGGAAGCCAGAGCACATGCTCATTGTAATGTGCTTAAGAGGCAACTGGAAAATATTGAAGACAATTATATCTAAAGATTCATATTCTTCTACTTACAGTTTCCTTTTCAATTCCATATGTTGAATTAAGAAATTAAACATTATAAGCAAATAGTTTATGGGTTGAAGAAGGAAGAACTGGTAAATATCCAACAGAGGAAAGGAATAAAAACAGAAAATGCTGAAAAAATTCAGCAGATCAGGCAGCAACCTGGAGAGTTCACACCTTGGATCAATGACTTTTCATCGGAACATATTCCTACAACAGTGATAGCAATTCACAAGTACTTCATTAGCTACAAAGAGTTCATGGGAAGTGCAAATGTATAATTCCAATGTTTCTTCATATTAATATTTTAAACATTTAAAACTTTCTTTACAAAATTAAATAACATTCTGCAATGGTGATTCCATTAATATAGCTAAAATTCATGTACTTATTCTGGTGATTATTGATAGCAAAACTGACCCTCAAATTGTGCATCTTTGTCCTGTAACTGAACAGACTTCATTGGGAAGTGGGGGACTGCACTCTATTCATGGGTGATCCCTCCCATTTGGTCCAGAGACATTGTTGCGGTAAAGCAGTTTTGTATCATTCAGGAGCAGCACTGGTGATTAATAAATGTTTGTTTCAGCTGGTCAGCCCGGCTCTGGCATCAATTGACTCGCACTTCTTTAATCATGTCTTTTGTGGTATTATTTTGTCAACTGAAAGTCTTTCTATCTACACTATTCAAAGAATTGACCAGTGATACAGTTGAGTGATTATTCAGCAAGGATACTTCCTTTTGTTGGCTACCATTGACCACAAGATAAGTCATAGTTTCCTCACTTATGAAAAATCCTGATATGTGAATCTTTGCTGTTCTCTGGGATAGAGGTGAAACAGGCTGGTGCTTAAAACAGGTGTAAACAGTGCTTCAACAGGTGTAAACAGTGCTTCGTGTGCTTATCTTTAACTAAACTACCTTTAATGTTCAATGATGCCACAGACTGTTAACATGCTAGATGTTTCTTGAATATTCTGGTTGAGATTGTGCTGTATTGAGGACATGAGCAACTCTGTATACCACTCTGGTAAGGTGCAAACATTTTGGGGTCGTGCAGGCAAGTGCCTTAATTGATTTTAAAGAAACAAAAACAAGGTACCCTATTTGTTGTTGCAATTAATGGACAGTTCAGACTCCGACTGGTGAAGTGAGTCTGCTGCAAAAACACATCCGTCAAAGATGTGGTACTGTTTGGGAAAAAAAAATTGCTGTTAACTCGTGTAGTTCAATACTGGACTCGGAAACCTTCATCATAGTTGGAGCCGTAAAATTCTCTTGTGAATTCTGAGTGAATAAAAAAAATCTCATGACTGTTAGCATGCGATGAAACCCTGCTACTGGCCTGAATCCCATAATTATGTGAAAGGAAAGAGTATCGACAAGATATTGCAACCAAACCAATAAACACAAGTTGAAAACACGATTCACTCTTGCCCACTTGTCAATCGGGAAGGTTTTGTTTTATCTTAATGACTGTTACTTCCAATAGTCGCTCGTATTCATGAGGTCTAACTTTAACAATCACCGATTTATGCGCCGTTTCTGTCTATCTTTCCAATCATTTCACCATGCATCTGGAATTCTCACAAATACGCCTGGTTCTGTCGCCCGCTTTCAGGCACTCTGAGGTGCAGATAACTGTTTGGCTTTGCTCGTCCGGGGAATGGTGTTTGTTCATTTCTTTTAAGAATGCCTGAAGGTTGACCCAAGCTCCTTTTGATGAGTCAGTTAAGTTGAATTGGTTTGCATGCTTAATCAGTATTCAGTGTGTGTCTGTGTCTTTTTCTCTCTCTCTCTAGAACAAGCTGGTTTCTGGTGTGTGCACCTGACGTGTGCAACCGTTTGCAAACCCACATAAACCTTCATTAAAAACGGAGCAGATTGAGGCGGCACTGAATAAAGACGATCACTTGGGTTTGTCACAGTCACAGAGCGCCACAGAGGAGTTTACTGCTACAGACTTTTCGCCCAGTGAAAGTCAAAACCTCCCCACTTCCCCTTCCCCCAAGACCAGGTAGGTTACTGTTGAGATTTTTCTTCAAGAAAAATTACGTCTATTGTAAACTTCATTCTAGTTTTGCGACCTTTTTATCTGTCTTTTGTGAAAATTTTATTCAGTTGCGAATTGCAATAGCCATTTGTTTTGATAGTCAATGAGTTTAACTCTAGGTTTGTTTTCTTAAGTAATAAAACAGTTGAATTCTGCTTTCTTTAAAAAAAAACAAAAATGCGTGTTGTGGAATGAATCAGCCTTGAACTGAGTATTCACAAGAACAATTTTATTGAGGATTAATCTTTTTGACACTTGATAAACTGCCTTGTATTGGTGTCAGTGTACAGAGAATTTGAAATGTGTGTGTCTATATTAAAAGGCTGTGAGTTTTAGTTTCTTCCTCCTCTCTCCCACATGACTCAGTTTCAGATGTGGTCAGGCTGACAGTAAGTGGGTAGGCGCTATGTACTTTTATTGTCCAGCTCTGTGGGAAGGACATACAACGGGCTGTGAAATAGACACCTTTGTCACAAAGCACAGTGTGTGGCTACTGCAGAGTGGTAATTAAAACCTGTGGTATCGACTGACAAGTTTAGGAGATTACAAGTGTTTCTGGCAGGAGGAGAGAATTTTTGGTTCACAAACTTGAACAAAAAGAATCCTGCATTTGAAAGTGCGATTATTTGCACAAGGGGTTTCTTGCCTTGACTCTGTGGGCAGGTTGCTGTCCACCCCTTTGTCTTCTGTTTATCATAGACATGTTGTAATCAACCTCTCCAAAGATATTGTACACCTCTGGAGCAGATGGGATTTGAATATGGGCCCCCACACCTCAGAGAGAGAGGCACTACCACTGTGCCACAAGAGCCTGAGCTGCTCAGTGAAGGTATTTTCCAATCGACCTGTTCAAAGATGATATTGCACACCTCTGGAGCCAGGCCTTCTGTCTCAGAGGTGGGGACACTACCACTGTCCCTCCAAGAGCCCCTATATTTGTGTAAGACTTTCTCTGGGCCAGCCAACAGCTAATTCCTATTCACTTTATTAACCCATCATGGCCAGGTAGTTGAGGGATGAGTAAAGGAGTAGAAGAAATAGGTTTCTTCAGAATTCACAGTCACTGACAATGTTGAGGAAGGATGCACTCAGCTTGTGCATTCAAATGTCATTTGACCCCAGTCAGCAGCCCACTGTTATTTACCGAGAAGTTGCTACCATGGGCTCTCAATACCTGTTGAAAACCAAGGTTGCACATTTTCAAATCAATTAACCTCTTTTTCTTTAAAGCCTCTTAGTCACTGCGACGCTACATAGTGATAACTAATTTAAAAGGGTTATAATTCCCATCAGATTATAGCAGTTGGCATGCAGTTTTCAGATGCAAAGAGCAAGAAAAGTTGAATTCATTCTTTTAATTCACTTCTCATTTGTACAGATTTCCCAGAAATTGAGGCTGTGTTGGGCTAGGTGGTACCTCCTTACATTGCAGTCAGGGAGGGTTAGTGGAAATTCGAAGGTGGGGGCAATTTTGTTTTTAATTTCAAAAAATATACTTTATTCATAAAATATTTTGATGATCTGGTGGTGCCATTCAGAGGCACACCTTGCATTTCTTTACATACAGAGATCGGAATGAATCAGTCATGTACACAGGTCTGTGCATTTACCATCCATATATTTAGCTGAGGTTTCAGCCAATCCCACTTACTGAGTGGGCTCCCTATTCTTCTTTAACAGGCAGATGTTACACGGTGGTCCTTCCCCATCGTGCCTTTAGACTAGAACACTAGACATGATATTTCTAAGATACAAAAGATTTACATACACTTTAAAATCTGTCTTTCACAATCTCACAGTTTCTTTTATGGTGTGTTTTCTATTTTTTTTTAAATCTCAAATTCACATGATTGCAGTGTGACATAGGTTACTCCTGTAAAAATTCCCAATGCCATGGCTTCCTGATCCCAGCCAGAATTTAGCGAGGAAAGTCTCAGCAATGCCGAAGAGGTTCTGAAAATTTGGAAGACCAATCAGTTTGTGTTGCTGTTTTGCACCTCCTGGTGGCTGTCACAGATATAACCGGTATCAGGGGAAATAATTTAGCCTCAGATTTTTTCTTGTGGCCAGTTAGCAGCTCTTGTGTAGGAAGGCATGTCACTAATTCATGAGATAGAGAAAGGTAAGAGTTGTAATGCCAATTATCAGGGGGCTGTGGAGTGACATTGTTAGGATCCAAGGAACATTACCTCCAATTATTTTCTATAAATGGTAAGATCACAGACCCTAAAGAGATTCTTATTTTATAATGGTGAATAAGTGAAATTAACTTGGTAAGGAATTGTCTGAAGCATTCTTAAATGGTTTTGCTTAGCACTTCCTCCAGTGTCCCGTTTGGCAGTTTGTTGTAGGAAACTAGCACAGTAAGGACTGTGAAATATTAGCTATATAATTTGTGAGAGGGGCTTAAATTAGTTATATTTCACTGTTGTTTTTATTCCATTTGTTAGTGAGATTATTCACTTCACTGCAACTCCTATTTTGGTGTATTCCAACCTGCTGATTTATTTAAGTCCAATGGCCTCATCTAACATATTTCACCCTTGTGTTGATGGACCAGTTGCTGAGCCAACACACTATGTGAGACTGTGCTGCAAATGGTGTGAACAGTGAGGGGCTAAAGTGCTTCAGTAATTTTTCAGGCAGAATTTCACTACTCGGTATTATCAATGGCAGCCTAACTGTAAAGTTAGAATAGAAGAGTGAAAAGATCTTAGTGCATCACTGAAGGTAATGGCGGGTCATTATTGAAATGTTTTGGGATGAGCCCGAGTTCTTTGCACACATTGAAATATCTTGTGATGAGTTTACTTTGTGAGCTATGAGAAAGGTTAGGGAGGTAAGGAAAATAGGCAATTTTTGCATATGCTACATTATTCCATACATGTCGGAGACAATCCCCTATGTCAGTTCACTGATGGAAGTGGCATATTTGCCCAGGTAAATGTGGGAAATGAGAATTAGCAAACTCTCTGAACCTAGAGGCCGGCAAGACTTGAAACAGAGTTTTGCCGTGTTGATAAACTGCCTGTCTCCAGATATATGAAGAGGTGTTTGCCTTTTCTTTGTGCTAAATGATTCTTTGCTCATTAATGAATATCTGTGACTGTCATTACAGTAAAGTAGTAGAAAGTGAGGACTGCAAATGCTGGAGATCAGAGTCGAGAATGTGGTGCTGGAAAAGCACAGCCGGTCAGGCAGCATCCGAGAAGCAGTGAAATGATGTTTCGAGCATACGCCCTTCATCAGGAATGGAGCCCTAATGAAGAGCTTATGTCCAAAACATCGACTCTCCTGCTCCTCAGATGCTGCCTGACCGGCTGTTCTTTTCCAGCACCACATTCTCGGTGACTGTAATTACAATAAAGAACATTACATATGCTTTCTGCAAATCCTATATGCATCAGCTTACTCTATAAAATGTCAGGGTCGGGAGAAACATAGAGTTAACTCTGCCCATTTTGTAACTGATTGCTTAAAATCCTTTAAGAAATACAATTAAGTTATTAGAATGTAAGGCCGTATCCTGGATTATTATCAATTCAACAGCAAATCTATGACATTGCCCTTAATAAACTACCCAGAAAAACATATTAATAACCCTAAGTCCAACATGAAGGATTCTTAAAATGAGCCACACTGCAAGTTAATTACCTGGTACGTAGATTATAGAACTACAGAAATTTAATCATGGAACTTCCTCCAATTTCGTTTCACAGCTCTTTCCTTATTGAATTTAATCATTTCACAAGTATTTGTACAAATTTGCTATTAAATATTATGAACACATCCTCAAATCAATATCAAAATTTTTGCAATCCATACCGGGTAATCTTTTGTATTATTTAAAAAGTTCTTCTTGCCTAAAGAATGTAGCAAGAAACATTTCATTTTATATTTTAAAAAAATACTTTTGGTAGAGTTTTGAACTTGTCAAAGTGAGGAATATTAATCTGAGCCTTCCCTCTCACATCTCCTCTTGGTCGAAATCTATTTTTTGACCAAGTATCTCCTTATTTGGTTTTGGTGGCAGTCTGTGTTCAGTTCCACTATTGTGAAATGCCTGGGGACAGTTGACCATTGTAAAGCTGCTTTATAATTGCAAGTTATTGTTGCAAATGTGAAACTTTTCCATTTGCTGTTCCCAATGCTAGTTGGATCTAGAGCGAGACACTCTGTATTTTACCTAACAACATGCTTTCATTGTAACCTCCAATGCATGAATAAAAGCAAAACGCTTATTTCCTTGCACTAGCTGTCCTTGACAAATTAGAAAGAGCGAAAGAAAGAATATCTTTGATTCATGTATCATCTTTCACAACCTCTGACTGCCAAGTACTTCGTGAAACACATTTGATGTACAGTCACTAATGTCTGTGATTTATTGAAAAGCTTTTCCTAAAATCTTCACCATTTTGTTCCATTCTTGGGCATTCTTTGAGCAGTGGTGTATTTGTGGCATTTTCCATTTCTACTTTGCAATTTAGTTTTGTTTATCAATGTCGCTTGCTGTGGGTTCAAATCTTTTAAGTGCTGCCTAGAGACAGTGCCAACTGATTTCACACAGGACCCTTGTATCAGACAGACCGCGGAATCTTCAATCTCATCAGCCTGGGCTCAGGCACATATCCAACACATTGCTGTCTATTTGGCACATGGGAGTATTACCATTTTGGCTCCTGTGCTGAATGTGTGTGGGTTCCAGGGAGTGAATGCCCTTCTGATCCTTCATCAAGCTGGCTATACTTTATGAATTAAGATACATGATAAGCAACAACAGGCAATTCTACCAGGCAAAGTATAGTTATGAATGTGAACCCTGATTTGTTTTTGATGTCAAAGTTTTATTATAGAATGCTTTTATGTTTTGGACAAAGAATTTTAGGACTTTTTCCTCCAGTATGTTTTTGTTTAGCCTCGCAATTGTCCATAAACCCAGTGGAGTTTGTTAGAATGAGGTACCCAAGTTGATGGGAAGACAATGGATCATTTTTCAATCTTCCAAGCTTCTTGACCTTTTGAATCTGGGGCTAATGGCACTTCGGTTGTTCAGTCATTCTGTAAAATAGGCAGATATATTGACACCTCAGGTCAATTTTCAGACGCTTTGATCACATTGTAGCCTGCCTCTTCATTGCAGTCAGGAATCTGTGGAGCAAGACTGGGTATAAGACACCGGTGCGTTTCTCCATTGATGCTGGTGAGGGCATTGGTGAGAACATCCAATAGCACCGTGGCGCTGCTTGGTCAACATGCTGAAAAAGAGTCTGGATCTTGTTCCCCCCGAGACAATCTCAGCTGGCAGCTGACATTGCCAATAATCGCTACTTGGATTTTGGACGCTTGTCACCTGCCACTGTTTACTTCATCGAGATGGATCAGAGCAACGTCTGCATATCCCAGGGTAAACCCAGTGAACTTGAGTGCGGAAGAAAGATGGAAAGCGAAATGTTTTGCATCCCTGGTGGCAAAGTATTTATAGGATCCTGCTTTGTGCAAATTGGCTGCTCTGTTTTCCCCCAAACAACGGGAGGGAAATACACTTTGAAAATTACACTTCAGGAATAGTTGATTAACCGTGAAGCACTTCGGGATGTCCCAATTCTATGAAAAGGTTTTCTTTATCACTTTTTAGAACATATTTAGGAAGGACAGCAGTCCGTTCCAGTTT
Organism: Hemiscyllium ocellatum; assembly: GCF_020745735.1. Classification (NCBI taxonomy): domain Eukaryota; kingdom Metazoa; phylum Chordata; class Chondrichthyes; order Orectolobiformes; family Hemiscylliidae; genus Hemiscyllium; species Hemiscyllium ocellatum. The sequence goes on from NC_083423.1 coordinate 10,732,522, forward strand.
CTCTCAACCTGCTAATAATTATAAGATGCACTGCTTGAAAGGGTGGTGGAAGAAGATTGAAAAGGTAGCTCCCCTCACTGTAGGATTTACTTCAAAAGGAATGCTGGTTGAGAGAGCCAAGCAGTGGCCATTAATTGAATAACCCTTTCCAAAGAGCTGGCACAGGCATGTGGAGCGAATGGACTCCTTCTATCCTGCAAGATTGGTGCATTTAGCCTCCTGAGCTATCCCTGGGCCGTTAGATAATTTTTATTTTACAATTAGCAAGTGTTGTTTTCCACACGCTGTTTACTGAATTCTACTAAATGAATCCTTAGCTCTAAACACGACTCTTAATGTTTGCTGGTGTACATTTCCATCACTTTTTGTTTCTGGTTCCTTGGTTGTGAAGTCTCGCCAGAATGTTGAAATGTTTTTGTGCATTCCCACCTTAGTCATTGATCTGATTTCTTTTTAACGGGGAAAGAAAAAGGGGTAAACAGATCCAGTTTTAAACTTCACTGTTCCTTCCTCCCCACCAGAGCAGCTGAATTTATTTTCTATTGTTCATTACAGGTCCAGCGGATTGGTTAAAATGCATTGTTCATTAAAGCCCAGTGTTCGTTTAAAATGTGCATTTAAATGGTTTTATTAGTAGCACGTTGCCCATTATTCCTCCCAGCACCACCAGTGCACCAGGTTCATAGCAATTACATGACACCCAGTGCTCTGTTGCTTTCTTTTTATGAACAGTTCCTACTTACAACAGCAGCTAAAGGCAGCCTGCCGACTAATTACATGCTTTCAGTTTTGTGCTGCAATTGGGGGTCAGATGTCAGTGAATGGTTGCGGGCTCTCTTGGAATGTGTGCCTGTGTGAGCACTGATGGTCAGCATAGAAATGTCTGCTTTTATTTTGTTTTAAAATCTCATTCAGAGATGTTAACGTTGTGAACTTGACCTTATGTAACGAATGGATCAGGTGTCTGTACGTGTGTGTGTTTGTCTGTCTGTCTGTTGGGACAGGTGAACGTTTCTGCTAACACTTGCTGTGGTTGCAATGTTTAGCATGGAGATCTAAATTAGTTGATCATTAGGAAAAATGGCCCACACAATATCCACTTTACCCACAGCCTCTTGAGAACTGTTCGTTATTAACATGTAAGGTAATTTGGAGAGCAAGTGGAAATAATGATGAGCACTATCTCATTTGAACAGAGTTCCTTTGGCAGCCTGAAATTGGAGGAAAATGAGGGTTCCAACACTTTCCTTGAGGGTGTTTTTTAGCAAATGAATAACTCTTTTAGACCAAAATTTGACTTGAATTCCCGAAAGCTCGCCCTTGTTAGCATTATCATAGATTGTGATTGTTCATGCATCTTTTCTTGGGCAGTAACACATTTTTTAATTGGTGCTGCATATAATGCATATTAATACAATTCTCAGTTTAGTACCTCGCATACTCCAGCAGTGAAGATCTCTAGTGGAAGGAAAACTCATTGTACAGTCAGTTACTGGGGCTGAATTCAGATTGCATCAACAGTCACACCTCTTGTTTATGAGTTAGTCCTGCAGCGTGGCGATGGGGTCCGAGTTTATTCCTATTCATTGACCCTTGTTGCTTTTCACGTAAAGTTGGTCCATTTAAATTATGCACACTTGACAATGGTTAAATCACAGAGGGATCTTTTCTGAATCCATTGGTCTGTCCAGCAATGAATATCAATTCATCACTGAAGTGTTTCAAGCAGGGCTTTGGACAGTAGCTACATCAGGGAGCAATAGCTGGGGCTGCAGACCACAGGGCCCTGCTGTGCCCAGGTCTGAGGCAAGATCGAGGCTTCATGCCAGAAGCCCAGGTCAGGAGCAGCACCAGGGCATGTGACCTCTGCCCCTGCACCTGCTTATAGATCCCAGTGGGTAGCATTCTCTCCAAATCGAAAGGGTATAGGTTTAGGTGAAACCAAACTGAAGCAATGTAACCTCAAATTCTCAGCTGCCAGTCCAGTGCAGTACTGAGGGAACACTGCATTCTCACAGACATGCTATCTTTCTCAAAAGACAGTTGGACCATGGCTCCACCTGCCCTCTCAAATTTATCTCTCAGCAAGCTAAATGACCCAGTCACTGCTTTGGATTTTTGCTGTACAGAAGTTATCTTGTTTGCTATGTTGCAGTCTTGACTGAACCTCAAGAAACACTCCCCTGGTTTTGGAATGTCCCGAATGATATTAAATAAATCGAAGCAGTTTCTTTTCTATGAACCAAATTTGAGCAGAATCACTAACCACAGGCTGCTGAAGTATCAAAATGTATAGACCGCGGTATAGGCTTTTTGTTTTAGCGGCTGTTCATTTCTCCTTCAACTGTCACACTTCATCCAGCTGTACCAGCCAGGCTCAATTTCTGCAAACAGAATTTCTTTCATCGCATGTCAAAAAACGCTTTTAAAAACAATTACAATTTTGTAGTTTTTTTTTGCAATATGCATTAGTGGCCTCCGTGTCAAAATGGAGCTGATGAATTTACAATTCTATTAATACTGCCTCTCTTTGTTTTGTTGCCACTTATCTCTTCTGCTTTAGGCAGTCACCCCTTATATGTCGCAAAATAGGGAGGTTATCTGATGTACATCAGATTCCCGGATTGCCAACTGGAACATTTTGTAGTCCTGGTCTAAATGAGATCTAAGTGGGTTATGTCCATGGCTAGAAATAATCTGTCGACGATATTGGTTGAGGGATGAAAACTGACCGCCCAATTTTATGGGTTTTAATGTAATTGAATCATGTGTATTCACCAGAGAGTGTCCAATCCAAAAAAAAACAGTACTCCAACAGTGCAGCACTCCTTCAGTATTGTGTTTGACTGTCAGTCTAAAGCTGCCAAGTGATGGGTTTAGAGTTTTTGACCAAAGAGCTGGAGTGCTGCCCACTGAAACTTGGCTGAAATGATCTTGGGACACTGATTCCTCCTTTCCTTACTCGAGGGATCGATTTAATAATTACTGGGGCAGTTGAGATAATCCATGTGTGCAGAGCTCAAGGAGGGAGGACTATGTGTTTGAAATGGAGCTCTCCTGATTTCCCTTGTACCATATGTGTTCCCTAGGCTGGTGATGAAGTTTCGGCAATTGATTTTTAAAAAGACTACCTTCTAACACATCTCTCCTCCCAGCTTTTTACTATGTTCTGATGTCACTGGAATAAAAGGCCTCTTCAAAGGACTTCCAAATATTCATTCTGGGTCCATTATCCTCCATTTAACGCTGCCTTGGGTGTTACTGCTCCTGCAGGGTTTAGTGGCTGCACATATAATAAAAAAGAGAGGATTGTGCTCATTGTCACAGCAACGCAGAGTGGTGCTCTGTATTGGGACTGACCTGGGGCACATCTGATGGGCTCACTCACCTCAGTGGATTCAGAATGGGAGAGTGCTCCAACACACCTCCGCCTTCAGTGAGCCCTGACAGAGGCTGAAGGGTCACCATATTTTTCTGGCAGTCACCCTTTTTTTTTGGCTCATGAGGGCAAGCCATGGGCAGGCTTTATGGATCGTTGACATGCCTTTTTATTAATCCATCAAGGGCTTGTGTGTGTGTACATATAAAACAAATGAAAATACAATAAAGCTGACACTCATGAAGTCTGTGGGAGCAATATAAGCAGAGCCGAGAAGCGCTCAAACAGAATCCTGAATGAGATTGCCTTCCCAACAAAAAATAAAACTAACAGGAGAATTTCATAAGTTTTGACATGTTGGTAGCAAGTGTTGTCACTGATATTCTCCATCCTCAATATTAGACAGAGAATCTGTATTGTCTTTGCAAGTGAGGGGTCAATTATTGATTTTGGGGGGAAGGGTTTGGCTGATTTTGAATGTTTTAAACTTTATTTGGAGAGGTTTAGTCTTTCCGAGTGCCTAACAATCAGCATCATAATGTTGTTTGTACAGTAACGTGGATTTGCAGATCATCCAGAACACTTGCATCAAATCTGCATGCTTAAACAGCCGGCTTAGGGTATCTGGAGCCAGGCAGCCAGGATGAAGAGTATAACTATCTATCAAACCACTGCAAGAGTACTTGAAATCCGCTTACTGATGTTTTATCATTCTTAATACAGGACCGCAGATGTTCTAAAATCCTCATCTGGTTTAAATTTATTGATTTTATTTCAGCACTAACAGATACTTATTGGTCACTTGCACATTTCACTGATTTACATGGCTTAGCAATGACTCCAAACAGGAATGTTCTTGTAATTTAACTGCTTGGGATTGTCCTCTTCCTTTCCTTCCCCCTTCTGGACTAAACCAATAATTGTTTAAAATAACATTGTACATTCAGTTCCCAAAACAGTTTGTTCTATGATGCAGGTCACATTGAGTCTCAATATCACCCAATTTTAACCTAATCTCAGCGTGCTAGCTGTGATTTATCAGACAGTACGCTCTCGCATTGCAAGGGATTTTCCTAAGCAGCCGACTCACTGCTTTAACACAACCACCTGGAGCAGCTGGATACTGAACCCAGGGCAAAAGTGAGGACTGCAGATGCCGGAGATCAGAGTCAAGATTAGAGTGGTGCTGGAAAAGCACAGCAGGTCAGGCAGCATCAGAGGAGCAGGAAAATCGATGTTTCGGACAGGAGCCCTTCATCGGGCCTTCTTTTTTTCCCTGCTCCTCGGATGCTTTACTGAACCCAGCTAAAGAGTTGGCACACTACCTGAGTGCCACAAGACCCCAAAACCTAGCCCCTTAACAGGTTCTGGGTTAGACTGGCATCCCCATGCAATGTAATTAAGCACAGTTCCCCCAGGCTGACACTGCGGTACTTTACGGAGGGTCTATCAGGAGCCTAATCCTTGAGATGGCATGTTTAAAGAGTCTTGGCCTATCCTTGCAGATGATGTAAAAGATGGCGCAGTGATATATTGAAAAAGGAGAACTCTTCTGTGGCCATCCTCCCGATGAAGGGCTTCTGCCTGAAATGTCGATTTTCCTGCTCCTCAGATGATGCCTGACCTGCTGTGCATTTCCAGTACCACACTAATCTTGACTAATCTCCAGCATCTGCAGTCCTCACTTTTGCCTGTGGCCAACCCGTACCCAACATCACTCAAAGCAGGTTACCTTGTCATTAACATTATTGTGGATCCTTGCTGTGCCCGATTCCCACAATACAACAATGCCAACATTTCAAAAGCCCCTCGTTGGCTGTAAGGTGCTATAGGTGACTGACTCCATGAAATGAGTTCTGTACATTTAAAGTGCTTTCTGCAAACTGGGAAGCAGAGTTTGAGCAGGTGAGAGTTGTTTGTGGACTGACTGATTTTAGCTCTCTCTTCCTCCTTTTGTGCATTGATTATTGCTGATTTTAATGATAAACAAGAACATTCAAATCAGTATTAAAACAAAATGGCTGGCAAAAAAAGCGATAGACATATGAGTAACTGAGGAGTGAAGAGCTATTTTGTATGTAAAATTTTAAGGAGAAACTTTTATTGACTTCAGGCACCAACAACGTTCCATCAACTACTAATTATTGATTCAACTGTCTTCAGATGATTCAATATTAGTAACTCAGTTGGCATCAACATGACAAACAGGAAAAGATCTTTCTTCCGACATGATGACTGGAGAGTCATCGTTGGCTATTTCCTCCTTTATACATATGTGTACATACATATGCACATGCATACAGCCACATACTGGTGCATATGTGCGCACAAATACACATTGATGCCAATATTTCTTAGGAAAGGCAAAAACATCAGAACAGCAAACAATATAAATAAGGAGACTTGTGTAGGCAGTAACTCCCTCCCCCCGCCCCAAACCCCACCTCCAGACAATTAAAATTAGTCAAGGATATCATTGTTTATTGACGAAAGATTGCACTGGGCTGGAGTGTATCAGCTATGAAGACAGACTGGATAAGCTGGGGTTGATTTCCTTGGAGCAGAGTTGGACTTGATTGTGCTGTATGAATTTTTGAAGGGTATAGACAGATAAGAAGAAACTTATTTTCCCCCTAGTAGTGGGCTCAGTAACCAGGGGGCATTGAGTTACGGTCAGGAGCAGGATATTTCGAGGGGACGTGAGGAGAATTTGTTTTCATCCAAAAGGTGATAGGTATCTGGAACTCACTGCCTGAAAGGGCAGTAGAGGTGGAAATCATCACAACATTAAAGAAGTACTTCGATGAACACTTTAAACACTATAGTGTACAAGGTTGTGAGTCAAGCGTTGAGAAATGGGACTAGATGTTTGAAGACCAGTAGGATGGGCTAAATAACCTCTTCCTGTGTGTAACAATTCTGAGTAAGACACTAAATTTTCCATTTGGTTGATTATGCACAATAATTAATATTTATATAGTGCTTCTGACAAAATGAATCATAGGGTAGCATGGTATGTCAGTGGTTAGCACTGCTGCTTCACAGCAGCAGGGACCTGAATTTGATTCCACCCTCAGGCAACTGTTGCATGTTCTTCCCCAAGTATGTGTGGGTTCCCACTGGGTGTTCTGGTTTCCTCCCACATCCAAAGATGTACAGGTTAGATGGATTGGCCATGCTAAATTGCCCATAGTGTCCAGGAATGTGCAGGCTAGGTGGATTAGATTAAACTTACAGTGTGGAAACAAGTCCACACTAACCCGCTGAAGCGCAACCCACCCATACCCCTACATTTACCCCTACCTAACACTACAGGCAATTTAGCATGGCCAATTCACCTGACCTGCACATCTTTGGACTGTGGGAGGAAACCGGAGCACCCGGAGGAAACCCACGCAGACACAGGGAGAATGTGCAAACTCCACACAGTCAGTCGCCTGAGTCGGGAATTGAACCCGGGTCTCAGGCGCTGTGAGGCAGCAGTGCTAACCACTGTGCCACCGTGCCGCCCACTATGGTTACTGGGATAGGGTAGGCGGTGGGGTCTGGATGGAATGTTCTTCGGAGGGTCGGTGTGGATTTGCTGGGCTGAATGGCCTGCTTCCATACTGCAGGGATTTTGATTCACAGCATTTCATCAGAACATTATAAAACGCTATGATACTATAGCATGTCAGGCAATATTTAAAATCTTGGCCAGAGAGTGCATTCCAGAGGTAGAAAGATGTGGGGAGGGTATTCAAGAACCTGGAGCAGAATGAATTAAAGCCACAACCACCAATGATGCTGCAATTAAAATTGGTGAAGCCCAAAAGACTGGATTTAAAGGAGAGCAGCTATCTGATGGTTTAACGTCAGAGAACATTTTGAGATAGGAATGAGCAAAGCCATTGAAAATAGGATGACAATTTTAAAATGATGTTGCTTGACCAGGAGTTAATGTAGGTCATTGAAAACCAGGAAGGTAGGTGAATCGGGCTTGTTGCGAATTATGCTAAGAGCAGCAGAGTTTTTGAAAATCTCAATTTTTCTGTAGTTTGGTAGTATTATATGACTGAAAGGGTTACATGGTCAGCTTTTACCTTCTGCAGCTTGCACATTTCAGATCTGGGGTTTTCCCATTTTAGTTTTGATGTAACTCTGTCAGTAACAGTGCTCCCCATCCTTTAGCTTGTATTAATTTATCACATGGTTCTGTGTTGAACATCTCATTGATACTATAATGGGAAATCACCATAATATATGTAATCAGTCTCTGGAACAGTGGAAATGTGTCTGGTCATTCAGATCACATCTAATTAACATGGAACTATTTATAAGATCACAAGTACTTTTCTGTTCCACTGTTGTGCTTTGGGTGGATTTATGTCTTTGGACATGAACATCTCGTGGCTTTGATTTATCTGCCAAAGCTCTACTTAAAAATATCAGGCTGAAAATCAGCCTGAATCTAGATGGGCCTATGCAATATTTATACTATGTTAGCTGGTATTTCCATCCGTCAGGCTTTTCAGTTCACATCAAATTAGAGCTGCATATAATCTAAAACCATTTGGTCTACCTAGTCCATAAGAACTTTCTCCTTCCCCTTTTGATCTAATCTCGCTTATTGTTAGGATCCCAGCTAATCATAATGCTGAACAAGTGAGATCCCAGCGGGAAACCAAGCTTCATGAATGGTAAGTTTTAGCTGTGCAATTTGGTTTCTGTGGTGGTCAGTGACTGAGCATTTTCACAAGAGGCTGTCAATGTACCCTTAAGCAAACATCGTACATTTCTACCATAATAGAAAAGAAAAAGTTAGGAAGATTTCATCATAAACAGCAAAAAGAAAGAATAATATCCTGTAGAGAAACTCAGCCCCAAATAATTTCCTTTCTTCATTCTTTAATGTCTCACTGAACTGAGGAGGTTGTAAGCATATCCTTAGAGTCATACAGCACAGAAACAGACCCTTCGGTCTAACCAGTCCATGTCAAACATAATCCCAAACTAAACTAGACCCATCTGCCTGCTCTTGGCCCATATTCCTCCAAACCCTTTCAATTCATGTACTAATCCAAATGTCTTTTAAACATTGTAATTTTACCTACATCCTCAGGAAGTTCATACCACACATAAACCACTTTCTGTGTAAAAAGAAAAATGCCCCCAAGTCTTTCTCCTCTCACCTTAAAAATATGCCTCCTAGTCTTGAAATGCCCTACCCTAGGGAAAAGACAATGTCCAGTAACTCTCTCTGTACCCCTCAATACTTTATAAACTTCTATAATGTCGCCTCAACCTTCTACACGTCAATGGAAAATGTCCCAGCACTTTGTTATAACTTTATAACCTTAGTGATTCTTCACACTCACTCCCCATCACTGTCTCTCCCTAAGACATAGAGACCTAATCTACCTCACTGACCTTTCTAACTTTGTTCAGAAGATAATTCTACTCTGGTTCTAGGTACTTTGTGGTTTCTAAACAATTTAGCTCTTGAGCAGATCCTTTCTTCTGAACTGAACCAGCTGCTGGCCTCTCAATCTGTGTCTCTGGGTCATAAAACGTCCGCTTAGTAAACACATCAGTGATTATCCGACCAGGTAGCTTGTCCCATCACTTACCTTTTGGGCCTGCTGTTTGGACCCAATACACTTTAAAAATGAGTTTCTTAAAGTCATCTTTACAAAACTGAAAACAAAAATAAACTCGTTTACCTCTGATTCAGGACCCAAGATTTCAAAGTATAATTTGGCTTCATCACATTATTATCCAGCTTCCACTTAAATTTATCTGTTTTCCACCTCAACTACTCCCCTGTGATTGTTAGTTAGTTCTATATTCATGCCACTCTCCAGGATGAAAACGTTATCCTTAATTCCCAATTAAAATTATTTGTGACTCCCTTGTATTTATGATCTTTGATGTTGGACTCGTGACAAATTAAAAGTCTTGCTATATTAACTGTATTGAAATCCCTGCAGAACTTGAAGAAATCAAATCAGGTTGCACCCTCAGTCTTTTACCAGTCAAAAGAGCCCCAAGTTATCGTTTTTTTTTTCCTGATGAGAATCTTTTCAGAAAGCACCAATTTCCTTCCATCAATCCGGGACAGAAACTCAACAGTGAGATGTCAATGAGCTAATCTCTACTACCCATTCCCTGAAGCAATGGAGATGATATTACTCAACTTGAATTAACCTCTAAGTTAATTTTACCAGATGTAGCTGGTGATGTTTTTACTTTAGAACTTAAAGTTAGGAATAACTGAGCAATAATAGTGATGTAGATTTTTGTGTTCATTGTGCACTCCCCTCCCCATTGTTAACCCCTTAGCAGAATTGCAAAATGGTAATGCCGCTGCATAAAAATATTTGACTATTATTACGACAATACATCACCTTTGCCTAATTGTTAATAAAATATTTACTGCCAAGATTGCATCATTTCGTTAGATCATGAGAAAAAAGAATGTTTGCCCTAATTTGGAGAAAAAGATGACTTCTGGCCTAATGTTTTGGTTTTCAGAGACTTGTGGAATACTATAACTGTGTGATTAAGTGTTACAAAATGAAGTACAAAAGAATTTCATCTGCCTGTTCGGGAGGGCATTCTGTCACCAGTTCACTGGCATGTTATCTGGAGAGCCAATATAGACACAATGTCCATGTGCCATTCTCCCGCCTTGACCCCATTCCCCTGCACAAACTTCCTTTTCAGGGTTAATTCCTTACTGAAGTCTTTAGTTTTACCTACCTTCACTACACTGACTCAGGCAGAGCATCGGGATCTGAATCATTCACTATCGGACTAAGTTTGCCTTCATGCTGCCATCGCTGCTTTTGCCAATTCCCTCAACTCTGTGACTTCTGCTTCTCAATGCTTCCACTAAACGGAAACAGTTTCTCCTGACCTACACTGTCCAGGCTTTCAACACCTGTATCAAATCTCAACTCGAAATTCTGTTCTCAAAAAGAAAAGTTCCAACTTCGGCTGCCTATCTACGAAATTCCTCCTCTTTAACGTCAATCTGCTGAATTTGTTTTGTACTGTCTTCTAATACATTTACATCCCTTCTAAAATCTCGCGCCCAAAACTGGACACAACGTTTCAATTCGGGCCAAATTAGAGGTTTATATAAAGTTTGACAGAATGTTCTTTGCTTGTACACTCTTGTAACATAGTGATGAAGCCTCAGATGTTGTATGTTTTATTAACTATTCTTTCAACTTATTCTGCCACCCTCAATAACTTCGAAAGATATAGATCCAGGACCCTCTGACCCTGCACCACTTTTAGAATTGCAACTTTTATTTTAGATTTTCCCCTAATATTCATCTCATCAAAGTTCTATCACTTCACACTTCTCTGTATTAACCTTCTGGTACTCATTACCCCTTCCATTGTCCTCTTGCAACACTGCACTATTCTCCTCATAATTTACAATGCTTCCAAATTTTGTCATCCTCAAATGTTTAAGTGTTTTCCTTTTTTCATCAAGGATTAGAGCATGAATATGCATCAGGATCAACATCGATCCCAAAAATTGACCATTGAGGAATTTCATTATTGAAAATCTCTGCAGTGATAAAAACTTTCATTGAACCATGACTCTTCATTTCCTGTCACTCAGACAATTTCAAACCATTTTAGCTACTGTCCCTTTCTATTCCAGGAGCTCTAACTTTGCTCACAAGTCTGTTGTACAACACTTCTCAGATGTCTTTTGGATATCATGAGTTACATACAGCCTCAACAGGTATTCCATTCCACACTCTTTCTGTTATCTCTTGAAGTGAGTTAGTTAAACGTCTTTTGCCCTCCAATCCATGTTGGTTTTTCTTAACTGACACATAATTGCACAAGTCAGTAGGAGATTGACAACAAAATAAATAGAATGTTCCTAGAAACTGTCCCATCACCTCAGCTTAAACAGATTGACCTAGAATGGTTGGATTTAGATTTACACCCTCCCCTTTCGAACAAGGGAGTAAAGTTGTGAATCTGCAATCTTCTGGCATTATCATTAGGCTTAATGAAGACTGGCAATAGTTTTCTAGTGTTTCCACAGTATCCATTCTCATTTCCTTCAGTATCATTGGATATATCTCATCCTGTTGTGGTACTTTCCCAGCTACCCTCTCCCCAGCACCCCCCCACCCCTCCCACCTCCTATTTATCTCTCCACCCCCGAGGTCCCAGCTTCATTCCTAATGAAGGGCTCTGGCCCGAAACATCGATTTTCCTGCTTCTCAAAAGCTGCCTGACCTGCTGTGCTTTTCCAGCAACACACTCTGAACTCTGATCTCTAGCATCTGCAGACCTTCATGTCTCCTTTTAAGTATTCAAAGTCTATCCAATGCCCCCCCCGCCCCCATTTTATTTTTGATCAATTTTAAGCTCTTCAGGTGTTTGAGCTACTCTTCTCTTCCACCAGGATCTCTTAGCATCCATCTTTATCAAAGAAGATGCTACTAAGTATTCATTTAATACCACAGCCATGCTCCTGTTGTCATGTAAGTTCTCTTTTTGGTCCCTATTTGGCCCAACTCTTCGTCTTACTACTGCGTGAACTCTTTATAAGACATGAAGCTGAGTGGAATGGTGAGCTGTGAGGAAGATCAGAGATGTTGCAGTGTGATTTGGACAGGTTAAGGGAGTGGGCAAATGAATAACAATTGTCGCTTAGTGTGCATCAATGAAGTTAGCCACTTTGGTCACAGAAATGGGAAGGCAGATTATTATTTGACTACCTATAGATTGAGAGAGAGGAATGCTCAATGAGACTTGGACTAGTTGTTGAAAGTAAGTGTAGAGGTTGAAGTGAATGATTTATTGTCACATGTAATTCAAGAAAAAAAAAGTGCAGCCATCCTTCGGCGCCATTTTGAATTACTGAATATATTAAAACATTTGAAGTAGAGTTATCTTTCTCTCCCCTTCTTGTTCCTTTTCCACTGCTCCACTTGGCATTGGCTGGGGTCTCTGTGAGAGGCTACTGGTATCAGCTATAGGCCTCTATCACTGCTGAGCTGGAGCTATGGGCCAACTCTCATACATCCCAACCGACGCTCATCCAGACAATGCCGCCGGACCTCAGTCGCAGTGGTCCTCCGCCATTCCCTCTTTCAAAGCTGCCATTCATTTCAGGTGGCCGGGCCTCGCTGCAGACCTGGAGTCTCAGCCTAGCCTGAACGTCTGGGCCACAGGAATTCCACCCAGGACCTGCTCATTCGATGCAAGATCCCGGAACTGGTGGAGCCGTGTCCGCCTCATCCTGTGTTGCTCATGAGGTTGGACACCCCCTCTCTTATCCTTCACTCAGCCTCAGCCACTTGCCTGGCCTGTGCTGCCATCGTAGTCTGCCATCTTGGAGTGTACAGAAGGCAGTAAAGAAGGCAAACTGGATGTTGATGTTCATAACAAGACGTTTGGATGATAGCAACAAGGGTGTCTTGCTGCAATTAAACTGGGCATTGGTGAGACCACATTTGGAATATTGTCTGCAGTTTTGGTGTCCTTTATCGAAGGAAGGATATTCTTGTGTTGGAGTGCAGCAAAGTTTCCCAAATTGACTCCAGGGATGGCAACCCTGACACATGAGTGATTGAGTTGCTTGGGATTGTATTAAGTGGAGCTTAGAAGAATGATTGGTCGGAGGGGTGGGTGGGAGGGGTGTCGTAGAAACCTATAAAGATCAAACAGGACTAGACCAATTAAGTATGAGAACAATGTTCCCAATGGTGGAGGGGGTCCAGAGCCAGGGTTCAAAGTTTAAGGTAAGGGGTAACGTTTTAGTAAATTTCTTCACCCAGATTGTAGTGATCTTGTGGAATTCACTATCACAGAAAATGGTTGAGGCCAAAACACTGTTTTTGAGGAGAAGGTAGATCTTGCTCTTGTCTCTTGGGGGTGGGAGGAGTGTGGCATTAGAGTATTGAGCTCAGCCATGAATGGCAGGGCAGGCGCTAGGGTTGAATGGTCTATTCCTGTTCATATCTTTTATGCTGAACCCTGTTGTATGTTGTATTTGGCATCCATCATAAAATGTACTTTTTCTTCTTTAAGATAATCTCAAATAATTTTGTCATCCCAGAAGCTCTGGAATTGTTTGTCCTATGTTTCTGTTTTATACCTTGACTGTGCCTGTAAGTATCTCTTCTTTCAAGGGGGCTGTTGTTCAGTTATACATTTGAATGTCACTCTTTTGGCTCCAATTTGTCTACATCAGATTAGATTAGATTAGATTAGATTAGATTAGATTTACAGTGTGGAAACAGGCCCTTCGGCCCAACAAGTCCACACCGACCCGCCGAAGCGCAACCCACCCATACCCTTACATTTACCCCTTACCTAACACTACAGGCAATTTAGCATGGCCAATTCACCTGACCCGCACATCTTTGGACTGTGGGAGGAAACCGGAGCACCCGGAGGAAACCCACGCAGACACGGGGGTCTAAGATCCAATCTTATCCCCCCCTCTCAAGGGCAACTGAGGATGGGGCCTAAATGCTGCTCTATTCAGTGACACCCACATTCTGTGGCTGAATGGAAAAAGAAAAGTAACTTCAGTCGTACCAACTGGCAGCTATGGCTTCAATAGTCAGACCACAGCTGGAATACTGTTGTCAGTTTGGGTCCTTTTTGTTACAGAGTCCTAGAGATGTACAACACAGAAACAGACCCTTCAGTCCAACTTATCTATACGGACCAGATATCCTAAATTAATCTAGTCCCATTTGCCAGCACTTGGCCCACATCCCCCTAAACCTTTCCTGGTCGTATACCTATCCAGATGCCTTTTCAATGTTGTAATTGTACTGGCTTCCTCCACTTCCTCTGGCAGCTCATTCCAGATATGCGCTTTCGTCTGCGTGTAAAAGTTGTCCCCTAGGTCACTTTTAAATTTTTCCCCTCTCACCCTAAACCTACGCCCTCTAGCTCTGGACTCCCCCACGCCAGTGAAAAGACCTTGTCTATTTACCCTATCCATGCCCCTCATGATTTTATAGACCCCTAATAAGATCAACTGACAACCTCTGACACTCCAGGGAAAGCAGCCTCTCCCTGTAGCTCAAATCCTCTAACGCTGGCAACATCCTTGTAAACCTTTGTTGAACACTTTCAAGTTTCACAACATCCATCCTGTAGGAGGGGGACCAGAATTGCACACAATATTCCAAAAGTGGCCGAACCAATGTCCTGTACATCCACAACATGACCCTCCCAATTCCTATACCCAATGCTCTGACCAATAAAGGAAAGCATACTAAGAGCTTACTTCAGTATCCTATCTACCTGAGATTCCACTTCAAAAAACTGTGAACCTGCACTCCAAGATCTTTGTTCAGCAGCAGTCCCAGGACCTTACCATTAAGTATATAAGTCTTGCCCTGATTTGTCTTTCCAAAATGCAACACCTCACATTTATCTAAATTAAATTCCATCTGCCATTCCTGGGCCTATTGGCCCATCTGATCAAGATCCTATTGTACTCTGAGGTAATCTTCTTCGCTATCCACTGCGCCTCCAATTTTGGTACAATCTACAAACTATACCTCCTATGTTCACATCCAAATCATTCATATAAATGACAAAAAATAGTGGAACCAGCACTGATCTTTGTTGCACACCACTGGTCATAGGACATCACCTAGGAAAGATATATTGACATTGGAGACAGTCCAGAGAAGGGTTCACAATGCTGATCCTGAGTACGATGGGATTGTTTTATGAGTGAGGCTGAGTAGAATTGGCTTGTAAACTTTGAGTTTAAAAGAATGAGAGGTGACCTTGTTGAAACATATCAGGTTCTTAGGGAACTCTATGGGGATATACTTTTCTTTTGTGGGGGAGTCTAGAACCAGAGGGCATAATCTCTAGTAAAGGGTTACTCCTTATTTGAGAGAAATGAGAATTTATTTCCTCCTGAGGGTGGTGAATCTGTAGAATTCTGTACCTCAGAGGACTGCCAAGTCTGGGTCATGATATATATACTGAAGGCTGAGATAGACCAATTCCTAATCATAAGGGGAGTCAAGCAATGGGGAGTTCAGGATAAGCAGGTCGGCCATGATCTCATTGAATGTCAGAGTGGACTGGATGGACTGACTGACTTACTTCAGCTTCCATGTTTTATTGTGTTTTTTCACCACACCCGAGAGCATCGAGCAGAGAAACTTTAATGGAAAATCTTTGACCACTGTAAGCTTGGAGGGTGAGGAGGAGGAATGCAACTATCAACATTGATGCTAGTTCTCATTCCTCATCTCAACATTCAGCAGTTTGAGAAATCTAGCAGAATCACAAGGACATTGGATGAAACTCAAAGACTGGGACATGGGGCATATACTCCTGAGAGCTTGATAAGCACCTACTAGAGAAGAAGGACATGGTAGCTGCTTTCTACCATGAATAAGGCTAGTGTGATGGTCGGAATGTGAAATCTGCCTGGAGTACCAAATGTAAGGCACATAAGCTGGAGAAAAAAAATTGAGGAAGAATAAAATTTCATTAGACTACAAACTGACATTAGATCTAACTCTCATGCTCCTGCATTTGCACATCAGCTAAGATGCAGCAAATAAATAAATCTGAGGAAAAAAAATCCCACAATTTCAAATTGCAATGTGCTTTTTGTATTAATTCCAACCTCCTCATTCTGCTGTGTGTTTATCTAGCCAAATTGGGGAGAGTAGGACATATTCACAAGAAATTGAACAGATCTTAAGAAGGGATAAGGTATTTAATGGAATGACCTCCTCAAGCTTTGAACCATTGCACAACATTCTCCTGTATACAGGAGATGATAACTGTTACATATTATCCAGCGCTCCATCCCACAGAAGTTCCCCGTTTCCTCCCCCCCCCCCCCCCCCCCCCCCTCCCCCCAGGCTACCATCTTTCTTGGCTTGTCCCTGTTCACATACCCTACCAAAACAACAATGAGAAACCTCTTTGGTTTGGGGTTGTAGATTATGAATGTGTACAAGAAAGGGTGTTGAAAGAAAAGGCCACTATGCAATAAAAGTCCAAGCCGCAAAGGTATAGTAACTGAGAGTTATCATCTGTCTGTCTGCAAGAACTCCATCACATCTATTGGCAAAATATGTGCATATGTGTGTGTGTGTGTGTGAGAGAACAGAGCCTTTGTCAGGAAGTGCTGTGTTACTTGGATTCAAAGGTGTGAAGTTCTGATCTGTGAATGTTATTCAAATGTTTTTACACTTCATTTTGTGCTTCATGCTGCGTGTTCTGAGAGCCATATGTTCACACTTTTTCTGTTCAACTGAGGTTTATGTTTTCTCTGGATTTTTTTTCTTCCTCTTGTATGAGAGAGCTTCGTGAAGAACATAACGCCACAGGTGCTGATGACAGGAACTGCATGGTTTCAGCCCTTTGGAAGTTTGTGTATTTAGGCCGAGCTCCAGTGGCAGTTGGTTATCCTGACTCCCAATGAACTAATGCAAAGGTTTTCTTCTCTAATTCACCCATTATAGAGAGGGTACTTGAAAGACAAATAACAAAAGGGAAGGGGAAAGACATTGTGTCATAATTAACTGTACTGCTCAGCCACTTTCACTATCTTATTTGCAAGTTCCCACTCATCATTCAGATTTGGAAATAAATCACCATTCCTTCAGTGTTGCTGGGTCCAAACTCTGGAATTCCCTCCCAAACAATGCTGTGGATCACAGCAGTTCAAAAAGGCAGCCCGTCACCACTATCTCAAGGGGTAAGCAATAAATGTTGGTCCAGCCAGTGATGCCCAATCCTGAGAGTAATTAGATTCCCTACAGTATGGAAACAGGCCCTTTGGCCCAACAAGTCCATACTGATTCTCCGAAGAGTATCCCATCCACCTACCCATGACTAACGCACCTAACGCTATGGGCAATTTAGCATGGCCAATTCACCTAATCTG
The DNA here is from genome assembly GCF_020745735.1 of Hemiscyllium ocellatum. Classification (NCBI taxonomy): domain Eukaryota; kingdom Metazoa; phylum Chordata; class Chondrichthyes; order Orectolobiformes; family Hemiscylliidae; genus Hemiscyllium; species Hemiscyllium ocellatum. The sequence goes on from NC_083423.1 coordinate 10,749,813, forward strand.
CACATCTCTTGGATTGTGGAAGGAAACCAGAGCATCTGGAGGAAACCCACGCAGACACGGGGAGAATGTGCAAACTCCACACAGAGTTGCCCAAGGCTGGAATTGAACCCAAGTTCCTGGTGCTGTGAGCCATCATTTATTGTTTTACTGGAAAGTCCAGCAATTACAATGTGAGGGTCATGGACTGAAGGTATTGTTTGATTGGCACTGTGTTGTGGTACATTTCTCTTTGGCAGGAGGGAAACATGCACCTTAGAAGTGTATGGCCTACAAAAGGCAGTGAGCTGTATACAGCAATCCCCAAGCCCCAGCCATAAGGGTGGTATAGTGGCTCAGTGGTTAGCACTGCTGCCTCATAGTGCCAAGGTCCCAGTTTATACAAAGTTTGCACATTCTCCCTTTTTCTGTGTGGTCTTCCTCCGGGTGCTCTGGTTTCCTCCCAACAGTCCAAAGATGTGCAGGTTAGGTGGGCTGGCCATGCCAATTTGCCCATAGTGTGCAGGGAAGTCCATGGAAAATGCAGGGTTACAGGGATAGGCTGAGTGGGATTTTTTTTGAGGGTCAGTGTGGATTTTTTGGGCCAAATGGCCTGTTCCACAGTGTAAGGATTCAATGATTTCTTTGATTTCCCCAAACAATCAGCATGCAGAAAGTGAACAGTTTTGCAGTAATTGCCGGTTCAAATTCAATAATTGAGGTGAAAGATGTGGATTCAGCTTCCATACATCCCACATACAATCATAGGAATTAGAAGCAGATGTAGACCATTTGGCCCTTCAAGCTTGCTCCATCATTCGATGTGATCATGGCTGCTCTGTTCATGTTTTGAACCTTTGCATTCCCGTCTATCCTTAATAACCTCTGATCCCCCGCCTAACAAGAATGTGTCGATTTTCCCTTTAAAAATATATAAGGATCCTGTCTCAATAGCCTTCTGAGGCAGAGTTCAAAAGTCATGCAAGCCTCAGAGGGGAGAAATGTTCTCCTCATCCCTGTCCTGGAAGGGCTACCCCTAATTTTAAAACAGCACTGCTAAGTTTTGGACCTACCCACAAAAGGAAACGCTTTTTTCTCCCAACATCTATGGATAGGATAAATAGATAAAGTCTTTTCCCTGGGGTCGGGGAGTCCAGAACTAGAGGGCATAGGTTTATGGTGAGAGGGGAAAGATATAAAAGAGACCTAAGGGGCAACTTTTTCATGCAGAAGGTGGTACGTGTATGGAATGAGCTGCCAGAGGAAGCGGTGGAGGCTGGTACAATTGCAACATTTAAAAGGCATTTGGATGGGTATATGAAAAGGAAGGGTTTGGAGGGATATGGGCAGGGTGCTGGCAGGTGGGTCTAGATTGGGTTGGGATATCTGGTCGGCATGGACGGGTTGGACTCGAAGGGTCAGTTTCCACATTGTACATCTCTATGACTCTATCTGCTTTGACAAGACTTTTCAGAATCTTAAACATATCAATCAAATGCCACCCTTCACCCACTCTTCTAAAGCCCAGAGAAAACAAGCCCAAACTAACCTCACATGGAAACCTGAGGTCTGCAGATGCTGGAGATCACAGCTGCAAATGTGTTGCTGGTCAAAGCACAGCAGGCCAGGCAGCATCTCAGGAACAGAGAATTCGACGTTTTGAGCATGAGCCCTTCATCAGGAATAAGAGAGAGAGAGCCAAGCAGGCTAAGATAAAGGGTAGGGAGAAGGGACTAGAGGGAGGGGCGATGGAGGTGGGATAGGTGGAAGGAGGTCAAGGTGAGGGTGATAGGCCGGAGTGGGGTGGGGGCGGAGAGGTCAGGAAGAGGATTGCAGGTTAGGCTGAGGAAGGAGATGTGGCTGTGGTAATGAGTCTGTTTGAGAACGTGGCTGAAGAGTTTCTGTGCAGAGGAGATGACCTGGGGGGTGCAGTGAGAGAGGGACTCACTGAAATCCTTGTAGAGGGAGGAAGGGAACTTCTTCAAGGAAGGCATCCTTGCAAGAGGATTCGCAGTAGGTTAAAATGGCCTTACTTCCACTCCTATGTCTTATGGTCTTGTGATCATTAGCTCCGGTGTGTACAATAGCCTTTTGTGTAGCAGCTTGTCAAATACGTTCTGGAAATTCAAGTAAAATAAGGTCTGGTTTATCCACAGCACATGTTACTCCATCAAAGAACTCCTATAAATTGGTTAACCATATTGTCCCTTTCTCAAAATCAGGCTGAATCTTCCCAATTATCTTGAGTTTTTCTCAGGTACAGCCTCATTAATGGTCAATTCTAACATCTTCTTACAACAAATAGCAAGCTTGGGGTGGCATGGTGGCTCTGTGGTTAGCACTGCTGCCTCACAGCACCAGGGTCCCATGTTCAATTCCAGCCTTGGGTGTCTGTCTGCCTGTGTGGAGTTTGCATATTCTCCCTGTGTCTGCATGGGTTTCCTCCGGGTGCTCTGGTTTCCTCCCACAGTCTAAAGATGTGCAGGCCAGGTGAATTGGCCATGCTAAATTGTCCATAGTGTTAGCAGCATTAGTCAGAGGGAAACAAGTCTTTTGGGAGGGGGTTTACTCTTCAGAGGGTCATTGTGGACTTGTTGGGCTGAAGGGCTTGTTTCCATACTGTAGCGAATCTAATCTAACAGACCTACGCTTTCCTGTTTACAGCCTCCATTCATTCATGAATAGATGGGTTACATTTGACATTTTCCAGTTTGATGGAAACTTTCCAGAAGCAATCAAATTTTGGAAAATTAATAGCAGAGTCTCTCTCCTCACTCGTCATTTCTTTTGGATGAAGTCCATGAGGATCCAAGGATTTGTCAGCATAGAGCTCCATCAGTTTGCACAGTGCTACTTCCCTGGTGACTCTCTCCTTTCGACCTCCTGATTGAGAGTTATTATAGAGTTATAGAATCCTACCGCACAGAAACAGATCCTTTGGTCCAACTAGTCCACATCGACTATGTTCCCAAATTAAACTAGTCCCACCTGCCTGCATTTGGCCCATGTCCCCCCAAACCTTTCCGATTCATGTCCTTATCCCAATGTCTTTTAAATGTTGGATCTGAACCTGCATCCACCACTTCCTCTGGAAGGTCATTCCATACACTAACCACTCTCTGTGTAAAAATGTTTTAAAAAGTTGCCCCTTAGTCCTTTCTAAATCCTTTCTCTGCTCGCCTTAAAAAGATGACCCCTGCATCTCTGTAACGGGCATCAGATCATATTTGTTCACTTCAATGTTATCTGAAAATTATCATGAATGATGGCACGCTGATACTGTTGCTCAAAATACAGAAATATACAGGAGGGAATGGTGATATAAAGATGGACAGTATGGTGCACAATATTCAAATTACTGATTATTCAAAAGAATAAACACTTTTATGTACATAGCCATCAGGTTATACCTAAAGTTATGTTGTATTATTAAATGTTAGCCTTCAATAACTGTACATGCTTAGCCTTCTCACCTATCCCTGAAAACTAAATTAGAATTGGGGTTCTAAAGAAAGGTCACCAGACTCCAAATGTTAATTCTGCTTTCTCCCCAGAGATCCTGCCAGGTCCTCTGAATTTCTCCAGCAATTTCTGTTTTTGTTTTTAAATAAATTGCATGTTGGCTCAAACTTTTCCAAACCCTAGCCCACTAATTCAGATTCAAATGGAGCAAAATGCCACCCAATGTTGTGACAGCACGTTGGGTACAACATTTATATGTTGCATGTAATCAATTGACGAGCCGAGGATTGGTTGGTTGTGCTACATATGACGCATTAGATTAGAGTCAGTGCTACATATTAGTGCTACATTCGATTAGAGTTGTGCTACATATGACGCATTAGATTAGAGTTATTCCTAATGCAGACTGTTTTGCTGCAGTGATTGATATAAGGAGGGAGGAATGCATTGAACGTTATGCTTACATGCAATTATAACCAAATCCACTACTAGAAATGATTCCTTTTAATTCCAATTTAAGCCCTTAGTCGATTTTGAGCAGAAAGTTGAAACACAATTTGGAGCACTGTCGCTCCTTCACCATATCTTCTCCCTGGCCACATTTTGTCTAAATCTAACAAAATTCAATTCAACTCCTCATCACTCCCTCCATAACTCTGCATTATTCCTCTCTCCATGTCCACTTGTGAAGAGCATGGAGGTATTTTTTACATTTAAAGATGCTAAGCAAATGCAGCTTGTTCAGTTAATGTATGAGCGATGTTATATCGGTCATAAGGGTGAGTCACATCATCAACATTTTGCTTTTAATTCTTTTTGTTAAGCATTTCGTCAGTGAGAGTTTACATAAAAGTTTTTAAGTAGTTGTGTGGGGGAGGGGATGCTGGAAAAATGCCGAATGAGAAACAATGGGATGTTTACCACAATGGGAAGATTTCCTCAGTAAAATGTTCACCTGCTTTGAAGCAAATAGCTTTGAATCAGACTTGCACTGCTCCCCTACGGGTAAACTATACAGAGCAGAATCATTTCAGCTGCAGCTGAGAGACCTGCAATTGTGAAGCGAATTTTGGCCAAGTATAGATTTAGAACAGTGGGAGCTTTGAGTAATTTTAGTTGTCCAACGCAAGAACTTGGGGTGCACTGGAAAAGAATAGAGTGAACGTACGTTGTAAAGCTCAGTTATACATGAGAGAGAAAGCTGAGGTCGGGGATCTGCAGGGTCAAATCTGACTCTAACGTTAATTCAGTTTCTCTCTCCACAGGTGCTGTTAGACCCGCTGAGTCTTTCCAGCAGTTTGTTTTTCTTGCTGATGTTGGGCTTGGAGTTAGCATTGGAAGAAGGGTTGCTAACCCTCCATGATTGTCACCCCCCCCCCCCCCCAAGTCCTGACTAATCTCCAGCCCACTGCCGTAGGCAAGCTGGGAGAAAAATCATTGAGCAATTGCAAACAAAAACTTGTGTTAATTTTTCCATTCTGTTTTCCATGAGTGCTTTTGCTTGTTGTTTATAAAAACTATTGGAGAAACGTGAGAAATAGCTAATGAGTGACTCTTAACCATCAAACTGGAATGTAAATGAATTTTTATTAACCAAATTTGTGTGATAAGATGGTACGCTGACAAAAGGGATATGCCCAGAGAAACTAAAAGTGGAAAGTCAGGAGATGAAACCTCCTGACTTAGAGTCACAACCCTCAATGAAAGACTTGTAGTCTGCTTGTGCTGATCCATTTTACATTACAGTAAGGTTCAGATTCTCAGTCTATCTGGAATAACTCTATAGAAGCCAGTATTGCATAAGTTCATAAGGCATAGGAGCAGAAATTAGGCCGTTAGCCCAATAAATCTGCTCCGCCATTCGATCATGGCTGATCAGTTTCTTATCCCCATTCTCCCACTTTCTCTCTGTAACCCTTGATACCCAAGAACCCATCTATCTCTGTCTTAAATATACTCAATGACCTGCCCTCCACAGCGGTCTATGGCAATGAATTCCATAGATTCACCACTCTCTGGCTGAAGACGTCTCTCCTTATTTTCCCTTTACTCTCAGTCTATGCCCTCAAATCCTAGTCTCTCTCATCAATGTAAACATCTTCCCAACATCATCTCTGTCCAGGCCATTCAGTATTCTGTATATTTCAAATAGATCCCCATCCTCATCCTTCTAAACTCCATCGTGTATAAACCCAGGGTTTTCAAACATTCTTCATATGTTAAGCTTGTCATTCCTACGACCATTCTTGTGAACCTCCTCTGGACACACTCCAGGGCCAATATATCCTTTCTGACGTATGGGGCCCAAAATTGCACACGGTACTTCAAATGTGGGCTGACCAGACCCTTTTCGAGCTTCAGACGTAGATTCCAGCTTTTATATTCAAGTCCTCTCAAAATAAATGCCATGATTGCATTTGCTTTCCTAACTACTGACACAACCTGCAAGTTTGCATTGAGACTAGAACTTCCAAGTCTCTTTGCACTTCAGAATTCTGAATTTTCTCCCCATTTATAAAATAGTCCGTTCGTCTATGCTCCCTATCAACTCCCCCTTTATTTACACATGCGTAATACATGACACTGACCCAGCTAGCTCAGAGCTGGCTCCTAAAGTGAGCAGAACCCTTGACACTTCTGTTTATATCTGTCAGCCAGGATTCCCTGATTTGATCAGGTTAACACCCCCAATCAGGGAACTCCTATTTTGAGGTTCACCTGGCTGACCTCATTACAGTACAGGTGGCACGGTGGCTCAGTGGTTAGCACTGCTGCCTCACAGCTCCAAGGGCACTGGTTCGATTCCAACCTAAGGCACCTGTCTGGAGTTTACACGTTCTCCCCGTGTCTGCGTGGGTTACCTCCGGGAGCTCCGGTTTCCTCCCGCAGTCCAAAGATGTGCAGATCAGGTGAATTAGTCATGCTTAACCGCCCATTGTGTTGGGTGCTTTAGTCAGGGGTAAATATAAAGTGGGGGAATGGGTCTGAGTGGGTTACTCTTCGGAGGTCAGTGAGGACTTGTTGGCCTGTTTCCACACTGTAGGGAATCTAATCTAATCTAAAAACCACATTAGTCTATTACAAACAATGACCACTGTTCCATATGGGGTTCTTAGTCATCACAGGTTTTAGCTGTGACCACATCTGTTTGTCTGTAATTCATGGGAGTCGTCTCTTTAAGAAACTCCTTGAGGCATGAAACACAAAATCGAAACACTAACAGTTCGTTTACAGTACAGGTCGTTTTACTATAATACACGTTTTGTCAGTGCAAATTCACTCTAACATGATTGATGAATTGAGGACACCGTGTTAAAGTGTGAGGTTTTGAAACATGTTGGCTGTAATGCGATTACAGCGCCAACACTTGAAGCGCTGTTTCTAAAGCACGATTTTTCCGTAACACAGGGTTGACTGGACTGAGAGAATGCTGCACTCTCCGAGATTTTGACAAACCCATGTACAACCAGCTTCAGGCTTCAGCAACAATAGATTGGTGGGTTGCCTCCAGCACAAGATTAGATTCCCTACAGTTTGGAACCTGGCCCTTCGGCCCAACAAGACCACACCGACCCTCCAAAGAGTAACCCACCCGGACCCATTTCCCTCTGACTAATGCACCTAACACTATCACATTGGCAATTTAGCGTGGCCAATTCACCTAACATGTACATCTTTGGACTGTGGGAAGAAGCCTACACAGACACAGGGAGGATGTGCAAACTCCACACAGACAGTTGCACTTGGGATCCTGGCGCAGTGAGGCAGCAGTACTAACCACTGAGCCACCATGCCAGCCCATCTAAAGTTTAAGTGAAGTTTTTGTAATTAAAGCAGTGATAGCAGGTTTTCTTTATTTTTTTTTTGCAGGAAGCTTTTTGGAGTGAGCTAAACAATTGAAGAAATAGAGGGTTTATGGCTTGTGTGAGGCTTTCAAAGGAGAGAGAAGTGTTGAGGGAAAGAAGTTTATGTTGCAAATTCCAGACTTTAAATGTGATGACTGAAAGTGTCACCAATGATGAACAGGAGGTTGCTGAGAGGTGGACAGTGTACAAACTGAAGGTGGGAGGGGATTATAGATCTGGAGTAGATCAGGGTCATGGATGTGTTTGAACATATGTCAGAGAATTTTTAAAATCAGCACGACGCTGGTTGGAGGTTGTCAAGTCTAAATAACATGCTTTTATATGGTGCTTTCACATACAGCATCATAAAGCATGAATATTGAGAATCCAGGCAGATAGCAGTCATTTCCAGCATGTTCACACAATAGCAATAAATTAAATCTTTGGCGAATTGACCTGGATCTCTCATGCACTTCGAAGGAAATGCTGATGAGGCCAGAATTGGAGGAGATTAGAGAGATGAGAAGATGATCTGGATGTTTAATTGAGAGAGTAGAGGGATCATTTGAGACTTGTGGATCATTTTCCCTAACCTTGATAATTACCCCAGGCCCTGGTAAGGTGTTCCACACTCAGGATTATGGTTCACTGCCAACAACCAAGCCAGCAAATTTTCGGTGATGAAGGAAGAGCTGAGGGACAATAATTGCTTCCAGCTGAAAGATTCTTTTGAAAAGAGGAATTGTGTTCTCTTTAAGCACAAATGAGGAAGGTAACAGGAAATCTGAATGGTCTGGTGCTCAGTGGTTAGCACTGCTGCCTTCTAGTGCCAGGGACCTGGATTGATTCTAGCCTTGGGTAACTATCTGTGTGGTGTTTGCGCATTCTCCCCCTGTCTGTGTGGGTTTCCTCTGACTGCTCTGGTTTCCTCCCACGATCTAACAATATGCAGCTGTGGTGGATTGGCCATTGTAAATAAAAGGATTGGAAAGGATGACCTTCAGAGAGTAGGTGCAGACTGAGGGGCTGAATGGCGTCAGTCTGTTCTGTAGAGATTCTATCATTCTATGAAAACACCTTGTGTATTTTGAAGGAAATTGCCGATGCAGAAGAATCCAGAATTGAAGGCAATTTGAGTGATGGGGAATGGTGAGTATACATAGAAGAATTCGTAAACTGAGAATTTTAAAATTATCTATCCTTTGTTTTGGTTTATGTCTAAGTGCAATGGAGGACAGGCAGGAATTCTGCTTCCTAAGCCTCTATGACACAGCAGTGCTTGTTACTATGGGATACATAGAAATTACCAAAAGGCAATGGAGTGGCAGTGGTGTAGTGGTAAAGTCATTGGTCTAGTAATGCAAAGTTGGACATTAATGCCCTTGGGACAAGGGTACCATGGCAGATGGTGACATTCTGAATTCATTAAAAATTTGGAATTTAAATGCTAGCCTTGTGGTAACCTTCATGATTGTCAAAATGTCCATCATAAGAACATAAGGACTAGGAGCAGGGGTAGGCCGCCTGGCCCTTCAAGCCTGCTCCGCCATTCAATACGATCATGGCTATCTTTTTGAGGCCTCAGCTCCAGGTTCGCTCATGTCCCTTAGGGAAGAAAATTTGCCATCCTTACCTGGTCTGGCCTACATATGAATCCAGATCCACAGCGATGTAAATGATTCTTTACTGCTCTCTGAAATGGCCAAGCAGTTCAAGGGCAATTAGGGATGAGTAATAAGTGCTGTCCTTGCCAAAGATAACCATATCCCACAAATAAGTAAGAAAAATGTACAAGGTTACTGTTCCCAGGCAGTATTAAGAAAGCAGCATGTAACATTGGGAAGATGCATTTTAGCAGCCACTGAATTCAATCCAAATCTTCTGCTCATCTCTGTAAATCATATTTATGATTGTCAATTGGAAAGAAGGAGCAACTGATAAAGTGCCTCTCCCTTATCAGAATTGTGTTTAGATAATTTCAAACACAGCTTTTTTTTAAAAGCGTATCTCCAGCATTATCAGTGCTGTCTACTGTCTGTGTGTAATATCTAATTGAACAGATAATAGCTCCTTCCTGCATCTTATTCGATCGTTTGACCGATTTTGTACAAAACCCATCAGTCTTCTAGCTTATCAGCACTTTGCCGCCCTGTCCACCAATCTCCTATGGAGTCCCACACACATCCGAATACAGCTGGAATAATGATTTTCTAAGCCGAGTTTGCTAATTCAATGCAGCTATTTGGAAGGGAAAGGAAAAGCAAACTGTCACAGATGCTGAGAAAAGAGATTTGCCAAGTATTTTGGTGATTATCTACGATTGTTGCACATGGAAATTTATCCGTCATCTTTCGAAAATTAATTTTTTGTAGGAGGCAATTTAAGCATACAGTTCTTTCCTGAATAGCTGACTGGTAAATATGCTATTGAAACTGAGCCCAAGAAGGGTATAGGTTCAATTTCTGTATTTGCAAAGCCAGACAGGGTGCAGGTTATTGAGGAGTGTTCATGCAACTGAATTTAGGGTCCTTTTATAGGTAAGAGGAAATTCTGTGGTGTATTTGTGTACACTTGGGCTTTGAGTATGGTCAAGATCAGCTTGACTATATTGTCTCTGTTCTACAACATCCATTCATACTCTTAAGCTTAGCTTGCACCTGAGTGATAGGTAAGTGCAGTGGGTGGACAGGATTCCATGTGCTGAGAACATACTTAGATTTTCAAAAGCTGGCCTACATCTTAAATCACAACAATCCCAGATGGACCCTGGAAAGATTGGCGACATATTGGAGTTACTGGGACCTGTGAAATTACAAAGCAAGCCAACATCAGTGTCTTCAAAGTGGCAATGATGAGATGGAAAAAGAATTGAATTTTTCTTTCAAATCCAAGGTCTCATTTGTTGCCTTGTCAATCTTCAATCTCCCTGAGCTCCAAGTAGACTCCTTGTGAACTCAGTTCAAAAATCTTTTGTTGATATTTCGCTTATGAAGTTGATGTTGATGCAGTGAAGTTAGTCTTCAGCCTGATCAGTAACTATTCCCTGGGCCATTGCTCAATATTGACATCACTTGTGCACTAGTACAGGTTAGGCAAGTGATCTTAGTGCACCCTTTATTTATCCTTTCCTCTTCCCATATGATCTACAAATTGCAAAGTCCACCTTTCCTAAAACTTGCAATTTAGTTCAAATGTAAATATTGAACCTTTTAACTCCTGGTTATGACGTTTAATCAAGGCTATGGAAGAAATGCTAGAAAGTGAGACTAGCATATCTTTAGAGTAGTTTTGTTGATGTAGTCAGGATGAGCCAAAGACCCCTTCTGTACTATACAATTCTTCTATCATTCTACTAAACTGAGAATAGTAATTGTTAATACACTATAACTTGAATCATTACCTTTTAAGAACTACTGTGCTTTATTAAGGAAGATGTAAGTCCTTTTTCAAATCATCAATGTTTGCCATTAATTTCACTACCTCCCATTGACTCCTGTCATTTGCATTAACTCTTTATTTACTGCAGTACATTTCACTAGGTAACTCTCTGTCCTCTGATGCTTTGTATTGATGATAACTAATGTGCAAACCTCATTATTGAGTAAGTGACTCCAGGATTGCATCTAGATCACATCTGCATGCCGTCAGAAGAACAGGATAGTACTCGGGAAGGTACACTTTGGCCATTATATTATCATGGAATCACTGCAGTGTGAAAACAGGCCATTCAGCTCTTTAAATCCACACTGACCCTCTGAAGAGTATCCCACAAGGCACACCTCTTCCCTGTCTTTGTAACCCTGCATTCCCCATGGATGATCCACCTAGCCTGCACATCCCTGGGCACTGCGGGGCAATTTAGCATGGCAAATCTACCTAACCTGCACATCTTTGGATAGTGAGAGGAAATTCACACAGACATGGAGAGAATGTGAAACTCCATGCAGATAATCATCTGAGGGTGGAATCGAACCCAGGTGCCTGGCGCTGTGAGACAGCAGTGCTAATCATTGAGCCACCATGCCATCCAAGTCCCAGGTAACCCAGAGGTGCTGAGGCTAATTGGTACCATGCAGGTCTTTGCCCTTTGCAAGTCTTTGAAACTTGCCTGACTGAGGCCAAGAAGCAAGGGAATTCTGTATAGATTTCTGACAGATATGGCAAAGCATTATGTTTTATGGACAATATCTGAGGATTCTGGTTTCTGCAAATGGATGCCTATTTTGGCCTCTGGTGACATGCAAAATGTGACTAATCTCAACCTCCGAAGGAAGGGAAACAGTCCACCTATTGGCGTAATTGTTGGTACAAGTTACAAATCTGGGAGAGACTTGCTGGGCAGCATGAGGTGTATGGCATACCTTCATACATTCTCCTCCCTTGGAGTTCAATACAGATAAGGGTGGAATGATGCATTTAGGCAGGACAAACAATTCAAGGGAACAATAGGACCCTGGGAATCCTCAAGGATTAGAGGGACGTGGATCCTCATGTCCCTTAAGCGATCGGGACAGGAAAATAAAGTGGTTAAGAAGGCTAACAGTGTGCTTATCTTTATGAGCAGAATCATAGTGTTTGAGAACAGGGAAGTTATACTGGAATTGTATGAAAAGTTGGTTAGGCCATTGCTGGAGTATTATGTGGAGTTGTGGAATCCACATTATAAGGTGGATAGCACTGGAGAGAATGTACCAGGATGTTGTCTGGGATGGAACGTTTCAGTTATGAAGAGAGATTGGACAGATTGGGGTTGTTTTGCTTACAGCAAAAGAGAGGAAGAGGGAGGACATGATTGCAATGTATAAAATTATGAGGGGTATAGACAGGAAGAAACATTTCCCCTTGGTGGACGGGTCAGTGACCATGGGAAATCAATTTAAGTTAGGGGGATGTCAGAAAAATGCCAGGGGGCAGTAAGAAGCTGGAACTCATGCTTTAAGCCAAGTGCAAGAGAATGGGATAGGAATAGTTAGGTGCTTGTTTTTGACCAGCAAAGGTTCAATGGGCCAAAGAGCCTTTTTCTGTGTGGTAGACATCTCTGACTCCCTTGAAGAATCGTGTTGCAACTTAGAAGGATCTTGCCAGCTTATTATTAACTGGTTTTGAGGCTTATGTCAGCCCTTTCTGTTGCCAACAAGCTCTGGAGTGTTTTTTAAAACCCAGGCTCTAATGGATCTGGGTGAGAGTGCAACTATGTCAGCCACCCGGTCTCCATCTGAACTACTGATTTGAGTGAGTTATCATCTTAACAAGGTGTGGGAAGAAAAACTAGTGTAGACTTTTAAATATTATAATTCATATCAATTCATTTATTAATTGAACATAATTTATAAAAGGACATGTAATTAATTGGAAGAGTTCTCAGTTTGTCCTTTTCCAATGAAGTACGTGGATAAGAGTACTGATTAAACCTAATAAATTGGAAAGGAATGCATTGTGATAAACAGGTTTTCAGACCTGCATAAAGCTGATCTTATTATATGAAATGTACATTTTAACTGTCAAACGAAGAAGAATACTGTTTAAAAGCCTGTTACGCAGACAAAGCACCAGTCTTATCAGTGTGCTCTTACTGGAGCTATTTAAGCATTATGATTTGTAAGCTTTTTACTGAAAGTAATCTCAAGAAGCAGTTTGACCATCTTTTTTTTTAAATGTACACCCAATTTAGACTCTATCCCTTTTTTGAGTTGAATATGTTTTGGTGTAGATTCAGGTCATGGGCAAGGATCCAGATGACGTCAATACTTGGGTGGTAACGATCAGAGTATAAGTCCTGGAGGGGGCCATTTATCCCCTTGTGCCTTCTCTGTCACTCACTGAGATCACAGCTGAATTCACAAACTACAGAGAGTTGTGCACACAGTCCAGTCCTTCACACAAACCAGCCTTCCATCCATTGACTCCATCGATAACTCTCGCTGCCTCGGGAAAGCAACTAATACAATAGGAGACCCTCTCCCACCCCAGTTATACACTCTTCCAACCTCTTCTGTCAGGCATAAGATCAAAATGTTTGTATACACAATAGATTCAAAAACAGCTTCCCCACTGTTACTAGACGAGTCAAATTTTGAATTTCGTGTTGACCTCGCTCTCTGTGCGCCTGCTCTGCAGCCACAATGTTGTATTCCTCACTCTGTTCTATTACCCTAATACACTGGTATGATCTGCCTGTGCTGCATGCAAAACAAAATGTTTCACTGTACCTCAGTACATGTGACAATAATAAATCAAATCAAAGCTGTGACCTAACTGCATGTGGCCACATTAGCATCACAGAATATGGTGCTTTCACTTAACAAAGATAATCCATCTCCACTTTATAACTAGAGGTGACTGTGTGGAAAACAGCTCGATCAACCTTTTGAATATTAAGAAAAGTTTCCTAACTTTCAGTCCTGAGATTTGTAGGCTATGTCCTCTAGTCCTCAACCTACCAGCCAGCAAAATGGTTTCTCTCACTGTCAGTCTCCTTCTTAGTATCCTCTCTTTCGATCAAATCGCTCTTAACCTTCTACATTGTTTTCATTAGAAGCTGCTGTAAATTAAATCCAGGTTTCTTCACATTAATAACCAGTGATGCAACAAAACAAGGCAGATAAATAAAAAAGAAAATTCATGTTTGTTGAGATTCACAAGTGGTTAGCACTGCTGCCTCAGCGCCAAGACGTGGCTTCAATTCCCACCTCAGGCAACTGTCTGTGTGGAGTTTGCACACTCTCCCCGTATCTGTGTGGGTTTGCTCCGGTTTCCTCCCACAGTCCAAAAATGTGCAGATCAGTTGAATTAGCCAAACTAAATTGCCTGTAGTGTTCGGGGAATGGGTCTGGGTGGGTTGGTTTTCGGAGGGTTGATGTGGACTTGTTAGGCGGAAAGGCCTGTTTCCACGCTGTAAGTAATCTAATCTAATTTTTTTTTAAATTAGTTTGGCTGCAAAGTGCATGGAAAGACTATTTGATTCTCCCTCTTAATGGTGTGCAAAAATTTTGCATTAACCAGGCAATGGTTTTAAAGTTCACAGTGTGCCAAAGTGTTTCCTTCCAGGCCTCACCATAGACATCATTGAGTCATACAGCGCAGTAACAGACCCTTCAGTCCAACCAGTCCATGCCAGACATAATCCCAAACTAAACCTGTCGCACTTGTCTGCTCTTGTTCAGTATCAGTTGCAAAAATTGTTGAAGTTGTTTCAGGATTGGGTTTTGTCAATTGATTGCATCAGCTCATGGTTGTGGGTCTGTCCATGGTTGTGGGTCTGTCCATGTAAAGCTGGATTTCTTGCTCTTGCCTACAGCGTTGACTGGAATCCATAGCAGTAAGAGGGAAAGAAGAACAGGAATTTGGAATGCAGGATAACGTAAACAATGCTGGCCTTCTGAATTTGGTTTTGCTGCAGGAAAAGGGCAATTGAGCCTGAAATCAGGCCAGCCCTGAGAGAGGACTAACTACTCTGCTGGGCAGGTAGTGGCTGCTTCTCAAGAGGAAGATCTTTCCATTCCTTGGGTTGACATTCTTCAGCTCAAAAATTCTCTTAAATTGTCAGACTTAGGCTAAAATGGTTCTACTGGAATATTTCAAAATTCTAAAACATTCTTGATCTTCTCACTTAGGACGTGAGTGCATTGCCAATGGAATCGAACAGAAGATGTCTCCAGGTCGGCAGCGGAGTATGATTCCTGACCTTGAGCTGGTCTGTAGTGGTTCTGTTCGCTGAGCTGGAAGTTTTTGTTGCAAACGTTTCGTCCCCTGGCTAGGAGACATCATCAGTGCTCTGGAGCCTCCTGCGAAGCGCTTCTTTGATGTTTCTTCCGGCATTTATAGTGGTCTGTCCTTGCCGCTTCCGGGTGTCCGTTTCAGCTGTCCGCTGTAGTGATTGGTATATTGGGTCCGGGTCGATGTGTCTGTTGATGGAGTTTGTGGATGAATGCCATGCCTCTAGGAATTCCCTGGCTATTCTAAGAACAGCCAGGGAATTCCTAGAGGCATGGCATTCATCCACAAGCTCCATCAACAGACACATCGACCCGGACCCAATATACCAATCACTACAGCGGACAGCCGAAACTGACACCCGGAAGCGGCAAGGACAGACCACTATAAATGCCGGAAGAAACATCAAAGAAGCGCTTCGCAGGAGGCTCCAGAGCACTGATGATGCCTCCTAGCCAGGGGACGAAACGTTTGCAACAAAAACTTCCAGCTCGGTGAACAGAACCACTACAACAAGCACCCGAGCTACAAATCTTCGCACAAACTTTGAGCTGGTCTGCTGCATTGACTTCTTTCCTTTTCTCTCATTTTTGAGATTTTTTTTAAAAGTGAAAGCCAGTGCAGATTCTTGGTCTCAGTGTGGCCTCAATTCCCGGCCTCAAGATGCAGCCAGGCTAGGTCTGGATTAGAAGGACTGTTATCCTGTACTCTTATTTCTCTCTTTTCCTAATTCATTGCTGGACTTTTTATTTATTTGACTTTTTAATTTTTTGCCCCCTGAGAATTTGCACTTACGATACTTTGGTACCTGAAATGGTGTCACAAATGACAACTTGTAAGCTTTTCGCTGTACTCGTGAACATATGTGACAGTAAAGCTTATTCTTCTAAAATGTAGGCTTGACTTGATGAGCTTTGGCAAAGACTGACTGCTTCTATCACTTCAAGTTAGGTCAGTCTGGCCTAGTAGTATTATCAATGGATTGTTGATCCAGATAAAGTTCTGGGGGCCTGGGTTCAAATTCCAACATGCCAGATGATGATAGAATTTGAATTCAATAAATATCTGGAATTAAGAATCTAATGACTACTATAAATCAATTGTCAGGAAAAACCCATCTGGTTTACTAATGTCCTTTTCAGGAAGGAAACTGCCATCCTTGCCTGCTCTGGCCTACATGTGACTCCAGACAAATAGCTATGTGATTGACTCTCAACTACACTTTGAAGATGAGCAATAAATGCTGCCTATCCAGTGAAGCCCTCATCTCATGAGTGAATGAAGAAAAGAGTAAGTGGAGGCGGGAGCATTGGTATTATTTAAGAAACATCTGTCTGTCATCATTGAATGATCCTTGGATGTTTCTAGATGGACCAAATGGCCACCTTCCGTTCCACCCATCCTTTATATATTTGTGATTAATTTCTATTCTCAGATAAGGGAGAGTAAGCCTCTTAGCACCAGGTTGGAGTTATTCTGTATTCTTCTTCTCTCTCTCATTTTCACGCTGTCTCTCCTCGCAAGTTGGTATTTGGGATTGTTACATAAATACTATACATTTGTAGGAGGGATGTTAAAGGTCGGGAAAACAGCTATTTAAAAGCATTGGCAAAACCTGAACCACACTGGAAATGAAAGTTGAAGCAACATCTTCCTTCCCATTTTTTTCAGAGTTTTCAACAAAAAAAAATCTTTAAAGTGTTCCGGCATTCCATGAAGCTTGTGAGCTGAGTCAGGATGTTACATCATTTAGAAATTCAGGGCAGCACTGGGTCTCATTAGTGCCTCCTCATTATAATTCAGGCTTTTTTGCTTTGAGCTCTGCACCAACACCAATACTTCACATTCAAAAGCTGAGGGGGGATGAAAACGTGACTTGAGAATTTAATCAGGAAGTGCCGTAAATATACTGGATCTTAAATATTATTCCAAGATAGGAATTGTAATTTCTGTTCGCACCTTTTTTTTTATTTGTGTACTTTGTTTTAAATTCATGTTCATCCTACTCAGCCAATTAGAAATAGGCAACAAATACCAACGATGTTCAAAGATTTTAGCCTCAAGGATTGGTGTTAAATGCCCACACTCCTCATTCATACCGTTCAGAAAGAGTTCGGATCCAACAGTCTCAATGCTGTATTAGCTGGGCTGAAATTGTACTGTGGTACAAATATACGGATGGCTTCAATGGGTACGGAAAATAAAATCTAACTCATGCAAACAAAAAGAATGCTGGAGAAACTCAACAAGTCTGGCAACATCATCATCCGACAGAGAAGCAGAGTTAACGTTTTGAATCCGGTGCAACTCTTCAGAACCAGAGACTCTGAATTTGAAGATTACCGTTGAGCAGAAACTGAACATCTTGATCAGAAGGGGAATTGAGGGTTCTGGGGAAAACACAGGAAAGTGGATATGAGAAATATCAGATCAGCCATAATACAACTGAATGGTTGAGCAATCTCAAGGGACCAAACAGCCTATTCTTATTCCCATTTCTTATAGTCTTATGATCTGGATTAGCCATATGACTACTGGAGCTAGAAGAGCAGCTCAAACACTATGACTCCTGCAGTGGTTCACACACCTCCTGTCCATCATTGACAAGGCACAAGTCAGGAGTGTGATGAAATATTCCACACTTGCCTGGATAAGTGCAGCTTCAACGACACTCTAAGTTCAAGGACATCCAGGACAAAGCAGCCCCGTCAGGTGCACTGCAGAAATTCATCAAAGATCTCAAACAAACCTTCAAAAGACAGAATCGTTACAATCCAGAAAGGGGAGAGCAGTGGACACCACCACCACCTGCAAGATCTCCTCCAACCTACCACATTCTGACTTGGAGATATATCGCCATTCCTCCACTGTTTCTGAGTCAAAGTCCTGAAACAGCCTCCCAAATGAACGTTGTGGATGTACCTACATTGAATAGATGGCAACAGTTCAAAAAGACAGCTCATTACCACCACCTCGAAGGCAACTAGGGATGGGCAATAAAGGTTGGATCAGCCAACGATGCCCACATCCTACGAAAATGAGTTTTTAAAAAGAGATCGCTCGGTGGTTTTTGTCTGAAGTGTGCATAAATGCAGCAAATGCAGACAAAGCTAAAATGGCCTGAGAAAATAATTCGGGTTTTGTAAGCTTACAGTCTCTTGTATTTCCATGAACAGTGTTGTTTCTCATGCTGTAGGATCATTATTCCACCAGCAAACAGTCTGACATCGTTACATCAATCAGCATTGCAGCAGATAATGAGGTCATCACCTTTATGAGCTTCAGTGAAAAACTGACTCGGTTAATACAATAGTTTGTCAGAATAAAGGACGTGTCACGAGTTTGTTGCACTTTAGTTGTCTTCCAGATTCCACCCAATCTTTTTGTCAGCATCACAAATTCAGTATCACCCGTGCAGTTATTTTTCTGACACAGCCTTCAACTGGATGCTGCCTTCATCCTAGATTTTTAATTCTGCTTGAGTAGTAATTTTCTTTTGTAAAATATGCGCACATGGTTATATGGTCCATCAGTTAACGCCTGCCAATGTGAATTTCTGGAACATGTTGTCATGAAAAAATTTTGACCAAAGAAGCTGTTTGATTTTAAATGTCTCCCTCCATTTAGTCAACATTCACTAACCCATGTGCTACAGCATTCAATTGTCTGCCCCGTGCTCTACAATCTGTGCACTACTGCAAACTTCCATTGTCTCTGTAATACTTTGAAATCTGTCTGCAAATTCTGTCTTCTGATGTGCCAGCACCTTTTTACATTGATTCTTATTTTTAAGTGTCTATTTCTTCTCGATTTTATCTACTGCTCAGTCTAGGGCTCGGCCTCTAACATGCAGCTCTCTGTTCACCTCTTCCAGGGCAGTTAGAGTTGGGAAACAAATGGCTGGGCCAGGCAAGAAAGACTCCCAGCCTGTGGAAGAATTGGTGGAGTGATGAAAATATTCTGTCCCATATTATTTAGCAAGAAATGACTACAGGAGGGTACAATATCTGCTCATATCCTTGATGGGGAGTGCCGGTGTTGGACTGGGGTAGACAATGTCAGAAGTCACACAAAGCCAGGTTATAGTCCAACAGATTTATTTGAAATCACAAGCTTTTGGATCTTTCATCAGGTGCAGTTGACTTGAAGTTCATCTGATGAAAGAGTTGCGTTCCCAAAGCTTGTGTTTTCAAATAAACCTGTTAGACTATAACCTGGTGTCAAGTGACTTCTGATTTTATTCGTGTCCTGTCATCTCACTTCAGTGCATGTCGGCATATAAGACTTGTCAACTGAAACTACCTAAGTCTTCTCAAAAAGGGAGCTGATATATACACTGAGGCTACATGAACTGTCGATGTGGATGGTCGCCATTTTGAATGTGAAAATCTAAAACCTAAACTGCTAATGCATATTAATGTAGCACGGTTTATTATTAAAGTAATTTTATTCAACCTAATCTTTTAATCACAATGTGTCTTAAAAACCCATTAAACTTGTCATCTTCAGCATCTAGTACAGAGATTGGGATTCTATATGGAGTCATTTGACAAGAGCATCATCATCATAAGGATCTCATTCTGGATCAGATTTGGTGCTTTTATTTTTAAAATCAACACCATACAATTAAACGTCCTCTCTGTGCATTGAATTGGATCATTCACATTTCTTGGATGATCTGATAGTTTATGAACAAATGGCACTCCCAGAAATCACAAAAAGACAAGTGGATCACATATTTCCACTCTTTGTGATGTGATTATCTCTATCTACTATTCACCTTTTTTCCATTTGGCACAAGCCTGATCCTTAAAGCTTTTTCTGTCGCATATTGACATTAGACCCTCTGATATAACTGCAATGTGACTGCAACTATCTAAACATATCCCCTATTAATAAGAGGCCAGTGCACGTATTATTGACCCATACCATTTTGTTTCATTCATTCAGGGAATGTGGGCTTCACTGACAAAGTCAGCAATTATTGCCTGTCCCAAATTGCCCAGAGGGCAGTTAAAAGTGAACCATGTTGCTATGAGTGTGGAGTCACATCTAAACTAGACTAGGTAAGGACAGCAGTTTCCTTCCTTCAATAACATCAATGAACCAGCTGAAATTTTCCCACAACCAACATTGATTTTATGGTCATTAGAGTCTTATTTTCAGACTTTTTTCATATACAGTTTTAAAATTCTACCATTCATCATGGGTGGATTTGAGGTTGGGTCCCCAGAACATTACCTGGATGCCTGCATTAATTGTCAAGCAATAATACCACTCAGCCCCTGCCCCCTCCCTGTCACCCCATCATCCATCCAACTATTGACATTGATGGGGATGAACGCATCGGCAAGGAATTTGAGTTTTGGCATGGTTTGATGTTTGAAAATTATCATCGTTTACGATTTTCTACATGTTAGCCCACATGACACACAGAATTTGGTTCATATTGTGTCAGATATCTGAAATTTTATTAACCACTGATAATGTATACTAATGACATCTCTGACTTAAGTATGCAGTTTGGGTTATATTCTCACTTAGATTACTACCATAGTTAATGGATTTACTAACAGACTCACTAGAGGGTGACTCCAAACTGAATGTCCAAGGAGTAAAATGGAGACATTTTATACAAATGTCACATTCTGTGGTACCATCCAACTTCCTCAAAACTGGAATAGCTTCCTGAGATCTATGCAATAATATGATGGGTTTTGTTGTCCTGACAGGCTCGTAACTCTGAATCTCTGAAGCACAATGGCACAGTTGTTAGCACTGCTGCCTCAGCACCAGGGTCCCAGGTTCAATTCTAGTCCTCGGAGTTTGGAGTGTGGAGTTTGCACATTCTCTCCGTGTCTGCGTGGGTTTCCTCTGGGTGCTCTGGTTTCCTCCCCAGTCCAAAGATGTGCAGGTCAGGTGAGTTGGCCATGTTAAGTTGCCCATAGTGTTAGGTGCATTTGTCAGAGGGAAATGGGTCTGGGTTGGTTACTTTATGGAGGGTCGGTGTGGACCGGTTGGGCCGAAGGGCCTGTTTCCGCACTGTCGGAAATCTAATCTAATCTTATGTCCTGCCATTATTTTTGCTAGATCCCTTTACAAATGCTTCCACTTCACACTTCAATTGCTGAGCATATCAAAATGAATGGGCATTTCATCCATGTTCCTGATGAGGCACAATGGATGCTAGTGCTTTTGCTGCTGTCTAAGGTGAACCACTGGAAGCTGGTAATGTTGGTATCAAGATCTTTTATGGTACTATCTTGCATGATCTTCCACTGCTAAACTAGACATTTTTGTTCCATAAAGTAGCCACATCAACTAGTTGATATTCTGAAATCTATTCTGGACTCCAGATTTAATTTGGTACACTTAGAATACCTACAGTATGTATATATTTATGAAATACAATATAGATGCAGGCCATTTGACCCATTGAGTCCACATCATCCTTCCTAAGAGCATCCCACTACCCTGTCTCTCTGTGTTTTTCATGGCTAGTCCACCTAACTTGCTCATCCCTGATCACTATAGGCGATTTGGCATGGCCAATCTACCTAACCTGCCCATCTTTGGGCTGTAGGAGGAAACCAGAGCACCCAAAGGAAACCCATGTAAACACAGGGCGAATGTGCAAACTCCACACACACAGTGGACTAAGGATGGCATAAAACCTGGGTCCCTGGCGCTGTGAGGCAACGGTGCTAACCACTGTGGTGCCCCAAATTTCTGCTGGTGATGGAATTATTCTGATTTTTGATGACCCAGTGTCATCATCACATTCTCTCAACCTCTCGGGAAATCTAGGCGAAAGCAGATGCTGGAGATCAGAGTCTAGATTAGAGTGGTGCTGGAAAAGCACAGCAGGTCAGGCAGTATACGAAGAGCAGTAAAATCGTCATTTTGGGCAAAAGCCCTTCATCAACCCTCCTGATGAAGGGCTTTAACCCAAAACGTCGATTTTCCTGCTCCTCAGATGCTGCCTGACCTGCTGTGCTTTTCCAGCACCACACTGATCTAGACTCTCAGGAAATCTGCCATCTTGACCATCTCTGACCAACTGTGACCTGCAGATCGATAGTAACGTGGGTGACTCCTAATCACCCTCTGAAATGACCAAGCAAGCAATGAGGGCTGGGCTAACCAGTATCCACCTGGCCATTGTCCCCATCCTACGTCAGAACAAATAGGTTGGCACTCCACTCCAGTTCATAAAGTGTCACAATCATCTCTCATCCTGCCCTCATGCAGCATAGATACGGTAACTTCAGCTCAGGTATCTTGTCAACGATTCAAGACAAATTTTCCACTCCATCAACCCCTGAAAAAAGGTAGCCTGCCTACCACAATCTTGGTTCTGAATTGTGATCAATATCAAGGCTTAATGAACTATCAACACAAGATGGCACCATGGTGGCACAGTGGCTCAGTGGTTAGTACTACTGCCTCCCAACAACAGGGACCAGGTTTGATTCCCACCTTGGGCAACTGTCTGTATGGATTTTACACATCCTCCCTGTGTCTGCGTGGGTTTCCTCCGGGTGCTCCGATTTCCTTCCACACTCCAAAGATGTGCAGGTCAGGTGAATTGGCCATGCTAATTGCCTGTAGTGCTAGGTGCATTAGTCAGAGGGAAATGGGTCTGGGTGGGTTACTCTTCAGATGGTCGGTGTGGACTTGGTGGGCCGAAGGGCCTGTTTCCACACTGTAGGGAACCTAATCTTAAAAAAAACATTATGGATGGCCAAGCATTTTGGGCTGTGCCTTTTGTGAAAATGTGTTGGCAATTTTGTTTTTTCTTTTTGGCTAGGAAAGAGAACCGGGTTTCGTTTCCTCCATAATTTCACACGTAGGCAACACGACTGTTACATTGCATTTTTTTGAGACATCCCTTTATTGTGTTCGCAAACAAAAGCAAAGAGATTTGCCTTAATTCCTGACTGTGTCAGTGCCTCTTTCAATAAGAATGACCTTATTTCAATTAGTTTCTCCTGGCATACATTGTATTTGTTGTGGAAAGGCAGGCTGAGAAGATACTTTACATTAAAGAAAGAATATTTCATTGTCGAGAGAAATAATGAACAGGACGACATCGTGGAATGCTACTGGAGGCTCAGTCTTTATTGTGGGAGTTGAGGCAGGTTTCTCAAAGGATTACACATATGAAATTGTCAAGTCTGTCATTTGGGAACAGAAAGTTCTGCTGCCGTTTGATTATTACCTTTTCTGAGAAATGAAATTATATGTTCAGCCACAAATTTTGAATAAAGTGTCTGCAGAGTTTGATTGCAGCATTTGAATGTCCTAATAGAAAAGGAAAAGGCATGATTGACATTGACTTTTATTGCCGAGCCTTGTCTCTGTGTCCTTGCCTTCTGTTTAAAAATAGCAATGGAACAAGCCAGCGAGGATAGAGTCTTAGTGATTTAATGACTTTTTATCCACATTTCCCACTCTGGCTTTGCTGAAGGCGTTGATTTGTGCCAGGATTTGGCCCCACTGATATTCGCTGACCGTCCACCCACCATCCTGGCTGGTCACCCTTCACATGGAAGGCTCAGTGCAGTTTGGGCTACCCTTTGGATGTGGAATGCAGAGCAGCTGTATCTGGTTTCATCGCTGCTGTCCATCGAACCAAGAACACCTTTCAGAAAGATATCTTTGGATAACAATGAGGAGTGGGGTTATTGGGATCACCAAACCCTCCCGACACACGCTCCCTCCCAATTCCATGAATCCAAATCCAATGCTCTTGTCACACAACCTCAGCTGAGTTTGACTAACTTAAGACAAAGTGGGGACCGAATCTGAAACATTTCTAGTAATGTTACAACAAGAATGCACATTGATCAACCTGCCACCCAATGGTGCAACAAAGCTTTTGCTTCTTTCAGTCTTCAGAGATACAGTCTGAATTTTCTCACCCTATCAGGGAATATTTCCAACATAAGCTTTGGGTGAGATAAGAGAATGTGGGACAGAATCCCATTATAATTCATTTTAGCCTAGTTAATAAACTTCCAAATAGCTGGAGACTGTAGTATAATGGGTTAATATGAATATGTAAATAAGATTGTCCATCTATGTATACAATCATGTGACTTCAGGAGATTGGTCTCTTGAAGAACAATCAAGACTTCAATCTCTGGTAAAGTCAATATTTACTTTATTGCAAACATCCCAAAACTCCTGCAATTAGATTAGATTACCTACAGTGTGGAAACAGGCCCTTTGGCCCAACCAGTCCACACTCCGAAGAGCAACCCACCCAGACCCATTTCCCTCCGACTAATGCACCTCACACTATGGGCAATTTGGCATGGCCACCTGATTTTCACATCTTTGGACTGTGGGAGGAAACCGGAGCACCCGGAGGAAACCCACGCAGACGGTGGGAGAATGTGCAAACTCCACACAGACAGTCTGCCCGAGGTTGGAATGGAACCAGGGATCCTGGTGCTGTGAGGCAGCAGTGCTAACCACTGAGCCACCCTTTCTTTTGGACCCCACTATAGGAGATTAGCAGGCAGGACCAGGAAATTCCAAAATGAATGGGTCAGATGGTTATTGGTCCCACAGGGGTGATTCTTTTCCTTTGTTATCGGAGTTAAATATTCCTACTCTGCAATTTATGTATTTTATGTATTTTTTTAAAGTGACCATTAAAGGTAAGTTTCAGAATAATTTACTTTTCAAAGAGACTTGTTTTCAGAAGATAATTGTTCTAATACTTGAGGAGAAAGTTGCAGTAGAATAGAATAGCCTTTATCGTCAAGTGCACTCAAATTAGTGCAGTGACAAGTCTGTAATGTCACTGGTTTAGCGCCATCTTAGGTACAGGATACCGAGGTACAGATATGAAAGTATTTGTTACAGAATTGAAAGAGTTTTAAAAAAAAGTCTTTCATCGAAATATGAAGTTTTTAAAAGTACTCGGATTACTCACAAATCCAGGTTAAGAATAAAAAGAGAGAATTTAAACGTTGCGTGGGAAGAGGGAGAAAAACTGCAAAAAGGGGAAGAAAAAATTAAAAGAAAAGAAATTGTCAAAGCAGAGGAGCTCCAGCTGGAGACTGTGCCTCCATCTTGATTGAATGCCTTTGGTAACAAGTCAGTAGCTACATGATGATGAAGCAACTAGCCTCCTGCTGTACAATTTGATTCAGTTCCTGACCTCCTTACAGCCTTGTTTCGAACATGGACAAAAGAGATGAATACCAGGGGTGAGATGAGAGTTCCTGCCCTTAATATCAAGCCTGCAGTTGACTGTGTGTCGCATCAATGAGCCCAGCAATACTGGGACTCGGGAATGATACTTATCTGCTAATTGGAGTTGTTAGTAACACAAAGGAAAATGGTGGAGGCTGTTATTGTTGAAGTTCAACCACCTCAGCCCCTGGACATCTCTGCATGGGCTCCTCAGGATGGATCTTAGATATAAACACCTTCAGCTGCTTCGTCAATACCATTCCCACCATAACGAGGTCAGAAGTGGAAATATATGCCGATTTATTGCACAGTATTTTGCACCGTTCACAGCATTTTTGACCCTGAAGCAGGCCGTGTCCCTATGCAGGAAGACCTGGACAATATTCAGACTTGGCCTAAACACTGACTAAGTAACATTGTCTGACACTTGTGTGGCATGAATGTCTGTCTCCAGCAAGAGAGAATCTAACTATTGTCCCTTGACTTTCAATGGAATTGCCATAGCTGAGACCCGACTATCAACATCCGGTGGGTATTACAATTGACCAAAACCTGAACTGGACTGGCCGTGCCACAATACTGTGGCTACACAAACAAGCAAGAGGTTCAGCAGCAGGTAACTCACCTTCTGACACTCCTGTACCATGTGGATAGACACAAGTCAGGCAGTTTATGGAATACTCTCTCTCTGCCTTGTTGAGTGCAACTCCTACAACCCTAAGGAAGCTGCACAGCATCCAGGACAAAGCAGCCTGCTCAGTTGAATTTCATCCAGCACCTTCAGCATTCAACTCTTTTTTTTCACCAATGCACAGTGGCAGCAGTGTGCTCCATCTACAAAGGCAAGTGGTAACTTGCCAAAGCTCCTTCCACAGCATCTTTCATATTGAGAAAGACAAGGGTAGCAGATGGATGGGGACACTATCATCTCCAAGCTCCTACTTTTCTGACTGTTGCTGTTCCTTCACTGTCAAGATCGAGAACTTTCTTTTTAACTGAAAGCAAAAGTAACCAAGCGCTTGTGTGTCACTGTCCAAACACATTGGGTATCTATCTATCTATCTATCTATGTCACAACAATGAGAACACCTCTCTCTCTCTCTCTCTCTCTCTCTCGCGCACGCGCACGCGCACACACACACACACACACACATATTTCCTCTATAAAACAATGTCACAAACGTGAGAACTCCATGTGTCTACTGCCCCTGTTCCCCTAGGTGGCAAAGGTCATGGCAGAATCTGAAAATGCTAGAAAAGATATCACTACAACAAACTTGGAATGAACTCAGACAGATTTTTAAACAAAGACTTTGCACAATTTCATATTTAGCCCTCTTTTTACTTTGAAAGTTTAAATTTTCAAATAACCCGATCAAGTTCCTGGATGCAGTCAGAGAGGTCACAAGGTCACATATTTGGGCAGTTGTTTTACTCAAATAGTGTCTCCCACACATCCTCCTCCAACCAAAAAAAATGTTCTGGGGGTGTGCGTCGGTTGGTAAGGTGTCAAGTGTTTTATTTCATATTTCATTTGTTTTTTCCTCCGGCAGTCTATTTAGGAATTTAGAATAGCGGGAATGGAGGTTAGGGCAGTTGAATGTTCCTCCTGCAGTATGTGGGAGGTAAGGGTCACCTCTAGTGAGAGGTGCACCCAACTCCAGCTCCTCAAGAACAGTGTTAGGGAACTGGAGCTGGATGAACTTTAGATTGTTCAGGAGATGTAGGAGGTTATTGAGAGGAGTTACAGGGAGGTAGTTACTCCGTAGCCATGTGAAGAAGGTAGATGGGTCACCATCAGGGGACAGAAAGGGAATAGTAAGGGCATGAAACGGCCTGCCTGCAACAGTAGTAGACTCCCCAGCGTTAAGGGCATTTACATGGTCATTGGGCATGCATTGGATTGTAATGGAATGGTAGGTTAGATGGGTATCTGATTAATTTCACAGGACAATGCAACATCAAGGGCTGATGGGCCTGGACTGCGCTGTAATGTTCCATGGTCTATGACTTTATTTTTAAACATGGTAAAACGTTTGTTAATCACCCAACTATTGCTAAATGTTACCAGCTAAACTAGATAAGTTACATTTTAAAAGTCAACAAATGCATATGCAATATTTAAAGTCAGGAAGGATAAAAGTTTTATATGAAGATTAAAATGAAATCTGTCTCTGATATCAATACAGGTTTGACTTGCTTGAAGTCTCTGTCAGATATAAAGGGAGTGAAAATTGGAGTCAGACTCAGCAGCTGTGATGGCTTCTATAGTTGACTATGTGTAGAATTCTCTCACATGTGGACTCAATCAGAGTATGTTCTGGGAGTGAGTGAAGGCTCTTTTGTTTTGGCAGACTGTGACTTTAGGCAGGGGTTTCCAGAACAGCTGTCAAAGAGTGTGGTGCTGGAAAAACACAGCGGGTCAGGCAGCATCTGAGGAACAGTAGAACCAACATTTCAGGCATAAGCCGTTCATCAAGAATGTTGAGGGGGGAATGGAGGCTGAGAGATAAAGTAGGGTGGAGCTGGGGGGAAGGTAATTGGAAGGTGAGAGGGTGGAGCAGATAGGTGGGAAGGAAGATTGATAGGTGGAACATTTCAAGAGTGTGGTGGCGAGTTGGAGGGTTGGATCTGGGATGAGGTGGAGGGAGGGGAGATGAGGAAACTGATGAAATCAACATTGATGTCATGTGGTTGGAGGGTCCCAAGGCATTGGAGAGTCTTCCAAGCAACAGGTAGCTAGGATTTAATGGTGGAATAGGCCCAGGACTTGCATGTCCTTGGCGGATTGGGATGGGGAGTTGAAGTGTTCAGGTGGTGGGTTGATTGGTGCATCTGCCCCAGAGATGTTCCTTGAGTTGACGTCCTGTCTCCCCCAGTGTAGAGGAGACCACATTAAGCACAACGGACACAGTGGATGAGGTGTTTAGATGTGCAGAAGAATCTCTGCCAGATGTGGAAGGATCCTTTTGAGGCCTTGGATGGAGGTGAGGCAGGAGGTCAATGAGTCACAGAGATGTACAACATGGAAACAGACCCTTTGTTCCAACTCGTCCATGCTAACCAGATATCCTAAATTAATCTAGTCCCATTTGACAGCATTTGGCCCATATCCCTCCAAATTCTTCCTATCCATTTACCCATTCAGGTACCTTTTAAAAGTTGCAATTGTATCAGCCTCCACCACTTCCTCTGGCAGCTTATTCTGTAAGTGCACCACCCTCTGCATTGAAAGGTTGCCCCTCAGGTCCTTTTTAAGTCTTTCCTCTCTCATCTTAAACCTATGCCCTCTTGTTTTAGACTCCTCCACAGTTGGGATAAGTCCTTGTCTATTAACCCTATGCTTGCCACTTGTTTTATAAACTTCTATAAGATCACCCCTCAGCTGCTGAAAACAGCCCCAGCCCATTCAGCCTCTCCCTATAGCTCAAATCCTCCAACCCTGGCAACATCCTTGTAAATCTTTTCTGAACTCTTTCAAGTTTCACAACATCCTTCCAATAGCCGGGAGACCCCCTCCTCCCACTCCCCCCCCAACTTCAATGAGAAAGTGAGGACTGCAGAACAGAGTTGAAGAATGTGTTGCTGGAAAAGCACAGCCAGTCAGGCAGCATCGGAGGGGCAGGAGAGTCAACACTTCAAGCATAAGCTTTTCATCAGGAATGAGGGGGTGGCCCAAGGGGACTGAGAGATAAATGGGAGGGAAGGTTGGGCTTAGGGTAAGGCAGCTGGGAATGCGATAGGTAATTAAAGGTGGGGTGAAATTGATAGGTCGGAGAGGAGGGTGGAATGGATAGATGCGAAAGATGATGGACAGGTAGGACAGTTCAAGAGGGCGGTGCCGAGTTGCAAGGTTGAATCTGGGACAAGGTGGGGAGAGGGGAAATGAGGAAACTTGTAAAATCCACATTGATCCCATGTGGTTGGAAGGTCCCAAGGTGGAAGATGAGGTGTTCCTCATCCAAGCAACGGGTGGCTAGAGTTTGGCAGTGGAGGAGGCCCAGGACTTGCGTGTCCTTGGCAGAGTGGGAGGGAGAGTTAAAGTGTTCGGTCACAGGGCTGTGGGGTGTTCAGTGCGTGTGTTCCAGAGATGTTCTCTGAAATGTTCTGCAAGTTGGTATCTTGTCTCCCCAATGTAGATGAGACCACATTGAGAGCAACAGACACAGTAGATGACATATGTGGAAGTACAGGTAAATCTCTAGATGTGGAAGGATCCACCTCGTTCAACTTCCTCCCCTTCCTGGACCCCTCCATCTCAACGCTGACATCTATTGCAAACCCATCGACTTCCACAGCTAACTGGGCTACACCCTCTCCCACTCTACCTCCTGTAAAAAAAACCATCCCTTACTCCTAATTCCTCCACCTCTGCCGCATCTGTTCCCAGGAGGATCATTTCCACCTTAGAACATCCCAGATGGCGTCCTTCTTCAAAGACCGCAATTTCTCCTACCACGTGGTCATGGATGCCCTCCAGCACATCTGCACTTCCCACATGTCTGCCTTTGAACCCCACCCCTCCAATCGCAACAAGGTTAGAACTTCCTGGTCCTCACCTTCCACCACACCAACCTCAGCATATATTGCATCATCCTCCACCATTTCCACGCCCTAAAAACAGACCCCACCACCTGGGATACATTTCGCTCCCCACCCCTATCTGTGTTCTGGAGAGACCATTCCCTCTGCGACTCCCTTGTTCGGACCATGCCACCCACCAACCCACACTCCACTTCTGGCACCTTCCCCTGCCTCTGCTAGAAGTGCAAAACCTACATCCACACCACCCCCTCCCCTCCCCAGCCCCCCTCCATCCAAGGCCCCAAAGGATCCTTCCGCATCTGTCAGAAATTTTCCTGCACTTCCACACACATCATCTACTGTATCCATTGCTCTCGATGTGGTCTCTTCTACATTGGAGAGACAGGACACCAACTTGTGGAATGTTTCAGAGAACAACTCTGGGACACATGCATTAAAGAACCCCACTGCCCTGTGGCAGAACACTTCTAACTCCTCCCATTGCACCAAGGACATGCAAGTCCTAGGTCTCCTCCTCTGCAGACTGTAGCCATCTGACGCCTGGAGCAAAAACACCTCATTTTCCGTCTTGGGATCCTCTGACCACACCGGGATCAATATGGATTTCACCAGTTTCCTCATTTCCCGTCCCTCCCACCTTACCCCAGATCCAAACTTGCAACTTAGCACTGCCCTTTTGAACTGTCCTACCTGTCCATCTTCGTTCCCAAATATCTGCTCCACCTTCCTCTCCAACCTATCACCATCACCCTCCACTTCATCTACCTGTTGCATTCCCAGCTACGTTTCCTTCCAGTCCCACCCCCTCTCATTTATCTCTGTCCCTTTGGACCATTCCTTTATTCCTGATGAAGAGCTCATGCCTGAAACGTTGATTCTCCTGCTCCTCAGATGTTGGCTAACTGGCTGTGCTTTTCCAGCACCACACTCTTCAACTCCCAACTCCTATACTCAAAGCATGAGTTTTGTTTACACTCTGTGTAAATGATCATTGAATTTCAAAAGGTCTTGTGATCATTTTTGATCAGTACAGTCTGCTTCCAATTTCAGTTGAATTCATGAAGGAACTCTGGTGAGTATTGGGAAATATTTTGAAAGACCTCTTGATTCATTTTTAAATAAATGTCAACTTGCATTTTAAAAATATATTCTATAATAACTGCACATTCATGAAAAGAACCAGAAATTTGGATTTATAGGGTTAAGATAGATGCAGTAAACCAACCAACCCAATCACCCCGTGGCTCAACACTTTAACTCCCCCTCCCACTCCACCGAGGACATGCAGGTCCTTGGACTCCTCCACCGGCAGAACACAACTACACGACGGCTGGAGGAGGAGCGCCTCATCTTCTGCCTGGGAACCCTCCAACCACAAGGTATGAATTCAGATTTCTCCAGTTTCCTCATTTCCCCTCCCCCCACCTTGTCTCAGTCGGTTCCCTCAACTCAGCACCGCCCTCCTAACCTGCAATCCTCTTCCTGACCTCTCCGCCCCCACCCCACTCCGGCCTATCACCCTCACCTTGACCTCCTCCCACCTATCCCACCTCCATCGCCCCTCCCCCTAGTCCCTTCTCCCTACCTTTTATCTTAGCCTGCTTGGCTCTCTCTCTCCTATTCCTGATGAAGGGCTTATGCTCGAAACGTCGAATTCTCTATTCCTGAGATGCTGCCTGGCCTGCTGTGCTTTGACCAGCAACACATTTGCAGTTAAGATAGATGCAGTCCATTTGATTAACTTCATCAACATTATGTTGTAATACTGGCATTGCACCTTTTACCTAGAAAAATGAGCTCATCCCTTGTATTGGGGAGAAATAAAAGTGCCATACCTTGCCGGGTTGGCAATACTGTGTTCTCGTTCTGGTTAAAGGTGATCACGAAAGACTTCCCAAAAATGCTCTGAATGATACAATAACTGATGGGACGGTAAGTTGTGAGGATGACGTAAGAAGAATCGAGGCTGATTAAGCAAATGGACAACAACTTGGCAGATAACGTGGGTAAATGTGTGGTTTTGCACTTTGGAAGCAGGAATAGAAGGGGTGAATATTATTCGAATAGGGAAAGACTACAAAAAGCTGCAGCACAGAGGGATTTGTGGATCCTTGTGCATGAATCTCAAAAAGCTAGCATCCAAATACAGCAAGTAATACAGAAGGCAAATTGGTACGTGTATGGAATGAGCTGCCAGAGGAAGTGGTGGAAGTTGTTACAATTGCAACATTTAAAAGGCATTTGGATGGGTATATGAATAGGAAGGATTTGGAGGGATATGGGCCGGGTGCTGGCAGGTGGGACTAGATTGGGTTTGGATATCTGGTCAGCATGGACTGGTTGGACCGACACGGGGGTTTGGTTCCATGCTGTACATCTCTATGACTCTGCCTGTTTGCCTCTATTTCAAACGGAATGGATAATAAAGAAAACATGGAAGTCTTTCCAAAACTATATAAATACTAGTCAGATCAAGGTTAGAACACGGTGAACAGTTTTAGTCTCCTTATCTAAGTAAAAATTTATTGGCATTGGAAGCAGTCCAGAGAGGGTTTGCTAGATTGATTCCAAGTATAGAGAGACTTTCTTATGTGTTCAAGTTGAGTATATTGGGCTTGAATTCAGTTGAGCTTAGAAGAATTAGTAGAGACGTATTGAAAGATGCAAGAATTTTAAGGAACCTCACAACATAGTTGTGAAGAAGTATTTCCCTTGTTGGAGAA
This sequence comes from Hemiscyllium ocellatum, assembly GCF_020745735.1. Lineage (NCBI taxonomy): Eukaryota > Metazoa > Chordata > Chondrichthyes > Orectolobiformes > Hemiscylliidae > Hemiscyllium > Hemiscyllium ocellatum. The sequence continues at coordinate 10,782,286 of NC_083423.1, forward strand.
CCAAGGAGCAGAAGGCATTATCCCAGAATAAGGGGTCACCCATTTAAGACAGAGAGTCACCTTTTTTTTCTGAGGGTAATCAATCTGTGGAATTCTTTAACATAAAGGGCTGTTGAGGCTGGCATTTTAAGTATATTCAAGTCTGAGATAGATTTTTAATCAGTAAGAGAATTGAGGATGATGTCGAAAGGCAGAAAAGTAGAGTTAAAGATTATCACAATAACCATGATCTCACCGAATCTTGGGGCCGAATGATCAACTTATGTTCTTACATCTTAAAGTCACTGGATATATCTTCATTCAGGGTGAATGTTATTGGTGTAATTCATTGTGGATTGGTCAACATGCTTCAGACTGTAGCAAGTACACTTGCATTTTTGATCAGAAGGGTCCAGAGCTGAAATCTACTCTACAGTTTGATCTTTATAATTCAGGTCAACCCCTCTAGCGTGCACCCTTTGTAGAAGAGCTGCATGGTCAGAGATGTTACCTCTCTAAGCATTTCTTTCATACCTTTCTTCAAGAGTTGGTGTGAATGCACTTCTTCAAAACCAAGGAGTTGCCCACAAGCCCTTTTGACAACCAATACCAGAGGATTAAATCAGCAATCATCTCCATTTCTTATTTGTCAGACTTGTGAAGTGCAAATTGACTTCTGCATTTGTCTACTGAAGGACTAATCCACTGGATGTGAAGCACTTTGGGACCTCCTGACAGATTTGTTAAATGATTGGATAATTGCACATTCCTTCGTTATTATTTCTTTTGATGCATAGTAATTGGCAATTTTGAGGAAGGGTCACAGGACCGGAATCGTTAACTCTGATTTTTCTTCACAGATGCTGCCAGCCCTGCTGTGCTTTTCTAAGAACATCTATGCACATTGTTCCAATGCTGGAAGAAAATTGCAAGTCAGTCTTCAGAGTTCAGTGATAGTTTGTTCAGTATTAGATTGACAATGGATCACACATGGTATTTCAATTATCTAGTAACTCTTCCTTGATGAATGAAATTATGGCCCAGATTTTTGACCGGGCAGATATTTATTAGACCTCAGCTGTAATACTGTGTACAGTTGTGTGCCATATTATTTGGAAGACGCGAGAGTGTGGTGCTGGAAAAGCAAAGCAGGTCAGGCAGCATCCTAGGAGCAGGAGAATCGATGTTTAAGGAATGAAGGGCTTATGATGAAGGGCTTATGCCCGAAACAACATCAATTTTCCTGCTCCTCAGATGCTGCCTGACCTGTTGTGTTTTTCCAGCACCACACTGTTGACTCCAATCTCCAGCATCTGCAGTCCTCACATTCTCCTATTACAAAGATGCACGTGTCTTGGAGGGAATGCAGAAGTGATTTTTAAGAATAGTTCCAGGAATGAGAAATTCCAGTTCTGATTTTGGGGTTGAAGATTTTTGGACTGTTGTCCTTGGAAATAAGACTTATGGGGAGTTATGTTGGAGCTTTTCAAAATTCTGAGCAGCTGGATAGAGAGTATACAGAATACCTGTAACAAAAACAAGAGGGCACAGATTTAAGGCAATGTACAAAAGAAGCAAGGACGAAATTAGGCTTTTTTTTAACTCAGCAAGTTATTATGTTTAGAAACGTGGGGAAAGCCACAGACCCAATCCCCTCCTAGCCCAAAATAAACCAGATATCACCAACACCCCCTCCAACCCTCAACTTTATTTTATTAGATTAGATTCCCTACCGTGTGGAAACAGGCCCTTCAGCCCACACCGACCCCCCGAAGAGCAACCCAAACAGACCCATTCCCCTACAGTTACCCCTGGCTAATGCACCTAACACTACAGGCAATTTAGCATGGCTAATTCACCTAACCTGCACATCTTTGGACTGTGGGAGGAAACCGGAGCATCTGGAGGAAACCCATGGGGAGAATCTAAACACTCCATCACATGCCTGGCCGCCTTATCACTTTGTGCCTGGAATCCCACTCCTATAAAACCCTATTTACCTGGAAACCTACTCCTACCCCCCGGCACTTCACCTACCTGGCACCTTGCTCTCTACCTGCTTGGCAGCCTAAATTCTCATTAACCCCTTCGAAACACTCTTCCGCAAAGCAACTATGCTGCTTGACCTTTGCAGGAGAGAATATGGCAACTGACCGTAGTGAGAAAGGGAGTGTGGTTTGCATCCCCCACTGTCCTGCATTACAAAGGACCTTGTGGAATGGAAACCTGGTTGCACCCATTTCTGAAATAGCCCTGATCAGAATCTTCTGTCAGAAATATGGAGCTCTCCGTTTTGTAAGAAAGAAGGACTGCTGAACCCTTGAAAACCTGCCCCGATATTTTTAGGCTTACTTCTTGGTTCCTTTTACTTTGTTGCCTGGTGACGATAGAAAATTTGAAGGACTTTGCGATGGTGAATGTCTCCCGGCTCCATATTGCAAGCAATGTTTGCCGTAGTCCCACAACCTTCCGGTGGTTACATATACTTCACACTGTGGAAAACCAGGAGAGCTTTTAATTCAGCACAATTGAATGACCCAGAAAATGTCAATTGCCCCAACCAAACCGAAGCTAGTTCTGTTGAGCCAAGCAGATAAAAATTACAGTCAGGCCCATTAATGCCAGGCTCATGGAGCAATGCCCTGGAACCTGATGAAGATGATGGACAAAGAAGCCTGCTCAGGTTCCAAGTATTTTGCCATTTAAACAGAAGTGCAGTAAGTATTAGGTGGTTCCCAATATTGATTCTTTTTTCAGCAGTAAATTCTTCTTCAGAACAAGCTGTTTCTCTGAACAACATGTTGTTTACCCTACATGCTCTACTGATCTAATAGGTCATTGTCTGCAACGGTCCCCAATTTCAATGTGTTCCTCAGCTTGCTTAATGAAAGGTTGCTTTTAATTTCAAAATGTGCTGCAGCCCTGTGCTGCCTAACCTGCTCTCTTTATAAAGCAAATAACTTGAGAAGAACTTACCGCTCTAATAAGTTGGACCGTTGGTGTGTGGCACAGATGGAGGTGGGATTAGATGATGTGCTACCTAATGGGATAACGTAAAACTAATATCGAGGAGCAAAAATATTAAAAAGAGTGATGAGATTCAGACAGGTGGTATCTTAATATGCAGAATCTGACATTTAATTTGATGATCAGCCATTGAGAATGTTTGACCCCTGGGGCTTATAAAGAAGAGGCTATTTTTTAAATCACAAATTCAATTAAATGTTTCTTATTTGAAGAGCAATGGGGAAAGGGCAAAGGCTTCATTAGGAAAAGAAAAGTGACAGTTTTTTGCACATTGCTTTTCATGATAACGTTGCCAATGTTGGACAAATCATCCCTGCTGAAGTTTCATCATTTGAACGTGAGCCTGTAACTAGAGTTGCTGTATCTGAACTTTGCGCTCTCTTTCTCTTCCCCAGGGATGAGCGGGTGTTCATTTTTAAGAGCATTGTGTACAATGAAATGCATTGAGGGAGCCGCACGATTCTCTCCATTCTGTTGTGTGCTGCTGTGCAGGTAGCTCCAGAACAGATTGAAACATCAGTAAGCAGAAAAGTTTGGTTCTAGCAGAATCTGTAAGCCCTTGGCCAAGCATGTTCCTCACCACAGCGTTGTGATAAAACCAAGGGACCAACCCTAGTTCAGACAGAATGCTCAGAGCAGCGTCAAAAGAATGCTGTGCTGACTCAGTGAAAGTAAAAACATAGAACCAACATGGAGGCCCAGCAAACAAAACCTGGTGATGCTGCACTGAAATAGGTCCCATCAAACTTCTGCAGAACAGACACTTAACAGCTGGGAGGGAGAAATTCCATGAATATCCACATCCTCGGTGATGGCAAAGCCCAAACATGAGTGAAAACTAAAAGGCTGAACTGAGACTTCTTTAGCCAGAAGTGGCTGATCAATCTCAAAACTCCCACTGTGGATCCTGCCATCGAGGTGCCAGTCTTAAATAACGGTCAGTTCAGTTCAGTTTGCAACTCTGGCCATGCTCACTTCCAACAGGATTTAGGCTGGATGTGAGAAATAACATTCAATAACAAAATAATGACCATCTCCAGTGAGACTGTGCCTGAATACTTACCCTTACAGTCAATGGTGTTGCCATTACTGAATCCCCCACCATTCACTGACCAGGAACATAATTAGTAGAAAGTGAGGACTGCAGATGCTGGAGATCAGAGTCCAGAGTGTGGTGCTGGAAAAGCACAGCAGGTCAGGCAGCATCCGAGGAGCTGGAGAATCAACGTTTCGGGCATAAGCCCTTCATCAGAAACATAATTAGACTAACCGTATAATACTATGGCTATAAGAATAGCTCAGAGGCTTAAAATTCTCCACAAACAACTCACCTCCTGTTTCCCCTCATGTCCACTATCTTGAAGGCATGACTAAGGAGTGTGATAGAATATTCCCCATTTGCCTGGATGACTGCATCTCCAACACCACTCAAGAGGTTCAACAAAATCCAAATAGCCTACTTAATTCAGTTCCCCATCCAATACCTTAAATATTCACCCTCTCCAGTCATGGGACACAGTGCAGCATGTACATATACAGGGTACATTGCACTAATTCAACCAGGCTCCTTTGACAGAACTTATCTTAAACTATGTTACCTAGAAGGACAAGAGCAGGCTGTGCATGGTCTCAGTTTTATTATAAGATGGAACTATGTTGGGGCTCCTTTTCTATCAGCACTGTGGGATACTGGACTACAACTCAAGCAGGAGAAAGTGAGGTCTGCAGATGCTGGAGATCAGAGCTGAAAATGTGTTGCTGGAAAAGCGCAGCAGGTCAGGCAGCATCCAAGGAACAGGAGATTCGACGTTTCGGGCATAAGCCCTTCTTCAAGAAGACATCTTCTTGAGGCAAATTGTAGATAGACAACAAACATTGCAAGCAAAGCATGGGGTACCTGAATGAATCAATCCAATTCATAAATAAAATCATCTCCAGTTAGACAATCCCCCCAGAGATTGAAAACGTCAGCAACCATGAGTTAATGGACAAATGATGTTGTGAATAATCAGGTCAGCTTTAATTTTCTGGTATGGATCAAGGGGCGGTGTAGGGAAATGTGAAGCAGAAATCTCGAGACTCGTTTCTGGAGCAAGTGCTCACTGACCTGTTATTTATCCCTTGTTTTTTTGCTGATGCTTACAGCAATCATGTGACTTGCTGGCATTGTACAAGAAATAGTGGCTGAAAAGAGTTCGCCAGAGCCTATCACAGAAGCGTTCCCACCTTGCTGTCATCAAATGCTGCTTGCTTTGAAATATCTGTGCGCCACAAGTTATATTGCAGTGGGTGATCCTAAAAGCAGAATATCATGGTGTGTGCCAGCCTCCATAAGTCAACAGAAGAATTTAATAATCTTCTTTTGGAAGAAGCTGTGCTGCAATGAGAAATGGGCTAAAGGCCTTCCAATTAAGAGAGGTTTCTCTCTGGAGTTTATAAGCTGGTGGCTTGCTCTTCCTGGCCTGTGTTGCTATGGTGACTGTCAGTTAGATTATCTGCTACTTGCTGGGAAGTTTGGGGTATTGCGTTTATTCAGTTCTCTCAGCTCGGTGATGCTTAAATGCAATTCATTGGCGGAATTGACAGGTGACCTGCTCATTTACTCAACTCTTGCAGAGGCAATTTTTTTTTGTAATCGAGTACTTTTTATTTATTTTCTGGGATGGAGATGTTATGCTGTAAAATTCAGGCAGGAATGACTGGCCCGCTCTGTACGTGATGACTGCTTTACCTTTTTTAATTACGGATTTCCAAAGCACACAGCAGTGCCTTGCTCAGTCATTAGGTACCTCTTTTCAGCCCAGCACTGCCTGAGGGGTTTAACCTGCAGTGGGGTACATTGGGGGGAGGGGGGTGGGGAGGAAGCAGTTTCAAGTTAACTGATACAGAATGGAAATCGGTCACGCCAGCACTGTCTCGGCTTTGCTCAACCCCAACCAACAATTGGAATGCACAAAGCTGAACAAGCCATTCAGCCCCTCTAGCGTGTTCTGTAACCACATACATAAGGTAACCACATGCATATAGATAATCCAGAAGAGAAAGGATGCTTCACCACATGCCACTGCTGGATTCACTGTCCAGTTTGACAATGTAGCACATAAATCAGGGAAGAGCTTACCTTCTTTGCTAACTAGTGGGAGCTACATTGGCTGAGGCTGGCTAGATTAACAGCATCCAGGTGAGGATACCTCACCTGACTGACTTTGTGGTCAGGTGTCTTGCTTGATCATTCTTTCTCGTGTATTAATGGGCTTATCAAGTGCCCTCTACATCTCCCAGCAATGTAGAGGTGATGTTACTTTCTAAGTTTGCAACAGGTTTATTTAAGTCACAAAAAGGGGTGACATGATGGCTCAGCAGTTAGCACTGCTGCCTCATGGCACCAGCGACCCAGGTTCGATCCCTGGCTGCATGGAGTTTGCACATTCTCTCCGTGTCTGTGTGGGTTTCCTTTGGATGCTTCAGTTTCCTCCCGCAGTTCAACGGTGTGCAGGATAGGTGGATTGGCCATGCTTAATTTCATCCATTTGAGTTGAGGGATGTGCACTATGGGAAGTGTAGGGTTACGGGAATTGAGCTGCGTCCAGGTGAAATACTCCTTGGAGGGTCAGTGCCGATTCAGTGGGATGAATGAGTCTTTCCACAGTGCATGGATTATTCTTCAAATATTTCACTCATGCTTGTCACAGGTGGTTAGCTTTGAGTATCTTCTGTGGTTTCTGTAAACTTTAAATCTGAATCATCACCAAGGCTTGACCAATCAAGCACAGTAGACATTGATCAGTTGCTAAACTTGTGTAGTCAGGTAGATAACAAATGAACACTATATTCCTCCGTGTATGCACAGAGACCTTTGAATGAGCACAGACTGAGCAAGATGGAGGCAGCCTCACATTGATGAATCACCTTGTTTCATATGACTGAGGAAGCAAGGTCATTTATGTGAGACAACAGTGTAAATGCAACCATTCCCCTGCAAGAGGCAGTATGATGAGTAAGAGCAAATAATTGAAAGTGTTAAACCGTCAGAGGGCAAAAATATGGATAATCCAGAAGAGAAAGGATGCTTCATGAAACAGTAACCTGATTTTCTCAAAAACCAAATCACCTGTGAAACATTTTCATTCGGCCCATGGTGTCTGCACAAGCCCTTCAGACATGCATCATTATCTAGTGTCAATCTTCTGTTGTTTTTTTTCCTCATACCCGTGCACACTATTTCTATCAAATAACCATCTAATACCCTCCTGAATGCCTCAATTGAATCTGCCTATGGGCTGACTCTCCTATCCTTCCTTAAACTGAGTAGGGAAATGAAATTTGATGCCTACAGCTGCCTTGTCATCCTGGCCTCCCCATGCCCCCCCCCACACACACCCCCACCCATCACTATCAATCTCCCACCATCCATGGAAGGATAGAAAACAGGAGCAGGATTAGCCCATTTAGACTTTGCACTACTCTGCCATTCAACTTAACACCCTGTTCCTGCTTTCTCCCCATACCCTTTGATCCATTTTGACCTGTAACTCTTCCTTGAAAATATTGGACTCAATTGTTTTATGTGGCAAAGAATTCTACATGCTCATCACTTCACTGAGTGAAGAAATTTCTCCTCATCTCTGTTCTAAATGGCCTACCCTGTATCCTTGGACTGTGTCCCTGGGTTCGAGAGAACCTCCGACATCGTGAATATCCTCCTTGAGTTCACTTTGCCTAGCCCTGTCAGAATATTACAGGTTCTGGTGAGATTTGCCCCTCCCCTCCCCTTCTGTTCTTCTAAGCTCTTATGAATACAGTCCTAACTGGTCCAGTCTCTCTTCATAGGTCAATTGTACCATCCCCGGAATCAAACCTTTGTTGTATTCCCTCCATAACCAGAGCATCCTTCCTCAGATAAGGAGAGTTAAAACTGCACGGAATATCCAGATTTGATCTCACCAAATCCCTGTGTAATTACTGCAAGCCTGTACCTGCACCTGTACTTGAATCGCTCTCCCAGGATCACAATCAACCACCATTTCCCAATATATGCAACTATCAGCAGATAGACTGTCCCAGTATTTTGATCCTTTCCCACACACCATATGGTTGCCAGCTGCAATTTTAAAGCTATTCCTACAGGTTTCATCACATGACTTGCTCACATCCTCCCCCTACTGGTTATCCAACACATCATTCCCTCATCACGCAGTACCTCTTTCTGGTGATTTGGAAAATAGAAAACCCATCTGGTTCAGTAATGTCCTTCGGGGAAGCAAATCTGCCATCTTCACCTGGTCTGACCTACATGTGACTCCAGACCCCAGCAATATGATTGACTCTCAACTGCCCTCTGGGCAATTAGTGATGGGCAATAAATGCTGGCCTAGCTACGACGCCCTCCTCCTGTGAGCGAATAAAACAAATCTTAGAAAGTCATGACTTTCATGGTAGTGTCTGGGGATCAGCTACAAATCTTTGTTGCCCTGTCATGTATTTCTTAGATCTATTCCTATCTTACACAGAGTGATCAGCTGTGATCCATTTCAAACCCTATTCCCTATTTGAGGGCACCATAGATTCATAAAGATGTACAGCATGGAAAGAGACCCTTCGGACCAACTTGTCCATGCCAGCATTTGGTCCATATCCCTCTAAACCCTTCCTATTCATGTACCCATCCAGATGCCTTTTTAAATGCTGTAGCCTCCTCCATGTTCTCTGGCAGCTCATCCATGCATGCACCACCCTCTGTGTGTAAAAGGTGTCCCTTAGGTCCCTTTTACCTCTCTTACCTTAAACCTATGCCCTCTAGTTTTGGATCCCCACTACCCTGGGGAAACAACGTTGGCTATAAACCCCAACCATGCCCCCCATGATTTTATAAACCTCTAAAAGGTTACCCTTGACCTCCGACCCTCCAGAAAAAACAGCCCCAGCCTATTCAGCCTCTCCCTATATCTCAAACCCTCCAAACCTGGCAACATCCTCCTAAATCCTTTCTGAAGCCTGCCAAGTTTAATTGAAGACATCCCAAAACTCTTCACCGTCAGATAAATATTCAAGTATTATCTTTCAAATTTAATGGATTTGTCAATCTTTGTTTAATAGGTTGCACACTCTCCTCTAAATCGGAGGCAATGCAATAGGAAGGGAGTGCTACACTGCAGGACATACTATCATCTGGGGGGTCATGTGATCAATGATTCTGCCCTTAGCTCTCGGCCTTCAGGTCCAGTTGAAGTCCCACCTACCACAGCAGCATGTCATAACAGTGTGTCATAGTTTCAAAATAAGGGGTCACTCAGTTAAGACAGATAAGGAAAATAATTTTCTTTCAAATGGTTGAGAGTATTTGAAATTCCCTTCCACTGCTGCCTCACAGCGCCAGAGACCCGGGTTCAATTCCCAACTCAGGCGACTAACTGTGTGGAGTTTGCACATTCTCCCCGCATCTGCATGGGTTTCCTCCCACAGTCCAAAGATGTTCAGGTCAGGTGAATTGGCCATGCTAAATTGCCCATAGTATTAGATAAGGGGTAAATGTAGGGGTATGGGTGAGTTGTGCTTCGGCAGGTCGGTGTGGACTTGTTGGGCCGAAGGGCTTGTTTCCACACTGTAAGTAATCTAATCTAATCAAAAAACATTGCGTAATGATTGGAATCAGGTCAGCCAGGTGGAGTTCATAGAATGAGTTCCCTGATTAGAGCTATTGACTTGACCCAATCAGGGAGTAATGGCTGACAGATAGAAACAGGAGTTCTGGGGGTTCTGCTCACTCTAGGAGCCAGCTCCGTACTCACTAGGCCAGTATCATGAACTATACATGTGTAAATAAATGGTGACTTAGCAGTGGGATACTGGCCTCTGTGGAGGAACTTTACATTGGATGCCAAATATTTAAATATTTTTTGGAAGTCAATACATTTTCAATGACCAAGGAGTTGAAAGATTACTCGGAATATGCAAGGATGTAGAATTAAGGTCAAAATCACACCAGTCATGATCTTATCGAATGGTGCAGTAGCCTCAAAGGGCTGAGTGGCCTGCATTTTTATTATATGTTCATAAGACATACCCAAACAGATGTACTGTTCAAATTGTATGAGACATGGTAACCCAGGTGCCACAAGTGAGAATGAGAAAATAAGCAAATAGTCACCGTCCTTTAATTGATGTCAACTGACAGAGAAAAGAAAAACTCCCTTGCTCTTTCTAACGTAGCTCTACGGGAGTTTTACCTGTATATTGAGAGGCGACTTCAGTTTGTCGAAAAGCAGCTACCTCCAACAGTGCAGTACTGCCCCCCTGCTGCATTGAGTGTTCCCCTGGATTGTTCATTCAAATGTCAGGATCAGGACCTGATGTAAAACCCTCTGTTTCAGGCACAGGTGAGAGGGGAACCCACTGAGCAAAAACTATCAATGCATGTTACCCTGGAAACGATGAAAACCATTGTCATTTTACATCAATATAATTGTTCATTAGAAAATGGCTGCACGCTGGCAGTGTTCCATGTTTATTTAATTTTATTATTGAACACAACACAATAACGGCATTTCATAAATTTTCTGTGACTTCACTGCGGAATCATTAGCAGACTCCGCACGACCCCAATGAGTTCACAGAAGCAAGTGACAGAGTAAGATTCCAGTCCTTGTACCCATTAAGCTGCAGCATTCTCCCGCATACATACCTCACAAGTGAACTTGAATTTTTCACACTGATTAAAGTTCAATGGCATTTTTCATGAAGGATAGATGAAAAGAGCTGAAGTGACAGGACAGCCATAGAGAGAGGACTCTCTGTAGATTGCTGAGCAGTTAATGAGAAGTGGCTGTCTTGGAATCGAGGCTGGGAATCTATAAAAAAGCGGAATCGAACAGAAAAATTTCAGGGCAAGTTTTGTATTTATCGAGATTAAAAAGTCTCGAGTGTGGAGTGTGGGATCTTTTCATTCCAATAATTCTATTTTTTTTTCTTGCCATCCTTGGCATAAAAAGCCTTGACGCAAGTCATTGTATTCAATCTCACAGCTACTATCCAGTATACCTTTAAGGGGCATAATTATGAGACCGTCGAAACATGCGAGTGGACAATATAAAGGTCTCAAATTCCCTCCAAACTGGGGCCACATGAAGCAGAGCATTTTGGTGTAAGTGTTCTGCTCTTTGTAGCTGAAAAGGTTCATAATTCTCTACCACTGTAAGCTATTGGGGCCAGTTCATTAAAGGACAACCTTGATTATCCGAACATCAATTATCCAAATTTTGGATTATCCGAACAAGATCTCAAGGTCCCGCAAAAACACTATCCATTACCCGAACATCTGTTATCCAAACTCTCAGTTATCTGCACGAGACGGGCGGGGAGTATTTTGTTCAGATAATTGAGGTTGTTCTGTAAATGTATTCAAAAGGGAGCTGGATGTGGCCCTTGCAGCTAAAGGGATCAAGGGGCATGGACAGAAAGTGGGAATGGGATATAATACTTGTGTGGTCAGCCATGATCATATTGAATGGTAATGTAGGCTCAAAGGGCTGAATGGCCTACTCCTGAACCTATTTTCTATATTTCTATATTATCCCAGACACTGATGTACCTGTGACTTTAGGAGCTATGAAATACAATTGTTGATTTTTTCAATACCTTGTTAATAATGTCGATTTTCTTATGTTACAGTTGCTAATATGAGCATTGCCTCATCCTGGAGCCTGCTCCCTGATAGTAGTTTACGTGTGCATTGTGTTGTCATGTAGAAAACAAAAACTTACTGACCTTATGAGAGAAGAAGTAATTTGCAAAATTGCTCTCTGAGATCTGAATGGTCATATCTGTGGAGGCAATCACAAGCAGTACATGTTATCTATAAATATAACCCTACATAATGCGATCTCTTGGGACTTGTGCAGCACAGTCATAGTGTTCTTATGCTTGAACCAATGAGGCCCAGGTTCAAATCCCACCTGTTCCAGAGGTATGTAAGATCCAGTTGGCTCTGGCAAAAAGCATGTCTGAGCCATCCAGAGACCAACATTCCCAGCCAATGCTGCAGGGCCTACGTGCTGCACTGCTGACCAAGCTGTCTCCACCCTAGAGAGTACACTGAGACATCGAGGAAGAAGAAAACCCATTTGGTGTCATGGTGATGATGCACTTTTCATTATTTGGTGCATTATTTAATGGGAGGCAGAGACCTAGTGGTATTATCACTGGATTGTTAACCCAGAGACCCAGATAACATTCTGGGGACCCAGATTGAAATTCCACCACAGCAGATGGTGGAATTTGAGTTCAATAAATATCTGGAATTCAGAATCTAATGATGACCATGAATCCATTGTTAGGAAAAACCTGTCTGGTTCATTAAGGTCCTATTAGGGGAGGAAACTGCCATTCTACCTGGTCTGGTCTACATGTGATGACAGACTCTCAGCAATGTGGTTGACTCTTAACTGCCCTCTGGGCAACTAGGGATGGACTAGCCAGCGTCGCCCTCATCCAATGAATGAATAAAAAATTTCAATATTTTGACCTTACATCTGGTAGTTTGTTTCCCTGTGTAGCCTTGGATGTACCCCATTCCAGCATGATGTCAAACTTCATGGGATGAGCCATGGTCTACCTTTGAGAGCTTACTACAGTATGTGTAAGAAAGATGAAGAAGTAGAGAGCAGCACTCTGTCCTGCTGATACCATTGTACCTTGTCCTGGCACATCCTGATTCTAGCCTTGGCCTCTGTGTTGGTGTGACTGAGGGAGGCTGCACTGTGTGGGGCAGGGAGGTGTAGGGAGTTCATGCCTTCAGATGGCCAGGGATTAGGGACTGAACAGTTCATGGATGTGTGGGTAAGGTCCTCACATCAGTGAGGACTAAACCCTCTCCCTCATAAGATGAATAGCCTATTGTCCCCACTCCGTGCCTGGTCACAACCCTTTAGATTTTGAGCACAATGGAAGCTGACAGTATACATTCCTCGAGCAGTGGCTTGCAGCCTCCGGCTCTACGTATTGGTGAAACCCCAGACAGCAGGTAGCCTTTCCAGTAGCATGTCTGTCAGCCCCATCTACCCATGTCCATGCCATCCTCGTGAGCCTGCCATTGTCCATCACCTGCACCAGCCCCCCTGCCCACTCCCATGCCCCTTTGCAAACCCTTAGCATATGAGTTGACCGTGCCAGTTCTGATCATAAACTGCTCCCCCTCCCCATTTTGAGGCCAGGATGCTCCTGGCATCCCTGTCCCGTGACCCCCTTCCCTCTATGCTTTTCTACATAGGCCCCTTGCAAATGCTGTCGTGCCCCCCCTTTCAAGATTTTCACCCCATTTCCAGGCAGCCTGTAGCCCCTGATGGTAAAGAGTAGGCTGTACATTCTTCCACACACCTCCCCCAAATCCTCCAACAGCAGCTCTCCTGGATGCCCCCCCCATCCCACCCCCTCGCCCACAACAACCTTTCCTTTCAGTTCCTGGGAACAGACTGATGGACCAGCTGTGGCACACGTCCTTGAGTGACTAAGCCAGGCAACCCCTGATGGGACATGCTCAGAGCTCCAACGCCTTTCTATACATTTCCCACTCACTACGTTAGCCTTACGCTGAGGACTGCTGGTAAGCAAGGCCAGCTGCCTGGTGGTGTGACTGGGTTAACTAGCAAAGAAAAACATGTTAACGGACATTACAAGTGGGTAGGGTGGCATCATGTGAGCAAGCATTCAGAGAGTAGGTGATCAGCTGTGTGGCGCACCCTGGATCAGTCCATGAGCTGGGTGTCACTGGAAAGTGTCTCTGCTCCAGCCTTCTATTGCTAGTTGCTGATGTGCCCTTTAATGCCAGAGAGATGTGACCATGGTCATAAGATTTGGAGATGCCGGTGTTGGACTGTGGTGTACAAAGTTTAAAAATCACACAACACCAGGTTATAGTCCAACAGGTTTAATTGGAAGCACACTAGCTTTCGGAGCTACCTGATAAAGGAGCGTTGCTCCGAAAGCTAGTGTGCTTCCAATTAAACCTATTGGACTATAACTTGGTGTTGTGTGATTTTAAACCATGGTCATAAGAGGCTGGATGCCAATCTCCATGGATAAAGTGTGCATGTGGCTGGTAGCCATGGATCATGCCAAGATGCCATTTGTTGACTATGATGGAGCCTCTTGCAGTTGGCGGTGAGCTGAAGTCATCAGGTACCTCAATGCGGAGGTTTCTCAATGTTGAGCTTGCTCGGTACGTTTGATAAGATCAGAAACCGAACGTGAATGAGCTGAGTTGGGCTGTGAATCAGTGGTTTAATGGGCTTTAATCTCCCTTAGTCAGCAGTGAACTGCTCCAAGCAAGACTCTCCCCTCACCACTCAAAACATACTTAGAAAATGGAACGTGTTTCTTGTGATGTTGAGAGGGGCCTCACCAGCCATCGCTTCCAGTTCTGCCACAAATCACACAATAACCCAGGTCACTAAGACCTCTATAACATTCCACCCATTGGCTGTGCTATTCAGACAATGCTCTCGTGGATGTACAGTGTGATCAGATGCAGTCCTATACAGTTTCCAGAGCTTGGCAGTGTAGCTTCCTTCTGCAGTGTGCTGTCGGTTGTCCTGGGAAAAGTCAGAAGTCACATGACACCAGGTTATAGTCCAACAGGTTTATTTGAAATCACAAGCTTTTGAAGCAGCACTGCAGTGCTATAACCTGGTGTCATGTGACTACTGACTTTGTCTACCTCAGTCTAACACCAGCACCTCCATATTATTGTCAAGGGTGGATGGGTGTCATTTGTCATGGGTGTGTGCTAATTACACTGAGGGTAGGGAGGTGAATAGGTAATTTGTCAAACAGCCTATTTCCTGCAAGCATCTTGGAAGGATGCACTAGTGTACCCTGGTCCATGCCAGTCACAATTCATAAAGGAACACTGAACATTTCAAATGTAGCAGTCAATAGGTCAACAATCTTTGCAAGAGTGGCATATTTAATTTATTATACAAAAGGGAATTTGGGTGGAATATACAGTCATCAGAAAGTAACTGTGCCCTTGAACGGAGAAAATATCAGTCACAGTGACTACAGCTCGGAAGGAATCTCATACGGAAGGAGAGAAGCTTTGAACTGTTGAGACTGATGGATTGGCACATTTCACACAGCCAGACTAGTTGATCAATGTCCTTATTAATGCCAGAATTATGACTTGTTTGCCTTGGAGGATTACATTCTTGGAGTGTAAGGCGTTTCAGCCATCATATTCTGCAGGGCTCGAAATGCTGTAGAACTCCCCACCCCAGGCTGTATGCTTGACATGGAATATATACAGGGAATATCACGGACACTGCAAGTGGATTGAGGCATTTTAAACAGCAATGTGCAGTGCTGAAACAAACTAAATTCTACTGCACTTTCTGTAACATTGAAATTGAAATGTGCTCTTACAAATTTTGTGAATAAAGTATATTCCTGGGGAAAGGAAATCAGTGAGCCTAACTGGAGGAAATACTCTTATCCTTCCTTGTTATAGAGAAATCGTTTTGGTATTTATGTACAAGTTAGGACTGCTGTATGTTTGAGATTGCTTTGTCCATCTCTGAATGGATGTACAATTTCTTGGACCTGTTTCTGGATAATGGTACTTAGAATAACATGAAAAGTTGGCTGAGGTTTGTAACAGTGGGGGGGATGTTGACTTTATCCTGTGCAGTGACACATATACACTAGATTGAAAGACAGATAGAAAGCAATATTTACCTTATGACAATTTCTACCAATCTAGGAACTGCACCCATCCGAAAATGTATACATGGAGATTCTCACATAAAAAGGTTTATTCTGTCACTCATAAAAAGGTCATATTTTTGAGGATGGTCTAACTTGACGTTTGTCAGCTGAAGGGGCGCAAAGATTTTCAAATATCTCCTTCACTTCCAGAGAATATGATTCTTATTGTTTAAAGCATGTTAAGTTTCCCTTGTTAGTATTCGCTTCCTTGTTGCTGAGCTGTTACTATTTGCAGTCACCCTGGCCCTACTACGAGAACACACTTACCATGGGCATCTCTCCCAGTGCCAGCTGTGGCTCAGTTCATAGCAGCCTTGCTTCTGAATGACTAGGTTCTGGGTTCCAGTCCTTTTCCAGGGCTTGAGCACTAAAGTCTAGGCTGAAGTATCATTGGTTTACCGAGAGGGTTGCTATGTCAGAGGTGCTGTGTCCAGGTTAGGCATCAGATGTAGGCTGTGTGATGTAAAAAACTAATCCCCTGGTATTATTTCAAACAAAACAAGGGGAGTCTTCACTGGGGTCCTGGCCCGTACCTGTCCCTCAGTCAATATCACAAAAACATAACTGTTCTTGTTCCCATTACTGCTCATAGATGGTTGTTGTGGCATTGCAACCCCAGCACTCATTGGGTATAAAGCATTTTTGGCATGTCTGACAGTCATGAAAAGCACTATGTAAATGCAGATCCTTTCTTATTTTCACTTCCAGTCCTGTAAGGTTAGATGCTCATTTGCAGGATTATATTGTCACTGCTAGCTTGCTAAAATAAAATATACATAATTTTGTGTTATGTCCCACAGCAGATATGTGATATAGCTCTAACGGACATGTCACAATGTCATCACCACATTATGGCATATGACCTAATCATATACAGGTCTCAGACTCCATCTTACTGAGTTCACTTGAAGCATGACATGCTGAGGCAAGTGTGCTGCTGTATATCTGAAATGTTTAGATTGGTCCAAGATACACAAGTCCCTGAAATTGTAGCTTACACATGCAGATACCAGGCGCTATGATAAAGAAGTTCATTGAATTTTTCAGAACCACCTGACCCATGTCTCATTCTTGTGTTACAGGAGCCAACGTAACATCATGTCACAATAGATGAAGGCAATCAGTTCTTGCTTCACATCACATCATGCTAGATCTTAAATTTACAATCACTGCTCCTGCTGAAACCAAGTTTAAGAATGCAGCATAGGAACAAATGACTGCATTTGTTAGAATCTGAGCTGAAAATAAAAACTCACTAGAGATCACAGTGGGTCAGGCATCATCTGATGAGAGAAAGCAAGCTCAAGTTTTGTATCTCGGTGACTCTTCATCTGAGCTTCAGCTTCACGCTGATGATGAGTCATCTTGATTCAGAACATCAGCTTGTTCTCTCTCCGTGGATGCTGCCTGACATGCTGTCATCTCCAGCATTTTTTGTTTTCATTTAAGAGTGCAGTGTTGTGTTTCTGTATCTACTGGCAATGCAAAACTTGTCTAACCCAGAGGTTGTGAAACTCCATTTGAATTCATTGCTTAAAAAATATTTAAGAGCTTTGACAAATATTTTGAGGTAGACATTAAAATTCTATAGATGACAAAGACCAATTGACAGTTAACTTGTCACATTTCATCTGAACATCTGAAGCCTTGAACATTAAAAAGGGAAAATCAGCTATAATATGAACAGGAGAAAGTGAGGACTGCAGATGCTGGAGATCAGAGCTGAAAATGTGTTGCTGGAAAAGTGCAGCAGGTCAGGCAGCATCCTGAAGAAGGGCTCATGCCCAAAACGTCGACTCTCCTGCAACTTGGATGCTGCCTGACCTACTGCACTTTTCCAGCAACACATTTTCAGCTCCAATATGAACAGGCCATAGAATGAGTTTTTTTTGTGTAACATATTATTAATTGAAGGAAAAAAATGCAATTTGAGAAGCCGTAAATTGGTGATTTTGTATTCCATGTTTAGAAAATTACGTCCATGCTATACAGCCAAATTCCAGCAGACATTTCTCTTTAAGCTCCTGTGTAAAGACTCTTTCTTGGACATCCTTAAGGAACAATAAAGTTTTTTTTGTTTCACAGCTGTTATCCTTTGTGGGACTGTTATGCCATAAACTTGTTGTTTTTCACTTCCCTGTAAGCTTTCAGTGCTCAAGTAGCTATTTATCACAGCATGAGCTATGGAAGTTCATTTCTTTTTTGGTCAATTTGTAAACAATGCTGATTATATGCAATATGGAAAAGCTCCTTTCTGTGTAATGCAGTTACACAGTAATGTAGTGGGGGTGGCATGGTGGCTCAGTGGTTAGCACTCCTGTCTCACAGCACCAGGGTCCCACGTTCGATTCCAGCCTTGGAAGACTGTCTGTCTGTGTGGAGTTAGCACAATCTCCCCGTGTCTGTGTGGGTTTCCTCCGGGTACTCCGGTTTCCTCCCACAGTCCAAAGATGTGCAGGTCAGGTGAATCGGCCATGGTAAATTGCTCATAGTGTTAGGTGCATTAGTCAGAGGGAAATGGGTCTGAGTGGGTTACTCTTCAGAGGGTCGGTGTGGACTGGTTGGGCCGAATGGCCTGTTCCCACACCGTAGGGAATCTTATCTAATTCTTCTTTGAAACTTT
Organism: Hemiscyllium ocellatum; assembly: GCF_020745735.1. Lineage (NCBI taxonomy): Eukaryota > Metazoa > Chordata > Chondrichthyes > Orectolobiformes > Hemiscylliidae > Hemiscyllium > Hemiscyllium ocellatum. Next base: position 10,800,671 of record NC_083423.1, read on the forward strand.
GGCAACCAGACATTAAGTAGCTGGTCACTCCACCTTTAACTCATGAACAAGCTTTCAACCATACTGTTGAACCGAGCTAAATATACCTGAGGGGTGTCTCACATTTCTGTTGCAATGACAAGGTTATAATGTGATGACCTTTTCAAATGTGCATTACATCGTTGTGGTGTAAAAGATTTAATGCGAATCATTATTAGTAGACAGTGTTCCATGCGACACCTTTCGACATCCAAGAACTATCTGGGTAGATTTTGACCCAGTACAACTTTGTAAGAGGGGATAGTGAGACAGGCAGCCCATTCGGTTCATCTGAAGTCATATAACAAAACAGTGAGAAGAGATGTAAAACGGATTGCTGATACACCCATTTTACATCTTATACAAAACTGAAAATCTATGTCTTTATGGTTCTTTGAAACTTACCGCCTAAAAACAGTTTGCTTTTTCCCCTTTTAGAAACAACAGCAAAATAATTCAGGCTTTTGCCTGATTTTCCTGCTCCTCGGATGCTGCCTTACCTGCTGTGCTTTTCCAACACCTCACTCTCGGCAAAAGAATACTGTTGAGCCTATAAATGTGGGTCTTGGTGTTGGTCTCTTTCCTAAACCTGAACAGTTTTACAGATGATCTTTGCTTTAACATGATTACAAAGGAACCTCAATTATTCAGCATTCAGTAATTTGAATTTTGGATTGTCTGAACAAGATCACAAGGTCCCAATGCTTGGCCAAACTATGTTATCCTGTTTTCTATTATCTGGCATTCAATTAACCAAACAGAATACTCTCTGCCCGTGTACTTCAGATAATTGAGATTCCTCTGTATTCTGTTGTCTGCTTCCAGAACAGCAGGACTGTAGAGTTACTGAGCCCAGCAACATGCATAAGTTCGATTAACATGTACAATTGATGAGATGATCACTGAAACATTCTGGGTTAAAGATTCCTTCTAGTGACTTGATTTCTGTTTCCTTATACCATTGAACTCACAGCAACAGGATTTGAACACATGCTTTAAAAAAAAACTCTGGATGCTGGAAATCAGGAACAGAAACAAAATTGTTGGAAAACTCAACAGGTCTGGCAGCATCTGTGGAGAGAAAGCAGACAGAACATTTTGGGTCCAATGACCCTCCTTTAAAATTGATTGTAGCTGAGAAGAGATCAGTGTATATGCTAAAGATGGGATGGGGGAGGAGGAGGAGGAGTAAACAATAGCTTCAGATGGAGCCCAGAGAGAGAGAGGGAAAACAGTTGAGGAGACGAGGGAATGGGTAAAGGTCAGCCTGGGTGAATGAATGCATGGGAGCATGGGAGAAACTGGTCAAGCCCTAAAATTATTGAACTCCATATTGAGTCCAAAGGGCTGCAGGGTTCTCAAGTGGAAAATGAGTTGCTGTTCTTCCATCTTACGCTGAGCTTTGCTGGAGCGCTGCAGCAAGCCTGAGACAGAGATGTTTGTTTTTTTTTTGAATGCCTGACTTGGGTATTTCCAGCATTTTCTGTTTTTTAATCCTGCTTTCGTCTTTCAAAAGAATGGATTGCTGAACTGTGGCCTTTCCTGTCAAAATGGAAGCATGTGGTTTGGAGACTCGAAGGACGTGCTCCCTTCCATTTATTTTGTCTTTTGTTGGAGGCTGAGGGGTGACTTTACAGAGAGGCAATGGATAAAGTGAACAGCGAAGGTCTTTTTCCATGGAAGGCGCAGTCCAAACCTAGAGGGCATAGATTGAAGACGAGAGGAAAAAGATTTTAAAAGGCCCTGAGGGACAACATTTTCAGGTGGAGGACGGTGTATTCCATACGCATGTCTGGAATGAGCTGCTAGAGGAGGTGGTGAAAACTTATACATTTACAGCATTTAAAAGGCATCTGGATGGGTAGGAAGGGTTCGGAGGAATATGGACCAAATGCTGGAAAAAGGGGCTAGGTAAGATTGGGATGTCTGTTCAGCATGGACTGCTTGGACCAAAGAGTCTGCATGACTCTATGACTCTAGAGCTGATCTGGAAATGTGTTCACAACACTGTGACCTCAATATCAAACTCATCCAACCTGTTTATTTTCACTTCCACCCCATTTTACCAGGAGGAGCCATAGGCTGTGCACAATCTGACACTGTTTGGAAGCTGCAAAGCCACTGCATTGCAGGATGTTGCTTTGGTATACAGCTCTTCAACTTGGCTCTTTCGGCTTGCTTTCAGATTTAAAATGGCAGCTCCCTATTTATTGAGATAAGGCCGCTGCTTTGGAGGAACATGTCAATTTGTCACCCCCTAGCCTTTTTATTATTTTTGTTAATTCCATAATATCTGGCATTTTGAGTGTTCAACTCCAAGTCATGAACTATCTCAACCATTGTCTGCCTTGAGCATCTGCCTGAATGATGTTTTATCTCTCTCTCCTTCCATTAAATGCTATTGGATTTTGAAAGCATAAGACCCCTAAGTTTAGCTTACCAATAAGGCTAGAATGTGGGCTTTGATTGACAGCATTGGTGCTCACTGATGATGAATGGCTTTAGTTAGCTTGCCTTAGACATGTCATCTGATGGAGGAGAGCTGGCTATTCCCATCACAGAAAGAAAAAGCAAAGATTGCTGATTGTGGGAAAGTGTTGGATCAGGCAGAAATCTGTTTCTGGTGTTTGCTTGTTGATACATGGAGTAAATAAATAGATAACTGATTGATTGATTGTTTTATTCTTCTATTCAACATATAGTGGTACAATTATGATGAGGATTAGTAAAGCATGAAAAAGTTGCCCCTTGGGTCTCTTTTATATCTTTCCCCTCTCAACCTAAACCTATGCCCTCTAGTTCTGGACTCCCCGACCCCAGGGAAAAGACATTGCCTATTTATCCTATATGCCCCCTCATAATTTTGTCAACCTCTATAAAAGGTCACCCCTCAGCCTCTGACGCTTCAAGGAAAACAGCCCCAGTCTGTTCAGCCTTTCCCTGAGCTCAAATCCTCCAACCCTGGCAGCATACATGAAAGAATAATCTGCTTGTACAATTGGAATCTGCATCTTTGGTTGTGGAGGCTGTTATTGATGAATGCTCTTGACACGGTGGCACAGTGGTTAGCACTGCTGCCTCACAGCGCCAGAGACCCGGGTTCAATTCCCGACTCAGGCGACAGACTGTATGGAGTTTTCACATTCTCCCTGTGTCTGCGTGGGTTTCCTCCGGGTGCTCCGGATTCCTCCCACATTCCAAAAATGTGCAGGTCAGGTGAATTGGCCATGCTAAATTGCCCGTAGTGTTAGGTAAGGGGTAAATGTCGGGGTATGGGTGGGTTGCGCTTCAGCGGGTCGGTGTGGACTTGTTGGGCCGAAGGGCCTGTTTCCACACTGTAAGTAATCTAATCTAATCTGAATGAACTGGCATCAGCAAGACTGAAATTTCAGGCCATGAGCTACAAGACCTCTTGTGCTCGTGATTGTGCTTCATCAACAGGTTTCAAAGATACAGAAGGTTAAAAAAAACAGGTAAACTTGTGAATGACACACCTTTGTCCAACACGTTTTGTATGTTTCAAAACAAAGCTCGAGTACAGGTCATTTGGCACAATCTGCATTTCGGTAACACAAATTTGGCTATAATGTGATTGATGAATTGTGGATGCTATTTGGATAATGCGATTCTGCTGAACAGACATGGCTATTTCCTATAGTGAACTTGTACAGCATGATTTTCTACAGCAGTTTGCTATAGCGCAGGGTTACAAAGGAATGCAACTGTAATATTACAGCAGAACGACCTATATAAACAATGTGTACATTTCCAACTATTCCAGTTTCTCCCACATATCATTCCCAATTGATTGCGCAATAATCTACTGCCCTGCACTGACTCATAGAATTCCAACCATATGGAAGCTGGCCATTAGGCCCATCGGCTTCTCGCCCACCTTCCAAAGCACATCCCACCCATGCTCACCCCCTACTCTATCCCTGCATTTCCCATAGTTAGTCCACACAGCCTGTACACCCCTGGACAATATGGGCAATTTAACATGGCCAATCCACCTAACTTGCACATAGAGTCATAGTGGAAATAGACCCAATGGTCCAACTCATCCATGACAATCAGATATCTTAACCTAATCAAGCCCCACCTGCCAGAACCCGGCCCATATCCCTCCAAACCCTTCCTATTCATATACCCGTCCACATGCCTTTTAAATGTTGTAATTGTACCAGCCTCCACCACTTCCTCTGGCAGCTCATTCCATATACCCTCTGTCTGCAAATTTTTCCCCTCCCACCGTAAACCTATACCCTCTACTTCTGGACTTCCCCACCACAGGGAAAAGACCTTGTCTGTTTACACTATCCATGCCCCTCAAGATCTTATAAACTTCTATATGTTCACCCCTCAGCCTCCGACGCTCCAGGGAAAACAGCCCCAACCTATTCAGCCTCTCCCTATAGTTCAAACCCGCCTACCCTGGCAATATCCTTGTAAATCTTTTCTGAACCCGCTCAAGTTTCACAACATCCTTCCGATAGGAGGGAGACCAGAATTGCACACAATATTCCAAAAGTGGCCTAACCACTGCCCTGTACAACTGCAACATGACCTCCCAACTCCTATACTCAATACTCTGACCAATCAAGGAAAGCATAGCAAATGCCTTCTTCACTATCCTATCTACCTGCGATTCCACTTTCAAGGAGATATGAACCTGCACTCCAAGGTCTCTTTGTTCAGCAACACTCCCTAGGATCTTGCCATTAAGTGTATAAGTCCTACTAAGATTTGTTTTCTCAAAATGCAGCACCTCGCATTTATCTGAATTAAACTCCATCTGCCATTTCTCAGCCCATTGGCCCATCTGGTCCAGATCCTGTTGTAATCTGAGGTAACTCTCTTCACTGTCCACTACAATTCCAATTTTGGTGTCATCTGCAAACTTACTAACTGTACCTCTTATGCTTACATCCAAATCATTTATGTAAATAATAAAAAGTAGAAGACCCAGCACTGATCCTTGTGGCACTCCACTGGTCACAGGCCTCCAGTCTGAAAAATAATCTTCCACCACCACCCTCTGTCTCCTACCTTTGAGCCAGTTCTGTATCCAAATGGCTAGTTCTCCCTGTATTCCGTGAGATCTAACCTTGCTAATCAGTCTCCCATGGGGAACCTTGTTGATCGCCTTACTGAAGTCCATATAGATCACATCTACTGCTCTGCCCTCATCAATCTTCTTTGTTACTTCTTCAAAAAATTCAATCAAGTTTGTGAGACATGATTTCCCACGCACAAAGCCATGTTGACTATCCCTAATCAGTCCTTGCCTTTCCAAATACATGTACATCCTGTCATTCAGAATTCTTTCCAACAACTTACCCACCACTGAGGTCAGGCTCACCGGTCTATAGTTCCCTGGCTTGTCCTTACCGCCCATGTTAGCCAACCTCCAGTCCTCCGGCACCTCACCTGTGACTATTGATGATACAAGTATCTCAGTCAGAGGCCCAGCAATCACTTCCCTAGCTTCTTTATTATTTTCACTTGCTGAGATACAGTGAAAAGTATCATTTTGCATGCTAACCAGACAAATTATACCTCACATAATTATCATTGTCTTCATCATCGTAGCTATCCCTTGAGATTGAGGAGGATGGTCTTTGTCCCATTGATCTGTTTATGGGCTCTCAGGTGGCTTATGTGTCCAATCTTGGCTTTGAAAGTTCTTCTCCATTCAGGACAAATAGTTCCAGGTGGCAGATCAGGCTTTGGCTGTTGCTGCCTCTCTTTCTGTTTTCTTCTCTTTTCTTCTTGTTCTGACCATCTGTCAGCTTCGGAAGTTGCTGTTCCTTCTCGGATGATGGCTTGCCAGAGTTTCCTGTCCTTGGCACTGGTTTCCCAATTGTTGATGTTGATGTCACGTTTCTTCATGTTGACTTTTAAAAAGTCTTTGAATCACTTCTGTTGTCTGCCTCTTTTGCCTTCTTTAATCTGGGAGGAGAAGATTTGTTTCAGCAAATGTTCGTCTTTCATCCAAACAACATGGCCATTCCATCTTAGTTGGTTCTTGATGACATAGGCTTCAATGCTCGTTGTTTCTGTTTCATTCAGCACGCTGACGTTGGTTCTTCTATCTTCCCAGCTGATATTCAAGATGTTTCAAAGGCAGCATTGATGGAACTTTTCAATTGCCTTCAGATGTCGTCAGTATGCTGTCCAAGTTTCTGACGCATACAAGAGCGTTATAATCACCACTGCTTTGTTCAGTAATATTTTGGTGTCTGTCCGGATGTCGCGATCATGAAAGACCCTTGTTTGGAGATGTCCAAAAGCTGTTCCAGCACATTTGAGATGATGTTGGATCTTGTCATTAAGGCCAACATTGGAGGAGAGGTGACTTCCAAGATATGGAAAGTGATCCACATTTTCCAGGGTTGTTTCGCTGAGTTGAACTGATGGTTCTATCTGATTTGTCACAGTTGGTGATGTTTAACAGATGATTTAAGTCTTCTTGGAAATGATAGTAAGTCCAAGTTTTGTGTATGCCCAGTTGAAGGCAGTCAGAATCTGTTGTGGGTGGTTTTCTGAGAGAGCTTCAACACTGTTGTTATCGACGTATTGGAACTAGATGGGGGAACTCATAAATGTCTTGTTTTTGCACTTAAGACAGCAAGATTGAAAAGTCTGCCATCTATTCTATAGATAATTTCAATTCCTGGAGGTAGGTTGTCCTTGAGGATGTGGACCATTGTCGCAGTAAAGATGGTGAATAAAGTTGGGGCAATCACATTTCCCTATTTTACTCCTGATCTGACTTGAAAAGGCTCGCAGTTCTTATTGCTGACCATAACTGTGGCAAGCACGCCATCAGGGAGGAGCCTCAGGGTTTGAATGTACTTTTCAGGACATCCACAGGTGGATAGGACATCCCGTTGGAGTTCCCTTGATACCGAGTCAAAGACTTTGGTGAGGTCAATGAATGCCACATGCAAAGGCTGAAGTTGTTCACGACATTTTTCTTGTAATTGTCACATAATGCAGATCATGTCGATTGTTCCACGTGATGACCTAAAACCAGTTTGTGTCTCTGGGAGGATCTTCTCAGCTAAAGGCTTGAGCTGATTGTTCATCACGTGGGTGAGGATCTTTCCTGCTGTTGCTAACGGGAAATTCCACAATAGTTTCCACATTCAGATCGATCACCTTTCCTTTTGTAGATGGTAACGATTGCTGAGTCTCTAAAGTCTGCCGGTATGTCTTCACTTATCCAGATCTTGATGAGAAGTTGATGCAGTTGGTCATGAAGCAGGTCACCTGGCATTCCAACAAGCAGCCTTGTTGTTTTGCAAGATTTTGTTGCCCTCCTTGACTTGTTCAAGTGTTAGTATTTTGCTTAGGGAGTTGTCAACAGGCTGTTTTGGAATGTTGTTGATCACATTCCTGTCAAATGGGACGGTTTGATTTAGAAAATCTTCAAAGTGCTCCCTCCATTTAGAATTGATGTCAGCATTTCAAAATGACCAATAATCGGCTGCCAAAGGGAAACGCTATCAGGAATGCAAAGTTACAGGCCAGAAGAGCCACCTGAAACCTGAAAAACCAACGGTGAAGGGTGAAAGCTCAGGGAATCCAACAACTAGGGGATGCCAATGACACTCGAGGCTTCTTCAAAGCAACTAAAGCTATTTTTGGCCCGTCCATTCACGGGCAAGCCCCCTCTCAAAAGCAAAGATGGTTTGACCGTCCTGAAGGACATAAGTATATCAGGGTAATAGAACAGAATATAATTTTACAGCCACAGAGAAGATGCAGAGAGCGATCAACTCTAATGTATGAGAGGTCCATTCAAAAGTCTGACATCAGCAGGGAAGAAGCTGTTCTTGAATCTGTTGATAGGTGTTTTCAAACTTTTGTATCTTCTGCCCAACAGAAGAGAGTATAACTGGAGTGGGAGGGGTAGTGCACCTGATCATGATGGTAACTGATACTCTGTTGGCATCACGGGTATACTACATTACTTCCTGACTCGGTAGTGGTGGTAATCAAGAACAGTTTAAGATGTATCGCCCTAAATGTATGTGCATTGTCACATTGCAGCATCTGGTTACAGGGCTGCAGTACTCAGATCAAATTTCAATGGCAGTTTCCACGAGACATGAAACAAGTTTTCTTTAACTGAAAGGAAGGAAAGTGAATGCTTGCACATGGAATGAAACTGGGGGGGTCAATGTTTGCCAAGCACACTATGATGGTGGGATCCAATAACTCCAGTACACGAGTGTGAAAGAGGTTTCTCACTGCGATGGATTAAGCCTCAGGGTCATGCAGTCCACATCGGGTGGGATTAGAGGGGTGTCACAACATCAGTTGGAGGGCTTTGAGCGTCTTTCCCCAGGAATTGAAAGCTGGAAGTGGGCTGTGTTAATTTTGTGAGGAGAACGCTACCTTGTTTCTACTCAGCCCTCACCATCCTTCCTCAAACTGCAACAATCCGTGAGCTCTTCAACATGCCACTGACAGAAAAAACCTTTTCCTGTGATTTGTCATGAATACATTTGATGCTGTGCTATAATTACAGTCAAGGTTTCTGAGAACTGAGACCAGCAATACTAATGTTGTTTTAAACTGAGGAATAAAAATTTGAGTTACCACAAGAAGAATGTGTGCAGTGAGTGTTTCTTAAGAGCATCACAGCATGCCATCTCCAATGACAGGAAATGTTTACTGAAGCAATCCATGTTCAAATGCAACAAGCTCTGGATAATAGCCAAGCTTGGGCTGCCAAGTTGCCAGTAACATTCGTGCCACACAATTGCCAGGCAATGACCATCTCCAAAACATAAACTGATCACCACTCCTTGACATTCATTGGTGTTACCATCATTGAATCCCCCACTACCAACATCCCTTGCGTTACCATTGACCAGAAACTCAACCGGACTCACCACATACAATTAATGGTTACAAGAGCAGATCAGAGGCTAGGAATACTGCAGCAAGTAACTCACCTCCTGACTTCCCAAAGCTTGTCCACCATCTAAAGGCACAAGTCAGGAGTGTGATGGAATACTCCCCACAAGCCTGGATGAATACAGCTTCAATAACACTCAATAAGTTTAACATCATCCAGGAAAAAGCAGCCCACTTGGCATCACATCCCCAAAAATCCACTCCCACCACCACCGATGCTCAGTGGCAGCTGTGGGTAATATCTACAAGATGCACTGCAGAAATTCACCAAAGGTCCCTCAACAGCACCTTCCAAAGCCTCAACCACCTCCATCGAGAAGAACACAGGTAGCAGTTACACGAGAACAACACCGCCTGCATGTTCCCCTCCAAGCCACTCGCCATCCTGACTTGGAAATATGATGCTGTTCCTTCACTGTCGGGTGAAAATTCTGGAATTCCCTCCCTCAGAGCACTGTGGGTCAACCTGCAGCTTGTGGACTGCAGCGGTTCAAGAAGGCAGCTCATTACCACCTTCTCAAGGGTAACTAGGGATGGGCAATAAATAGTGAGCAGCCAGCATTGCCCATGTCCCACCCATGGATAGATAAAAGTCACACAGCTCAGATATCGTTGATAAGAGATAGCATGTGAAGTGATGCTGCATTTTTGGTGACTCAAGAAACAATGGAATGAATGATCAATTATAATATACTTTTCAGAATTTGATTAAATGCTAATTGCTTAAGAGTTCGCATAACCATCCGAGGCTTCAATTCAATATTCGACCTGTGCCAGAAGTGGCAAAACTTGCTGGGCTCTATTTTGCATGGTTAAAGTAACAATTCAAAACAAACAGTGTCAGTCAGCTTATTAATTCTTGTTTGTCATTGAAATAGAGTTGAACCCTGCCCTTGCTGTGTATCCATGTGAACTTTCCATCAGGGTCATCACTTTGCAATCAGTGGTGGAAACACTGGATGATCTTTCACTCTAGTCCTGAGGCTAATTGCAATGCTCCAAATGTTCCCAAGTTTAGATTAGACTGGATGAAGAATGATTGATTATTTGTTGGATGTGATGTCCAATTGAAACTTTTCATCCAAAGTATTGAAAGATATGTTTCCCTGAAATTTAAGATAAATGTAAAGTTTAACCAAACTATAAAGAGTTTGCACATAGGTAATCAGTTAGTACTGAAATATTCTCGGCAGGAAATGCAGGAATATATATTTTGATGCTCAATGGTTGGCTCGGAGTAAGATGACAGTAATGCATTCTGGTCGTTCTCTGGAGACCATAACCCATAAATGATGCTTAGTTTGCTTTATGAAAGTCAGCAGATCTGAGATTCAGTTACAGTTCCAAGCTCACTAACCGGTTCTGGTAGAACATAGAACAATCCAGCACAGAACAGGCCCTTCGTCCCACGATGTTGTGCCGAACATTTGTCCGAGCTTAAGCACCTATCCATGTACCTATCCAATTGCCGCTTAAAGGTCACCAATGATTCTGACTGTGCCACTCACACAGGCAGTGCATTCCATGCCCCCACCACTCTCTGGGTAAAGAACCTACCCCTGAAATCCCCCCTATACCTTCCCCCCTTCACCTTAAATTTATGTCCCCTTGTAACACTCTGTTGTACCTGTAGAAAAAGTCTCTGACTGTCTACTCTATCTATTCCCCTGATCATCTTATAAACCTCTATCAAGTCACCCCTCATCCTTCTCCATTCCAATGAGAAAAGGCTCAACCTATCCTCGTACGACCTATTCTCCATTCCAGGCAACATCCTGGTAAATCTCCTCTGCACCCTCTCCAAAGCTTCCACATCTTTCCTAAATGAGGCGACCAGAACTGCACACAGTACTCCAAATGTGGCCTTACCAAGGTCCTATACAGCTGCAACATCACCTCACGACTCTTGAATTCAATCCCTCTGCTAATGAACGCTAATACACCATAGGCCTTCTTACAAGCTCTATCCACCTGAGTGGCAACTTTCAAAGATCAATGAACGTAGACCCCAAGATCCCTCTGCTCCTCCACCTTACTAAGAACCCTACCGTTAACCCTATATTCTGCATTCTAATTTGTCTTTCCAAAATGGACAACCTCACACTTGACAAGGTTGAACTCCATCTGCCACTCCTCAGCCCAGCTCTGCATCATATCTAAGTCCCTTTGCAGCCAACAACAGCCCTCCTCACTATCCACACCTCCACCAATCTTCGTATCGTCTGCAAATTTACTGACCCACCCTTTGACTCCCTCTTCCAAGTCATTAATAAAAATTACAAACAGCAGAGGACCCAGAACTGATCCCTGCTGAACTCCACTTGTAACTGGGCTCCAGGCTGAATATTTACCATCTCCCACCACTCTCTGACTTCGACCGGTTAGCCAGTTCTCTATCCAACTGGCCAAACTTGCCACTATCCCATCCCTCCTGACTTTCCACATAAGCCTACCATGGGGAACCTTATCAAATGCCTTACTAAAATCCATGTACGCTACATCCACTGCTCTACCCTCATCCACATGCTTGGTCACCTCCTCAAAGAATTCAGTAAGACTTGTAAGACAAGATCTATCCCTCACAAATCCATGCTGGCTGTCCCTAATCAAGCAGTGTCTTTCCAGATACTCATAAATCCTATCCCTCAGTACTATTTCCATTACTTTGCCTACCACCGAAGTAAGACTAACTGGCCTGTAATTCCCGGGGTTATCCCTATTCCCTTTTTTTGAACAGGGGCACAACATTCACCACTCTCCAGTACTTGGGGTCTGGTACTAATGCTTTGTATCTCCTGAATGAAGACCACTGATGTGAGCCACTATAAATATGTTCGGGAGGCAAAAGAGTCGATTTCAGTTCAGAAGAGGAATTGAGGAATATGTTAAGCGGATGTGGTTAAAGATCATGTTAAAATCATCCAATAAACTTGGCCTGATACAGTCTTCTTCCTGTTAAATGAATTTGAATCTTGACCACAGGTAGTATCCCCAGTTTCTTTTCACTTTGAACTTTACAAGGACTGCTCAGTATCTTGGCCCAATGATGGGAAAGTAAATAATTTAAAAGGGACTTGAGGGGCAACATTTTCACGCAGAGGTTGGTGCGTGTATAGATTAAGCTGCCTGAGGAAGTGGTGGAGGCTGGTACAATTACATTTAAAAGGCATCTGGATGGGTATATGAACAGGAAGAGTTGAGAAGGATATGGGCCAAGTGCTGGCAAATGGGACTAGATTCACATAGGCTAACTGGTCAGCATAAACGAGTTAAACTGAAGGGTCTGTTGTCATGATGTACAGCACTTGACCAGTGCCATTGTAAGGCAGATCGCATGATTTGTGTCAAAACTGGTTGGGAATCTATCTTTACACACACACACACACACACACACACACACAAAACAACTCTCAAACACACACACACACACACACAAAACAACTCTCAAACACACACACACCACAGCTCTCACACATATACACACCACAACTTACACACCACAATTCTCACACATACACACACCACAACACTCTCTCTCTCTCTCACACACACACACACACACACAAACACACACCACATACCAAAATACACCATGCACCAAAACATACCACACACACCCACACTCACTCTGACCCACACGCTGAAACACACCACATGATACATACACTCCACACAACACACTTTGTAGCAGACCTTGAAAGTGCAGGGGAAGTTTGTGCTAACTTGTAAATCAATTTATGAAAGGGTCCATCATAAGCCATTTTTCTTTCTGTCTTTTTGCCAGTGCCTTAGCAGGTGGATATAACATGATCAAAAGCTATTTGACACAGGATAAGAAGGATAATAGCACTGACAACCTGCTGGCCGATTCTATCAGGTGTCTGCTGTTACAATTCCAGCTCACCTCTCATCAACAAATGTTAGACAAGTGTGATATGTAATGCTGAGGAATTTGCAGCTTCGGAGTTAATACATAGCTTTGCAGCTGCTCTTTCAGGGCTTCTTCCACATAATCACCGTTTAAAAATTGTTCGATGGGGAAGAGGCAAGACGGATTCATTTCCCATCTGTGAGTGTGATGATGGGATCAGGCTGAGCTCACAAACTGGAACAAAGACCCGTCTAAATTCCGTATTGAGGTGCACTCATGAAGGATGATCATTTGACTGAAACAGCAGAAGCATCAAACCTCCCACCCCAGCACAAACCAGCTGCTGATCTCAGGTGAACTGAGGAGACATTGGAAAATTTGTTCAGACTACGAGGTTTTCAGTTACCATAGACATTGGCGTGTCAGTCTCAAACTTCAAAAATCTCTGCAAAATTGGGGGTCAATTTTATTCGTGAGGTATAAAGGTGAACCTAACCCTGTGGGTGAGTGCAATTTTCAAATGGAATTTGCATGACACACAAGGAACCAGCGTGTCTTAAATTGTTGCACATCTGCTCAATTCAGCACGCACCGCCAGCTGGCTCCCTTCAACTCAGTTATAAAGCATTCGTGTGTAAAACATGTATTTGAGGGAGGGAAAATTGAGGCGGAATGCGAATGCAACTATGTTGTATCATGGCTGAAAGAGGGTGGGGGGAGTGTCAACTTACTGAGTATTTGCATAAGTGTCATTTTTTAGGAGGGCTGGAAAAGTAAGATCATGTGACAGGTGGGTTGACTTGTATGCAGCAATTTATCATATTTGTCAGAGAGAGGAGTAAAACCAGAAGTACAACATCTGAAACGTAAGGTAGATATCAGCATAAAGATTGGAGAGCACTTTGAAAACTAAACATCAGACAGAAGCTCCATCATGGTCTGAGAGAGAGTGTAAGACAATTCAATGGGTTCAGATGAAGAGTTAGCATGTGATTTCTCCTTTTAAAGGCTGTTAGATGTGCTCCACACTTTTCTGCCTTTAGATCTTGGTATTATTCCTTCGGGCAATGCTACTTATTACTGGTCCATTAGTTTCCCCATCACCCCGATTCCAAATTGTACGGCCAGAGCAACATGGTAGCTCAGTGGTTGACACTGCTGCCTCACTGCACCAGGGACCCAGGTTTGATTCCACCCTCGAGTGACTACAAATATGGAGTTTGCACATTCTCCCCTTGCCTGTGTGAGTTCCCTCTGGGTGCTCTGGTTTCCTCCCACAGTCCATAGGTGTGCAGGTCAGGTGAATTGGCCATGCTGAATTATCCACATTAAGTAGGGATGTGCAGGATAAGTCGTGGAAAATGTCGGGTGCTGGGTCTGGGTGGGATGCTGTTTGGAGACTTAATGGGCTGAATGGCCTCTTTCCACACGATAGAGACGTTGTGGTTTTAATATTGCAGCCCTCATAGAGGCTAAGTTGTTCAACTTCACCAAACAGACTGCACCAGAAAAAAAATGGCTTTGTGCATTTCCAAATGTGAAAGTAGACTTTCCTGATGCTGCCCCGTGGGGAACATCTGTACCTCTGGGTGAAAAGGTCAGGCAGAAAGACATTCCCCTATGTAACTATCTCTGCAGCAATCATAAAGGCCCACTGTGGCACCATTAATGAAACAAGAAAGTGTGCTTCTTTGTTTTGTGCCTTATTTTTCTCCTGCAGGATTGCAGCCAGGAGCCTGGGAAAATAAGCCATTATTGAGTACTCCAATTCCTCACCGACTAGAAGGTCAGTAGGGATGTCAGGGAACCAACTCTGCAGCTCAATCAATTTCTCAGAGTTGGCATCCCAACAGCATGGAAGGTTTCTGTGAGGAACAGGATGCTCCTGAGCTTGGAGGTACTACAGTTGGCTGCTCCTTCAGTCAGGAAGTCTCAGTGTCCCTGTCATTGGAGTAGAGCAGTACTCTGAAGGTGTATCCCACAGTGGAACAAGAGTGGAATCTGGGGTGGTGGGGGTGGGGAAACAAGTGTAGACAAATATATTTGGCAGAAGGCATAAGAGAGGAAAATTATACTGAGTACAATGAACATGGGACCACCCTGAGTGAGTTTATATTGCAGTGCCATTTGTGTTTCTTACGTAAGGATTGATAGTTGGTTTGTTTAATTTTTGTTGAATGTTTCAGGCCGCCTGTCCCCTTACTGGACACAATACAAAGCAGACCACCTGCACCACAGTCACTATTATTGATATTCATTTGAGTTATTATGAAAACCATAAGCATCATTATCTACCCTCCACCAAATTAGCAGAGAGTGGTGAAATCGACACTAATTTGGATTTCTAGTATACCTTTTATGACTTCGGGCTCTCCCAAACAGCTTAAGATGTCGATTGATGGATAAATACAACAAATAGCTTTATGCATAGCAAGATCCCACAGACGGTATTGAGATAAACAACCAGTTGAATTGTTTTTACTTGGTGGTGATTGTGAGCTTAAATAGTGGTCAAAATGTCACACCTGACAAAGGCATCTGGTGCCTTGGGTTAGACATCAAAAGGTTTTTTTTTCTGCCATGAGAAAATACCCTCAGTATTAGCTGAAATTGCACGTTTGAGTGAAATTGACATTTAGACTTTGATAAAATATTTTTGGTTGTGCACCAGTGATAGACAATGTAAAAATGTACTGTCACCCACAAGTGATTCCAAAATAAGGATGTAAACAATCAGTGGATTGTCAGAGGAAGGGTACAATTCAGCAATTAGAAAGTTTCATGACATTAAGAAATTGGCAGAGAAGGAGTTTAAGGAACAGATGGCGCGTGGCAACTTTTCATTTCAATGCAGCGATGAGGTATGGGGGAGGGGAGATGTGTAAAATGGCACTTTATGAGCTAGCTGAGACTCTGTGGAACACCCACTACACACTGTAATGGCTTGGAAATATATTGTCATTCCATCAGTGACTCTGGATCCAAGTTGTGAAACCATTTCCCTAATGCCATTGTGGGTGTGATTACACAAAACAGACTGCAGTATATCCAGAAGGCAGCACACCACCACCTTCTCTAGGGGCATTTAAGGAAGGGCAATTGACCCCATCAATGAATTAAACTAAATATTACCTTCAACTTCGGTGCTGCCTGAATTGAAATTCAAGTTGCTATCCAGCTAATGATTGCAGTAGTTCCTCATGAGAATGTTCATTGGGCAGCTGGACACGAGGGGATGAAACTGTGCAGCACCACATTCAAACAATCAGGTAGGGTTTACATCAGAGTGGTGCTGGAAAAGCACAACAGGTCGGGCAGCATCCGAGGAGCAGGAAAATCGACGTTTCGGGCAAAAGTCCTTCATCAGGAATGCTGCCTGACTTGCTGTGCTTTTCCAGCACCACTCTGATCTAAACTTTGGTTTCGAGCATCTGCAGTCCTAACTTTTGCCCAGATCAGGTAGGCTCAGGTTTACTAAAACTTAAATCTAAGACTGTATTTTCAGGTTTTACTTTCCTAAGCAAACCTTTCAGAGATGTGACCAACACCTCTCGAGTACGTAGCACTTGAGCAAATGGCCTCCTGGTTCAGAGATACAGGCAGTATCACTGTACCACAATACCCTTCTTAGAGGAAAGCATTCCATAAGGGTTTCTAAATCAACCCATTCAGCTGTTTTACAGATACTTTTCATTCACCTATTATGGTGCACATCTGAGGTTTGAAATTGAGGCTGTTGACTCCAAGATAGGGCCATTAGTATTGCACCAGAAGAGCATTGGATTTAGACAAATGAGCTGTGGAAGCCAGTTGCAGGCCCTCATGTACCTGACCTGACACTTGGGGGCTCCTGAAACAGGCTTCAATTCCACTATTGACACATGTGAAAGGAAATAGCTGGGTGACACAGTTGGGTCCATGTTTGGCACTGCATCAGGGACCCAGGTTTGAATCCAGCCTCGGGTGACTGTGTGAAGTTTGTACACTCTCCTGTATCTTTGTGGGTTTCCTCCAGGTGCTCTGGTTTCCTCCCACAGTCTAAAGATGTGCAGGTTAGGGTGGATTGGCCATGCATAGTTTGCAGAGATGTGCAGGATAGATGAGTTAGCCATGGTAAATATAGGATTACAGGAATGGGGTGAGAGAGCCGAGGTGGACTGGATGAGCCTAATGGCCTGGGTCTATGTAGTCGGGATTGTATGGTAAGTACAGGAAGCGTTGTTTCAACTGGCACTTTCGATAAACCAACAAGAACTGAATACCTCTAATGCAGCAATCTACTGCCATGTCTGAGTATTTATGCTGTACATAAAGTCTGTCAGTGATGTGTATACCCTCTGCATTACATTTCTGTCACCTTGATTTTAGGAGGTGTGTTGATGTTTTTACATGGATTTTTTTGAAGGATATGGATGTGTTGAAGCTTTGCTCGGCCAGGGTTAGATTAGATTAGATTACTTACAGTGTGGAAACAGGCCCTTCGGCCCAACAAGTCCACACCGACCCTCTGAAGCGCAACCCACCCATACCCCTACATTTACCCCCTAAATAACACTACGGGCAATTTAGCATGGCCAATTCACCTGACCTGCACATCTTTGTGACTGTGGAAGGAAACCGGAGCACCCGGAGGAAACCCACGCAGACACGGGGAGAACGTGCAAACTCCACACAGTCAGTCGTCTGAGTCAGGAATTGAACCCGGGTCTCTGGCGCTGTGAGGCAGCAGTGCTAACCACTGTGCCACCGTACCACCCACAAATTGTGGTTATGTGTCCCTCTTGATTATCCGGGCTATTTGATCAACTGGCACACCGCTGCTGCCATAGGTGCTGGTTCATGACAAGTTTGCTACAGTTGGAATTGTCTGGTACTGTTTTCCCTGCCGTCTCTTGCTTTGGTCACATCTGAGTCCAACCATATTTTGATTCACACAGAGCCTATTTCAGATCATTAGAAAGGGAAAGGGTCAGATTGTTTGTTACTAACCTGATCATTAAATCTGACCTCTGCCATTCAATTTAACAAACTTAATCAACTTAACAAACAATCCAATATTACATCTCAGTTGCTTCACGCTGTAAACCTTTGCTATAAATTCTGTAATTTATGATCTTATACTCCACAACCACCTGATGAAGGAGCAGCACTCTGAAAGCTAGTGCTTCCAAATAAACCTGTTGGACTGTAACCTGGCATTGTGTAATTATTAACTTTCTCCACCCCAGTCCAACACTGCACATCCACATCATGCCATTCAGTTCAAGCTTTTAATGGAGAAATTCTTGGCATGCTTGTGTGATAAGGACATACATGGTCAACCCAGCAGGAATGAACCACTTTGTATCACGTCTTTCACACTCTCAGGACATCCCACTATGTTTCACAGCATTTATGTATTTTTAATATGTATCTATTGAGAGAGTGAGAATGCAAGATGCACTGACAGGGAGAGCTAGAGTCCAGCTGGTGCAGTGGTAGTGTCCCTACCCCTGGCCAGAACGCCTGGGGTGAAGTCACGCATGCTCCAGGGATGTGACTTAACACATCTGAGCATGTTTGTTAAAAATATCTACAGACCAGGTGAGAGAACAAAATGAGCTGGGTGGCAAATGGCACCAAGAGAAAAGCAGCTGAGGGAATGATGGATGTGCGTGTACAGCTAGATAAGGGGTGAACAAGAGTCGAACAGTGTGGCGCTCGAAAAGCGCAGCAGGTCAGGCAGCATCCGAGGAGCAGGAGAATTGATGTTTCGGGCAGAAGCCCTTCATTCCTGAAACGTCAATTCTCCTGCTCCTCGGATGCTGCCTGACCTGCTGTGCTTTTCCAGTGCCACTCTTGTTGACTCCGGTCTCCAGCATCTGCAGTCCTCACTTTCTCTCAAAGGTTGAGTAACAAATACAGACACAGGAATGCAATTGTGTGAGTGAGATAAAGGGGGACATAGGACAGCTATGAGACAGGATGAACTCTGGAAAGAAAAATGGTTGATAAGTTATTTTTTAAAATCTGGGGGCATACCAAGATGCATCACTACCAATGAATGAATGTTTTCTTAGATTCCCCAGTGTGGAAACAGGCCCTTCGGCCCAACAAGTCCATACCGACCCTCCGAAGAGCAACCCACCCAGACCCATTCCCCTACAATTACCCCTGACTAATGCACCCAAAACTATGGGCAGGTTAGCGTGGTCAGTTCACCTAACCTGCACATCTTTGGATTGTGGGAGGAAACAGGAGCACCCAGAGGAAACCGCAGGGGAGAATGTGTGTGTGTTGGGGCAAGTTTTTTTTACGCAGAGAATAGTAGGAGTGTGGTCATACCCCTAGGGATGGTGATGGAGGCTGATACGAAAGGACTGTCTAAATGACTTGTAGATAAGCACATGATTATGCAGGGAATGGAGGGATATAGACTATGGAAAGGCAAAAGGGATTAGTTTAATTTGGCATCATGTTCAGCTGCAAATGTGTTGCTGGTCAAAGCACAGCAGGTTAGGCAGCATCTCAGGAATAGAGAATTCGACGTTTCGAGCATAAGCCCTTCATCATGTTCAGCACAACATTGTCGGCCGAAAGGTCCGTTCCTGTGCTGAACTGTTCTATGGTTATCTATGTAATATGATTTAAAATCTGTGTAATATGATTTTAAATTGTGAACATTTCTGAAGAAAATGTGGCATTTGTACACTGAGCATAGTCAAGTTAGAACTAGGGGGAAAAAGTTCAGAGTCTGAAAAGACTTCCCTAAACTATAAATGATGTAGAATGTCTCTTCAATCTTAACAGGAATTTTTAAGAAAACAAAAAAGAAAGCTTTTTTGTTGTCTGAATGTGAATTCAATGGAGCTACCCTTTAATTTTGAAATATCTGACTGGAGTAAAAGGTTAAGGAATTGCAGATCGAATTTGCTTTTGACTGAGCTTCGTTGAATTGGGCCGAGGTTATGAATAATTCGGAGAAGAAGCCGGGCGGAAAGGAAAAGTGTGCTTGAAAGCTGAATATGCAAAGCTGGATTAATTTATCAAAGGTGCAAGCCCGTTGAGACATTGGCACAATCCTTTTGATTGTATCAGGACGATAGGAGATATACCCCAGGGACGGCTGTGCGCATGAAAAATGTAAAGGACCAGGGGCAACACAAAGCACAAATACAAAGATGTGAAGTTGTCAGCCGCCGGGGTGCTGGGATTGTCTTGCTCCACGGAAGGAAGAACTGTACAGAGAAATCAGGTCAGGAACGGGCCAGTACTCACTGCAGTTTGATGCTACAACTGTCAGCTGTTTCCTGTTCAACACCCTGTGCTATCCTGTATGTGTGGTGTTAATTATATCAAGTGTCATTTGCTGTACTGTTACCTGGAGCTGATGTGTCAGTTGAACCTTTAAGTTGGATAGCGTCAAAGTAAAACCGTTCTTTGTGGAGAGAATATCAAACTCCAAGTGAACTTAAGAACATTAAAAAAAATCCTTTCTGCTTTGAACGCAAGGAGATCAAGCGCAAGACCATTTGATATTTTCTGGTATCAGTGCAGAACAAAAGATTATTTGGGAGTTTCTGAGGCTTTTCATGAAACCAATTTTTAATGGGATCTCACTTACCCTTGGCCTTTCTTCCCCATCATTCCAAGAGTCCAGAAGGTCATTAACCAGCAGAGCCCTGTAAAGCAGTAACCTCATCCTCCGTAACACTTGTGTCTTTTATGTGTGTGTAATAAGGCCAAATCATGAATTCTTCAAACTCCTATTTGCAGTGTTAAGATGCTATCTGACATTATTGGAGAATTGAATCACTGAAGAGTTGTTACAATCATGTTAACTGGCAGAATATTAACATGACTGATGTCGGCATTCACTTAGTCTTTGCTGAATTTCTCACCCACCCACTACTCTTCAAAGGAGTGCAAGCAATTCATGCAGTGTGTCTCCCTCTGCCACCTTCACTAAAAATGGCATTGTTTCAATGACATTTGTGCATGTAAATTTGCATGAAAGAATGTTACCACTGTTCAGAGTAATTCAATACATCAGCGATGCCTTAAAGTTTCTATTGAGGCATAGAAAGTAGCTTCATTCCTGATGAAGGACTCCAGCCTGAAGCATCGATTTTCCTGCTCCTCGGATGCTGCCTGACCTGCTGTGCTCTTCCAGCAACACGCTCTCAACACAGAAAGTAGCCATTCAGCCATCGTGTTTGTGTTTTGAATCCATAAGATCAAAAGATATTGGAGCAGAATTGGGCAATTCAGCCCATTGAGTCTGTTGCTCCGTTCAGTGAGATCAGGACTGGTGTGATCATCCTAATTTACATCATCAATTATAGGTAGCACGGTGGCTCAATGGTTAGCACTGCTGCCTCACAGTAGCAGAGATGTGGGTTCAATTCCAAACCCGAGTGACTATGTAGACTTTGCACATTCTCCCAGTGTCTATGCGGATTTCCTCTGGGTGCTCCATTTTCCACCCACAGTCCAAAGATTTGCAAATTGGCTGTGCTCAGGCAAAAATTGTTCGTAGTGTTCAGGGATGTGTAGGCTAGGATTATCCATGGGAAAGGTAGGGTTACAGAGATACAGTGGGGTGGGTGGGTTAGGGTATGATACTCTTTAGAGAGCTGGTGCAAATTTTCTGGGCCAAATGGCCTCCTTCCACACTAGGGATACAATGGCTCTATTTTCTTGCGTTTTCTCCATAACCCTTGCTTCCCTTATAGATTAAAAACCTATCTCAGCCTTCAGTATACATAAGGGGCCAGCCTTGAGAGCCTTTTGTAGTAAAGAATTCCATCAATTCACTAACCTCTGAGAGAAGAAATTCTTCCTCATCTCTGCCTTAAATGGGCAACTTACTCTGAGTTTATGCCGTCTGGTCCTAAACTTTCCCACAACATAAAGCAACTTCTCCAAGTACCCTAGGAGTTTTATTAAGTTTCAGTAAGGTGGTTCTTCTCTTACTAAACTCCAGTGGCTACAGGTCCAACCTACTCAACCTCTGCTCAGAAGGAAATCCCTCCAATCTCGGAATCAACTTTGTGAACCTTGTCTGCATTGCCTCCAATGTCAATATATCTTTCCTTAGATAAGGGGAGTAAAACCATTCATAGTATTCCAGCTGTAGTCAAACTAGGGCCTTCCAGAGTTTTAGTAAGACCACCTATTTTATATTACATTCCCTTTGAAATGAAGACTGACAGTCCCTTTGACTTCCTATTACCCGTTGAACTTGGATGTTAGCTTTTTATGATTCATACAGCTTTCCACAGTCTTTCTCCATTTGAAAGAGCTGTCTGGTGAGTTCCACTGCTCTGTCCTTTGTACGGAACCCCTTCTCCCCTTCCAAGTACTTGTGCAGTACTCCTCTGAAGCGTACCCTCAAATGCTTCCAACACCTTTTCCGACAGCAGATTCCAAAAATCATGAAACTCTCTTTCCACACTGTAGAGAATCTAATCTAAGCTAATCATCTGAGAATTTTGACAAACTGCTGTAATTAAAACCAAGGATTTTATTTCTAAGGAAGGATCACCAGACCCAAAACATTAACTCTGATCTCTCTCCACAGATGCTGCCAGGCTTGCTGAGCTTTTCCATACATTTCTGTTTTTTGTTTCTGATTTCCAGAATTCACACTTCTTTTGATTTTTTACTGAGGTTTTTATTTTGCTTTTAAGGACATGAATTTACAATATTTCAAAAGCACCATTCACAGATAAGAAAACCACCTCCTACAAAATCAACTGGCTGTAATTGAACCTATATTATTATCCTATGTTATTAACCTAAGAGAGAGAGTTTCTGTTTATGGTTATGTGGGCAACCTCACATGAGTAGAATATCAGTGGTACCAGCTGAGCCACACTGGATCATCTAAGATTTAGGATCTGGTGAATGAAAAAGAGAAAAATGAATAGAGTGTGAACACTATGTGACTGGGATGACTTCAAGAGGACTGATAATTTTGAAAAATTAAGATTGGGCTGTAATTCTGTGAATCAAGTACATTGACAACCAATTGCTCAAAGAAAGGCCTACAGTGGCTCAGTGGTTAGCACTGCTGCCTCACAGCACCAGGGACCTGGGTTTGATTCCAGCTTCGGGTGACTGCCTATGTGGAGTTTGTATGTTCTGTCTCTGTCTGCATGGGTTTCTTCTGGGTGCTTCGGTTTCCTCCTACAGTCCAGACATGTGCAGGTTAGGTGGATTAGTCATGTCAAATTGCCCATAACGTGCAGGCTAGGTGGATTAGCCATGGGGATATGGGTGGGATGCTCTTTGCAGGTTGGTGTGGACTGGATGGACCAAATAGCCTCCTTCCACATTTATAGGCATTCTATGATTTAGAAGGATGGTTTCTAAGGAGATCTAGAAGACTTCCATTTGAGAAATTTAACAGAACGAGCTTTAGTTCAAATGACTGAATGTCAGAAATCCAAGATAAATGCAGAAATTAGGACAGTTGCAAGTTCCTGCTGTTTTAGTCCCATTGGCTTTGTTTTCTCTTTTTGTATACAGACTGTAATGGGGAACCGTCTTTTTCACAAGGTTGATGCCATTTCTCCATTGCTGTCCTGTAACCAGGCAGATTATTTTATCTGCCGGATGAAGGGCTTTTGCCTGAAATGTCCATTTTCCTGCTCCTTGGATGCTGCCTGACCTGCTGTGCTTTTCCAGCACCATTCTAATCTAGATTATTTCATTGATGACCAAAGGAACTTAACTATATTTCCAAACGTAATTCAGCATTTGCAAAACAGAAGTGTCACTCTTTCAACTATAGCAGTGGGTTTACAGCTTTGTACTATTTGAAATATAAGAGTCATACAGCATGGAAAAAACAGGCCTTTTGGCCTAACTCGTCCATGCCAACCAGATTTCCTAATCTGAAGATTCATACTTGGTTCACAAGCCCAGAACAGAACCCGGAGCAGCACAATGGAACTATGATCATCCAAAAGTTTGGTAGAGAATTGGAAATGGTTGGAATTTGGGATCTTGGGAAAATATTAATTCCAGTCACCATAAATTCCATTGAAGTGTGGGAATGTCTAAGATGTTCGAGATAGTTTAGGGTGCAATTTAGAACACAATGACAACAGAAGTCCAACATTTGACAATTGCATCCAAAGTCCTGCCAATCTAACCGATGACACTAAAGAAGGCTCTTCCTGAAATCTAAGAGGTGAATTCCTCCACTTTGTTGCACTTTTAGATTGAAGTATGTAACCTGCCTTAGGACTAGTTAAATGTTTACTTTTATCATTCCTTTGTGAATGAGACAGTCTCCTGTTGGGTGTCTTTCTCTCAAATGCCTGTTCGCTGTGAGGAAGCCTCCCCGTTTACATGTTGATTCAGGGAGGTGGGACATCAGGTAACTGAGGAAAGCAGGTTCCCCAGGCAGCACCCACAGAAAGTCCTGTAAGTACACAGCCACCATGGTGTATTATCCCAGAAGATCCTCACTCAGTATATCTACGGAGCTGTATGTCAGGCGAGGGGTGTGCCATGTTCCTGGAGCTTCTA
This sequence comes from Hemiscyllium ocellatum, assembly GCF_020745735.1. NCBI lineage: Eukaryota > Metazoa > Chordata > Chondrichthyes > Orectolobiformes > Hemiscylliidae > Hemiscyllium > Hemiscyllium ocellatum. Next base: position 10,825,011 of record NC_083423.1, read on the forward strand.
TTGAGTCCAGAATGCGCTCCATTATAGAGAAACCACACAGGGCCACAGAGGATGCCATTATCCCTGCTTTCAGCTTGGCAAATCATCTCGATGTTCGGTTAGTTGCATTCATAAGCAATATCTTACAAACAATATGAATCAATGTGGTCACATAGGTCGCACTTGTACAATGTGCTGGTTGATCAGGAGACTCTTCTAGTTAGATGAGGGAGTGCTTGGCCTCTATCACAGCTCCTGGACCTTCCTGCCCTTGGGAGGATGGTGCCAGTAACTTTCACCATGGGTAGCTTCTCAAACAGCAAGGAGCAGGCAAGTGCGTACAAAAATTCTACTCTCAGACACGCGTTTTAGAAGTTAAAAATGAGCATGTGTAGCTTCTAACATCAGCTGCTGATCATTCGTGGAGCTTGCTAGCAGCCTTCATTACTGCAAACCTGCAGCAGTAACCCATAGTGAAGATTAAAAACAGAAGGTAACTCAGCAAGTGGTACTCATTATGGCGCAGAAGGATGCCATTCCGCCCATCATATCCATGCCAACTCTTTATAGAGCAATCTGATCTGTGCCATTCCCTTGCTGTATTCATGTAACCTTGCAAGCTTATTTCTCTCAAGTGCACATCTAATTTCCTTTCAGAAATCATTCATTTCTGCATTTCCATCAAAGTTTCAGGTCATTACACTTGTTGCATAAAATAAAGGTGACAATGATTTTGGATTTAAATGTTAAATATTAATGGTGACCTTTACCAGTCAATTTATCAGCTCTGCATCTTCGAAAACTCATGGTAAACTGTGATTTTGAAGAAATCATACCAGCATGCTCACCCCTTTGGACCTAACCATCTATAATATTGTTTCAATAGCTGTCTGCTTTGAAATAATATTTACAGGGTTTTCTGTATGTTTGCAAAAGGCCCAGAACTATGCTTTGTCGTAGGGAGTTTCTTAGATGTCATGATCCTCACTGTTAAAAATCATACAACACAAGGTTATAGTCCAACAGTGCTCTGAAAGCTAGTGCTTGCAATTAAACCTGTTGGACTATAACCTGGTGTTGCGTGATTTTTAACTTTGTACACCCCAGTCCAACACTGGTGTCTCCACGTCATGTTCCCCACTGGTGTTCCTTGGTTTAATGTTAGTTAGAGCTCAGAAGTTAGTTAGTTCCAGCAACACATTTTCAGCTCTTGAGTATCTCCAGCATCTGCAGACCCCACTTTTTACTTTAATGTTAGTTACCCAACAGCGAAGCAGAAATGAAGAAACCCACCAACCTGTGACTACAAGCCCCACTCAGAAACCTCAACACGTTATCTAGGTGACATTTCCGTGCAATAAAGAGAATGCACTGTCAGAAGTGCATTTTGTTTGGTTGCTGTGTTACATCAAGGTCAACCTGCTTTGCTGTTGTAAATGATTCCATGGCAAAAATTGAAGAAAAACATTAGAATTCTTCTGGGTGTCCTGACCAATAGTAATCCTTCTTCAAATATTCCAACATCACAAAAACAAATTATCTGGTCAATTATGTTTTTGATATTTTGCTCTGTGCAAATTAGTTGTCGCATTTGCAACATTAAAACAGTGACGACACTTCAAAACTACTTAATTACCTGTAAAGAGTTTTATGACATCCTGAGATCATGAAAGTTGTCATATAAATGCAAATTCTTAATTTCTTTATTTATCTTAAATGTGCTCATTTAAAAGTTTTCTCTCAGGAAATATCAAACTCGTCCTGTAGATGTTTTTGATTGTCTCAAAGGGAACCTTCCTTTTACTCCCTTCCCTCCAAAGCAATCTCATTTAGTTGTCTTTCTGTAATGAGGTACTCAGGAATCAAGCTCCAAACAATGGGAGGTGAGCAGACAATTCAGACTTCACACAGAGATTAGTGGGGGTGAATACGTGAAAAATACTGGAGAGGCAAGTGGAAATGAATACTTCCAGCCAAATTGAGACACAACTGGATGGATATTTAGCTGGAAGAGGAATTGAGCTGTAGGAGAGAGGGCGGTGTAGGGTCAGAGGGATTGGCCAAAATGAGTTTGACTACTCCTGTCTGCTTCTTCACTCCCATTAAAATATCCAGTGCATGAACAGCAAATTGAGAATTGTGGTAGTTTGACGTTCTTGAGCTCTGTGTACGCAGACAGTCTTGAATTTGATCCATTGTTACTAAATTAGAATGGAACACTTTTGAATAAAAGGGAAAGGTAATAAACTGTCATTTTCTGTTTCATAAATTCAGTCCCTGCCTCAGTGCATTGGTTTGGTCTTGTTTCAATGTGGAGTGCACAATATAACCATTCAGCTGATGGCCCATAAAAACTTAACTGCACATTTGAGGCTTTGCTGTCTGTAATGATAGTGCCATGCTGTAAGATGGGAGCTCTGTGATAAGCCCAGCTGATCCTGTTCAAGCTAACATCTTCCGAGGTGCACAGTGATGTCCCCATTTCATCAGTAGAGGGCAATAACATTCAATCCTCAGGTAAGAGTTATCATCAATTCACCAAAAGTACTAATATCAGCAACTTTTGAATGGCTACTGACATGTCTCGAGTGTGTGCTGAGATTGAAACCTTTGCCAAATAGCATAATACAATAGACACCCACAATCCCCAACCACAACATATACCTTGCTTTCCTGCCTTTACCGAGTGTGTTGTGTGTGTTGGCACTTGCCGTAAGAGCTGAAAATGTGTTGCTGGAAAAGCGCAGCAGGTCAGGCAGCATCCAAGGAGCAGGAGAATCAACGTTTTGGGCATAAGCCCTTCATCAGGAATGAGGAAAGTGTGTCCAGCAGGCTAAGATAAAAAGTAGGGAGGAGGGACTTGGGGGAGGGGCGATGGAGATGTGATAGGTGGAAGGAAGTCAAGGTGAGGGTGATAGGCCGGAGTGGGGTGGGGGCGGAGAGGTCAGGAAGAAGATTGCAGGTTAGGAGGGCGGTGCTGAGTTCAAGGGAATCGACTGAGACAAGGAGGGGGGAGGGGAAATGAGGAAACTGGAGAAATCTGAGTTCTTACTTGCTGTAAGACCCAGGTTGTTGATAGATGAACATTCTGTTTGGAATAAGGAAAGTTTCTGGGAAAATTTAACAGAGACATTTAAAATTCTGAAAGGTTTGCATCAAGTCAGTGATAGGTTCTGCTGGGGTCGGAACATCAGCGGACACAAATTCAAGGTGATTGGTGAGAGTGAATGAGGAAGATGATTTTTGTACAAAGCAAGTTGCTATGGACTACTGAAAAGATTGGTAACCTTGAAGGAGAACTGGATATATATTTGAAAAGAATAGAATTGTAGAAGTATAGCGGTAGAGCAAGGGGCATGCAGTTAATTGAATAGTTCTTTCACATACACGATGGACTGAATAGCTTTGTCCAGTGCTGCATGAGTCAATGACTGCAGCCTTTATGGCAAAGATGCAGCCAAGGCTTTCAATCTTGCAACACCCCGCCACACCCCCCCCCCCCCCCCCCCCCCCCCCCACCCAACCTTGCCCCACCTCAATTCCTCTGCTTGGTCACCCGGTACTTCTGGGCTCAGACACACAGTTCACAGATTTCACTTGGCTTTGTTGATTTAACCTCCACTGGATGAAGAGGCAGTAAAGAAACAAGTGTTTGAAAATTCAATTCCCCTTTGCTTCTCTTGGTGTCTCACAGCCTAAGATCTGTATTCCACCAACATTTGCAAATGTGATGAAAAATAATGGTGACCAGATAATCTAATTGTTTCTGATATTGATGGAAGAACAGGTTTTGAACTGACGACTTCTCCTGCTGTCCTTTAAATAGTAGCCAGGATAGTTTCACATCCACTCTGTATAACATCTCAACCAAAAATATCATTTCCAACATTACAGTGCTCCCCAGGTACTGCAGTGGAGAGTCAGCTTGCTACTGTGCAGCTTGACATGTTTGTGGCTGGAGTGAAGGTTTATCCCTCTGTCGCCATCATTCCCTCCCAGTCATTTTCCATGGTTTATGAACCATTCACTCAAAAGGGTTCATAGTGCAACCTGAATGTCAGCTGTGCTGCGCAATTATTGCTGTCCCTTTCCTTCTTCCAAAATTGCGTCTGCTTTTGCTGTTCCTGTTTTCAACAAAGTAATTTTGGTACTGCTGAAAAAAAAGACACATTTTGTCAAAGCACTTGGCTCTGCGCACATCAGGACATTTTGCAAGAATACAAATGCAAGTGAAAATGGATACTGCAAAAGTGGAGTATGATTGTCAAATGGAGGCTGATTGATAGATGCAATGACATTGAGAATACACCCACTAGTACTGATTGACAGTTAACTGCCAGACTTCATTTAACATTTAAACAGGTATGTGTTTGGCCCCGAGAAATAAATCAAAAGTAAATTGATTTGTTACCATCCTGTCTTGCTAACCTTTGATGGATTTTCAATTTGGAAGACAGAATGCCAGCAAAACATAATTATTTCTTCTTGGAAATCTGAACATGCAATCGAGCAGGTGCTAAAACGTGGGGGTCAGTGTGAGGCAGTAGCAATGTTTGAGTAGATCGTTACACACATGAGGAAGAAGGGCTCATGCCCGAAACGTCAATTCTCCTGCTGTTTGGATGCTGCCTGACCTGCTGCGCTTTTTCAACAACGCATTTTCAGCGTTACATACATGAGTTGATCTTGTGCCCAGCTGCGTCCTTCAGATGGGGACTGCCTCTGATGGAAGCAGTTTAACAAACTCTGCTGTAAACCGTCCCGAAGGCTACCCTGCTCCAGCTTTGATCCCTGCACTGAGCTGAAACAGGTAAATTCAGAGGCTACGCAGAATTTGGCCATTGACTGAAGACTGAAAGAACCCCAGGTGCTGGAAATCAACAACAAAAACAGAAATTGCTGGAAAAGCTCAGCAGGTCTGACAGCACCTGTGGAGAGAAATTCAGAGTTAATGTTTTGGGTCCAGTGATCCTTCCTCAGAACTGAGCTATTGACTAGTGACCTGTGGGGTAAGGAAAGATTTTCAACCTAGATTCCTAGAAATGTATATTCCAGATTTCCATTGGTAGCCATTCCCTCAATTGTTTATACCTTTAACCGTGGAATTTCACCCTTTTCAATATGTTCTTAAGACACTGTTCAAAACCTGACTCCCTCATGTGAATATTTCCTTCGCAACTTTAAGTTGAGTTTCCTGTGCTCTTTGAAGCACCTCATGATGTTTTGCTTTGGTAAAGGTACCCAGTTAATGAAATTACTATTGTTGTTCCTTACCTTTGCTGGACAGTGGCACACTGGCTCAGTGGTTAGCTCTGTTGCCTCACAGCATCAGGGACCTAGGTTCAGTTCTCACCACAGGTGACTGTGTAGAGTTTGCACATTCTCCTTGTTTCTGCGTGGGTTTCCTCTGGGTACTCCGGTTTCCTCCCACAGTCCAAAGATGTGCAGGTTAGGCGAATTGGCCATGCTAAATTGCCCACAGTGTTAGGTGCATTGGGAAAATATGGGGTTGGGGGAGTGGGTCTGGGTTGGTGTGGAGTTGTTGGGCTGAATGGCCTGCTTCTACACTAATCTAAACATGCACGTCTTTAGGTAGTGGGTGCTGAGAAGATGGGCTTTGAATGTCCACCGTGCTCCATGACCAAAGAATCTCCTGTTGTGTTTTTACCTGAGCTCCTCCTTCAATAAATTAGTCCAGAAACTGCTGCACTGCTGGTAACTAAGAACCTGTACTCAATGCCTTTAGGACCCACTGGGAGGTGTGGGGGCAGAGTACGGGGACCGAAGTGGTTAAGAAGATCTTTTCATTTTCCTCTTCTAACTCAACCGTTATTGCTCAGAACTGTGAAAGAAGCCGGAAGAGTTGAAAATGGCATTTGCAGAAATTACAGCCTTAAATACCAGCTACCATCTGGTGTCTAATCTCACCCAGTCACATGCAGATTTTTTTTTTCCCTTTTGCTTAGTGCGCTCTCAAATTTACGAATCTCTGCTACCAAGATATTTCTGGTCAGTTCTAATGTTTCTAATGTGTGGAGTTGCAAAGGTCACCAGTCAGGACATAGCTTTTTCAGGAGGCTTGTAAAACTCATTAGCATAGACCCTACTCCTCATACTCATCCTCCTATGATAACGTGCGGCTTTAACACCACAGTTAGTCAGAATATTGGAACACCATGGGAATGGTACTAATGACTGCACTGAACAGACAGCAGCATTGGATGCGTATCAATACCTTCAGCACTGCAGACAATGATGCATATTCTACACAGCTTGCACAATAAATAGCAAATTTGGCGAACATTTTGAAACTTTCACTTCTGGTTCCAGATAAATGCAAACGAGGAAAGCCATCTTAAGTCATCCATTCAGAGCAGATCTTTGAAGCGTTTTGTCTGTTCCAGTATATTTACTGAAAGCTTTTTAAATTGGCACAGTGCCAAGACGGTTGTTATAGGAAGAATGTTATTAAACTGGAAAGGGTGCAAAAAATGATTTAAAAAGATGTTACTGAGACTACAGGATCTGCGATGTGAAAAGATGCTTGCGGACTGGGACATTTCTTCTCTGAGGGATGACCTTATAAAGCTTTATAAAAACATGAGGGGCACAGATAAGGGGGATAGTTCTTTTTCCAAGTCTTGGGGAGTCCAAAACTAGAGGGTATAGGTTTAAGGTGAGAGGGGGAAGATTTAACTGAGAGACAATCTTTTCACACAGAGAGTGGTGCGTGCATGGAACGAACTGCCAGAGGCAGTGGTAGAGGTGAGTATAATTACAATATTTGAAAGATATTTGGATTGGCAATGAATAAGAAGGGTTTAGAGGGATATGGGCCAAATACTGATAAATGGGACAAGATTACTTTTGGATATCTGATCAGCATGGACAAGTTGGGCTGCACGGTCTGTTTCTGTGCTGGATGACTCTATAAAAACATAGAATGCTCAAAATGTTTGCATGATATACATGTTGTTGAGAAACAATTAATGTTTTGGGCATAACTGGAAACAGTTTGCAAGTTTTTAAGATCTGGAATGAAACGGAAAATGGCAGAAATGTTCAGCAGATCAGGTAGCATCTGTAGGTGGAGAAAGAAACAGTTATCTTTTCATTATAAAAGTATTTTTATAAAATCCTATCATGGTAAATTTTGTTAACTAATACAGAACATGACTCAGTGAAAAGGAAAACAGCCCCAGAGAAAGAAAGAAAAGCGAGTAAATCCTATCCTCTTCATGAGCCAATCAGTCCCAGTTGCCAAAGATCTGTCAGTTGAAAATGAACTTTTTTTAACTCACTCGTGAGTCATGGGCGTTTCTGGCTGGCTTGCAATTGTTGCCTGTCCATTGCTGCCCCTTGAGTGGCTTGATAGGCTATTTCCGAGGACTGTTGAGAGGCAACCCCATTGCTGTGGTCTGGAGTCACATGTAAGCCAAACCAGATAAGGATGGCAGATTTCCTTCTAAAAAGGACATTGGCGAACACGATGGGCCTTTCTGACAATCAGCAATGGTTCCATGGTCATCAGTGGATCCTCTTATCCAGATTTGTTGTTAATTGAATCCAAATTCCTGTTCAGTCACATAAAGACCCTTGGCTAAAACCCAAGACCCTGAGTGGACATCGCCCTCAAATCCAGGGGCAGCTGACAACATCAGAGCCAGGGGAAAGGTTGGGGTTTGAATAGGATTAAAAAAGAAGAATGAGAGGGAAAGTCTGTGACAGGACGGAAAGCAGAGTGGGTGACATTAACTGACAAAATGGGGTTGCTAATGCACCAATAAAGAAACAAAAAATGTCAGTAAAGGAGGTGTAAATAATTGAAGCAGACGCATACCAACAATTGTTGTTGACATGGAGCTGGGAATTAAGTTTGGAAAGCTAAGTGATCTAAATGGAGTTTCCGTGGAACATGCTAGGTGCCTGAGGACAGTAAGGTCAGAATGAGAATGGGGTCAAGAATTGAAAGTGTTTATTGAAACTTCATGCCAGCTTTTCATTTTCTCCCCTTCCTGACCTCCCCCAACACTGATGCAGAATGTTGCTGGCATTTTCTCTTTTTATTTCAGATTTCCAGGGTTGAGATATTTGCTGTCTTTTGATGCTGTTTTTGCAAACAGGGGAGAATGCAGTCTGTTATATCAAAGGCATTAATGTGCTTATGTAACTTATTCCTGTGAGGGACACTGAGTGCTATTATTTGTTTAGTAGAGTCATTAGTGTCATTCTGTCCAGCAGCACTGCTGTTAGTTGACTGGAAAAGTGTTCATTTCCTGCAGTCTGGAGTTAATCAGAGTCGTTTGGAAGGGATCAAGAAATCAGATTGTTCTATTTAATTACAAGAATATTGTGCCTGACACCAACTTGTGGTTCAAACAACTGGGAAGAACATCTGGACAGCATCCTGTGGAAGTGCAGTCAGTCTGAAGTTGAGGGAATATAGCAAATTGACGAGAACAAAAATCCCTGTAAGAAATGAAGAAACTAGACTTGAAAGGGTTAGCTCAATGTTGGGGTTTAGAATTAGATTTAGATTAATGGTCCCATGTACTCAAATACAAGGATACATGAGTACAGTGAAAAGTGTACAAAGTCACTGTTTCCATCACTATCTTCGGTATGAAGATACCTAGGTACAAAATCTCAGGTATAAGTTATAAAAATAAAGAAATGAAAGTTCAGCACTATAGTCCTAAAATTTTAAATCTGGGAGGCCACGATGAGCTTCACTTCCAGACCAGACGATCACGCTCGGCTTCCTCGAGGCTAGGAGTAATTTTGATATCTGGAAAATAAGTAATTTGTAATTAGTGTAAAAGACTGCCTGTCCTGTGCAATATTCTTTAACTTGTTTAATGCTTCCTCTATTCCTGACTGTGTTAAAGCCCTGGTCTAAACCAGGACAAAAGAACTGAACTCCAGAGGTGAGGATAGATAACAGTTCTTGATATTAAGATAGTAGTGTGTGGCATCAGCAGAGGCAAAAACAGAAACTTCAGGTCCAGGTACCACTCATGACCTGGGCTCCTGACCACCTCCCCGTCCACCCTCCTCCCCCCAAGCTGAGCACAAAGGCTCAATCGGACCCAATTACTGGAGGCCCTTGCGTCCTAGTTATTGGGCCCTGATGTACCCCAATCCCAAACCTGGGCATCATGGAGCCCTAGCAAAATTTGAATTTGTGAGCACCTGAGGAGAAATCTGTTCACTCACTTGTTGGAGTCAGACCTCACACAAAGGAAGATGGTTGGAGCTCAATCACCTCAGCCCCAGGACATCACTGTCAAAGCTCCTCACGGTAAAAAGGATAAGGGCAGCAGCTACATGTGAACACCACCGCCTGTGGGTTCATCTCCAAGCCACACTCAGGCCTGGCTTGGAAATATATTGCTGTTCCTTTGTAGACACTGGGTCAAAATCTGGAATTTTCTTCCTAACAGCATTATGAGTGCACCCTCATCACATGGATTCTTGATAAAGGGCGTTTGCCCAAAACGTTGATTTTCCTGTTCCTTGGATGCTGCCTGACCTGCTGTGCTTTTCCAGCACAACTTTAATCTAGACTTCATCACATGGATGTCATGTTTCAAGAATGTGACTCATTACATCTTATCTGGGGCAATTAAGGTACGCAATAAGCACTGGTGTAGCCAGAGATATACCATAAAGGAATAGAAATCAATATAGCCCGACCATTGCAGGACTTTCCTTCCATCATAAGGTCAGAAATGGGAATGTTCACGATGTTTGCACATTTTGTGACACCATGGATACTAAAGCAGTTCATATCAAAATGAAACAAGAACTGGACAATATCCAGAATTGGACTGATAAGAGACAAGTAGTATTCATGTCACACAAGTGCCAGGCAAGACCATCTCCAATAAGAAGGAATTGAACTATCTTCCAGTGACATTTAATGGCATTTCCATTGCTGAATGCCTCACTATCAACATCCAGGAGTTACCATGGTCCTTAAAATGAACTAGACTAGTCATATCAATACTATGGTTACAAGAACAGGTCAGAGGCTGGGAATTCGGTGACAGGTACTCACTGTGTGTCTTCTCCTTCTCCACCATCTACAAGGAATTATCTGGAGTTTAAAGACTTTCCACTTACCAGGATGGATGCAGCTCCAATGAAACTTAAGAAGCTTCACACCATCCAGGGTTGAACGGTCTACTTGACTGGTGTCCTCCATCACCGCTAACACTCACATCCTTCATCACCAATACACAATGTCAGTAGCCAACTTGATGACTCACCAAGGAACTTTCAACAGTACACTCCAGACCCACAACTTCTACTTCATGCAAGAATAAGAGCTGCAGCTACATGGGAACACTGCCACCTCCAAGTTCCCCTGCAAGTCACACATCATCCTAAGAAGGAATTGTGTCATCATTCCTTTGCTGTCATTGGGTCAAAATTCCAGAAACCCCCCTTCTCCAGAGCAATTACAGAATGTCACCCAATTCACATAAATTAATTACAAATTAAAATTGACTGGAGGGTGACAAATGTCGTGCCCTTATTCAAGAAGGGGTGCAAAGAAAAACCTGAGAACTACAGATCAGTAAGCCTAACATCTGTGGGATGTAAGTTACTTGAGAAGATTCTGAAAGATAAGATATACATGCAATTTGAAAGGTAGGGTTTGATTAGGATTGGCTTTGTGGGAGAACATGCCTCACAAATTTATTAGAGTTCTTCGATGAAGTGACCATGAAGCTTGATGAGGGAATGGTGGTAGACGTAGTCTATATGGATTTCATTAAGGCCTTTGATAAGGTTCCACATGATAGGCTGCTCTGGAAGGTGCGATTGCATGGAATCCATGGGGAGCTAGCAAATTGGAGACACATTGGTAGAAAGTAGAGAGTAATAATGGAAGGATGCTTGTCGGATTGGAGGCCTGTGACTAGTGCAGTGTGTCACAAAGCTGGTCCTTTTTTTCTAAAAGCTATTCCTTTTCTCAAGGATTCTGTGTCCTTCATTTTCTCAGAGGGGTCAGAAAACACTCCGGGCTCCGAAACGGCTGGATTTGGTGCAGAGATGAAAGGGCATTGAAAGATTTTTTTGTTTATATATAAACAGATGAGACTTCAGGTCGAAGGTTTTATGTTTAGAAGTGATCTGTATAATGAAATGGGAGTGGCCAGTCCTGGAAACTGAAGTTAAGCTGAGCAGTTCAGGCCAGAACCAGTTAGGGAGTTCAGCAATGGGGCTGTGTGGAAACAGGCTGCTAGACTCGCTCTGCTTCTGCCCTTCTAACTTCAACCTGTAAGCCATTGTTTCATTTTTACTGCATTTAAGGGGTTTATTTATTGGGACTGTTGTGTATATTCCGAACAGCATAATGAAGTCGAGTTTGGATAGACTGAGTTCTATAGGGGTTCTTTATTCTGTTCTTTGCGTTTCATTGTGTAATTGTGTGAATGAAGTTTTGTCTGTTTAAAAACCTGGTAGTTAACCTAGCTAACTTACGCAGGTAACTTTGAATGGACGCTTGTCAAAACAAATTGCAAAGTTATGGTCTGGGCTGGCTGTTTAAGAATGTTTTGAGTAGTCTGACCTAGTCCATAACAGGTTGGCAGCTTTTTGCTGGATTTTAAACAGTGAGTGGTAGGTGCTAGAGTCTTTATTTCGAGTGTTGGTTTGGTTGGGTAGACAAGGTTTGGGATAGCAGTGGCTCTTTTAGTCACCAAGAGTTTTCTGGAGGTGGATGTGGTGACTTTGTCTACTCTCATTGAAAAGCCAGTGGAGACTCAAGCAACTGAAGAAATGCAGGGCGTTTATCCAGGGATCTTCCCAGATTGTGTGGTCACAAGATCACAGAGGCACAAGCTGAAGAAGGAGAGATCAAAAGGCACAAATAAGGAAGCTGGCATGGATTTATCAGGGACTTTTTTTGATCAGATAAGTGGGACAGAGCAGGAGCAAATAGGTAAACATGCATGTATCTTTAGCTCTGCTAACCTTATTGAATTGCAGCAGAAACATGAAAATTTAAAACAGTTATATCGAAAGGCATATACAGAGGAGAGTGAATGCATCCCTGTGTGTTTTAACTTAACAAATGATGTCTTAATGAGGAAATGGAGACCATCACACATTCAAGCAGATGAGAAATGGGCAGATGTTCATCAGATTATTTTGTCAGTAAGGTGTAGAAAGAAGGTGCTATTCACGGAGGTTATGGATAACATTGGAATAAAGCAGTTCAAATCTACTGTGTACCATCCAGAGTCGCCGTGAATGCTAGAGAGATGGCATCAAACATTAAAGACCATGTTTGAGGGCTTATAGTCAGGATTATCCAAATGATTGGGATAAGAGAGTTCCATATGTACTTATTGCGATCAGAGATGCACCAAATGAATAGGCCAAATTCAGTCCATTTGAATTAATTTTTGAGCATTAAGTAAGAAGACCGTTAAAATTGATTAAGCAGAAATTAATAAGTCAGAATTCAGAGACCACCCATTTGTACAATGTGTCAAATTTTAGAGAGTGACTACATAGAGCTAGGGAGTTGGATAGACAGCATTTAAAAGTATCGCAGCATACAATGAAACAGGAAACTGATAAGAAATCACAAATTCACAATTTTGCCATTGGAAATAAGGTATTAGTGTTAATTCCAGTAATAGATGAACTTTTAAAAGCCAGGTTTAGTGGACTTTATCAAATTGAGAGGAAATTGAGTGAGGTGAACTACTTGATAGGGACTCCAGACAGGAAGAAATCTCACAGTGTGTGTCATTGTGGATATGCTCAAAAGGTATTTTGACAGGGAAGGAAAGCAAGAGGAGAAGGTGTTAATGATTACAGCACAGAAGGATGAACGAAGTTCAGAGGATTCTGAATTGGACATTCCTCAAATCAAATTGGACAATGAGCAGGTTGTCAAAAATTGAGATAAATTATTGAATTATCTTCCACAAGGAAATCGAAATGAACTGTAAGAATTATTACTATCACAGATGGAGATATGTGGAAATAAACTGGGAAGTACTAATCTAATTGGGCATGATGTAGATATAGGAGATGCTGTTCCGATTACGCAACATCCATCTAGGCATAACCCTCTAAAGAAGGAGATGGAGCACATGCTCCAAGATGGCATAATCGAAGTAAGTTACAGTGACTGGAGCTCACCCATAGTCAAGGTGCCAAAGCCAGATGGTACACAATAGTTATGTGTGGACTGTCACAAAGTCAACACTATTACAAAGACTGATGCATATCCAATTCTGCGTTTCAGGGACTATGTTAAAAAGATGGGACAAGCAACTTACATCTTTAAGTTGGACTTGCTCAGAGCCTACTGGCAAATCCATCTTTCAGAGCGAGCAAAGGCAATTTCGGCTTTCATAATGCCAAAGGGACGATATCATTTTAAAGTCATGCCATTTGGTATGAAAAGTCCTCCAGCCACATTTCAGAGATTAACTAATTAGGTCATTGCCAGATTACCCAACTGCATTGTTTACATTGAAGACGTGGTGATTTTTAGTCACACATGGAAGGAACATTTGCAGCATTTATCGGACTTGTTTGATTGACTTCGGAAGGCAGGCTTGGTGGTAAACCTAGCTAAAAGTGAACTTGCCAAAGCCCAAGTCACCTTCGTGGGCCATGTTATTGGACATGGACAAATGGCCCTAGAGGTTGCAAAAATGAAAGTAATTGATTTCATTTACCATTGATGAAAAGAGCAATATTACGGTTCCTGGGATTGAGTGGATTTTATCAGAAGTTTGTGCCAAGTTATACCAGTATGGTTGCTCCACTCACCGAATGGAGCAAGGGCAATAAGTTTCAGTGAACAGCGGACTGTCAAAAAGCATTTGACAGCCTAAAAACGGTGTTCACCACTGCCCCAGTATTAGCCAAAATGGATTAAATGAAGACTTTCAAAGTGGCTATCGGTGCTAGTGCTGTGGGTGTTGGTGCGGTGCTCCCTGCAGGAGGATGACAAGAGAATAAAAAGACCCATCGGGTATTTTTCCAGGAAGTTGAACATTCATCAACAGAAATATTCAACGGTGGAGAAAGAGACTTTGAGCTCGGTGTTGGCATTACAACATTTCAGTGTTTATATTACCAGCAAGGCATCTGAGACAATCGTATACACTGATCACAACCCATTGACATTTGTGGAAAAATTCAAGGACAAGAATGCCAGACTGTTTGGATGGATCTTGTTATTGCAGCCTTTCCATTTGTCAATTGTGCATCTGACAGGTCACAAAAACGTGATTGCCGATGCATTACCGCGACTCGAATGAGATACGGAGGCGTTTGGTGGCAGGTGTGTCACAGCCTGAATTTGCACGTGGTTGTGCATGTTTGCATGCGTACAGTTAGTATAGTGTATATGTGTGCTTAGTCTACAAACCAGTTTGTTTTGAAGGGTTTTAAAAATGAAGCCAACTTTTGATATTGATGGTTCTTTTTTAAAAGGGGGGGAGGTGTCAGAAAGCTAGTCCTTTTTATCTCTGGAAGGTGAGATTGCATGGAATTCAAGGGGACCTGGCAAATTGGAGACACAATTGGCTTGATGGTAGAAAGCAGAGAGTAATAGTGGAAAGATGCTTGTCAGACTGGAGGCTGTGGTTAGTAGAGTGTGTCACAAAGCTGGTCCTTTTTTTCGAAAAGCTATTCCCTTTCTCAAGGATTCTGTGTTCTTCATTTATTCAGAGGGGTCATAAAACGCTCCGGGCTACGAAACAGCTGGGTTTCGTGCAGAGATAAAAGGTCGTTGAGAGGCTTTTTTGTTTATACATAAACAGCTGAGACTTTGGGTCAAATGTTTTATGTTTAAAAGTGACCTGCATAATGATAGGGGAACGGCCAGTCCTGGAAACTGAAGTTAAGCTGAGCAGTTCAGACCAGACCAGTTAGGGAGCTCAGCAGTGGGCTGTGTAGAAACAGGCTGCTCTCTTCTGCCCTTCTAACTTCAACTTGTAAGCCTTTGTTTCATTTTTACTGTATTTAAAGGGTTTGCTTTTGGGACTGTTGTGTATATATGGAACAGCATAATTAAGTTTAGTTTGGATAGACTGAGTTCTGTATGGGTTCTTTATTCTATTCTTTGTGTTTCATTGTGTAATTTTGTGAATAAATTTTTGTCTCTTTTAAAACCTGGTAGTCAACCTCACTAACTTACTCCAGGTAATTTTCACTGTACACTTACCGAACCAAATTGCAATGTTATGGTCTGGCTTGCCTGCTTAAAAGTATTTTGAGTGGTCTGGCCTAGTCTGCGTCAGAGGTCAGTGATGGACCCATTGCTGTTTGTTATCAATAACAATGATTTGGTTGAGGATGTACAAGGTATGATTAGTAAGTTTGCAGATGACACTTAAATAGGTGGTATCATGGACGGTGAGGGAGGTTATCAGAAACTGCAGCAGCACCTTGATCAGCAAATGGAGTTTAATATTGATAAGTGTGATGTCTTGCATTTTGGAAAATCAAATCAAGGTAGGAGTTTCACGGTGAATGGTACAGCCTTAAGGAGTGTAGAGGAACAGAGGGACCTGTGAGTTCAGGTGCAGAGTTCTCTGAAAGTGGAGTCACATGTAGACAGGATAGTGAAGAAGGCTTTTGCAGACTGGCCTTCATCAGTCAGGGCATTGAGTATACAGTAAAAAGTGAGGTCTGCAGATGCTGGAGATCAGAGCTGAAAATGTGTTGCTGGTTAAAGCACAGCAGGTCAGGCAGCATCCAAGGAACAGGAAATTCGACGTTTCGGGAAGGGCTCTGGCCCGAAACGTCAAATTTCCTGTTCCTTGGATGCTGCCTAACCTGCTGTGCTTTAACCAGCAACACATTGAGTATAGAGGTTGGAAAGTTACATTGCAGTTGTACAGGATGTTGGTTAGGCTGCATCTGGAGTGTTGTGTTCAGTTTTGGTCACCTTGCTGTAGGAAGGATGTTGTTAAACTGGAAAGAGTGCAAAAAAAAATCTACAAGGATGTTGCCAGGACTCAACAGTCTGAGTTATAGGGAGAGTTGCACAAGCTTGGACGTTTTTCTTTAGAGTGTAGGAGATTTAGGGGGATCTAATAGAAGTGTATAAGATCACGAGAGGTGTGGATAGGATGAATGCATTCAGTCTTTTTCCCGGGGTTGGGGAATCAAGCAGTAGAGGGCACCAGTTTAAGGTTAGAGGGTAAAGAATAAAAGGGAACCTGAGGGGCAACTTTTTCACACAAAGGCTGATACGCATATGGAATGAGCTGCCAGCGGAAGTGGTTGAGGCGGATACATTAACAACATTTTAAATGCATTTGGACAAATACATGGATAGGAAAGGTTTAGAAGCATATGGGCCAGTGCAGGGAAATGGGATGAGCATTGATAAACATTTTGGTCGACATGGACAAGTTTGGACCAAAGGGTGTGTCACAGTGCTGTCGGACTATATGACTCTGTGACTGAGCTGAGGCATGGTCTGCATGGCTTCCTAATCAAAAATATGTTGTAATGTAGTCATGGAGTCACAGAGTCAGAGTCCTACAGCACAGAGACTGCCCTTTGGCCTAAACTGGTGCATGCTGACCATCTCATGAACATTGGGAGACCACACGTGATAAACCATGATGTCCTACACTGAGCTACTGCAGATTAATAAGGCGCTTTATTTCACTGGTGTAACTGCATTTACTTGGATAGTGGACAAGTTAATGTTGATATAGAATACAAAGTCACATTGTGGGAGTGAAGCATAACCCAAAACGACAGTCCAAAGTGATAAAAGAAAAGCGAAGGAACTACACATAATGGAAATCAGAAACAAAAACAGGAATTGCTGAAGAAACTCAGCAGATCCAGCAGCATCTCCCCACCAGATTTCTGCCATCACAGTTTCCAGCAGATTTCCAATTGATCTTGAGGGATTTTTGAAGCATCTCCTCTATACATTGATCCCTCCTTCTGTGAAAGATGTTGTGATGTGTGACCTGCATTTGCCTTAGATGGGTTTGAATCACGCCTCAGTATCTGTGGTTTAAGCAGTGCAGGTTCACTATTCCTGTGCTGCTGTCCAGATTATCGTTACGTTAGATCTACAAACCAATTGCAGATCATTCAAGCCAACAGATCTGTGTTGGGAATAGATGTCCCCACTTAATGAACCTTCTTTACATCAGGCTTCAATTTCTTTACCCAGAGCAAGCTAGAGGAGCCACTGCTGAAAGACATGGGGTTCTTCCCCAACACTGAAGTCCAACAAGTTTGCTGTTGGTCTCTATCTTGCTGTGTGAGATCCATTAATGAGAGGAACTAGCACTGCCAGCATAGGTAACCAGTTACCTAAAACAGGCAGTGACATATTGATAATGTCTACAGACTAGTAATGCAGAGCTCCAGGGTCACATTCTGTGAAGGTGGGTTCACAGCAGATGATGAATTTGAATTCAGTAAAAATAATCTAGAATTAACAGGTCATCTTATGTTGTCATAAAACATCCATCTGGTTCAGTATTGCCCTTTCGGCATGGACGAGTTGGACCAAAGGGTCCATTTCCGTGCTGTACATCTATGAAAGGAATCTGTTGTCCTTGTCTAACCTGCCCCATATGTGAATCCAGGTTTACTCTTAACTGTTCTTTGAAATGATTCAATAAGCCACTCAGTTATTTCAGTCCACTTCAAAGTTTAAACAACAGAATGAAAATAATCAAATTATCCAACATCAACACTGAAACCCATAACACCAATAGCAACAGCCTTCTCAGAATCATCTCGGGCCTTATGCCAAAAGTGGGAGAGCTGCTGCACAGAGTAGTCAAGTGGCAGCCTGAGGTATTCAAATTCACGGAATCATACCTTCCAGACAAGGCCCCAGACACTACCTTCACCACTCCTGGGTATGCCCTGTCCCACCAGAAGGTATGGTGACTCAGTGATGTACTGAGGAGGAAGGAGTTGCCTTGTGAGTGCTGAAAATTGACTTTTATTCTGATGAGATTGGCAAAGAAACTTCCGTTCAATTCCCGTCCAAGCCCTCCCCATCTCCCCCACACCCCCTACCTTGCTTTGGCTACTAACAAAAATACTTCACTATGTTGAGCACCTAAAGGATATGATCTGCAGCAGGTGGTGATAGAGCCAGCAAAAGGAAGAGATCTACTTAACCTTACCCTCACAAATGTCCTTGCCCCCTGTGAAGGAGTCCATCTTTAACAGTGTTGATAGGAGTGATGACACTAGTCACTGTGGAGATGAACTGCTGTCTTCACTTTGAGGATGCCCTCAGTTTGTGATAGTATCACCGTGCTACATGGGATGGACATCTAGCAGATCTAGCAACTCAAAACTGGGCAACCAACAGATGCTGAGGGTACAATAGTATTTAACCATAAGCTGCAAACATGGCCTGATATGCCCCATAATACCATGGCCATTAAACCAGTAAATCAATTCTGGTTCAATGGAGATTGCAGGAGGACATACTAGGAGCAGTAGCATGAGATGTCAACCTGTTGAAGCTACAAACCAGGACCATCTGCACGCCAAACAGCGTATGCAGTAAGTGATAGGCAGAGCTAAGCGATGTCACACTAACAAATCAGATCGAAGCTGTGATTGGTGATGGATCATTAAACAACCCACTGAGGATGAAGACTCCATAAATATCCCCATCCTCAATAATGTAAGAATCCAGCATGATAGTGCAGTCGGCATAGCTGATGTATTTGCAACAATCTTCAGCCAGACATGCCCAGAGGATAATCCATTTCAGCTCCTCCTGACAACCACTACATCACTGATACCAGTCTTCTATCAATTCACATGATAAGAAGTAACAGCTGAAGACACTGCATGACACAATGTCTCTGAGGTCTGACTACATTCCAGCAATAATACTGAATAATAATGCTCCAGATCTAGTCACACCTCTCACTAAGTTACTGCAGAACAGCTACACCACTGGCATTTACTAAGCAATGTGGAAGTCTTTCCCAGGTATATCCTCTACACAAAAAGCAAGCCAACTTCACCCTGGCTAATTACTGCCCTAACAGTTTATAATTAGTCATCAGCAAAGTGTTGAGAGTCATCAAGCAGCACTTACAGAGGCATAACCTGCTCCTAGGCACTTGATTTGGGTTCTGCCAGGACCACCTTGGCTCCTGATTTGATTCACCCTTAGTCTAAAAAGAGCTAAACTCTGACGTGAAGTATAATGATGCCACTTGACATATCATAGAATGACAACATTTTACTGGTGCAGAAGGAGTTCCTTCAGTCCATTTTCCGGTCACTCCCATTACTTAATGCCTTTTCCCCTTATTCTGGATCAGTGGTGCTGGAAGAGCACAGCAGTTCAGGTAGCATCCAACGAGCAGCGAAATCGACGTTTTGGGCAAAAGCCCTTCATCAACAATAAAGGCAGTGAGCCTGATCTCTTCATGCTTTAGGCTCACTGCCTTTATTCCTGATGAAGGGTTTTTGCCCGAAACGTCGATTTTGCTGCTTGTTGGATGCTGCCTGAACTGCTGTGTTCTTCCAGCACCACTGATCCAGAATCTGGTTTCCAGCATCTGCAGTCATTGTTTTTACCTTTTCCCTTTATCTCTGCTCACCATTTCCATCCAAATAATCATCCAATGTCCTTTTGAATGCCTCAATTGAACCTGCCCACACCATATTTCCAGGAAGTGCATTCCAAACCATAACTATTCGCTGAGTGAAAAGGTTTTCCGAGGCAGCTTTCAACTGAGTATTGCAATGAGAAACCTTAACAAAACCCCTGAAGACACTGGGGAACCTCCCTGCTGTTGGAGTCATACCTAGCACTAAGGAAGATGCTTGTGGTTTTGGGATGTCAATCACCTCAACGTCACAACACTGGTCCAGGAGTTCCTCAGTGTTACAAGCCAGACCAAACCTCCTCAAAATATATTCCAGAAATAGTCCAGACCTTAACATTTTCTTATTTGAAAGGTCAGTGTAAGGTGTTGCATTCCAGATGCAACTCAATTAGTCAAATTCCTTGATGTTAAGCAACGCATACTCAATTCATACACTGCAGTTAAAATACAAATGAAAAAAGATGTTGAAATAGCTTAACTCTGTTGGAAAATGTAACAGAATAATAGATTATTGTATTCTAAGCAGTAACCTTTCTAATACAGTAACATCCCATTAACACAGCCTTAGCAAAGGCAAGTTCAGAAAGACAGATTGTCACACAGGCAATTCTCCAGTCCAGATGGAAAAAAAAATCAAGAGAAAGCTTTGAGAGATAGTAGCAGGGAGAGATGTACTGCAGCTTCTAAACCTAGTTTTAAGATGCAGCAACAGCCACTACTGAAATCTAAAACTGAACAGAATGTGGTGGTATCATGGTAATATCGCTAGGCTAGTAATCTAGAACCCTGGGCTAATGTTTTGGGGACTCAGGTTCATATCCAATCATGGTAAAAGATGAAGTTGGAATTTGATTTAAAAATCTGGAATAAAAAGTTAATTATAGTAATTTTTAGAGTTAATTCACAAGAGACGATAGTAAAATGAAGAATATGTAGGTTAGTTTAATCTCAGAGTAGGATAAAAAGTCGGCACAACTTCGAGGGCCAAAGGGCCTGAACTGTACTGTATCGTTCTGTGTGTGTTCTAATAGTCCTGGTTCTATGGGAGTTTGACCTCACCCGTTCAGGATGCTTCTATTATTTGTACTCTTTCTAAAAAAACAAAGGCCTCACAAGCTATTTACTTTATTGGATCCATTGACAGCTTGTCATTTCCATTTTAAAACCTCTCTTCAAACAAAAAGGACAAAATATACCTCTTAAAGCCATAGTATTGTCACATCAGTGTAGATAGTTTTAACCAACCTGTTCAGGTACCACCTCTGAAGCAGGTGGGACTTGAACTCAGGTTGCTGAGCTCAGAGGTAATACAATAGGCAATAGACAATAGGTGCAGGAGTAGGCCATTCTGCCCTTTGAGCCAGCACCACCATTCATTATGATCATGCCTGATCCTCTTCAATCAGTATCAGTGAGGATATTACCTCTGCAGCACAAGAGTCCGAGCTGCTCTGTGTCAAGTCCTAGACTCACCCGTCTTCAAGGGTTACATCAATGATTTCTCTCCATCATTACAGTCAGAAGTGGGACTTTACGCTGATGATTGCAAAACATTCAGCAACAGTTGCGACTCCTCAGATACTGAAGTGGTCTATGTCTATATGCAGTGATACCTGGACAACATCCAGACTTGGGTTGATAAGTGACAAGTAACATTAATATGACACAAATGCCAGTCAATTACCATGTCTAACAAGAAAGAAGCTAATTATTACCCCTTGATAATCAATGGCATTGCTAAATTCCCAACTATCAACATTTTCGGAAATTGACCAAAAACTGAAATGGACCGGCTGTATAAATCTTAGAATAAAGTGCCACCCATTTAAGGCTGAGGTGGGGCAAAATGTCTTCTCTGAGGCACTTAGTCTGTGAAATTCTTTACCACAACAAGCTGTAGGAGCTGGGTTACTCAGTATGTCCAGGGCTAACATAAACAGGATCTTAATCAGTAAGGGAAACAGTCCCACAGATCAGAAAAGTGTGATTAATCCATCTGACAAGCTAATCGTGTTAGAATCAACAACATATACTTCCTTTACATCATCTTTTAACACAACAAAACTTCCCAATGTGCTTCACAACAGCATTGTAAAAACTTATGCCACAGAAGGAGATATTAGTGATAACAGCCAAATGGTCAAAGAGATGGGTTTAAAGGAATACCAGAGAAATGATAAGTGGGGTAATGAGATGAAGGATTTAGGGAGGATATTCCAAAGTTTACATTCTGAATTGCCAAGGGTATAGTCACTGGTGGTAGATTAATTAAAATTAGGGATACTCAAGACCCCATAATTAGAGGAATGCAGATTTCACAGAAGATTGAGCATTTGAAGATTAAAAAGATAAAGAGCAGTGAGGCCGTTGGGGGATTTGAAAACAAGAAGAAGTATTTTAAAATCCTAATGAAGCTTGATCAGAAGGCAGTACAAGTGTAGATGAGTGACAGAGGAACAGAATTTAGTGCACATCTTGACACAGGCAGCTGCGCTTTGGATGAGGATAGAATGTGCATTTTCTCTATCCACTGAAACTTAAAACTGATTGATTCTGAGAACCACTGGCAGCCCTGAGAGTGCTAGAGTGTGATAGAAATGTGACAATGGTTATTAAAAAAAAATCTCATTACTTCAGTAATCATCAAAATCAAACTTGTAGATATATCATTTGTAACAATGTTCTCCCTCTCTTTTATTACATCACATTTGTTAACAGTTGCTGCAGATTAAAAGAGGACATCTTTATGATACAATTATCTGAGGGGAAAGTGAATAAATGTCCTATTAAGACATCATTGGATTAACAACAGGGAGCGCATGTCATGACAGCTTAGTAACTAACTAGATTGGCAAGGGACCAGCTTGCTGTTGCTTGCTCTATAACTTTATGGTGCCAATAAAATGACACCATATGTGCACTAAACATAGTTGCACTTGGGAATTAGGTTAACAGACTAGATTATCACCTCTAACTTTCCAGTAAACTAGTGGGGTGAAAGTCTTCTTTGGTGAGACGTTTCCTTCCTGTCCTGCAAACCACTTTTTCACAAACATTACAGAAATGTAAGTTTCTTGCGTGGAACTTAATGGACATTGACCATTTTGAGACACATTGCCTATTTTCTGTTCTGGAAGTGCTAAGTTATTACCTTTGCATACAAGTTGTTAGTTTGGAGAAGTTCAACCCCGTTCCTGGAGGCACAAACTAATTAAGGATATGATGCTAAAATGGAATGGTTACTGAGCATTGAGGGAATGCAAAGTTGGGATAATATTGCATAATGTAATGGATATGAAGGAGTTTAACTGTGACATTTATTGACCACCACCCAACCTAATGCATGACAAAGATGCTGGGCGAAATATCAGGCTGTTGGCAGTTCAGTTTGGAGTTAGGTGGAGGATGACACTGTCTCCTGATGAACTTACAAATATCTTATCTAGCTTGTCTTACCTAAGACTTTTTGTAATATGCATGTAGTTTTCATGATCTAATAAACTACCTTCAATTAACACAGACAACAGCTTGATCAGTGGAGACTTACTTAAAGACATGACCAGTGGAGTGCCCTAAAGATCAACCCTAGGGCCAAAATTATTTACTCCCCATTTAAATGACTTGGAGGGGGTGAGGCAGAGTGTCATGTGTCCAAATTTGTCA